>NW_027094099.1:12115240-13344240 GCF_029207755.1 Chamaea fasciata | reverse complement strand
TAGCATTGAGCTGCTTCCACATCTCAGGGGTGGGGAATAAAATTTAAATGAGTTTCAACAATTATTAGGAAATTTTCTTTAAGATGCATTAGATTCTTGCTTCTGAGATCTATTTCTTCACAGCAATCAGTTTTAAGAGTCACTATTTAATTTAGGTGACAGGTCTGGGGGAGTAAGACATGGGCAAATCTGAGGCTTAAAGTTAGAATAAAAAAGAAATTGAATGGAATTGGGTTTTACACTCTGTCTTTCACACTGGGCACATTGTTATTCACATTTTTCACCATCTATAAAAGATGCAAGAAGAGGAGGAAAAAAGCAGGAAATGAAATGCCAAAAACATAACTGTCTTTAAATGATGAGCAGCTGAAGAAAGCCAGAGAATTCAGACTGGAAAGGACACCCTGAGATAAGGCCCTGAATGCTGGATTTGTTAAAGGGAGAGATGAGCTGGAAGACATAAAGATTGATGTGGGAATTTACAAAACTCTTCACGGTGAGAACTCAACTAATTCTTAACTCCCTTAATCTGCAGACCCAATTATCTTCACCCCATCAAAAAGTGCTCCACAACAAGAAAAAAAAAGCCCAGAAAGCAGCCCACCATAACATTACCTTTCATTCCTACCAGTGTTTAATAGCAGAGTGCTCTGCTGAGATTTCCCAGCACTAAGAATCCATTACTTTTAACTCAATATGCCACACTACTTTATGAGCACACTAACTAGCACTGTAAATAATTGAAAATAAGTGATACTTGTTAAAATAAATGAACAAAGTGTATTTTGTAATGCAGCACCTTTGATTTTTTCATTGTGTTTGATTGCTAATTTTCAGAATTCTCCACTCCCAAATACATCTCTCAGTCATTAGTGGAACTTGTTCTGATCTGTTTCATGAATAGAAATGACTACACGGTTTTGATATCAGTAAAATGGGGGATTCCTCAGTCGTGGAATATGTCAGTCAACTAAGAGGAAAGGTCAGGAGTTGCTGCTGTTACAGAGTTTAGGAATTTATCCTGCTTGTTCCCCATCCTACTGAAGCTGGAGTGCTCTGTAAGTGGAGGCAACAGGAGAAAAAGGGGGTTGGAAAATTTGAAAGTCAGATATTTCTTTTACATAAAGTATAAATTTAATATAAACCACATTTTTTCTGGGTTTATTTTTCATAGGGGTTGAATAAAAGAACCATGAAATTAGTTCCTTCTTTCCTGAATAAATGAGTAACAGGCTGAGCTGCTCCTTCTCTGTGTCAGTGACTCCATCACAGTCATTTCAAGAGACACCAGAGTGAATGCCACCAGCCTGGTCCCACAATCCACACTGGCCAAAAGGTAACAGATAACATCACGTCAAGCAGATTATATCAAGAACCATTTCATGGCTGCACTAGTAACAACTCCAGAGCCTAGGAACCCTCTGGGCATCCTGACCAAGCAGAGCACTGCACAAGCAGGCACCAGGTTACAGCCAGCAGCTCCTTGCTGGGACAGGTTCTCTGTGTATTGACTCAGTTGCTTAACGAGGGTGACTTTTCTTTCTTTGTGGCTGCATTTACATCCAGTGTTGATCACTGCTCACGTCTTCCTTCTGTTTCAAAACCTGCTCATTATTTAGAGCCTCATCCTGCTTGCTGATATCAAACAGGAATACTTTGCCCTATGCAATTATGGGAATCATATTTGGAAGGGACTTCAGCATTTCCCTGCCCCAAGGCAGGGTGGACTGCCCTCCTGTCATCCCTGACAGATGTTTGTCCCATTTAAAACTACCAGAGGCAGGGAGTCTACTGCGTTCCTGGTGCTCTGCTCTCTTCATCACTTGAAAGTTTTTCCTAATATCTCTTCTGAGACTTTCCTGCAATTTATTCTCACTTCTACTTACCCCACTAACTGAAAGTGGAGGACAGATTACCGCCTTCCTGAGTGTCTTTTTAATGTTATTCAAAACTTAAGTTCCCCACTGGATTTTCTCTTCCCTGAACGATCCCAGGCTGTTCAGTCTTTGCTTGCAGGTCGTATTTCAGTCATTTGATCTTCCTTCTTTCCTTTGGTCTCACTCCAACAACTCTGCCTGTCCCTTGAAGTGTGCAATAAAACCTCACAACAATTGCCTAGGAAAGCCTCCAACACACCAGGTTTCACTGCTGCTTAAAAGAGACTGAACTCATACCTCATGGCCTAGGATTTCTATTTTCCTAGGATTTTCATTTCTACCTTTCCAGCAAGCAGGTACAATGAAACAGTCTTTACAGCACTTTCAATTGCTTGTTGTTCAGTCAGAATAAAAGTTGGCTACAGTCACTGAAGCTAAATTCCCAACCAGCTGGAGCAGAATTTATTGAGGACTCCAGGATTTGACCCTCTGTCCCAGATCATGTGCATGACCTCAAGAGGTACCAGAAAACAGTTTTTTAGCTAAACCATCTCATCATTTTTTTAAATATGGGACTAGTTCAAAGTAAAAGAAGTCTAGCAGTGTGTCAAATAATTTTTCCTTATGCATGAATTTGTATCAGCCATATGGAAAGGCAGAGGCGTAGGACACCAAATTTCCATATAAAGCCTTTTCACCATGATAACAAGGATTCAAAATTCCTTTTGCAGGCAGAATCTAAAAGGTTAAACATGCCAATACAACTGCCACTGTCACCCTCCCCAGTTTTCTCCCCAAAACAGCTCATTTTTTTCGACAAAGCCAATTATCTGAAAATGACAGGAAATGATTAGTCATGTTAATTAAAAATAATTTTCTTTTCCACTCCTAAAAAGGTCAGAACGTCAGCTGTATGGAAAATTGAGCCTTCATGCACTTTCATTTGATTTCCCATTCAAAGTCTAATTAGTTACAATTTGTTGTTAAAAGAGATCATTTTTTTGATAAAGCCGACATTTTTTATCCTCTCCCTAGTCATTATGAGGTTGATATTATTATTGTACTATATGTGTATATGATTTCATCACACAGGCTTATCAAAACAGCCTTATATAATGGGCACAGAGGGAAAAGACAGGGTGGAAATGATGAACAATTTGCAGTCACTTCTAACCAACAGGAACTTGAGCAAAACGGGGCAGTTGCACCACAGGGCTCACAGTCAGAGGGGTTTTTTCACCATCTCTAACTAAAAAAAAACAAAAAAGGAGTTTGGAGATACCATAGGGCTGGCCCTGATGTTGCGTTTCAAGGCTCCAGAATGCAGAGGCAAAACAAGAGACAGAGAGGATAAAACAGCAGCAGAGAATGGTGGAAAAGGTTCACTCTAATTTCTCTGACAGAAGGGCCAGGGGATTTCCTGGGCTGACTGATCAGCTCTGCCATTTGCATGTTCATACCCTCACTCACCCTGCGCTGGGTGGGCTGACTGGTGACTTTCTCTGCTGCATGCAGTTCACCCAACCTGGCTGTTCCAAAAATTTTGTGTGATGATGAGATGAATTCAGTGAAAAATATGTTCTTCTCTCTTCCATGGGGAGTTTCCTTGAGACATTCCTTCTTTTCTTTTCCCCCCTTGCAAGGAAAGTAAGTCACATGACTAGTGAATAATACACAGAAAATAATGCTGAAGGATGAGCACTCACAAGTTGTTTATGTACAAACTCTACAAGAAGAGACAATGCTGACAGGAGTGAACAATTACATCATCATCCATAACATATTGGCATGCTCCCTAGACTCACAGAGACTTCCTGACAGGCTCTGAGTGATAAATACCATTTTGGGAAAGTCCTCAATAGGAGAATTGATTAAAGATTTCCAGTCTCAGCTCGGCTCATACTGGAACCAATGCTCTGACCCTTCCTGGTCGTCTTGAGGTAGGTTATTCCCAAAGAAAATTGCTTTTTCTTTTAATGAGAATTTGTGCTTCCACGTCTCCTCCCACCTCCTGTGGGTGCGGCGATCCTGGGGAACAAATAGAAGTGTTATTACTGAAAATAACAGCTTAGAACAGTTTCAGACTAACACCCAGTGACTTAATAGAGCCCGTCAACATGGAAAGACCATTGAGCAGCACAAGTCAAATGAGAAACCACTTAGCAGCCCGGCAGTGTGGGAGATTAAAATGCTTCTTTGCAGAGTATAAAGGTCAGTGAGGCAGTAAACACCTTAAAGGGGAAGGCAAAACATTTAATGCATGAAGGATCGGGATATGTGTCACCCACTCGTGTGAATAAACCCTTCTAAAGGAAAATATATTAATAATTTTAACTGGGGGACTTGATGGCACATGGAGGCAGCAACAGCTGCCTGGTCAGTCCCAGGCTCCCCAGATGGGAGGGAACCCTCAGAGACAGAGTTATGCCTGATTTTCTACACCCTGCTCCAAACCCGCTTCTGACACCTGAGTGAGCAGGTAATGCCATGAGACACTGCCCACTCTCATTCCCACTTGTCCCTGACATCCAGGTTAAGCCTCCTGATGGGACTGCACATCGAGCAGTGTGTGTGTGCTAACATCCATCCTAAAGAGCATTAAATTGCACTTGTCATCCAGATATTTGAGTGAATCTGTGTAGCTCACAAGCAACAGTGGCCTTGTCATCTTGCATGAATCCACTTATCTAACTGAAGTGCTGTCCAAAGACCTCCTTCTCCTGATCATCAGTGTTACCTTTCTATTCCATTAAAAAAAAAAAAATTAAAAAAAAAAAAAAAATGTGGCAAAAGCCACAAATGAAGCATTAAGGGGTTAGTTTGGATGTCATGCCAGGCGATGGTGACATGTGTATGAATCCACCAGAGTGGAAGAGTGAGCTGAGAGCAGCTGATGTACTCCAAAGCAGAAACATGGAGGCAATGAGAGGTGGACAGTATTTTGTGGAGGTGAACTCTCCTTTCCTTTGGACCACTGTGAATTCAAAATCATAGTGCTAGTGGGCATAGAAAGCTACAGCAGAATCTATCCTCTTGCCTCTGTTTTCCAGCTCCATTTACTGTGCATATTATTGATGATAATAATAACAATAATAATACCCAGCTCTTAAAGCTTTTCCAGAAAAAAGCTGATGTCTCTAAGCCTGCTGCCAGCAGGGGATATGGAACAGCTTGCTATGAGAAAATGCTGATTCTGAAAATCTGAGTGTTTCAAGGGACAGTATCAATTTCATCTGACTTTCATTTAACATTCTGCTTGGGTAAGGTTGAAGCACTTTGTTTCAGCCTCATTGTGTTGGCTCTCATATGAATTATGTTATTCACCAAAAAATGTTGCAATGGGGCAATATTCAAAAGCAGTTTAGAAAGGGAAATTTCATTTAATGAGAAATTTCAAAATACTGGGGTCCTTCTTTAGAAATCACTCTCCTTTTTGCTGAATTTTCTCTGTGAAGAACAGTAACTGAAAAGTTTGGGAAGCACTGGCTGACAATCAGAAGCTCCATAAAGACAGTGATTTTGAGAGTGAATTCAACCTATTCTAAAGGCCACAAAAATGGGGGTGGGGAAAGTAGACTGAAATTCCTGTAAAACACAGGAGTCAGCTTTTCTGGGGAGATGCCTGCAATTATGTTTTTTTACCACCTTTTTCATGAGTCCAGGAGCCTTTTAGAACTGGCTCAAGGTTCCTCAGCAGCTTGGGCAGGACTGAGCAGTGCCATTCCACAGACAGGACACTGGGACATCGGAAAGAACAGAGAGGAGAAAGAATGATCAAAAATGATGCCCAGAGCAGGGCTCTGGATGTCTCTCAGCGTGGGAGATGCAGTCAGACAAACTTCCTGGAGCTGTGCAGTTGGGAAAACAAACCACTTTGCTGCCTGGAAAACACTACATCAACACCCAGTGTCATCCCTGAAGGTTCTGCCACCAGGACACAGTTATTAAATGCAGGCAGGTTTACATCTGTACCACTGGCCTGCTCTGCATCCCTTTCAGCATCACTTCATCTCTGCCTTCTCATCACCTTCTGGTTTTGTCCAATTTAGCTCTTCCTGAGGGCAGGAACTCCAGGTGGCTCTTTAGTGTCTAACACAACCTAGGGTAGCGCTTTGAGGCAGGAATATGTTACAGATAATAAACCTGAGTGCTTGGATGATGAAAATAGCCTAGGGTTTTCATTCAACATGGGCATATATGAGATCAGATCTTGCATTATCATAATCTTTGCAATGGGTTTAGTGACACCAGGAACTCAGTGAAAGCCATAAAAGCAAGCCAGGAAGAGCTGCTCCCTGCATCCACCCGATTTTGACTTGGATGTTAAACCATGTGGAAACTGCACACTCACTATAAATACATTAGGGAGGCAAAACAGAAGAAACCCTAACATTTCAAGGAAATGGTAAATGGGAAAAAGCTTCTGAATTTTTTAAAAACACATGCTCTGATTGAAGGGTTTGCTGAAGATCTTGTTTATAGTCCTGCAGCAAATAAAGTACTCTGAAATAAAAGCTGTTTGGTCCTTTCAAGCTAACAGCCCTTTGTTCACAGCACATTACTGGAACAATTTTTAAATAATGACTTAATTATTTTTTTATTCCTTGAAAGATGCTTTTTTGCAGACAGATTCTGGTTCTTTGTTTTCCCGGTCTGCACTCTGATTCATTAGTGCTTCTTGCATCCAACTTGTAGAGGTTTATTTGTTCAGCTAGAAATGGAACATTAACATTTTAAGAGAATGATGCATAGCTTTTAGAGATAATATTCTCTCTGTCCTATTCTGCTGATGCTCTCTTAGAAAGTGTAGAAAGCCACATTCTCTTGCTCCAAAATGATGAGTTTATTATTAACAGTCATCACTTGGGACATAATTCTCTATTTTTTCCGCCCAACTTTTGCTAATAAAAACACATATTTCTGCATGCACTTACTGGACTGAAAAGTTAAGACTGGCCGGTTTTTTTTTCAGGATCAAGGAAAAGGCAGGCAGGATATGAACTTTCATCACCCCACTCCTGGAGCCTTTCTAAAGGAAAGTCAGGGTCCCCCTGCCTCTCCTGCCTGTGCACTTGTCCATGGCCTGGGGCAGTCACCTCTGGCCAGGTGTGATCTCCCATACCTGAGTGTCAGCACTCACTGCAACTCTGGAACAACCTAGTAGGAGTTAAGCATCGAATCACTCTAAGATATTGCCCCACTGAGGGAAGAATAAGTCCTGCTCTATGTGCAAAATGCTGCATTGAAAGGGTGTTAAGGCTGTAAAATCGGGTACTTGTAAACCAAGCCACGCCATTGTCACAATTTCCTACACATCTGCAAATATAAGCACTGTGATATTCCTCCTGTTTTTCATTCTCTGTTTGTAGCTTGGCTAGGAGAAGGTTGGTGAAATATAGGAAAAACATTATATGTCTGTTAGGGAGGATCTCCCCACCAGCACAGTACATACCTCCACCTATTTGCAGAGTATGTGGACATAGAATTTTTCCATAAAATTTCTCCTGGAATTTCTGAGAATCAGTAAAACAAAGACTTTCAACCTCTTCAGGTACTAGTAAATGACTGGGTGACATGCAAAGTAAAACTTCATAGATAAATAAATAACACAACCCAAAATTAAAAAGGCAAACTCATCTGGTATGAAATGAGGCACCTAAACAGTTTGCCATAAAACAATAGTTTAGGAGGCTATTGCAGTACCTGCTTGTGCCTTTTTAGCTTCAATATTTACCAAAACCAAGTATTTCTATATCCTCTCACAGGAACACATTTCCATTTTGCTCTCCCTCAAAGCTGGGAAATCTGCTGGAGTGGCAAAAAACTCATCTCCTGCCCACACCGGTGCTGTGGTTGTGCTACCCTAAGGCAAGCTGTGTGGTCCAAAGATGTTCACTTCCATCTTCCATCTTCCAGGCACTGGCTCTCCCTCCTCCAGCTTCCCAATCTGGAACACATGGTTACATTTGCCAGGGTGAATTTTTGCAGCATCTTGACCTATGTGATGACAGGAATTGCACGAGAGGAGGCAGGGGGCTGTGACTGAATAGTCAGAGCTGGTAAAATGTGAGGCAGTTCAGGTGTGAGACTTGAACCTGTGAGTGGGGTTGAGACACATCAGCTTCACTCCCTGAGCTGCCAGCATGAACCTGCATGTTCTTGGGCAAACCACATGTATTTTTTTTTTTTCCTGAGAAATCTCTCCCTTAGCACTTAGTTCATGGGGTATTATCCATCTGGCTTTGGATCTGGAAAAAATGCGGCTGTGTTTCCTAATATAATGGGCAAAGACATATATTGGCTGTTCTGTGGCTGCACTTCACGTCCTGCAGTCACAGCTGATCCTATTTTTAAACAAAACAATATGAGGGTCGTGATCTAAATTTGAGAATGATCTGGAGTAGGAGAAGGACCAGGGCATCACTTGTGTGAGCAAATGTAGTATTTAAATATGTGCTCATTCGGAGTGGTTCAACAGCAAACTAAATCGACTGCACCAGCTACCTGGCAACAAAGGGACACTGAAGCTTCACTGAGACCAGATTTGTCAGACTGGACAGATTCAGGCTGAGTAACAGGAATAAAAATGTGATTCTTATGAATTTCCTGGTTTTTATCAGCTAGTGTCATGAACAGTCCTGGTATCAAGTGAATCTACATTTGTATTTATTATCATCTATTTGGGTGACCGAGACTAGAAATTAATAATAACAGCAACAGGAATAGCACAGCTTTCTGAGCTGGAAAATATCTGACACTGATTAAACTGCAAATCCAAATAATTGATATTAATTACATGAAGTTTTTAGCAATAATCTGCACAAAAGAACTCTGAAATTAGAGGATTAGAAACTAGAGATAATACTCAGCAGCTGGTTCAGAGGCATTATGCAAGCACATAGTTGACATGAACCCAAGGAGTATGATTCACAGAGCTCTTCATCTTTCTTTGCTCATCTTAAACTGGCATTTGCAGAAGTTAGATGCCCAGGCTGGCAGAGAAGGGATTACTCAGTCCCTAGCATGTTAAAAATAAAATAATTTTAACTTTCTGTCTTTGAACAAGCTAGCATTCATGGAAGATTTTTAGTAACAAGATATTATTTAAATATTTTGGACCCTTCTTTGAACTCCCAGTTTGTAATCTCAGGGCAGTGTATGCACAATGATACACCATTGCATGGAAATGCGGGCAGGCACTGAATTCACATGTCATGGGCATAGCTTGGATCTCAAAATCAGCAACAATTTTTATATATATATATCCCCTCCCTGTAAAGATAGTGAATTATGCTAAAGCTGTGGCAGTGAGAACCTGGTGGATAGATGTCAGGCACCAGCTGAGCATCTGGCCCCTTATTGTATTTTAAATGATACACATTTATAACTGTAAAGCAGACAGACAAGCGATACTGTCTAACATCACCATCACTAATAGCTCTAATAGCTCATGTATCCACAGCCTGCCTCATCCTGTCCTAGCTCAAAGCAATTTTGAGACAATGGGCCCAGCTCTTCTCAGATAGATATAAATGAGATGTATGGAAAAGGCACAATTCCCTCTGCAACAGTCCAACAATGCTGATCCCCCTTCCAGGCTGAACCTCCATCTAGTTGTACCACAGAGAGGCAAATGTCATGTAGAAAACAAGTGGTATTTTTCCATTTCTTTTTAACTCATTACTTGTGCCTTAGAAAATATTTCAACACTATGTTTTTAATTGTTATTTGGGTGGTGCAGCCTCTTTTAAGGAAAAGAATTCTGAAATATGGAAATATGCAGTCCATGCCTCTGCAAATCCAGCATCTGCTAAGCCTTCATGGTGAGGGTGCAGTTCTCCTTGAAGTCAGCATGAGAACAGCCTTTATCAGAACCACAGAATGGTTTGGGTTGAAAGGGACCTTTAGACGCCATTTAGTCCAACCCCAGTGAACAGGGACATCTTCAACTAAAAGGGCTTATCCAACCTGGCTTTGAATGTTTCCAGGGATGGGGCATGGGCATCCTGTGCCAGTGTTTCACCACCCTTACTGTAAAAACTTTCTTCCTCATATGTAGCCTAATGTAAAACCGTGATTCCCTGTCCTATCACAACAGGCCCTGCTAAAAAGTCTGTCCCTCATGCAGTAGAGAAGATCCCAGAGAGCAAGGCAGATTGAACACATCTTTACCAAGTACCTGGGAAGGCAGCCTTGACACTTTTGATTTTGAAAGTCACATTACAGCTTACAAAGGGAGGCGTGCAGGCCTTGTTTTTGCCAACTGCCATAAAACTTGTGTTTTTCCAGCATCCAGCTCAGCACTTTTTAGGCTCCAGAAAGGGCTACTCCAGTGCATCCTTTTCTCCTTGGGCTGTGAGTGAGGGGACTCTGGAATTGGCTTCCTCCCAGTGAAACAAAGGTCTAGAAATGCTCCTCTGGAAGGGACAGGGAGGAAAGAGAAAAGGGGCTGAAGTAATAAGCTCTAGGAACCCATGATTTGACATGTTTTGGCTCTTTCCAAACCTAATGCAGTTTTTATATGTAGACATAAAAGACCACATTTTCTGACTCCCCTCAAATAATTACCTGATAAACCCCCACTTTTGGAGTTGGTCCTAGCCATCCATTACACCACTGCCATGAACTTTATTTCATACCACACCAGGGAGGAGACACAGCAGTTGGAGTGCTCAGACACTGCATGTAATAACTGGCCATAAAAATCAATGTAAAATTTAATGCAAAAGGTCTGTGGGCACCCAACCATTGGAGTCCAGTGATGAGGCAGATGGAGAGCACCACTGTGCTTTTCCAGCAAGTTCTATATTTTCTTTAATGTTCCTGAATTATAAATGCTGTTGCTGTTTTGTCCATCTACATACTATTAAAATGTGCTGCAACCACGACATTTATGTCTCTGGGTGGTTTTTGGTTGCAGTTTCCTGGACTCAGGGTGTGTTTTGTATTCTGGATGGGTCCCATCGCAGGACCTGGGAGGGAGAGCAGGAATATCTTCCCACTGTTTTCTCTGGAGCAACCTGATTGATATGCAGCCAGTAGTCCTGCTGTGCCCCACTCTTCATGGGAGGGACTGGGAACTGAGCTGCTGCTCTCCATGTGTGCCTGACCCAGCCAGTCCTAAAGAACAAAGGCTGCATTTACATGCAAGCTCAGTGTCATGGGCGTCACTCAGCTGGTCTTCTACGAGCTTTCGGAGCTCAGGTGAATAATTTTATTTTAAATAACAGCTCTCGTCAACCAGAGGATCCTTCCCAACCCACTGGCTCCTTCACAGCATTCAGAGGAGAAAGGAGCACGGGATCTACCTGAAACATTAGAAAAGGAAAAATAACAGAAAATAGTAGAGGGCCATTGAACAGGCAGAGGGGTGTTGAAGTCCCAACAAAGGGACATGTTTCTTCAGTTCCTATCTCTCCTTGTCACTCAGCACACAACTTTTCACATGCATTCCCACAGGGATGAAGAAAGGAAGAAGGATATTGTTTGGCTGTTATCAATTTTACCATGCACAGGTGCTCAGGTATTAAGAACTGAGTCCAGAGAAATCATTGCTGCTCTGATGTACCTATAAAGGCAAAGAAGCAGGAGCCCTACTTCGGTTGTAATGCTAAGAATTACAATGTTCCTAATGATTTTAGCAATGGACTTATTTCAAACATCAGTAAACTGTAGAATGAGCCACTCTATTAGCTTCCTTTCGGATATACAGCTGCAGCGGCTGTGCATGAAGTATATTAAGTCTGGGGCATTTTCTCTTTATTCTGGGAGCTGTTATTGATTTTACCCTAATAGATACTTGGGTCCAACATATGATGAAAAGTCATTTAGAAGAGAAAGAGAAAAGAATTCTTAACTCCTCACACTTGTGATTCAAAACATCTCTGTTCAGGTATCACTGCAAAGTTCCAAGGGAAAAAAAAATGACCAGAAGGATGGAGAACATTGCAGGCAGGCTGGAAGAAGCTGAAGCAGGATTTTGTGAAGCCATTTTACAATTTTACAATGCAGCTAAAGTGCTCTGAAGTATTTATTAAAGCAAACAATTATGCTATTTAAGGTTATTATAGAACTTGTATTAGACGAGCAATTGCCTCTGGATGAGCATATGGCTTTGTCTGCTGGTAAAAAAAAGAGCATTTCCACAGGCTAATGATTTCTGTGAAAGAACTGGACAGCAGTGATTCAGAGAATGCAATCTCTGATTCTTCAGGCACAGTCTGAAAATTATTAGATATAAGTCTGTCTTAAATGAAAATGTGTGAGATGCGCAAGAGCATTTGCCCTTGCATGCAGCACACATCCAAGTGTGTCACATGTTCTAAAGCGCGTGTGTATCAATGTCACCTGTGCACATGTGCATTGATGGAAAGCACCTTTCCTGCAGGTGCACACACCCACCAGGCTTTGCCCATGGTACCTAAGCAAAATGATAAATTCTGCACCATCTGCCCACCTTAGTGAATCCTGCTGTTGCTGCTGGAAAAAAAAAAAAAAGGAGAAAGTTTCAGTAAATTCTGCCTTGCTGTAATATTGTTTTGCACTCTGAGATAGGCTGAGGCCTCTTTGAAGATTCCCCTGAAATCATGAGATTAGTTCAGACCAACTCATTTGACTTATGTAGAGCTCAGAAGAGATATTTGATATTCTCACAAATGCTCATTCCATCAATTAAAAATCTTTGGAGTGCCAGAATTGTTTATATTGAATTGAGCTGCCACAGCTCTGTTTAAAACAGAACATGGTTTCCTTCTGTTGCTTCATGATTTATTAGCAGGTAAAGAATTTGTTAAGCTGGGAAACCAGTTGAGTGGTGAGGAAGGGGTGGATAAGGGCCAGCATCTGGTGCAAGTGGTATTGGAACTCCCTTCTGAGGGGTTTTAAACAGGATTTAACAGCTGGAGACACTGAGCCTGGAGCTGTGTGACAGAATAAGTAAATGATCCCATTTCACAGAATGGTAAGGGAGCTGACTGGTTATCACACTCACAAGGTAGTAGTAGGGTTAGAGAAGTCAGTGGAGAGCAACCTACAGCCTTATCCAAGAGCTCCCTGGATGGAGCATGAGAGAGAGAGGAAGGGAGCAGCAAGGAGAAGGAGCAGAGGAATGACAAAGTGAAGTGCCATCTAAGTTCCTAAATTGTGCTTGGCACTGGGACACATTGCCAAGTGCCATGACTATCTGGAGAACACCGTGTGACAGGTACATGGGGTCACTGCCTCAGAAGAGGCTGGAGTGGTGAAAACTTGCTGGAGGGCTGCAGATAGAGGGAAGTGCTGGGAAGGAAGCCAACACCTCCAGCCCTGGGAAGCTGGAGGCTGTCCAAGTGACGTGGACAGTGAGAGCCAGAGGGTGTCCTGTTCATGGGGCTATTTGTCACACTAAACTAGATTATCAGGAAATAAAAGTCCACCCTACATGTTTATAAATCCTTCCACATCCCAGCCACAGGGCTCTGGATGTGATGTGCAGGTAGCTGGCTGTGAGGTTTCTGAGTCATGACAAATGGAGCTCCTTTCCCCAGCTGGGAAAGGGAAAGCAGTGTGGGGGTCGGACTCTCCTTGCAGCTGAGCTCTTCCTTATGCATCCCTCCCCCTTTTTCCCTCTATTTGGCTGCAGTGTTTCATTTACAGGAACCTGCAGGAGCCAAGGCTGTTCATCTCTGCCACTGAGCCTTCCTCCCACTGCAGGCTCTGCCACACACGTAGGCAAAGGACCATTGTTGCTGTCAGCTATGGCTGGTAGCATCAAGAATGGTGAAGCAGGCTGCACTGAACACAGTCATCTCAAGTGATGCTGAACTTGCAGTTTCCAATGTTAAATCAGCATGGAAACACCCAATCCTCTTTTCATCTGCACAGTGAGGGTTTGAAGCTGGAATGGAAAGGACCATTCTTGTCATAGTCTTGTGCTCTGGAATTACTGCTGCGGGCCCAAGACCCTCAGCTGAGGGTGTTCTTCTGCAGACATCTCTGGGGAGCACTCCAAGGACCCAGAGCAAAAACAACCATATAAGACAAACCCATCTTTGTGTCTGTGGTTCTGTTCCTTAGATAAAACTAGGACTGGGAGAAAAAAAACACAGACATGGCCAGGAAACAACAAAAAAATGGTCATAAGTCAGGGAAAAGCACTTTTTGCTGATGGGTGAGGACTTTGCTCTTGTTCCTCTGTCCTACTAATGGCCTCTTGCATCTGCTGAAATCAAATTAAAACTTAAATTTTGTGTAAAAACTAGCTTAGTCCTGCCAGACCTCGCCGAGCAGGAAGTGACATGCTGGTGTGAGCAGGGGGACTGTGCATCTCGATTAATGAACTTAATTCATTACTCTGCAAAACAGCCTCCAGAGGCACAAGGGGATAGAAAACTCAGTGATGAATCAGGCCCAGCATTTGCTGCAAATTTAGACTGCTGTCTAGTTGGCAAATAGCTCTGAAATGAGTCCCCATGCTGACTAAGTACCTTCATTGCTCTTAAGTGCTATATTTATTCAATAATTTGGACCAACCATTTTCGGTTTCATTGTTCAATTGTTCATTTTTCTCATGCTTTGATTGGTTTCTGAAAGCTCATGGTTTCAGTTTGCCTCCAAAACTGAGAGTAGTAGGTAGAAAAGTGCTAATAACAAGAAATACACCTTCTGGGAACTTGTTCTGTTGTTCTTTTTAACTGAATAATGACCTGAAAAAAAAAAAAAGCTCATTAAACTCTAGGGGGTTTGGAACATTTTCTGGATGTGCAAGAGCAATCTGAGCATTTGGGGAAAGCAAAACTAGAAATCTAAGATCAACTGAAGGTAATTCATTCTCTCAAGGCCACTTTAGATTATATTTGGCAGTCTTGAGATTTAACTCTCAGCTGCACTTGTTAAACATGGATGTCAATAACTCCTGAGGCCACAGTCTTGTCCTTCAAGGCTAGTGGCCCTCTCCTCTGGTTTTCCATGTTTCATCCGGCTGGGTTCACTTCCAGACCCCAACTTGAGGCACCACAGATAGTTTGATCAAGGCAAGGGGAGAACCAAGATGGCAGAGTACCAGCTCAGAGTGGCAAAATGGGTAGAAAATTATCAGAAGGAAGAAAAGATTGAAATGAAGCGGCCAGTGATGCAGTTTCCATGACAACTGCCCCTCCACCTACAGTTTTAACCCACTTTTCCAGGCAGCCATTCCAGGCAGTGCAGGAAACCACACAACAGCTGCACAAATCCTATTTCTAACACATCTCCTGATTAAAATAATTATTCCCTATATAGAGACTGCTCTGAATGGCAGTGGCTGAAGGTTCTGGATAGTCTGGGGGGGGGGGGGGGTGATTTCTCCCAGTGCTAGATGCTTTCTGAAATAGCATGTGTGGATGCAAAGCCTAGCATTTGCTGGACGTAAAGAAAACACACCCGAAAGCCATTGCAATGGGATATGTCCTGTTGTCCCTACAGAACTCTGTGTCCTGTGTGTGTCACCCTGCTGGATGTATTCAAAACTGCTCTTGTCTGTGCCACAGCCTCTAAGCTGCACATGCTGAGACCTTATTTTAGCAGAAGTAGCAAGGACCAGGTTTAAAGCCAGAGCACACAACTTGGCTGTCACACTCCATGTCCAACATTTGTGACGATCAGTGACATCCCCAGAGCCACCCTCACCTTCAAACTGTTGTCTCACAAGTGCGAACTGATGAAGTATTTTGTAGGTGAATCATTCCTGTAATCCTGGTGGGACCACATGGTGATTGCAGCACTGTGTGGGTTCTGTGTGGGGATTATGTGGACTGACATCAGAAGAAAGTGAGCCACCTTTGTAGTCCTCAGGATATTTTCTCCTGTCGTCTCTGTTGTTGTTTCCTCTGCTCTGGTTTCTAAAGGCCCCTGCAAAGATCCATGCTCCCTTCTGCTAAATAACATGACAGGATGGGACAGATATTATACCTGAGAGCTTGTAATTTACACCAGCACAGGAGAAAAAGAGTTGAGGGAAAGTAAAGTTTTTGACAGGTAGAGAAGTAAAGAACAGGGAAATAAAACGGTTTTCTTAATGTCACACACTAAGTTTGTGGCCAGAGTGAGTCCAGATCCCTGAATCCCACTCTGGTTTTTTATCAGCATGATGGCTCTTCCTTTCCTGCACTTCCAGGCTGTCACTCTCATTTGTCCTACAGAAATATTGAGATAGCCCTGGCAGCTGCATTATCTAAAGGGGAACCTGTCTGAAATTATCCTTTCTTCCCTCCAAGGAGTGCCAAGGGAAATCTACATTTCTACACAGTAACTGTGTTAACTGCTTAAATCCAAAGGAAGCAGATAACAGGAAGATAATAGTGTGGGAATGGGCAAGTAAATAAAAGAATATTTCTCTCCAATAAACCTCAATTCTCTGGGAATTATTTTTTAAAGACCTAGAGAGAAGTCTGCCAGAACAGGTAATGACTATACTTAAGAGAGTGTTCCATTGTCCTAAAACACATCATGTACTATTGTTGCAGTGCTGGAAACTAAGATTTAGCCAATACGGGGGGATCTCTGAGTGACACCATCCCTACCAAGGACTTCATGACAAACTCTGGCTCTTCTTAGCATTTAATATCCAAACAGGAAGGGCCAGATTATGAGTTCTTGAATTTTCTGTCTTAACACAAACTCACATTAGTTCCAGTCGTCTTTGAGAGTCCGGGGGGACTGAGAAACCTGACTCTAAAATCCAGTTGAATGATTTTGAAATAAAACATCTCACTTTCTCAGAGATCCCTTGTGCTGGTACTTGGTGTGTAGTGATAGTGGATATTAGGATAACACCACGTTTCCAGCTGGCTTGGTCCAAGTTCACACACCTTCCTTGCTTTACGGGGGTATGCAGGGCTGTGTGAGGAGTGTCAGTTTTGAAATGAGTGATGAGCAAGAGGAGGGGGGTGGGGAGGGAATACCAGAGGTGGGACAGTGGCTGTTGTAAGGTCACAGATAAGGGAAATTCTGGGTGCATTTTTGTTCAGCTGTGTCTGAGACAGAGAGGACAACTTCTGGGTGAATGTCACTCCACCAAGTGTTGTTTGCCAAGTAAAATGCAGAGAGAAGGAAAACTTATCTTGCACTTTCCAGTGTCCCCAGTTCATAAATATGATGCATTAATATTCATTCTACCACATACATTATCATTTTGGAAGGAGATTACTGGGGATTCACTATTTTCTCTCCATCATATTTTCCAATTAGGATCCCTTCTTTTGCAAATAATAAGCTTTTTGTTGCCAGAGGCTTTGCAGCGAAGTTGAAGTCACAGCATTGGCATTCTGTTCAGTCTCCATTTCAGAAAGAAGTGCAAATTGAAGAACAATTATATTTTTAATGACAGGTTAATCTTGCTGTACTCAATATGATTAGAGAATCACCTGGCTAGTGTCAGAGAGTACAAGAGCTGGTAGGAATTGTTTCCAAAAAACTCTAGGGAGATGGGTAAGGAAGACTTCTCACAAATTTACAGCGGCTGATCAGACAAACTGACAGAGACCTTGGAAGTCTTGGAGGAGAGACAAGAGAATAAGAAAAGAGTGGAACAGCAAAGAAAAAGGAGTAGCCTGAGTACTTGTGCCCCTCAAAATGAAATAATCTTTTGTTTCTGTGGTTGTCTCACATGTACAAAAGCAAACAAGGCTGTTTTCTTTTAGCACTGGCAAGAAAGGTGGCCAGGGATGGGTCTCTGCTGAGCTCTTCCAGGCGGGTAAGACCAGGACTTCACTTTCTGACCTCAGTTGCCTCAGTTCTTCCTCTGTACTTGAAGTCCTTCCTTCAGGCTCCTTTGTGGAGTAGAGACAAACACAAACACTGCCCTTCTTCAAAGGAGGAAGAAATGGAGACGAAAAACTGCAAAAAAGACTCTCAGATGCTTGAGTGCCACCGCCACCAGACTTTTTGCCTCATTCATGTGTGGCAGGAGGTGTCTCCAGGTAAACCTGCTTCAAGCAGGCAGGTGATGCCTACAATCCTTCATGCCCACCAGAGCAGATGCAAAGTGCTCCAACCTCCTTAACTGCAATTGGCCTGACTAGGGTTTTCACCTTCCATTAGCACAAATCTGTAAAGGAAAACTATATTAAAGAAAAAAACCACAGCAAAACACAAGAAATACAAATTTAGCCAGCTCTGTGAGAGGCTAAGTATTCCCTACACACACATGCACAAGCTAGTAAAACAGCCCTTTAAAGTTGTTGGTGTTGTCAGTTACAAGAGCAGCATTTAACATTTAATGGTTGTTTTTGGTCAGAGCTGTTACGTTTCATTGTTTGCTAGATTTGTTCCTTAAATTTGCTTGGCTCTGTGCCATGTAATTCCTCCAGTTTTGTTTTATATTGTGCTTGGGGTTGAAGGATTTTTTTTCCCCCTCTTTGAAGACACATTATGGATAGATTTTCATTTTTTCTGGCCCAGTGCATTGTTTTGCCATGTCTGATATTTATCTAGAGGGCACAGATGTCCCCTGTTGGAGTTCCAACCTGTTCTCACTCTCCTCCTAATTGATAGTCACTGACTGAAGCAGTCATAAGAAAGTTTTTTGGGTTAATTGTATTGGGAAGAAGTTTTCAGAAAAAGTAATACGTGGTCTGCTGATGCTGTAGCTCTTATAGAAGTCTAAAAGTAAAGAGACAGAAATAAGATGATGCCTGTACTTATTTTCCATTATAATAGGCTGGATTAGCTGTTCAATTAAAACAAATAAAAAGCAAGGAAATCCTGCTGTGCGTCTTGACCTTTTTTATAAACTGGAGCTCATTCCTATGAATTGACCTGATATTTGCCAGGTCTGCTTTAATCATAAATTCAGGGAGTGAGAGGTTTTCACAAGTGTTTGCCAGACTCCTTGCAATTTAGAAACTGTGACTGGTCATCAAAGCCACATGGTCCTGTGGTCTTCATGGTTCTTTTTCCTGATTCCTGGGGGATCAAAATCTTTATGGCAAGGTTTTAAAGGCAGGGCAATGTGATTTAGCTGTTGGGGTCCATTTCCAGCTGAGAACATGAAAAACACATTCCCATTCCAGCAGACTGCAGTGGGCACCCAGCAAAATGACTCTGACCACAAACCTCACCTCCCTGTATATTGGGTGTCTTTTCTCTACCTAGCCAGATACTTTTTCAGCTAAACAGTATTGACCTATAGGGTTTTGAGCTCAATTTCCACTCCTATTACATGTTTCCTTGCATGTTTATAGTACTTCTAATTAATTATTTCTAATTGCCTGCTTTTCTCTTCCCCCCCCCTTTTTTTTTTTTTTTTTTTTTTTTTTTTTTTTTTTTTTTTTTTTTTTTGTGCCCTTGTTTCTTGTTTCTCTCCCAGCCTTGGTAACAAGATGTTGTATCTCTTGAGGCTATGAGGGTAAAAGTTTATTAATAAATAATTAAGTGATGAGGCTCCAGCAGTGTGGAGTCACGTCTTGCCATCACATGGCTGTAGTCTCCATGGCGACTCACCAGTGTGAACTGAAGGGATCTCTTTGAGAGAAGGCAAGAAGAGGTTACACAGGGCAAAAATATGAGAAGTTAAATTATATTTTAAAATATTAAAGGCACTGTTACACTGGCTAGTTCCCTAAATAACCTGGAAAGATGGAAATCTATTTCCACTGTTCTACCAGCATCCCCTCTTTCTGTCTGCCACTCTCCCATTTTTTTTTCTGGCCCAGGGCCTCCAACACTGAGGCTTTTCCCTCTGTAGATGGTCCTATCTGCCCAGCAGAGTTTTCCCCATCCCCATTGCCCCTCTGACCTTGCAGATCCACAGAAATCCTGCTGCTGAACTGTGCAGTCTCCATCCCATGAGGCGGGTGACTGATCTCTGAGTTTTTCGTGCGCCAACAAGTCAAACCTTAAGGCCTGAATTCCAGAGGTTCCCACTTCTGCTCTCCTCTGTGTACTCCTTCCCTATCATAACAGCTTGTCACCTTTCCCTGGAGCTGCCCTGCAACCTGCCTTTCTACAAAATCCACACCTGCTCCTCATTGGAGCAGGATTTTGAGAAGGTTTTGCTGTGCTTTTCTCCTTTTCTGGCAAGACTTGGAGGCAGTTTCATGCACTGGCACATGAAGTAGCTCTTCTATTTTTTCCCATCACATAATCCACCTCTAAGTATAGCAAAGACATTTCTTATCCATTCAAAGCAGTAGTTTTCAAAGGAAAAGTGGTTAGCTCAGCAGTTCCAGCATCTGTAAAAGTGTGTCCTTGTGCAGCAGTGGGATCTGAAACCCCCTCAGTCTGTTATCAGCTTTCCATCTGTGTTAGCAACTACACTCTCCACAAGCATCCTGATCTATGCACTTCAGCCAATGTAATTTTCCCAAACCCCCACCTCTCCAACAACGTTTCATGGGAACACGAGAAATGTTAAGCTTCCTGTAATGCCAAGGATGTAAATCATACTAATTATCTCCCAGACTTCAGAAACATCCTGGGCTTTCATTTCCTCTGGAGCAAACTTCTGGAGCACTTACATTAACTTTTGGCAGGTAAATTGTAGGGGGCCCAAGCCATCCATCACATATAACTGCATTGAAAACACATCAGATTCAGAGTCCTGACAGGCAGATAGGTCTCTGCTCTGAAGGAATGAAAGTTCTGATGTCACAGATCCCTTTTCCTCGCAGGAGGACATGATCTTTAAGCCCAGGATCATCCTTTCCACACTGACAGTGACCATGATTTGCCAACAGCCCAGTGTCCACAGCCCCACATGGACACAAGCCTGGTGACAGCCTGTCAGCCTGATGCTACTTTTGGGTTTTTTTAAGCTTCTAGGACAGGATCTGCTTGACAAAAGGTGGTTCTGGCCTTGTAGAACTGAAATCCTCTGCAAATTGGGTCTTGATGAAGCGAATAGCCTTCAGTTCACCTTGGGAGTGGGGCCGTTCCATTTGATTACCACCAAATTTCCAAGAAAGCCTATGAAATAAAAAAATCTTTTCCATCTCCATTCACTGGCCTGTTTTCTCCCCCCCCCCCCCCATTTTTTTTCATTTTTTGGGGCAGATGCTAAAATGGAAGTGAAAGATGGTTTGAGTGAGTGTATCAAGGGGATAAAACAACACTTGAAGCAGATTCACACCTGTTTTCCTGTTCTCTGTTCTCCTGTAGCCACTGCACAGGTTTTTGGAAATTGTTTCCCTGCCCTTTTCACCTTCATGTTCCTCTTCTCCCAACAGACTGAGGCCAGAGCAGAAGAGCAAAGTGGATTAAATGTTTTTTTTTCCTTCAGAAATCTGGCATCATATCTTTGCTTTTGCACTTGCTGATATTCACCACCACCAGTAGAAAAAAAACAAGTAATCTGGAATTCAGAGCTTGGTAGGTAAAATAAAGATTAACAAGAATAACTATGACAATTATGCTGATTCTGAGTATAAATATTTTCCTCTCCCTTTTTTCTTTCTTTTTGTTTTTTTTTTCTTTTGTAGGACTGCCTATGGATTCTAGCACTGACTAGGGATTTAAAATTCTTCATCTCTTTTTAAGTGATGTTTGCAACCTAATTTTGACTCAATATTTCCATGATGCTGAAGGAAAAAGAGAAAAGGAATAATTACAAATAACAAAATAAGCAGAAATTGTTTCAGTGAGGTGTTTTGATCACCCCCATGAGCTGTTTTCTTGCTGTGTTGTGCGTGACTGAAAATCAGAAAGTGAATCTGCCTATTACCAAATGGGAAGCTGACCAAACTCGTTTCATCAGACTGCAGCAAAAATAGTGAACAAGGGAAAAATAAAGGTAGGTGATTAGAATTATTGTCATTCTGACAAAGAGACTTCATGAATGATACAGGAAAACCTTCCTGAAAAAGAAATTTAAAACCCAAATTAAAGATCTTTGAATGGGGGCGAGCCGAACAGGTTCCCACCTGTGGTGTCACAACTATCAGTGAATGAATGGCCTTTGGGTCTGCTCCCTGGGCAGTCCCTGGAATGCGGCTCCATCTCTCCCCTGAACCATAACCTGAGCTCTCTCTATGCTGCTGCCTGAATTTGGAGTAAATTTCAACCCTGAACTAGGAGTTGAATAAACAAATTACTGCCTGTGTGTGTGTGTTTATTAGAAAAAATAATCCCCACACTGATTACTTGGCAGCCTGATATTTCATATTATCACAAAGGGTTTTGAGAGATGAACAGCTAAAGCAAACCCTCCATGAAAATCAATATCTCCACCTGTGGGAAATGCAAAGATAACAGGCAATTGTGACTAAAAATGCAATTACTACAAGAGAAAAAGATTCACTTTCTTTCATATGCATAAAAATCATGAAAAGATATTTTCATCCTAAGCAAAGAAGGCCTGAAGCTGGGTTTTATTCTGCATTTAGAACTAATACTAATCTTTCACCTATTATACGTCTTTCTGAAAAAAATTTATTCTTCTTCATCTCACCTAGAAGGTTCTCCACTTCTAGTCAATTATTTAAACAGATGCAAAGAAATAAGATAAATATTTGCCTTTGAGCCTTTGTAAATCCTGTTTTCTCTTTTTTTCTTTCTGCCATTCAAGATCAGATTTCTATTGCAATCTGAGTGTGTGCGAGATAGTCTTCCTGATTATTTTAAAGAAATATTCTATGTTTTAACCACTAGCAAAATTTAAGAGAAGCACAGGACCATCCACCAGAAAGAAGGAAGACCTACCCTGCACTGCGAGGTAGTTGGAGCTGGTAAAACCCTACACAAAGCTTAGCAAAACTCCTTCTCTCTCTCTCACACTGCATTTGTGATTTCATCCCTTGATCCTAATAGCTTAGAGGGAGATTGCATGGGAATGAGGAGCCATCTCCATGACCCTAGGTCTCCCATGGAAGCCTGGAGGCCCTCTTGCATTATCTTTTTCCTTCATTTCCTCCAAATTCAGCAGTCTGACCTCCAAATACAGGATTCTGGCTTTCTGTCTGCAAGCCAATGCACAGTGTTGACCTCCTGTGACTGTTCCAGTGGGGTCAGCTACAGAATATCTCCTTTAAGTCAAGTGGGTGGAGGACATGGTTTGGCAGAAGGGACAAGGACTCAGTGCAGCACAGACATTGTCACAGAGAGCATTGCTCCCTCACAAGAGAGCCAGAGAGTGCTTCAGCATTCCTGAAAAGCCTCTTTGTTAAGAAGAAAATGGCTTAAGAATGGAGACTGTTGCTCAAATCAGTCACTTAAACAAATACAGAGAATGAAACGATTGAAAATTGTGTCAGTTCCTCCACTTGGGGTTTTCAGTGTGAGGCTGAGCTCCACCAGAGGTGAGGAGCAACTGGTGTGTGAATGATCTGGTGGCTGGGATCAGCTCCCCAAGGCTTCTTCAGGATGTTGCAGGGTCAGCAACAGCCACAGCAAAGAGGACAGTGAGATCAGGTGATTTAAAAGGAGAATAAATTTTCCAGCCTCCTTTTCAGGTATTGTGTTTGCTTGGGCAGTAGGTACAGCTCAGCAACACCCTGTGACCACACCTCTGGTGGGTTGTGAATAACAGATTATCATCATTTTACAGCGGCTACAAATCATGGCTGTGCCACTGCATCTCGTGGGAAAACTCAGCTGCTTTCTGAGCAAATAACAGCCCTTTGATAGGCAGCCCTCTGACTCAGGAGAGGTTTGACAGTGTATAAAGCCTTTCAGCAAGGAAACCGCTGTAAATCTTTCCCAGGCAGGCTGAAGTATCTGAAGAAATACTTACACCTCACTGATCACTGAACCTCAGATTTGTGATAAGGCAGAAATCACTGCTGTCTGATCCACTAACCTGTGAGATATGAATCAGAGAGTCTATGCCCTGTCCAGAGTCGACAAGATGTATCAACATAACAAAAAACATCATCGGTCTGACACCTCTGCTCTCAGCCTCAGGAGGGAAAAAAAAAAAAAAAAAAAAAAAAAAAAAGATAGCAGAGTCCAGGCTGTCCTCTGATTCCTCCAGAGCAAATCTGGGCCTTGCTGGCAAGATAAGGAAACTCTTACTAGTAATATCCCACAGAACTGGAGATCTTTCATGACAATGCTGAAAGAAAATTACATACTTAGCTGATTTTAGTACATCATCCCCATCAGAGAAGTGCTGTGCACAGAATCAGTCAAACATTCCTTTACCACCATCAGCCCCAGCTGGTGAGGTTGTAAAGCTTGAAGAATACACATAGTAAAAGATACAAAACACCCTCTCCAGGATAAGGTCTTTAAATATACAGCAGCTTTGAGTTCACCTTTCACTTCTGAAACAGTGTGTGCAACTACACAAAGCAAATTCAGCCTTTTCTGGTGTGTTTTGAGACAAATTTTCACCCAAAGATCTTTCACTTAAAGATGTTGCACGGTACCATGTTTCCCCGGGGCCCCTGATGTTGTTACTGCCCTGACAGACACTGACACCTCCCCAATGACAGCTACTCTGACCTCACGCACACTGACACAGAAACACCTCTAAGACAGTGCTTTATCTCAGAGGTGCTGCACATTCACACGTGCACACAGACAGACAAAATTATATCAGCCATTTAAGTATTCCTTGCCCAGCTGTCTTTTAAAATGCCTCTTTAGTCTTTTTGTAACCAAAGGCTTTAATATTCAAATGTTCACGAGAACCAGCTTTATTAAAATTAGGGCTCGGGGAAATGGTTTCAAAAAAGGAGCAACGAATATTACCCAACCATTTAAAAGATGCTAATTAATGGAGTTCTGCAGCCCAGGGAGGCCATTTGAGGGAGCAGAGATTCTTCTACTAGACAGATTTGTAACTTAGCGCTTCAAGTGGCAGAGGCGCAAAGAAGAGACGAGAGAAATAAAATGCAAGTAGGTTAAGAAGAACAATCCTCCAGGTATTGTGAGGACTCCAGAGTTTAGTTCTGTGCCAGCGATTTGAGTTGTCCGCCCACGAGCTCCAGGCATGAAGATTTTATTCCTGGCCCTGACACAAAACAGAGTTTGTGCCTCTTCCCTGTTGGATCTGGGAACAAGCGAGCGTAACCCACACGGCACAAGGCATGGCTGCCAGCTGGGGCTGTGCTGCAGCACTCACTGAGGGATGCATCTCCAGATAAATCTAATCTTGAGGAAGATGGGCATGTTCACACACAAGTGCACAAGGAAAGGGTTTTCTATTGGGATAGCAGAGGGATGCCAGAATGGTCAGAGTTTTCTATGTAGGCTTTTTTACGATTGTTTCGCCTGAGTGTGTAAAATCAGGGGCATCTCAGCAGAACCCCACATTCACCCTCCCCTAGATCCTGACAATCACTCCTCTCAGCAGAATAAATCCATATTTATATCTGTACCACTGAGTATATGTACTAATGTCCTAATTTTTTCTCTTTGTCTCCAGCTCCCCACTCCCTTGTTGCTCTTGTCTCTTGTGCACAGATATAACCCTGGGTCAAGAACTGAAAATACTCCATGGACTAGAGGAATAGGGGTTTTTTTGGTGGGCCTTGTATATAGATGTCTATTCCAGCTCCACTGTAGAAAAGACATCTCTGCAGTCTGGCAGTGATTTGTAGCTGGATCTTTTTCACTGCTGCAGTTCTTGGTGGGTCACTTGCTCTAAAAGAGCCAGAGTGGACTGGTGATTTGAAACCTATGATCCAAGAAAGAAACTAAAAGGCAGCCAGAGGGACAGATACTGGGAAAAGCCTCCTCTCCAGCATACCCCAGCATGCAGGTGTCTGGGGAGGAAGGAGCATTGCATTCCAGAAGCACAACTGCCTTCCACGGCTGTTGCTGAACTAGATGAAGAAGGAAGAATTTGCTGACCCTGTTCTGTTTTAATCCTTCTGTTTTTAATCCATCACTAGGATCTCAAAGCTCCAAGTCAGGTCTATTCAGCAAGTAGACAAGGGAAGCTACCTTTATTAATTTTCTTCCAAATGGAATCTCCCTGTCCTCATTACCGACTCATTTTCTCCCACTATCCTGATTTTCTGCAGAGCAATTGGAATAGGTGGTTTTCCATGTACACAATAAATAAAGCCTTCCTTGACACTTCCTGTACTCAACCAATGCTCAGGTTCCCTTCTTGCCTGGCTTAGCCCTCCAGGGTGACTCTAATCCTGCTATATATCTACTGTACATTGCAGTTTCTGTAATGGGACTGTAGACAGACATCCCGCTCTGCCTAAAGGAAGAATCCAGCCTCTGATATCCAACCCAAAATTTTGGAGAAAATTAGGGCAACAGCCACCAACAATCCAGTCAAAGTCTAGAGGAAGAGGTCCCTGCCCACAGAAGAGGCATTAGAACATGATGTTTAAGGAATCCTTCCAACCCAAATTGTTCTGATTTCATGAATCTATAGCAACCCAAAAATGGAGCTCAAAGGTGCTCAACCCTCAGATATGAGATTGTCACTGCCCTAATTAACACATTTGTGATTGATTTTCCATTTTCAATCTCTCATGTTTTTTCTTTTTTCACCCCAAACCAAATACTGCTGGTTCAAGGTAAGTTCCCTGTATTTTCCTGGGTGTTCTTTGGAAGCCTCCAGAGTGCCATTTGCTGGGAAGGACACCCCAAACAAGTGCAGGGCAAAGGCCATTTCAAGTCTGTAATAATCCTTCAACATTTCTGAAGAGGCTGAAATCTGAGCATTTTGATTGTGTGGCTGAGGCCTCTTTCTGTAAAGGAACCATGTTTCAATTGTCTTGTGTCTGGATTAAGGATGAGAGACTTGACCTCAGTCTGAACATGAGTCTGTCCTGTGGCTTGTTGCCTCCTTGTGCTGGTGGAACCGAGGCTGCAGGTCTCCCCTTAGCTCAGTGCAGTCTGATTGCACTCCATTAATCTGCACAGGGGGTGCTGAGCCACTGCTGCCTTCCCCTGACAAACCTGGGCTAGAGAATCCCTTCTGGCTGACATAGTGAAAGCTTAAGATATCTGAAGCCAGAAGATCTGAGGTTTTGGGTAAAACATCAGGTCATGGAAGCTTAATATGTTCTTTCACATCAGCAGAGCGAAGGTACCTGTCCGTACATATGCTCTTTGCCTGGAGCTAATGCAAAATAATATGATGTACCTTCACTTTGTTTCACTGTCAGCAAAGCTAAATTGCATTATTATATCTTTGTCACCGGCCAAGAACGTGTGCCTAGACTGCTACCTCAGCTCTTCTGATGTTTGGTGACTTGTTAAGTCACTCTCACTTGATCATATGTCAGAGCTTGGAGTCCTTCACAGCTGTCACAAAGTCCTTAGAAGTCCTAGTTTATTACTCTGGGATATATTCTTATTTGCAAGGACTTATGGTTGTATATACCATTTTCTTTTAATGAGAATTAAAAAAACCCAAACCAAACCACTGAAACTGGTTCTTAAAGAAGAAAAAGATTCTGTCAAATATCTGATATCTGCAAGACTATAAATAAGAGAGATACTTTTTAAGTTCATAGAACTTCACTGTTTTCAGAGAGCTATTGGAATGAACAGCATGAAAAAAATGGAGTCTGTTTCCCCAGTAGTATATAGATTGACCCTCCTAAATGAAGACAGTTGGCAAGAATGATATGATCTGAGACAGAAAAGCAGCAGAAATTCAGACTTTATAAAAATGTATCTATTTAATTGATGTCTCAACTCCAGCAGCCTGCCACAAAGAAAATGAAATGCAAGCTGGAAACATAGACTTGTTCTAATAGATGCAGGGGGAAGAATAAAGCTAACAAATATATTTGTTTCCCTAGTAATCCCTCTTCATTATAGGGCATAGCTGTTTTGCTTAATGGTCATAAATGAATCCAATATGAACTCAAACAAAAGGAGGTTTCTTTTCTGTTTGTAGATTAAATCATTTGTAAAAATATTTCAAGTGCATTCAGCATCAGTGAAGTCTGATTCACACAAGCAAAAAATTTACCATAGCTAGTGTCTTTCTATGACAAGTGGCAAGAGGTAATTTTTCCCTGGAGCCAATTTCCATTGGTTCAGTGTTGTTCCAGTCTATAGCAGAGAGCGTTTGTATTTGAATCTGTGTACCAGCACGCATAATAATGAATCACACCCTACATCGATTTAGTAAACCAATAGGTTTTTTATTAACTCAACAATGAGATTAAAATGGATTAAAACAGGGGAGGGGCTCTATCACTGCTCTGGCAATTTACCCCAATTCTACAGCAAGTGCAATTCACTTTGCTTTTAATACCTGATTAGACTCCTCTCAGTGCTGCTGAAATGTTTTCTCCAGGGGGAAAAGTGCAGCAGATATAGGTGAATCCTATACCCACATGTAACTACAGAGAGGCCAAGTAAACAAGACAACTTTAATCAGAGTTTGGACCTTTCACCATTATCCCAGACAAAGAAGTCAATGATTTCTCTTGGCAGGGAGTTCTGCAGCCACCTGTGCTGTAACACACACAAAAGCACAGATAGGGCACCAGTCCTGTGAGGAGCAGCTGAGGGAGCTGGGGGACTTTATTCTGGAGAAAAGGAGGCTCAGGGAAGACCTTATCACTCTTTACTACTCCCTGACAGGAGACTGCAGCCAGGTGGGGGCCAAGCTCTCATCCTCAGTGACAGGAGGAGAGGAAATCCCCGCCCTGCCCTCCTCACCCCATATCCAGCACCCTCAGCCCAGCAGGTACCTGAGTCACAAGGTGGCTTTGGACTGGAAGCTCTGGCAGTGCTGAGCAGCAGCCTGGAGCTGCAAGATCTGTCTGAGAACAAAGTAAATCAGGTCAAGCAGAGCTGTGCTGCTCCTGGTACCGGAGCGGGCAGTTTCAGAGTCGTGAGTAATTCTCCCCTCCATTATTTCCTGGTGAGATTCACGCCTGTTCCATTTGTTTCAGCACACTCAGGACTTGGCACCACCCTTCTGCAGGATTACTTTGGGAGTCCCCTGGTTTCAAACCCTGAGGATGCCTGGGGACCTGCAGGCTGTTTCTACTGGCTCTGTAGTGGGACGCCATAAATCTTGTAAAAGGGTAAAGTTTTTCACAGCAAGTTTAGGCTTGCTGGACAGGGCTTACATGGGCAGAGCATGGGGTTTTAGAGGACAACTTACTGGAAAAGGTTGAAAAACACTTTCATATAACTTGTCCTGGAGTCCAGGGAGAATATAGGAGAGCCTCCTGTTTGGCCTGGCCTAACCAGCTACCCAAATGCTCTTTGGACTCAAAATGGGTCTTTAGGGAAATTCCTGTCAGAGCCCAGGTTGCTCTGAGCCCAGCCCAGTAAAGGTCAGTTTTTGAAGGGACTGGCCTATGGGGTATGGAAGCACAGAAGACAGGGCTGGAGGAGAGCCCAAGGAAATATCTAGTCCTCCTCCTGAGCCAGGAAAACTAACATAATGAGTATTTAATTGCTTTAGTATGGGCTTTTTGTATAAATTGTGTGTAATCATCAAGTTATGCTGTACATATGCAATAAAAATAAGCAAATATTCAATGTTTTTTCACAGATAAAGATAAAATAAATCCAGCTCTCCCTTCCTGAGTTAGTCCACCATGAACAACTCAATCAATAACCATCCTTTTAAGCAATCATCCACCCACCTCACTCCTTCCCACTTTCTTCTGTTTTCTGGGAGCAGTTTGATTTAAATTGCCAATAACTATCCTCACGACCGCTGTAATTATGACATTCATTATGATTACTATTTGTTATTATATCAGTAAAGGAAATACTTTCTCTCTCTCTGTGGGAATTTGCAAGATTTTGTAATCTTTTTCCCTCTTCTGGATATATCAGTGTTTGTGAACAAATAATCCAAAAATAAAAAGTACAGATCAGATCAATGTACAGTTCATTTAGATACCTTGAAAACATTTCATTTAGATGGTGGAGAGATTTTTGAAATTAAAAAAAAAAAAATTCATTTAGTTGTTGAAAATGAGGAAACAGGATGTTTTGCCATTTAAAAAAATTAAGGATTCTTCAGATGAGGGAATTAATTTAAACCAAGTTCTGCAAACAGCTTGTTTTGACCTATATTCACCAAGAGAAAAAAAAACATTTAATCTAAAAATTGTCAGCTTGCCATTTACTATCAAAAGTTTATATGACACATACAAAGCTGCATAAAAAGTTACTGCTGTTGTTGGTGTTCTCAAAAAGAAAAAACAGAATGGCCTAAAGGAGTTAAGCACAGTCAGGGATTTCAAGTTTGAAACTTCTTAGATATTTTTGATACCATCTTAGCCTTCAGGTCACACCGAAATGACCTCTAATTCTGCAGCTCTAAGAGAGCTTTGCAGAGCTCTCAGAATTTAATTGCAGGATATACAAGTTTGGGCTTTATACAGATACTATATAATCACCAAACCCTTATCCACCCTTTTAAATTGGAAAGTATTTATTTAAAATAAATCTGATGTTATTACCTTCACCCAGTTTTGACAGTTGTGGTCAAGGGCTGTTCATCTCAGATATTCCAGACTCAGCCTCTCAAGCATGGGCAGCTGATACAGACTCAACTCGTCATGGACTTCAGTCTGTGAACTTGGCAACTGCATGAGCAAGTGACTCATGCCCCAGTTCGTGTTTGTCTGTTAGCTCAGACACATTTGTCTGGAGAAGAGCTGTGGAAATAATTGGGTTTGGGGGGTAGCGGCAATTCTCATTGCATAAGGATACTATAAATCACATTCAAACCTGATGCCAGCTTCCTTTACTGTCCTGCTTTAAAAAGGTTACATCTAAAGAGGTTTTCTTCCCATTCCTGGCATCTTGAACTTCTCTAACCCTTCATCTCTGTCTCTTTGCCCTAAAACCTTGGGGCATATAAAGTCTTTATCTATTAACTGTCGTTCCTGCACTGTGCTGCATTTGCCTGGTCTGGTTCCAGCCAGATGATTTTGTCTGTACAAAGCACTGATACTGAGGCTCAGTAGCTCCTTACTGTGAGCCTCAGAAACACCAGCAGCTCTGGGAGGAAGACCTGAAGACCACCTGCTTAACCACTGAAGGATTCAGTGAGGGCTTCAGCAGCAGCTCCAAGGGGCAGCAGAAGTCCTGAAGAGGATTTATGAGCTGTGGAGTTTTATGGGTGTCTGTGGCAAAGTGACTCAGTTCCTACTTTTGCAAAAAAAGGGTGATCCCTAGTAGAGGGAGAAGGTGGTGATCAGCTAATGTGTCCTGCTGGAAGCACTGGGTACAGTGACTTTACTGTCACTATGACTTTACCGTCTCTGGCACGTGATGGCGCTGGGGAGTGTGCAGGAGCTCAGCGTGGCTGTGTGAGAAATCCAGTGTACAAAGGACACATCATGGAATGGAATGGAATGGAATGGAATGGAATGGAATGGAATGGAATGGAATGGAATGGAATCAAAGATCATCTCATTCCAACCTCCCACCAAGAGCAGGGACACCTCCCACTAGACCAGGCTGCTTAGGGCTCCATCCAGCCTGGCTTTGAATACTTCCAGAAATGTGGCATCTTTTCTAATAAAGGAAGGAGCAAGGCTCAAATTCCTGTAAGGCAAGGAAAAGCTGTATATCAAAGAGAGAAAAAAGTAAGCTCATAAAATATGGTTCCCAAAGAAATTATGTAATCTGAGTAAAGAAAAATGACATGAGACTCCAGCCTGGTACTCTGCTGCCATATTAACACAGGGATTCAACACAGCCACAGCCGGAACTTTTGCCTCTGGTGAAGAACAGCAATTAGAGTATTTCCAATGCACTCTCCATTTCTTCTTAAGCTATCTGAATTGTCCTCCCTTGAATAAAGAGGGTCAATCACATAAAGAGGTCTTTAACCCTGCTCCAAGCAGTAGGAGGAAAGGGGAATATTTCTGAACATACAAGCAAAGTTTGTGGGAACAGCCCGGGGAAAATCGTTCCAACAAATGTCTGGTTCATAGCTAGGTTTTCCAGATGGCATCAATATATCATGAAGAGTCAGAGAGAGCCTTTCGGAATGCAAATTGCTATTCACATTTTACCTAATTTATGCAAATTAGCCCATTCAGTCTTCTACCTAATCCTCCCTGGAGTTCCTCCAAGGTTTGAAACGAAAGATATTCTTCTTGCAAAATATATATAATCCATATTAATTGCTTCTGATGGAGATGAGTGGGATGGACAGCTATTCCAGCAGTTAATATTTTAATCACTTCAGCCCAGCAGTAGCCCTGCCTCTGGTGAACAACCCCTGAATCTCTCCACATTGCTGACATAAACCATTGCTGACATTGCTGCATATTGGGATGCTCCCAGTGGGGACTGGCAGGAAAGCAGATTTTGGGAGGAACTGACCAGCATTGAAACGTTGAGGACAGAGCTGGTGTGTGGGCAGATCCAATAGGCAGCAGACCAAAATATTTTGGCTACCCAAGCTGGGAAGAGGGCTGCAAGAGAGGGATGAGGCTCAGTGATGGAGCCGCAAGGATTCCCCAGGGCTTTTGCTGGGTTTTGTGTAGCTATGCCCTGGCAGAGCTGTGAGGTGGGTCAGACTGAACCCAGACGAGAAGTGCTGAAGCACAGCTTCCCACCCTTCTGAGGAAGGTGGAAATGCAGGGATGGCAGAGAAGAATAGAAGGGGTCAGCACCTCTGTTAGTCTAAGCCAGAGGCATGGGAATACTTTGGGATCCATCTGGTCAATGGACATGAACACATCCTGAGTCCAGCCAGCACCTTGCCCCACTCTGTCCCAAACAGAAGAGGATTTGCAGAAGAATGAATGGAAAAAGCAGAAGATGATTGAGTTGGGAAGTCTCAAAATTATCCACTTATTACGAAACAATTAAAATATGTTAGAGCATATTGACTTCAGTCTGTCCTTGCTTTAATGTTTGCACGTTATCTGGAATAGCTGTTCTTTAACCACACACTGGTGCTTATGGATTTCTTATCCCTGTCCTTTGTGTCTGGAGGGCTGGGATCAGATACTGAGATAAAATAGTAAGACTAATTCTGAAATCAATGAATTAGAGATTTAATGCATTGATATTTCATGGCTTATCGTGGTAGAAAGGCAAGACTGATATGCAAACAGTGAAATGGTGTGTGCCACTTGTGGTACTGACAGACCTCAGAACTCCCTCACATGATGGGTTTTGTCAGGATCAGGGCACACAGGACCATATTACACCTGTATCAAAACCCACCTAAATCCCTGAAGCAGATTCCAGGTGCAGCAGGTGAGAATTTGGTCTGGCTTAGATGTACTTCGTTGATATTGCCCAAGCCTGTAACACGCTTAGCCAAAGGGTGGACCTGCATCGAATTACACAATCTTTTTGCATTATCTGCTTTTCAGACCATGGCAAAGGCACTGACTGATGTATTTCAGCAGGATTTTTTTTCCTGTAGTGCTGTCAGTAACAAGTCTCCTTCTGCCAGTCAGGAAAACTTGCCTCTGAAGCATTTTGAATTGACATTTCAAATACTATTTTTTTTTTCCTGTGTGTGTCAGGTCTGCGGAAAAGACTGAAGCAATTGATTGGAGACTTTCAAGAAATACATATTTTTTACTCTTCTGTAGGGAAGACATGAGATTTTCTGACAATGCCTAGGGACAGGTATATCACTGCAATGCACTGCACAGCACAGCGGTTTTTTATATAACATGATCAGTGCTGTCTGCCACATTTCAGAGGGATCCATAAGATTACAAAGTGCAAGGAAGTGGAAAGAAACTTCTTTGCCCTCCACCTACACATAATAGTGGTGGGGGTTTTAATATAAATTATAGCAGAGCAGAGTACATTACAGTAATTTACAGGTTATATCACCTGAAATAGAGCCTTGAACAAAATAGGTTGATCACTTCAATGTTAAAAGTGGCTATAAATATGTAATTTGTATAAAAGTTCAGTAAGTTGAGTTTGCTTGTTTTCAGCAAGGTGATTACTTATGGGTGTCCAGGGACAGATCTCACACTTCTCAGCAAAAGCAGCTTCTCATTGCAGGTGCCTCCAGGAGCTCAGCAAATCATTCATGAGCTGAACCTGGTCAGTCAGAGCAAGCCCTGCTCTCATCCTGCTTGGAGAGCACATCTCATAAAAACAGCTTTAAGGCGACTTAGAGAGGAGCCTTGGATGGGAGATGCTTAAACGGATCTTCATCAGTTTCTAAACTGATTTACTCAAATCAATACAACTTCTGACCATTGCCAAGCCACACTGCTTTAAAGCTGAGGATGCTTCCACAGAACGGCTCTCAGCATCCCCCCTTCCAGGGCTCAGGACTCCGTCCAACAAAACAGTTAAACTCGGGCTTAACTTTAAGTACATGAATACCTCATTAACATCAAGGAGACTACCTTAACTAAAGAATATGTGTAAAGTGCTTTGCTGGATTGGGGCCGTGGGTGCTGCAGTCATCTTTGCTAGGTAGAAAAATAAGCCAGACAAGGAGTTTCAGCAAGTATGATCTGGAGAATTACTCAACAACAGAAAACTGTGAGAGCAGGAAGATGATTGACTGATTACTCTTCTGATTCATGGGAACCCATGGGAGCATCTAAATCAACTCCTTTTGAATCCTGCAGGGTGACTTCAGTCCAGCGATTAGAGTTGAGTGAAATGTTTTGATTGAGAATAAATTAATTCAAAAGTAATGTTTGGGCTAAATGGAAATATTTTCCTGACCTATTTTGGTTTTTTTCTAATTTTCTATTTCCAGAGAAAAATCCCAAATGGAATTTTTAAAGTTTTATGGATGTTTTTAGTCTAATGTGTATATTTTTGTGTGTGTGTGGGAAAAGCATCTTGCTTAAATTAAAACATTGTGGCAAAAAATCCAAAGAGAAGAACACATACTTTCATTTTTAGCAGTGTCCCGCTAGGAAAAAATATTTTTAAAAACATGGGTTTTAACAGAAAAACTAGTGTGCTTTTTTTTCTCTTGGGGAATAAAATGACCTTAAAAAACCCCAAAATTTTGTTTTAAATGTGGCACGTTTTCATCAAGGAAAAAACCTAGAAACAGAGTGAAATGAAGGACAAAGTCCCTCTGTTCTACATCTACACAAAACAAACTTTTTTATTCCCCCAATATCTCTCAATAACTCGTAGTTATGTAAATCTATTGAACTGGGAACTCACTTTCAAACAACGGCAAGGAGACAACAATTTGCAAATGAAGAGTTTCTTCCTGTCCTATACCCAAAGGGAGTTTTTTTCACAATTCAAATAGTTTTATGATCAAACATTATTTTTTTTTCGAAATCACAGGGTAACTAGTTCCTGTTATCAGGACATATTTTATGCTACAAAGAAATAAGAAAATAACATATAAGTTGACATCGCTGCAAGTGTGTCTTTAAGGACGTTCTTTCCTTTCAAGCACTATTTTCCTATTAATTCAATAAACCAAAGAATAGTCTCACCCCACAGTATTCCTGTTTTAGGATGAACTGTAGTAATGCTCCCCTCACTTGCCATGTGCTCATATTTCTGTCAGAGCTCACAGCTCGTGGTGACACTCTCGTTTCCTAACAGGGGAAGCCCCGAAGTCAAAGATAGGGCACATCTTTGCCCCAGTGAACTCCTCTTAGCTCCAAGCATCCCAGTGCTATTCAGCCTTCCAGGATTGTGCCTTGTTGCTCGTAATTGAATCAAATTGATTTTTAATGAGTTTAATTGATTGTGGTTGTCTCAGGGGCTGTGCTGACAGCTTCTTCTCAGAGGCTTGATTGTGTGGTAGAGTGGGAGGGCACATAAAGGGTTAATGAAAGGCCATACAAGTTAATAGGGAGCTGGAAAACCAAAGGGAGACTTAGAATGAATACCTATGGAAGAAGCTGAGGAGGAATAAAGGCAAACAATTTATTTGACTTGAAACAGGTTATAAAAGACAATAATTATTTTAAATAGAAAGCTGTTGAATTATAATTGGAAGTAATTGAAACTTACCGAAATATTGAATAAAACATTAGATAATTTAAATGGTGTTATCTTTACAATTATCATTGGAAATAATTGCAGTGAAGCCTATGAACTGTTGTGAGCAGAGGAGAGTCACCCGGGGCATATTGTTTTGCACAGGCATTATGCAGCATGTTTGATGGGGATGTATTTATAAATAGGTTGCAGCATTTGTTTTTGATCTGGCATTTCACTAGTGAAAGCCAATCCCACAAGGGTGAGAAGGCAGGTGAGCAAGAGTGAAGCATCTGCTATTTTCAGAGCCATTGCTTTAAAATGCAGTCAAGAACATGCCTCTCCCTGGAAGTCTTCCTGCCTAGTTGATTGGATTTAGAGGCTGAAGACATATTTTCATGGCTGTGCATTATCATTCTGAAATGTTTTCCCAGAATATTTTCAGGAAAACATGAGCACATTGTCCTTTGTCAGCTACTTGAAAACAAGGAGCGCTTTTCAGAAGAAAAAAAAAGAAAAATGTTCATTCATCACAGCACTCAAAGGTTGTCTCATCAACATACGTGGCTATTTTTAGTTTGGTGTCTAAAGATGAAACTGCCTTAACTTCAGATACTGCAGAATTCATGGAAAATGTCACACAGGTTCTCAGGTCTGACCTGAACATCTCCCTGGGTAAGGCCACGTACAGTCCTCTGGAGGGGGAAAATTTGAATAATTACTTTATATCAGGCTATGGCTTCATAACGCGTGACATCCTGCCGGAGTTTCTGGGTGATTAATATAATTACTACAATGGGCTTGATGAATTTTGAGGCAGCAACTGTGATAGGAGCAAAGCAGCATTCCACCTACAAAAACATCTCCGCAGATTCTAATCAGCTCCTGCATGGAAATTAGTTTGTTGAGTTCTTTTCCTAGTTGCCACAGGCCATATTTTTCCAAGCAGATGTAAAGCAAGCAAGGAATTGAATTGCAATGATTTCACGTTATTTTTGGTCACATGGAAATAAGCCATTTTCCATCCCCTTGATGTAGAACCGGATATGCAGATATTAGCCTATTAATGCTACATTTCCTATGGACTAAACTGAGGAGAGGAGTATCATTGAAGCATCAGTTGGGGAAAATTGCTGAAATGGAGTGGCAGATGAAGAGGATTGCATGATGTCTTTATCTATGAGGAGAGTAGGAGAAGGGTGAATATGGAACATGTACAGAGGAAAAAGCAGCTGAGCTTTGAGAGACTAACATAAGCTATAGCAGTCTGCTAATATTCCTAAAGGCTCTATTAACAACAGGATGGTTTTTTCCACAGATGATCATCTGTTCTGTCTTAGATTAATATCTACCGAAGTCGTATGTTGGGCATCTGGCTCCTTTGTGCTTCTTCTCTAGAAGGACAAGTTAGAAGGGGGGTTTTGCTTTCTAATACAGCTTACAAAAGCTTTCATGTTCCACATAGGCAGAGGGAAAAAACGAGAGGCAGCTGAAGGGGAAAGGATTGATCCTGGGATACCCCAGTCCTGATTCATCTTCCTTGGGAAACTGGGGGGGGGCATGGAGGAGAATCTGATACAAGGAGCCCAAGGTGATGCAAGTGAGGCAAAACTGGTGGAAGGCTCTGTCGGTAATGGGAGAAGATGGAACATCATGGCTGATAGTTATGATACAATTTCAAAACTCCTCTAAGCTTGCCTTCATATTTTTTGTGATTTTTAAGTGCTGTGATTTTTAAGTGGTATATCTTTCTGAAGACTGTGCAGGATGAATGGGGGAGCATGCAAATGTAAATTATAAGCACTGGTAAAAAAGGAAAGAAGCACTTCTCTAAAGATGTCTAGACATCACAAAAAGTAATTAGTCAGGTTTAAGATTCTGCCAGCAAATATACACGGCACAAAACACAAACATAAGGAGAGCAAGAGCCACCAGGCTTCACTTGGCTCCAGCCACTTCATCAGGGCTAATTAAAGTGTTCCTCCAAGTCCTTAAAGAGATTGACTATGACAGCAAACAATTTTAAATAAGATGTATTAGGCCAAAGAGGCGGTGGTGGAAGCATCAGGGAGATAGAAATCTGCATTGTCAAATCCCACTCGGATGTGTTCAGTGAAGAACATTCAAAGCCAAGGGAAGCAAGGCCAAAGACAAGGCAAACGGATGCTCTCTTGCTAATTTGTCTTACCATATCATTTGGTGGAAAGGTCTCAGATGTCTGCAAGGTCCTCCCTGTGCTCCCCATGCCCCTATCACTGTTCATGCCCTGGAGTTCTGCTGCCACATGGTACAGCCACAAAGGATCACAGGACACTGCTGATTAGGAAGCTACAGTTGTGATCATGTCATGAAATATGATATACAATCCCAGTTCCTTAAAAGAGGCAAATGAAGTTTGTGCAGGCAATCCTACAATCTCTGAAGTTTCCACTTTGAAGCCAATAAATGCAAATATGTATGTGTATAATATAGATACATCAAAACTAAAGTCACAGGTTGGGCCAAACTCGGGTTGGCAGCTCCCCTTTAAACAGTTTTATGGATCATTAAGTACCCCACAGGAGGCTGACTACACCAACAATGTTTTATTTGATAGTCAAGGGTTTCTTGCCTGAAACAAAACAATTATTCAAGTTAACGAGAGGCTGGTACAAACTGCCCCAGACCAGTGTCCCCTCCAAACACATGCAGACTCAAAATTCAGTCTCACATTTATTTATTGTGGCATTTTTCTCTTCACCCAGGATTATAATATTCTGTTGGATGCTTTCTTTAAACAGGTTAGCACAACTGTTTTCCTGGGAAGGTCTTTGGCAGGCAAAGAGACAGGATTTTTCACATGTGCTCCAACAAAATGTCAGCATATTCATGTAAGTAATACATAATCTTCTAAGAAAATCAATGAAAATGAGCCTATCTCACCAGAATAGCCAGCCTTCAGAGTGTGTCAGTGTATCACACTTTCACGTGAAGTTCTAAGTTCAGGGGCAAGGTGAATAATACATGATATTTTTATTTACTGCCCTCCATCTCAGATAACTAACACACCAGTAAAACTTAGGAGATTCAGTGCTACAAATCCCCAGAAAGTCCTTCAAGTATTGCAAGTACTTTCAAGGGAAACAAAGATGAGGTAGAGTATATAAAAAGTGGTAATTCACTTGGCCCTTAGCTCATCACTGAATACAGAAGAGGTAGCTGAAACTGGGTCTGCCAAAATAATGATCATTAGACCAGAAGATGACCAAACAATTTTAGCACTCACTGCAGCAGTAGCTCATTCTAAAAAATCTGATCTTGTCATTTAGTGAGTGCTAATCTGCTGGCATCAAAACGAAAATAGCCATCCAACCCTAAAAGCTTCAGTGAGGTATATGTGAGATTTATTCCATCACTATGACATTCCTTACAAACCCAGGGCAAAATCAGAAAAAAAAAAAAAAAAAACTGGACAGGTAAGTAGAATGTACAGAATATTTTTCTCCTTGTATGGAAGCCTTCATGTAAAGAAGCTAAATCTGGGAAGCTTCTAAAGTGATAAATCAATTATGAAATGGGAACCTTCATTACAGGCTGTCCACTTAATTATTTGACAAGTTAATTAATCTCCCAAGCAACTGTAGAACTGCTGTTTCCTCAGTAAGCAGTGGAAACAAACTTTGGCAGATCCCACAGGTCTTTGCACTACAGTATCAATAGGACTCTACAAAGTTATGTATAATAGACATTAAGTGAGGTCAAATTGCTTCAGTAGGCGTAGCTGGAATTGCTTATTGCCTGAAGGTGTTTATGTTGCTAATTATTTCGTTGCAGATAATTATGGTTTGCCAGTTTAGTTGCAGCTCAGCTTTCAAGAGATGCCTCTTTTCCCCACAGAAAGCCATCGCATCATGGTAGGAAAGGACAGAGCCTGCTGCCACCTTAGAACAATGTCACTGTCTGCCTCTCCCTAAGAGACAACACAATTACAGCTGACACAGTAATTGATGATGAAGTTTTTTAGTGAGAAGGATGGACACACATTATTATCCCATCAATCTTGTTCCACGTGGTGTCTTGTGCTGCTGGTTTTTCATACTGGGGCAGCAAATTGAGTGAAGGATGCTGAGCAGTCTGTTTGTGTTCCCAGGGGTACCCCGTGACAGAGTGAGAGCAATGCACAGGGCACAAAGAGAAAGGTGAGACCAGAGGAAAGATCACTCAGTGTGAATCGAAGCCAGATTTATTTCCACCACGTTCTTTACCTGCTTATGTCTCCATTGCACAGTATCAATTCCCAAGGAAACAGGACATCATCCAACACTGGCTTATTGCACGTGCATTGCATGAGCAATGCTTGACCATCAACAGTCACTGCCCAGTTCTACTGAGTTCAGTCACAGACACCTGACAGGTCTGTAAGTACATGGAAACTCCAATGGAAATGTGTTATGTGCATATTAGAAAACTTTCCAGTAATCTAAAAACTTAATTTAGGTTTCCAGAGAAGAGGAGGCTCAGGGAAGACCTTACCACTCTCTACACCTCCCTGGCAGGAGGAGGTGGCCAGATGAAGGTCAGGCTCTTCTCCCAGGCAGAAAGTGACAGGACAAGAGAACTGTCTCAGGCTCTGCCAGGGGAGGTTCAGGTTGAACATCAGGAAGAATTTCTTCACTCAAAGGGTGGCCAGGCCTTGGAACACACTGCCCAGGAATTGGTGGAGTCACCTGCTCTGGAGGTTTTCAAGAAATGACTGGATGTGGATCTTTGTGCTGTGGTTTATTTGGAATGGAGGTGTTTGGTCAAAGGCTGTACTCAATGCCTTGGAGGTCTTTTCCAACCATAATGATTCTATGATTCTTAAAATCTGCTCTCTTCATAGATACGTGAAAGACACCTGATTTCTACCTGTCCACTGCTTTTCTGAATACCTGAGCAGAAAATTATTTTCTTCAGTTGATGACAACAATACAATTAATTGACAAATATAATTGCATCTTTTGTTAAAAAAAAAAAAAAAAGCCACTAAAATATAGTGTTTGGCACAGCTGTATTATTCCTGTAATGAATAATCACTAAAGATATTATTGTGAATGCAGTTACCATGCAGCAATGTGAATAAAATTCTTTAGATGGAAAATTGTACTTCAAGAAAATATATGCAATAGTACAACTGTATTATTGCCCATTAATATGTATTAGTTCAATGAAAAATGCCTGACTGAGCTGGTTTACATAGATTAGGATGGCAGGCAGTGAAAGGAAGCACTTGGACTTGGTTAAATGGGCTGTGAAGATAGGAGGAACTCTAATGCAAAGCAGAGGAGCAAACCACCAAGATAGGCTGTCCAGTTCCGTTGGTATGATTTGTTCCCTCTCTCATTCATATCAGTGTTTTTATTATGACAAATAACCAGCATTCTCTGCTCCTGATGCATTAGCTCTACTCAGTCCTCTTGAATCTGTATTTAAAAGCTTTCTATTTAAAAATAATAAAATAAGATAATTCTTCCCAAGGTGGCTACTTAGCAGGAATCATCTCATTTGCTTTAGTGTCTCCAGGAGGCAGAAATGGAGCTCCTGACAGGCTTGTCATTGTCAAGACAAGCTTATTTGAGCCTAAAATACTCAAATAATTCACTCCTTACTCTAACTTATGTACATGACACGCAGGGTTTGTTCCAGCTCCCCAGACTGCACCGAGTGGGGCATTCCCACAGCCCTGTGGGGAGCTTTCACTGAGACACATCCAGTGTTTAGAATTATGCCAAATGCGTCCTTCTGTCCAGGCATGCTTAGTTACACATATAAAAAACAACAATTTTGCTTTCCCTTCTGGCTAACAGCCTTGTTATGAGACAAACTATTATGGCAGTCATATGCTCAGCATACAATGTGGTTTTCCCTGAGTTTATTTAAAAACACCCAGTTCAGTGCCTCTCTCAGCCCCGCTGTCTACACAAAGTGCCATTTCTAGTCCCATTTCTTCCTTTTCCACTGCAAAAGGGGAGGCAATACTGGTGAGGGTTTAGGTGAGGAAATCTCTCACTCCAGAGGCAGCCTTGGTTGGAGGACAAGGTGGCCTGGAGTGGATTGAATCACCAGGGATGGGGTGTGAGGAAGGAAGAAGAACCTAAAGAACTTGGAGGGGGGGGGCGTCTCTGGACTCAACATTACTGGAATATCAATAAACAGCATGGGTCTGGAAACAAAATATGCACAGGATGGGTTTTGTGGACATAGAGGTGTATCCTGTGTGATTTTGGCCCTCAGAACTTGTTACATAGCACTTTTGTATTGGGACACCAGTATGTAAACATGCCTTAAAGATACAAAGACAAAAATGAGATCCTTGTGTTTAGAAAAAGATATTTATATATGACAAGCTGGGTCACAAAGGTTATCCAAATCAGTGAAAAATTATATTATAAATGACTACGAGAGATTTAGTGTCTTCATTCCCCAAACAGCCTCATAAATTGTGTGTCTAATCCTCTGTCTTGACCACATCCTCATCCAATTTCATCTGCCTCGCATAAAACTTAGTAACCTCTCAACAAACAGCTGACCAACAAGAGTGGGGTTCATGTAGTATGTTAAATCCCTTCTCTTCAATAAAATGTGATGGGATCTTTAGTGACCACTCCCCACCTAGGAATGCTTAAAATTATGGGACTGGCGTGATTCTTTCCACCCATGTTTTTCTGCACTTTGTTCCCAGGGCTCTAGTGACATTCTAATAAGTGTATTGAATTTTGTGCTATTCAAGGGATTTTGCAATTATTTATGAGAGTGGATTGATTTGTCTCTCATGTGAAAGAATATATGTAGAATTGAGTTTGGTTGTGGTTGTTTCTTTGTTCAATGTCTCTGATATGATCATGGCTTCATAACAACTTCAATATATTATTGCCAGAGGTATCATAAAACAGGGAGACATTATCCTTCATGACATAATTCTTTCTCTGCTGAATAAACTCAAAAGCTTATTTTTGTTTGTTTGTTTATCGATCCTTACTTTGGAACACAGTAAATTAATGCTGTTAAACAAGAGGCCAATTACCCTTGTAGTTTCACCAAAATGGACTTCAATTAGCTATGCTTCTATGGCTGTGTTATGATGCTTTCATAAGTGGGTTATGACATTGACAACAAATCAGTGAAACTTAAGCTCCTGTTATTATTATCAGCTCGAGGTAAAAATTGTATGTCTTTATCCCTGCATAATGGGAGCTTCAGCCAGTGTGGTCAGGAATAGCACTGACATGAAATTACCTGCAAGTTATGTGGGCATTGTAAGACAGACCAGTCACAAAAATAAGCATGGAAAATGGAGGAAAGAAAAAAAAAAAAAAAAAAGAAGAAGAAGAAGAAGAAAGAAAATGCAGGGTCTTTGAGATGTCCTAATTTCTGCTTTCCTATTGTTCCAGCTGTGCAGCAACAGGATATTTGTGACCCACGGTCTGACATGCCCTCAAAGTCAGTCTGCCGTGGTAAAAATTAGACACTCATGGACACACGAGGACATTGTTTCCTTCTGCTATTATTTTACTCTAGAAAATATGAACAGAGAATTATCATGCACTAGCTCTTTCCGTAAGACAGTGAGGGGTTATGAAATACACTTAGTTGATGGCAAGTTCAAAACGTTCATCAGGAGATTACTCTGAATTGCCGCGAGATGTTGTGGATGCTAAATTTTTATACAGGTTTTTAAAGTGGCTGGACAAATAGGGGGAGAAAGTTCTGTAAGGAATTATTAGCTATAAGAACAGCAGCTCTGGTTGGGAAAGTCCCTCACCTGTAAGCTGCCTGTCAGAATGAAAGGTGCTCTGACACTATTCACAGCCAATTTGCTGCTAATGGCCAGGCTTAGAGGGTGCTTGATAGAAATAACATCTCAGCTAATCTTTAAATGACTTCTCACTTCCATAGCGGGGACTGTGAGCAGAGAACGCCTTTTCTGACGAAAGGCTGAAGCTGCTGTAAAATGCAGCAACATCACTGCGATGTCTTCCTCTGATGGAGATGGCAGAGACAGAGCCCTGCGTGCTGGATAAACCCCGTCCCAGTCTGATGTTCCTAAGCTCGCAGCAGATCATCCTGATTTAATTTTACTTGGGTTTGCTCTATTTTTATATTTACACTGTTCACTGTGCATTATCCTCATGTCTACTAAGTGGATGCCCAGTTCAGGGTGTCGAATTCATATTTTATGGACTAGAATAGAGGATGCATTCTCTGTGTCTATATAGTCATCTCTATTTACCTCGCTGGTGCCAATCTCACATCATGTCACCTACCACTAAAAAAAGGCACCCTTTAAAGTTTGGGGTTTTTTCCTATTTTGAAATATTCTGTCACTATTCAAAGATTATTCCTTTGTCTTGTCTTATTTATTTTTCTTTCTTTTCTTCAACTAATGGCTAAACAGCTGCAGCAGCATGCAACTTCGGAGCTCCCCGCTGCTGTTCTCAGAAACGAAACAATCTGTACTTAAACAAATTTGCTTGTAAATTCCTGCTTCCCTGCCTCCAGCCTGCTAAATTGTTCATGCCCATCATGCCAATCTGTTTTTCCAACGCAGAGATCACTCTATCAGTGCCAGCCAACCCCCTACAAACTAATGCTGCAGGCTATGCCTAGGGAAGGAGAAATGATGTCTCTGAGCTCATCAGCTAACTACATTTTATTGGAGCAACACAATTTAGATTGACCACTGAGGTCTGGATGAAAGGCAAGGTCATTTTAAAGGGGGAATAATACGTCCCTGTTGTTGGGGTGCAGGATTTACCTCTGGAGTCCATATTAAAGGGAATGTCATGGCACTAAGGGAGTTGTGAATATTGTATTTCAGCCTGAGAGCAATGTACCTAACTGCAATGCAAAAATATGTGCTAGAAATCAACTTGAACTGGTAAGATATGAGACACTGGGAATGAACATAAATAATTCTAAGCCAAGGCACCAGCAGGGGACTGACAAAACATATAACCAAGAGACTGGCTGTTTGCTTCCTTTTTCATACTGTTTTATGATTTCATTTCTCTGTACTGATTAAAAAGGGACTAAAAAACAATGCTGGAGACTGAATATTTTGGGCATGTGCTATTTCAGTCTCCCCCAAACAACTCTGCCACAACCAATCCCCTTCCATCTTTAAATTAGCAGGTTTTTAGAATGCATTTCCCCTAACTGACATTCAATATTCTGGTGGAATGAGATTGTCCTCTGAAATCTAAGCTGAATATGTTTATGAGTAGCTTCTTTAGGTTAAAGTGCTCTTGCCTTTTACTGGTGTTTACAACACTATATCATTCAATTTTTAGGTTGTGTAAGCCAGGTCTTCCTAATTCTGATAGTAGAAATCTCCATTCTTTTCAGCCACGTTGTCCTGTTCTCCAACTGCTCCACATTAAGTCTCCCCTTCCTGATCAGAAGACAGCACATCAGATCTGATTTTACACAGGTGCATCCAGACTTTTTCAAGCAGAACCAGCTGCTATACTCAAATCCCACACTGACTTTTTAAGGGTGACACCTTATTGATGGGCCTTCAATTGTCACACCTATGTTTTTCTTCTCGTGTGTCGTTGCCAAGTGACAGATCACAGTAAAGAATATTATTACTGGTACCTGGATATATGGCACAGTAGTCTGTACTAGTAGATCCCACCCTGCTTCTGTTATTCCAGCTCTCAAAATCATCTAACTCTTCCTACACTTCTTCCTATTTGTAAAGTTTTCCAAGTTTGTACCCACAGGTACAAATGTTAGATACACTTTTATATACTGAATGTGTAACAAAGAGTATTCATGAGAGTTTAAACAAGATTAGACACCTGGAAGCTCTTTTAGGACTGACATTCCTATCTTGCTTTCAACCTGATGCTTCTCCCTGTAAACAAACCTATTGTTGTTTCCCCTTCAGCTGTTTCTTTGTTTGCCTTACAGTTCCTGTGCTAAACCCCAGATCTGCCAACAAAACTAATCATTTCTCATGCAGCACCATATCGAATGCTTTACTGAAATCCAGATAGATTAAATCTACTGCTTTTCCTTTGTCTAGAAAATCAATTATCTTATCAAAGAATGATATCGAGTTAGTCTGGCACTCTCTGAGTCTTTGGTAAACCTATCTAACATTTTATCCCATTTTGCACTTATTTCCATGTCTCTAATTATTCTCTCCTTAAGAATTTACTTGAAAGTCTTTGTGTGAGCATCTCTATCTGTGATCCAAGTGGTTTTGACCTTGGTTTGCAGGGACCCTACTCAGTGTGGTTCAGTGTTCAGATTCAAGATGCAAGTGCCCATACAGCATCAGGATGTGCCCTCAAAAGCACCTGTGCAGGAGTGGAGAAGGAGAACTAGAGCAATGAAGGGATAAGATCATCAGGAATTCATGAAGACATAAGAGAAGCCTCATAAATTTTTGCAATGTTCTTATGCCCTTTTTTTTTTTAGATCATGGCCAAAACAGCTGCCCCTGTGCTGATATTTTAATAATCTCCAAACGAGGATGTCTGAGGTTACCTGCAAAGGGTGCATTGCACCAACAGAAAAGGGTCTCAGAGGGTGAAGGTTCTGGCACAAATAAGCATCTGCAAATCTGCTGAGATCGACTGAATTATGTCCTTTCATCTGTTCTGTCATTGGTGTCCTATCCAAGTCCCACAGGGAAATTCAGGTGTGACAACAGCATCTTCACACCCTTCAGAAGAACAGGACCAGTAATTGGTTTTGCCGGGGGAGCACCTCAGAGATAAATATTGTTGGTTCTTTACCTCTCTTGTCACTCTTCTGTCCCATGAAATATATTAGCGTTGTGGTACTGAGGCTGCTATAAATGAAACTCTTTCACTGCTGCCATTATAAGCTCTACTTTTAAACAGTTTATCATTCAAAGGCAAAGATTCATTTTCTCTCCTCACCAAAACTGATGCTGGGTGTAAAAGTTCAGGCACAGGCTACTGTCAAAAATAAACTTCTTCTGAATTTTAAACACAGCCATGAGCATTCTTGAGCAGAAATGGGCCAAGGAGACTCCAGTATAAAGAGACATCAGCATTTCAGCCTATGAAGTTAGGAGCAGTGCTGGAGTGCAAACTTGAGTCAAAAATATTGAATATTGTAATGATCCTTTATCCTGCAAACAGTCTTAGCTGAATTCTCACAGTCAGGCTCTTTCAGAGTTTGGAAGATGCATGAACCAGATCTGGTTTTGTAATCTGTGCTCATAGAAAAAGAAATTATCTCAGCTCTTTCTGAAGCAGGCAGATATACAAGAATTTCCAGGAACCACGAGGAGACAAAGAGCAGAACACAGTGTCAATAACTCCACATAAATTTAAATCTCTGCACAAGCCTTTGGATTCTATTGGGATGAGCAGGGGAGAGAGAGCAATCCAGGAGTGAAAAGGGGAAATTTGACCTGCATCATAAATGGATGATCTAGTGGTCGAAGAGTAAATGTGGGACAGTCCAGTGGCAGTTAACCTCCCTGTGTCTGAATTTCTGATCCGTAAAATGATAGTAATGGTACTTGCCTTTGTACAGTACTTCGACATCTGTGGTAGAAAAGTGATGTACAAAGACAGACATTGTTATTTCAAAGGGATGAGGAATAGCAGGTATCATACATCTGGAATTACACAATAGACAATTATTGGAAGGAGAACAGTGGGAGTCAGCTGTACCCTACAGTTGGTTGCAGCTTAAATAATATTGGTGGCTTTCCTGTCCAAGTGCAGTATTTCAGGTAATTTCTCTGTTGCTCGCTTATCAGGGAGGGGATTAGAAATAATTTGTTTTGCTGGAAGGATATAATTAGAGCCAAACAAAATAGCCTGGTATAGAACAATTAGCAAATGCACTTATTCTGTGCAGTATTCCTGGAGAAATTCTCAAACACTTTTGTTCATTTGGAAGATTTGCCAGTTTTTTCAGGCATCAGTGACTTTCTGTAACACCAACGCAAAGTTACCCTATGGGGTAAACACTTTTCCTTCCCCCAAATATCTGCATATTTCCTTGCTGAGGATGGTGCCTTTCATGTGATTCCTCATCATGCTGAGTACACCCATATCTGCCTCCCACACATCACTTCCAGTCTGTCCCAGGAAAGTCTTGGGGCAGCTTCATCCTTGCTGAACCCCTGCTGCTTCCAGGGATTGTGCCTGGATATACAGGATGCCTCTTTTCATCTTCCCCTGTGCTCCAGACCACTGCTTGCTGACAGAAACCAGAATGAGGTACAGCTGAGCAGATTAATATCCCTCATGGAGGGATGTGGGGAATATGCCGTCATACAGACTGGATGCTGTGTGACAAGAGAGGAAAATCAAAGTGAAAAGTGCATGCATCAGGGGGACAGCAGCCAAAAAACCCTTTGATTATTCTGTACAGAGTATGCCTGGGAAAAATAAGAGGGAGTTTTGTCCAAACAGTGGCACTAAGGTCAGGCCACAGTTCACACCTGTAACAAGCCCAAGCAGAGCACATCACTGAGCAAAGCTCATGGAATCAGGCTGATGGCCTGCAGGAGGTGTAGGGCAGGCAAAATCACTGTAATGCATATGCAGTGCAGTGCTGTAATTCCAGAATAACTTCACCAGTGCTAACACATGGTCTCCTTTATATCCGTGACCTCATGGCCATGGCTCAAGAAGTCTTTCAGGAGTGTAGACATCTAAAGGTAGGCAAAAATGTCAACCTTTGGAGATGTTGGGATCAGCGGTGAGCAGGCAGGGGAGGAGGATGCACACACGCACCGGCTGCCCCGGTGAGCCGCCGTCCCCGCTGTCCCCCGCCGTCCTGCCGCCTGCAGCACCGAGCTCCAGCTGGCAAATTGCCACCTAACGCCTGCACAATCACGGGCATTTCGCGTGGCTTTGGAAATCCCTGTCTGGATAATGACGGGGCGGGCACATCAGGCCAGGCCACCCCGCTGAGCTAAGTGCGGGTCTGCGGAGCGCTGCCGGCGGAGATGAGGGAAAAGCGGCTCCGCCAGCGCTGCTCCATCACCTGCGGACCGGGCTACGCCTCCTTCCCTCCACGGGCGCTCAAATCCTCATCCCGGCAAAGCGCTGTGAGGTGTCCGTGGTTAGAGGACGCCGAGAGATTGGCTTCTCTGTCTCCAGGCTTTTCTCATCCACACCCACCCAGGATTGCTGCTGGCTGATGGCCAGTGGTGCTCCCTCCACCCTTGCAGACTGGGAAATCAGCATCTGCCGTGCCTTTCTAACTCATCCCCAGTCCTCCTCTGCAAAACCCGTGTGGCTCCTCCATCTGCACAATTGTACTACTCTGGGAAACCACTTTTTCCCCACCCATCCATTTCTTTCACTTATATTTTACATAAGGAAGTAAGAAACGCTTGGGATAAAGTACAAAACATTCTCATAAAATTTGTATTACTCCCTTCAGCCCTTCTCCCCAGATTGAAACTAAATATAGAAAAAGCCAGTCTTGATGGTTGGAACAAACACAAATAGCTGAAATAAAGGTATGAGAAATCAAGCCCAGGTTGCTCTCCTCCTGCCTTCTGGATGAAGTGACTGTTGTCTGTCTGTGATGGCACTAGCAGGATTTTTATGTTCCAAATTGCAAGGGATTCATGATCACTGAACAGAGACATTAGTGCAAAGCCTAGGGGTGACTTGCTGAAACTTTATCTAGAACAGCTCTGCACTGTGTCCAAGAAACAGCTGCCGATCTCTTGCATTTGTAGAATCATTTTTAGATCAGAAAGACACTTTGGGATTATTTTCTTTCAGTGGGCAATGCAGATTTGGTAACAGCAACTTTTTTCAAATTTATATTTGCCTCACTGAATCCTTCTCAGAGGCTAAAAGGGGAATTTTGAAACTTCATTTTGACATTGAATATGTTATTCATATCCAAATGTTTCATTTTGCCACTTTCAAAGAAAATGTTTTGATCTTCCCTTTGCAAATTTAGTTTGGTTAGAATTTGCCTTACATTTTGTTTTGAAAAGTGTGCTCATAATCCAGCTGTTACTTCTGTTAAAGAGACAAAAGAAGTGTTTTGCCCAAACCAAGATGCTGCTTTTTTTTTTTTTTTTTTTTTTTTTTTTTTTTTTTTTTTTTAATGCTTTACTTTTGGCTTGGATAAAAACCAGACAGAAAGAATACAGAAAAGAAGTGTTCTTGCTAGTGAACCAAAAATTCAATTATTCTCATTTCTGTAAAGGTCTTGTCTGCGGGGTGAGGTGAGTGTTCAGTGCACTCCAACGCACATTTACCTGTTGCATAATACCTCCCCCAGATGGATCCCCTCCCCTGAGGGCAACGTTAAAACATTAGAAGTTAAGTTTTCCAAATCAAAGGCAGATTGAGGCTTGGATTCAGTCCACTTCCCTTACCTCACCCAAGATGTCAATTGCCATCTGCACATGCCTGTTTCTCTTCACTGGGTACCCAGGGATTCTGGGCCAGCCTTCTATCAATCAGGCACTTTGGTGAAGACCCAGAAAAAAGGAATCCCAGCCTTTAGTGCCCATAAAGAGAATCCTCCAGGGCTGGGTGACTACATGATTGCATTTTGAATCAATTGTTAAAGCAACAGTGATACTACAAAACAAAACCAAAATACAATTTGCAGATTTTGGCACAACACACTTCCTACGATTATGCTGCCTCAGGAATGATATGGAATAGTTTCTTATGAACTCCTCCTTCAACACTTCAACCAGACCAGGGGGGATAGAGGATATGGAGAAGGTTCAAACAAATTTCCACACATCAAGGCCTTTATTGGAATTGGACTTGCTGTGTTGCAGCAGACTGAGAAAAGCCACTTAGGAAGATGCTCCTGGTTGAGAGGCTACTGTCATGACCAGGGTAATTCTGTGAGCCCAATTAATGATCCTAGACTTGCCACTGGGGTGTGAGTAGCATCTTTGGCAGTAGGAAAAATGTAATATAGCACTCCAGAATTTAAGAATCCCAGAAAATGAGAGGGGTTTTTTTAAATTACTTAATCTACTTTCCAGTCTAAACAACTCTTGTTTGTGCCTGAAACGTTCCTGCTTCTGACTCATCTCCTTGCATGCTCCACCTTGTTCATGGGATGAAACCTTAGCCCCATCAAGTCCTGTCATCCAGAATGCAGCCTGACAGTGACTGCCAAACCTCCCGGGGAGGCTGTGAGTGCAAGCAGCTGCTAAAGCTGCACGAAGGGGACTGCATGGAAATCCATACTCTGACCTGCACACTGCCTACACATCACCCTTCCCATCACACAGGCAATGCTCTTTTGTTGGCTTGGCTGAGGCAACACCAGTGCCCCTCCCTGGCAGAGCTCAGAGTGCAGGGAGGCAAATGCAGAGCTGCTTTCCTCCTGCTCGCAGCCCTACCCACATCCTGTTTTCCCATGGACAGCACGGTCTGCAGGAGGCAAGGGTGGAGACTCTCTGCTCTGTGCTGTTACGCTGCTGCATCATCCCCATCAGGCTCAGATGTCAGCAAGTCACAAGGGATTGGCGCTTCTCATACTGGTTTTTTCCAGTAGCCCACTCTATCCGTGGAAATCACAGCAAGTGCACTGTGCCAAGTCCTAATCCCACTGAAGTCAGTGAGGGAGCTCCCGTTGACCCCAGTGGGGCTGGGGTTTTAAGTAGCACCATGTAATCTGGTGCAGTTTATGAAGCACATGTGCATTCTCTCCCTGCACGGTTATTTGACTTTCACACTCTTGATGGAAGTGTGTCTTTATAAATTTACAAATAGCTCAGCAGCTGTGTGTTTATGTAACCTCATTTGAGGGCCACATGTATTCTCACCCTTGTGCTATTAATATTTATACTGCCACAACCACATACACACAAATACCTCACACAAATACACATGTATGCAGTGGAACAATAAGGAAAATAGATTAAAACCCCTTCTGAGTCAGCCATGCCTTTGCAAAATTCCATGGGAAGGCAGATCTCTGCTCTGGAAAGAGATTATGAAGAAAGTTTTTGCTCGATGCTGGTGACCCCATGCAAACTTCTGTTCTTTTGCACTATTAGTTTCCACACAGCAACACCTCTCCCTGATTTCAGGTGACCTGAGTCCAAAAATTTCGTGGAGCAAAGTCAGATACTTCAGCCAGTTGGGAGACAGACAATTTATAGGGCAGCCAGGACTCCAAGTGCTGCAAGCTATTGATGGCAGGGCAAGGGACTCCAGCTGCTGCTGCTTCCCAGCCAGGGTAATGGCATTGTTCAGAAGGCCACAATGGAGCTGGGGAACAGCTTTTCATGAAAATTACTTTTTTTTTTTAGGGCAAAAAATGCTGCTTTAGTCAATCTGCAAATTACCCAACTTGCTTCAAATGCAAACATGGAAAAAACCTGCAAAACATACAGCCTAGACGTTTTATTTTGACAACTCAGATGAAACATTTTGATTTCCTCATGCTGAGCAGCTTAGCATTCTTGAATTTACCTCTATTTAATCTTGTCTGTTCCAAAAGATAAAACCTAGTTGTCCTATCCTAAATATTTTTTTTTTTTTAGGTTTCTGCTATGCTGGAGAAATTGGTTTAAATTATGGTTTAAGGTTGGCCAAGTGATATTTCTTCTCTTCCCTCTTCCACACTGATTTTCCAGCTCAGCTAAGGGACCAGCTCCCTTTAAGGAGCCCAGTCCATCCCAGATTTTGAGACCAAAAGGCGAATGTGAAGGTGTGAGTAGGACAGGCTCTGTGCACCCCTTTGCACAAGGGAGAGCAGTAGCCTTGCTAAGCCTTCTCCTTCCCTCTTACAAGGAAACTTTGCTGTGAGCCCGCATGGCTGTTCTGATGCCAGCAAGTTCCCTGCAGATGGAGAGAGCAAATAAAAATGTGCATATTTACATTATACATGCAGATTAGATAGTGTGCATTCCTCACAGCCTGTCCCTGAAACACCCTCCAAAAGGAGCGTGGGGGAGAATGCAAAGAAGTTGAGTCCAACTCTGATCTCCCATTGTCTCACTCCCATACTATGGGAATTAGACAACATGTACCCCCAGCTGATTAACCCTTTCGCGTGACCTGCATCATGGGCAAAGCTCTCAGCCTCTGGCAATCACTACCTTAGTGCAAAAAGAGGAAATATTTGCTTTCAGAATAGTGCTAAATTAAAAACTCAGCAGAATTATCTGCAGGGCAGCAGTGGTAATTAATTACTGCATTTCTGAGCCTTTGCTTGATCTGGTGGAAGAAGAGAGTGGGGCTGTGGGTACCCTTGTGTGCACACAGGGAGTCACCCTGACACAGAGAAAAAACAATTTAAATATTGGACTGAAGTCCTGTTGTATTTACAAAGAATTTTTGCAATCAGGCTGACTTCCTTAGACCACTTCACGCTTTGAACCTGTGTCTCTGAACATCCCTCCTCCTCACACATAAGCTTCTCCCTCTCAAAGCTGGTTTTGGGCTCTGTGTGTTCTCCTCCCTCCAGACTCACCTTCCTACTGTGAGGTCAGTTTGGGGAGAAGAGAGTTCATGAGGGAAGTAAGAAGCCAGTGATGGGACACCCAAAGTCTGCTCCTGGGGAAAGTCAAATAAAGCTCCTTTGAAAGTAGTAGGAGGACAAATGGGAGAGCAGTGTCAGACCCATCTCTGCACAGAAGAGTTTGGAAGATTTTTGGACCCTAAACTCTTTCCTTCTGCTTAGCTAGTCTTAGATACCTGCCTAGGACTGAGCTGCTCAATCCCATCTGCCCTGAGAGCACCAAGACCAGAGCTTGAGCCCCTGGTAAAATACTCACCTTGCTGCAGGTGTCGCCTTCTTAAAGGCCTTGAGTTAGACACTTACACATCCAAAAAACCGTTCTGCATGGAAAGAACTCTGGATCATGGTTTGCTGACAGACCCAGGGTGGGAGAAGCCTGCAGCAATCAGAGGCCATTGCCTGGGCCACCAGGAGCCACCTGCTGAGCCCACAGCTCCCTATCTCCTGTCCCACACTCCTGTCTGCCCTCTCAAACGTGCCCTCAGGGCACTTGTTCTTCTGTCCCTTCATTGACTGAGCAACACACTCACTCACACCTGCTCCCCTCACCCTTCCACGCAGATCAGCATTGCAACAAAATCAGGAAACTGTGCCCATTTCTCCCCAGAAAATCCTTGCTGGGCTCTGCCAGCTGCCACCTCACTGACAGATGTTCTGCTCAAGCACTCACTCTCGTTTGTACACAGTGGCAGCCTGGTTAAATATTCCACACCTCATGCCAAACTTTTAGTGCTCCCAGTCGGAGGGAATGACTTCACCAAATTCAGCCTGGGCATTCCACAACTTTGGGGTGCTGATTCCTGAACTCTCCGTGGTCTTCCTTGCAGGTGAGTCACAGGGTTTTTTTTGTGTGGGAAGTAGCTTTCCTTGGAGTCAGGTTAATTCCAACCTTTTGAGATGCAAGGAGAAGAGCCTGCACAGTGCCAGCTGCAAGAAAGGGCTTGGCTGAATATAAAATATTGAGGAATGAGAGATTCATGGCATTTTCCAGGCTGATGAATACGTTATACTTTTTGATATCTTTTTAAAAGTGCAGTTTTCCAATTTATATCCATGAGGTATAAATTGCCTTTGACTTTTTCCGTATGGAGTTTGTTTCTGACACTGATAAGATCATGTGACTGTATGAGATCAAAGCTGTAGATTAAAGGAAAAAAAAAAAAGGAACCTGTTTTAGGTCCCAAATCAACCCCCAAATATATGTGTGGACTTAAAATTAGGAAATTGCTCTTGCATTTTTAAAGATGCTCATTCACTTACGTATACAATGTTGCCCATTCAGAGCCTTGGAGCCCAGTTTATTTTAGTGTTATATCAATTTGGTGTTCAAGCACGGTAATTCTCTGCTAGGTCAATGCCAATCCTGTGGAGCTCTTTCAAGGTGCAGTGTCTCAGTTCACAGAAGGGCAGGTGCAGAGTTAAATAATTAGCCCATTGCCATCGTAGAGCATAGGAAAATGTAATGATGACCCAAGATTTTACTGCAGAAAGGGAGCCCCAGATGCAGCGTGTGATTGAAGCTGACAGATCACCACATTTACTGCAACTTAAAAGCAGGACTGGAGCAATTTTGTGTAAAATTGAAGGAAAATAGTAAAGTCAATGTGTCACACAGTACCATGCAAATGTTGTGAATAAAAGCTTCAAAGGGTACTAAAGTGCCATTGATTACCTCTGAGAGGTTCTTTAAGATCTCAAGCCGAAGAAAAAGAACTTACATATACACTGTAATGTTAAACCATCATCTCCACATTTTTAGTAATCACCTCTTCTCCAGATGAATCCAGCCATTAACACCCTGTCAGGGGGTTCTTGCTAAAGATACACAAGGAAATCGCAGCAAGTTACATCCCTGCTAAGATCAACAGCATTATGTCCTTCAAAAGCCACCGGTGATCACCTCTGCTTTGGCAGCTGAGATTTAAAGAGGGATTAACATGTTTATTCTGAATGATGGCTTAATATCTTCTCTATCCTGAAAGCCAGTCAGAATTCAGAGGTGGTAGCAAAATGCCTCATCACCTTTCTTTGTGTTTTCATTGTGCCTCCTACCACGGCTTGTTTTATATAGAATCTAATAAACTAAGATCATATACTTTTGGGGAGAGGAGAAGAGGAGAAAATTACATGCTTGGTTGGTAAGGATAACAAGATTGCCATAGGAAGTGTGTCATTTTGAGGAGGAATTTAGAACAATGTAGTGCTCACATGGCATGGGTGAAACAGATTTAAACCTGACAGTGCAAAATGGAGATGGGGAATGGAAAGGGAAATCACTGAGTGTTTCCCTGTGTAACCGCCAAGGACTAGCATTTTTAGCTCTCAGAAACAAGTGCCCATGAGCAATGTCAGGCTGGCACAAGTTTTTTAGCCCTTTTCAGCCCTCTTCTGAGGCAACACGCTGAAGACAGAGAGCAAGAATAGTAGGAGGAATGAACTGATATTAACTGATATTAATGAATATATCCACACTGGAAAGTTGTGCCTTGTCCTGGTTTTTACAGTAAAGAAATCTGCTGGCAAATGAAAAGTGCTTTGGGGAAAAAAGAAAAAAGGGCAAACAGAAAAAGAGAAAGCTTTAATAATTGCTTCAAGGACAAGAGATGTCACCTTAGACTCAAATCTCCACCCAGGTACCTTAGCAGGGGCCAGCTGATTGGCTGACTTGGATACATTTTGGAAATTCGTACATGAGAACCATTGTGGCAATAAACTAATGCTGGAAGATGGAAACAGCTGGTTACAACAGCCTGAGATAAGAGATAGACAGAGCATTTTAGTGCATTTAGCATAAAACATCCTTCCATCAAAACTGCTTATCTCATCCTTCTTCACTAGCACCTTTATTGCTGTTTTGGCCCCTGAGTGGTTTCTTCCATTTGTTTTTGACACTTTGGGCTTGTCCTAAGCCTGCTGAGTGATGACATTCCCTGAGCTGTTTTATGGGGAGGTGGAGTGAGAAGGAATGACAGCAAGGCATGTTCTGGGAGCACCATTCTCTGCTTGCCAGGCTCCCATGAGCATTTTTAGGGTCAGGCTACCTTCTGAGGAAAGAAGTGAGCACCTCTCTGTCTGTGTGGCCAGTAGCTCTCTGCTGTTAACACATGGGCTGCATGCACTGGGACAGGGAGCAGCTTGTGTTTGCAGGGACCTCCAAGGAGAACAGCCTGGAGACGTCAGAACGCCTTTCCTTTACAGGCCCACTCTTGGGAAGTGCATGGAGAAGCTCAGTCCAGCCACAGACTGCAGTAAAGGAGGGTGCTGTCATGCAGAAAATCTTGGCAGGAGCCTTTGAGTGCTAAGGCCTCTCCCGGCACCACAGACCAACCCAGCCAAGCGAGCGACAGCTCCTAACAGGCCATCTCCAGCCTGGCCCAGATCCGAGTGTCTGTCTGAGCCAATGCTCACTAGCACTGTGCTTTACCTAGACAGAGTCAGCCAGGTGGCATTGGCAAGGGACCAAGACAAGCAATTCATTCCTGGGGAGCAGTCTTCCATCCGAGGTGGCACGTGATAGGAGATGTGGTGCGCATTGGCAGCGAGATCAGATGTGCCTTATAACAGTTTCTGAAGCTCTGGAACTAGTTCAGGCTTGAAATTTAGAGAAATTTGGTTAGCTTGTTCTGTTTTGTCTGAATAGCACTTTTTTTTTTTTTTTTTGTATGTGGGATCTGGCTTCAGTTCCTGTTGGGAGTGCTGAAATTCCATCACAAAAGCTGCCTCATCACTTAGCTTTTTATTATAGTCTTTCAGCACCACATGACTGTTAGTGAATCTCCAGCCATGCTGGAAATGGGTAAAAACAACTAATAGCTTTTCACATAGTGCAAAAAGACCATGTGTTTCTGCCTACAGCCACCCCCACTTGCATCTCCCTGCTCCTCCAACTGCCACAAGATGGGATTAACCGGAGGTCCCCATTACCTTCAGGATGATTATTTGCAATGGGAGGTATTTTTCAGAGTGAGTGACAGCACTGTGGTGGGAGGGAGAGAGATCACTTGAGGGGCCTCTAATACCCCTCTTTGCATTTCCCATTCCTTAGTAATCACTCCTCTGCAGGCCTGTCCTACAGGGCTGGGCTGCCTAGCCAGTAATTGCAGAAGGAATCAAAATACAAAGTATGGCAGCTGCAGACATCCAGTGGAAAAACATCCCTGCATGTACATGCACAAGACTAAGGGAGAGAGAGAGGAGAGAAAGCACATTAAAGGAAAGGCAACACTTCTAGCAGGCTGGTGTGTCCTTGACCAAAGGAGACATCAAAGACAGCTCCAGTGATTTACTCTTTGACAGGCTGGCATCTCTGTGATTCACGGAGCTAATCAGTTAGGTGATAGATTCCCCCTCCCTGCCACCCCTTTATTTTTAACAGGCTCTTGCCAAGAGTGGAAATGCTCCAGAACTGAATGGGTAACCACACCCAGACCACGATGCAAGGCCTGACAAATATCCTCCCAGTGGATCTGCAGGGGGGGCAGGACTCTACTAAAGGGAATTTGTCACTAGGCAAGGCAGTTTAGCCCCATCAACAGTGCATGACACATATTCCTGGGTCGTACAAGACAGTCAGTGTCGCAAAGCTGCACAACCCCTCTGTTTAACTGGATTTAGGTCTGTCCCTGCCTCACTCTTTCTGTGCCACATGCAGGCTTTACAAGACATCCAGCACTCCAGACCTTCAGCCCTGTGCAAGCAGAGTGGTCTCAAGAAGCACCCTTCCCTCTGAACATACGTATCTACACCTGGGGGCAGCAATAGTGACCCTTTCTTAAACCCAAAGCGACTCTTCATAATTCCTCCCCTCCTTTTTGGGTACAAATACTTATACACACACAGGAGTAAGAGATGCACACAAGTTGGAGGCACTTCAGGGGCACCTCCCCCCCCCCCCCCCCCCAGGTACATCTCTCAATCATTTCCATATCTATGATCTGTCACCTCAATCACAGTTCAAGAACCTACAAATGCAAGCACTCACCCCGGGTTCACACAGGCTGTGCCATGTGTGGACCATCCCCAATGCAGGCACCAACTTTCCGCCAGTGGTTACTATGATGACTGCTAATGGGGTAAAAATTAGTAAAAAAGCAGCATTCTCGTTGTCTGCTTCCTCCAGCTGGTTCCAGGTGGGATGTAGGGAAGCAGAGCATGGCTTTACATCCCTAACCAACAGCATCTGCAATAACAAAACCCCTTTGAGCTGTTCAGTGTTGAAACCTTGACATCTAATGATCAAAAATATAACACAGCAATCCTGCATTTTCCAAGCACTGTATCAAGGGACAGCACTCTCCTCTTCATATAAAAACATCATGTTGGCTGTCCTGCTCTAAAGTAAGAGCCACTGTCACAGCAAAGCAATTCCCAGTCCTGGGAGGCACAGAGGCTGGGGAATACATCACTCCAGGCTTCTGGGACTGAGAGCTGCAGCTAGCCCAGTACTGCAGAAAGAACCCTGTTTTTAATGCTTGTGCTTCTTCTCTCCTAATTAGAAGCTACAGAAAGCTGGTCACAGTTTAGTACAGTCAGGGAGAGAGCAGTTTCAGGGTTTGGGGAATAAACCCCTCCACACATGGGATTTTCTGAAGATCATGGTCATCCCAGGACAGAAATCTTCTCAGGGATACACATGGAGACTAAACCATTTGGAGGCATAGCCAGAGGCTCAGTGAGTTAGTCAAAGCTTGAGTGCTGAGCCAGCCATATCAGTATTTTTGGTGTTTTAAATTTCCTTGAAGATAATATCAGAAATCTCTAGTCTTTGTGGCTGCAAGACATCTTTTGAGTGTAGCCACTGTGATGCTCCCCATATGAATATGCTTATGAATGGCTCAAACAGTCACAAATTGATGACAATGCCTCAGAAAAGAGCCACAGCCACCCCTGAAAAGTTGCTTTGAAAGAAAGATTTCTCCCTACTTGTCTCTAAACCCAAGACCTGACAGGAACTATCTCAGGGTAATTCTTGAATATTTACTACTGATCTTTCCAGGAGAAACATGATGCTAACAAGGAGGAGAGGACAGCATTGTGCACTGGCAGAGCACCACCAGACAGAGCTTTGTTGGGAAGGTGGGAGTTCATACAGGTTTTATTCCTGCTTCTTAGCCTCATGAGACATTACATAGTTGCATGGTGAAGAAATCCTCCCCTCTGGGTTCAGACTTGAGATCTCTCACTCTGGCTCATTGAGTTCAGAGAATGTAGGCAAAAAGCTGGCAGTCTTTACCCCATTCACTTCCCTTCATAGCAGAGACTGCCTTGGGCATCCTGGGGTGCACCCAGCTGAGCCCTGGCTCCTGGCTCCTTCTTGCTGCTTGCAAGCCTCCTGTGAAAACAGAGACATTGTTGAATATCCTTTGATTTGATTTAGATGAAACCTCTCATCAGGTCCTGCTGCTCTTCATGGCAAAGTACCCACAGGCAACAGAGTCTAATTTTTTACCCGTTCAGCTTCAGGCATAAATTTGCTGTTTTCAAAGTGGAGATGGCATCAGATGGCAGAATGCAGGAGGGGGGGGGGGAAAGTCTTTCACCAGCTGTGAAAACTGCCCTTTTAATTTTCATGAAAAGATATGAGACAAGAACAAAAGAACTGTTCTGCTGGCTGTTTCATTCCTTACTGGTGTTGTCGACAGTGAGCATTTCCTTTCACCATTCAACTCTTAGAAGCCATTAGCTGCTGGATCTCTTTTTAGCTTCACTCCTTTCTCTTTGGTGAATTACATTCTTCTAGATATCACCTCTTGAATTCACATTTGATATGTGTGGGGCAAGTTTTATCTGTTCTGCCTGTGACATGAAAATTGTTGTTTTCTCTTCTCCCACCCAGGATTCTCTGTTGAGGTAAAACCTTTACCTATTTCTCTTACTGCAATTTGAGGTCTGACTTCACATATAAGACTTTCTGGTTTACATCTACACTGGATCTCATTAAAACTGTACATCACTCCAGATTTCTCCTCATTATAACAGTCAGAGCTTATGGGAACACAGTGATAATGAGGCCAAAGAGTATGGCTCAAAAACAATTTCTAATAGCTCATTAGCAAGAGAAGAGAAGTCACATACCACTGTTGCTCCCTTTAAAGATGAGAGTCATCCCCTTTCCAGCCCATGGAGCTCAGCAACATTTCGTCTTCAAAATCAAGGCAAAGCTGTCTTCTTCACTGAGGTCTGTCTCACAGCCTTAGAAGTGTGCTGGACTCCTGTGTGCTGTGATAATATCTGCAGATGTTCAGAATTCACTTAATGAGCTCAAGGCTCATTTCACACCTTCTCAGTGTTCCCACTATACCTGGAAAAGCAGCAATACACACTGGCAAATCAACTGCTGGAATTCTTTCCTCCCCTGCTTCAAGGTGGGTCCACTCCTGCCTGATTCTCTGTCTCTTGTTCTGCTTCCTCTCCCTCAGAGCTGCTGAGGTTTGTACATCAGCCTGACACAGATTTGTTCCAAATATTCTCCAGAATCTTGGTGGTGGGAACCTAGACTGAGGTGGTGATGTATTGCACCCATGGAGAATTTCAGAATTCCCCTTTTTTTGCACAAATAGACAAAACTAGAGAGAAATGTTCAAGCTTACAAACAGGCTTTAAAAGAACTCACCTTGTCTTTTTTCTTCTTCCCCTTCTGGGTAACATCCAGCAGGAGCTACTATAGACTTGAAAGTGTTATCAAGATCTACCAAGTCTTTCAGCTGCAAAGGAGCTTGCCTAGGCTTTACCCTGCTTGCCTAGGCTTTACCCTGCCCTTACCCAGGCAAGGTGGCTAAACATTATGGAAAAATCTGTGAAAACCACCAAGAAAGGACCTCTAGAATTTATGCACTCATATTATTGCATTGCTGGGACATTTCTCAGGATGAAGCCATTCACATTGTAAAATATCAGTGCACTAAGAAGCTCAGGAGGAGCCTCATTGCATTGACAGTCTGGCTCATGTGTTCTGATTAGCTACTCACAGTACCTGTCGGAGAAAAAGTCCATCATCGGTGGTATTTAATGCTGAACTTTTGGCTCAATTCAGTGCAGGCTCAAGAAGCTGTGTTTTGACAGTCACAAGATGCTGTGTCTGCTTCTCGAGCTGACACCAAAGGTGCCTCTTTGGAATGGGTGCTGTCTGGCCATGGAAGGACTGCAGAGTGATGACGCCACAATTATGGAGTGCCCCATCCTCGGGAGCAGCGTGGCTGCCACCATCCATCAGGCTCAAACCATGTGCTGCAGCTGCAGGGCAGTGTGGGAGCTGCCTGCTTTGGGTGTCTGTGTGTGGCTGACAGAGCTGCCCAGCTGGAGTGGGAAGGTGTCATCTCCCCTGGAGGGATGTGCTCCTCAGTCAGAAGCAGGAACACAACTATATTTGAAAGCATTTTATTTTTAGCTTATCATTCATAATTCTGCCTGTGCACGTCACAGTGACTCATGCTTTGTTCCTTCTTCCTTGGGCTGGTAGTTGCAGAAACAACACAATTCTTTGTTTACTGCATGGTCTCTCCATTTGAGGGCTTGCTGTTGCAGTGAGGTTTGGCTCCAGCAAGGGCTTCTTCTCAACCAAACACTATTTTGCCATGAGAGGTTGGATAAATGCCTTCTTTCTTCCCCTAAGGAATGTGGTTTTGGTGAAATGCAGATGCAGTAAATGCAGAGGCAGTGGTTCCAGCTGTCTGAAACAGTAAAGGCCTCCAAATGAAAAAGGAGCTATTAACACAACGGAGAGGAGCATCAAATCCGGTTCCTCACACCACTGCCAAGCCCTCAGCAGATGTTCAGTCCAGATGATTCCCCAGAACATCTGTGCCATATCCTCTACCTGCTGCAGGCCTCAAAACATCGCCCTGCAAGACCTCACCGTAAATTTCAGACCTTGTGTAGAAAAGACAAAACCTTCCAAACTGCGCCGTATTTCAGAGAAAAATAAGACACCAAAGGAAAAGAAAGGAGCAAAGAGCTCCTAATAGTTACCCCATATGTTCTACATGCTCTGATACTGACTTTTTCTAAGGCAAAGCCATGGCACTGTGCTAACAACTAGCACTTTTTGTACCCTGGAGCTCACGGCTCACCTAAGCTTTCTCTGATCCCTCCAGTGAGCCATTAGTGCACCAACTGTTGTGAGGTTGTTTTAGCAACAGTTTGAAAAGTGATTTTTATGAGCTGTTTATTACCTTCTCAGATTTATTGTGTTCCATTCAGACTGATTATGTGGGGGGAAAAAAAATCTCTTAAAAATCATGAACTAAACCAAACCAAACCAAATCAAAAAGGCTATATGTCTTTTCTTCCTTTGCTTTTTTCTTTCCCCTACACATTTGGGACAAATGTCAGAATTAATTTAAGTCAACATGTGAAAAGCAGTAATTGGTCTTGAATATTTCAAGGTTTGAGTATTTAAATTAAAGTTCTTCTGAGTGAATTTATGTGCAGGAGGTGATTTGTGGATTCATTCCCAGTGATTACAAGGTGATTACCTGCTCCTTCCTGTCTCAGGAATCTGTGTCTGGGGCTTGACATGCAAAGGTGGATATATACCATACATTTTCAGAGCCGGATGATGCTGATGAGAACTTCTCCACGGCCCAGACCTGAAAGGCTGCCAGGTGTTGAACCAAGCAGGGGCTGTGGGAAGGATTTGATCTCCAAGGAAGTGGGGCTATGCAAATTAATATCAAACTGCTCAGAAGCATCTCAGCTAGATGGTAAAAGGGAGTTCTTCTGCCAATAGTACCAATCTCCATAGCTGAGCTTTGGATAAAAGCTGGTATGTTGACAAATTAAGGGTCTTTTTCCTCCTTTTATTCTGTATTTTCCTATTGTGGCTCCAGCCACAAATTTCAGCAAATTTCCAATTTTTGTTGTGGTTAGGAAATGATTGTGTTCAAGCAAGTACATGTGCAAAATAGGTACCTGTCCTGCCAGTTCCCCAACATATCTCCAACAAGCCCAGCACCCATTTATCCCAGCTTCAGCGGCAGGGGAGTTATCCCACTCCGCATGACGCCTGCGGGAGCCTGTCTAATGACTGTAAAAAAAGCTCTGGGAACTGCAAGACTAAGTCCTAGGAAATCCAGTGAGACTGAAAGCTGGACACACAGCAGAATGTTTTCCCTTTCCCCTGGCAGTCAATGAGAGGAAAGCCCAGGAGGATTCTTTGCCAGCTGTGGTGTAGGACAGGAATGTGGTTCCTGTGCAGGGATGAACAGCACAGGGGAACAGCCTCCTGCAAGGAGGAGACAGTCAGTCTTCATGGGATTAAACAGATCCCCTGGCTGTGTGAGGCACCACTTGGTGTTTCTGACTCATCACTCCTCTTGTGGATTTTTCTTTCTTTCTTTTTTTTTTTTTTTTCTTTCTTTTTCTGGTCTGTCCATTGACTGAAGGGGCCACAGACAATGAACCCTAAAAAATGTGTTTTCTTAGCTGTGATATCAAGACAGAAATTAATATCTTCTGTCTTCACAGTAATTAATATCCATCCATCAGCTTTAAAATCAGCTGTGTATAATAAATGCAAGAAGCTAAACATCTTGCTGCTGAGATAGTTGTCACCCAGGCAAGACAAGCCTCCTGTCAAGGGCTCATTTGTTTAATTCCTCTAAAGGCCAGATGCAGCCCTAAGAATCTGAGAATTCAGAGATTTGCCCTGCTGCCTTGTTACCCTGCATGATCATTTCTGATAAGTGTTCTTGTTTAATCATTTCTCTGCATAAAGCCCAGGGTTCTCTTATATTTGCCTGTGTCATATTAATAAAAGTCCATTTGGGAGGACGCTGGGGGTGGAAATGAGTTGACCGAGGTTAAGTAACAATTGTACAAAATTGTTTTGACATTATGTTAATATCTGCTCACGTATTATCCTCAATTTAAAGTTAATCACCAAAATTACCATTGCAGTTCCCAAAATCTAATGAAATAAGATTTGTTGAGGTGTGAATAATGCAGAAATTGAGAAGCGCTCAGTCGCTATATAAAAAAATAAACTAAATAAACTGCTGGCTTTAACTCTCTGAGTGCTCATATAAACTGAGGTGAGTTCACAAATTACATCAGACTTTTAACACTTTGAAATTGTGGCAGGGACTGAGCAGGGTGTGGACCAGTGTGTTCTGCTCGTGGGGTTTTGTGTGCACACAGGGCTCAGCACAGCAGGGTCCCACTCCTGTCCCAGCTCCTGGGGCATGGCTGAGCATTTCAAGCCAATAAATATGAATTGGTGCTTTAATGGTCAGTGGGTTTCACTATGATTTGGCTGTGCTAGGATGAACATATTTGATCTGGGAAGATGAAGACAGACCACTGCTATCATGAAAAGCGTTTTTAAAAAAAAATGATTACCATAAATTCTAATAAAAAAACAGTGGGGAAATATTAGCACAAGGAATGAAAAGAGATGGAGGAATCTGTTTGTCTCTTGTGTTATACATGAATGAATGTGAAGAAAATAAAGGAAGAAACTGTATATGACAGTCTGGCCCACAGCTCACTGTTAGCTAATTTAGATAAAACAAAGACAATAAAAAAAAAAAAAAGCTAAATCCATACTTACACAGAGGCTTGGTGCAGAAAGAATTCAAAGATAAATTGTGTGCTACTGGGAGAAAGTAATAATAGCTATTTTTGTAAAATTGGAAAGTGGGAAATTGTGGTGGATTTGACCAAGGGTTTCAACCACAGCAAGAAAATATATAATAGTTCTGAGAAAGGGCATCCAAATAGCACACCTAGAGGCTTGCTGCCTTAGATGTGTGAGTGGGTTATAAGGGGAAGGGTGGGACCACTGCAGCAGCCCTGGGTGGCTGGGAGTCAGAGACACGACTGAGCATGGCTGGGTGGCTCAGGGCGTGTTGGCAGGGACAGTGATGCTCTCTGCTTCACCTGTGCCATTTCCAGTCCAGGGAGCAGGCACAGAAAGGAGGAAACAGGAGATACATGGGAAAAGAAAGAGAAGATAAAGACAAAATAAAAGGGCCAAAGAAAAGAATGGAGGAGAAACCAAACTCAGATAATTGCCACAGACATAACTAAAAGTTGTCACGAATTACAGAGCAGTAACATTTTCTTATGCCCAGACTGAAGAACAAGAAAGACAATACAGAAGAAAGAAGAACTAGCCATAGATGATCCATTTTTTGATCCTCACTTCGTACTCCAAACTGGCTAACTTACAGGGAGAGGCAGTAAGAATCACAATTTTTGATAGAAAACTCCAGTTTTCATGTGCAAAATGAATCAGTCTGCATTAGCATCTAGTTTTCCTAAGGGTGAGAGTACAGAGATCTAGTCAGTCACGGCCCAACCTGTTCTGGCACAGTAATTGCAGCCAGTTTTGTGGATAACAAGTACAATTTCAAGTGAGGAAACAAGCTTGAAGGAGACTGAAGACCTGATCCTCTGTTTGCCTCAAAAAACTACAGAATAGCTGCATTGTTGGCTTTAAAAAATTCCCCATGGAGATTTCATATCCTCTCTAAAGTGGTTCCACAAAATCCTGTTTTCAGCTTCTTCACCTACCATTATCTGTAAAATGATCCTTGTTCTTCTGGTGTTGGGGCTTTTGCTGTGACATCCAAATGAGAATGTTTTGATTCATAGAAGAATTAAAGATGTTTTTGTCTTGATTTTTTTTTTGTTGTACAATGGAGCCAAAAATCTATCAGGACAAAATTGATAGCTGCTGCCAGAAATAAGAGAAAAGTGCCCAGGCATAACATACTTAGTTTGTGGACGTAGCTGTATTTCAAAAGGAAAACTAACAGATTGAATTATCCCACAACTTACTGGAATTCGAAATAAAGCCATTGCCACAATGGTTAAGAAGGAGGCGAATTTTAGAAGTGCTGGTACAAGAGAGAGCCTTCCTTCTGAAACTTTCAAGTACCATGAGAAAATTGAGCTAAAGGACATGTCTTCTGGCTAGGTGTCATTAATGCCGAGCTGTGTGTGACAATGTCACCCTCTTGTAGCTAGGAAAATAACTGCAAGTGTAAGCCTTGCAGTGGCACAACCACCTATGGCCACAGCAAACTGCCTGCAGCCAGTCCAGACCTTGGAGCACAATTAGTCCCAGGCTGGGCTAATGCTGCAGTGCAGGAAAAATTGCAGACCCTGAGGGGTCAAGATGAGAGCTGGGATCACGAGCACAAAGTAAATATTCCACCACAGGAAAACAAGTCAAATAAAAGTAAAAGTAGAAATAAAAATTAATAAAAATCTTTTGGTCACTGGCTGTTACAGACAGGGATCAAAAAGAGCCCCACAGGGCTGAGCAGGGACTGAATTAGCCAAGGGGCTATATGAGACCACATCGGGAATGGTTTAGTAGATTTATGATTTAAACTCCCCTCATTTTAAAGTGCCACACTTTAACTGTCCCAGTGCAGCTGAATATGTTCCATGGGTTGATACCTAATTCCAGCAGAGAAGAGTTAGGCTCTTCCAAATTGAACTGTCAATGTAGTTAAGTCTTTCTCTTGCACGATCTCTTGGAATAAATTCCATTTCTAACATGGTTTTGTTAGCGTACAGTTTTCCAAACTCCTCCAAATCAAAATGCCCACTGCCTCTTAGCAGTTGCTAATTAGACAAGATCAAACACCGTGGGAACCTTTGCTTTATCCTTAACACGACCATCTTGCTTTTAATTGGCAAAGGCTTTGTGGACAGACTGGTGCCTGGTCAGACATAGTTGTTTGTCCTTTTCTGATTAACAATCTCAGCACTCTCTGCATTTTTGTTCTCTTGCAGAGGCTTATGAGAGGTTACTAATAAACTTGGGATTTCTTGTAAGACTGCTTTACAATACTGTTTGACACACATAAGATTATTTAATGCTTTAAGTTTATTTACTATGCTTGCAACTAAAATTTCAAGCTCTACCTTCCACCTTAGAGGTGATTGCCTTTAAAGATTGTCAACAACCAGAGACAGCATCTTCCTGAGCAATCCCAAGCTTCTCCTGCCTTTGGGCACAAACAGGCTGCTTCAGCTTTGCCTTCAACCAGCCTGCACTTTGTGTGGATGAGTCTGGCTTAGGCTCTTCCCACAGAAAACACATCATCTGCACACTGAACTCAGGCCAGACTCGCAGAACGGTTCACAAAGTGTTCACTTGGCCTGAAGCTGGGATTTGTGATTTCTGAGCCAGATTTTGAGAGAAGCAGCAAGGCTGTCTAGTTGGGGGTGTGCCAGGCAGGTTGTGGAAGTTACGAGCAAGTGCTGGGGCCTGTTCAGAGGTGCACGCTTAGCAAAGTGAAAGCCCTGAGAACTGAAATTCTCATGTAGGTGCCCAAGAATTGAAATTACAGATCTCTCACTGCTTTTCACTCCAGGATCTGGCTGTCAGCTGGGGCCCATTTGCACATAACCTCAGGTTTGCAGGTACCTCCTGAGTCACAAGTCGCTTCATTTCAGCTTGTGGTGAGAATGCTTTAGAAACAAGGAGCAACCCCTGCTCACAGCTCTCCTTAGACTTCTCTCCAAGTTACTTTGCAAGCTATAAGGCTTCTCCAGAGACCCTGGTCTGCTTTACTAATAGTTTCCATTGCAGCCTGAGAGCTGGCTTAACCACCATCCAGTGCCCTGCATGGGAGGATTAAATGGTGCCTTAAAGCTCTGGGCTCTGGTGTGTGTGCTCTGCCCAAGTGCTCCAGTGCCTCCTTGGGCTCTGTTCTCTCTTCCCTGCCTTGTCCTCAACCCTCCTTGAGGTTTCCCATGTTTCGCCTGTAGATCAAGGTCTTTCTAATCTGAGAACATAAAGCATTGAGATGCTCAAAACTACAGGAACACACTGGCCAAGGGAATTTACAGGTTCAGCCCCCAATGAGCCTGGGATTTCATGGCAGAGACAGGCAAATAAGATGAGAAAAGTGAGCTTGAAACATTCTTAGTCTTAAGGTGAGTCCTGCTCTGGGTCATTGGCCTAGTATACTCTGCTGAGGGGAAAAAACAGATTATTCCCCATACAAATCTAGGATCAACAGTAACAGACTTTTCATGTTGGATTTATTAATCCATTTTCTGTTGGTCATCTTGCTCAAGGCTTTCTAATCAAGAGAGCTGTGTGGCTTGGCTGGCTGTGGGGGAAAGAGGTTAACACTGAAGACTACAGAAGCCTCTGCAATTAGACAATTTCTTTGTAGCATAATGTAGGCACCAAGCTGACCTCAGAGGCCTTTTTTGCTGTTGCAGGAGCAAACAGGACAAGGTTTCTCAGCAGCTGTGCATTAGTGTTCCATATTAAATGGGCTGATTATACATTACAACAGCTTCCCTAAGATCTTCCCATCACTTTGGATTTCTTCATGGCAACTTTCTCTCCTTCCTCCAAGGGGTGTTTTGTAAATATGTGCCATCCGGTGGGAAAGCAGATGGGAGGATCACAGAAGTTGTGCTTTAGGGATTCATAGGAAGATTGTTCTGTCCTGTTTCTCAAAAAAAAAAAAATGCACTTGTCTCATATTTCTTTTCAGGAAAAGAGGTCTCAGGCTCTGGCAGTGTGGGACTCACAGCCATGGGAAAGATGGAAGTGTGCACACACCACAGTACATGAAGAGAGAAAGGAGAGATTTTAAGACCTTATGATACAGCTCAATTTTTAATATGATTGTTTTGCTGCACCACTTATTTATATTCTTATTAATCCCTCTGACCTGTACTCTCTCCTTCCACACAACAGCACGTTCAACATGTGATGTATTTCTGGTTACTGAAGTAAAGAGCTCATAGAATAAATTTGAGGGGGAAAAAAAAAAAAGAGGCAGCTGCCTGTGAGAGGACACACAACTTCTCAGCTGAGGGCAGGGACTTGTAGACCAGCAAAGTGGCCCAGGCGCTGGGACCACTTCATCCCTCTCCTCAGTTTCCTCTGCTCACTGAAAAGGCCTTTGCAGGAGGATCTGTGGTTTACAGTTGCTGGGATAAACAGAGGGAGTTCTTCGATTGGGTTTTGGGGTAGATTTCCCCCAGACTCTATCTGACTTTGACTGTAAGATGTGTTGCTGGCTTTGCTCCCCTTCAAATAACTTCTGTATTTCCCATGATGTTTTTCTTTCTCTTCTGTGCTATTTCTGGAGGGAGTTACATGTGAGGAGTGGAGGTCTGCTGTGAGCAACTATCAAAAGCTGCATTCTGATGAGACACTTTTAGTTTTCCAATTGCTTTCTGGGTATAGCTGGAGTGTCTGTGCTTTCTTAACTGAGGTGTGATGCTCTTTGTCATGGAGGAGAAGGAGCTCTAGCTCCTCTTCAGCTTGTTACACCCTTATCCTGTAATCAATAGCTTTCATCCCCACATGCTATGTGGGCCCCAAAAGTTTTTGAATAGCATGGTGAATTTTCTTGAAAGAATTTATGGCTTTGTTGCTCTCATAACTACCTGTTGAGAGCCCTTAGAAGTGGTCTGTGGATCCCAGGAGTCCTTAGGCAGCAGATTGAAAACTTGGTGTACAGTTGTTTGTGAGCTGAGCTCAGAGCCTGAGTATTTTGGCTGACTTCTGAGCTTTGTCTGTTTCTTTTTTTTCCTCTTCTCCCCAAAGCATGCACCCATCCCAAGGGATCTGGAGATTCACAGTCTAATTTTAAAGCAGCTAAACTGAACCATATGTTTTTATAATGGTGCTGCAAGCTTTTTGGAGCCTGAAACTCAGCAGGAGGGTTAAGCTCATGCAACCCAAAAGCACACTGGTTAACCTGGCCTTCATGTTTAATGTGAGCAAAAGAGTTTTTAGGAGGAGATGAGGGGAACGTAGCTCCTGTGAGTTGGCTGATATGTGAGGGCGTGAAAGAAGCCCTCTGATCTTAGGGAGAGGCATGGGAGTGGGGCCCTCCAAGCAGAAAATCACTGAAAAGCCAAACTGCTCAGGCTGAGACTGATGATGAACCAGTGTATTTTAAAGCTGCTGTGTATCTGTTCTGTGTACTCTTCTCTGAAGCTGGCACACTGCAGATTCTAGGAGCAACTTGTTCACAGTTTGAGGGGGGAAAAACCACAACAATACTTACTGAGCGTTAGAGGCATTTGAGACAAGTGGAGAAAGTGATGTAACAAGATCCAATGTCTCTGTTTGTCTAACACTGATTTCCAATTGTGAAATGAGCTGGATGTTTTTAACAATGGGATGATGAACCCCTGGAACAGTTGCCTAAGGTATGAGGCAAGATCTCTGTTACTTAAATCCAATATATCAAGTTCAGATCACTTTTCTGAAAGTGGCATTCCAGCTCAACTAGAAGTTCCTGAGCTCAGCATAGGACCACCAGGTGAATTTTTACACCCAGAGCTAAGTGGGAGGTCAGATTAAAAGATCGTAATAGTCTTTTTTTACCTTCAGAGTTGAAATCCTTGAGCATATAAAAGTGAAATCAAAGAGATGAGAAAGGTCTCAGGGCCAAATATTGCCTGCCAAACCCAATTACCAGAACTGCAGTTCAAAGTGTTCTGTGCCTTGCTGGGCTAGAAGCATTTGACCACTGATTATGGCAAAGGATGTAAGTGTTAGAAGAAGTGGCAGGTCAGGGGGAAAACAATGTCAAGTTCAGGAAATCTGCACTTTCCCCACATAGAGAAGACTGGAGAGACCCATGAATTGCCTTAGGCTAAGTTAAGTCTGTGTTTCAGAGGAGAACCTCCCAGAAGCGATCAGGACTCCATGTGCTCATGGTTTGGTGGCAGGGAACAGGAGCAGGAGTTCCAGGAATGTCACAAGGATGGGCTCTGAGCATGAGCAAGGATGGAACGAGAGATGGCCAGCTAATGACAAAACTGTGATGCGGCTTGAAGGCCCTAGTTCCTCTCCTATGGGGTGATGCCTTATGCTTTGGCTTTCAAATTTTCAGATTCTGTGCTGCCTAGGGGTGTAATTGTGACCCTCATATTAAGTGCTAGTGAGGTCTCTTCACAGAGTAGGGAGACAAATCCTTTCCCTGCTGAAGACAAAGGACAACTTTCAGCCAAACAGCATAAACAACAGTGGGCTGAAGAGAGAAAACAAGAAGGATGAGACCTTGCAACCTGAAGCTGTAATTGGAAAAATAAACTCCAATATGAAAATGGATCAAAACTTAAAAAAACATAGGATCTCGTGACTGGTCGTTCATTTTGTGACTATTCTCAGTCCACCCTGGGTGCAGCCTTGATCAGGCTCCTGTCCTGCCCAAGGTGGATCCTGGAGACCTTTCAATAAATACCTACTTTATTCTCTAGCTCTGTCCAGTCTCTGTTTCAGGTCAGCCTTCCAAGGCATCAGAGGTGGGCACAGAACAGGTAAACTCACACCTTCAGTATTTCCCTGTGATCCCTTGTAGGACAGAGCAAAGGGTCCTCACTCCCCAGTGCAGAGAGAGCAGCTCCATTCAGGAGTGCTTGCAGCCCAGCTTGCCTTGATGCACTGCATGCACACAGGTTATGAATGATTTCTTCACTAAGAGATGAGCCCAGGTTAAAAATAGCTGCGTGCTGCCTCCTTCCTGCTTGCCGAGGCCGGAGATCACTTGAAGTGCTGGCAGTCATTTTTAATGTGGAAATGTTTAGAAGCCAAAATTGTCTGGCATCTCCTGCCAGTATGGGGAGCTCTGGGGACAGCTGGAGGGCAAGACAGTGGAGTCTGGTTTTCTCTTCACCCTGGCCTGCAAGGAGAGGGGAAGAAGTTCACTCTGGAGACAACTTCTCCATTCTCAGTTTCAGCCTTGACTCTCTGCTGAGCTTGTTAATGAAGGGCCAATTAACACGGGGTGGTTTTGTTACATGGCACCTGGATCTGGATCAAGATGAAATATTTTTAGGCCGCTACACTACAGACAAAGTGAGCCTGATACTCTGCCTGGTGTAGGGGACAGCCTCCTGCATGTGTGACCAACTCCCTGTTTCCCTGTTACCTGGTGAACTTGTACAACAACTTACATGTTTGGAGGGTTACATGGCAACTCTTTGTCTATCCCTGCTCCTCTTCTGTGGGATTACATCTGGAAAGAGCATGCAAAGCCGGAAGAGTTGAAAATTTAGGACCTAAATTACTACACAGATCCTTTTTCATCAATTCTCAGCTCAGGGCTTGCAGGAGTTTGCCACCATTTGAGAAGCAGGGGCACAGAGAGCTGGTACCACATGATGATTCCCTCATCGCCTGCTGACCTGAAGGACTGACTAAAGCCTAGAATGGCACTGTAAGTAATGATATGTTCTTGCAGTTTGCAATGAAATAATCAGGATTACGCCCAAAGGCATGATTAAAACTATGCAGCTCATACTGTGGTGTGAAGAGGATGAAAACAATCAGGTATTTATTTACTGAACAGTTAATGCAGTGGTTTTTACTCTGACTAATCAAAGCTCTTGGGGTGGGCAATGTTTGTCAGATCTTGTCTGAAAGAGAAGGAGATTTCTGGTCTCTGTGCTTGCAAGGAGAGAAGGAAGGGGGAATACAAGAATATAAACTATCTCCTGCACCCCAGATGTCAAAAACCCTGTGAGGGATGTGCTGTTTGAGTTTCTGGCCTACACATCTCCACACAGACATGATCAATCACTGATGGATGGTGCTAGGAAGGCAAGAGATTTGTTTTATCTTCTGACTCCAGCAGAGTCTGATCTAGGAGATGGTTACTGAGAGAGTTTAATTGGAGCCTGAAGGGAACTGAGAAGCTGTGACCTTCTATCCATATTATCAAGGCCATTGCCACATGACAAGGCAGGAGTTGTCACCAAGCAAACTCCTTTGTTTTCCTCCAACAGCTTGAAAATGAGCCACAGTTTTCTTGATTTCAGACCTTTTGAGCATGAAGTTTGTCTGCCCCCAACACAAACCTGAATGTCCTCCTCTGGTCATCAAATGCAGCTGTGTCTTTGCTGTGCTGGCATCTGGAGCATCCTTTCCATGGAGCTTTCAAGCCCTCTCACTCCTTCCCTTCCTCAGCTGCCAGAGCAGTGTGTGCCCTCAGGTCTCTGGCTTAGCCCTTCTCCCTTGTCTCCTCCCAGCCTCAGTGACTCATTATAAAAAATGATCCAGTTTTCAGAAGTCACGAGGTTCTGTGTCTTCCACTTAATTATTGTTTTATTTTAATAAGCAATTATGTTTTGAAGGCACCTCAGGGCTCCAGGCGTTAACCACTTATCACCTGCTGAGTGATTTAAAACTAGTGAAGCACATCCCATTTACAGGTTGGAATAAGGCCTGAATCCTATCAGCAGACAAATGAGTTCAGGAATACTCCATGTTTGTAACTCATTGCTGATGGTTTCATCTCCTGATCCTCAGAGAGGGGCTGGTTGTATGCTGGAGGGATGTCTGTTCCCTTGCTGTTCTGATAAGAAGCAAAGGGTTCATTAGAGGCTGTGAAAGGGAGAAGACTATCTGTTGGCTGGTTTGTGCAGTTTACTTTGCCAAGTATCTTCCCTGAGTCTCTCTTCACTACACACCACAAAATTCCAGCTACTAAATCAACCCACAGCTCAGGTATCCCTCATATGAGATGCAAATCTGCTCTGTTGTGAGTAGTAAGAGCAGGAAGCCTGTGAGTCTCAGCTCCAGAACTGATACAGAAAATAAATACAGTCTCAAAGGGCTTAGGTATTAGGTGCAGTTATTGCTTTTCCTTCAGGACTTGTTATTCCCTGCCAGGAGGCAATTTGTTGAGTCCACTCCAAGAGCAGGAAACTCATTAGATGTAGCAATTTAGAGGAATAAACCCTGAGCATTCCCATGGATTGGAGGACATCCTGAGAAGCACCACACCACCTTGAAGAACAGAGACCTGTGTTATCAATGCTATCTGGCTTTCTCCTGAAGTTTTTATAACCTAATGGCTTGGTTTTTGTCCTCCCACATCTCCTTGACTTCCAGGTGGCACAGTTGCAAGCTTGTTTGAAAACAGAAGCCCATTATATCTTTGTTTTTATGTCCCACATTAAAAATACAACCCAGGCCTGCACTGATCTCACTGGAGCTGCAGCCTAGCTCCTGTGCACGGTGGAGCATCATTACTGACATTATCCACAGTGTTAGTCAGCACATGGGCCATATGCTCCAAGGTGTGCATTCTCCACAGATTGCATGAGTCATTTAAAGACTCCGGGGAGTTTTCAAATGGGTTTAAATGCCAGGGGAGCTTTAAAGGCACGGTAACGCACACCAGCCCTCAGCTGCCAAGGGGTGCAGCTCTGGTGCCAGCATAACCCATGGAGGAATGGTCTCATATAGTGCACAGGGGCTTCCTGAGCTGGGGAACCTCAGGGAGAAGAGACCCACTGGGAGCCAGTGGCTGATGTGACAGGGACTGAGGGTACCTGTACAGGGCTACAAAAAAGACCTTGAGGAAGAAGAAGAAATGGGAATGAGCTGAGGTGAAAGTGAAGGTGGTGTCCTGACTGCAAAGAACTGTTTCCTTCCCATTCGCTCTCTGATGTATCCTTGGGGATTCATTTTCCATGCTGAAGATGCTTATTTAAAACTGCAGTTTCTTTGAATAAAGCAGGGGGCTAGAAGATCACAGTGAAATGTGCTACAAATGTGTTCCCTGAGGTGACCTGAGCTGTTTCTCCTTTTGTTTCAAAGTTCCAACCTCTTGGCCCATGGAGGTGATGCGCCCTGGCCACTTTCTCTTCCACAGCCAGAAATGAGGACAGCAGGCTTTCTTTTTGGAGAAGCACAGCCATTTCTAAACAGCAGTCAGCCTGAATTACATGTCAGAGCAGCTCTTGTTATGTTCCTACCTGTGCATCATCAGAATAGACCCAATAAAAAGGCTCGTTTCTCTTTATTTCCTTGCGATTTTACCTCCTCTGTCCATTTGACCTTCTGTTGCCATCCTCTATTTCTTTCTGGCCCGATGTCTGCTCTGATTTAGAAACTGATGGCTCCAGCACATCTCTCAAAGGGAGAGCAGGACATCCAGAAGAGTCTCTGTGTCAGTGTCTGGAAATGTGGAGCTTGCAGGGGTTGAGTGTTACTTGCTCTGTGCCTGCTTCATCAACTTCCCTGGAGCTGGGCTGGGATGCCTCAGCTCTTTTCTACATCCCTTTTGATGTTCTTAGCTTGGATTTGGAGCACAGCTCAGCAATGTTTGCTTGTCACATCTCCACCAGGCTGAGGACAGCAATGCAACAAATTCAGCAGAGCTTGGTGATAGGATTTGACCCAAATCACAGAAGGGAAAAAGAAACAGCTCTGTGAAAACTGAAATTCCTCTGGATGATAAATTCTATTAGAGGCAAATAAATACAAAAGCCAGGTATGAAAGGGGCATATTCTGATTTTTCTCTTGTCTTAGTGTGATTTGAGCATAATTTGATGGGGCTCAGCTAAGCAAGCAGTGCAGAGACCCTGAGGAATGAGGCTCTGTTTGCTGAAAAGTCAACATCGTGCCTACACAGCAGTAGGAGAAGAGGTGTGAATGAGATTGCATAGAATAAGATCCCTTTCTCCCTGTTGGAAGCTTAAGGAGATTGGAAACGCACTTGAAACCAAATAGACAGAGCTGGACTTGCAGACTGTGGAGGCATTGTGATTTTTCTTACCCTTCTCTGGGGCAGAGCTCAATGAAGACATCAAAGAAGATGCCCTCAGACAGATCTGTGAAGATAGGAGTGGGCTTTAAACCAGCATGCAGACCTGCTGGGCAGAGATGGTTTGAGGCAAAATTAAGGAAAAATAAGTAGTAAACTAACTCAGGTAAAGCTGAGAAGTACCAAGAGTTTCTTAGGTAAAGATATCCAGGTGATCATTACCAGTACTTAGCATATGATCTATCAATATTTATGAGCACATTCCTGCTTGATGTAAGGTCTATGCATTCTCTCCAGTCTAGTTAGTTTGTTTCCCTGCAACTAGAAAGCAAAATTTCATAGAAATAAGACATTTTTCAGACAGCTGAAAGATTCCCTGGCTGCCCAGAACTTGATGGGAGAGTGAAATGCTATTAATTCAATTGGACAGGCTTTTAGGGCTGAATTAAGGAACAGCAACCACCATCCAAGTGTGGAACAATTATGTCAGTTTATGCCTGGAATGGCTGAATTTGCACACATAAGACAGACAGAGATACAGAGCTTGGCCTGCCTGGTGATGGCAAAAGCTGCATTCCTGAGTTGCACCAGAGCATGGTCCAAAGGCCACTGAAGGATGAGGCCCTTTAGAGTAATAAAATACAGATATTGGAACTGAAGGTGAGGTCTGGTGATGGTGAATCTGTCGTCCTTGCACTTGTCCCATTGAGGCAATACAAATTTATTTCCTGGAACATTTCCTCAAGTGTTTTCTTTCTTGTTGCTGTTGGAGTGAGATGACATTTTTCATGCATAGTCTGGTGGATGTGCCCGCGGCAATGCTGAAACATAAGTCCTCCACCTCATCTCTTTCCCCTGTTCCTATACAAGTCTTGGGCTGGGGGATGAGCAATAACTCAGTAGTGTTTCCAAGCCACAGGGGAATGGCTGGAAATTAGAGGGACACCTTGATAGAAGAGCCATTTGAAGGAATATTAATTATCAGGCAGCAAGTTCTGGACAATTGAATCACAACTCCAGATGTTCCCATTCTGACTAAATGCTCTAGCAAAGATGTTTAATTGATTGCTATCTTGTGAGCTCTGTGTGTGCGTGATAAAACCCAAGACTGCTGAGCTAGAGGGATTGTCTGATGATAGCAAACAGAGTGCACTGAGTGTTTCTTCACCTTTTTTAACTTCTGCTTTTTTATCATAGGGAATCAAGGCCCGGTTCAAAAATATTCTTTAATTTATGATCTTTATTGTAGTGTCATGGTGCTGATTGAAGTCACTGGGCCCCACTGTACATGGATGCCTTTAAATAAAGAGACATCTGTGTTTGGTCTGAAAGGCCTCTGTCTTGTTTAATGAGGGACTGCAGATTCAAGGCCTTCCTGATTTCTATATATCTATAGAACAAGTGCAAGGACAGGAGGGCAGCTGAAAGAAGAAATAAGCCATAGAGATAAAATAAAACCAACCTGAGCTTTTACCCCAGGCTGTAATTGTTCCAGAGATGAATTTCAAATAAGAAATTATTTTCCTCTTTTTTTTTTTTCCCTCCCCCCTGGCCTTTAATCTCCAACCAAATTCAGAAATGTCAACCAGGTACACGGATGTTCTACCCGACATCTTGGGGGCTGGGAGGCCTCAAAGCACCACAAGGTAAGGGAAGATGGATAATAGGTAAAGTGGCACTTGGCAATGAAATTATAAAGTCCCAAAAATGTGACTTGTGTTTCTGCAGATGGATGGGAAGAACTTTTTATTGCAAACCAGATCCAGATTCTCATGAAATAATAGGCATCTTTTTATTTAAGTAAAAACTGGCATGACCCTAATGGAGATGCTTCTCACCAAAATGTTCTTTTTGTGATGAATGGCAGATTGGTTGTGAGTTTATCCAAGGTGATTTCTCACTGGGGCAAACACATTGATTTCAGGGGAAACATCCTTGACTTTTTGGTCCCATTCCTTTTTAGTACTACAAAAGCTAAACTGAAAGTAGTAGAGCAAGTAAATTAGTCCCATGCTTCTAAAAACAGGAATGCTTCTGCTAAAAGAATGAGAAGCACTTAATGGACAAGGTTTCTGTGAAAAAAAAAAAAAAAGTCATATTGCCAGGCAATACTAGTATGTTGTCATGAGAACAATTTTATGTTTTATTTGTGCCTTTCCTCTCCAGAGTTTCAGTGCTTGAAATTCTGTTGTGTTAAGAGCTGTTACGGAGGCCTCAGTGCTGCCCATGGACACGGGAAAAAGATTTAACAAGGGGAAGAGACATGAATGAGATGTGCTGAAATACCCAACAGTTTATTCCTTGGTGCTTGGTTATGCTGAATGCTTTTGTTCCAGCCGGGGTTGCTCATCTGTGAGCAACAAACCGATGGCACAAAGTGTCTGCACACAACCTTTGTGTTTCTTCCTCAGTGGCTTCAGAAGGTTCACAGCTCACTTGAATTGCGGGCACTGTCTGGATGTGCCAGTCTGTGACAGAACTGAGGTGTGTGGAAACAAGTAAACGAAAAGGAAAAGCCAGTTTGAGGGCAGCTGTAAAGTAGAGACTTAATTGTTTTAATAAGCAGGAATTTAGGGGTTATTAATTTGCTGTTTTTAAAAATAGCTTCAATTTTTAGCTCTCAAAACTGGTTGTTTCCTAGGGATTAGTGACAGGCCATTCTGCCAAGGTGTGTAGGCTGATTTTGGAGAAGCTTCCAGCCAGCCTGGATGGAGGCTGATGTCTTGCAGACTCCTTAGAACACCCTGGCAAGGGGACACTTCCTATTGTACTTGGCCTATAAATGCTGTAGATGAACTGTTGCTTTTTCAAGACCATCCTAATCCTGCCAGCTCTGGAGGAGTCCAAGATGCCTTGGCACCCCTGCTAAAGGACAAACTGAGTGTGCTTCCTTCTGAGAGCACTGCTGCAGGCCTTCCTGGCAGCAGGGTTTATGGAGCAGTGGCTATTTATGTACAAAGCAAAAGGAAGGAATGTGGGGTTGATTTTGTCTGCATACAGTTACCTGATCACATTTGAAAAGCCCCTGATCCCTGGCAGAGTTGTAACTTTCCAGGCCATGAACTGACTGGCTCACAAGGCACCCAAATACCCAGAATGTCATGGACTCTGGTCTGGGCATCCAATCTGAGCTTCTGTCAGGCAGAAATCAAATCCTGGGCTGAACATCTTAGAGTTTGTTAGTTCCCAGGCTGAAAACAACAGACGGTTCCTGCAGCTAACAAACTGCTGCTCCAAGAGAAGGAGTCGGTGGGAGCAGTTGGGCACTGATGAGCAAAGGCTGAGAGTCTGCTCCACACGGTTTAGAGCTTTGTCATCATAATTAGATCTTAAAATGTGTCAGTTCTGCATGAGACAATTCATCAGCGTGGCCCAGGAACACGTTTGCTTGAGAGTGTGAGTGCCTGTGACTGGCACCAGAGCTGTTTAATGCAGCTGGGACAATGCACGGCCATATCCCAGTTTGTGGGCCGTAGGAACTGGATGGGAAGGATGAGAGAAGGAAGGACTCTTGTTACCTTCTAATTTCCACTGCCTTCATCACTTCTGAATTTAACAAAACCTTCCCCCATGGAGAAGCAACCAGCAAAGGCAGTGAGCAGAAGGTATTCAAATGAAAACTTTCATTTCCCACCATGAAAGTTGGCTCTAAATTGTCATTTGGGTGTTTTTAAAGAGAAAATTTTTATGTCTGTATTATTTTTGTTTCTGCTACTTCTCTTGTCTCAAAGGTTTTCACACTGGGGAGACAGGAGGCTGTTTCCTCTTGGGAAGAGGAAATGCAGAGGTGACCAGGGATGATGCAGAAGCAGGGAAAGGAGGAATGGTGGCATGAAGTGGATTTTCTGGTCTGAAGTCATGGCCTCACCATGTATCCATGTCATCCAGAGATGCCATGTCTGGAGGACTCCAGCCTCAGAGAGACAATGCTTTGTCACAGTATTAAATCACTCCTACACAGCCAGTTTGTGGTACATCCAATTGTAGAGGCTTGGAAGATGGGAGAGCAGATGAGAAGGGATCTGAGGAGCTATTAATTTTATTTGTGGGCTTTAAAATATATTTTTCCACCTCTATGGAGAAAGACAAAATGCACGTAGCTTATGGAGCCTGGAGGCTGCTGAATTTCACATGGGTTTGAATGCCATCCTCATAACTTGACTTGGGAACTCATCAAGCCTCAGGACACAAGAGAAATACTGATACTCAGTGCTGGAAAAGTCAACTGTGACAATGAGCCTCCCCAGAACAAATTATAACTTACCTGGCCACTGCCACAGCAGTGCCAGCACTGCCATTTCCACTGTGACCCAGAGTTCATGATCCATGGAGGGAATCTTCCAAGCCAGAGAGGAGCTGTGTTCTGTCTTGGCTGGATTATAAACAGATAATCCCATTCTGTTTTGCAAAATTTCCACTTCATTTATTTTATCTGTGAGGGGTACAGTCTTCCCTTCTGGCATGCCATTGCTTTGGGGGCTGTGCTGGTCCCTACTGACCATCAATTTCTAATAATGGTGAGGGCTGCATTTCAAGGATGAAACCAAGTAATTCCTCTGTCAGCTCATTGTGATTTGTCCCTGGATAAAAGCCTGGGAAACAATTTTCTTATGACCTACTCTTTGATGATAGTGGACTGTTTTATGCTGCTGCAGTCTCCCACGCATGCTTGGCTTTGACTGATAAAGCTCATCTGAGAGAGAAAAAATAAAAAACCACTGCTGATGTGCATTGCTGCTGCTGGCAAAGGCCAGAGCCCTGCATGGGGCCCCCAAAGAGGGGCAAGAATCCATCTGTTGAGATTGAACCGGATTTAATTCTTCTTATAAAGCATCTTGGCAACTGTCTGGATCTGACAGGTTGATAATACGACTTTCCCTCAATGCAGAAAGGAAAGTAATTTACATTGGCTTCACACCTCTGGCAAGCAGGAAAGATCTTGCCCTACGCTGGCATGAACGGGGAGCAGACGTGAGAGCAGCAGCAGGGGAAGGGGGAAGGTTTGCTCCATGCTTCAGCAAGCACGAGAAAATGACACTTGCAAAATGTCAGTGGGTGAGAGCTGGGCTTGGAATCAGCATTCTGTCCATGGCAGAGGTTTGGAACAGCTTTCCAGACAAATCCTGAAGGATCATTCTTATGAGGAGCAGCAGCTCTACCTGATTTCATTTTGCTCCACTTAGCCCAGTGCTCCTGCTGATACACTGCTCACTCTCCCTAATTACAGCCACACCAGCACCGGCATCCAGCTGCACTAAGGTTTTGTTTTTTGTTTTGTCATTTCATTGATAAGCCTCTGACAGCCTCCAGGGAAGGATTCTCTGTGTCCTCCACTCATCGAGTGGAGAAGAGCTCTCCAAGAGGTGCAAGGAAGCAATTATCCAGCCGCTATCTCCCCCAATTCCTGAGCACACACAGCTGTTCCCAAGAGATCTAACAGTCCTAGTCCCAACCTGTATTATGTTCCACGCTAAACCTGCTGTCGCACTAGTTCTGGTTCTGAGTAAGGGCCTTGTAAGCTGGGCCCTCAACAGCTTCCTGCTGGTCTCATGCCTCCAAAATAAATGACTTGAGGCAGCCTCTCCCATGCCTCAAACACAGACTGGATTGCCCCTCAGTGCGGTGCCATGGGAGGTAACAGTTCTGTGATGCACTTGAAAATCCTCAGGTAAAAGCATGCCAGGACAGTGCCATGTCCTTCAGGGAAATAGTATTTAAAAAATTTTGCTCTTCACAACTTACCAGCTTTAAAGGCCTCTGTCCCTCCTGTCTAAAATGAGCTGGGAGGTGGTAGGGAGGGGAGAACTGGGTTTATGTCGAAGCAAACAGAAGTGGCTGGGTGGTGAGAGCATTTACTTTACTTCTTCCCTGACCACTGGGGTCATGCAGAGGTTTTTTTCTGTGACAAGGCACCTGTCTTTAGAGGAAACCTGAGTTCAAGTGTGCATTGGTGTATTCCAGCTTTGAAAAGTGTCACACGGCTGCTCTGGGGAAAGTGAAGCTCCCACTCCAAGGCTGTGGCTGATTTAGGGTGCTGGCAAGGATGAGTAGGGCCATAGAGTAAGGGAGGGTGTTGTGTGGCAGGTGGGAAGGCAGGAAGAGAATGGGAGAAGAGATCTGAAAGTTGAAATCATGGAATGATGATGGATGTTGTGCAGAAGGTACAACCTAGAAGGTGAAGGGAAGGTGAACATGAGCTGTTTTGGGGGAAATAACCTCTAAAGATCAGAAATACGAAAAGTTTACTGAGTATCACTAATAATAATGTTGGAAGAGCAATGTAACTAGTTGTGGAGATTGCATCCATATCTTGACTGAGCTGTGCTGGAAGGGCAGGGTGCCTCCTTCAGGGGTCTGAAACACTGCCTGTCATTGTGCCAGGTAAATACAGGACCTGAGAGGGAGGCTCAGCCCTTACAACACTCCTTACAAATGAGAGATCCTGCCTGAAAGCAAAAGAGATGAAATTAAGACAAGTGCAAAGCACTCCTCTGGGGCAGGCAAAGCAGAATACACAAACACAAAACAGGGAATACACAATGAGGCATCTGGAGAGGGCCGGGGTTGCTCTGGTTCACAAGCCGAATATGAATAACCCTGCCAGGCTGCTGCAAAACACCTCATTGTATCCAAGATTGTATTAACAAGAGTGCTCTTTGCCAGGCTCGTGAGGCAATGATTGCAACCTGCTTGGGGCTGACAGGGCTTCAGTCAAGTGTGGGTGTCCAGAACTGATGTGGAACTTTATCTACACCCATTAAGGAATCTGGAGAGCCCAGGGTGAAGAAAAGCCTAACAACAAATCAAGTGAATGATAAGAGGTCAGGCGAATAAGTCCTGTGGAGAAAGATTGAAGGCACTGCATTAGTTCATTTTAGGAGAGAAACTATGGAAATGGGATGCAGTCAGTCTTCCTCACAGAAGGAGGACTTATAAAAAAGGCTGATGATGAGTCATTTTCCATGGTCACTGGTGTAAGAAAAAGAAAGTGATTGAAGTCATGGTGAAGATTTAAGATGTTTATTAGGAAAAGCCTTCTAATCCCTAGAGGGGTAAAACACTAAAACAGGCTGTCTAGGAAAGATATGGCATCTTCTTTCCTAGTGAGTTTTAGGAATGGGCTAGACAAACAACTAGTATTTAAGTATATTTGACAAACAACACTTATTTGAGTTATTTAAATATATTTGATCCTGCCTCTGATGATCCCACAGAATGCCTTTCTGCCATATGTATCTATAATTAAGTACAATATGAAAACACAGACGTTTCCTCGAGGAGTTAAAAAAACCATCTATAAATAGATAAAGTCTTCATCTTTTAGTGGTAAAACTAGGTTGAACGTGCCTTATGTGACAGCTCTGTTCATATATCATTGTGGAGCAAACATCAGGAGGAGAAGGAACTCTTTAAACCAAAGAACAGCACTGCTGTAACAACACGAGTGTAAAACTAGCCAGGCATAAATTAGGCAGGAAATTGAAAGAAAGTTTCGAACTGTCAGAACAGCAATGTTCTGAAACAGCCTTTCATAATGGGAATGCTAGAGGCAAAAAATCAGAACTTGTTTTTAAAATAGAGCTTGCTAAATTAATTCAAAGGATATAAAGAACTACTGCCTGTCATAGCACAGTGCAGGACTAGGAGATCCCTTTTGTTGCTGGATTTTAGGAGCTGAGAGGAAGAGAAGTATTTTTTGTGCCAGTGGGACTGTTTTCTGCTCTTTATTGACACAAATGTGCTTCTTTCATCCCCCTGCTTCTTCGTGTGGGAGGCAGTTACTGACATTCCTTTCAAGATCTGAAGGTCAAGTCTCTGTTTAAAACAACATAATTGCATTAAGGTGAAGGAGGGAATTCCAAGTTTGGGAAGACCTTCTTGGAGAGAACTGCAAATCCTCAGTTGCTGGGCATCCTCTTGACTTTTCCAAAGCTGATTGGGTCAGTGCCATTAGGGGTTAATGTGAGCAGAACTGCCTCAGTGAAGAGCTGAGGCACTGTAGTCTGATAAACTGGAGCCAAACCTCCTGTCCCAGGGGGTCACAGCTTGGCAGCTTAGGTGGGGCAAGGTGAGGTGTCAAACGGGGCAAGAAACTGCTGCAAAGTGATGCAGTGTGCCAAAGGCAGCTAACAGGACAGCACAGGCCCTGTGCCAGGAGAGGAACTTAATTTCCTCCCTGACAAATGAAACAAAGATGTGATTGGAAGTGCCACGTTTTGGAGGTATGAGCAATTTCCCTATAATCAATCATCCAAACCAAATTGTTTTCATTACTTTGCATTATTTAGCAGCTTTTTGATGGCAGACAATATGAGCTGGATTTTGTTTTTCACCCGTCCCTAACACTGATGTGATTTGTGGGCTTTGGCAGCGGGATGCTGGGGTGAAGGGAGGCTGAACTGGGCTCCTCTATTCAAAAAACTTGGCAAAGACAATGTCTGTGATTATCAGCTAATCATTCAGACAGAGACGTTGTTTGTCTGCTCCTATTAGGTCTGTGAAGGATCTGGCTTGGGAGAGGCTGACAGTGAAACACCTCCAGGAGAGGATGTCAGAAGCAAGAGGGAGGCAGTGAGGAGGTGATAAGGTAGAGCTGAGTTTGATAAGAGCCCCTGACTCCTCCAGTAATTGCAAGAAAGGTGAGACTGATTATTAGACCTACCAGCTCTCCTGGGTATTCCCAGTTATGTGAAGCTTTTGATGTGGTTAGAGACTGCGGAAGGAGGGCTGGTTCATGTATCCTGGGCTGAACTTTATGCAAGGTTTCTCTTTCTTTTCCTGGTGGGAAATGTACCTCTAAGATCTCGAGGGCTATTTAACTGTTCCTTGAACAACGTGGGGGATATGAGAGAGGAAGGAATTAGCTGCAAGCATCAGCACAGATGACTCCAGTGACAGATTTGTTTCCTTACACGGGTTCTGCAGCTAAGATTTCTGAGGGAGAACTCTTTGGTGCAAACATAATGAAATGGAAAGTTGTGAGGAGATATATCAAGAAGAAGTCTGCTACAGAGGAAATACTTTTCATCCCTTTTAAGTCTGATGATTTTGGCCCCATTTCAAGTCATGGCTAAAGAGCCTGTTTGCACCACACAACGTGTCAGCTAGAGCCTGATTTATAGAAGGGCATCCTGCAAGGGTCAAGCAGCACCTTGTGTCCTTACATGAGACAGGAGAGGATTTTCCTTCAAGCAGGTTGAGCAGGACATTCTCATGCATTAAATTCGAAGCTGCCCTTAATCTGTTTTGTACCAGGCAGCGTCACTGGAGGCAACATCGCAGCTCATAGACAAGATGCAGATCTGTGTGTGTGTGTGACCTGTGATGCAAAAATGTCCTGAAACCTGCAAATGGAGCCTGTCCCACTCTGTTATGCTCCCCAAGGGATGCTTAGACTGGGAAAATGTGTTCCCCTGGTGGGTAACTGGTAGGTGACACTGCTGGAAAATCTTTGCTCAGCACATCCCAGAATTTTACTCCCCATCAGGGCACCAGGAGGCAAGAGCTGTCTTTCAGAGAGAATTTTAAGATGGGCAGAGTTGAAGATCAATTTAAGGATTCACTTCTGCTCTGAGTACAAAGGTTTGCATATTTGTTTAGATATCACTGGTGTGTTTCAGTTTTGATTTAGCTGGCTTTCCAACAGTCACTGGTGGTGTGGCAATCCTGGGAGTGTGGGGGCCTTGGGCTTGCTGCTTGCTGTTAAATCTGAACAAACACAATCCTGGGAGCCTGTGCAGTTAACCGTGGGAATCACAAAGGCATCAGCCAGGAGCCTATACCTCCTGGCATGTATAGGCAAGCAAGAAAGGCACGCTGGTTGTATCAGTGACACCGCACACGAGCTCTAAGCACACACTCACCTCTCCATGGCTCAGCTCCTTGCACAAGAAATAGCGATCACGGTACCTTTCCTGCTGCCTTTGTCTGCTTTGCCTGTTTGGCTGGCTGCTCGTGAACAAGGACTGTTGCTTGAAGAGTTTTTGTACAAAGCTTTGTGCACCGGCCCCTGGTGGCAGCGGGGGCTCTCGAGTGTCACCGGGCTCAGAGACGTCTGTACCCTGCTGGAAGCGGCAGCACCAAGGTGCTGGGTTAGCCTTGTGCTTGTCAGACTGTAACCTAGTCAAATCTCACCGTAATAAATGCTGCTTGTAACAAACCACCGTATACAGGTACCCCGATGCTTATTTTTCCACTGCTAATTAGTTCTTGATAAGGTAAATGCTTACATCAAGTCGAATGGATGCAAAGATCTTTGTTTTCCTGCTTTTTTTTTTCTTCCCCCCTAACGGCACGTCTTCCTTTCTCCTTCGTGTCTTTATTTTATTTTTAAACTGCCATTTAAATGTTGAGAAGTGCAAAGCCTCCAAGCACGGGGTATTTATGGACAATTCAAATTGAGTGTTTTTCCTCATTATTCCGGGATGGCAAATTCCCTCTCCTTTTATAGTTATTATCAAGGTATAATGAAAATTTAGTTGGGCCTCTTGATGGCCACTTTGTTCAATACCAAAAGCCTTTATCTCTTCTTTTACTTCCTCCATCCTCTTTCTCCTGATCTTTAGAAAAGAATAAATCTCATCTTCTGATCATGATGCTTGATATTTCTGAGTTAATTTAATTAAGCCTGTTTTCCCTACATTCTCCTCAGCCTCACTTGCCACTCATCTCTCAGGTCAGATTTGACGGAAGCAGGAGAAGCTTCAAACTTCAGAATTTATTCAGGTGAAACCAACAGAAAATATGGGCTCTTCAGAAACATGACTGTTTGCATGTGAGGAGTTGGAGGGCAGGAGGAAGAGCAAAAGTCATTTAATTCATCTAAGCAGAGGAAAAGTCAATCTTCCACACACAGACAAAGGATGCAAGTAGCTAAATGCTTTAATAATGTTTGAGGTAAAGCAATGTATTTGTCTGGGGAATACTCTGCAGTGATAATGAAAGGAGCATTTCACTCCTCTCTGAGCTGTTGGTGAGGGTTGGCACATGGGTGGAGGTAACAAACGGAGAAAGAGCACTTTGCTTTGCCAGGCTGGTGAAACAAACCATGCTGCTGATGCTTTTACTATGAAACCTTATGTGGAATTACACAGTCAACAATTCTTTAGTGTTATTGGGATGTGGAGAGGTTTAAGCGTCACTCTGGCTCGGATTTCACTGAAGCCCTGTTGCCTCAGTTTAGAGTTTGCTTTCTTTGATTGGGTAGCACATGTTAGGGACTAGAAATGGGGAGGGGTTTTGCTGTGTCCCATCCCTGCTGGGCATCTTTTCTTCTCCCATATTGCCCTCTGTGCTTGGCTGGACTTTGCTGGCAAAAGTACAGCAGTACTGAAATACTGTACTCAGGTCACTTTTATGGTCTCAGAATTAAACTTGGACAGGGATGGGCTGGCAGAAGTGGGATCAGCATGTGCTGGACACTTAACTGTGTGTTCATGTGTGCTCAGGGAGGTTGGAGTGCACGTGAGCAGAATGAAATTACCAACTTTGCTCTTTTCCATCTCCTCTCCTGTCCCGGTGATCAAGCCTTAGTAACCACCAGAGCCAACACATGAATACAGGTCCTTGAGAATCACCTCCCTTAGATGAAGGGGCAAAAAATTCCACCAGCTCCTGCTGGCAGAGTCATTAAAGCCTGCTTTGCTGAGCTTTTGGTAGTAGAGAAACTCATCCTAAGATGCTCTGTGAGAAAAGTTCAGGTCACAATGGCTGCCACAGTCTGAGCAGCTTTACCTCCTGGTGTGAGCTCGTGATTACACGGCAGTGATGGAAGGCTTAGTCATAGCAGCGGGTCTCCAGGAAACCTTGGGTGGGGGAATGCTGCCTTCAGGCAGCAGACAGTGTTATCAGAAGCCTACCAGGGACATATGCAAAAAATGGGAGTTTAATTGCCAAATTTCCCCTTTATCTTATTATAATTAACAGGCTGTTGTCTCTGCGGCTCTGGTTTAAGGGAATGCTCAGAAATGTGTTATGGATGTGTTAAGGAGGATGGGAATTTTGTTACTGTGGCTCCTTTCATAAAATCTCAGATATCTGAAATATTGCTGAATTATTATGCTATCTTATGAAACATGCCAATAAAACAGAAGCTTTCAATCTTCTTGTGTTATACTGCTCTCTCCTCCGGCATTTGATATGCAATGAGGTTTAGTTGATCATTCTCTTGTAGCAAGAAATAGGCCCCACCTTTTTGGATGAGATGTTCCTCATAGCTGGGGCTAGCACCTCTCTGTGAATGGTGACTCACAGACTCATCGGACAGGCGTCCACACCAATAAAAGATTCAGCAGACTGGTCACAGCCTAAGGTGCAATGAATGAGATGACTCAACACTGCTGTCTTGCAGCATCGCATGCAGACTACCCAGGAGATGACCCTGGCACCACCAATAGGTGAAGATTTGAGGTAAAATGACTCAGCTCAGTGTCCAGTGGAAATCCACTGGCTATGACAACCTGTGCCTTTGCATCCTGCGGTCACAAAAGTCTGCTTGGTGTGTGACCCAAGAGGCATTTTACTGTAAGGCCTCTCCCTCTTCCCTGTTCAGACATCCTTGCTTTGCAGACAAGATTATTTGTTTAGCCACAGCAGAGAGAAGCAGAGCTCTGGAGTGTGAAAGAGAGCTTGGCTGAGCCCAAGTGCAAGTTAGGTTCAAGCCGGACTTATCTCAGGAGGGACTGGCAATGTTTTTGAAGGCAATACACTCCCAGCCCCTTTGAAGCCTTATCAGGGGATCTGGCTGTTTTATCTATAATGACTTTTCATGCAGGATGGCTCCTGTATGTTACTCATGCATCGAGTATGCACAAATCATCCTGGTTCATGGAGCGATAGGTGGAATTGCAAAACTGCACTTAATGACTGAGTGACAGCCATCTGTGCTACGTGCTTCCAATGTGATATCATGAAGGATAATTTTTTTCTCCTGCCTGTGAAGCTGAAAGAAACAGGGTGGGGGGGGGAGATGATCTCTTGGGTTTGTTTGCTTTGCTTTTAATTGATTTTGGAGATTAAAGCTAGAGTGAAAGTATCAGCTTGAAAGCCCCGGGTACTGAGTGCTTCTGTTTTTTGTTGAAGGATGTGCATGGGAAGCATATTGTCAGCCTGCCTGGGCCCCGACCAGGGGCTGTCAGGACAGTGTTGGTTAGTCCAAGTGATGCTGTTATGGGGGATGTGACATTATTTTTACAAGCTCAATGGACTGTAGAGGCTAAATGCTTGAGATATAAAGCACTGAAGACAAGAAGGACTTCATAGGCTTTGAATCTGTCCCTCACAGACAGATGCAGGCAGAGCAGGGACCCTGCTGTCCCGGTGTTGCTGTAACTTGGTCTGCAATGGAGCCCCACCTGTGTTAGAGAGATCTGATTTTTTGAAGAAGCAGAAACCATTCTTATGGCAGGTGTTTATCCCTTTCTTTAGTGTTCACCCATCTGAATGCTTGGGTGAACACAGTGATGTGTTTACAAGCACATGTGGTGACTGAATAAGTTCTTCCCCCACCACTCCAAAAAAATTCTGTGGAAAATTTGCTCTCCCCTCTGTCCCAGCAAGCAGAACCTGCCCAATGCTCCAACAGCCCTGTGCTGGAGGTGATGAGACCTTAGAAACACTGCTGAGCATTTGTCTGTGAAATACAGAGATAAAGCCCCAGCCCTTGAGCTGTCCCTCAGGGCACATTAGGATTTTGGAAGAGCTCCAGCTCTAACCTGAACCCAGCCACAACTACAACAGGGGTCTGCTAATAAAGGTGGGGGAACTACATTTTGGGGCAGGGTATCATAACAGAAGCTTGATTATTAGAGAACTGGTATCTCATCTCCATTTTATTGTTATCATGGATACCTTTTCTTAAAGAACTTTGAAAGCTGGCTGATGTTTTACACTCTCAACTTACTTTACACCTGGTGACATAAATCCTACCTCAGTCTACCATGTACTTAATAAATGAGCACTGCAGCCATCCTTCTGGGGAGCTGACTTTCTACACCCTCTGCAAACACACACATGCAAAATGCTCTTTTCCTGCACTGTTGATGATTTTTAAATGGAAAGTTATGCAATAACAAAAGCAAAAGGTTTGTCCTTTGCAATTTTCCCCTGAAACTTCCCTCCCACCCATCCTGACTCCATTCCTAGCCTGTCTGTTTTTCTACCAACTTCTTTGGGCATCTAAAAGTTATTACCACCAATTAGAACACCTTTGAAGGGCTCTCTCATAACTATCAAAGTGTTACTTGCAATAGCATCAACAAAGGCTTCCCAGTGAGAGGATGAAATGGCTGTTGGGCTTTTTTCCTAAGCAAACTGGGCCCTGGCTCACCTTTCAGTTCAGTGACATTTTACTCACATTGGAACTCCATGTTTCTGTGCCTTCCTCCAGATGCAGCTTTTGCAGAAGTGAATGCCTGCATCTGCACACCCTGAGCTCTGCTTAGGCACTGAGATAAAGTGCTTTGAAGATCAGAGGGGATGAGTCTTTGTAGCTCTGATTAGGATGTATCCCACAGCAGGGAGTGTTCCTGGGCACTGAGTATGGAAGGGCTGGGAATCCTTGCTTGACCAGTGTTTAGAGACACCATGGAAATATCAAGCTGGAGGGCTATAAGTGAACCCATCTGTCACAATAATAGCACAATTTTCCCAGCAATGGGTGTTTTCTCTGTATTGTGCTGTGGCCTGGAGCTGGTCTGGAATGGATCCAGGATCACAGCAGTCAGCAGGTGAGGCTGGAGTCTGCTGACTGATGTGTGTGTGTTGTTTAGAGTTGCTTAGAGAGTTAGACCAGGGCTTGGTATAAAGAAAAGAAGGCAATCTTTATTACTGGGCTGATAATTTGTTGCAGGCTGTATGACAATTTTGTCCAGGCCTGTGGCAGGAAGGTGAGGGCATGTGCCCTGCAAATGACTGTCCAACCCATGGCCTGTGTGAATGGGTATCTCCTTGGGAGGGCAGCGATTCCTGCTCTCTCATCCTGCTCTTGCCCAGTTGTTTTGGTGTTTTCTCTCTTTCCCATTCACTCCCATCTCTCTCCTACATAATACCTCTCTCAGCACATGCCTGGCAGGTCAGATGAGGTGAGCAGGGCAGGTTTCTCTGATGGGCAAGACATCAGAGTGACTCCAGGGCAGAGGAAACAGCCTTAAATGATATTGCTCCTGGGAGCTTAACACTGTAATGGTAATGGCTGTAATGACCTTCATTTTCTCTCAGGAGGGTGATGTGATGCTCTCCCTCAAGAATTTGATGAGTCAAAAAGAAAGAAGGAAATAAAATAAGGTATTTTTGTTTGTGACACATGACCCTTGCTCTGCAGAAGAGAAAGGAAGTTTTCTCACCGGTGTCTGTTCCTGCCATACTGGCAACAGGCTCCACATCAGATCTCAATTTAGCATCCCCTGTGTGTTTCCACAAGGCTTTAAAACAACAGAAGTCCTTTCCCTGAGCTGCTGACAGGTCAAGCATTCAGGGTGATGGCTGTTCAGTTAATGTGAGATGTCAAGGGACATGCAGGCACTCTTCCCTTGATCCATGCCAATTTCAGCCTGTGTAGCTGTCAGGGACTTTGATTTGGCTAATTTCTTTGGGAATCTTGAAAAAGCCATGGGTGATTCTATGTTTCTCTGAAGGTCCTCTGGAAACCCATTTGCATGATTAGCAAAAGTTGCACATGCAAATGAACATCCTGTGCTTGCAGGACCATGGATCACGTGTGGCTGTAAGCAGCCATTCTCTCCAGTGGTCTAAGCACAATCTGTGAACACACAGCCCTTCCCACCTGGAATTCATTCTCAACTGCTCCTGTGTAATGCATTTCTCTTCTCTGCATATCTCTCAGCTGTGACACTGCAGCTGTTTTGGTGGATTGCTTCTTGTAATCTTTCTTCTTTCTCAAATGGTAAACTTGTTCCTGATGTAATTACCGTGATAAAGTTCTGTGGCATGACGGATCATCCTTAACGGCACTGCTGCTCTTGACTTCAGACAAGAGGATATTTTATTTCAAACTTTTGTGGGCAGAGTAGTAAACAGTAAACAGTTTTGTTTTCCCCAGCATCATCTTCCTCTGGCAGAGAAGATGGTCCCTGCATCCATCTTACAGTGCTGAGGTTCCCTTGGGGCTTCTCTGCAGCCTGCAATAATAGTAATGAAGTGCTGAAAAATGCTTGTTCTGTAGGTGACTGTGGTGTTGTCATGGTCCAGCCAGCCCTGAAAAGCAGTGGCTCTGGAATAACAGGGGCAATGCCATTTTCATTCCGTGCTATAAGCAGAGGAAATCAAAGCACACTTGCAGTGAATGCAGAAGGTGTTTTGTACATACTCCTTGCCTGAATCCTGTGTGTCCAAGTGTGGGAAAGTCTAATAACTGTAGGATTTCATGCATTTCTGAGTAAGAGGGAGGTTGGGATGGTAGGAAAACCAAGTTTGAGGCCAGTCTGGCACCTTCTCTCTTTTTACAAATGTCTGCAACCTAGCTTGTCTTTCCTGTGTAAAAACTCCCAAACAACTACTTACTCTCTGAAGCTCATTTTTATTTTTTTTTCCACATCTTGCCTGACAACCACAAGCTGCCACAACTGCAGCTTCCCAGGCTCCATTGTACTGCATGCTGTTTGCAGTGCTGCCTCAGAACAACTCACAATAAACACAGAACTGATGGGAAAAAGGGACAGAAACAAATGAGTTTCCAGCATGATAGAGGAGCAAGGAGTATTCTGGGTTTCTGAAGGAGCCTCACTGCACTATATTCCTGAGCAAAGGGGAAAGTGGGATGGAAAAACATCAAATAGTGACAACCTCATGATGCATTAGGAATTTACCAGTTTGAACGAAGCATTTGGAGGGTGTCAATTTTTTGGGAATTTAGTGGGGCCTGTAGGGATTATGCCACTTTGCATGAGTGTGAGATCAAGGACTGCAGGTCATTTTGGGGTCAGCAGAAGAGTTTTCAGTGTCTTTTCCTGCAACTCTACAAGCTGCACAGAATTGCTTACCTTTCTCATGCCAAGTCCCTTCTTAGCCTACAAAGTGTTTTTTTTCCTGAGCATATATCCCTTCTGCCTGGGGAAAGGTCAATCAATTCCTGCTCAGCAAATGTGGCTACATGCTCTCCTCCAGCACTTTGTGTCACCCTGCTGTACATTTTTAGGAGCCTGAGCAGCCTGTGAAGCCCAGGGATCCCCCAGAGGCCAATTTCCATTAATTTGGTCCTCTGTGATCCTCAGAACTGACCCTGATAACTCCTACAACCCCACCTGCAGCAGGAGGAGCCAGGGGAGCCCTCGGGTTGTATTTCTTCACTGACGTGGCCCTTCAGCACTCAAGGACAGTAATTGAATGTAATGTCCAAACCCCAAACCAGCCTGCAAATCCCAGCACTGTGAACAGGAAGCTTCAGCAGAGCTGTTTCCATCATCTTATCTCTCACAGACAGTTACTGTGTTCTTGATGTAATTACAGTGATAAAACAATGTGACATAACTGCTGGCTTCTATCGTGGTATCACTGCTGTTGACTTAAGTGACAGGATAATAATTTTATAAGAGACCTTTTATTTTTTTTTCCCCCTGGCAGCCACTGGCAGTGTTTAAGAATGGGAGCTGATATCTCTGATAAGGCACATTATGCACGTTCCACAAGTCCTAAAACTTTTTATCAGTTTTATTTATGCACTGCTCTTCCAGGTGAAATTTCCATCTGTTCCTGCAGCATCCAGGCAGTGTCTCTTCCCAGCCAAATCAGGGTCTAGTGTTTGCACAAATGGATTGGAGCTGCAGTGGCAGCAGTCAGTCATGGGTGGTGTTTAGGAGAGGAGAGGAGAGAGAGAAAAAAGCCTTTTTTCTGCACAATTCCCTCAGTTTTCCACCCTTGGTGCATTGCGGACATGCCAGTCCCCCTACTCAGCTGGAGGAGGTGTCCTTGGGATGGCTTCTGTGAGAAAGCATGGTTAAAAATGAGCCATGTGAAGAGGATTAGAGTGGACTCAGACACCTCCTGTTCTTAATATATCAAAGCCCTGACAGAGTATATATCTGTTGCTCCAACCGAGCTGGGGAGGTGAAGCCCAGAGGCAGACACTGTGGGGAAAAATTTCAAACCAATGGGAATCTAATCATATATATTTATGTCCCTGCACTCCCTTGTCTCTGCTGCACGTTTATTGATGTAGTGTCAGGGGAGTGCAGAGCCCTGCTGATCTATGCTGTTGTCTCAGGCTGTCAGCCAAATCCCTGGGGGAGCACAGCCCAGTGGCTAAGGAGGCACATGTGCTGCTCCTGGTCCACCCTGCTGCCATCCACACTGCCTAAAAATACCTGGGAGTGTGAAGCACAGACCTTCACAGCGACTCAGGTACCTGGGAAAAGCTCTGCTCTTCTCCATGGGTATTTCCAGGTGGTGTAACAGGGCTGTGCACACAGCAGGGCAATTCCAGGGGCACTCAGGGGATCAGATTGGCTGCTAGGACTGGCTGGATGCTTCCTTAGCCTGGATGTGAAGGTCCTTCTGGGGATCCCTGTGACTCTGCTGCAGGGACATTGGCTCCCTGTCCATTTTGGTTGGACAAGCTTAGGTATGTAATGCTAACAGCTGGAGGGGGAGGCGCCCTCATGAGCTCCATTTCACTGGGTGCAAAATTGCTTGTGCAAAACAGTGAAAAGACATTTTCGTTTACCTGTGCAGAATTGGCAGGAAGGATGATGAACTGATAAACTCAGAAAATCTAGTTATAGGCAGATTGATGCTTGTTTGTAAGATTTTGGATATTCAGAGTATTTTTCTACCTTCCTTTTTTTTTTTTTTTCATTACAAGACATGATAATGTCTGGAAGAACTGATGTTTGCATTTGGTGACAATCAAATAGAGAAAGAAATCATCCAAGAATATTAATGGGCAGCGAACCTTACAGGGTTTATGGTTTGAGCTTGTCAAAATGGCTCTGCGAGGAGTTTTGACAGTCTACAGGTTTTGAAGAAGACTTTTTTCCTAGCTTTAAACTATCCCAGAGTATTCATATGAGGAATATGTTTTTCATTTGGACAGTTCAGAATTTTCTGAGGTTTTCCTCTCCATCCAAGCAGTAGAGGAGGAGAGGGAAAACTCTAATTTGGTATAAAATCATTTTCTTGTCTTTGGTTTCTCTTGGAAAATAATACTGACAAATTGGGTGGGGTGGGTAAACAGCTCTCTGGAAGAGTAGGGTGGGATTTAATATTTTGGCTTTATAAGCTGTAGTCAGAAGCTGAAACCATCATGATGTCTTTCCCAAGAGCAACAGGGAACAGGTGCATTTTTGGAATTGCGAGAGAAATCCTAAAGCAAGCTTACAACAGTTCCTATCATATCTTTCACTGGGAAACCACCTTCTCTGTGTTTTGCCATCCCCTCCAGGGAAGAAGGGAGGTCTGTGGTTGATGCAGGTGTGGCAGCAGTGATGCCCCATGGCCCTGTGCTGCTCCGGGGGCTCTTCTTGCTGGCAGAGTGGGGGCAGAGGGAGCTGCTCTCTGCTCTGCTTGGCTGTGCTGTTCATTTGTGACACAGTCCCCCATGGCAGGCCCTAATGACAGCCTGAGAAGCTGAAACAGCCACCATGGCTAAGAGAGGGATGTAAGTGCTCTTTTAATGCTTCCTTTTTAGTCCTTTCCATCTGTATTGAAGGTGTCTGTTTAATTCCAACTGACGACTGCCCTGACTGTCACTCTCTGGGAGATACTGTGTTTGGGTGCCCTCCTGGGGCTTTTCAGGCAATCAAATGGTGGCACATGGCTGCGATAAACAAATGTCTTTAAAAATTCCCTGCGTTGCTGTTGAAGTGCTGATCCTGCTGGATGTGGAGCCTGTCACACAGCGGAGCAGGACAGCTTTTCACCTGGTGCTGTCATCCTCCCAGCCAGCAGCTTTTGTGTGGCTCTGAGCTGTGGAAGAGCCCCAGACAATAGAGAATGGGATATTTTGACAATAACCCTTCCTGTGATCGACCTGTTGCTGACAGGAGCCACCAGAAAGGATCCTGGGGCTTATTAGGGCTGGAAAAGGACCAGGTCTCTCCTGGCTCTAGTTTGCATAGCAAGTGCTGCTCATTGGAAATGATGGGGGTGGAAGAAGCTGGGGAATGAGGAAGGGGGGCAGATCTGGGGTTGGGATAAATTCATATTGTGTGGATGAGAGTGTCCCAGACTTTCTCCCCAGTTACCCAAATGGGCCAGCAAGAAATGAGAGGGTGCCTTTCCCTGTGCTGAGTATAGTCATTGCTATTGATAAAGAGGTTGTGGGATAATTCAGAAACCTTGGGCCTGTTAATCAGCATAGGCTAAACCTTTATTTAGCTCAGAGCTGTGCTTCATGAGGCCAAGAGCTGGAGAGAAAAGTCAGAGCTAAAAGTGCAGTGTTAGTTACTTCTGAGTGCACATAACACAGCTGTTACCACAACGTAGGTGACAGGCAATGGCACTTCAAGCAGCCTGGAGTGGGCACCCAGATGTGTTTTAGACCCTCAGCAATTCCTCTAGTTGCTTAGTCCCTGGTTCATGAGCAAAAATATCCCTTATTTCCCAATGATAAATATTGGGTGACTGGTAAAGATATTGGCTGCAGTTCTGTGTGTCTGCATAGAAAAACATGGTGAAAAACAGCTCCTGAGAAGCCAGCAGCTCCAAGGTGAGAGGTGCTACCTTGTCAGGGCTCAAAGCTGCCAGGGAGGAGGGAACTGGTGGCCTTTGGCCAGGCTGCAGAATGTTCCCTGCATGCCCAATGCTGGGCAGAGCAGGGTAACAGGAAAATAGCTGTTGAAACTTCTTTTTCAACATGAAAATAATAATAAAACCTCGTAGAAATAGCACCATGTACAGATATTTTCATAACTAGTGCTGAAACCGGAGAGAAGAACTATGAGTGAGTGGGGAGTGCTCAGAGTCTGAGCTCAGCATGGGGATGCTCAGGGGCAGATGGAGACTTTAAGTCTGTTGTGCAGAGGCACATGAAGTGGGGACCAGCTGGGGGAGATGTGGGTTAAGGTGCTGGACAACACCGTGAGTTCATGGGAAGGTTCCTGATCCCACTTGAATTTTCTTCATTCACCACCTCACCTGTTTTCTTCTCTCTTTATTTTCCTCTCTCCTCATTTCCTACTCCTGGGGTTGCTTATCACTGCAACTCCCCTGGCCTCTCCCCTGCTGTCCCTCCAGCACGAAGCTCTGCACAAGAAAGGCTTGGAGCCCTCAGGGATCTCTGATCTTTGCATCTTTTAGACCCTTGGTTCACCCAGCAGATGGGCTGTGGAAAGGACAGGGCTCCAGCAATGCTTTCTTCTCTTGGCAGTGATGGATGTCCTCTTGCTCCATTTCCTCTTCCCAAAGCATGGATCAGCTTCAGGGACAAGCTTCTCACTGCTGTGTATGTGAGAGAGTTTAGAGTAACCTCAACCACAGGAGTGTGTTTAATGACTTATTGCAGCATCTGAAAAGGGATCCCAGGTCTTCTTGTAGTCTTCCTCTTCAAAAGGAATTCTATTACGATGGTCCTGCTGCTGGGGGAGGGCAGGTGTACAGTTCTGTGTGGGAGATGAGGGGAACCAGCCTGTGTTACAGTTATAAAATGCAGGCACACTGTGTGGGATATATATATATATACATACTCCCCAAAAGTGAAATTCATTCTAATTTCAAAATAACATTTTGTTAAAGTGGATACAGGAAAGTTTTGCTTCCTTCTTTTGAAGCAGCTTTCATATTTTTAGGAGAAGGGAGGAGAAAGGAGGGAGTGATGAAGTTAAGCCTCTGCTCCAGCTAAGCCAAAGTAATATCTCATTCTTATAAATATTTCAGCAGCTCTCAGTCACTCTGAGAGCATTATGCTTTGGCCAGGTAGACCAGATTTATAAGGAATGTAACATCAATTAATTTTCAGTCACAGTCATCTGTATTATGTCACCTACTCAATCACAGGCCCAGGAGAGCTGCTGACCTAGGGCTCCAGCATCTTCTTTCCAGGTCAAGCAACAAGTCACTTCTAAATCTTTCAAACCTCTTTCCCTTTCCTGATGGCTTAGGGATTAACTTTTCATCTGCCAGCCCCTTTGCTTTGCTGTGACATCTCATCCTGGTTCTTGGCAAGTGAAGTCCAGGATGATGAAATAAATGCAGTATCTGTTTTGGTGCTTTTCATCACTTTTCTCTTTAAAAATAAGTAAATAAAATAAAAATCAGCTTCTCTGCAGAACCATTTCTGGTTGGTAACAGGTGGAGGAGCCCAGCTCCTCCATCACTGGTTGAGGCGGTGTTGCCTGGGAGCTGGAAGAGGGTTTTGTGCAGGTGACATGGCTGATGAGCACAAGTTCTTGGAAGATTGGCACATATCCTGCCAGGGAGAGCCCAAAACAGGAGCACAGTGCTGTGAACTGAACCAGCTCTTCAGGTGTGCCTTCAGCACTGTGGTTTCACCTCAGTGCTCCTGCAGGACTGGGGGCAGGCCTGGGACACCTACTCTCAGCCACAGCTGTGGCAACTGATGTGTGCAGAGGAGCACTCTCTGTGTTCAGAAGAGATGGGCTCCTCAGAAGGACAGGCCTCCCCTGTTCATTCGTGAACACAAGAGGAGACATTTTGTTCCAGCAGGGTGTTTGGCTGGGATGTTTTTCCTGGTGGATCAGCTGTTCCCAGTACCCCCAGAGAAAGGCAGGGGGGATGGAGTCACCCTGCAGCAGAGACAGGTTTTCAGACCTCTCTCTGCCTGGACGAGGCTGCACCCTGAAGGACTGCTGGGCAGTGCCTTTTATTTCCTTTCTCCTGTATTGATTGCAGGAACGTGTCTGGCTGAAAGATGCCTCCCAGGGATAATTCCAAGTGTCTTCCAAGTTTTAATTTAAAGGCATTAAAAAAAAAGAGGGGTGGGGAGAGGGAGACAGACAGAGAGAGAGAGAGAGCGTGTCATTCCTTCCTATTCCTCATTATTGCAAATGTATGTTTGATTTCCCATTTGGGTTCATCTGCCTTCATCTTTCAGCTGCCATTGGTTCTCACTCTGCTTTTCTGTGTGTGAGCAGATACCTCTCTAATATTTGAGATCTTTCCTGCTGGAAGTTGTTATCCCCCATAACTATCTTTTTGATAAAGCGAATTGAGCTCCTCTTAGTCCCTTGCAGCAAGGCATTTCCCCCACTGTATCTGGTGGTTTTTGTAATTCTCTCCAGCACCATCTCTAAGTGCTTCTTAGCAACCTTTGAAAAATGTATTTGTGGGAGCTGTTATCAGCACACCAGCATTGGTTTCACTCAGGCAGTCTGAAGTTACAAGGCACATTCTCCATCCCTTTGCATGCGACTAAAGGCTGTACTAGACACTACTGACTACAACGTTCTCTGGGAGCTCAGAGCCAGTTACTTCTTTATTAGGAAATGGCTTCTTTTTGTGTGTGTGCTTTGCTTTCTTTTCTTGTTCTCACGGCACAGAGACTCCCTCACACTTCCCTGCAGCTTTCCACCCACAGCTGGGACGTAGATCTTCCTGCTTTGTTTGCACATAACTCTGTGTTTACATCCATTAAGGTGTTTGGCTTGGACAGATTCAGCATACCAGGAGGTCGGCAAAGCTCCGTGGAACCTCCTGCTGAATTGCTCTGTGCTTCCTCACCAGCTTTTGTGTTGTCTCTAAATCTTAATGGCAGGGATTTTTATGCTGCCTTGCTGAACAGCACTGGAAAGGCTGACTGGCATCAGGCAATACTCCTGGAATTATAGTGAAATGAGACTTTTTGGTTGCCAATTTGCCCACGCTTCCATCTGTCCAGTGTTATGATTCCAGCTCTTTGACTTATTCCTTCCTCCTTTCCCAATCCAATATTGGTGGCTACTTTACAGCAATTGTGGAGCAAACAAGCAATGGGGTGAGAAGGGCTGGGTAATGAAGGGGGTAAAAGGGGAAAACACTGGGTTTACAGGTACCAGGTCCATCTCTGTGTGTCTGAGTGTGTACGTGTTACAATGCAGAGCAGAGAAGCCTGAAGTCTCCTTTAGCACAGCCTGTAATCCTATTAGAAGGATTACTCTGTTGTCCCAGGCTATCTGATCATGGTAAGAACTCATTTAGGTCAGCTGTTTAGGAAATTTACACACACAAGGAAAAAAATGTATAAGCCTCTTGCTCTATTTCATAGGGATCGACAAGCTCCTTTCAGACTTTCCCTGTGCTAGTGATTACATCCCTGCTCTTGTCGTTTCTCTCTTAAACCCTCATGTAAATGACTTGCTTTCAGGTTTTTACTTCTGACAGCAGATGTGGATAGGCGACGTGGAGCTGGACCCCAGGTATTTCCAGACCTTGAAAGGATTAGGATTCTAAACAGTAAAGTACTTTGGATTTTGCTCTCCCTCTGTGCATTTGTGCCCATTATAACTTCAAGAGCGAGGGTATGGGTAAGTCTGATTTGTGGGCAGAACTTAATGAAAGCTAAATCTGGTCTGGCAGGGCCCCAATCAGTTTAATCCCTGGTCTGCTGATTATCAGCAATGTTATAATTTAATTTGAAGCCTCTGTATTTAGAAGGTCAGTGAAGCACTCCCATGCTTTCGTTTATGGAGAGAGAAAGCAGGGTGGCAGTCAGTTCAAGTGCCTGTTTCCCTAGGTGATCCAGCAAAGCCAGATATTAAAAGGAAGAGATCTTAAAACAAGCAAAAAAACAAAGCAGTTTAGGCACAGGAATATAATTATGCAGCCAGGTAGGAGCCCTTAATGTTAGGAAAAGTGTGGTGGGAGCCTTTGCTTCCCAGACTGGAATAAAGCCATCACCGTCCCAAGTTTTGCGTTGTATTTCACAGCCTCCACCCAAATCCTTGCTGCAGAGCTGGGAGGGAGATGTGGATCAAAATCCCACCTTTTTTCTGCCAAAACACAGCCCACTCATGAGGGACTCCACTCTGGTTATTGGCAGGGCTGAGTCTATGACAGGCAGTTGAGCTGCTTCTTTCCACCCAGTTGTGCTGTTTCTGTCCAGAGGGAAATGTTGTCAATGTACACAGAAAGGTATGAATCCCTGTTTTTGCACAGCATTTTGGAACATGAAGCTCTCTTGGAGGAATCTGCGCGCAGACTAACAGGGAGATCCGTGATTTGTATCTTTCCAGGAGCTCCGCGTCTGGCAGCCCAGCGTGGGTTATGTCTACTCAAGGTGCTGCACATGCTGTAATCCCAGTCATTTCTGCAGGAAGAATCAGATCAACTGTGCAACATGTGTTTCTGAGGTGGGGATCCTTCCAGAAAGCATCAGACATAGTTTGAATGTGCTGTTGTGGATTGAACAGCTGGTCTGGGATACTACGTGTGTAGCAACCCCTCTCCTCAAGCATCTTTTTTTCCACTCTGTGTCCGTCAGACCAAAGGGGCTGGTTGAGAGAGAGTTGGGTCTTTGCCCAAAGTCCTCTCCTCTTCTCTCTCACTGGGATTTGAACAGCAGCCAGGCTGAGATCTTGTCAGGGTTGCTCTTCTCTCACAGGGCCTTGGGGTAGAAGAGTGTTTGGTCAGGTGAAAGGAAGTGAAAGGATTCTGTGAGCACAGAATTCCAGGTGCTCATGTGCATTGGAAGTCTTTCTTCACTGGGAGATGACCATTCAGGTAGCAGGTATTTCTCATTTGTACTGACATGCAGGACCCTTCTGGGGAGCCCTTAAGGCATGTTGGTATCCAGGACTTGCCAGGGAGGAGCAGCCTTCTCCATCCCACCACTTATTTCCTTGGCAGTTGTTAAGGTTTGTGGGCTGGTGGCTGTCTGGGTGACCTACATCATCCTTGGTCTTGCTTTTCCTTCCAAGCTAGGATAGCAATTTCCTTCCACCATTTCCTTTCACCTCCTCACCCAGATGTCTTTTGTTGGATTTATTCTGGTTCTAGAGCATGTTAGATGATACTTGTTAATTCATGCCCAGCCAACCCTTCCTTTAGCTAACCAGAGTGCTTGCTTTAAGAGTGGAGGTTTTTACTGCCAGATACCTGCTCCCTCCTCTGTGTTTCCAGTGGAGTGCTGGTGACATCCAGTGTCTAGTTTGCCTTATCACTGGCATGCATGTGTCCTCTGCTGATATCCCCAGGGGATGCTATAGATCTAAAGACTTGTTTTCCCCCTCAGCTAGTCTGCATTTGAATGAGGAATCATGCACCATGTCGGAGGTGTTTGTGACATCTGTAATTCACACATGAAGAAAAAGGAACCTTTGAGGCTAGAGCTCCCACGAAAAGCTGCCTTGAAGAGGAGAAGCAACTGTGTACAAAGAGAAATGGGAACTGAGAAACAAATCAGAGCTTCCATTGGAGATAATGAGAATCTCAGGTAGTGACCCAACTTACTGAGGCCAGAGCAGTCCTGTCTCTCCACTTCCCAGGGAGAGGTTTAATGGTTTGTAATACTCACAGGGTCACTGCCTCCTTCCCCTCCCTGAAAACAATAATGGCCCTGCAGGAGAAAGGCTGGGAAAAGGTGCAGGAGAAATGCCAAGGGCCAGCAGCACAGGCTGTCCTCCACTCATTGTTTTGCCACTGCCTGGGCACTGCAGAGGGACTCTGTTTTCACAGGCTGGCAGGAGAGGAGGCCAGTCCCCATGGATGGCTGCTGAGCTCTCAGCTGAGAGGTAACTTGGCAAGAAGGACTTGACTGGAGCACTAATGGTGGGAGGTCTGATGCAAACATGGCCCAAGTACTCCAGATGTACAAAACTGGCTAAAGGCAATATTTAGCCTCAAACCTCGTTTCCACCCCATTTTGTTAACTGAGGCAAACCCAGGCTGTGACTCTTAAGCTTTGCTGTCATGGAGATTCCTGGAGCTGTGGAGTTGTTCCTGAGAGAGTAACTAGAAGCCCTGGTTGCTTGGGTCATTACACGCAGTACAAAGCACAGGGGAGGGATCTGTCACCGTTGGGCTAGGAAAGACAGCAAATGGACCTTTCCATCCCTAAATGCTGTGATTTTCTCCACTCCTCATTTCCTTTATGAGATCCAGCGCTGAATGTAGTTGCTGCTCCCGCAGCTGTGTGCCCAGCCCTGGGGGCAGAACATGCTGCTGCTCCCATTCCCAGAATCCTCTTTCTCATTTCACACAGCCTATTAGAAAATAGTCCTTCCTCAGCAGGGTTCAAGGGTCACAATTTGGTGTCAGTGCAAGAGATGCCCTTGAAAGTCAGCTTTGCATTTCAGCAGTTTACAGTTACATGAACTGCAAGTGGTGGGATTGGGTTTTAAAATAACAGAATTTTGCTGCACATTAATGAAAATGGAATGGACCGTGCGTCTCCTTGCTTTGAAGAAAATATGAGAGGAAGACAAGTGTTTTGTTTCCTGAAGGGGTGAAGGGGCCCTGGGCTGAGCTGTCAAAACCACTTGCTGCGGGACATACTCTGTAACTTCATCTCCCAGGTGGTCCTGCTCTCCCTGGCACCTTCTGGTGCAAGAAGTGCAGAGGAACAACATATTTGCCTGCACAAGGCCAGAGGCAGCTGACTCCCAGCAGGATGGTTTCCCTGTCATCTCGCTCTGACGATCTTGGTTTATGCTGTTTGTTTTCTTTAATTGAATATTTTATAAATTAACGTGATTTCTGCATAATGTTTATCTTTCTCTCTGCGAGCTTTTATGACCAAGGAAGCCTGGAGTGGGCTAATTAAAACACTGAACCATGGCTGTGTCCCTGGCCAAGAAAGGAGACGACTGTATAATGTCCGTGGTGCTGATACGGATCTGGGAGCTGGCGGAGCAGAGCACCAGAGGATCTGTCTGTGACCATCAGTCGTACTTAAGGAGCCTTTTCTACTCATTGCTGTTGAGGCCTGTCTCTTGTCTGCCTTTGAGTGGATGCTACTATTAGGAGCCTCTGGGTGAACATCATCCTTGCAGATACCTGTGCTGCCAGTGCAGGCGGCAGGGAGAGCTCCCGGAACGCCGAGGCAAAGCTGCACACCCTGATCACCTGGAAGGGCTTTTCCTCTGCACTTCATGGATGAGCACTGCCTCGAGAAGCAGCTCAATTTGTCTCCCTGTCCCCTAAGATGGGGAGCTGTGAATGTGCTTATCTCCCTCACCAGAGACAAGGCTGAGCTGTAGCTTTTCCCACGCTGGGCGCACTGAGGAACAGGGAGAGCTGTGCTGGAGGGGCTGGAGGTGTAGGAGTTAAGCTTTCTATGTTCAGCTCTGAGGAAGTCTTAAGGGGACTTTTCAGAAAGCTGCCTCCTTCCTCTACAGGCCTTTTTTCACTATTGTTCTTTCAAGATAAAGAACTTGGCTCTGTAAAGGAGTAAGCCAAGCACTGTTTTATTGCTACCAGCTGAATAGTAAAAAAGCCAAGCATAACCCATTTGCTGTTGTGCAGTGGTTAAAATCCAGCTTGGTACTTTGCATTCCAAGACATTCTGCCTCATCCTTTTTCATAGATTTCCTGCAAGCAGTAAAAATATCTTGCAAATGACTTATGCCCAACCACAAAAGCCCCCATGTAAATATGCTGGTGCTCAGTTACAGAAGGGAAAGGATTGCACAACAGCGGCTTTAGGACTCTTTGTTTAATTTAAATGAGGTAATTGCTTTCCTCATCCGTAAAGGCACTTAAATGTTAACCTCAGAGTGCAGGGTGGTTACCTGCACAGATTCAGATCACAGCCACGCTGGTGTTAATGCCTTAGGTCTTAACTGAACAAAAGTCTCCTCTGGGCATGGTCTTTTTAAATGTTTATGGTTACAAACTGTGTGTGCCTATATTTCCAAGTATCTGGCTCCTCCACTACATAACAGACACAGAGTCCAGAGCAGGCGGATATCAAAACTCCCTTAGTGAACTGCTTTTCCTCCTTCCTGTGGTCATCTTTATCTCTGTAACCCATGTTCCTGTGCTGAACCTCGTTATTTTGGCAGTCTTCCTCTGTAGGACAGCAAGGAATGCTCTGTATTTACACTGACACCGAGAAGATGGACAAACTGCGGGCCTGGAGGAGGAGACTGGAGGCAGAAGCTCTTTGGGGAAGCAAGGAGACTCTGGTAGGATAGATACCCTGAGCCTAATTCCTGCAAAGCTGTAGGCTCAAAATGAGAGAAGCCAACCAGAGCTGTGAAGGATGAATGGTTCCCAGTGAACTGGGACAATGGGAGCTGCTCTGTTTAAACTCATTCCTTGCCCTTGACAATGTCCTTAAGGTCCCTCCAGAAGACCCTTAACATATATTGATGGGTAAAAATTCTTCCTTTCACATTACACTCTCTTCTCCTTTGGCTTAATTTCCAGTACAGACCTTCCTGGCTCCCTGTTTTATTTTCCATTTATCAGGGGTGACTATAAGCAAATCTTATTGTAAGATCAGCAAATCCAGTCCACTTTTCAGCTTGTCCTTCCCCTCAACCATGTCTTTTTCACAGTTTGAGCTGAGCTTTTATTACTCCTGACAGCTGGGGTTTCGGTCTCTGCAGAATGGTTTCCCCAACTCCTGTGAGCTCTGTGCCAAAATTGAAGTTAACTGTTCTCAGATTTAACAGCCTCCAGTTCCACACACAAATTTCCAGCATCCCTGGCCCAGCACTCATTCCTGCCGTAGCTCACAGTGTCAGCACTAGGAGCAACCTAATACCCATTGTTTCAACCTGACCCCACTCTCTGCCTTTAAAAAATCTACAGATAGCCTTCCTCCTAATACGCCACAGGCAATGCCACCTATGACTGAGAATAATGGTAGGAAAAGAAGTTCACCAGGCTGTTTTTCTGTCTTTTTTTTTTCCACATGAAGGACTTGAAGTGCATTTGTAGTTTTATAATTCATGTAAAGCTAAGAGGAGGAGCTGCAAGTGTGACTCTGAAGAGGGGAACAGCAGTTCTGCTCCTCACAGTCTGAACCCAGCGAGATGCATTTCTGACTGTCATCCTCTTTTGCAGAGACTCTGACAGCCAACAGGACTGGGCTACTCTGCTTGGAGTGGAGGTAGTCAGGACCTCTCCATGGTGTACATGGAGATGAAAACCACTGAATCCTTCAGAACCTATTCTGCCCAAAGGTTTTGGCTGTAGTTGCAGCAAGCAAGGGTTAAAGCTGTTGGTGAGGTCCCAAGTTCTTCGGTGTTCACCACTTTCTTATACAGATAGGGAAAGTTTTGGCAATCTTGCTGTGGTGCTGTCATTAGCATGCATTCATTTCAAATTAATTAAAAGCGAAGATGAGATTCCCAAACTCATTTAACTTCCTAAGCTTTGTTCTCCAGGGACTGATAGTGGGAAAACAGCTGGAAACCCAACTTGTCCTATAGAAATGGATGAAATGCAGTTAATCCTGGTTATATCGAAGGGAGCAGAAATGAAAAGTAAATTCCCACTTGAGAAGAGGGTTTTTTTCCCCTCTGCATTTTCCCCACTCTGTTTTTCCATACAAGAACTTTCTTGCCCAGGAAGGTTGGGAAGATATTTGTAGCCTTGGTTGTTTAAATATTAATCTGTACTTTTTCATTTGTGTGCGCAAAAGAGAGAGACAAGTGCAGTGGAAATCTTACAAATGTACATTCTTTCTGCTGGATAGAGCTGCTCCAGAGCGTGCAGTGATGTTAGTCAGAGCCAGAGATGTTATGTGCCTTGACAGGACTAGTCTATTATGGGTTTCAGAAGCACTAACCTGCAGCAGCCCCACAATATTAGATGGGGTGTCTGGGACCTGAGTTGGCCTAAAATCCTTTCATTACTGTCCTAACCTGGAAAAATTGCCTTCCTGAGCTGAAAGTCTTTTCAAAAGTGATATCTGTGTTACATAAATGAGGGTGTTTCTTCTGTAAAGAGAGGAAGCAGAGATCAGGCTGAGAAGGTGGGTTCCCAAGGTGCTGGCTCTGAAGAAAGAGGTGTCTGAACACTTTACTTGGCAATTGAAATGTGTGAGTTGAGATTTATGCAAATCTGGAGTCAAACTCTGCTCTTTCCCTTGCCAAACAACACTCCACGTAGCTGGTTATTATTTGGAAGCAATTTTGCTCTCTGATGATTCAGTGAGGGAAGCTGCTGAAACAAAACAGAAGTGAACTGCAGAATAGTTAATATTGTAGAACAGCACAGGAGGCACATATCATCTTTACCTTTTGGGTCTCAGTCCTCAGTCAAGGCAGCTAAGCTTCATCCTGCCAGGGGAGGGTTGCAGTATCTGTGGACTGGCTCTTTATTCATGCTCTGGCACTGAATATGGAGAACATGTACTCAACTACCTGCAAACAAGCTTTAGTCCAAGAAGGTAAAAATCCATAATCAGCCTAGTGAAAACATTTGAATAATGAATAAACAGGAGAGAGATGACAATTAATGCCAAGGAGAAACAAACAAATATTTTTCAGTACATTTTTATTCATCTTCCATTAATTGGCATTTTCCACTAAGGTAGGACAAGAAGCTGGAAAGCCAAAGATCAGAGAAACGAGATTTGGGATGTCCCAGAAGCAGTGACTCTGGGGACTGGCAGAACTGCTGTGGCAGCATCATTCTGGTGATGTGGGATGTGATGGAGCTGCACTGAGGCACTCACTGTATGAGGAAGTTTTCATAGCACCTGCCCACGGTCTGCTCGACTACATCCCACACATCTCAGGCTTTCACACGTAGCTCTTGCAGGTCTGCAGCTCTTCCAAGCAGATATGAATGATGGAGGAAACGAGAATTTCCTCAGAGAGCAGCGAGTTAATTAATGGCTCCAAAGCACATCATTATAGCAGTGAGCTGATGCATTAGAAATCACTTCCAGCCAGTGACTGAAGGTCATACCCGTGTGCCATGGACCTTGCACGAGTGCCCACAGTTTTCCCCATCTTCAGTGAATGTGGTGCATCGTTAGATGAATTTGGAATTCAGACCTTTAAAATGAGTGGGCATAGCAGCCACACTCCTGAGGTGTTTGAAATAAACTCTGCATCTACTGCATGTCTGAGCTGTGTATCTAAATAGGTTCTAGTGAGCTCTCCAGGGTTTTGGAGAAGCCTTTGCAAATGGCTGTGAGTCATATACCACTTCATCATTTAGGTACTGATGTGCATTGTTTGTGAGTTCTCCTTTTATTTCTGTAAATTGAATTGGGTTTTTTTGAGGGGGAAAGGCAGGCACTGGCTTTTTTGTCAGATGTAACTGGTCTGCAGCTGCTTTTTAAATCTGAGCTGCTCTTTCTCGTGTCTGTATCACTGAGAAGCACCAGCAGGCATCCCTTCCTGCAATGGAACTGCCTCCCATTCCAGGCAGCAAGGCTTGAGGTGTTATTAGGGAGAGGAGAGGAAAGGGAAAAGTAGAGAAGAAGCCTGTCCTAATTTTGACTGGATTGTTGCATCTGTTTGAATGAGAGCATAAATTTGCTGAGCAGACTCACTGTTTCACTGGCTCAACTGCATGATCCTCCTGCTCAGCTGTTTCTTGTGGCTGAAGGAGTTGGGGAGGATAAAGGCTTTACATCTCCTTTCAACAGTTGTGTTTCATTCTGCCTCGTTTATGATATTTGGATTGGAAATAAGTTTATTTCCACAGTGTAGGCTGTTTTTGACAAATGTTAATTTCATAGTCTTTCTGAATCCTATAGAGAATGGCAGTCCACCTGAAATCTGAGGTGACTTGAAAATTGCATTAATGAGCAGTTGCTTTCCTTTTGCCAACACAAGTAGAACTTCTAGACATTTTCTTGAGACCAATTGTATCACGGTGCCTGACTCTACTTAATCCAAATAAAAGTAGACTCCTTTTGTAAAGCTAAAGTGGGTTTGGAAGTGTTCCTGAAATGTGAGAAGGGATAGATCAAACTAAAGTATAGATTTCTGGATGGGGTAAAGCTGAACTGGGAGCATGCACTGTTAGACCTTCAGGACTTCTGTACCTTTTATCTTTGAGTTGAATCCATCTCATCTTTCCAGCAGTCTTTGATTTCCCAAGTGAATAAAAGTTCCAAATGTCACATATCTGAGGGCTGGCATAAAAGGCAGTTTAAAAGGTCTTATTTTGGAGCAGTAGGAACCACATGCATGCAGCATTGAACAGCTCCCACATGCTGCAGCTCCATTTAATTGCTGAAATCAGAGATGTTGGGAATGGATTTCATCTGAAAGTCTGATCTCCTAAACTGAAAGGCATAGGACAACATTTGCTCATCCCCTGGAGATGCTGCCAGAAGTCTGTCTCTGATTAGCAATGTTAATGGAGTATTAACATAAGCCACGCCAGCGAGGGAAACTGTAGAACACATTATCATCAGGAGAGCCAGCTGTGTAAAGGCGTGTAAAGATGATGATAAATGTAGTCTGTGGCTTGGGGAGCTGGTTGCTGAACTGCTGCATCCCCTAATCCAGAAGGAATGGAGCGGGAATGGACACACCAGCCTGCTGTTCTCTGTACCATCAAACCAAAGAGCGATGGAGCAGGCAAAGAGAAGAACAGATGTTACCTTCACAGGGAAAGGGAGATGAAGGGGTCTCCCCAGCCAAGTCAAGACTTTTGCTGTCACAGGTTGAATACTTTTGGCTCAGCTCCATCTTTCAGCTGTTTAGGATTTTGCCTTTTGCAAGGTCTGTAGAAGATTGATCCAGGATCTAAATATTGTGATGTCTCTGATTTCCACTCTAAGCATCTCCAGAGATACTTTGCACTATTTGTTCTTGTTTTGTAGGATTTCTTTTCCCCCCTCTTGACTCAGAATATGTGAATAGTCTGGTCTGAAAGTGAGGCTCAGAGATGCTGTAAAACTGCTCGTTTCCTTTATTGTCTTGGACCCTGCATTGTCAAATATCGGCCATACAAGTCCTACAAATCTTGACACACTTGCCCCACCATATCCCTCAGGATGTCAATACTTTTTTCTCTGATTTTGTACTTGAAATCCAGAACCTTCAAGGGGGAAACTCAGTACATCTGACCCGTATATTGTGGTGGTTTCTGCTTTGCCACATGGAGAGAGCAGTGAGCTCTAGATCAGCTCAGGAGTGAAATGCTTGTGCTTCAATGTGACAACACCAACAGGTAGTATGCAAGACAGCAGTGAATCTACTGACATGAGCTTGTTTGCACAGTTTTCTGATGAAGCAACACATTTCACCCAATGACCTTTTAGACATTTTCCTGGTTTCCCTCCTGCAGGAACACTTCAGCAGTGAAGTGCCATACTCTGCTGAACAAACTTGGCATCTCATCAAGCTGACTTATTTGGTATGTATTTACACTTGTAGACTTTAGTACTCTCCTGGCAATTGAGCTTCCTTCCTGCCTACATAAATATGATTTCATTATTAGCTTTGTTTAGTTGTTGTTGTGCATCTGTGTGCTTTCCTTTCCCAAACTGCCAAAGAGAATTGCAGGTGTTGATCTCAATTTGCACCCAAAGCATCCTGAACTCTCCACCCCACCTGCCAACTCTAATAATGAGCAGCACTCTTGACCTCCTGCCTAAAACAACCCATGAAAACTGACCCCTGTAATTCTTTTACACTGAGGGGCCAGTAAGTTCTGTTAGAGCTGTAGCCTCTGTGGGTTTGTTTGTTTGTACTTAGACAAAAGTATTGGGTTCGTCTCAAAGGTGCTTTCCTGGCTTTTCCCTCTTGCCCTTGGATCTGCAGTGTTTACTCAAAACACGTTCTGAGCCAGAGAGGTTGCCTTTGCACAAAGAGCCCCAAGTGCGTGAGGCTCGTCCTGTCGGAGTCCTTGTGAAGCACAGGAGAAGGTGTTATGAGCACGATCTGGACAGGAAATAAAGCTCTTATTCCCACCATAAATGCTGTCTAGAGGAGCAGGTCAGATGAAAGATCTCATAAAATTGCTCATGGTGTTGAGCCCTCCAAGGGTGTTGGCAGCCTCAGCTCCCACTGACAGGAGTGGTTGGCTGCGCTGACCAGGCTTTGTGGAGGGAGTAGACAACTTCCAAAACTCCTCCTTGCATGGCAGGCTAACTTCTGCTTAGGGGAAAATGCAGAGCCAATGGTTGGGTCTCCATTTTCTTTTGCAGTCCAGGCACTGCTTGGCTGTTTCTGGCCCAGGCACTGCCAAGGCAGCTGGCTTTGGCACCTCAACAAAGAGGCAGATGAGCTACAAGCACACAACTTTCCACAGTTCTGAGTTAAACCAGCTGCTGTGCCTTTAGAAAGGAATGAGGCAGTTTCTGCACAACCTCTGGACAATTCCTGTTCACTGGAAACTAACCACAAGGCTCCGTTAAGCTTCTACATCACTTTCATTCTGTGAAACCTTTGCTGGTTGGAAAAAGATGTATTTGTATGCCCTGGAATGAGGATGCACTAAACTGTGCTAATGCCTGAGGTGTGTATATCCATTATCTTCTGTGATCTCATATCTCATGTACCTGTAGTTCTCTCCAGGGAATCTCAGAGACAAAGACGAACTGTAGGAAGTGTGGCATTCACTGCATGTTCAGTCTTCTATGAGAAAAAATACTGCAGGTGACCATCACTTGAATGATTATTCTAGATTTTCTTGCAAGCTTTCACAATGTTCTTGCAGAGAAAAAGATTTCCTGAATATTTCTTGGAATTAGTTTCTGCTCTGAGTCCCAGGACTATGTTTGAATTAATTTTTTTTCTTCTAGAAAAAGCCCACAATCTCACTTTACCAGGTGGGGACCTGGCACTGTAGGGGATGGAGAAGCTGCTGGAATGAGGGTAGAATTGTTTTTCACCTGGGAAGAGACCAACAGGAAACATTTCATGAGATGAAGGAGAGACAAAGAAAGAAAGTGAAACCAAGCAGTCAACTTGGTAGCTGCAATCTTTGATCTGTGGCTGTCTGCAAACAGCATCACAGCTCTGTGATTAGATGTACATGCTCATTACGTGTTGTACTCTCCAAGCAGGCATTGTAAATACAGCACAACGCATTCTGCTTCCTTCTGCCCAAATATCTTTTTTCATCTATATTGCATTAAGACCTTGAGGCCTATCATCAGGGAGAGAAAAAATACAATTTTCTTATTGTACAATGCATTTCATTCCCAGCTGCTGTATTAAATTTATTCCTATTTGAAGTGGTGTCTGTGAGTATAAATCATTTAAGTTTATATGTTTTTGTTGCTGTGGCAACTGTTTGACTAATTGAATTCCAAAGTGTCTCTCTGTATTTCAGAGCTACGATAAAGGGCACACAAATTCTTAGCAGCAGGAGTCTGAAATGAGGGGGGGGGGACAGGCAGCCCTGTCAAAATGACATGTCCTCAATCTCCTGGGCAGAGGCTTGGCAGTGGTACTTTTGGCAATGGGTGGGGAGGAGGGCAAGAGCTGGGGAGGAGGCAGAGCTACCTGTGAGCTCTCACTGTGGGTATCATACTCAGAAATTATGTTCATGCCCTTAGCAGGATGGATAAGGCATGGAATGCCTGTAACTTGCCATTGGGAAGATCATGTTTTACCTCTATTTTCCCTATAATTCATCAGTTCTCAGTGGACACAAAGTGCTGGTGTGCTTCATGGCTATAAACAAGCCCAGGCTGTAGTAGGTTCCATCTTCTTTCCATGGGGACTTTGAACGAGCTCCTGGGGCTTATCTACTGTCTGGGATCATGCATGTGTTCCTAAAGGATTTCTTTCCCTGTCAGTTTTTAGCAGGAAAAGGCTCCTCAGAGCTAAACCAAAGGACTGGGGAATACTGGAATGTCCTGAATCTCTCCAGGGACAATTTCTACCCTGTTCTCTCACTTTTTTTTAATTTTTCTTCCAGCTGCAAAGCAGAGGTAGATGTTCTCCTAGAATGAAGCAGGAGGACAGAAGCATTAAAACTTAACTCTTTGCAAGGGAATTGTCCTCTCTAGGTGTAAAGAGCAATTCCTTTGCAAGCAGAATGTTCCAGACAGGAACTGACCTACCTGTGCCATTCCCAGCTTGTTGTGGCAACTCCTGTTAGCCTGGAATGGGCTCTTTTTTTTTATGTGTTAATTATGTAGGTGTTTATTATGGCCACAAAATGTTAATAGAAAGCCTAATGGAAATCATGCTGGCTAATGAGAAGCTCCTGAATACCTGCTGCTTTCCTCTGGGAATAACAGAACCCACAATTCAACAGGAAATTATTTGTCTCATTCCTGCCCTGTGCTTTTTTACCTTGTGATTACATCTTGCTGTTAACCTTTCATCTGACTCCCTTTGTAACCTGGGGGAAGGCCAGGACCTCTCCCTTCCCCCTGCCCAGAGGGCATGCAGGGGTCTGCTTGCCTTCTCTGCTTTCCAAAGGGTAATCTGTGAAGGGTTTTATGGAGCTTGAAAAGGTCACAGGGAGCTCTCAGCGGATAGAGTCCTTCCATTTTCCACTTCCCACAAGGGATGCTCTACAGTCTGGGGCAAGTGCCTGTGGCCCGACAGCCTCCTTATTTTGGTGTTCTATTTCCAGCCCAGTAGATGCTCCACCAGTTTCTGCATGCTCCTGAAATCACCGCATTCCAGATAGGCAAAGGCAAACTGCAACAGGTACTGGGAGCAGGCAGAACATGGTGACTCCTAGGGAGGTGGGCCAAACTGGGATTTCTTTTTTTTTCTTTATTGCATTTCAGCTTCTGGTTTATTATTTTGATGCTGAGAAAGGAAAGGGAGCTGTGTTTGCTGAGTGGTGAGGTGAGGCCTGGTTTGGGACCCCAGAAAGCAGCAGGAATGGATAGCTAGCACAGCACTTAGAGGGAAGGGAGCAAATTCCTGTTGAACAAGAACAGGAGAAGGCAGAAGAATGGTAGGTTGGAGTAGGGGGAATGTGTGTGTACAGGGTAGGGAGGCGTGTCACCCTGGGAGTCTACTGGTGAGAAAGTGTGTGCTGAATTGGAGCTGGGATGTGTTGAATTTGGAAGAAAACATGGATTTAGCTATAACCAAAATATGCCTTTGTGTTCACCCACATATGGAGAGCACACACCTCCAACTTCCATAGGGGAGAAAAGGTGTCCCTTAGGAAAATAAAAACCAAAATGAAACAAACAAACAAACAAACAAGAAAATCTAAAAAAGCCCAAGCTCAGAAGGCAAAATCCATTGGCGATACTGGAAATCTGCACCGTTGAAGCTGTGAATGAAGTAAGAGACTCCTCACCAGGCAATACGGGAACTCCCAGTTGGGACCAAGTTTCACATATTTTCCCTTGTGGGCAGAAATTGAATGCTTCTGTCTTTGCCTGCCAAAAATAATAGTTGAAAAAAAAAGTGGTCTTACTGCTGCAGGAAGAGCCAAACATTTCCCTCGTGGGCTGTCTGAAAGAACAGTTGTGAAAACAGCAGATTTCACTGTAAAGGTGGGATTTCTCAACGGTGAGGAGCTGCAAATGAGGCATGTTGCAGGGTCCATATGGAGTTGCTGGTAGAACTCAATACCAGGCTCTTGGAAGCATTTCAGAAGAGGCTTTCAGGAAACAGCAGAGAAGCAGTTCAAATGACTGGCTCTCCGTGATACATAACACTGTAAAAATAGCATCTGAGCATCTCCTGTTACCTGGGCACTGGTACCCAGATCCTGTCGAGTGATTTCTCTGGCATCCATTCTCCCTGCCTTGACTTTAACGGGTTGTGCAGATTATTTTATGATCAATAAATATCCAGGCAGACACTGTGAAATTCCAATCAGAAAAATTTACTGCATTAAGGCAGATATTGTATAGCAGCATATAAATAAATAGAAATTGTCAGTCAAATTTCTGGCAGCTGGAGTCTGGTGTCAGTTGCAGTAGATTAAGTGTTACTTCACAAATCATCTTTATAGTTTTTTACAGTAAGTGTATCTGTGCAAAGAGGGGTTTTTTTTTTTTCCAACTTGCAATGGTAAATATCCTCTGGTTCCTGTGATATCAGCATGAAGCCTGGAATCAACGGGAAGCAAGTGACAGCAGTGGACTTTACCATAATCCTGAGATTTGTTCCCAGCCCCAAGATTGGAGCCGAGTTTGGATGCTGGGCAATCCAAGCAGCACCAAGCCAACAACATGACAAGGAAGAGACTGGATCCTTTTAAGCCAAGGGGGCATTTTTGCACTCTGGGAGGGCTGGGTGCTGTAATGGTGCAGAAATCCACAAAAAGGGGAGGAGGAGGATGGACTCCTGTTGTCTCTACCAGGATGAAGGGAGCTGTGATTGGTGTAGGCTGCACCTGGAGGTAGGTGGGAAGGATGAATCAGATCAGCACAGAGATCATCCATCATTTACTGCAGTTGGGACAGCATTTTACCTACAGATTATTACCTTTTGTTAACAACCCTTACTGGCCTGACCAGCAGCATAAAATTCCTAAAACATCATGTGAAGGTTTCTGTACCGTTGGGATAGCTGAAAACTGCATAAATTTTAAGTGTCAGGCTTCTATGAATTAAAGCTGAATGTTCAACATGGAGCAAAGAGGAGAGGAGGACCTGCTGGTGGTAGTTTTGTATTTTATTTGAGAAGAGAGAGCTACATAAACTATGTCAGGAGGGTACAGGTCTACACATAGTTTCATCAATCAATAAATGGAGTTGTTAACGTAACACTGAGGATATGATATTTTGAAGAAGACATAGACACATGACCAAGGAGTATTTACAGCTCTAACATACAATATATTTATACTTGAGAGAGAGATTGGTGTGCATCTGTGCACACAGGTACCACTGTGCACACTCGGTGCACGCACGCGCACATGTAAATAGGTACAAAAGGCTTTAAAAAAAACCTTAATAATTCAAGAAATGAGTCTGCCTGTCGTTTGCAACAGCAACTGACTGTTTTCAAGGTGGAAATGGTTCCAGCTCGGAGTGGTCTGGAGCGGAGGTTTCGGTTTGAAATCTCTGTTCTCCATTGGTCATTGGCTGAACCTGAAGCAGGAGTGTGGAACGCTGGGGTGGGGCGGTGACAGGGGATGTGTGAGGTCAATGAAGGGGAGGGCAGTGGAGTTATGGGAGAGAGGGGATTCACAGCCTCTGGGGCTGGGATAGTAACAGGGAGATGAAAAAAATGACCTTTGGTGATGCCATTAAATCATCCTTTATACTAAACATAAATTATCGACACAGTTTTAAAAAAATAATTTTCTGTTTCATTTCAAGGCTGGGAAGAGAGGAAGGGGCAAAGCAGGGAAGGAAGGAAGGGAAGGTCTGGGGAAGGTAAATACCTCAGCACTTTAACAGGTCCCTGGACCTCACTGCAAATTCTTAATTTAAAAACTCTTCATGTAAGTGTGACTAACACTGTACCAGTCATCCCCTTCCAGGGTAGCAGAGCACTTGATGCACATGATGTGGCAGGCAGGGCACAAGCAGGGACCCTACCTTGGTCAAAATTCAGATCAGAGTTCCTCACCCTCTGAGCTGCAGCCAGTGGAGGTGAGGTGGGCAGCCAGAGATCACAACCTCCTTGCTCTCACCAGATTCTCCTTAAGGGGTAACCTGGCTTGTTCCCAGCAGGAGAAAATGGTGAATTTTGGTTTGCAGAAGGGGGGACTGCAGTTTGGAGAAGGTTGAGAGCCATCAATTCACTTGCAAAATGCAAATTGGATTCAAAAGTCTCAAAAGAAGCCCCAGACTAAGAAAACGTGGATTGGTGCATAGTGTAAAAAAACTCTGCCAAAAAAATAGAAATCAATTCAGCACAGATCACCAGAGGAATTATTTTCTGCTCATGCAGACTTTCTGTGACATTAGCAGAGATTAAAATAAGCTGTTTTAAATAATGGTAACAACACAAATGCCATCAAAATGTATTCCCTGTGAGCTGTAGCCCCATCCTCCTCTGAGTACCAGCTTGCCTGCCAGAGTGAGCTGTGGAGCAGCACCTTCTGGGGGCCAAGCCTGCCTGCACTGCTGAAGGGCAGTTCAGCTGGGAGGAGGAGGAGTAATTTCCTGGAAATTAAGTCTACCCTTGCAGGTTTCTGGAAGGTTCATGGGGTTGTTTTGAGGCCAGCACAGGAAATCTGAGTGATTTTTCTTCCACACAAACCACTGATAGACAGCACTGCTTCAACACACAAACCCTGGAGAAATTACCAGAGGCAAGTGCACAGCGCAGCCCCTAAAAACATTCCCAAACACAGCCTGAAGACCCCAAGACAGCCTTCACCCAAGAAGATTGTGTATGCTCAATCCCTACCCAGGGAAACCTTGCCTCCTTGCCTGACCCAGAAGATTCAGAGGGAGTTGCAACACTCTTGGAAACCTAAATAAATGTTGATCACTTGCCTGCCCAAAAATACTTCATTTATCTTGAAATAACTTATGTAAAACAGCACTTCATTAAGACATGGTGGGGGAGGGGAAGGTAATTTAGTGTAGTTATTTATTTATTTTTGTTCTGCTTTAAGCCTATCTATGTAAAGCTCTCATGCAAAAAATTGCCTTCCAGTTTAGCTGAAAATTTAATGGAAATTTCTGGGGGGAAAAAAAAATAACAGAAAACTAAAAAAAGCCCATTCTCCTTCACACAAGGAATTAACAGGTTGTGGGGGTTGAATGGGAGGATCGAGGGGAACTAAAACAATTTAGACTGTTAGTACTGAAACAAGAGCTGCCAGAGAGCAAAATAAATGCAGTTAAAGTTATGGTGTTTGTCCGGTTTGAAGGAGACAATGTGGGCCTGGAGGAAGCCCAGCAGAACTGAAGGTTTGGAGAAACTTTCAGGACTCATTCGGATGAGCACACATCATTCCGTAGGGACTCTTTCCTCACATCTATGGTTCCTCCCCAACCAGGGCTGCCTTCTGCTTCACCACTGTTCCTACCTGACTTTCACCACCCTCTTGATCACTGACCCTTCACTGGGGATCAAGTCCTTGACAATTTCCTTCCTCTTCCTGCATCCCAGGAGGCTTTTTTGACCCCTCCTCTTAGCTTCATTTGTTCTCTAAGCCCCCTATTAAATTATCACTGCCATCCCCTGCAAGCCCACCCTATCTGACTTCCAGACCGCACAAAGCAACAGAAGTCTGGCCTTAATCCCTCATTTTCAGTATTGCTACTTACAAGTTTTGAAGTCTTTTGTCTCAGGCACTTCCCAGTCCTCTGTCTCTGAGTGTCCATCCACATGTCCCATTGTAGTAACTTCCAGACACAGCTGGGGAGTGTGTGGGAGGTGGGATACAGAGGAAACTGCTTCTGGAAAGCAGCATATGTTGAGTGGGGGGAATAGCCCAACTTTCTGGCCTACTTTTCTGGCTCTTCTTCTTCACACTAAATTTTTCAGACATGTAATGAGCCTGCATGCTCCCACCCAGCAGCTTCTCTTCACAATGAATAGGTCCAGCAGAAGTTCAACCCTAATTTGAGGGTATAGCTCCCTTAGTATGATCCAGGAATACCTGTGGGATGAAATCCCAAATGTGCAGGCTGAGCAAGATGAATGCTGAGACACTTGCCTTTTTTTCTCTGTGAGGCAAGACTGCCTCTCCATTTGGGGTCCTGCCTGTCGCTGCCTGCATTGCTCTTCATCTTTGTCTGACTCTTGAAGGCCAGGATAGACAGGGCTTTGGGCAACCTTGTCGGGTAGAAAATGTCCCTGCCCTTGGCAGGGGAGTTGAAACTAGGTGACTTTTAAGGTCTCTTCCAACCCAAACCATTCTATGATTCTGACAACCCTCCACTACACAGTAATGTGGCTTATTTTTTTCTTTTTTTGGTGAAAATAACTTTCGGTGGCCACAGTGTCATTTATGTCCATTACTTGCAATTTTCCAAGAGATTTGTCTGTTTACCCTTTACCAACAGTAAATGTAATTGATGGCTGAAATTGGAATCACATGATGCTTCCAATAAAATAAGGATTCTGTTTCTAAAGGGCTACCAGTGTAATATCTCTCCATTTGTCAAACTGTCTCAATGGATGAGAAGATAAGAACCTTTCACAATCCAAATCAGAGATGGAGCCTTTGTAGGTGGAACACCAGTGAGGAAAAAGCGGGGCAGAGAGTTTAACTCTAAAGGAAAAAATTGTTCTCTCTTGCATTGGAATGATTGGTTTGTGTTTTAAACCATCCCTCCTCCATCACTTGAAAACAAGATAACAGATAATGTTTTCACACTAGAAAAAAAAGAACATGGGAGAAACGAACGAAGGGTGAGACAGCAGTTCCCTGGGCAGTGTAGACACAATTCCTTCACAATTCTTTCATTGAAGGCGCGGTTCCTCCTCTGGCGGCGGCGGCAGCGCCGGGCCCGGCCCCGCGCGGGCGGTGCCGCTGTCCGCGGTGCTGATCCGCAGGGACGCGGCTCACGACGTCTGTCCGTCTGCTGAAATCTCCATCTTACCAAGAGACTGGGGACTGAACTGTTTTAGGCTCTTTGTGAGCACTACTTGTGGCAATTAAGGGTTGTTAAAAAAAAATAAAAATAAAGGGCACACCAGGCACTGACTACTGAAAGGTGCTGGGCTATAAAGCCCTTGTATCATCCAGCAGGATCTGGTCTCCCTCATCCTCTCCCAAATCTGCCTCTTAATTTCAGTTTCCAGGAAGGCCATAAGCCAGGATTTGTTCTGTATTAGCAGGAGAAGGAGAAAAAGGAAATTAAAAGTCAGAGGAGGTTTGTAGGCTATAGAGCTGCTCTTGGTGGCCAATGTTCTTGGTTACCAGGGTGAATATTCTGTGTCTTTTATCATGTACAGGAGTGGATTTTCTTTTATTATGAACCAACCACTGTCTTTTCTGATGTACTGTTTGTTGGTTTGTTTTTGTTTTTCCTCTTGTAGCGTTTCTCTTTCTCCTGCTGTTCTGTTTCTAACATCTGTTCAGTGCCTCACACTATCCACAGTCTTTACTGACTTCAAAGTTGTGGGTCATCAACACCTTCCACATTTAGCCTCGAGTTGCACAAGAAGGTTCAGTTACAAAGGAACAACAATTCAGTCTCTTGCTGATTTCTATTGTTTCAATCTAGCTACATAAGAATGAGGCTGGACTGGAACAGGTCACAGCCGGAATCAATCCCAACCATCTCTCCAGCAATCAGAACAACCTGCTGGGAGCTGAGTAACGGCTGAATTCTTGGTGAGAGAAATTATAGGCATAAAAACAAAATCAAATATACTCTTGTGCTCATTCAACATTTCAAGGCATATTTATAGGTACTGCTGTATGGCATCTTAAATATCGGAGTTTAAAAAGAAACTGGATCACTGCTGTTGGGGGAAATAATTTTTCTGTTCTGTCACTTTCGCTACCTCTGCCCCAATGAAAAAGGGAGCGAAAGACACTGAATTACACTCCCATTCAGCCCCTGTCATCACTTCTTTGGGCTGTTTGGATACCCCTGGGAAGGACCTGTGAAGATAAGGAGACCTGAAGGTCATCTGAAGGTCATTCCACAGCACTGGAGTAGGAACATGAGAGCTGGGCAGGAATGGGAAGCTCAAGAAAAGCCGGGGATTTCTTCCTGTATGAAGCTGGCGATGGCTCAGTAGGTGAACAGACGACTTTGCAGTCTAGGTCCTAGCTGAGTCCCTTCCTTACACTGCTCCACTGTATTCTTCTCCCCTTGCACCCAAGTCTTGCTGTCACTGGGAGGAAAAGCCGAAGTTTTACAACTGATGAAAACCTCTACACAGGGGAGTTATTTCCACCTTATTTCTTCACTTTTACTTTCAAGAAGACAGAATATTTGAGAATTTCTTAGATTTTAGGAGAGAGACTATCTTTCTGAAAAAATCCCAAGAACACTGAAAAACGGATCCACATTCATTATAGAGAGGTGAGGCAGAGACCTACAGCTGCCAAGGCCTGTACTTGTAATGGTCTGTGAGAAAAAGCACTGAGCAGCTAAGAGTATTTATCTTGGGAACTGTAGTCAGTGAACCTTGGGTGGGAACCAAGCTAAATCAGCAAACTTGCTGTTGGTCCAGGATCAGAATGAGCTAAAACTCCTCTATCGCATGCCTGAGACTCAATTACTGTGTAATCTCTGTGGCATAGACATCTAGGAACCTCTGTTGATAGCAGATGGCTGCTGAATGGTGAGAGCAGATGACAGATTCTGGGCAGTGCTGAACCAGAAGACCTTGAATCCTGATTACAAAAGTCAGTTCTTGAGGTTAAATCCAACCAGGCACCTGAGCAGGAGGGATTCATGCAGCATTGCACAAAGCCAACACACTACCAGACATGGGAGGGCTCTTGCAAAAAGCTCCACCTCCCCTCCTCTCCCCAACAGACATTTACACACACTGCCACATAGAGCAAAAAAAATCAAGGTTATGTGTTTCCTGAAATATGGTTGGCTGAATAAATACACTTACAGAGAACTCTTTGTAAAACAATAGCAGAATGAGTAACAGTGCATCGCTGCCATGGGAAATAAAAAAGGAAAGCAACCCAACTGCAATTCAGCCAGAATCATTCCAAACCCCAAAGGTTGGCCTCTTTTTTTTTTTTTCTTTAATGTGTCTGACATTTTATGGCATCAATAATGCAAACAAAGAGGAAATCATATTTGCAGAACACTAATGCACGGATGTCTAAAGCGAAATACAATACTGATTACTTTTTAAATGAAGCCACCAGGTTTTGATGTGCTGTGGTGGTTAAATTGGTCCATCAAATTCCTTCCAAAGCAAATTCCAGACCAAAGCAAGATCTTGACCTTTTCTGTAACCTTGGGTAGCCTTTTCAGCTGTATTCCGATTGGGGGTAATAAATGTTAGTTTCAAGGAATCTTCCTGATGGGTCGAATTACAGAAATGTCACAATTCCTTCTGAAGATGAGGGGAAAATGAAGATGTGTCACCTCTTCACAGGCTATCCAAAACCTTTGGCAAACATAATGGCAAGCTTACTATGAAGAGCTGTGTGTGAGAGGCAGGATGGGCTCTGAAAGAGATTTCTAGAAGTACTATTGGGATTTTGACCTCAGTGTTAGTGGTTGGTCTCTTCAGCACCTGATAGCTTTTCTTTTGCCCAGAACCTCCTGCAGATGACTGCAGAGCAATGTCTGAGTAGAAAAGAAAGGGTATGAATAAGCAGGTGTGGCAAAAACACAAAAAGAAACCTTCCCTTCCTTCTCAATATTTTTCTATATGCTAGTGTGTTTTTTTTTTTTCACAAAGTGAATCTCAGAGATGCATCTTAAGAACCACAGACAGCATTGTCTCTGCCAGCACAAAAGCGAGGAAGCTGCTGTTTTCCTGTGTGGGAAATCCCACTGCTCAATCTCCTCTTACAGCTAAAGAGAGAAAGACTTGAAGTCAGGCCTATGCTTTCAACTTATCAGCAGGAACATTCATTTCCAGAGCCAAGGGCCTTCTTTTGCAATGTCCTCTGAGTTGCACCGAGTTAACTGTGTGAATTTCTTTAATTCATGCAGTTTGGTTTGGTAGGCAGCGTACATTGTGTGCCTGTGTGCTGGTGAGTAGGATTGGAAGCCACCACCTTACATCAGCTGGGAGTTTGTCTGCCATTTAGATCACATCTGATCAGAGCTTTGTGTTTGGGGATTGTATGTCTTGGAGTTAATCAGTGCAAGCAGCTAATTGCCGCTAGTTAACTAGTGCCTTTTAATTAGGACTGTAATGCTGGCTGGATACATGAAGGGAGCTGTTTGTCACTGGCAAAAATTTCAGCCTTGTGATGTAAACCTCTTTGGGGAATTAGAAGAAAAAAATTCAGGCTGGAGGTATTGTCACTTTAGCACAGCAGATAATAAGTTTCAGCAGAACTGGCCTGGATGAGGTTGGAGTCATGCTTTGCTGGGGTCAAAAATGATAGCGGCTGCTCCCCGACCCTTCCTCCTGTGCAGAAGGGTGGGACACTGTGGGCTTCAGCTGGGATTTACAAGAGATACCCCCCATGCATTACAATGAGCTTTGCTGTAAAATTCACTGCACAGAGGTTAATCTAGATGTCAACACTGCCTGACAGCAGTGAAATTACTCCAGGGCAGTGCTCCTTCTGAAGTCTTAATATAACAGTCAATTCCATCCTGCCTGCAGGAAATGAAAGTTTTCTGCTTTGTGTGCGGAATCATCCGGCGCCAATTTTCTCACTGTTTGAAGTCCAAACTGTTTGTGGTCTTGGGATTCACCTCACATTAAGACTTTCACTTCATTTAAAAACTCTGCTAGTCAACTCCTGAGAACTGCAAGGACAGGAGCTGCACAGGGAGAAAAAGAAGAGGGCACAGAGGGAGAAATCTGATCTCACCTACCACACTGGAATCAAACAGCTTCACCAGTCCTCTGCACTCAGGAAAGGGAGGGAATGCAGAAACTGAGTTATCTGAGTATCAAGCAGCAAAGACTGAAGAGGCTGGAAGCCAGCAGAGAGCAAGAGAAAGCATGCAAGAAGATATTTGGACCTCCCAGAGCTATGATTTTCTTTAGAGGTATTTCAGCCCTTCCCTGCTGGGACCTTGTCCTAAGCAGCCTGTTAAACTCCCCCTCAGAACAACTGCTCCAGTTTTCGGCAGTGGGATCAGTCACTTGTGCTGGGAGGGAGAGCAGTTCCTGTGGAGGACTCCTGACAGTGTGGGGAAGCGATGGTTAGATTTGTGATGCCTCTTTTCCCCTTGAAGAGATGCTAAAATTGTGGGACTAGCAGAATACAGGGGGAACCAGTGGTCATTCCTTTAGTTTGCAAAGAGTTGTCAGATTGGGTCCATGAGAAACCCAAGCCACAAAAATGAAACGAACCTACCAGCTTACTTAACTGTTGGGGAAAGTTGAAATATTTTGTCCTTCCTTCTCTTCAGTCTCTTATCTCTTTCCTCAGTTCAGTTTTTCAAAATTGCAAGCAATAGGACTCCAATCTCTTCTCTCAGGGAGTGGTTTCATGGCTCAGTGTTGCATTGGAAAGGAAAAAGAAGCACAGGAGAAATGGAATGCTCTTCCATTCCTTCCAGAGCAGCGACTGACATCTTTGCCTGTGTCATTTATGACACTGCCAGCCAGAACAGATGTTTTGAAAACACCTACTTCCTCCAGGCCTGAAACTCAATATCTCAACTTCCAAGGACAGCAGCAAAGGGAAAGGAATTTTTAGGATTTAGCAGCTATGTAAACATTAAATGGGTGCTGATGTAAGAGATGCCTTGGTGCGGGAGTGAGGAAGATACCTTAGAGTTCAGCAAGTCTATCCACTCCTGAAAAGCAGTGCTGAGAGGGGAATTTTCCTCTGTTTTTGGTACTCATTTGGAGATAACACCATTATGCCAAGGCTCCATGAGTCCACCATCCATCAGAAAGCCACTGAGTGTGAATGGAGAACAAAACTTTTGGGTTGCACCAAGACACGCCTGTGCCTGTGAATCTCATAGCAGAGGAGCCCTGTTGATGTCCAGAGCCTTCCAGCTATCAGGGGAGCCACCATAGTGTGGTATCACAACCAGGATCTCCTTTATTCACCTTGCTTATTCTCATCATTGCACTACAACCAGGGAACACACCTAGAGCTGTTACAAAAACACTGAGTACAAGCCATGGCTGTAGTGCTTCAGCTGATTCCTGGGCAGATCAGGAAAGGATGTAGATACTCCCTGGGGAGGGAGGAAATTAGAAAGATTTTAGAAAAACTTCTTAAGATGACATGCTGAAGAAAATACTGTCTTCACACAGACTGGCACACAAAATAATGCTGATCAAGTGCTCCAAACTACCTCTGGGTTTGGGGGCTTGTAGTGACTGTGTCTGCATTCTTCAACCCATATCCTGAACTAAGGAAACCTATACATTTGAGTTCTGGGAAATAAGAGCCCTTCACATAAAAAGAAACAGCTCATATAGTATTATACTTCTGTCTGTGCCCCTGAAACAGCATAACTTTTCAGACCTTCTTTTAGCTGCATTTTCTTACAGGAAAAAAAATCACAGAAAAGCACAAAGCCTAGTGATTCTGTTTCCTACTTGCATAAATGGTCCCTTGACTTTATTGGTTTCTGCCTCCTTTTTAAACCAGTATTTGCCCAGTTTCATAGCTAACTTTTCCTGGAGCTGCAGTACGTTGCTATTTTCTTTTGTTTTTTTTTTCCTGTATCCATTGTGCTACTTAAACTTCTACACCACACTCCCCAAATCAGTCTTGATTTCCCAACCCAAGATACTCAGTTGCTTTCTAAAACCAGCCTTTCCCTTTCCTTGGCTCTTTTATTCCTCCACATATTTTCTTACCTTGTTCCACCCACTCCTGGGGACAAGCAAACAGCTCAAAGCTAACGATGTCTCTCAACCAAGCAGCCTCTTTAAAGGCATTCCACAGTTTTCACATTTGTCTGAGCAGACAGTTCCCAGAGTCACCAGTCTGCAATTCAACACCCTGCAGACCCAAGGATAGGCAGTTCAGACTTTTTCAGCCCCCCAAAATCCATGCAGGGAGGGACATCTAAAAAGACCAGATGGGCAAATTTTGCAGGAGACAGGATGGACTTTCAGTCTGGCAGGTCTCTGCATCTCTTCCCTTTGCTACATTTCAGCTTCTGTCTTGCAACCTGACAGACAGGGGTGAAAGGAAAAATAATGGCAGGAGAAAACAAACCAGGTTACTGATGAGACCCTGAGGCTGGAGCCACATTCACTGCCTGCACTTTGCAGCCCTGGCACAAAGTTTTCACCTGTACTATGCACCAAAATAGCACCTTCACTTCCAAGAAAGCATCACTTCAGTGACACCCTTGGGTGACTGAGTTGGTGCAAACAATTTTAATTTTTAGGGGGCAGAGTGCAGTTTGGACAGGGAAGACCCTATCCTTCTCAGCTGTGCTCAGACTGGTGTTCCTTCCACCTCCCTTTCACAAGTCCCTCGAGAAAACTGCAGATGGAAGAGGCTGAGTGGTGGGAAGATCTGCCTGGATATACTGGGAATTTGCCTGGCTTGCCCCAGAGCTGGGTGAGACATGTTGGTGTTCCTAGGGAGCAGGGATAGGTCTCTGCTCTGCGTAGAGGCAGGGCATAGGGAAGTGTCTCTCTGAGAAATAAAGAAGCATGAACTCATTTTTCTTTGACTCCAAACACTCAGATGTTGATACTCTGTGAGAGTTTCCCCCCAAATCTGCTTTTCTTCCCCTCACCCACAGCCCCATCACAGAACACTTCTTCCTACAGGGAAGATCACCAGTCCATGCTGATGGGAAGCTCTCTTCTGTTCCAGGAAAGGTGCTTCTGGAAATGAGGTCTCAGGGTGTTCATCAGGAATGCAGCACAGCTGCTTTCCCTCTTCCCCTCCAAAACTGTCATGTCAAAAAGGGATGTAGCAGTTTCTATCATGTCTTTGAACACAAAGCAATCTTCTCCTTGCTCCCAACAAATCTCCATCCAACAATGAGAGGCCAAGGGGGGCCAGAGCAGCAACAGAACAGATGTCACAGCACAGAACTGCAGCTTATCCAGCTCTTCTGAGCAACAGTTCACAATTAACTCTGACAAAAGGACCTTTCTCCAAGGCAGTCACTGCACGTGGTGGGGCTAAGAGCAAAGCAGCCAGAGCCTGAGCATTGGTCTCAGCCACTTACCATCTTCTGGGGACCCATAAACTCCCCTTACAGGCCACCTAATCCTAAAAATGCAGCCTCAAGGCTCGGCATCACACTGGGCTCCTGAGCTCACCTCGCTCTTGTGACAGTACAAAGAGGTGGTGAAAGGGACAGGGTGGTGGTGCTGGGGAGGAGGGGAAGGAGGAAAGACATAAGGAAGGGAGGATGTAATTGCTGTGCAGCTGTGATGAGGGAATCTCATCAGCTAGGAACCAGTGTCTGTAGCTGACATCGTTGTGTAAAAACCCATGACATTGGCCAAAAAAGAAATGAGAGAATGGGAGTGAGAGAGAGAGGTGGACAAACTTGTGGCCTTGCACAACCTGGCACAATGCCTGGGAGCCACAAGAGCCAGAAGCCACTTGGGGTAAGAGACAGGCCACCCCAGGAAAGGGTTTTCTTCTGGAGATGCTGGACAATTAACAGACATTGCTTCTTCTCTCCCTGTGCCGAATTTCCAATCCTTTCAGCCAAAGCAGCCTGCACAAAAAGGGAGCCAGGCTGGGGCCAGCAGCCTTTTAACCAGTCTTTTCCCCTTTCAAAGCTGGACCTAAGTAGGCAGGATATCTTCTCCAAAAAGAGCAAGATCCTGCTATGGAGAGGCAGCATGGTACAGAGCTCCTGTGTGTGGACTCCTGGTGCTGAGCCCATGGTCTGTGACCATGCCATCCTTGGTGATGCTTTGAGCACCTGGTGCCTGTCCAGTGGCAGTCTGTCCAGGTCCCACTGGCAGGAGTCTGTCCCACTAGCCCAGATCTCTGTAGCAGGCAGAGGAAAGTTGTGTCCTTACTCCCACATGGCTACTGCCACCCATCATCTCCCACCCCAGGCTCTCACTGCTCATTACACAAGCACAGAATAAACCCACAGCTGCTGTTTCCACCACAGTCCTCCTTTAGCAGTGTCCCCTGCCTCTATCTGAAGCCATCAGACAGGTCCGGACCGTGCCATGAGTGAGAGATATTGATTGTCAGGAGACATGGGGGATGGGGAGAGGATGCAAGATCTTCCCTTTCAGTGCAAGCCATAACCAGTCACTTAGCTCCCCTTGCATCCTGGACATGAATATTACTCCGGCCATGGTGAAGGAGCCAAGATCCCTTGTCTGTCCCCTCTTCCCCCATCTGCATTGCCTTCCACAAGTGCCACATCCGAGCAGGCTATTTTTGTGCTGGCAGTTGTTGCCTTCTCAAAATTGCCTTGACAATGCCTGCACCTCCCGCTCCCTGCCTCCTGAGAGCAGCTGCCAAGCTGCGGTTCCCCCTCATCCTCCATTATCCATATTAAAAAAAAGGCCCAGAAAGGTTTTGTATTCTCAGCCCAGTCTGTTCAGGCAGGATTCAGCATCTGAGTGTTTCCCCAGGTCGGGATTATTTTCCGCTCCGGGGAGATCGGCTGCAGTGAGGATGCTGCTGCCTCTCCCTCCCTGTCCCTAGCACCCCCTTTTGCTGCCTGTCAGGCCTTTCTCCTCATTGAGATGCAAGGCTGGCCGCTGTGGCCATCCGCTGAGCCGTCTGCTCCTGAAGGCACCTTCCCCTCCTTCCCCCCTCCTCCCGGGGCTGCCTGTGGAGCTATTCTTCAGCCTCTGCATTTCACAACAGCTCAAAGGCAGATGCATCAATCCTTTCAGGGGATGGGGACGTGAGGAGAATGGCAAGGGAGCAGCAGGCAGGTGTTGGTAGGTTCCCAGCCATCTCACAAGCCTGGTCCCCCTCCCTGTCCCCCGCTGGCTTGTGCCTGAGGCTTGGGCTGAGGCATGGGGCAGGAATGGGGAAGGGGAGACGATGGGGGGAAGAGCTCCGGGATGTGCTGATCCCACAGACATACCCAGCAGGGTGGCAGGCGTGTTCCCAACTGTCTGCACCCTGTAGCCTTTCCCCCATGCGGGGAGCAAGGGTCCAATCCTGCTCACCAGAAGTTTACACCGGGGGCCAATTTGGCCCTGGTGCAGACAGCTGAGGGCGGGGGAACAACCCCATGGCCACGAACAGCCACAGGGGCAGGGAGGAGCGGGGTTGTTCCTCCCAAAGCGACGCCTGCACTGGACGCCCTGGGTGAGCAGCACTCCTGTCCCACACCCTGGAATGGGTTGGGGATGATTCGGGACCGGGTCCCCAGGACCCCGCCTCGACTCCTCCTTTGGTCCCGCTGCTCTCCCAGCTCTGGCAGCAGCCGGCACGGGGCAGGGGAGGGCTGGGGCAGGAGCCTGCGGCCTGCGGGAGGGCGGCTGCTGCCCGGGGTGTGTTTTACCCGTAGGTGCCACAATCCTTTGACTGTGTATTCGAAAGCCTTGAGTCTATACATTTAAGAATCAGCAAATTAGAAAAATTGTCCTGAAATGTTGGAGGGAGGAAAAAGACAGGAAGGCAGAAAGGGATGAGGAGGGACTAAGAGGAAGGGGTTGGTAAAAGAGAGTTCATCCAGGGGCACTGCCCTGGCTTTGTGCCCATCACCTGCGGGCTGGCAAGGAGGGAGGGAGGCAAGGACGAAAAGGGAGGACTGATTTCACACATTCAGTGCATATCATACAACCAGGGCAAGGCTTTCTTCCTGGGGCTCCTACCCAGGATGGCATCACTGCCACAGCCAGTCTAGAGCCTTGCCCAGCAGCCCGAACCATACTCACAGCAGGGTTACATTTCACTGCTTGATTGCTCGGGGGAAAGATACCTTCTCCTTTCTTTCTCTTTTTTTTTTTTTTTTTTCCTTTTTAATTATATATATATTTTAAGTACTTTTTCTCCCTTTTTTGTTTCTTTTTTTTAATATATATAGTCTCACAATTTTCTGTAACAGCAGCTTCTTTCTGTATTGGTGTGGAAGTTATATAGAGAGAGATATCTATAAATATATATAAGCCAAAACTGCCTTACAGGTTGTTCTGTGGGATTTTTGTTGGTTTGCTTTTTTGTTTTGCTTTTCTTTTTGTTTTCAGTGTTGTATGTGTAGCAGGCACTTGAGTTTATATGAAGATGTTTGCTTGGGAGCTGAGGGGCAAAGGGTTTGGGAGGGGGAGAGGGAAGGAAGGACGGGAGGAAGGAGCAGGGACTTCCAACAAGTGGCCACTGCTAGCCAAGGATGTCCAGGTAGATTGGTGTGGCCTTGCCCAGAGCATGGAGGATCTTGTAGATCTCCTTGATGTTGAGCCGTTGCTGAGGTTCCCTCTGCCAGCAGCCCAACATGATGTCGTAAACCTCCTTGGGGCAGACTCGGGGCCTTTCCAAAACTCGGCCTTGGGTAATGCACTCAATGACCTAAAAGAAAGAAAGGAAAGAAACACTGAACACCAGTTGGACAGTTTATGGAGGATGTCCTGTCCCTGATGCTGCTTGGCTGATGTGGCACCATTCAGCAAATGGGAGCACTGAGAAGCCAAACCTCAGACCTGCACAACCTCAGTGCTCACGTCTTTGTTGCTAATGGTAATTTTACTGTGAAACGTTTGTCTCCAGCTGCGGTTTTTCAGATCCCAAAAACCTTCCCTGTTTGGCACCTACCTACCTCAATGCACTCTCCAAAGAGGAGGTCACAAGCAAATGAAATAAGTTTTAATTTATGATGTCAGTTTTTCCTGCTAAATGAAGAAGGCAAAAAAGTCTTAAAATCCCCAAAGTACAGTATTATTTTGCACAGCTGAAATGATATTTTTCTTGTCTGAAAACCAAGAGTCCTTTCCATTGCAAGGCCCAGGAGAGGTTTATAAGGAAGAGTTCAGAGCATCTTTTCCTACATACTGCTCCTCTCTCTGACATAGAAGAGCAACGAAAAGAATGAAATTTCATGTCAAATCACATCTGTGAAGGAGAAAAAAAAATTTACAATGCTATCATTCTGTTTTGGGTCAGATCGATGCTGCTAATGAGAAAAATGTGAGGTCCTGGATAACAGTAAAGTGTCTTCGGAGGGATGCCATTGGAAAGGACTCCCCTAAGGGTCTCTTTGTGTATTGTTTACTGGAGAAATGAGTGAAAAGAAGAAGGAAATATGAGTTTCCAGAGAGCTGCTATTACTGCCTGGCCTCCTTGGTTGGGGCTGATGAGTCCCAGCATTGCAGCGTGCGAGCGACCTGCCACGCTCTGCAGATAAACACCAGTCCCAAGCAGTGTGTTGAGGGAAGCCACCCAGCAAGAGGTGTTTGGAGTTTATCATTTATGAATAGTAATGGTCCCACCACGCAGCTCAAGGGATACTTATCACTGTGCTGTTTGCATATAAATACAGAGGGGAGAGATTAGGACCCGCTGAAAGAGAGGAGAGCGAGACACAGCATGAAGAGAAGCCTGCATTACCACAGAGCTGCTGGCTGCTCACTATGGGGAGGAGGTGAGTTATAGTTCCTGTCAAGACATCCTGGACATGCACAGGAGCCTTGTGCTGGGCTCTTTCTCTCCAGAGCAAAGGAAAGGCGAGGAGAGAAGTTAATGGACTGGCTGAGTGGTGCCCCACCTTGTTCCTCTGCTCAGAGAGTTCCTCCCAGCCTTGGAAAAAGCAGCTGAAAATGCAGTGGGGGTATTAAGCCACGCAGGTGGCACAGGAGGGAATGGGCATCCCAGCCTTGACAACGCCAACAGCCAGCAGGAGCAATGCTAGGCCAGCCTGGTGCTTGCTCCTGGCCCGGTCCTGGCAGCCAGAAGCCTGGCACAGCCTCATTGACCTGTCCCTCCATGGGCTCTGCCTCTCCACAGGGCTCTGGCACTGCATCTGGGCTGCCACAGGGACTTGCTCTGATGCCAAACCATCCAGGAGCTGGTGGAGGTGTCAGTCCTCTGCAGCTACATGGATTATGCCCATCCCTCCACAAACTGTGAAAAATTAGACTGATGAGAGCTGATGTGGTTCCCTCCCACCAGGACACTGTGGTCAGCAGGCAGAACGTAGATACACCAACAGGTAAGGGAAGGATGACACTTTACCCCAGGGATGGGAGCAAACCAAGACACACTCAAGGTTAAGGGTGGCTATTTTCAGCCCTACTGCTCTGCAAAGGAAACTGAGGCAGAATGCATCAGCAAAGCTGAGCTGTCACACTCCAACGTGCCTACTGCCCATGTTCAAGCTCCACGTGCTCATTTGTGCGTGTTTGTATTTACCCTCGCAGGGAAATGCAAGAGCAACTCATTAAATAGCGTGACAAATAACTTCTGTCTCTGTCGATTCTGTTGTTTGTGCCTCTAAAATGTTTGCGTGTGCTACTTTGGGATATACAGTCAGGCCCCATTGAGCACACGAATGGGCAAGTATTAGAGCTGTAAAGCAACACCTCGGATTTGCCATCTCTGCAACTCACTTAATTAAGGGATCTGTATCCAGAAAGCAGAAAATGCACATTTTTCATTACAAAAGGTGAAATTTCTGAAATCCATTAGATACACAGTAGGATAAAAATGTTCAAGGTTCCCACACACTGCTATGTCAATGCATCTTTTTCCTCTTCTATAATACCTCCTGCTATTCCAAGCAAAAATCTTCCAATGCGTTTCTGCTGATGTGCCTCAAACCTCAGCAGTGACACCCTGCTAATCCCAGCCAGCCTTCCCTCAACATTTTTACACTGCAGCCCTGTCCTGGTGGGCTGCAACTTTTGCTAGTCAAAGAAATAACAAGGGCAAACAAGCTCCATGGGTTCCACCCTTAGTGGACTGGAGAAAACTATATTATAGATATCCCAATGGCAAAAACCCCAAGGAAATGTCTCACATGCAATGTATCAGGCTTAAAACAATTTCTCTCAAACTGGAGCCTGCAGTAAGAGCTTTAGCTACAAAAGGAGAAACCAGGGGAAATTCAAGGCATGACTTAGATCCCAGCAGTAATTTGGGTATCCCCAGTTCTGGCAGGACCCAGAGAGTTTATGAGATATGACAGATACGTCAGGAACCTAGCAGCGAGGGGTTGAGGATTAGCCAGTACATGGCTTTGGCAGAGCTCTTTGATTCCTGCAGGCCTCAGTTTTCCCAGCTCTTAAACTGAGATAATGACACTTATCCTATGGCTTCACCACGGGAGTGCCAAGGAGGGGACCATCCATGTACGACTTTCTTTGCAAACAGCCTGGAAAGGAGAGAAGGCAAAAAAATACAGTTTTCAGCTGAGGTGTCTCATCACTGTTGTACCTCTGTGTTTGAGAGCTGGAACCAGGGCTGCTTCCCATATGTGAAGATCTCCCAGAGGATCACCCCGAAGCTCCAGACGTCACTCTCTGTTGTGAATTTCCTGTACATGATGCTCTCTGGGGGCATCCAGCGGATAGGCAGCATGGTGTGTCCTCCAACCTGGGTGAGAACAAAGGCACAGGGAAATCTGAGTGGCGACAGTCCTGAGGAAGGGGTCATAGAATTAGATCATTGATCTAATGATTTAATTGGCCTGGCCCTATGCAGGACACCCCAAAAACCACACCATATGCCTGAGAGCATTGTCCAAATGCTCCTTGAGCTCTGCCAGGCTCGGAGCTGTGAGCACTTCCCTGTGGAGCCCGCTCCAGTGCCTGAGGACCCCACACCAAGTCAGCCCTGACATGATGTGCACAAACTCAAGGCCTCCCTATGAAATACAGAAACAAGGAGCTGTTCCAAAAAGCTGGGCTGGCTCCTGCCTCCCCTACCACTCCTGGGTTTACCCACCAATCCCACCCGGTTAATGAGACACACAGGGAGTGAAATGTATCAAGATAGATTACATCCTCTCCACCCAAAATGGGCTGGTAAGGCGGTCAAATGCAAAATGCCAAGAACATACTCCAGCCCTACAGTCTGGTGAACATGGACACAGACAAGAGTGGTCAGCAAAGCATTTCAGGGCCTCAATTCTCCGAGGCACCCACCAGAGATACAGGATGAGGGCTGTCCCTCTTCAGAAAGGTTCTGTAAAAGCAATGCTCAGGCATCGTGCATCACCTAATTGCATGAAAGGTTTTGCGTTACAAAAATGTGCTACAGACCTTTTCAGAGAGTGTTTTCCGTATGTAAATGACTGCAGGACCACACTGCAAAAGGTGTGCAGTAGGTAGAGAACAGACTTTTACAGGCAGGGATATGCCCATAACTTAATGGAGGAGGGAAAGCCAGTCCCTTTGGAGAGTTTGGAATTGGAAGAGCCCACAGGTGAATAAAACTGGGGTATGCCAAGCCAGAGAAAGGCACTTCCTCATGTCAGAGTCAGCCCTTCTGTAAGGCACATGAATCCACCAGGTACACACAGGAGGCTTGCAGGACACATGCAAACAGTTCCAAAGATGGATTTACCTTTGAATTCACTAGAGATTCCTAAACAAGTTTCTCTGAGCAGGGCAAGTTTTTTTTCTGTTCTGTTCTTCTGCACAAGAAGCTCCATCTGTGGGGAAACAGCTAATTGCCATGACCAACCAGTGCTGGAAGCAGCAGGGTTGCAACTCTCCACACTAGTTTCTGCTGAGGGTAAAGTGTCCGAGGCTTAGCAGTGATGAGAAAAGTGCTTTTGTGGAGCTGCTTGGAAGACTGCTTGACTCATTAGGGACACCAAAAAAGCAGTGCTAATAACTTTGTAGCACTGCAGCTGAACCAAACAGAAATCTTTCTGGTCCTACAAAGGATGAGGGGAGAAGGTATCGGCTATGCAGGATTCCAGCATATGTGTGCCCATTCAAGTAATGAGACTGTTGTGCTTGCTCAGATGAAAACATTTCTTTTGCAAACATAAAGCTCTCCTCTGAGCTGCCAGGTTTTTTCCACAGGTTTTTTTGACTGATTAAAGCAGAACTAGTGTGGGGAAGGGTCAGTACAGGGACACTGCAGTGCCTGGAAGCAAGAGGGAGGTGTGTTGGAACAGAGTGTGAAAGGGGTAGGATGCTCAGCTGGCTTTCTGCATGGAGGGGTTCAGATTTCTGTGGGGTTTGACAGAATTTAGACTCAGGTTTACAGTATTATACTCAAAGGGCTGCAGAGCAGCCCCTTCCCTTACTCCGAAACAGACCCTCCCTCAAAAAAGAGGATTTTTAAAAGTCTCAGGAAGGTCTTTCTTTCCTGAGTGCAGATGTTTGAAGATAAAAAGCTCATTGCAGCTCCACACCTCCTGTTTAGAGGAGGCTTGGCTGGCGTGTTCTCAGCTTGCTGCTCTGAACTCCCAAGAATGTTTTGCCGTAATGGAAATGGAAATGTGCTTTTCTTTGTTTGTTCCTTTGAAACCCTGGCTGCAAATTTAGCTCTTCCCTACTTTCCCATCTTTTACGAGTTGCTTCCCCTTCTTGCAAAGGGCTCTGAGGAAACATTATAAGCAGAACAGGACATACATCAAACTTGCTTGTTGCAAAAACTCTTTTGTGCTAATGCTTATTTTATTCTCCTTTAAGTAGCACTAACCCTTCAGTTTTCCAGCAATCTCAAAATGATTACTTGTTGAAAAGCTCTCTACATTTGCAATATCCTGAATCTTGCAGGATCATTTGGGATTACAGGTAGTACAATGTGCTGAGCACAGTTAACTCCCTTTTGCACAGGTCTTAGAGCAGTTCAGAATGTGTGAACCAGGCCCTCAGCTTACACAGACAGCTTCACAGCAGCACTACTCGAATGGTAGGGTCCTGATTTACACCACTCCAGGATCTGGCCCTGAAAGCAGAGCATAGAAGCCAGTGGTGCCATCTCAATTCTAATAAGCTAAAATAAAGCCAAGGTCTTTGGTCTCCTCCAGACATACCCTAGTGAAGATCTGCCAGCAAAATGACATACACAGTCAAGAGCTGTCCCAAAGATATGACAACACAACCTTGGCTTAGCTCATAGGTTGAAGTTCAGGAACAGACAAAGCATTCCTTCCAGCCATGTGAGACACAGCTTTTACTACAAATTAATGTGGTAATAACTAATAATCAAATTAATCTGAGGAAAAAAATTCAAACAGGCAGTGCCCTGAAATTTGTGGATCCCAAAATACAGCTCAGCTATGCTCAGAGATTAGTTGTTCCTTGCAGAGACATCCTTTGCATCTCAAACAAGGTGCCACATTTTTGACAGCAAAGATTTAGCCTTGCACTTACCAGCCATAAGCAGAACAGGCATCAATTAAACTCTACCATAAACCCACTCCAATGTCTAACCCAACACGTAAGGCTGACTATTACACTTTAAAGGATTGCCTTTGACTATCCCTTACTGCTTCCCTTGCAAACTGATTAGGATTAAAATTCCCATTTCACAGATGAGAAAACAGATGCAGGAAGGCAGGGAAAGGCCCTGCTCTGAAGCTGTGCAGTAAGTGAACACCAAGTCCTCCTGGTCTGCAGTCAGCCATAACCTGTTATTTGATGATGAAGCAAAATGATTTAGAGCTGAGCACAGAGGGATTGTGCTAGTGATGCCACAGGAAGCAGAGTGTGTCCAGGGTGACAGAAATCCTTTGCATAACATGTAGTGATTGTGAGCTGTGTTCTGCCACTGTAGACTGGCACGTGATTCCCACAGCCACATACTTGTTTTACAGGACCAGCCATTGCCAGAAGCATAAAAGCAAAATGATGCTATTAAATCAGGCTGAAAAATAGGGTGCTGTTTTCTTCTTTTGCAAAGCCAGCTTACAAGGCATACCCTTGGCTTTGGAAAGAATCATTATCATGCCCTTAGGGAGAAGGTGAAAGTTTATTTCTGCTTCTGCTTGCTCAGAGCTGGGTCTAGCAGGTTTCAGAAATAAGTGACCATGCAGGACTGGTGTTTGTTAAGAGCATGTTACTTCTGAGATGTCTCTAAAACAGCCATGTCATCTTCCCACACCATCTTCTCCATTTCTCTTGGGAGTAAGGGATGGGTAGGCTCACCTTCCCCAAAGGTAAAATGTCCTGAAACAGTGGCATTACAACATCTCTCCTGGAGACACTCCATAGCTTGGAAGAGGGCTCTGCTTGCAAGCAAATAAGACCAGTAAATCCTCTTCTGCTCCCCTCTTTAAATCCTATGATGCTGCCAAGCTTGCCCTTTCCCCTTGTTATTTTAATGCTTCACAGACCTGCAGACTGGCCTCTTTATCCCATTGCCATGGCTGTCTAGCTTTGTTTGACATTTTTAGCTAACTTTCTCTCCCTAGATCAGCTCCCCATGCCCATACTGACACGTTATTCCCTCTGCTCTGCTCTTACCATTCACAATGCTATCCTGGTAATAAATAGAGCAATCAGTGCACATCCTCTGAGCAGCCAAAGTTTTCTTCCTCTCCATTTCAAGATCACAGTATCACCTACTCGATTCCATCCCTTTCTAGTGGATGCTCCCAAGGGCATGATCTGATCCACAGCCCTGTGTTTCTGATACTCCAGGCCACCTGGCCCCTGCTCTGAAGCCTCATTACACATCCAAGCCCCTGGACTTTCAAGATAGCCAGCCACTCCCCCTGAGCAGCTTATTGCTGGATTAGATATGAACCTCGGGGAGCTGGGGGAGGTTCATGAAAGGCCAGCATTAATGGCCATTAGGGAGAGAGATAATTACTTAATGCTAGTACAGCACTTTGAGGATGTAAAGCTATATAAGTGCTATGTACAAGTAGTATTATAAGACTTGAGGTTTGTCTGCTACCAAGAAAAGCTGGTGTCTGGGGGAAAAGTTCTCCTTGTCCCAGCTTTCTGAATGACATCCAGCTGATTAGGAAAGGAAAAGATGACATGTTATCCCCCGGTGAGTCTGATAGTACAGCGGCAGGTACTGAAGCAGCAGTGTTCAGCATAGACTGTAAAATAAATCCATAGTTTGGGCCACCAGCAGAGATAACCTGGAAATGAAAACCTGAGTAGGGCTGAAAATTCATGCAAATTTGGGACTGGTGGGAATACAGATACTGGCACATGAAAGGCAGCTTTTGGTGGGAAGCACTGTTTTTCCCCTTCCCAGCTCACATACCAGTACCAGGGCTGTAGCCCAAAGCTGCATTCAAAGGAGAACCACTGAGCCATCTTTTCTACACTCACAGCTAGAAGGCACCTCCATGGATCTCAGCTCAGAATGGGATTTGGTCTCCAGCATACCCTTAGGCTGTGTCTTATTTTTCTTTTTGAGCAGTTTCCTTTGCAATGTTGAAATAAAAAACAAACAAAACAAAGAAATCCAAACAAAACAAGCAAAAAAACCCAAAAAACCTCAAACCCAGTGCTTTTGTTTTCCTTGGTCATTTGACATTTGCTCTCCAAGGTCATTTGACAACTTTCCTCCTGCTTCTGGCACACTGATGGAGCTTCTGCTCCTGCTCCTGCCTTGGGAAGATCACAAGAACCACTGTAGGTGTCTTTGTATCATGCAGCATTATTTGAACTTCCCGTTTTTGTGCAGGAAGAGGAGACATTTGAGTTTGTAGAGAATCACATAGCAGTAGTGGAGACCTTGGCACCATTTCTCTCCAGGAAATTCCACTCAACGCTCAATCCCCTCAACCTAGTGATAAGACACACATTCTCTGATTGCCATCTCTGTTCCTGCTGCTGTAAGTGGGGGTGATGTGGGCTCTTGTTTCATTGCAGACCTGGATGCCATCCCAGGCTGGACCACACCAAATCATATGTCATTTAGAGCTCAGCACTAGGAGCTGGGTGATCCAGCTCTGAGCCTTTCCCTGGCAGCCAGCTGTAAGTCCCCATCAGGACATGCTGATTCCTGCTGCAGGCAGGATGTGTTGTTAATTCAGCAGCTCTGGACAGCTTTGTGTGAATAAGAGCCACAGGTGGCTCTCAGGGTCATCTGAGAGGATGTAAGGACAAAAAAAAAAAAAAAAAGAAAAAAAAAAAGAAAAAAAAAAAAAAGCAAGAAGGAGGAAAAGCTGCTCTGTTTGGCTAAGTTGAGCTCCTGGAGAACAACAAACAAAATTGCTGTAGATTGTGAGTCAATGTTTGTCAGTTCAGGTTGGGGCACAAGGAGATGACTTCTCAGGGTGATGCAAAGAGCAGCACATGCTCCTGGCTGGGGATCCAGGAGGAGACACTCCTTCCTTGCCTTCAGTCTGGATCCAGCTGCACTGAGAAATTTTTCAGATGTGTCAGTATTTTGCCCTTGTGAGTCCTGACAGATTTCTGGGCACCTTATACAAAGCAGAGGGATTAACTCTGACATGCCAGACAGAGCAGAGCTTTGCTGCACCTTAGCTGTCCCCACTTCATGGTTTCAACTGTCACCTTAGTAGGCTCTTAAGTACCCAAGTAGTTTAGATCAGAGGTTGCTGAATTTAACTGCAAATTATGACTGGATGTGATTCCCAAGTGCTTTATCTGTAATTTCCTTTCAGTTTATCCAGGAAGAAAGGTCCTAGCTATATCTGAGACTGCACCATTGCCAGAATTACTCTGGCCTCCAAAAATCTCCAAGGTGTTCTCCTCATGGAAAGGCACTGTGAGTTATGGCTGCACCAGCCCACGGGCTGAGCCTCCTCTAAGTGATTCAAAAGCCATCACAGCCCTGTCCTTGCCTTCACCCCTTGTGCCTTTGCAGTCACTGCTGCCACAGCCAGTGCCGAACGTGAGATTAAACAGTCAGCAAACAACAAAAAACCTCCCATCAAACTTTTCAACTTGGCTGTGTCCTCACCACGCTCCACTCTCCGGGAAGAGCAGGTGTGATCCTCTCACAATTCCCACTGGCTACAGCAACCATCTCCTCCACTGCAGGCCCTGGCAGTGCCACCGCAAAAGGCTGGCTGCTTGCCTCCCTGCATGCCAGAAACCAAAGACATTCCACAGCAGTTTTCTAGGGATTTTTGAGATTTACAGAATGCACAAAGCAACCTGGAGATGTTTCTCTAACTTGCGTGGAGCTGTGCTGGCTGTCCCAGTGTGTCCAAGGAAAGGGACATGCTCCCTGCCTGCTGCTAGAGGGGAGAAGATTGAATTTACCCAGAGAGAACATGGGAAAAGGAACCAAATGTCCCTGCCATGAGGTGATGTAAGGAGCCAGATGGACTTGTTCAGGAGCAGGAAACACTGACCAGGCAGGGTTAATGTGAAACCGAGAAAGGGGTGAGAGCTTCCTGCTGTCAGTAGGACTGTTTGGCAAGGGACTGTTTGTTCCCCCTAGATGCACATACTGTGTTTAAACATGAGTCTAAAAATAAAACCTGCCATTGACATTGTTTTTCCTTACTTCATTTAACAATCTAGTTGCTTTATGACCTGTAATTCCGAATCACGTTGAATCAAGCGGTGTAGTTTGCAAGCAGGGCCAGCGGCCTTTCCCCCCTACCCCTCATCTCTGCTCCACTGAGTGTGTTTTAATCCCACGGTTTTCAGCATTCCTAATGAGCCATTAACAACCTGCCAATTACTTATGGAAATGAGGGAGGGCAGGCATGGAAGGGTGGCCGTAGCTAGAGGTAAATTCTGCTACCTCAAAACGGTCTGAGATAAATCACTGCTGCTCTAAGAGCTGCCTGTGCCCAAGAGTCCTCTCAGCCGTATTATCTACTGTCTAAAAATGCCAGAGGTAAAGCAGTGGATGGTTAAGACAAGGGAAACAGAGGAGAAATTGCACATATATTTTTAATTATGTTTGCCAATAATCTGCTTGGTGTGCACCTTACTACAACTCATTCTTCACCTTTTTCCCCAAAATTCAAACCAGCTGCACTCACTGCTTGGAAACAGCTGCACAGTCAGCCTGCAGAGGAATGGCCAGTTCCATATTCATCCGAGTAAAGCTCCAGAAGCCAAGATCTCCAATATCAGGATACAAACTGTGAGGAGCCCCACCCATGCCTTATGCAGCTGGGGGGCTGTGGGAGCAGAGGACACGTAGTTTGTAAAACATGTAGTAAAGAGGCCAGTGAGGGCACCACCAGCTCCTAGCAGGTCCTAAACCCTTGTCCTAGAGGTTGCTGCCAGACCCTTCCCAGGTGGAGGAGAGGTGACCAACCTGATTTCCCGGGCTGAAGGACAGAGCCCCACATTAGGAGCACAGAGGGCAAAGTGGTAGTGCTGGGAAAGGATTCTCTGGTCAGCTTCCCAGGAGACCTGAAGGTCCCTGCTTAGCTGTGGGTGGGCACCGGGCAGCTGCGGGTCTGTGTATGCAGGTGGTGGCCTCTGAAGTCCTCTGCATCACAGGAACAACATGATGGGCACACATCAAAGCTACCTTTCTTACAGTCGCTGCCCAGATAACAGCAGAGGCTGGGAATGCCACTAAATCTATTCAAACTACAGCCTCAGGCAGTTTGTCAGGCACCTTAGAGATTTACCAGATGTCTCCACAAGGCTGGAGAGCCTTCCATCAGAAAACACTTTGTTAGGAGAGGCCTGCTCAGAGACATGTAATACCCATGAGACAGTGCAACTCTCCCAGCTTTAAAGGGGATCTGGAGTCTGCAAAGACTGCTTGTGCCAACAGAAATTGTCCATGAATGATCTGCTTTATCATTTTTCTGGTAATGCTACAAAAAGTGTTTAATAGCTCAAAGGCTAATCAGATAGAAGTTAAATTAAACCATCATGATGCAAGAAACATGTCCATCAGGATTCTGTTCTTTTGGCGATGCAGAGAATGAAAATCAACCCAGTTTCTGGCTTTGGGAAGGAGGAAAAATATTTGCCCAATAAATCTTAACCTGGTAGTATAAAAGCCAAGTCTGAAAATGGCCTGAGAAATGTAGCTTAGGAAATAGCAGCAATAAAGAACCTGCATGTGTGATCACTCCATGCTGAAATGCTTTCAGATGGGTGTCTCATCATCTCCCTTTCCATCGTGTCTCTCTCTCTGTCCTGCCAGTGCCTCCTCTCTGGGTTACCAACAACACTCGTCTTTGTCTGCAGCCAAAGCCATTCTTGACTGAGGACTACACAAGATGTAGATAAGGCTCCATTACTTCTGGATACTGGATAATCAGTTCAAATGCCTTAGCATTAATCATGATAATATTCAAAATTCATTAGGCTAGATTGTTTGGAAATCTATTTCTTGTTAATGTCAGATTCGCTGCGCATCGGCCTGGCAGCATAAGACAGAAAACTGATACAAGCCAGGGCATGCCACCCCTCTATGGAAGCATTCCCTATTTTTATGTGCAGCTAGACTGTGATGTGGCAGCTCTGCCTGGTTTGTGTTTTGTGAATCTTGTCAAGAGCTTTAGAACACCATGAGCACACCAAGCTGCCAGTTTGTTGACCAAGGGACAGCTCCAAAAATATATAGCTGCATATATAGTATACAGTTAATAATATATACAACATATACTGGGGAGATTTTGAGGGGGAGGACTAGACATTCAGATCTGCACCCACAAATCTTAATGATTTTGTATCTAAAACCTGGACAAGCAACCCAGAAGCTCCTACGTACAAGCATGGCATGGAGATACAAAAATAGAAAGTATTTTTTAAATTAAAAACTGTTCCTTGCTTTCCTGAAAACTCACAGCACTTCAAATAAAGCATGGGGCCTTACTGCTTTACCAAGATGAAAATCTTTCAGGAATTAAACAGCTGGATCATTTCTTGTAGCCACTTTCTTGTACCAGTTGAGGATTCCTCCAAACAGTGCACTTCCTAATGGTCTATTTGGCCTGTTTAAGTGTTTTGGGTATTGTTGCTTTCCTTTGGGTGTGGGTTCTCACCCTCTAGTTGAACAGTGGTTTCTCAGCAGGGAAACATCACAGAAATATAGAGTAACATCAGAAGATACATAGGCTTTATCTCCTAATGAAGGCAGTGCAGGCACAGATGGCATCTCAGATAAACACACTGAAAGCTGTGTTAGAATAAAGAGCTCATCATCGGAGGCTGCAGTGTCACACCTACTAATGATGTGATTAAACTCATCTGTGCCAGCGGGAAAGCTGTGCCAGCTCTGGTACTGCTGAATGAAATGCTGCATTTCATGGCAGGGCTAACCCCAACCTGCACCCTCACCCTCCATCAGTCAGAATGCTGTAGAGACACACTGGGGACAATGATGTTCATGGCTGAACTTCCTGAGACCTAAACTAGGGGAAGTTGCCATGGACATCTCCTTTCTGTGCCTGCCTCAAGCATCCCTGTCCAAAGCTGGTGTGGCAAGCAGGGGAGAGGCTGCAGATGATGACAACAGCCCAAAAGGAACAGGCACAGGAGAGGACACTGACAGCATCTGTCTGGGCCTCACTGTCATGGGGGAGCAGCAGTGGCACCAGGACGCGGAAGAATTAAAACCAGCAATAGCCAAAATGGTGACATGTGCAGATGGTGAGGCTGGGGTTGGGCTGCAGGATTCTGCTGGAAAGCAAGCTAAATTTTAAAAATTTGAAGGAATCAAGCTTTGCATTCTCTTCTCTATTTTCTAGCTAAGACTTTCTGTGCATTGAGTCCCCTCCATTCTCTATCAAGTTGTCCGGATGCCCTTGAGTAAGACGGAGCTGCTGCAGTCCCATGAATTTCAACCACTGTGTTAAAATTCTTCCTCACTACTTTATATAGCCAGGAGTATAAATAAATAAGCAAACCCACAAACACAGGAACCTGGTTCCCAGATGCCATTAGAGCCCTCGAACACTTAGTGGCCATCACAGATATCACCAGTTGCCTTCTGCTCCCCTGCCTGCAGCCAGGCAGAGCCTCCACCCCCACTAGCCCCGCTAGGGCCATTGCACAAACCCAGCACCCGGTAGGACACATCTGACTGGCTTTGCCCTAAGATAGGACTGCTCCAAGACAGTCAGCTCTCCAAACAGGCCAATTTTCCTAGAAGAGTCTCTAGCCACTAGCTCTCCATTAGGGTTAGCCACAAGCGGAAGGACGGAAGGAGAAAGTGAGTCTGAAAAACCGCTAATGTTCTGCAGTGTCAGAGAGGATGAATGACCCCTGCAGACATATGCTGAGCAGACAGGACAGTCCTCAATTATGTCACTGCTGGAGCATTTACTTCAAGGATAAACGTGACTACAGATGCTGAGCTTAAAGCTGTGGCTGCTTTTGCTCCCCTGGATAAGCCATTCTAGACCAGGAGTGTTAGGGGTGTGCACCGTGCCCTCACAATGACACGTGTCTGCCTAGGAAAATGCTTCACAGGGGGGAGAGAAGAGCTGAAAAAAAAGCCCATTAAATTTCATTCTTCTCCCTTTCCTTTCTGAGAGCAGGCCCTAAAGGATTTGCTAAGGTATTGATGGGTGCCAATCCATATATCCCAGTGAACAACCCACAGCCTCCCTCAGGAAATCACAAACAAATCTTGCCTACATGATGGAAATTTCCTGCTTGCCACACTGATTTTGCCCACTCTCATCCTCACCGCATTATCCCTGTGCTAATTTCTATATACTTCTCTCAACATTTTCTAACCTTCAAGCTCACAACTTTGTAAATATTTGCAATCAGGTAGCACATCTCCCCGCTCTGGTCATTCTTTAGACAAATTATTTACATACAGCCCTTTCTGTCCTCATTAATCAATGGCTTCACACTGTCTTTGTTTCTGTCTCACCTCTTCAGAAGCTGTTGACCATACGGATGCTCTTTGTGGGGCTGAATTTGGGACATGTGACTATGTAATAAAAGAGCATTTAAACTAATGATTGCTGTAGAGACACACTCTTTGCTCTTTAACTTGTGTTCTTTACATGGAGGGCCTCAGAACAGCATTTGTTTCACTGGCTCACTGAAAGCCAGAAATTCTAGAGAGCTGCCACCAAAAAAAGACTGCTTGGCTTGAAGAACACATGGTTTATAAAGACAAAATGCAATGTGGCCTGGGGCGGGCACAATCTCACTTTACAGCACTACGTGCTGTATATTGATCAGAATGGGCTTGGTGCTTTATTAGCCACTCAAGAGATGCAATGAGCTGCCACTGGAATTTGTGCTTGATATTCAAAGGCATTTGTCATTCTTCCAAATGCTCTGTGAGTAGGTATTTGATTTGGGTGCACATGAGAAATGGAGGAGAGAAATCTGGAGCAAGAGGCTTTGCCCTGATCCACTGCGGCATCTTCCTTGGCTCCATGGACACCATCCCATGGGATGGTCAGGGACATGAACAGGGTTTCTGGCTCAGCAGAGCCCTTCACCAATGGCAAACTGTCCCTGGTGTCACTTGAAGAGCAAAAGCCTTTTGCCATTCAGCTGCCTGGCACATGGAGCTCCCTCACAGCCCTCCTTTCTGTTTTGGCTTTCCTGCATTTCCTAGACAAACTGCGCTGGGTTTTTTTCGCTCCCTTTCTCTGACAGGTACAGGTGGCCTTGCTACCCTCTCATTGCAACTCCCCCAGCTTGAATTTTAAACTGTTTAACAGCTTTAAATGCACCTAATGAGGCTTCAGCCCGCACTTTGCTGCCATCCCTCTGCTTCTCTGGCACCAGGGAGAAGACAGGTTTGGAAGCCTATCACAGACTTCCCTGCGTTGGAGGTCTAATTACACAGTAACTGGTGACCTCGTAAGTACAGGGTAATCTGCTGTGTAATACCAGGGTAAATGATCCCAATACTCCTGTCTTCTCCACTGCAGCTTTCCACGGAGATGGAAATACAGCCAGTTAATGGTAATTAATCTTTGAACCATCCGACACTCACCCAATGCGGTGAGGAATACCTAACAGAAGCCCACTGGCTCTGTGCAGGACAAGGGACTCAGGGGCCACTGCTCTGGGAGTGTCCAGTGTCACCTGGCCTCTCTGGGAACCAGCTGCCAGGGACACTGGGAATGGGCTGCTTTCTTAGAGCTGGATGCAGCTGTCTCCTGCCTGTTAGGCAGCAGTTATTTGGAGACGCAAATCCAGAATCATCTGCAGGAGGAAAGGGCACCATGGGCATGTGGATGCCTGAGGGGAGCAGGCACCTATGCTGTCAGTGGAAGCAGGATGGAGCCAGAGGTTCTGAGCAGCTCAGCCATGACAGGGATGAGCTGCCTGCAGCACATCCCTACCCTCACTGCAAGGGAGGTGGGTGTGAAGAGCACCAACTCTGTCCTCCGAAACCATCCCAACCATCCAGGCACAGACCCAGGCATCCACCCTGCAAAACTCCAGGAAAATCAGCCAAGAGATCCATTTTCTCCCTCTCCACTGTGAGATGCGTTTCATTCCCATGCTAACAACCTGCTGCCCTGGGGCTGGGGGCTGTCTGTCTGACCCCTGCTATCTTCATGGCAACAAAATATATTTGCATTCATTTCAGACCCACTGACATCATTCCCTCTGAAGACCTGCAGTTTTTTATGGTAAGCACAGTAATGATTTTCAGATTATAGACTAATAAAATATTTTAATTTGTTCAGCACATTAAGGTGGGCACTATATGATTATTATGACATTTAAACAGTGCTTTAAAAAAAAAAGAAAAAGGAAGGTGGCAGGGTATGCTTGCATTTCTTTTCCAAGCTTGAGCACTGAAATAGAAACTTAAAATCCCACACGTGGGTACCAAGATCAGCTCTGATACCTCCCCTCTGTGCCTGTTTCACTTGAATACCTGCCAAGTTAAATAAGCAAACATGGGATAGCAGTGTCCTAGATCCAAATCTGTTTTTGGCAGAGGAACACTCCTCCTTAGTCACTCGGGCCAAGCTCTGCAGCAGTGGCCTGAGCTAAGCACCATCTCCATGTGCCATAGGGTCACAGCTGGGTTGGATCATCCACCTGATGGGTGACACTGAGCTTTTACACTTGAGCCTGTACTCACCAATTTCTCCTCTCTGCCATTCATTGTGTATTAAGATGAACTAACTGGACAAATCATGGGTTTAGAGCATCCCATCATTTTCATGGCATGCAACGTACTCTGCAGACTGCTGGACCCACCACTTTCCTCTGTCTGGGTAGTGCTAGCATGATCTGGAGTCAGTCAGACTGCACTGGATATTGCAGGGGCATTTTGGAGGAAGAAGATGCCCTTGAAGCACCATGGATTGGTATGGCTGATAGCTCTGGAATTCCTTTCCTAATCTGCCAAACAGGCCAATGAAAGTCTACCCTTGAAAGCATTCAAGACCAGGCTGGATGAGGCTTTGAGCAACCTGGTCCAGTGGAAGGTGTCCCTGCCTATGGCAGGGGAGGGGGACTAGATGTCTTTAATGTCCCGTTCAATCCAAACAATTCCATGATCCTGTGAATGCACTGACTTCTAAAAAATGCTGCTCAGGTAATGACTTGTACAGTGAAGCTATAAATGGCAGGGAAAAGCCTGTCAGCAAAAGGAAAAAAAAAAAAAAACCTAGCCAAATGTTTAGCTCAGCATTAGTTATACCTGGCAAGAGAGACAGAGGGTTACACAATGAACGTGATGGTGAAGAATAGCAAAAAGGTTCCTTTGTTCTTTTGCCTTGTTCCTCACCTGGATCACTCAGGCTTAACGGCAGGCGATTACATGGAATCTGTTCTACAAGGCAGGGGCAGGAGTGAGCTCTGGCCTCCCCATTTTATCATTACCTGACCTTGCACGTTCTCTTTTGCAACCTCAGCATATTTTTGTGGTGAGGATTTCTGGGTGGTTATTTTAATAAAACTGTGTTAAATTTCTTGCTTCTATGCCAGGTACCTGCTGTTTAACAAATGGGCCATGACTAAGCATAGGCTGGAAATCAGGGGCAGCTACAATTTAAAGCAATGAGATTCTGGGACTGTCTTCTTCCCCTTAGGAGCACATTAGGTAGTGGTGCTTGATTATGAAAAGGATAAATCTGATGTGATTGATGCAAGAGGGGATTGGATTTGATGATCCAGGGAATCCCTTCCAGATCTCTTTACTCCTAATGAAGTAATTTTTCAAAGGAGTTTTTAAGGGTGTGGTGGGGATGCAGTGCCCTGCTGATGGCAAACAGTAGTGAAGTGTGTAGGTACCTGGTGATGGTTAGTGGGTCTCCACCCCCAGATTTAACCAGTTCTCATCAACGAGAGGGTGGAGCAGTTCTCTTTCCTGATTCTACCAATCTTTAGCAAACCAGGCAGAGGTGGGTGCAAGGATCCTACCTGCTTCCTTCTTTTCATTTTCCAGCCACTGAGGACTCCCAAAATTCACTCCCTGTGAACCAATACCTCAAATGTCTCAGCTCACAGACTCTCAGCATATTCCTAAGGTACTTACCTGTTTCACAACACTATAATGAGTGTCTCCCTTGCAATCTTATTTTCATGTGAATCTCCTTGGTGAGCACGAACAAGGATCACTCTTTAACAACGGCAAACAGAGGCACAGGAGAACTAATGGAATTTCCTATGGTGGCAGAGGACATCAGCAGCAGGGAAGGGACCTGCAGCACAGTCCAGGTCTGTGATCTCACTGCTGGACTCTTCTCCCTGCACCTGGCTCTGCTCTCCCTTTCAAAACAGGCATAGCAGAGCACAAAGCAGTTTTCAGCTCAAGCATTCACTGATCTGAGATTCCCATCCTTTGTCAAGCCCTGGGGGCTGAGCTTGGGGTTTTTGAAGGTACAGGGCAAGGTTTTTTCAGAAGGGAAAGTGATGTCCAGAGAAAGTGATAATGTTCTTTTTTCCCCCTGAGTAGTTTTAATTCTTTAATTCCTACTTTCTAATAAGATAAAATGCTGTGATTTCTGCAGGATCAAATAGTGCAGGATAAGCTAAAGTAGTTTATTAATTAATAGGCTTTTAGAGCTGGCAAAAAAATAATAAAAAAGGCAACAGGGTGGTAGATAATAGCTATGAATACTGCCCCAGCATCACCTACCGTGACACTGTAGACAAGGGGAGGTTGTCATGTTAGTGCTGGGCATGGCATTCTGATAGTGAATAAAAATGATAAATGAGAGGGTAAGGCTTTCTCTCTCTAAAATGTGGTTATTCACAGATGTGCTACATTTCTCCAAGGCCTGATCCTGCAAGTAATACCAGGTGTAGCACTTCTGTGCTCCTTTGGCTTCCCCAGGGATTGCTTAGAGCAGTGAGTGCTAGGCCCAGTGGCAAGTGGTTGCAAGATTAGATTCATAGTGTGCCAAGCATTTTGAATGAAAAGAGCTATAAAGAAGTCACATATTATTATGTCACATTGCAAAGGTCAACCCCAGTATCTGTTCTGTCATAAGGACATGATTCAAAGGCAACAAAATAGTGTCAGGGCACAGGGGAAAATATTTTTTTTAAAACTGCCTTCAGGGCCAAGGATACAAAATTACATCAGTGCTTAGAACTAAATTCCCATCCACACCCCACAATTCAATTTTGGCTCAGAAAGGCATAAGTGTAACAAAATCACCTTTCAGTGGCAAATCTTATCTGCTGACATATCCCCTGCAAAATCAGCAATATCTAAACTCACACTCCCGTTTGGTTCTGGCAAGAGTCAGGAAGTGCCAGAGCCTTGCTCAGTCACAGACCCCAGGAAGGGTTTCTGTAGGGATTCTCTGGAGCAGGAGGAGTGGACCTGACACTGGTGTGGGACAGCTCATCCTGCATCGCCTGGCCAGGAGCAAACAGCTCCCTCACAGTGCCACAGGGAGGCTGGAGTAACTGGACCGAGGTGATTCGTCCCAGTCATGCCTACTTTGCAAATATTTATGCCCGTCTCTGGGACGGCTGGCACAGGGAAACTGTTGGGAAATAAGGTGTGGAAGCCATCACTTTCCTGCCTTAAACTACAAGGGACCATAGCTGCTCTGTGCAGTGTCTTAGGGTGGATTAGCTCCATCCACTTCCAAAATGGACTCAAGCAAAGACTCCCTAACTGTCTGGATCAACAGAGCATTTCCTTGCGTGCCAGCAGAAAAATCCGACAGGACAACCAAGTTGGATGTTTGCTGCTCTCTCAGGCTCCTGCAGCTCAGCCTCAGCAGCCCTGCAGCTTCTTGGAGGAGGCTTGTGACAGCTGGGGACACTGAGCTGAGGATCCTGCAGTGAGCACCACGGGATGCTGGGTTTGCTCTGTGGGAGGGAGGGCAGGGTGAACAGAGATGTCACCAACCCCCTGCAGGTTCACACGGCTCATGTGGCTCCCATCAGCCACACCCTTGGCAGAACCAAACTCCTTTGCTCTGTCAGAGCTTCCAACTCACAGCAACCCCTCACCACCTCTCCCCTGGCCAAGGGATGGGAGCAGCAGTGGGAAGTGTTGGGTGACATCCACTCAATCACAGCTGCAGACACTCAGTCAGGCACCCAGAGTGTGTCCAGACCAGCACACAAAAGGCATCAGGGCTGGCATGTGACAATCCAACCACTCAGATGGTCTGGCCCATGCCAGTTTGACTGTGCAATTAGCTCTTGAGAGGACAACACAGAACAGGGACAGTCCCAGTGAGTAGTGCAAATGCCAAGCTGCTTGGAGGCATGGGGTAGTTTAGCTGCATGGAGACAAACCATGCTGTACTTGCTGCCATCAGAAGCCAAGGACAGCCCACACTGTCCACTAGTGCAGACACAGCCAGGACACCTACAGAGGAAGGTGGCACTGAGGACTTCTGCATTCATCCCATGTTATCTCACCATCCAGGGAAGTCCCAGAGAGTGGCTATAGTAGAAATGTGTGCAGTTCCCATCACAGACAAGAGCCCCCTCACTGCCAAACGCACAAGACCCGACCTATTCCCAAATCCACAGAACCCCAGGTGTCATTTCATGCCCAAGCAGCACCAGTCCCCCACTTCCAGCTGCCCCAGGGTTGGGGATCCACTCACTGTTGCAGCTGCCGACGGTGCCAGTCTCTGTCGCTGCCACGCTGCGCTGAGCTGGCCCTTCAGACGCGGCCCTTCCTGACAGTGAATGGGGGAAAACAAGGGGAGGAGACAAACAAAAGAGAAGGGAAGGGTGAGAGAGGGAGGGAGGGATGGGGGGGATGAAGCAAGGGGACAAGAAGGGAAAGGGTGTGTCTTTAACTGAACCAAAAGTCTTTCGCTGGCTGCAACATACCAACACTACACAACCTTTGCTGTGAGGTCATGGCACAGGTGAGACCCTCTGGCCCCTGTGACAACCACTTCACACCCCACACAATCACCTGCACCAGTGCAGAGGGAGGGTGAGCTGGGCAAGAGTCAAGGGGGACTCAGCCTCCTGAAACTTCTCCTTGGACTGTGAGGCCACATAGAATGGTCACACAGAATGTCATCCCTTGAGGGACCCAGAATTCTTCTCCAGACAAAAGAAATTTTAGGATGCTTGAGCATTTCCTCTGTATCTGGTACTTCAGCATCCTGCTTCTTGCCCATTGCCAGCCCTCCTGGGCATGGTGCAGGGACTCATCTCCCTCTGCCAGCAGAGTGAGGCCCAGGCCTGATGTCTTCACTGAACAAGTTTAGGCCAGCCAGAGTTAAGGGTATTGTTGGCCAAATGTCCCAGTGAAGCACCTCACACATCACCCTACACTGGACCAAAAGTCTTTGTCCCATCAGTACTGTCGCAGGTTGGGGAAGAAAATACTTTATCCCACAACTTCAAATCACCCACAAACCTGCCAGGACTCAAAGTTTAGAAAGGGACAGGGGAAGCAAAATTCTGGGGCGGGAAACACAGCACTACATTTTCCTCTGCATCAATGTAGGAAAGATTTGGGGAATGGGAGAGAGGAAAAGGGGTAGGGATCTCAATGAGCGCATTAAGAGTGAATGACAGGCACGAAGTCTGCTGACTCTCCGAAGATGTTTGTGTTTCCACTGGGACAAAATCCCAAGATGGAAAGGCAGTTGGCAAACACAGTGGTTTGTGGGTATACTTCTGCCTGTAATACTGAGGAACTCAGGCTGAGAGCTGCCTGGGGAATACCCAAAATACCTCAGTACAGGGTGTGTCCATCTGGTCATTGCCCTGGGCACCTGCCCACCCTGCACCAGCAGTGGAAACTGAGCTGCTGAATGTAGCTGGCAGCTCATTCTGCTTGGGGAATTGCCCATTGGATGACTGACTCACCTCCCTTCCAAAAAAGTTGAGGTAGGAATTGTACAGGAAAAGACTTAGAAAATTGTTTCATGCTGTTTGTTTAAATTGCCTCTGCGTTACACTTGGGGGAAAACAGAAGAGAAGCCTATGCATAAAACTGCATCCTAAAGCCAGCTGTGGCAGAGGCATGGATGTTGGAAAGGAGCAGAGCAAATGAAGTCATCCAGCAGTGGGGAAAAAACATCAATATAATATAGTGCAGAACAAAGCAAATTCTACCTCAAACACAGAGCTGAAAGGGAAACATCTCCCTCTGTCAGATCTATTAGCATGCATTTATTCCAATAACAAATAACTAACCTGGAGAGTAACCCAAACCTGATTTATTTCTCCATCTAAGTAAATATGTAGAGGCAGTCAAATTTGAGAGTAAAACCCACTGATCTCATATGTTTTTTTAAATATGTTGAAAAAAATAGGAGTGAAATTTCTGCCTTGCTGCCAGGGGATGCTGGCAAAGCATTTGAGCTATAGATATTGTATCTTGTCACTAATGACTGCAGGGAACTAAAAGGGATTTGGATTTTTTAATGCTTCACATTAATTGATAATTTGGTCTCAGAATCCACAGTGGAACAGAGGATTTGCTATATTGGATCTGTCTAGTGGCCCATAAAATCTGGCGTCTTTCCTCAGTGATGCTCAGAAAAATTATCATCCAGTGTCTTTGCTTATAAGATTTTTGGCCATTCCTGTAAGGATCATACAGGAGAAAGGGGCAGAAGGTCCCTCTGGCCTACACAGCAAACATCTCCAAAACCCTGAAATGTGGGTTTGGCAGAGTTCTCTATATATATTTGTTTTTTGATTTGGTGTTTTTGGGGTGTTTTTTTTTTTTTTGTTTTTTGGTTTTTGTTGTTGTTGTTGTTTGGTTTTGGTTTGTTGTGGGTTTTTGGGGGGTTTTTTTGGCTTTTTTATAGCAAGAAAGAAACTCTTTAGCGACAACCATTCTCAACAGATACACTGCGGCTTTAGCTCTTGGTCTCCACAGTCCAAATAGAGAGGAGGTGGACTTGTGTTTTCAGAAGGCAGACAGGAATATGGCTGAGGCCAGAGTGGGGAGATGCCTTCTGCTGAGCAGAACACTATTGATTAGGCAGTATAAAGATTTCCCTCACTAATTCCTTTAGCAATCTTATCATGTGTCGCCCACATAATTGGATGGGGAAGGGAGAGGTGGAATCACTTAAGCGTTCAAAGCTCAACACACACTGAGAAAAGATTCCCATTTCGTGTGTGTGTGCAATTTTGTGCATCGTTGCCCCTTGATTGTACATTGAACACGCTTTCTTTGACAGCCGAGCCCTAAACAGCCTGGGTATTAAAGCTGCTTGCAAAAAGGGGCTTTCTCCAGCCTGCTGCGGGGGGAGAAGGAGCTCGCTGGGGCTGTGAGAGAGGCAGGACTATGAAATTAGGGGGGGATCAGGAAGGGGAAGCCTGGAGAAACTCTGACCATGCAGGAATCAGCAGGAAAAAAGAAAAGCAGTGTTTTCCCTCCATGCAAGCATCTTAATTAGGGATGTTGATGAAGATACTTGCATTTTAATTTTTTTAGGGAGGCATTCAGTTTGTCATGAAGCAAAGCATAATTTATCCATGATCTCACTAAACTGGTTTATAACATCTCTGCCTCCAGTTTCTTTGCTGATCACACCGAGGTTTGGGGGTGCTCCCCCACCTTTCCTGATCAATATGTCACCACACAAATGATCTCTTGGCTGCAGCCATGGTAAAGGAGAGCTGAGATCATAGTCCTGCAGGTGGGAAGGCAGGAGGAAGCCAGTGGCCAGCTGGGCTGCAGTGAGGAAATGGGTTTAACAACCTAGACACGATGAGAGAGCAGAGTTTTACATTTACACATTCCAGTCTCGATGGACTGTAAGTGGCAGTGCTCCTCCCAAAGCATGAACAGTTCATGACCCACACTCCTTCTGGTCCACCTCTGTTGGAATAATGAAGCTAAAATAATATGCTGGCATAAGGTTCTCTACCTTCTCCTGCTCTATCTGCAGTTTAAATCAGTTTAAATTTAAATGCAGTTTAAATTTTTACCCACCTTGGTAAAACCCAGAACCATCAGTGCCTCTGATCTACTGTGTGCAAAAACCTCCCTTGTTTTGGGTGAAACCACAGTGAAACACGTTTTGGATGATCTCCACCATGGGAGAGTCTATCTTGCTCAAAATGAGGCATGGAGCTCTTTTCCCTGTCTGTCACAGCTTTCAGGATAATGAGATGTTCCAAGTGGAGACAGCAGGAGGAAGCGAGCACACTGCATGCAGGCAGCCTCTAGCAGGTGTTGGGAACCACACTTGGACAAAACAAATTAAAACAGGGGAAAGAAAAACAGTTTCACAATCAGGGGAGGGGAAAAACTACTCAAGTATGGATGGAGATAACAAGTTGCTTCTCTTGCCTCTCTAGATCTGTTGGCTGCAGCCAGGGAGCACTGAAAATAGAAAAGAGTCCTGCCCTCCACAGTAAAGTTTTATGCAAAGGGAATTGCTTTGAAGGAAAGGGTTCCTGAACTTCCCTGCAGGAAATTTGCTGTTTCAGGTTTTTACAGCAGAGGTGACAGGCTTGGGTAGTTTGTCTGCATTGAGAAACAACCCCAGCTTTCTGAACTGAAGTGAGTCTAACTTCTGGGTATGGTGTCACTACCCCAGTGATGGCTCCAGAATTTGATTGGTTATTCCCAGGATTCTCTCCAGATCCCAGGAAAGCAGAGATCAGCCTGGACAGCTTTTAAGAGCAGTCGAAGTCCAGTCAGCATGGACAAGGACTGGAAGAATCATCTCAGTTGAATCCAAACTTGTCACATACATCCTCTGGTGTTTTAGGTCAGGAAACACTGAACAACAAACAATTCCTCCCTGTTTGGGTACATCTTTGGCCTCTGCAAATGGAAGGTTAAAAACCATCAGGAAGCTAAAATGAAAGGCTTTGAACTCCCAGCCCTCTGGACCTCAGCCTGATATTTGGGAGAAATCAAAAGCCTCAATTCAAATGCCTGGGAATAGGGGCTGAGCTTTGATTGAAAGACCCTAAGCTTGATAAGCTCTCGGTAGGTATGTGGAGGGTTTGGGGGAACACATGGATTCAGCTGGAGGTCAGTGTTTAGGTGAATATTGAGACTGTATTAAACTAAAATTCTGAGCCAAATGACTTGCAATGACAGCAGCAACATACCCCGAGCAGGAGAAGAGGTGAGCGTGGAGGTCAAGTACCAGAACAGGGAGTTTTTATTTCCCAAAAACAAACCGCTCTTTTGTGCCTGTGCTTCAAAGAAGATGTCACCAGATTGTGAGAGCTCTTCACCTGCCACATCCCTCTCATTACTGGAATGAAATAAATGGCAACAGCATGAAAACAGCAACTCAAGCAGGAGAACAACAGGTAGACATTGAGAAAAAGGGGAGGGAGAAAACAGGGTGCGGATGCAGGTCTTGACAGGGTGGAGAATTAGGGCAATTACCGTTTCTGAGTAAATGCCAGGAATACAGCACAACCTAATTTCCCCAATTAATTCTTCTGCACTTGAGCTGCTTTGTGTGAAGGGCTCTTAAGGTTTCGAACAGGAGAGAAAAAAAAAAAAAAGACTCAACATTTGTTTTTCCCTCAGTGTAGAAACGGGGAAGTGTTGAGGCAAAGTGTCTGGCTAAAACACAAGATGATGCTGTTACCTCTTCCTTTCAGGAGATAAGGAGCTGTGCCACAAATTCAATTTGCAGAGGTTTTTATAGGAGCCACAGAGATATCAAAGACCAGCACATTCAATATCACAGTGACTTTTCCTGCACGCAGAGCACACCAGGACAGGCACAGAGACACTTCACCCACACACCCACATTGAGCCATTCCCTCACCTCCCCTCTTTCCAACCCTACTGCAGCCTGGGAGGAATCTGGTTCCTCTGCCCACAAAACCTCAGTCAGAGCAGTTGTGAGGCACCATGGCATGACCCATCCACACCTAAAGAGGCACACAGATGTCACCTAGGGGAAATGATGGCAATAAGAGCAAGGACAGAAATAGCAAATGTGGGGCTGGGGTGGTGGGATACCTGGGGTAAACAGATATTGAGAAGGGCATGTAATACTTTCAAACACAGGCTCTTGCACATAGGAAAACTGTGGCTCTGCTTGACTGGCACATCCACATCTCCAGGTCACTGTGAGACTTTTTTGCCCCTGCTCTTTTAGCTCTGACAAAACAAGATACCTTTCCAGAATCCAAGCTAAGAAGGAGAAAATTAAAACACTACTCGCTTCTAAGTCCTCTTCCTAATAGAACATACATTTATAGATGTGAAACCCTCCCAAAACCTGAGAAGAGAAGATGGAGAGAAAGCAGCACATCACATTTTCCACCTCAGAGAAGGGCTAGAAGAGGAAAAGTCTTTGCACAGATGCATCTACACAGCACTGAGGTGCTGGGAATGGAAGCTGAACGTGACACACACATTGTACCTTCTACAAGAGATCCCCCACAACAGCCAGCATGGCCAGCATGAACCCATCAGCGCTGAACTGAGCCTGAGGACACTGTCTGGGGGCACAGCCTGGCTCATTGTCTGTCCAGAGTTGACTTACAGCCAGGGTACACTGGGTCTACCAGAAAACCTGAGAGTGGCAGCTTGTTTTCCCTCCCAAAGTGAGGCAGTACCACATCCCAGCTAGAAATTCAGAGGGAGTTTTCCTCCCCTGTGCCTGTTGGCATTTCCCTTAGCAGGTGATGGTTCAGAGCCCCAGCACACTCACCACAGGGCTCCATCCTGGTGCTGGCAGGGCTGGGCAGAAGTTCTCCTGTGCTGGGATCCACCTCTCATGCTGCACACACACTGCATGAGCTGCATAGCAAAACCACAAAGAGAGCACCAGGGGGCTGACAGTGGGTATTGTGCAGCTGATGAGATCTAAGGGGCTCCGTCAAGTCTGCACAAAAAGGCAGCTGGGAGAGTAGAGCTGACTCTCTGCAGAGAGTTCAGAGCTGGTGGGAACAGAGCAGCAGTGATGGTGTGATTATTTTGGAGCCCTCCATCGAGGAGACTGTGGGTCAGACTAAATCCAGTTTCATTGCAAGGCTTGTCTGTTAGTCTTATCTTGCATGCTGGATGAGCCTCCAAAGGAGCACGACCCAGGCAGCTGCTAAATCTCAGTGATCTATTGCACACACCCAAACTTCACTGGAAAAATAAATGGCTCTATCCATGAGAAAGAAGCCAATCTTGAATGGTAGAGGAAAAGAGAAAAAAGTAAGAGATGCCCTAGATGGGAGATGGTCATCAGAAAGCAACCTTAAATGGGTACTGAAAATTATCAAGAATATGGGGCTTTTGCTGGCCATTTTAAAGAAAGAGAAGAAAAAATGTTTACACAGTAAACCTTCATGCTTCAGAGGAGGAGAGATTCCAGACTTTTTAAGAAACACTGACCTAAGGCCAAAGTCATAGCAGAAATGTTTTGGTTCTGATGGTCTAAGGGTGTAAGAGCCAAGGTTCATGGGAAGAGATATTAATCTTTTATTAAACCAACTGATACAACAGAAAATAACAATAAAAAAGAAGAACCCAGAAAGGGTTTGTGCACCTAAAATTCATTCTTTCTCCCCCTTCCAACAATACCGTGTGTTCTATTAAAAGATATTACTTCTTCCTGCAAACCTTGTTTCTCCCAAATCCAAAAAGTGCTCCAGAGTGGTGAGGACACAGAAACAGGAAGCATTTTTGTCATTATGTATATCTCTGTATTGCTAGAAATAAAAAAAATTAAAAAATAAAAAATAAATAAAAAAAAAAAAGAAACATTTCCAGAGCCCTTTTCAAATCCTGCGCTCTTTTTTTTTTTTTTTTTTTTTTTTGACAAGCAGGTGTGCTCTGCACGTTGAAATGACCAGGAGAACACTCAGGACTGACCTCTGAAAGGATGGAGCTAAATCCCTAAAAGGTTGTAAGCCTAGCCCAGGATTTGGAGCAGGATGTCAGAAGAGCAGGACAGAGGATATATGGACAGAGGGATGTCTTCAAGAGGTTCAATGTCTACATAAATCCTTACTCTATTTGGCATGTGTATTCACTGCTGATGTCCCACCCATGCCAGGACATCACCTCAAGGAGTCTTGACTACAATTTAAGACTGACTTCTCATCTAAAGATGAAGAAATACTGCCCTTTCCCTGGACAGCTGCCACATGAGTTTGTTTTGGAACTGAATTACACATTTTGGAGGAAAAATGGAAAATCATCTGGGCAATACTGGAGCTTGGGTGGGTCCAGAGCCACAGGAAGGGCTCTTGGAGCAACCAAACCCCAGTGTGCAGAGTGAAAGAACAGCTCGGGATTCTGATCTCAGCCCTGGTGATGCTCCCAGCTCTGGCACTGCCGCACAGCCACCGTGACATCTTCCAGGACAGCACTGGGCAGGCACCCTGTGCCTCACTTGCTGCAGTCTCCATGCCACCCTCAGCTTGGCTGAGGCACAACGTCCCTGACCTGCAGCGTCCCACCACCTGCTGTCACAGTCCTGAGTCATACCTAAAAAAAATCGCCTACTCACACGGGTTTTTTAGAGAAAACAACAAGGCAAATGAAATCCGCCCAAACCTTTCCTCTCCAGCATGGATATATTCCGTCCCGCCTTCCCACAGAGACCCACACCAAAGATTACACAGCACGTTACACAACACAGCGCAGAAAAGCTTCTTCAGCAACCCTGCCTTCCCTCTCCACACAGAGGCTGGGCTCCTTCTCCCTGTCTCCCCAGTTCCTCCACTTCCCTCCGCTTTCCACTCAGATGCTGCTCCACTTCTCCCCAGCACTCCCACCTCCACAATCATTTTCTGTCCATCCTGGCATCTGGAAAGGAGGTTAAAAGGCAACAGCTGACGGGATCCCTCTGTGATGCAGGAGGAAAAGGATGCATCTGTTTTCAGGCACAGCATGGGGAGCTTGCAGAGAGGGGGAACAAGGCTCTCTGCTGTTTTTGTTACGCAAATGTTTGTTTTCTGTATCCAAATGTGTAACAGAAAATTAAGCAGTTCACCTTTGTTAAAGCAATTTTGCATCCCACAAATGCAGGAGCCAGATGGTGTATTTTCTTTGTCTTAAAAGATTAAAAAATGGGAAAGAAAGGAAATGGCTAGGAATTAATCCTCAGCCTGGAACACGGTAATATATCCGCATACCCAGTTATCCAGGCTTGCGGGGCCTGGGCAGGAGCAAACACAGAGACCCAGCAGACTGAAGCCAGTCTGCTTGCAGAGAGCTCCAGTCCTGTCACTTTGTGTCAGCTTGGGGTGGGATTTCTCCATATTTCCAGAAGATGACAAATTACAGCTTCTCCCAGGGCTGCAGCTTGGACACACCAAGCAATATTTTCTAGAACCAGCTGGAGCAGAACTTTTCTCCAGGTCTCACTGCTGGCAATGGCAGGCTGTCTAAAGGGGAAAGCTGCCATGCACAAACACTGGGAAACAGAGTGGGAAACTTCACCAGGCAGATCATAGATGTGACCAGAGACAGCAATGAAGACTTTGAAAGTTCAACTCTTCAGCCAAATCTCCAACTTTCATAGCTGAGACCAAGGAGCCCTTCGGTTCTGCCAATTGAACTTCTTTGCTCATGCTCTGGGAGGAGTGTGGTTGGACTATGGCTGGAGGAGGGGTGAAGGACACCTGGCCCCCAGAATTCTGCTCTTTGCTGGCCTGGGGAGGCTTTCCCAGCTCTGTCACCAATTCCTGCTTTGGCCTCGGGCAAGTGATGTAAACCCTCTGCCCCTCATGCCACCAGTATAAATATGGGCAATTGGAACCTTATCTTCCCAGAAACCTTCTTTGCACTTTAACAAAGATAAGGCCTCCACGAATTAACTTCAAAAGTTTTAAACATGCTGAAAATAAGTGAAAACAAAGAAAGGAAAGTCAGCTAAGAACAAAAGGCTGTGATGGTCTGAAACTCAGCTCTTGCTCTGGTAAGTAGGTGATAACTTCTTACTACTTTAGTGATAAGTGGCAATTTGTGTATGCAGAGAAAAGTCCACTACAGAGCCTTACAACACTGCGTGAGACAGCACGGAGCAGTCCTCAACAAAGCACTTTGCACAGACAGGATGAGGGCTACAGGACACCACCACAGAGAAGACAAAAAAATCCCATGACAATAAACTGGCCTGTGGAGATCATCTGAGCCCTCCCAGCTGCGTGGAGCAATTCCTCCCCTTGCACAGAGAGCTCTTGGTGCTGCAGGAGCACCAGCTGGGCTGGGATTGTCTTCAGCAGTGTGACACTGCCTGTGATTGGGGCAGGATTAACAGGGCTGAAGGGAAGAAGGCAGGCTAGAACTTGGGTGGTCACATGTGCTGCTTCTCATCCTCCTTGGGCCCTTCTATTTCCTACTCATTCCTTCCTGAAGTTTCAGCAGTTATGGGACCACATCACCTCTCTTTCCTCATCACTGCCCAGTAACTGCACTGAGACCTTTTCCCAGCATGGGCTTTTCTGCTGCACAGTGAAGATTGGTTCCCTCACTGGTAATTAAACCCAGCGGCCATCCGGTGTTCTGGCCTAGGAGAGGTGATTTGTCTCAGCACAATTCTGATCCCGTTTTCCCTCTTCCCCAACACAGTAACTGCACTGGGCAGCCATCAAATAATGAAAACTTCCTGACTCAGATCAAGACAATAGGCCACCAGTTTCTGGGTAGCTGGGATAAATCATCCTCAAAGCCAAACATACATGTTGTAAGCAGAAATAAATCAGCCCCAGTGCAAGCATCAGGCTAGAAACCATGGCTCCCTAGCCTGAGAAGCCCTTCTCTGCTGGTGGATGGTCCAGAAACACACTCCTACTCCAGTGTGCTCCAAACACTTCTCACATCACATTTCTCCTGTAGCTGGGAAGGGAAACACTCTGTTCCCCCAGGGATGCTGCCATCAGGCAGGCAGGACAGTGCAGACAGGTACAGAGGGAGTGTGCAAGACAAGGGAACAGTGTGAGCACAAATCACAAGAGAAAAGGCTGGAAAGGCATTCCTGGCTCATTGAGTCTCTCCCCAGAGACGAGTACAGGATTAGCCTCTACACTAAACCCATGTGTTTTTATCTAGTTGCTTCCTGAAGTTCTTTAATGACAGGCTCTCAGCAACCTACCCCTGGCAAATTATTCCATTGTTTAAATGATGACCCTGCTGGAAAAAAAAATGCTCTGAGGTCAAACCTAAATTGACTATTATTTCCTCTTCCATATTTTATGCACTTATCAGTCACTCTTTCCATTGCCTTCTGTCTAGGTCCCTGTATTAAGTTTCTTTGATCTAACACCAGAGGTCACAGCCTGTAATATTTGTCATCTCTCTAGATTACCTTTAATTTGTCAATGTCTTCAAAAACAAGGAATAAAAATAGGCAGTAAGGATGGAATGATTTCAGAGCCATCCAAAGGCATGTGACTCTGTGCTGGGGTATAACAGAGTATGTGTGTAGGCATCTGCATGGGTGTCTGAACTACAAGCATGGCCAGGACTGAACAGGATTAAGGACAGTGGTTTAGGGATGCTTCATCAACTTCTGTGCACATGTTTCAATGAGGTAATAACTGCAAGTGAGCCCAAGGGCTCCAAAAACTGATTTACTGTAACATTTCCTATCTCCCTTTGCTCTGAGCATTAGAGTGCCACTGCAGCTGCCTTACCCTGTAGTAATCAGTGCTGTAGACATCTCTTGACATCCCAAAGTCTCCAATCTTCACCAGTAGGTTGGCTCCAACCAAGCAGTTCCTGGTGGCCAGGTCTCTGTGGACAAAGTGCTGGGAGGCAAGGTACACCATTCCAGAGGCGATCTGGCTGGCGATGTGGAGCATCTGGGATAGCCCTAGCTCCCCTTTGGCTTGTCGAGGCTGCCCATCCACGAGGATCATAGCATCTGGGCCGTGTGCCCTGTAGGGAGGAAAAAGCAAAAAAAGCACAGAGTTGGGTCTCAGGAGTGACCAGAAGGCAGGAATCCTACACAGGCACTGTTCTTGCTGGATGGGGACCAGCCCCCAGCTCTACACTCTGAGGACAGATAGCTTCAGGGGAAAGGAAGAGAGAAAAGCTTAAGAAACAACAGGAGGCTGAGGGAACATCTGCTGGGTGAGGGGGTGCCATATATACTTATCCTGTCCTGTGTACTGCACACAACCTCTTATGGCCACAGATGGAGACAGACTGCCAGGACAGAGGGACCACTGGCTTGAGGCAGCCTGGACACTTTGGCAAGACCTCTGCAAAAGTAATGAGCCCTCAGATATTTACATTTTCTCCAGTTAATTCTTATACTGTTGAAAATGCCCCAAAGGCAGAGATATCACCCCCTTTTCTTCCAAAGTTGCCATGTTTCTGCTACCTAATCTCTCAATCCCAAACAGCCTCATCTCTTTTCCCCATATCACCAGCAAACCACCCCTGATCAATACCAATACAGCCAGAGATCACAGAAAATGTTTCAGAGGAACATCAGCAGCTTCATCCCTGTAAACCCCTTTTATGTCCTGAACTGTCCCAGAGGTAACACAGGTACTGTGAACTGTGGCAGCATGAGCACAGGTACAAAGTTTAGCCCTGAATGTCAGAAGGTGCAGAGAACACCCTGGGCAACAAAAGGAAATATTTTGTTGAACCAAGTGCGTCGTAAATGCAGGACTTCAGGTCAGTCTTATTCCTGTCCTGTCCCTTTTTTGTCTTCACTGTGTGCTGAGCTTTTCTGTTGTGCTCCTTCTGTGATGCTTCTTCCCTGGCAGAGCTCACCCTGTGGTGAAGGTGGAATAACAAAAGCCATCATATTTAGGGAAATGCAAGAGATGTTGCTGTGACCTTCCTCCTTGTGACTAACACACAGCACAGCAAATCCTCTGAGGCTTTCATACTGTTCCCATTGCGATGATGCTTGGTGTGTCCTATGTAGTACGTCTTTCTCTCCCTTCTCTCCTTTTCTCCATCCCAAATGGTTATAATCCAGAAGAAAGAAGAATTAGCGCATTTATGAGATGAACATAGGATATTGGTACATTTAGTTATGTCAAGAAGGCTATAGAGAATATGAGAAGGGTATGCCCGTCTTTTCTTGGGGAAAGGAGTTGAAACAGAGAGGCCATAACATTAGGTGGATTCCCTGTTAAAGAACAGTTGGAGTTTTTCTCCATTCTGAATTGATGGAGGCTTTGGGGGGAAGAAATCCCCATTCTGGCTTCCTCTTCTGAAATTCTTTTTCTGTCCCATGACAGTCCAGCTGTGGTTCTGCTTCACAGGAAGGTGAACACCAGAACTATGCAAGTTTTCTAACAAAGTCTATTGCCTGGCTGAGCTAACAGCAAATGGCAACAACTTACTACACACTGCAGAGTGGGTCTATAATGGCAATGTGCTGTTGTCCCTACTTCAAAACTGCTGCTGACCCAGACAGGAATCAAAGGCTGGAAAACCAGCAACCAAAGGAAAAGGGGGAAATGATGGACACCCTCAGTGAGCAGAGAGAGATGTGGTGACTGCAGACCCCAAAGCAGTGGGGGGTTGTGCCAGGAACACCCAGCCTTGCCCCCCACCCAACCTGTGGGCAGACTCCCATGTACACCGTTCCTAGGGATGCTCCCTGGAAAGCCATGCCTGTATTTCTCCATGCCAAAACCTTTTCTATCAGTATTTTCTGAGGCAGGACACCACCATTGCAGCCTGCCCTGGTGCAGACAGCAGGGTCTGTTGTGGCATCACCAGCATGGTGGCTCTGGGAGGCAACAGGAGCCATCCCAGCACATGCCACCACTAACCCAGCTGGTGTGTGCTGATCCTCATGCGTTCCCTTGCCACACCAGCTAATGTTTCAGGCCACTAAAACTCTCTGTTCTCTGGGAAGCACGCAAAGGTCTAACAACACTGAGGGGAATTTATTTATTGTGCATTTCTCTAGGAAACTGGGTCTAAAGTGAACCTTTTCCATTTTACTGCTTTTCCAATTTCTGCAGTTAAACTAGGAAAAGTCCCTCTGAATGTCTTACAGACTCCCAGTGTCCCTGGCCCCCAGTGTCTGGGAGTCACTGTCTCCTGCTGTGGGCTGGGTGAATTATTCCACGATAAAAATTGCTACTTGCTGAGGGATTCCAAGCAGCTCTACATCATCAACCCTTCCTGACCCCCTTGCAGCCCCCATTCCCCACCAGCAGACACCTTACCTGACAAAGCCCAAATTCTCTTTCCATATGATCCCTTAGGCATTTTGAGTGCCTCTTTGAAGGGCCTAAGCTCCCTTGTCCCCAAAGCCATTTTCCTTTGGGACACAAAGGGTTTTTTTACTGCCTACTACATTCCAGCATGCAGAGAAAGGAGCACGTAGCTGCTTTTTCCAAGGCTTCACAGGAAGGAGAAGCTGGCAGCTAAACACAGCTGGAAGATGAGAAACTGCAATCCCAAGGACCACACACCTGGAAAACTTTCTTTTCCTTCATGAAGGCCAAAGATAATACAACAAGCTTTCTTTTCCAGTGAGACAGGAGATTATTTTCACCAGGCATGAGTTTCTCAGACATGTCCCAATAAAGAGTTGGGACATGGGAGTGAGAGTCCATGGCTCCAGCATGATTTTAGCCTCAGGAACACACTGCTGAGTGAAGCAATTCCATCAGGCACTGGCAGTGGGCACAAGGCATCTTTCTGAGACACTGAGAGTCTGAGTTTTTTTTCACTATACTCTTTGGGAGGTCAACTAGAGCAGTGAGAGAGGTTGTTCCTCAGCTGTAATACGTGACTCCTCTACAGGAACAAGGTTGCTGGTTCTGCCAGGAAAAAGGATAGGTCAATTTTGAGTTTTCCTTTGTGAAGCACTTGAAGAACAGTATCTCTCACCCTCTTTTTTCAGACTGCCTGCCTTCGGTCACAAGGCTGAGGCGCTGTCCTTAACACTGCATCACCAATCTAGGCTAAAACACCCTTTCAGCCAGCTCGTGGTTTCATGCTGGAGGCAGAGTTCAATCGGCTGCTGCTGGGAGGTTGCTGAGCCCTTCAGGTACCACGAAAGAGGGTCCCAGGTAACCAAGGCTGCTCCCCCTTGAATGTGGGTCTGAGGAGCTCTGTAAAGACAACAGCCTTCACTTGTCATACCTTGACAGAGATGTCTTAGATCTATCCAGAGCTGAGACAGGGGCTGAGCTGTAAAATCCTGTTCAATCTACCCACAACTATACCAAAATGAGGACAAAAATCAATGCAGGAATGTTCCCAGCTCACCCACTGCCCTGTGAATGCCCCAAAGAAGCTGGAGCAGGTTGGCACTACTTGGCAGAAAGAAGAAATCTCTAGGATCCTTCCTTATATTCTTCTGGTGTGGGTGATTGCTTAGAATTGAAAACCTCAGGGAAAAACTTGTGTTTCCTGGTCAGAAACTGTGTTGGTAGAAAAATAGTCAGTGTGTGTGTTCCAACCCCAGATCTAGACCTGCCGTGCACAAGATTCTTGCTCCTCCTGCAATCATATTCACACTTAGCAGTCAAAACAGGAAAATATCAAGGGTCCAATTTTCTAAATATTGGGAAATAAAACTACTAATTATTTCAAGAGGTAAGTACCACTCCACTTGCACGTAGGTTTCAGAGTGGAATTTCTGTTTTGTGGCAGAAGAGCACCATAAGCATCCTCCCACAGGTGCTCCCTGGCCCTTGCTGCTGGTGGATACAGAGCACAGAAATGATCTGCCTCAGGCTGATGAAACGGTTGAATGATGATGGGGGGCACTGGGGGCTCTGGAAATTTGCATCTCTCTAGAGACAGAGAAGGTAATTACAGCATTTCTTCAGGCCTTGCCTGACTTCATGAGTAGCCTGCTGCCACAGGTTGGGGACCAGGGATCAGGGATGGACCCCACAGGCACTATCTGAGAGTCCAACATTTCTCAGGTCTTTTCTGAATGCAGGAATGAGACCCAGTGACCAGTAAACACCCAGGACACAAACCAGATCAAGGACACCAACAAATTTCACAAAGGAATATTTTGGTTCTTGTGCTGTTGAAACGGGAGCTCAATAGCTGAGGGAGTGATGGCAAGTGTGCTTCCTGCTTCAGCAGGACATGGCTTTGCAGGGTAGCTGACATCTGTGGCTTCATGTCCTTCCATCGCCACAGGGCAGAGAAGGATCACTGCCAGGCTTTCTGCAGCTTCAAACTTGCTGAGGTGGGAGAAGAAAACCCTGGTTTCCACAGCTCCTGAGATTACCAAAGAGAAAATGTTGGGATAGAGCTGCTAAAGCCCTAAATCTGGTGAATACCATCATCTCCTCCAAGCTGCCCTTGGAACAACCATCTTTTGTTGGATTATGCCCTTTTCTGACTTAGAGATGGGGTAACTGAGAGGCGTTTTAAAAACTTTTATTTCATTTTTAGTCTCATATGAAGGGTAAGACAATACAGGTGTTATCATTCACACCATCACAATCAGAAGCCAACTATTTCTTAATTAAAATACACTATAAGCATCTCTTGGCCTATCAGCTTTTGCTACACAATGCTGTAAATGCCTTAAAGCCAATCATCTAAAATGACCCCTCGTGGGTCCTACTACAATGCATCTTTCATAGCTCTCTCTACAAATCCATTTCTTACAATCTCTCACTACTCAGCCCACTGAAAAATGACACCATTGGTGCAGCACTGAGCCAGAACAAGTTTCACTGAGGCTGTGGGGCAGCCCCACAGCACCTCCCGTGCCCTCATTCCCACGCACCTGAGGAATTTGTTGAGGTCACCGTGCTTCATGTACTCGAAGACCATGATGAGCGGGTCGCCGTCGCCGCACACGCCGTAGAACTTGACAATGTGCTCATGCTGCAGGTTGGTGAGCAGCTCTGCCTCCCGCTGGAAATCCTTGCGGGCTGCCAAAGTGGGGTCCTTCAGAGCCTGCAATAAGGGATGCAGACATGCACAGAGTGGAGGAAAAGCCAGAACAAAGGGGTCACAGCATCTGCAAGGAGCTGATGAGAAATGGAGAGGAACTGTGGGCCTGAGAAATTTTCAGCCTGCTAGCAGCTGCTAACTTTTTTCCCAAAGAAAAATTTCTCAAAAAAGTTTCTTCTCAATACAATCGTGGCAAATAACTATCCTTTCTCAAAACAATATTTGTCCAGGTGGTGTTTTGCTGTTTCTGTAGTTTAACCAATGGGATTAGAGACGTGTCATTTGTATTCACCAATCATGTTAAGTCTGTATCGGAGCACCTTATAAAAGGAAGTAAGAATTTAGACAATAAAGCCTTCTTTTTCTATCCTCTTTGCCTTCTGAAATATTTAGAGTCTTTTGTGTCCTCCAGTGACAAGGAACCACTGGCCCAGAGCTGGTGGAACCACGTTAGTGTGTTGTTCCTGTCGTTTCTGTCCCAGTGGGTTCCCCCACTCATTGCCTAGGCAGCAGCAAAATGCCTCAGAGGGTAATAGCTTCCAATTATTCCCAGCTTGGGCAGAATTTATACTGGTGACCTAGGGGTGAATGGCTTCATATCTCATTATTATTAAATTCCTGAGCCAGCCAGTCCTTGCTATCTGTCTTTTATTTTGAAATAGCTGACTACACTGCCTTTATTCAGAAGATGGATTTGCCTGGCTGTGCAGTTATTGTGTGGATTTTTCAAACTGCCTCTGAAGAAGGACACTGTCAAGTCTTTTCTCATAATTTTTAAAATCATGTTTTTATACCCTGCTGTTTATAACAGCTCCCCTGGCAGACTGATGCTGAAATCAGTATCCTTATTGAGAATATCTCATCTCCCTCAATTTCAGAATGCCACTTTGCCATTGCAAGGCAGCTTGTAGGCTTCAGGTGGTGTGGACCAGCCTGACATTGCAGAGTTGTCATGAAGATGTTGCTGTGGCTGTAGCTGATGATGAGAGAGGATTCTCCAGGGCTGGGTTCTGGCTTGTCTGTGCATTATAGTGCAGTTGCATTGGAGAGTTAGTTTGAAAGCAGCTTGTTGTCATCTCAGGGTATCAAGGGAGGGAACTTGATGAAAAAGTTTAAGTCCAGATCATTTGACAAGATGAAATGGCCACAAGAATCAGCACTGTCCTTGCAAACATTTAAGAAAATGAAGAGGCTGGTTTGAGTTGCTGGTTCTGCACCACATTCTCTGCCTCCTCCACATGCCAGGACTGTTTAGGACCAATTCTGGTTTTAGCTGTGCAGCCTAACAGGAGCTGAAAAGGACTCAAAGGAAACTTGTTCCACTTATTCTGTGTTGGTCTCATGTGCACCAGTTCCTCTTTAGTGGTGGGGGACACTGGGCAGCTCTCCCCTTACCTACACACAGATAAACTTGCCCTCTTTCCCCGTGCCTTGAATCTTCCCAGGCAGACAGCAGAGGTGGCCTGAGCAGCTGCAGGTTGCAATTTATGTGCAAACAGGGCTGCTAAATATCAGAAAGCTGTGCATGGAGGATAGGGCTCAGCACTCTGTTACTGCACCTAAGCTGGCCCATGGTGCTGCTGCCTCTAGAGACTCCTGCAGAGAAGGTGCTTTTCCCCTTGAAGCAGACCTGCTGGTGAGGCTTTTCCCCAAGCCTTAGGACACTGCCTCCTCTGATTCTGCCCCAAACTGCTATTCACATGGCATAAATCTGTTTTAATTCTTTGCCCTCTGGGATAGCTTGACTAGAGATATTTAGATGAATGTTAGTTACATGGTGCAGATGGCAAAGCATCCATCCTTATCTCAGGCACCCAATTACTTTCAGTCATTTAATATCTTCATAATGTTGATGCCACCCTATTTTTTCTGGAGGAAAATAGTTCCATCCCCCATCACTCTTTTCTCCCCCTTTTTCCTGTGGCTGCACATAATATTTCATGCTGCAGTGAGTTTAGGTCTCGTCTCCTTCACACACAAGCATTTTTATAAGGTGTTAAGACTGTAAGTTTGTTGATATCATACACCAAAAAAAAGTTATTAACTCCCTCCCCACTACTAAGGTTGCAGAGCCAAGCATTTAGAAATGGGGGAGCTGGAAGGGATAGAACAGGGAAAGAAGGCCAGGACCAAAGAAAGAGAAGGGATGTCTCAGTAAAATCAGTTGAATGCCTCTCCTAGGAAGGTTTGAGGTGGATTATTTTTGTGCCTTCCTCACACAATTCCTCCATAAATTCTGGCAAGTCCCTAAGCATCTGCAGGTTGCAGCTGTCATCATGAAGTGCCAGTTGTTTCAATATTACCTGGAAAATCCCCTCTTACGAAGCATCAGGGCCAGGTCTCCACAAGCACCATGTGTTTATTGCTGCAGCAGGGCTCACTCTGAGTCAGGTACCTGCTGTCCATGGGGCTGGAAAGAGAGGTAGGTGACTCCATCCTTCACCTAAAGCAGACATCTTCAGCCCAGTTTTCCTGCCTCTGCATCCACCCTCTGCAAAAGGGGGTGATACAACCCCAGTAACTTGCTGGGAGGCTGTGAAAATGGGTACATTCACATCTAGGGAGGTTCCAGCACAGGAGTGATCCCCACAATGGAGCAGCCACAGACAAATGAAAAATAAGGTGTCCAGGGGACATGCCCTGAACACAGCCCCTGCAGCATTTCTAGTACTTGACTTTGTCACCTTAACACTCTGCTGGATATAGTGTTTGTGCATTTCTTAGGATGCTTTTAGAAGCAAGCTGAATAAAACAGGAAGCTTGTCCATGCCTTCACATCAAAATTCAGTTTGTTTGCAGGGCTGCAACCTTTAGATGTGCTAAAAATCTGAGTCCATTTAAGCAGCACAGCCCCTTCCTTTGGCCCTGGGAGAGAGTCCCTGAGAGCAGGGCAGAGGCAGGCTCTGGGCTGTGGACTCAGCTGCCCTTAACCAGTGTGTCCTGCTGCTGCCCTGAGCTGTAGTGACTGGGGAGGTAGTTCTCAGCCTCAGTTGGGGGCATGAGATCTTCAGGAATTGCAGCCAAATCTCAACTTAAAATGTAAAGCCTTTATTCCTGTCATTTTCTTTCCTTTTTTTTTTTTTCCCTCAGACTTATAATGTGGCCCAAATTAGAGGGATTTTTTTCCCTGCCACTCCCAGGGCTGGCAGGAAGCCAGATTCCAGGGCCCTGCTCCAGAGCTGGAGCTGTATGATCTTGCAGGATGAAAGGCACTCTGGAGATGTAAGCTCACAGTAGCAATTAACAGAAACAAGTTTGGATACTGTTTCTGCCTACATGCAAATGACACTCTGAAGAGCCAGGCTTGCTGAGGGATGGCTGACACTGATAGGCAGGTACCAACCCTATAATCAAACAATTAGTCATGTGGATGTCTTCATGTCCTCAGCTTTAACCTCAGTCTCAGAGGTGAAAGGTGCAATCTTGCATTTCACTGCTGCAGCAAAAGGGGACATCTGAGCTAAAAAAAAAAAAAAAAGAAAAAAAAAAGAAAAAAAAAAAGGCTTGAGCTGCCAATGATTAGAAAAAGTCACAAGTAATTGGATGCCTCCAGCACTTTGGAGAGAGTGCTGGAACCTTTTTCCCTGTAGAGCATCGGTTCAAATGCAGACCTTGTTCCAAGGAGTTAGGAAGCATTGGTTAAATCCAAGGGATTAAACTGTGTCTCAGCCAACTGGTGCCACTTGAGAGGAGTGCACAGTTCTGCACTGAGAGTTCTCCTCTGCCCAGAGCCACACTGATGGGGCACAGCTCCCACGAGGAATATCACAAGGATGCAAGCAGCACAGCACAAGCCAAGCTGAACTCGTGTTGGCTTAAAATACCCAAAACAGGAGCGACCTGTGGCTAGGCAAGCAGGAGCGGAGTGGAGCTGAGCCGAGTTGCTTTGCCCATCTTGCAGCAAATTGATCCCAGAAAATTGGCTCATCGTGCTTAGCTTTCATTGCTCATTTTTGCTGAGGCCTTTTTATGTTTCAGCTTCTGCATGTTACACAAAAAGATCAAATCCAGAAGGAGCAGGAGGGCCGCAGTGCTTGCTGGAGGGAGCTGGGTCCACGCTGTGCTGCTGCAGCTGCACAGGAGCTCCCGGCTTCCAGACCAGCCTCTCCTCCCTGTCTGTCTCCTGGCCGTGTCAGCAGGAAGGGAGGCTTTGGCACTGGTGAGAACAGACAACCTTGAAGCAAAACACTGAAAGTTTGTGTGTGACTAAGTGGATTTACCACAATCTCCGGCATCAGATAAATCCCCACCCCTGGCCCCCAGCCCTCCCCTGCTTCCCTTTCCCACAGAGGCTCATCCAGTGTCGCTTAACTGGCCAGCCCCTGCCCTACCCTCTGCCACTCGCCCTTGGGATTTACCTTCACTGCCACCAGCATTTTGTCGTTGGTGGGGCTGAGGTTGTAACACTCGGCCAAGAACACCTTCCCAAAGGCACCTTCTCCCAGCTCCCTCTTCAAAACGATGTCTCTCCTCTTAATATGCTGGACATCTGTTGGAGGGAGGGGAGGAAGAGGGAGAGGGTTGGGGGAAGAATGAATCAGGGTTAATTCAGTGAATGGAAAACAACTAATTCAATTTTCTTGCAAGCTGCAAGGGAACTGAAATTGCTTCGCTAAAATATCTACAGGGATCTTTTTATCCACCCACTGAACGCAGCCATCTCTGTGATGGAGTTAGTCTCATGCAAAACATCTGCCAGGAAAGTACTTGAGGTTTATCAGTTCTCATGGCAAGCTTGCCCTCAGGGAGAGGAACCTTTGGGGCAAATTCTGCTATAAAGACATGAATCTCTTTGGAATGATCCTGGAAATAATCCATCTCTTGTGAGGTGTAGCAAAGGTCACATCCTTCCAATGAAAGGCCAGGTGAGATTAGAAGGTCCTGTTGAGTTTTGCATTTCAACAGAGATTAGTTTAAACTCAAACATGACAGATTTTTGAGGCTGAAGCTTGGCAAGTCAAAGCATTCCTGGGAGGAGGAGGACCAGTGACCCCCATGCTCCTTAGGACATTAGCAGGAGCTGGCTGGAAGTGCTGAGTACTGCCCCGCAGTAGGACCCTGACCCTGCAGCCTTCCACTACACAACTGTTCCCTCAGAAAGAAGGTCATCCCAGGATACCATCACTGGCACAACAGATGAACTGAACCCATTAGTTTCAATGATCCTTTCCACTGACATTTAGGACAGCGAGGACTGACAGAGAATAGCAGCCGAGGATTCAGGAAAAATCACAGAGCAGTAGCTTTTAATTGACCAGAGGTACAGAGGACAATGAAAATTGGTTTGCTCAGCTGACAGGTCATTTCTAAGGATTAAATTTGCCCAGATACCAGGCACCTACAGGGGCAGGGAAGTGACTATGGAATATCCACTGACTGTGTCATTATTAAATGCCACGAGTTTCTGGGAGAACTTGCTCTCTTCTGAGGACAACACTAAGGCACAGCAAACCTCTGAGCACCTTGCTGGCAACACAGCATCCCTAGAACTCCTCAGAAATAAAAAAAAAAAGGGCTCTTTTTTTAATTCTTGGAATGAACTGTAGAAGCAGTTAGACATGCACAGCCACCACAGCATTTTCTGGAGGCACAGCACCCAAAACTTCATCTCTATGAACTGTCCTTCAGTGGAGCTTTCCACCACCCTTGAGAACTGTGGCAGCACAGACCACTCCCAGCTTCAGCCTGATGGTGAAGGCCAGTGGAGAGCTGTGCACTCTTCTCCAGTGCTCAGTGAGCAAAAACTGATGTATGACAGGTCTCCTTAAGCAGAGGCATTATGTGGACAGTGCCTTCTTTCCACTACCATGGGATGTTCATAACTCTGAATCTGTTTGCTCATAAACTGGACCACTTTTGAGACTTTTCCATCTCCTCCTTGTGCCACAAGAGCTGTAAAGATACGTGTCCCTTAGATTAGGTGCATTTCCCTTGGGGCACTGCAGATGAAGGAGGTGGAAGTGACTAACTCTGACTTTCAGACTGGCTGCAGGGACACATCACAATCTGCCACCAGCTCCTGCCACATAGGCACCTGAGCAGGCACCTGTATCAACCTGAGGGGTCACATGCCCAACAACGGCATAGGTACCACTTAATATATCAAAAAGCCAATGGAAGACAAGCATACTAATGGCTTTCATGCAATTAAGCTTTTTAATTAGGAGTTCAGAGGCAGGTTTATGGAGCTGCCACCTCTGAGCCCTTGGCTTGCTTGGGAAGACGGATGCTGAGAGATTGCACAAGCAATGGGCCTTGTAATGAAAGACACCTCTCTGGGAATTCCCACTGACCTTTCTTAATTGTTCAATAGGCTGAAAACTGTTTCTCACCAATATTAATAATATTAGTAACATTAAGGCACAGGTTGGTAGCCACATCCAAAATTACTTTGGTTTTAAACCTGCAGTGGCAGCCAGGGAGAACAAATCACATGTGGACTTTGCCTCCTCCACCTGGTTTAGCTGAGTGTTTAAGGAGTACCTTGAGAAATCTGAGATGTAATGTGTTGAAATGAATGTAAAGTGATGCACTTGGGTGAGGAAACTCCTCATATAAGAAAAGCCCAAATGGCACAAATTTACTTAATAGAGTAGAGGAAAAGGGGTTTATCCTCTTTGTCTTGGCAAGCATTTCTATAGCACTCATCACTGCATTACCTTGGTCTTACTGTACTGACAAACCACATATTTGCATTCTTGGTCTCGTGAATAGCAGCAATCAAGAAAGCTGTGAGGAATGATCTTGTAGTAAGAGGAGCCCAAGGATATTTTTGAAAACTATGTAGCAATTGCAATCGAATTGTCTCATTTGGTATGAGATGAAGTTAAAAAAGAAACAGTCTCAGAAAAAACAGCAAAACTATTTAAGAATTTTTACACTTCTGATGAGTAACACCATGAGAACTGAGGCAAACCTCTCTTTCTAAACTCTCCAGGGTCTTGCCCAAAACTTTCAGCTCCCAATTTTTCCTCCCAACAACATCTTAAATTATCAGACATTTCTGAGAGCTGGCATCCAAACTGTGTAATTATGTCTACATTATTAAAATAATATCCCATCTGTCTTCAAGACCAGAATTTACAGTTGGTTGTTAAGAGTCACTTGAAAAACTTCAGGGAAAATTTATATGAAGAATTTAATGTGGTATTGTGGCAGACAGAGTCAAATTGAGGGAGAAGCAATACTTTTGCAGTAGTGGACTTGTGTAGCACTGTTGGATTTGAAGTTGACTTGGGTGGTTATAAAAATAAAAAGGTCATGAAGTTAAGTAGTTTGACAGCAACCAGACAATCTTAATGTAGAATCAGAAAAGTACATTTGCTGATCACAATTTCTCTCAACCTCAAATAGCCATAAATTTTGCTTCATAGTATTTTAGGCACAAATGGAATAGTAAGTGAGTTATAACAAATTGCTTTTTCACACGCTAGAGGCCTAAAACAGTGAAGTTTAGACCAAATTCTTCCCTTCACAGCAAGATCAGCACTATGATTAATTCTCACCCACTATAAAACACAGGCTTTAACCATAAAGCAGTGACAAGCCCCCCTGGCACGGTGTGGCCAGCAGCATTATTGTGCTCACCTTACACCTCTGCACTCGCCTGTCCCGGCTGTAACTCATGAGGAAGGCCAAATAGCCATGAAAGATGCTGTGCTGCAAGGGCACCTCAGAGCTTCATCTGCATAAATCTGTTTACCTCCTCCTGGAGGAAGCCGAGCCCTGTCTGATAAACAGCTGGTGTTTATTTGTTTTAGGCAGGCAGTGCTGCGCTAATCTGTCTCGGCTGTGTTGCAGTCAGCCCTGTAGACAAGGTGTATGCAAACTGCCTCTCCCTAAGTACCACTCTTTTTTATTTTTTTCCTCCCCATGTACCATTAACGTATTAAAACAAGACAACAAGACAATTCATAAGAAGATCCTGTGCAGAAGCCACAGCAAGACCTGACAGGAAAATAAGTAGAATTGACAGCATGATGCAAACTCATTCAAAGCCATGCTGTACCTACAGGAAGGATGTGAGTGCCTGACACTGAAGTTATTCCACTTTACAATGAAGCATCTTCCAGTCCTTGTTTTGGGATCATCATGTTTCTTCATGACACAGAAGAAAAGTTGGGCAGATTCCCCACCTTCCTTCTTGCCCATCAAGATTTAACACACAGAGAAGGTGTTTCAAACTTTTGCCATCGCTGTTGTTCTGAAAAGCCCATTAACCACATCAGAAAACACCTGACCTGCAGCAGGTTGGAAATGTCCCATAACTTTAGCTCAATGATGGCACCATCGGGACAAGTTAGAGCATTAACAACAGTAAGTCTGGGACCCGCTTTTACACGTGGCCTCCAAAGCAGGAAGTTTCCTTTTCTCCAGAAGAGCCAAGGCAGAAGGATAGCAGCTTTGGATCTGCAAAGGGATCTTTACCTAACCACCTCTGAACCTCTTGCAGGACAGCTGACTTGATCTGTGCTTAAAGTGAATTTAATCAGAAAAGTGGCTTTCTGAAACCAGAGAGTTCTTCCTCCTCATCACTTGCTCCCATGTGTCCTTACTCATGTCTTTTCCTCTCCTCGAGACAAACATCTTCTAGTTTGCTAAACTTGTGAACCCAACATAGCTATGGGGTACCAGAGAAGAAGAAGAGGGAAAAATATTAATTCTGCTTTTCTCATACATTAATCTACCATCTTCCGATGGGTCACTTCTGCACTGGCCCTTGTGATAGAGCCTGGAAAAATCAGAACTTTTCCACTTACATCATTGATTCAATTATTCTTCTCCCATCTTTTACTCTCATATTGCAGTGTCTCTCTAATTTATGGCAAGGTCAAGGCAAAAACACCCCAGCTCAACCTCCAAATTCCAGGTAGAGCATATGGAGCTGGTAACAGACTGTGTGCAATGAAAACACCTTGTTTTGAATAACCACCACTTTTCAATCACATGAGCGGATGTCAGGAAGTTGTATGAGAACATTTCATGAATCTAATTTTCCAATTACTGTCTCATTTCTAAATCAGTCCTGGGCATCAGATGAAGAAGAGATGGGTTCAGTGACAGTGCAAATTCTGCATTTCAAATTCCCATCACAACCAGCATCTTTAAAACCATGGTTTGCTAATACTCTTGAAACCTGGATGCACATGATTGTGTTTGGACACAGATAACTACAGTGGGAGGAAAATGGAGAAATCAATTTCCAAACAGAGTAAACCATGAACAGTGAGAGTACTTAAGTTACAGTAAACTGAAAAACTACTAATACTGGATCATTTACACCAGGTCAATTTCAATTGTTAAATTAATTTCAATTAATTCCTCATATCTTCTTTCAAACTCCCGAATAGCAAGCAGTCCGTCTTCTTGTATTTCTAGTGGGTTTCCTGACCCTGAACTACTGATTCACAAACAACATGTAGCTTGCTGGTGGAATAGAGCAAAATTATAGACATTTCCCCTTTTACTTTTGCTGCCCTCTTTATTGGAAGATTCCTCTTCTCACCTAGAAAAGACCAATATGAATTTTCAATAAATTTTTCTTCTCCCCCGACATGTGACCCTGTTTTCCCTAAAGGTAGGTCCTTTCCTGCACCTCTTCATCACCAGCTCCTCCCTCCCTTTGCTTTTTCACATCATGGCATTTCTTCTCTTTTTTCTTCTCCTCTATTTTTCACCCCTATTGCTGTTCAAGCCTTGTTTTAAAACTGACTTATTTTAGATCTGTTTCTAGGGTGTCCTGATTTGGGTCTGATCCTGGGCTCTTTGTAGATATGGTCTTGATTTTCATAAGCTTCTAAAGCCTCATTTGCATCAACAGCGCTTTATAAATGATAACAACAATGACATTTTTCAGCAGTGGCTGAGTCATTTGCTGTAACAACTAATTTATGCCAAAGAGTTGTCTCTTTCCTTTCTACATAAGTTGTCCACGAAAAGGTAGCAAAGTTCTCACTTAGTCTATGTGATTCATTCATTTCTTCCTCAACACTGCTGGAATAACTCTTGTGAATAAATGCTGCACAGCTCCGCTGCTCAGCCACAATTAAAATCAAATAAACAAAGCTTACAACTTACACTGGAAATCTTGTCACCACGACATGTAAGTACCAAGCAGAGAGCCCTTCATGTCAGGCAGTCAATTGCAGCCTGGATGGGAACCAAACATCTCGATGAGTTACCCAATGCACCCGATCAGAGAAGAGCGTGTGCATTGGGCAGGACCAGATCAAAAAGCCCTGCCACTGGAGGGCTGGCAAGGCATTCTCTCATAGATTTGTCCCATAGAGAGAGAAGATAACACATAGGCAGGCTGCACAGAGCCCAAGTCTCCCTCCTCATCCGGTGCAAATCCATCAAAGTCAATGGAAGATATTGATTTCAATCATGGACTGCTGTGAAATACAAGTAAACAAAGGGAGGATCAGTCCCACATCATTTTAAAAAATGGAGACATAAACAGTCTGTTTCTTATCTCTGCCTGGACTCCACGTAGGTAGCCCTTCACTTCTGGTGGCTTCTCTCCCAGCTCTGACATGAGCCACCTCTGGGAAAGGGCCCAGGTACACGTTCCGACAACTCGGCACAGTGCCCAGACACTGGTTCCTTGCCAAGTTCCTCTGTGAGGCACCCTTCAAGGACTTGGACTCAAAAAAGTCATGATTATAAGCACCAAGCAGTTCTGACACAAATCATAGAGATTTATGTAAAGCATATCTGAATCTTTGGGAACTTGGTGGAGAAACCACAGCCTTCAAATCAGCTAATGATCATACTGCTTCATAAAGACTTTAAGAGAAAGCTATTTTATGTTTCTGCAGTTCTTTTCATTTTCTTACCATCCACTTCATTCCTTGGGAGCAGCACAAGGCATGAGTGCAGATCCCAGGTGGGAAGGAGGCTTTATTGCTCAGCTGACCCAAGCAGACCCAGAGCTAATGCACTACATGCCGCTAAATGGACCTTGGTAAAAAATAACAGGCCTTGACGCATTTAGCTGGACAATTTTGGCAAAAAGAATTATCCAGTTATACCAATCTACACCAGGAGCTAAAGTTCACTGCAATTGAGCTCAGGAAAACAGGAGAGGAGAAACCTCTGCCTGCCAGATCTCTGATGCTTTGGAAATATCTGACATACACCATTTCCAAGCATACCTCTGGCAATCAGACATCATCAGCTCCACTGGCTTTTGCTGTTGCAGCAGCAGATGGAGAGGAGGCCCTGACCCAAAGCGCTGCCTTTCAGCTTCCAGCTAACTCCAGCCAGCCCTGATCTGAGGGAGAGATGCTGCAGAACAGCCCTCAAGCTCCACAGAGGGACGTGATTTACAGTTCATCCAGTGACTGGATTAGCACCCTCTGAGCTGCAGCACCAGCTCCAAAAGCAGCCACACAGAGACCACCGACAACAACAGTACACAGGTAGAGTGCTCTTGGAGCTGAAGGGAAATGGAAAGGGAGTTTGTGTGTGTGTGTGTGTGGTGTGTGTGTAAAAGAGCTGATAGAAAGGCAAAGAACAAGCACCCCTTAAACCAACAACTCATCAGGAGCAAGTCCAGAACCCATCAGGCTACCTCACCAAAACATCCTGACAACCACCTGGAAGCAGGTGACATTACCTGGTGTGACATACCTGTAAAGTTTAAACCCAAACCAAAGCAAATTCTCATTAACTTCATCGAAAAAAAATCTGAAAAATGGTAAAGTTAGAATGCACTCAGCACCATTCCACAATCACTTTTTAGGTAAAAGCTTCTCTCTCACCTTAAATCACCTGACATTCCTATAAAAACAAAGCACAACTTCAAACCCCTCTCATCCATTTCAGTCCCATAAATCTGAGTACAAACCACTTAGTAATTATTTGGTGAAGAGAGTAATACAAAGTGTGCCACAGCCACTGGGTGCTGAGCAGTCTCAGCCAGGAAGCACAACACTGCATAGTCCTGCAGAACCAACAGTTATCCTGGGGAGATCTCAACAAAAGGGGGTAAAGCAAGAGGGAGGATCCTGAGCATCACCCCCAGCCTGGCAATGACCACAGCAGCAAATGAAAGAACCCTTCAGCACATCCATGCCTTGCACAGCAGCAGGCTCTTCTTTTGAGTCAGAATCCATCTCCTCCTCTTCCTGCAGATTTATGACTTTCTGGAATTACTCAAGAAAGAGTTCCTACAAACAGGACCTTCCCTTGATCCAACAAGGTAAATCTCCTCACCTGAGCTGCGGTCAAAGGGTAAAATGTCCTTTTAGTATGGAGACCTTGAAGACTTTACCAAAAGAAACCCAGTGCTCCCAAGGGTCCCTGTGGCCATCAGGGTTGGGGTTAGGCAGCAGGCAGCTGTAAATGGGTTCCCAGTTGTGCCCCAACCCATTCTCTGCCTCTGCTTAATCTGCTTGTGCTAAGACACATGTCAAGATTCCCCCAGGTTAAGACAGTTACTCTGGTCCCCCTTGCTGTTTTCACCTCTACAAAGCCTGGGGACAGCTTCACCCTGTGCTTGCCAATGTCTCTGCGTTCACCAACTCCTCCTCAGCTGGCTCCCAGAGGAACACAAGACATTACTGATGGGACCAAAATCTTACTAACATTCCAGGCAAAAGATTTAAAAACCATCCAATGATTCCCAACATCATCTGCACCTTCTCAATTTCTGACTGACACATGCTGGAAGGATAAACTGCTTTTCCAGCTTCAGCCGCTTCTGTCTCCTTAGACATCCAGCACCAACTTCTCATCCTGAGGGGACACTTAGGCTCTGCTAACAAGAGTTAACAGACTGCTGGCATCTTCTGAGGATGAAGACTATGAATATCAAGACATGGGTAGAGGGGGGACAGCAGTGGGCTGCAGAGGTCATTGCACTGGGTGAAATGTCCAAGAGCCCCATAACAATGTATCATGAAAGGAATCTTACACAAAGCACCGTCCTCACCAACTCACTGATACACTCCAGCAGCTCTTGGAAACGGGGACTGGGATTCTTGGCAGGGTGGGAGGGAAAGGGAAAGGGAGAGGAGAAGGGAGTCTTTCTGGAGAGCATGTTTTCCTTGCACCAGCCAGGCCCCTAGGTCCCCTGCTGCCAAAGCACTCAGAATGAAACATTAATTCAATACCACACATTTAATTACACATTATTTGAAAGTGAATTTATTTAACAGAGGAAAACAGTCTTCAGAGATCATCTGCCTCCTTCAGACTCATGTGTCTGCAGGGAGGGGACTTGGAGAGGAGATAGGAGGCATAATGGTTTGTTTTACATCAGCAGCTATTGCTATTCAGTTCATCCCCTCAAAAGAGGAGATTTTAAGGAGATAGAGTTGTGTTTTGCAGCAACTTACCAGCTGATTTGATTTTCCAGCTAGTTTTCACTTGATTGGAAAGTGCTGCTGCAGACAGATACCACTTGTCTCTCTGTTTTACTATTTTTCCAGGGGAAAGGAAGGATTACTGGTGAAGGGTTGGAGGGGGATTGGCTGCCCCTCGAGGGACCATGTGATAGTCAGATTTCAGGCTTAAGGCTTTAACAACACAGTAATCAGACACTCAACAGCATCCTATTGCTGAGATGGATAATCACAAGAAAGCGGGAAGTGACCGGGTCTCAGCAGCAGCCTGGCAGCTTGGAGAATGTCTCTCAGCAGGAGCACAGAGGCTTACCTCCCACCCCCGAGTCACAGGGGCTCAGGGCTACGGACTGCCCCAGCCTGGGAGCTGACTGCACAGCCCTGCCTGCTGCAGCAGGGCCAGGAGCCCGGCAGAACCTGCTTTCAGCAGCATCGAGCCTCGTATTTCCCCAGCCTGTGCTCCACTGCAGGGATGGCAGCAGACTCCTGGGCCTCACGTTTCCCTGGCCAATGCTCTGCTGGAGAGAAGGCAGCAGACTCCTGGGCCTGGTGCAGGCAGCAGCTCCTCCATGGCTGAGCTGCTGCAGGGCCAGAAATGAGCTCCTGGGTCCTTTGAAGGAAGGAGTTTCTCACAGTGAACTCAGGCAAAGCTTTGGCCTTTGCTGTCCTCTGGCACCCCCACAGTGTCCCAGCAGGCAGATGCCACACAGGGCTGGCTTAACTGGTGCCATATGATCCTTTCTCCCAGCCTTCATCCCTGCACTGACTCTTCCTCACACTCCTTAATTTGGGAGCAGCACTGAAAATCTCCCTCATCTATGCAACAGTCTTGATTACACTGCATTCCCCCTCACCCCAAGCCAACACAAAAGTGTTCCATCCACCACAGCTCCCTCCAAAAGCTACCAGCAGAGCTCAACCCAGCCAGTACTGACCCCCCACAGCAGGATGTGACTCTGACAGACATTCCATGGTCAATCATTGCCCTTTTTGGCCTCAGCAGCCAGATCTTGCTGGTGTCCTTCCCCTCCCAGCCATCAAACCTCAGTGCCATGCTGCAGTGTGCTTGCACACCCATGTAGATATTGCAGCACAGGGTTCAGGTGACAGCGTTAGGCTTTTCTTTGTAATTTTGAGCATTTAGGGGGTTTTGATACTACTGTTTCAGTATTGTTCAGTTGCTGCCCTGATTCACAATTTGAAGGATCTAGCCCACACCATAATTGCTAAAAAATTCCACATATATTGAATATGTTCTGGAAAATATGTGACTATTAGAAGGGTGGCACTAAATAAAGAGGTATGGTTTGGAAGTGGTTCAGACTAAAACTGTGATCCCCATTGCAAAGTCCAGAACAAGAACCAACCCCAAAATCGGGTGCAAAATGAAGAAGTATTTTTAGACAAAGTGCAGTTTCCTCCAGATGTGGAAGTGCATAAAGACTTCCAGAAAAATCTGTCATGACAGAATTCCTGGACCGTCTCAGAGCAGAAAACTTGGTGAAAGGGTCTTGTGTTCTGCATTTTCCAGCTAGAGTTCCAGGCAGGTTGAAAATCCTTCTGATTGTTGCCGTCCTCACCATCATCACAAAGAAAAAAAGGGAAAGGACAATTTTGAAAGAAACATAGCATCATCTCACCTTTTTTGCCTTTTTTTTTTCTTTTTTTTTTTTTCTTTTTTTTTTTTGCTGTCTGTAAACTCCAGGTAGTATTATTATTTCTTGCCCCATGCCCAGTCATTTTCCCACCAACAACTTTGCTTGGTGGCCTTTAAACGAGTGGCTAATGCAGCCAAACCCATGGAACAAGAATATTCCAGAAGTGAGGCCATATGGAGTAAAAACATGAGGTGTTGAAAGACAGATCTCAGGCCCAAGTTATGATTTCCTTAGAAAGTCTCTCTCTAGTTTGCCCAGTTTCCATCTCTCCTTCCTTCCCACCTCCTCCTCTGACTCCCTTTCTCGCAGGACCGACACAGGAGGTGTTCTTGTGTCTGTGGCTTGATGAGGTGTTCCCTCATTCACATTCTCTTAAGACCCCAAATGGGCCTTGCTCTTTGTTTCTGCCTGAGGTTTCCTTAGCTTTCTGCCTGCTTGTTCTGTCTGCACATCCCTTTTTCCATCTCACCAACACTTCCTGCAGGAGAAAACCCCTGAAGGAGGAGTAATGTGAGACAGCTCTGCCTGCTGGGCTCTAAAATTATTGTGGTTTGGGTGATTTAGGCTATTGTTAAGAAGTAGCAAATGCAGAGAGGGATAAAGAGGAGGAGGATCATACAAAGGAATTACTAATCTGATGGGGAGAGCAGCTGGTCCTCATTTAACCCTCCAGGTCTGTGCATGATTGTGCTCCTTTGGCCTGTGACTGAGTCACAAGTAGGAATGAATTTTGTGCTGGTGCTCCTGTGAGGCTGCACACCAAGAGAAATCCACTTTTCCTCCAAGGTTCCCCTTGCTGTAGAAAAAAAATGAGGGGGGTAACAGCAGAGCAGCTCTAGATGAGAGAAAGGAGCCCACGAGCACCCTGGGTCCGTCCTGCAGAAGAGGATCCCTAAAGGCAGAACTCAGATGTGCATCAACTCCAAAGCAGTTCCACGGTGGGATCCAACTTGTTTCCCAGGCACTGGCTGTGCAGAGGCACTGGCCAGCCGGCACCAGCTTCCTCTCCTTGGCAGAAACAAACCTCTTCGAGGAGTAAGAGGTGAACCAGAAATAGGTCTCCTTGGGTTAGACTTTGAAAATCCCTCATCACCAGGAGGTCAGCACTTTTTAAGGAACCACATGCTCTTGTTAGAGCATCCTTCCCTGATGGCACTGCTTCACTGTGTCCCTGCTGCCTCCTGCCCTTATTGTGGTTATAGAGCAGAATCCATCTTGGGTTACTGTCTCTGACACTCCCAGCACAGGGAAAACACAGGGTGATAAAACAATATGTATTTGTCCATTTTTCTGTCTGTCATCCTTCAGCGATGTCTCACACCATTATGAGCCAGATGGTTGGGTGAATTTTCACAAAATCCAGCACAAATTTCAATGAGTGCAAGAGGGAAAAAAAAAAAAAAAAAAGAATCCTACAGTTTTCTCCTGTGGCCAAACATCAGTGTCTGCACCAGAGGAAATATGCCCAGTTAATTCTTCTTAAAGGCCCTGGTGAGACTCAAGAAAACATTCTGCAGTGCTGGTAGCCTCAGAAGACATGATTAATTGCAGATGGTGAAAAGGTGCATGTTCAGCTTTAACTGAACTCTGTTTGAAGACTGGATGATTGTTAAGTTGGTATTCAAGGCACATGGGGAAGGCAACGTATGAGGATCATTAGCTACAAAACCAAGATATATATATATATGTAAATATATATATACACTTTATACATTTATATATATCATAATATATATATGATAATATGGCTTAACAGCTTAATTTTAAATGTGTATTATGAAGTTTTACAGCAAGAACATACTGCTCGTGGAAAGGACCAAAATCAGCAAGATTTCTGGGGAAGGTGGGAAAGACTAATACTGATTTTCAATTACCTGAGGATGCAGAGGCATAAAAAGAACATCCCAAAGCTGTCAACAGCAATTTGTAGATGAATATATGTGGGTGATGCTGCAGAGCACTGAGTGGGGTATAACAGTGGAAAGATCTTCAACACCTTTAGCTGTTTCTTCTCACTAGTGTAGAACAGGTTGTATTTCATCCCAAAAATCCTTGAACAAGACTGTATATGTGGCTTTCCTGAACTGCCTTAATTGAAGGGCCAGCATCAGATGTTGGGACGGTAACATGACAAAATGAGAGGCCACTAATCCAATCCATCAGTCTCCCTGCAAATCCTGTCTCCTTATTGCAATCTGAGCTTGGAAAGTGACCCCAAATTCAGCTTGTAATGAAAAGGTCACCTTGAAGTCTTTTCTTTATCAATCAAGAGTTTAAATCAAGTCTCTTAACCTTTTCCCAGGGCACAGATTTTTTAAGTAGGTAGTGGGAAAACCTACTCAGATCAATATCTGAGTGCATATGAGGACCCAGAGTTCAAAACTTTACTCAGACTTCTTGCATTTACACAGCCCAGGCTGCCAATTCTCCTGCAAACAGAACTCACATCAAGTCATCTGAGGTCTCCAAACTAGAAAACGGAATTGTAGAGAGAGAAGAAAAAAAATAAAAAATAATGAAGGAATGAATAATTACTGAGCTGTTAAAAATCACATCTTCATTTCTGGAAGGAGTTCAATGAACAAAAAAAATTCCTATGCTGCCCAGTTTGCTTCATTTATCCTTTCTTAATGCATAGTGCTGTTCTCTGTGGCATAACTTGCAGTGTCTTTCTCTCTGCTTCTCTTCTCTCTCGAGGGATTCCTCCTTCAAACACGTCCCAAATCAGGAGAGGCTCTGGGTGTGTTTGGGACCTTGAGCATAGTCAGTGCTGGTGAAAAATCCCTCAGCCCATGATGCTACGGCAGGGAGGACTCTGGTTCCTCCCTTCAGCATTTTCTTCCAGATCATTAGCAGACATCAAGAAAAACACAGGTGATTAACAGTGACTTCCAGAACATATTACTTTCTACCTCTTTCCAATTGGAAACACTTTTAGCAACAACTCTTTTCTGTCTCTTGCTCTTAGGGAAGATTCTATATGGGTTCTTTGTTTTGTCAATGCATTTGTCAATGCTTCTACCCCTAGTCATTAATTTCAGATGCTGGTCCTTGTCACATACTTGTGGAACATCTCAGTGTAGTATCCACTGAACTTCCCTCAGATAGAGTGGCAGTGAGTTCCTCAGGAAATGACAACAGACTAGCTGAGTATGATCTTCCACTCCTTCAAGCCACATTACTTTGGCCTTCACAGAGCACTGCTTTCCAGGCGTTCTCCCACAACATCCTTTAAAGTTTAAGAAGATTCCCAAGGATTTCCCAGAGCAAACACCAAACTCAGTGGTCCGTCCCTTGTCCCCACTGTGTCCACCACTTTCCAACTCTCATCCATCTGCCCAATTTTAAACAGGCAAATTAAAATGTCATCAAAGAGCTTGGCAAGTTCTGTGCATACCCTCAGGATGTGATCTCCATCTGGAGAGGATGCTCACCTGGTCCCGTGCCCTTGAACAGCTGGTCACAGATATGAACTCTTCATCCTCCATAAAGTTGAATGCAATTTTGGCAGATGAAAAACATTTAATAGTCCTTCTCCCCTCTTATCACTGATTCAGGCTGACTTTTGTTCTGTCATCAGTGTAAATTCTCCATATATCACTCAAGATAAACACTTTATCCTCCATATCCTCTGTACCAGCTCACCGTTTTCCTTAAAAATCCAAACCCCTTCTTGTTGTGAGGCCAGTTTTGTTGTCTCTGAGGCATTTATGTGCAAAAGGACGTTCCTGCCTGAAATACACCCTCAGCATCTGTATGGCTGCTGCTTTCCATTCCTCTGTTTTCCCCTTCATTCTTCTTCCTCCCTGCTCCTTTCATTGTGATACTTCAGCCGTGCCCCATTATGGTCTCTTCCTTAGCTAGTCTGGTGTATGTCAGTCTCATCATCCTGCCTTTTATTATCTTTATTTTTGCTAGAATGAATGTTTAGGGCAGCCTTCCCAACTGTGTCTGAAAGACAGGCATTAAAGCCCAGCCAGCTTTCTTCCACTCATTTCGCATTCCCTGTAAGCCAGCTCTCCAAAAGGCCACTGGTTTTGTGTGGCTGCCCTTTCTGCAGACCCTCCTCAGCACTTCAGCTCCACAGGGAATATAATCACTTCTATTTCAAGTGTATTTATTGCGGTTGCTCAATTTCCTTTAATCTGTCATTTCTCCTTCACCTCCCCCCACGATTGCTTTCTTTCCACTGAGCTGTGAGTGCACTGAGGAGGCTTTTACCTCTGACCCTCTCTGTCTGCTCCAGTTCATCCCTGCCCTGGCTCACGCTGGACATCTTGTGCATTGATTATTGCTCATTACCGTGTGGTGTAATGAACGTGCTGGGCCCTTTGCAAACAAATGCATGTGTCACAGACAGCAGCTCCCACTGCTGACCCCTCAGGACTAATTGAGGCAGAGAAGACAAAACTTTCAGGCACAAATTGCCTGTATCATCATCATCACTGAGAAGGAAAGAGACCGTGAAACTCTCCAAGGCCTGTCTGAGAGAAGGAAACCTTAACAACAGAGTGCCCATGTCTGCCTGAGTCTTGTAAAACAACATATTTCTGGGCAGGGAGAACAATGTTTCTATGTAGGGGATGCATGTCCCTCCAGTGACAAGGCTGAGTGCAAAACCACAAGCATCCCTTCAGAGCTGGAGCTGTAACAGGCAGAGAAGCCCCAGCGGACATGAAAACCATCAACATGCCTCCCTGTATGTAAAGCTGTGTGAGCACGCACACCGCCTGAGGTTTAATTGGTGTATTAATGTATTAAAGCACTGACACAAACAAACAGGGACTGCCTTCATAAGCTACAAAATCCTTGAGTACATTGTAATTAGCTGGGCTTGTTAAACCACTTAATAAGCAATAGATAGCATGTGTCTGATGCCCCTGCGTCTTGGCTCAGAGGGAAAGACAGGCAATTGCTTAAATCTGAAATGTGTTCAGTTCTCAGGTGAATCCTAAGAACTGTTCCCCTGACATAGGGAAGTTCTGCCCAGGGCAGACACAGCTGAGACCAACACCAGGGTCACTCAATATGGTTCCCACTCCTCCCCTTGTGTCCTCTTCCCACCAGGCAGCTCCCAGGTTGTGTCAAGGAAAGGTGGGAAGGGCTGGCACTGGGAACCAGCAAGTCATCACCAGGATTCATGCTCTGATCACCCTTCTCCCACTCCCTGAAGAGTCACAGAAAAGGGGAGAAGTCAGCAGGGACACAGCCAAACCAGGCAAGACAACTGTAGTTACCCAGCATCATTAAATGCAAATGGGCAGGCAGTGCTTTAATTTTATCCCAGATCCCAGCTTACTCCCACAGTGCTAGCATCCATCCCTGTGCCCCTGTGCAGTCCAGCTGGCCATCCAGCTCCAAATTTAACTTTCCCCAGCACATCACCACGCACAACTGCAGCTTTCCGAGAGCGGGCAGAGAAGCTCCCTTAAACACCGCCTCCACCCAAGTCCACCACGGGGATTTGCAGCTCTGCAGCTATTCCTAGATCCCAACTGGATTCTTCTTTTCATCTTTGTTCTGCCTCCTATTCTAGCTGAACCCCAGGCCTGCTGCCTTGGAGCTTCCTCCAAATGCTGCATTCATCCATTTTTAAAGGTGACCTTCCAACTTTAAAGGAAGTTAGCAAGCCTCACTGTCTTCATTTGCCCTCTCCTTCTTTTCAACCTGCTCTTTATTATGAATTAAAAGGGGGCCTGAAAGGTTTTCTCTATTAAAAAATAAAAGCTTTCGAAAGAGCACACATTTCCAAATAATCTCTCTCCCAATTTTTGCATGACGTCTTGCATGTCATGGTGTTTTCTTGCTGCAAACTATCAGCTGCCAGCCCTGATACTCTGATTCGGCCACTTACCTGACCTTGTGGGTTGCCTGTCACCCGCCACTGGCCACTCTCTCCCTAGTTCTGTCACTGCTGTTTGGCAAAGCAGTGCCCTGAAAGGTTCTGGGTGAAAAATGACTTTTGAGTGAGCAGAGTTAAAAGTGGGGTTATTTTTAACTTGGACAATACCAGATACCCAGGCTAGACTGTGGCCTCATAAGCTCTTGTGCTGGCACAAATGAAGGGCAGCAAATAAGTGAAGTTCTCTTATTTTATCTTACTGCCAAAAGTGCATTTTATGAGCCCTGGGGCTGTATAGCAATGGGAAGGGAAGGTGTCTTGAGCCCTGAGCAATAAGATTACTCTTGTCAATGAATTTGTGACAGTAATTAGAAAGGAAATAGCAAAGCAACATGAGAGTCTCCTGCTGCTGTGGTACACATTTTGCCATTTAATCAGGACAAATAGAACATGAATTTTTACTGTAATACAACTGATATAGGAAAGAAAACCATGATCTTACAAACTGAAAGCTCAACTTCCAGCCCTTCTCTTAGATTACAGAATCAAACAAACAACAACAGCAAAGCACAAAGAAAATAAACCTCTTCCTCCCTTTCCACTCTTTCGGCTGTGACATATGCTGCTATCCAGACAGGTTGTGTTGGTTATTTCTATTTGCCAAGAGGTCGAATCACCACCATACAGCCACACTCTGGACTTAATCATCAGCTTTTGCTTCCATCCAAGAAACCAGAGACATTTTCTGAGCTAAGGACATCTGCCTGCCAGGCATGAGGCTCATACCCACAAACTCATTTCATGCTAACCACCAAGTGACCACAAATGAGTAGGAGCCCTTATTCACAGCTGGCTTGTGCCACACTGAGCCTGGAAGTGCTTGGCTCAGTCAGAAAACACCCAGCCTCTCTTCCCAAACTGTTCAATAATCCCTACCTGACACTTTGCCAGACTAAGTGTTAATCCTTAAACCCTGCTTGATCCCATAGCATCCCTAGGACTCTTTCATTCTCCTTCCAAGCCAACATGTCCATGCTTTTCCTGACAGCCCCACCGTGCTCTCACATGCTCACTAGGACATACACTTCAGCTCTTCAAAAGCCAACCACCAGGCTGCACAACAAGGGAAGGAGCTGATTATGCTCTTCCTGCAATTAACTACTGAAAGTAGGTGAGTAGTTCAGATTTTTAGGAGAAAAAGAAGGCTTTCCAAAGCAAAGGCAAGATTTCAAGGAGGTACTGCCAGGTCAAGTTTGAGTACAATACATAATGGAACACTCCTTACTTCGCCTCACAGCCTCAGCGTTTCCTTGGCTCTGATGCTCAGTTTTATCTTTGGACTATGAATGATTCATGGAGCCTTAAAATATATATAATCTATATCTCCTAGAACAAAGAGTCTTTTTTTCAGGGGGTTTTAAGGGAGCAGGGAGCAGCATGTGTTCTGCCTGCACTTGGGCTTGGATGTCCCTTGGGAAAGGACCCTTGTGCGTCCCCACTTCTTCCCAAACCCAAGCAGCTGTACTGAACTTGCAGCTGAGCTCTGTGGGAGACCCCAGCTCAGCCTCTACAACACAGAGATGTGCTGCTGAGGGTCTCCAGAGTTGCTGTCTGGAATCACACCCAGCTCAGAGCCAGGCTATTCTCATCCATTGCTGGCAGTCCCAGTGCATGGACACCATCAGTGGGACTGTGGGGCACTTAAATCATTTATACAGAACTGCAGATGGGGAAGCTGCAGCAAAAACTTACCTCCATGTCACAGCCTAATCCCCTTAAGGCTTTACCATCCCATCCTCCAGTCCACTCCCTTGGGCTGTGGATCGCATTTAATGAGTGTGTTCTTCCCTTGGAAATCCAGCACCACCTTTTCATCATGAATATTTGACTCCTACCACTCATACAAACAGAAATATACACATCCCTCTGCATCATGATCAGTGAGCATCTACTTACTTCTCCAGACAAGGACACCACTTTGGACAACTCCAAGGATGTTATGCCAAAGGCATTTCCTTTCCAGCTGAAGAGATGACCATCCTCTGGTTTCTTGTTTGGGAACCTAAGCATGGGGCTAAATGAGATTGGGTGAAAGCTCCAACCAGTGGGGCCTGTTCTCACTCAGAAGGGAGCACAGGGAAACGAGAGGTGGAGAGGTTTCAGAGAGGGAGGGCTGGAGTCCTCAGTGGCTCACGTCCAGCAAGCTGTGGGATGGCTCCCTCCCTGTGCTGGCATGTCAACAGCCCAGCTGGATGACAGACTGAGCATGACAGTGCTATAAACTAAAGGCACAGACATGGCCCAAAGGGTTCAACCAGCTCTTCAAGACATCATCCAAACAGATTCCTGTGCAGCCCTTTGATTTCAGTGGCCCTTTGGATCAAAGAGCCAGGTTTCGGTCTGTGCTGAATCTACAGCTCATGATCACCACATTTCCTTGTTTTTTGAGTCTTAGAGGTTTTCTTAGAAGGGACATCGTCAATCCTTACCTATTTGGGTGTACAGGACAATATATTTTATGCTCAGGAGTCTTCTTTGTTTTCTAAGGATGACTCTATCATTTTGGTGAGAGATATTTGCTTTCCCTTGTGAGATTGCTAGTGATATCATTCTGCCTTTGGCTTTGTGGGTTGTTTTGTGGTTTGTTGTTTGTTTGTTTTTTTTTGAGGTTCATGCCAGCATCACTGAACCCAGAGAAGGAAATCTGGCAAAACATGAGATGCTTCACACATTACAGCCATGCAGGGAAGCTTAAGGACCTACAGAAATTTTTACCCAACTCCCAAGAGTCCATGGTGAGGTTAACAGGATTAAACTGAGCTCAGTCGCAGTCACAGGATGATACTTTCATCCAAGATACACTGTCAGGGATTTTGTTACCTTATTCTGAAGCCATGGCTATAAGATCTGTTGGGATTGAGTGGCAAGCATGTCATCTGGCTGCAAAAAAGGCATTCTCTTGGTGTTGGATGCGCTGCTGGCTGTGGGCAGGAGGGTTAAGGCACATCACAGCCTTTTTTTTGCTGATTGCTAATGAAAATAAGAAGCTGGAACTATCATCAAGTAGCCACCCTTGCAGTTCTGTGCTCTCAAGTCTTCTAAAGGAATCAGCAGCTCTGCCAAACACCTCCCACAGCTCTGCCACACCTGCTGGCGTCCTGGCTGCATCCTCTGTCACTACACCTGACCTGGGTGGTCAAATAGGAGCAGCCGTGGGCATTAACCCTGGGCTCCAGAAGCACTTGGCTCTTCTGCTTTTCTACTCCCACACAGTGCCAGACCTGCAGCATTTCCAGCCAGAAGAGCCTCTGCTTCCTCCTGAGCAGGGGCTGACAGTTTCCCACTGATACTGTCTAATGCAGTCAGTTATCATTGATGCATTTAGAGCAGATCCATCAAAATAATTCCTGCTGGAGGTCTGAATCCAGCACATCACACACAATAGCTCCCTAGAAGGAGAAAAATGACACTTACCTGTCTTTAAGTGAGGCCCCTCTCAGTCGCCTGCAACGTCTGTGCGTGGTGAGATGTGGTGGCTTTGGGGGACTTGTACCTCTGGAGTTGTTCCAGCAGTGCTGAGCATGTGACTGGAGCTTAAACACTTAAGCTTCCAAACCCTCTGGGACCACCCAATAAACAGACATGTTCAGGAAGCACAAAGCAAACCTACAGTCACCTTCAGAAGCCCACAGGAGGCTGGAGCAGGCACTACCAAGGAAGAAATGACCATGCTCAACTGCTCCTATCATCCCCACATATTGCCTGACACTGATACAGCAAACCCAAAATGCTCTGTTGATCCAGAGTATCTCTAAAATTGCCAGGCAACAAGGCCTCCATGAGGAAACCTGAGCAGAGGTATGGCTCTTCAACCTGGCAAGACGAGCTCACATCAGTGATGTTTGAAATGTGCATTAGCATGATGTCACTGTACAGGCCTGACAGTGGCACCAGGGACTGAATCCTGGCACTGGATACATCAGCTTGCAAGACCAGGAACTTCTCTCTCGTATTGGGTGTGGCAATACTTCACCACCTCACCAGCCTAGTCCATGGACTGCAAGCATCCCTCCCTCCCTTTCCCAATTATCTTAATAAACAACCTGGACACATCTATGACTCATTTAAAATAATGATGATCTGGCCAAAATCATTTTATTCAGACATCATGGCAGTTTACCGAGCCTAATGCAGCTCCAGTCTGACTCTCCCTGACTCCTCATGAATGAGCCTGACCTCCAGCAGTGGCTGCTCTGTCATCAGTGGATGGAAACCCACACACAGGTCAGACACAGGCTGCTCCCGGAATTCAGACTGGAGCCAGGAAAGATACTTCCTCTGAAAACAAGCTCTTAACTGTTCCAAAGGCCCAGGCAATGACAGTTTGTCTTGCCTGCAGAAAGAGCTGTTGGGATGTACTAATGCCAACATATGAAAAATAAACATCGGGTTAGGGACAACCCCAAATAACAGATGATTGAATGGTGTCTCTGCATGTTACATTTCTGACTACCTGTCTGAAACATTCACTCACCTAACCCAAGAGCAAAACCAACACCCATCACACAACATGAATATTTGAAGCAAAATCTTGGAGAAAAAAGGCCAAATACTCTGAAATAACAAAGAAATGCTTACAGAAAGTCAACTTCTCTGCAGGAATCAGGCACAGATCACAAATGAGTCACTAACAGCGGAGCAAATCATTTAACCAGTGCTTAGAACAAATCCCTCCACTCTGAAGAACCAAAATTTATTCCTGCTGATTAGTCAGCAGTTACACTCCTAAGTTCAAAATAATACCAAAATTCAAATGAAGCTGTCTTGCAGTTGCACTCTGCTTTACTGCTGGAGAAACTATCATCTTCTCTTTGCGAAGGAATCCTCCTGCAGTTATTTACTGGTGTGTGGGTTGGGATTTATTCTAGCTCTGTGGCATCAGACCACATGCTGGCACCACCAAGGAGCCTGCCTGTCTTAAGGAAAGTAGTAGAGACAACACTGGAGAAACCACAAAAGATAAAGGCAAAGCAAAATCCACCACAACAGCAGAAGATGCATCATTCCTTCACCAGGTAAAGCACCTTTTCCAGCTGTGAGTGGGCAGATCTCCTATCAAACTCCACCCACACCCTCAAAGCAGCTGTATGCACTTTCCCACAGTTTGTTAAATTTTCTTCCAACTGCTTGGGCTCTGCAGGCACTGGTAAATGCATGGTTAATATGGACTCTTTGACTCATTGCACAAACAGCACCAGAAGTGCTTCCAAACATTTAGGAAAAAATGAAATCACTCAGCATTGATTTCTTGTGTGCTCTCTTGCTGCTGCTCGTCCAAACCTGTGGTTTTTAGCTTTACTATTGTGTCTAGGCCTCTTGATCTTCTGCTAATGCCAGGCTTAACCCTGAGGATCTGCAGCTTGTTCTGGGTACAAATCAGAGTAGAGCAATGATGCACTGCTGCAGTTTGCTGAATCAGCAGAAGCAGCTTCCTTTGACTCCCCACAGCTCCCAGGAATTCCCTGGACAGCAGGACACAGATACAGGGAAAGAACAAAGACCTGATGGTAGAAAGAAACACCAAACCACCTTCCAAACAAGCTTAAGCCTCTTGGGAGAGAATGCACAACTCCTCAAATGCACATCCAAATAAACAAAATAGCAGCAAAGAACATCAGGACTCAGTGCAATGTGGATAAACAGCTGCGGAAACTCAATATACCCCAGTCATGACCTACAGCATCCCACACATCAGACACTGCCCTGCAGCAAGTCTGAGCGCAAGGTCCCACACAATGACTCCACTCTGGAGAAAGTGCCAGAAACACACTGTGCCCATCGTGCTCCCTCCAAGCAGAAACTAAAAGAAACATGACTCCATCTTTTTAGAGTCAAAGTACAATGAGCCAAAACTTTGTTTCTCTGCTTATTCACACACAGGCTCTACACTCTACAAGACCTGAGGAGGCAAGGTTGTGATGGTCAGGAGGAGCTGATCATTCCTGCTAGAGGTCCACTGCTCTCACCCTACCAAACCAGCATTATCAACTCATGGTCCAGCTGTCATAAAGAGCATGGAGCCTTCACATGGGTACATCAGACAACAGAGACAACCAAGAAGGAAGAACAAGAAGAAATAAGTGCCAAACCCCTCTGTGATGCCTGTCAGAGCACGTGGTTAAACCAGCTCCTTTTGAACTGACAGCATCAAAAATATTGTGGGAACTCATATGTAAGGAGTCAGTTGCCCTGAAAACAAAGCAAAGCGAACCAAAGCTGACCATAGCAGCAGCCTGAGTAATTGGCTAATCAACCACTGTTTGCAATGTTTCTGGGTTGTGAAATCTGATAACAGACCCTGCAGTAGTGGAGAAGAAAAGACAGAGCTTCCAAACCCCATTTTTTTCCCACATCTCAGAAAGAAAAAGGAAACAGGTATGGAATACAGTGCAGCTCAGCTGCTCATCCCTTGTGTAAAGTTACGTTAGGAGACAAACATTTGTGTTGGGCACTGCAGACATTCCTGGAAGGGTTAAGGTCTCAGCCATCACCTAATCCTGTGAACCACAGCACCCCATCACTCCTAGAGACACACTCATTAGAAGGGAAGGTCATGCGGAAATTCACTCACAGCATCATTTTGAGACATTTGCGTGAAAGTCATGCCAGGAAGTTATAGGAACAGAAGGATGCTGGAAAACATGTTTTTAATTTGCTCATCAAAACTCTCACCAGGTTTTCTAAGAGGGTTCCAGCACCATCCACCAATATGTGCTCAAACACACCCCCGTCCTCATGCCCAGTGTCACCTGCAGGTTAGCACAGCAGCTTTTAGTTACATCAGTGACATCTCCTGTTAACGATTCTAAGACACTAAGACACACCCCCATGCCAAGTCCCACACACTGCAGAAGGGTTCCTCTTTCCTCCTGGAGCATCCAACCATCTGGACATGAATTTCTAATGAGGTACAGTGGTCACCTGTACCCCACAACAGCAAACACATCCTTGAGAGTTTAATATGAGATTAATTGTTCCTGAGGAGGGGACAACAATCCAACACCCAACAGCCAATTTTGCTGGTTTTTGTCAATTTGCACAGCCAAGCAAGGAGACCCGAAGCAATAGCATATCCTGAAAAAAAAATCACTGCAGACAGAACAATCTTTTACTGTCAAGTTCCCTGAGAGATAAGGCTTCTAATAAAACTTTTTCCACTAACTATAGAAACTTGTCTTAGCAAATCCTGACACAATCTCCTGCAGTACTAGCTTGTCCCTGAGAATATGACCATTTTATGCTACAAAAACCAACAGGTTGTCAACCGAAACCATTAACAGCTAAGCTCCTGTTTCAGGCAAGAAAACATCTTTGTTCCTGATGAGAGTAACAGAAACAAGAGCTATACCAGAGCAATGTTCCCATCACAACCGTAAATCCCACCCTCTGCACCCGCCAAAGAAGAAAACAAACCAAACTCCCCACACGTGGACCATCTCATGAAGAAGTAGACTATAGGACATGTCATTCTGAACATTTATTTATTTTGTCTTCAAAGAAGAGGCCTGGTGCAGCTGTTTCGTTAGAAAATAAAGTGTTTATTAAGAAACTAGACATTGAACACCCCTATAGTCTCTGTGAAAAGGGACCGTCCCATTTCCCATTAGCACAGGATGATAGTTATGGCAAGATAAGAATGCTCAAAGATGGAGGAATCTCATTGACAGAAAATGAGGTAATGATTTACAATAATTAAAAATAAAATAAAATTTTAAAAAGAAACATCCTTAGACTTGCTACTTAAAGCCACCAATCGCAAACAGCCACGACTGGCTTTCGTTTTCAGCAGTGAGGAACCAGAGACTTTAATTGGTGTTAAACAAATTGAGACATCGATCACAGTGGGGAGAACTGCTTTTAATTATGTAGTACGGTCCAGAGGATTTCTTCTGAGCAGAGATGGACCTGAGCTGCAAAATTCAACCCTTCCTCTGCTAGGGTGTTTGGATATAGGCTTCTGGTCCAGGCCCACAGATGCATCTCTTAGACTGATACACACAGTTGAGAGCAGAGTCCCCTGAACAGTGCTAGGGAGAGGAGACAGTTCAGACGGACAAGACATCCCCAGGTCAGGTGGGCAACTTCCAGGAGATGGGGAAATTCAGTTCAGACAAGCACCCAGTGATTCACACGCTCGGCGAAGCTCCTCCTCACTCTGTGAATCTGCAGAATTGAGGTGTCGGTGGCCCACGGCCACAGGTCCTCTCTGGCAGTGCCCCTCTGGCATTTCCAGCTCCGATGCGGGCAGGAAACGTTGTTGGGAGATTTGGTCATGGTTTCTGAAGCCATCCAACCTGAGCCAGGTCTCCTCGCACTAACGCAGATGCCCCCTAAGACACGTCCGTTAACTTAAAGCAATCTGCCACCATCTCTCCAGTACTCTTCTATTGCACTTTACCTTTTTATGCAAACGAACCAGGAGAAGAAGCAAGAGAATGGAATATTCCCAGCGATATCCCTATGGGACAGCTGATAATAAAACCTCCTGGCAATCTCCAGGGCGGTTCATGCAGGTCACCTGTAAAGGCAGGATGAAGCAGAACATCCATTCTGAGGCTTCTGCCCAGTTCTGGTGGAGAAGGACCGTAACTCTTTCCAGTGGCAGTGACCCTTGAGGGCTGGTGATTTAGAGACAACCCTGATGTGATAAGGTCATCTCGGGCCACTAAGAAGGCAAACAAAGCTGAGTGGCTGGTGAGCAAGTTCCTGGTCCAATATTCCTCTCAAAAGGATCTGGCCACACCTGAAGTTTTTGGAATATTTTTGTCCTCTAGAGCAAATCTGCTTTGCTTATAGGTTATCACTGATATGTGTGAGCAAATCTGTATTTCCCATACAGGTGACATCACGAGAGTCCAAGGAAAGCCCTGCAAGTTGCCATGAGGGCAGCTGGCTTCTCTTGAGGACAGGATGAAAGGGTTTACTTTTCCATCTGAGAGGCTTTGGATGAAGTAAGAAAAAAGTGGGATAGGAGAGGGGGAGAGAATACAAATATTGGCTGGAACAGGACCGATACTCCTGGTTTTGCCAGAGAAGAAGCAACAGAATATTTTTTTTCCTCTCCTTCAGTCAGCCAGCCTCTAGCTGATGGTTCTGGGTATGCAACTGGGTTACAACCAATCTCTAGTGGGGTGGTAATACAGGGCAGAGCTAAGGGGGGGCTGGAAAAGGCCCAGCAATGGGACCTGCGTGCGTCTGATATGCTTTTCCACTTTGCTTACTGCTCTAGTCCTGCCAAGGACACAGACCCTCCTGCGCTATGGATTCTCCATCCATGCGGGAAGTCCAGGCAACTCCTCAGATAAAGCTCATCATTTAAGCAGCAGGGAGAGACCAGAGTACGACAACAATATGGTCAGATCCAATGAGCTGCTCTAACACACAGACAGACAGACAGACAAAAGAAGCCCCCTAGAATATGTGCACTTCAAAGATAACCACACTCTCTTCCTGTCAGAGAAGTAAGATTTTTTTTTTTTTCTCTTTCCATCCTCATTCCTTCCAACATTATTTTCTGTGCAAGAACTGGGAGCGGGGCTGCCTTTGTTCTTACCAAAAGTCTTCATTCTGCTTTAGTTTCTTCCAGACTCCCCGCCTCTGCTCGCTCTGAGAGACCTCCCATGGCGGGGCCACGTAAGAGGTGATGGCAGCGTTCACTGGGTGTTGCGAAGACACAAGCTTACAAGGAAAACTCCAAGCAGGGTGGACATGACTAAAGATGTCAGTTTGGTTGGCTTGGTTGGGGTTTTTTTGTATGTTTGATTTTTGTTTTGTTTTGTGTTTTATTTTAAAGCAAAAGTACATTTACTGTGTTATTAGGATGACTCCTTTCAACTGGGTTTTAATTCTCTTTATTTGCTGTCATTGCTGCTGTTGTGCCTTGCAGGAATATTTAACGAACACAGCGACCATTGGAGGAAAAGAACAACCCTGTTATCTGGTGACAGAAAACCATAGTTTCAGTTGGCTTTAACGTGCGTACAGGCAGGGCTGTAGAGTCCTATTAGGAGGAGACCTCAATCCATACAGACCACGCTTACTGCTTCCCACCATTTTGAGGGCACAGCCTATAAACTTGACATCAGAACAGGGACTTTTAAGGAGTTTTTAAAAGCCATGACGTCCTTTGCTGAAATAAACACTGACATCCTCAACATAAATGCCTTGGTTAAGAGGTTTGGAATGTCCAGGGAGGCTTATTGGATTCAACATAATTTCTCTGAAACCTAAAGGGGGAAAAAAAACAGAAAAAAGAAAAAAGCAAAATAAAGTAAACGAAAAAACAAAAAAGAGCAAAACTAGAAAAAAAGAGAGAGATATCGACACACATGTGATTATATAAAAAAGAACCAAATGAATAATTAGCAAACGGCTGCCATTAAATTAAAGCCAAAATGACCTCTCCAGGCAAGGTTACCTCATTCTGTCTTTCCATAAAGAACAGGCAATTATTTCATGTGGAGTGTGCAGGCACAAGTGCTCTGAGGACAAGGGGCATGCAAGAGGTCTGGACAGACAACTGGGAACAACTCTTTTCCAGAGGTTCCCACTAAGTCCAAATTCCTACCTAGTCCATCTTTTCCCTAGGCGGATAGTGAGGAATAAGGAAACTCCTTCCTGTGCCTATTTTTCTCTTGTGATTTATCTAAATCTGGCATGACATTCTTGAAGCCAAAAAGTACCATTGCAAGGCTGGGGAGATCTGACTCTCATAACCCCACAGACCTTTCCTCATCCCAGCTGTCCCATCTACACTGAACCCTACCTGCTGGAGGCATCTTCTCCTCACACAACCCCACCTCTCTAAAAGTCATCTGAAGATTTAGGATTCGCCAGAAACACTGGCCAGATGAGAAAGAAAAATAAGGGGAGCAGACATCACAGCCAAGCTCCTTCCTTCAGTCCAGCCAACTTACAGGAAAAATACAATATCTTAAAGGGCTGTATCAAACATCTCTTCAGAATGTACCTGCCTTGGGATGCCCCAGCCAGGGAAATTCACTTGTTTGCCATGACCAAGGTGTGCATGGCAGGATCTCGAGGATTGCGCTCATCTATACCAAATTCTCAGGGGTCTAAAGGGTTCTTACAAAAAATTACTGGGATGTCTTGACTACATAATTGCTCTAAGATTTAGAAAATACTCCTGCACCTCCTACAGTCGCAGGATCCTGAACAAATCAGCTAAGATAATTCGAGTCTGGCATCACTAGAGCAGCATGGAGCAGCTTGGATGCCATTAAGAATTGATCTCAACAGGAAGAGTACTTTCAAACAGGCTAGGAAATTTTCTCACACCAAAACTACACCAGCCAGATGATTTTTCTTTTCCTATTTCTTCTTTCTATTTTGTCTTTTATATCTATTTAGATTTCTCCACTGCACTATCTTATTCCATCTGCACATCAAACACATTTTCTTTGATGGACCTGAGGACGCAGACAAAAGCTGTTTGTTTGGTTTGGAAGTGTTTAAACTTGTTTGGGGGAAACTATATGTTATTCTCAGTGGCCCTTAAGGGCTGATCCACATGGGAGAGTAAGCCAGGCTCCGCTCTGGTTCATGTGTCATAAACAAGATTCATAGGCAAATTCCAAGTGTTGAAATATCATTAGTAAATGACATGAGAGTGAGAAAGAGCCCAGCTCAACTCTCACGGTTTAAAGTGATCAGAGTCACTGGGACACAAATATACACAGCATCCCTGAATGCCACTATTTATCGTGTTTTGTTTTTCATAATATAAATATATTTTATGGCTGCCAAAGGATAGCTGGGAAAGTCTATCCTCAACAATACCAAGTATCTCCAAGGAGAACTCCTGTCTCCTTTATTTTCTTTGCATTTCTTAGCTCTGCTAAATTAAGGCAATTTCACTTCTGCCGGGCTACATCCAACAGACCTAAAAACCCACTGGGGACCACAGCCCCGGCAAAGGGACATGTGAAAGATCAGCAAGACTTAAGGCTAGGGACTCCAAGGGCTTTGCTCTGCATCATCAGTGCTGTGCTGTGAATCCCAGCTGCAGGGATCTCCAGTGACAGCAGGGTCTCTGCAGAAATGGGGCTGCAGTGGGGCCAAGGGACGCCGAGGAGCGTGGCAGAAGGACAGCCCACGTTTCTGGAGCTGAAGGGCTGAGCACACATCCCACTGGCTTGGGAGAGCAATGCAGCACCGGTCCTTTTGGCATCCTCTCCTTCTGATTTATTAAAGTCCCCAAAGAATCTGAAAAAAAAATGCTTCTCTCCTGACTGGTTTTCTCTCTCTTCCTCACTGCTGTTTCCCCTATTGTACTGTTACCTTTAACCCCGTTCTCTTGTATGGAGCAGAAACCAACAAGGCTCTTGCTAGGGTTATGTCTTCGCTGACAGATGTGAGATGGATGATGCTCACGGAGATGTCCAGGGTTAAAATGGGTGAATCTCAACAGGTTCAGAGTTTGGATGCTGCTATGACAAATGTCATCTACCATCACAGCTATTAGCTTCTGAAAAACTGGCTTGGAAATGTCTTTAAAAATGTGGGGGTTTTGCTTTACTTTTTTTTTTCTTTCTTTCTTGTTAAAAGGTTAAAAAAAAAAATGGAGAAATAAAAGTGTTCAACTTCCTAGAAGGAGCTGGGGAAATTTTAAAAACAGTAACTTTTTGGTGGAGTTTCACATTTGTCAGTGCCAGCTGGAAAATGGGAGGAAAAATACTATCTTTCACATTGGTTGTAGATTTGTAGGAAAACTCCAACATGCAAGCCTGAAAAGAGTAAGGAGGTAAAAATCCCCACCCTGTAGATCGGAATCAAAAACATCTCCAAAGACCTACAAAATTCGGAAGAGTCTGATATACTAAACTTTATGCTTCTCCTAGTTCTAGTGATATCACTATTTATATGAAAACATAATACTCTCTCTACTAATAGCCATCGTATGGTAGTGGAATAAATGTATGGAGAGTGTTGGAGAACAGGGAAGGAGGGATGAGCTCAGATTTGCAGTGCAGCTCTAACAGCTTGAGATGGAGGGAGCAGATGGGACATTTCTCTAAGCAGGCTGGATGGATGTGGCAATGAAAGGACAAGAAAATTGAAGGCAACCAAACCATGCAATCAGTTTTTGTCCTCAACCCTGGCCATCCACTTAGTCCTCCAGAGCTGTCTTGTGTTTCCCAACACCCTGGCTAGTGGGTTTTGGCCACTCTGCCCCATGCCTGTACCAATCCAGCCTATGGACAGTGCCCTGCCAGAAACACACATCCTCCACTGAGCAAAACTAAGGAGGAAAACCAGATATTTTCACCTTGCCTTCCCCGTGTGCCTTCTGGTAAAACTGCCACTATTCAAAAAAAACATGCTTCTAAGGCTTTGGAGACCTGAGGCTGCTCCACATCACCTGAGAGGAGCAGCAGGGATTGTGACATGGGGAGGTGAGGGAATGACGCAGAAAATGATGCACTACTCCTCACGGCATCCCTATCTGCCACAGCAGGAGTGGTGCAGACCAGTTTTGAAACCCAGGGATGGAAACTGCTTCTGAAACAGCAATATAAATTGCTGTGGAAACAGATGAGAAAAGCAACGGGATGCTACAAAAACACCTGGCAAAAATGGGTTAAACAAAAATAGCAAATTAAGGGCAACAAGTTGGCCAAACATAACTCTGCTATCCACGCAGCTCACATTAGGCAATGGAGATTTGAGCTCTCTTCTGAGTTACAGCCGAATTTATGATATAAAGGAAAAGCAGTAGGAGACTCCAACAACTGCGTACATTTTATCTTTCTCTATGCGCAGATAAGAAGCATGAATAGCATCAAAGAAAGAACGAAAACCATCAAGCTCAGCCCACATCCTGAGCAAAGGAAATAGCCATCCCTTTAGTCAAAGTCAGCACTGCTGTGTCTATATCTGAGGGGTAAGCAACACAACAACCCAGGTTTCCTGTCATGGATGGGTTCACCTGTCAGCCTAAGAAACAAAACCCTCTTTTTTTCCTTCCCCTCACAGCATGTAACAGGGTAAGATGCAAACCAGCCTAAGGCCCCGCTTGCCACAACAAAGCAGGTCACAGAAGCTCAGCAGAAACACACTGTGAGGCTCTCCCTGATGCTCTCAGCTGCAGATAACCATATCTTCTCCTCTAGTGTCCAAGGTAAAGTCAAAGAGCCCAGATGTCACCTCGTTCACACCAGCCCAACAGCGTTGACCACAATGGAGAACCTCAAGAAAATTCAGTCCACAGACGAATTTCACACTGATACACAGACCTCCAGCAGATCTTCAAGTAGATTACAGCTCTTCTTAGATAAGAAAGGCTCTGAGAGCTACAGAAATTCTTGTAATCCTTCATTTTCATGTAAATAGGATCCTTATTCCCCTCCATGGCAGCTCACCTTGTATCTGTTTTCATTTTCCATGGTTAAACCTCTGGCATGGGAGTCTCCCACTTTAATCAATGAGGCTGGACGTCACAGGAAACCTCTTGGGAATGTGCTAGATGGAGCTCTAGCTACAGCTTGTGCCATCTTCTTGTGCTTGTGTACAACCCAAAATCACAAACATAAGATCACAGCACTGCAAGTGTTTTAGAGGGCAGGGAAAGGAAGAGATGGGCTGAGAACAAGAGAAAAGCAGAAGCAAATGGATCCAGAAGATCCCATTTCCACATAAATTTCTCTAATCTTTGGCTAGAGCAGAGGACGGGGTAGGAGAATTCTGCAGGCACTCAATGGACAAACAGCTTTTCCTTGAGGAAAGGGCAGCGTTCACAGCTTTCCACAGGGTGAACTCTTGAAGATTTGTAAGTTTCACTAAACCTTTGGTCGGAGGAATTCCAGTATCCGCTGCGTTTCCACTGTTGCCACCACTAACGTAGGTTATGTCCATATTAGCCAGGATCACAAGTTTGTTTTCTCTGGAACCCTTTAATGGATGGAGTAGTTCCAAGATACTAAATGATGTAGCCTGATAGCCCAGGAGGCAGAGCTCCAAGATTCCCCACCAATCCCCCTTAGGAAAAGCCCCAAAGTAGGAAAGCACTTAACAGGGTATAAAATGAAAAATAAGAAGGAAAAAAAAAATCTATTTAAGACCAGGGACAACAGAAAAAAAATGCTATTTTCAGGTCTGAGATGGCCTGTGATTTGAGCCAAAGCTACCCTCTTGTCCAGAAGCACAGCCAGTGCTTTTTCTCCAGCCTGCACGGAGGTGCAGCTATTTAAAGCCATTCAGAGGCCCACTGCATGATGGAAAGCAGCCAGATCAGTTGGGCCTCATCAGTTTTGTTTTTGTTAGATTGAAGCCAGAGTATGTGAAATGACTTGTAAGAGGACCAGGGAAGGGGGAAAGGCTGGGCATCCAGCAGTCTCGCCCACGACATGCAGAGCTTAGTCTCTGCCTCATTTAAGTGGTAGTGGGTCACAGAGAAGGTTCCTGAGCAAGGAGAATGGCTCTTTTGTCCCCCAAAATACCCACAGCCATGCAAAGACACGTGGCAAAACTCTCAGGGGTTACAGGTCAGCCATGAGAACAAGTGTTTGCAAAGTTGGTGGTAGCTGACATCGTGGGCATTGTCCAGCTGTTCCCTGCCTCTCCTTGTGCTTGCACTGAAACATCCAGGAGCCTACTCCTCTACTATTCTCACTGCTGGGAGGAAAAAAACCTGTCTCCCTTCCTCCACAAGTCCCCTCTTCTCACCACCATGCACTCTCACTGCCTCTGTGCTGCACAAAGCCCAAGGGACCTGGCATGAAAGATCCCATCCTAGCAAGTAATACATCATTTTCATCACTTTGGTTTTCAAATATATTCTTATGTCAATTTTTAATTTTTTTTTTCAAGTCAGCCCTCGGAGTGCTGCCAATTTAAGCACAGTGCACAGTGCTACAAGAGCTTCTTATTTCCACTTTGCCTGACAGGTATCCGTGTCCCTGTGACACTGCTCTGTTCCCCAGCTGCTTCAGATAGCAATAGTTACCCTAAGCATTTTACAGAGTTCTTGAAACCACTGACTAACGTGCCCAGAAATGAATATCCACTGGGAAAGAATCTGGTTGAGCTCGTGTTCCTTAATTGCTGATTAATTCCAATTATAGTAGAGCTGATCCACCAGTACCACAGATCACCACATCAAAGAGCCAACCAGTAAAGGAAGCCCCTGAGTTAGAACAGCAACAGCTCTGTTTCAAACTTCTTTTTCAGCTGGAAAGTGCTTCATAAACATTAATTTGTTATGCCTCGCTCATTCCCTAGGGAGGAAGGAGCGGTTATATTTATTACACAGGCGGCAAAACCATGGCACAAAGCAGGACCACGTTTTCTCCAAGGTCTCCAAAGGAACCAATGAAAGTCCTGAACATCCAACAGGGAACAGCCCCAGCTCCAAGGCTCCCATACTCTGCAGGAGCTCTGGGCTCTAAAAGGGGACAGAAGTGCTTGGTAAAGCCAGAGGGCTGGGTTATGACAGCAGACACCAAGAAAAGACACAGATGGTGGACAGGGTTGCAAACAACTGCTGCAGCCTGCAGCTGGGACCTTCCCAGCCTGGGCAGTGCCAGGCTTCCCAGCCAAGGCACTGCCAGGGATGTTCTCCTGCTCTTCAGAAGATGGGAGGAGCTGATCAAGGCCCAGAATAAATCCTTGGTTGCTCAAGTCTCTTTACTCTGCCATCTGCTCCAGCAACACCTTATGTTATCTAGAAAGGCCAGAGCTGCCCTCCAGGAAGCCCAGGAGCTGTACAAGCCCGGGAGTCTGAAGTGCCAGGAAGAATATCCTGTGGGAAAACACGATTTTGTGGAGTTTACAAACCGAGGATGGAAACTGAGGAGCACAGGAGATCTCAGCAGGCAAGGAGGCATTGAGCACTACAGAGGAGCTGTAAATGGGAACAGGAAGAGCTGAGGGCTAAAACACAGCGAGAGCAGCAGGGAGTTTCGAGGAACAAGGCTTTGTTGATTTTTTTTTTTAGGTTGTTTGGATGCTGCGTTGTCCAGAATTATTGTTCTTCATCTGTGTCTCTCCAGTGCTCCTACTCTGCTGATTGCTTTGGAAATGAAACTGCCACCACAGCTCTTCAGCTTTTGATAATTGCCCCAGTAGATGGTTCTCAAAATAAGTTGTCTTCTGCACCAAAATATGTCAAAGGGTGTTATTGCACTTCCCAAGGGAGAGTTCCCAGCTCCAGATTTTGTTTTGAGACCATGTCTTGGTATCTTTCAGTATTTCACAAGCTCTAAAACACACACCCCAGGGCACAGGGAAGGCTGTGCTCTCCCAGGGGAAGACAGAAAAACATGGGTTTATGCTGATACTACAGAGCTCCTGTGGGACTGTTTGATAGTGCCAACCAAACAGGTGTCAGGTATTTGTGGCAGCCTTCATTCTGCAGGAGAAGGGGATTTGTTCCCACCAAACAAACATGAAACATGGTAGGTTTTTGCAAGAGAATGTATGAAATGCCTGGAAAGCTCCTTGCAGCCAGCAAAGCACCAATGAGGTGAGTGAGGAGTCCTGTGAGGGGCTGCTGCTGTGTAAGGAAACCCTCACTCCACCTCAGAGCAGAGGGTGAGCTTTGCAGAGTGGGGAAGGTCTGGCACAGCACAGCAGGGCAGCAACTCAAGATCTAAGCCCAAAATGTGCATCTGCTGCTGATTAGGGGTCATCATTCAAAGGAGGGAGGAAGGACCAGGAGTCCTTTCTGACAAGCTTTTCCTGGCAAGTGGTCTAGCTGTGAATTTTTGCTCAAGCAATCAGCTCTGAGCTTAACAAACTACACGTCTGCCAGACCCTTTTCTGCCCCAGTTTCATTCCGGGTCTGCAAATAAGTCTGCCTCTCACATCAATTCACCTAAATGCACAAGGCATTTAAAGCACTTGAGCCCAATCTTATTTCACACCACATCACTCTGTGTAAGCCTTTGTGTGTCTGCCCCACTTGGGCCATTGGCATGTGCTGATCAAACATCAGCAGAGATGAGGGACAGTGAAGGGGCTGAGCTCACAGGCCTCCAGATGGGGAGGCACTGCAACATGGAAACTCCTGGGAACAAAGCTATCCAAAACCTGTTTTCCCTCCACTGAAAGCTTTTATGCTTGAGAAAGAGGAAAACTCCTTTACTTTAAAAATAAGGAAAATAAGTCTTTCCTATTCTCCATCATCTACCAACAAAAGTCCTGCTTTCCACCACAGCTAGGACATCTCCCCCTCTATTTTAGCTGTTCCTTGAAGCAAGAACTCCCCACACCACGGCTAAAATACACAAGGACATACACTTCTAATAGCACCTCCATATTTGCACATGCAACTAAATGTGAGAGATCACAGTCCACAGCCCAGAATTCAACCTCACTGTCAAAACCAGCCTGTGCACAGAGGAAACCAAGCTGAGTGATGCCAAAAGTGCCAGCAGAAAGCAGGGAGAGCGTGCACACAAACCTGCTGTGTGTGGGACACGTGGGATGTCCGGGGGGAAGCGTGAGAGGGAGGCAGAGTGTGATGCCACAGCAGGGAGCACGTGGCAGGGAGCAGAGGAGTGCAGGACAGGGGCTGAGAGCTCGAGCTCACACGTGTGGGGCTGACAGCACAACGCTGCCGAACATTTACTCTCACATTACGGATTTAATGGCTTTTAACAGGAGACTTTGTAAGCGATCAGGAATTGGAACAAAAGGAGCTGGGGGAATAATTATCCTAACCAGGGGAGCTAAAGAACATGGCAAAATCTGAGCTGAGCAATCATGCTAATTAAAGGCACCCAGAAGAATCAGGATAGAAATGCCAAATGGTTTTCACTCTGCTGCCCTAATCCACTAACAGCCTCGGCACTTTGACTCCCACCAGCTGTGGGAAGGACGGCTCTGGGTGAGTTGGTCTGTAGCAATAAATGACAGAGATAAACAAGTGACACGGGGGAGTTGGTCCCCTCTGCAGTGGAGCCTGAAGCGATGCTTGGCCCGCCAAACTGAACAGTGGCTGCTCTGCACCAGCAGCCTGGGAGAGGACCAAATGCTCCCACAGCCTCCAGCTGAGCAGGAAAGATCCCAACATCCTTCCCAGAACGCAGAACAGCTGCTGGCAACTACCAGCATGAGGCAGAACACAGCCCACAGCCACCAGCCTGGTCCTTCAGGCTCAGCCCTGCTGTGTCACTGCCTCTGCAGGGAGCTGTGGCACACAGCTCAGCACATTGGTCTGTCCTGGGATGTGTTCCCAGTGCCACACCAGAGCTCTGGCAGCACTGAATATGCTGCTCCCTCGTTTGCTTAGCTTCAGTTATCACAGGGTTGGTCTGCTCAGATTCGGCTATCAAAGGAAAGGACATCTTCTGTGCAGGAGGCATCATCCTGATCTACTAATGCTTAAAATTCCAGCTGGGGTTCTTGCTGTGCTAGCATCAGAAAAGCAACAGCTAACACTGCAACATGGGCACATTTTCTCCCAGAAATGTGGAGATTTGACAAATGTCCATGTTGTAGAGAAAAAACATGAGCACTATTGCTCCAGCAGACTATAAGCTTTACAGACCCAAATAAAAACTCCCGTGCACTCAGCTAGAGTAGACCCAATCAGACTCCTTAAGGAGCTGCTGAGCCTTGGCCTGATGGGGATTTCAGGGGAATATCTTCTTCAGATATATCTGAAGTCCAACAGAACATCACATGCCAAGCTGGATGGGTGCAGAAACACAATTAACAAAAGACACAGAGTGGTGAAATCACCCACTGAGTACAGAGAAGTCTCTCTCTGCCCTTCCCAACCTCTAGGAGAAGGTTCTCCTCAGGTAACTGCTTGGGTGAGATGTAAGTCTTCTCCCCGGCAGTGCAGACCTAGTGCAGACCTGTGTTTTGCTGCAGTCACCTGCATTGGCACAGAATGAGAGCTGTGCTGGGGAGGTGGGGAGGCAGAAAAACCAATGCTAACAATTGCCATCAAGTAAAAGCTTTCTATTTAAAAAACGGTAGGTTTTGTGTTAATCAACAGGTCCATTAACATGGAGCAAATACCTCTGTAATGGACACCCACAGGATCACAGGCTGAACTATTTGTGTGCAGCATCTTTTGATTGATTCACCCTAAAGATCATCAAGTAAATGAGAGAGGATGTAATACTTCTGCAGGAAACATTCCACAGCGGATACATTGATTGCAACACTCAGCCAGCTGCCGTGTGCCAACCTCTTCTTAAAAAGGCATCATATTTGATTCTCTGATTAAATATTTTGAAATGGGAGAAAAAATCAGGCCTAGATTTGTGCCTCCTTCATGGAACCTGGTATTCTTGCAAGGAGGATCACATGAGTGACCAATGTCCAGTCTCTTCCCTCTCTTCCTGTCCTCAAGATTTATGATTTTATTCCACTGGTCCTTGCCCAGCCACAGAGATCACTGCCACTCCACTGCCTGGCCTCTTCCCACTAAATCCTTGGATCAAGACAAGAGAGCCTGTTTGGTGGCACACCTGGAACCTGTTCATTTATTCATTCAGCCCCTACATAGATTTTGCCTGCCAGTGCCTCTCACTCCTCTCACCACAACAGATCCATTTTCAATCAAAAGCCCACTGAAAGCCCAACAGGACAAGAAAAGACAGGGCTGAGAATGAGGAATACCCTGAGATGAATAGAGTCAGAGAGTCCAGGACCCATGAGGAAATTAGCAATGAAACCATCCACTGCATAATTTGCCCCAGCAGCAATCCCAGCCAGCAGGGATGGCCCTGGAGCCAGAGCTGAGAGCTTGTGCACTCTGCAGCTTGCAAAAGCAGGTTCTTTTTCCACAGACCAAATCCCAGGCTGACACCTCCTTTATGAGCTGCTGAAAAACACCATTTTCTGGACGAGCTCTGCAAAAACACAGTGACACTTCCAGTTTATGAGCAAGCCCTGCCACCGCTCACCGAGCCACAGCCTTGGAGCTGTCAAAGCCGTGCTGAATGAGAGCAGCAGGGCCAGGAGGCTGCTGGCAGCTCTGCCGAAGGGACGTGCTTATTTCACATGCAAATGAGCCACACAAATTGAGACCAGACCCTCCTTCTCCCCTCGGAGCTACTCGTAAATTACAGAGGCACAGAGGCGGAAGGCAGGTGAAGGGTCTTTGAGGCAGGTGAAACACAGTGGTACAAAGGACTGAGCATCTAACTGGAGACAAAAGGAGAAAGCTGAACACTCACCCAGGACCCACAGGGAGACACAGCTAACCCTCCCCTCCTGAGATAAGCTTCATCAAGAGGGTGTCCAGCCTGTTGGATTAATGACTCCTTGAGCCTAATCAATGGTGCCAGCATCTACAAATGAGGGCCCTTCTTTGCTGTAGCTTCCATCCTTTCTCCCCTTCAGCACCACCAGGAAAATAAATAAATAAAACAAGCCTGCAGGTCCCATCCAAGCTGAGCTACACAGGACATTACAGCCAGGCAACAAGGTAAGTGCTGCAGGTATAAGCTCGGCTGTGGATTCTGGGCTCCTGCCTCCTCTTCCCTTCTTTTCAAAGAAAATAAAATTGAGTTTGCATCGACTCCTGAGAAAATGAGACATTATACAGGACACGACCCTCTGCAATCAAATTAGGTCTTTGCAACACCATAGCCATCATGGAGTATGTAGCCCTGATAGGGTATAGGATCAAGGAGAATGATTTTATGCAGTGAACATGATTAGACAAAAGGAAAATTAATTCTATCAGAACATCCATCATAACTAGAGTAAGAAATAAGTTTGGAGTGGCACAAGAAGCAGCACTCCTGTATCAGGGCTTCCCTCCCAAGTCTTTCCTGTGCTCAAACTGGCCTGACACTTCTCAGAGCTGCTCATTACATACATGGCAGAAGCTGGGAAATATTTTTGCCACTTGCTGCACAGCTTCCATTCACCCAGAAGTTCTGACAGTTTTCAAAAGTGTAAAGCCACTGTGCACGGAGTTTCCAGCTGTGGCCCAAGAACAACACACTGGAGGGCGCCGATTTCAGGGGTGCTCAGATCTGTATAGATACAGGACCAGGTACAGCAGCAGTGCTGTTCCCCACTGTACCAGGACTGTGGGGATGTAGTTGTGGAGTCTGGCCTCTGTCCAACCTGGGAGGGGAGTTCTGCCACCCCAGGCTGGTCAAAACTCAGTTCAGCCCAATTCCCTTCATGCCTGTTTCACCACATCAGGCAGAGGAATATGCACCCAGTATATTCATCCTGCTACATGTGGGAAGAAGGACACAAACCTTCCTAAACTCATGATTTACATAGCAGACCGTAGCAGTAGTTTCCCAACTGCATAATGAGTACATTAACTTTGGCTAAGACAATTCTCCAGAGATGAAGAGATGGAAAAAATAATCGAAACAAACTGTGACAGAGTTTTTGATTAAGCAGCTGATGATCAATAAAAGTTATCTGCGGGGCACAGAGTGTTAATGAGCCACCATTCTTGTGTCAAAGAAACACCTGAGCCCATGGTCCCTGCTCCACACAGCCCACAGAGGTCAGCAAGACTTGCTCCTCCTGGACTGACAAGGTGAAAACATGGGCTGTGGAGTCCGCTGGTCTCACCTGCCCTCATTCCTGTTAAAAGGGTAATGGTGGAAAAAAGATGAGAAATAACCTTAAAGCAGGACGTGGCTAGAAATAAAGGAATAAAAAAGGTTAACAGCCTGACTCAGACTTGGGGTGCTATGTTTGGGGGAAAAAAATAAATTGAGAAGGCATTCATAGCCTTCTCAGACAGCTCCATTTATTTAAAGAGGCCTTGGAGCTCTGCAGCTGTAACACCAACACCTCTACAGCAGGAAGCAAGAAGGACCAGCCAGTGGGGCTACCAGCTCCCTGCCAGTGATGCAAGGCACAAAGTGACCCACACCACATCCTGTGATTGCTATCCCTTTATCCTTTCCCCCACAACAATGTCATTGCAAAAAAAAAAGTGTTAAATCTCCATACTTCTTAAAATCCTAAATTCATCCCCAAAGATTCTAAGGCACTAAAGAGTGGACTTTATAGAGAATTTCTCATAATAACGTAGCCACCTGTTTAACAGAACACAGCAGCAAGGCTGCACAAGGGTTTCACAGAGAGCAAGTGGAAAGGAGAGTTTCATTTTAAAGCTATAGAGAAGAGACAAGGCTCAGATCAGCAGACACATAAAATATCACTACCTCTGCCTGAATTTAGCTATTTCACTGTAACTAATCATTTTGCTCTTCCAGAAATGTCTGGAGAACTGTTAGTGACCACAGGGAGCTGCTAGGATCTTTGTATTACATTTCCTCCGAAAGTTGCCTCCTCTGACAGCCCAGCCCAGCCTGCCTACAAAAGGGATTTGTTTTCCCAAAACCCACTTAGCCTTCCTGTCCTTAGAGGGTCTAGGGAAAGCTGAGAAAAAAATCAGCAGACAGGATACTCATTCTGAAGTGTCCCACAGGGAACAGAGGGGATGAACAGCACATTAGGATTTCTCCCCCAATTTCTCAAATTCTCACGGAACTGGGGTTTGCAATCACCCTCTGCAGAGCCCATGTCAAGACAGATCATTAATACTACCCGACACCGAGGATCTCTTGTATTAAAAAGCACAGCAATTACTTAGTTCAAATCTCTATATTATTCATAAGATCTGTATCTATCATGGACATGGTATTTACACTGCTATGGGGAAATGTAATAAATAAGGCAATAAGCGTTTCCTTCCTCCAGGTCAAGATGAAAGTCTGCATCTTAGAGAGCAGTGCTTTCCTTGGGCAGCCAGGCTCATATCCCAGCCTCCCTGCCTAATTCCTGCAGCCAGGAACTAAAGCCAAGTTGAAAAATTACTGCTTTTCCCCTGAGCCAGCCCTCGGGTTCCAACACACTCCCGTGAAGCCGGCCAGGAGGCAATGCCTACATGGAAGGAGACCTGCAAGGAGAGGTCTCTTCAGAAGTAGTCAAGAGAGAAAAGCAGAACACATAAAGGCTGTATCATGGCCCCCATGAAGGTGGAAAGGGAGAATTTGATCTAAGCTATCTGGAAAAGAGCAGGAAAAGTTCAGAATTGCCATTTTCTGGGATCATAATATGCAGCTGACAGCTCCAAGGATGTGTTTATCCATCTAACCCTCTGACTCCAAAAGACTGGCTGTGAAAGGACTTCAGGTGGGGACTCATAAACATGCAACATGGTCCAGTGGGCTGAACATGGGCCAGGCTGCTAGCTGTCAGCAACCTGGCGTGACCTTGAGCAAATTGATGTCTTTCCAGCTGCCTCTCCTCATCCATAAAGTGGAGATGAAGATGCTTGGCACTCCCTTGATGGGCTGGAAGGAGTGATGCCTCCTTCCAGGAAATAGTGGAGATATGACACGCCAGGTTACTTCTCCTCATTAAGAAGGGGATAAAATATACCCCATCCCTCAAATACTCAGCTGCCTGCTGTGCTCTCAGTAATGTTCCCCTGACATTTGGACTCTGCTGGGATCTGGCATAAGAGCAGAACAGTCCCACCCCACCCATCTCTGGGATTTGCCCAGAATTTATTTTTAGCACAGCCTCAGTGTGAACATTTGTGGTGGGATTTGTATGAATTCATGCTGATCCCTGACTCTGAGCTCGTCTCACCCTGGCTGTGCCAGTAGCCGGGGCTGTCAGGAGAACAGAGCACAATCTCCCCCAGCCCTCACCAGGAGTATCACACGAGGCACACCCAAAGCCTCCTACCTCATTCCACGTGTAGGAAGGAATCTCTGGGCAGCCACCTCAGGTGGAGCCATTCCTGCTGTCCAGGGTAACTAACTCATTTTAGAGCATAAGACAAATTAAACAGGGCCCTAAGCTGGGCTTAAAATGACCTTTCAAAACCACACAGCCCCAGCTAAATTCTTTATTTCTCTAGTTCTGGAATGTGAGCAATGGGATAAAGCAGAAGCTGTGGCCCATGTGAGAGAAGACTTGGAAGATTGGGCTGTAACTTTCTGATATGCCAAGCCCTCAGGTACAGCCTGAAACACAAGGTCCTTGCTCTTGCATACACCTGATGGCCACCACCTCCCTTGCTCAATGTTCCTCATCAATTACAGCACAGAGACGTAGAATGACTGATACTTTTAATACAAGGGGCCTGTCATTTATTTATTAGCTGGCGACAGGCCCTGCAGTCCAGGATGGATGCATTATAAATCAACTGCATTTCTAACCATTAAAAATTCATCCAATTCATAATGTAGGATACCTATAATTTCCTTATTAGTGTTGAGTGTGAAGGATTTTTCTTTCTCCTCCCTTGGCTCTTTGCTTTTCCCAAGATCTTGCTTATCTGAGGATTAGCTTGGCTTAATCCTGCAAGAGGGAGGTGGAGGGGTGAGAAGGGCTGGGAGAAGGGAGACAAGGACTGAAGAAATTTTGGTCCAGTGTTTTCTTCTAATTGCAATTTGACATATATAGTTAGGAGACTTAGCTGTCTCCTGTCACATTTATGGGAGCAAGAGAAAATGCTTGTCCTGAATTTAAGAGATGTTCGTAGGGGAAAACAAAAGGTCCCTTTTATCTCACAGAGTGAAAAAAGGAGTATGGTGGTTGGACAGGGAAGGATGATGTAAAACCTGTTAAAAGTACAAGATAAGAACAGGTGTCCATACATTATAAACCAGTGCATTTGAAATAGATCAAACATATGTATGAGATTTATATGTAAAAATAGGTAGGTACAGTAACCTTCAGACTCAGTGCTCTGATTCAGCAAGGAAAAATAGGTTAGTAGGACTGAAAGAAAGGTGTGACATTTTTACAGACCCACAGCAGTGACAAAAAACTTCAGGTGCTGCCGCAGCATCAACAAAGGAACTTGGAACAAGCATCAGAAAAAGTTGAGTCTACATGAAACTGTAAATCATCACTTAATTTGAGTACTGCATCTCATGTTGACCATGCATGGCTGCAGACAGCAGGACAGCCTGATCCTTGGTGTGGAACACACAGAAATGTTCATGCTTTCACTGAGTCTCAGTTTGCTCCCACCTCTTAAAGAGATGTATCCAGGGAGGGGCAGGGAGACAGGGCTTCAACAGATTCAAGCAAGGCTCAACACTAGGTAATTTGCAGTGTGTTTAGGAATGAGTGTGCAGGAATCTAAAAATGGATTATGCAATAAACCTTCCCTTAATGGGAGACAAGCCCAGGCATTGAGAGCAATCCTCACACGCTGTGACTCCAATGTACTTTTCACCTCGAGACGACTGCATACAAATCTTACATCAGCTGCACATGGAAATGGGTTTGCTGAGTTCTCCAATGGGTATGTTCACTTCAGTAAATCACATCTTGTTCAACAAGGGCAGTGCTTTATTCTCAACCACAGTGAAAAACAGCTGCTTCATGTCAGGGCTTTGGGAGCACACCAGCAGAAGTGGTGCTTCCATGAGCAGCAGCGCCTTCCTTCATCAGCAGGATGTTGAGGTGGACTGGAAGTGTCCAGCAATCAAAAATTAGAGTTTCTGCATTTTTGTTATGTGAAACAATTGTGCTCTGCTCCACCTGCCCTGTGCTGCTGGGAGCCATCTCTGTCTGCCTGCCCCATCTCCTCAGACCCAGACACCACACAGGACTGGCAAACAAAAGCCTCCTTCACCAAAAGAAACTTTTTAGGCAGAATATTTTTTTACATGGGTCTTTCCTCAGGTTTCAGGACTGAATGGGATGTTTTCGGCTGTTTAGCCCAAAAGCAGCACTAAGCACAGGTTTGGGCTTTTTTAATCTCTACTGATGTGCAGATTCTCTGCTACATTCTGGGTTTTACTTCTTGTCCCACAGGGCAGCACCACTAATAATATTTCTACTGTGTGTGCGCGGTCATGCAAAACTGCTCCAACTCCTAAACAATAGCAGCTACTTTTAATTAGGAATCACAATTTAGCCAGACAATGAACAAAGAACGAGAGCCTGCAATCTCCTAACCAGAGACACTTCCTGTCTGATCACAGTGAGGCCCCACACACTTTCGAGAGATTTTAAATCTGAAAAAAAGCCTGCTGAGACTAAAAAGTCGCAACACAATTGTCACCCTGATTTTTCAGCCTTCTGATGTTTCCATTTTGTACTGGAGTTTTCTCACTCATTGTAACAAACAAAGAGTGATGTTTTGTAAATTATGCATTCCTTCCTGGGGGAGGGACAAATTGATGGACTTCTGGTTTGACCAGTGGGTTCAGAGAGATGTCAACCTTGTCCCCCAATCCCTGCTCAAACTCCAAAAACTATTTAAACCCTGATCCCAAAATAAACATCTTTCTTTCTCATTCTCACAACCTGATGGTGTGAGTGCGATTTTTTCGTGTCCATCTCGTGACATACAATGTCCCTGCAAACTCTGGGAACTCCTGGTTCCTTCCGGGGTACCCCATGGCCAAGTACCACAGGCACATCCCCTTTACCTCAGGAATGCAGAGGTGCCCCAGCTGCTGGACATTTTCCGAACAGTCAAGCATTATAAACCCCAAAAACTAATTCAAAAACAAGACAAATGTTTAAACGAGGGCCAAAAGAAATCGGTACCACCACTCTGCCCATGCACACATACACACACCAGCTATTTTTACAGCGACCCACAGCAAAACTCACACAATCGAGGAGCCATTGGGACACTCTTGTCACCCGGGCTACCTGAGTCTGCAGTAGCCTCAGGCTGAGGACTGTGTTGCTACTTCTTTGTCTTGCAGGGATGAAACCACACCCATGAGTGCTGGCTGGTGAACAGAGCCCTGCTCTCTCTGGCACAGACACCTCCTTCAGGTTTAAGCACGCCACAAGCACAAATGGATAGGGAGAAGCACCAATACTCAGACACACAGCTGGTAACAGAGGGAATGTAAACCTGGTTTTATCCCTATTGTGTCCCACTCCTCCTACCCTGCCATGATGAGTCTGGACTCGTGCCAGACCATGGGTGAGTGGACAGGGAGAGTGGAGGGTGTGTGTGGAGGCCAGGGAATGCTGCAAGAGGAGAGGCAGGGTGTGAGCCCTGTATGAGATGAACAGGGGGCTGGATATAAGGTGGAATATCAGGGTGTACATACACATCCTCCATGAGATGCTGCATTCTTGGGCAGTCCGATCCAACCGAATTGATGCAGGGATGAGGCTGCCAGGCAAAAAGAGCAGCCTGCTGATCTTGAGCCACTCCAAATCCAGTATGAAAACAGGTCAGGACCTCCTTTCATCTGGCTTGTTCAGTTCTTGACAGTTCACACATCATGAGCTCCCTTCCTGAAATTGCCCCAGGCAAGCCAACCCTGCTTGCTGGCCCCACAGACATCAGGATTAAACAGTCCGGTGGAGATGCTTTTAGGCAGAGGAGAAGGCAGAGTTTTGTATGAGAAAACACTTCCTTGTCAACCCCTTGATGTCTGTATCCAGCAGTATTTTCACCACCAGAGCAGTGTCTCCGCAGGCTGGTCACCATCCACATCCCAAAGCCACATTCTTCTTGATTCAAGGGTTTCTCTTCCTCATGGATCTTCATCACCAGGAACCAATGTATCATCACTCAGCTGTCAACGTCACTTCCCCACGCTGGGGCTGGAGCCTGCTAGTCCCCCTTTGATCCTGGGTGTTGCTACGAATATCTCCAGTAAACACACGTTAAAGCAGCAGAGAATGGATCTCAAACCCAAATAGCAGCAGGAGGTGATTGGCCTGTATTCAAACCAAGTCAGGTGCCCACCCCACCTGGAGCAAGCAGGGCTGCACTGCTGGCTCCAGCAGCTCCTCCTAAAGCAGGCAGGGACCAGGCAGAGCCACACTGCTTTTCTTCCTCATGGTACAGCCATGCAGACAACATCTCCAGAGCTGGTTGAGGGGTGAGGTATAGGCAATGGATCTTGCCAGCCTTTCCAAGACATCCAGAAAAACACTCATTTCTATAGCACCATCACAGCAGGAAGGTCTGAAGCGTGAGACTGCAACTCAAAGTGCAGGTGCAGTAGGTGGGATGGACACTCCACTTCTGCAAATGTAGGTTGGACTTCTGGAAAAAGTGGATATTTCTTCCGCTAGCTTTTTCAGGGATAGAAGAAATGATGCAGAACAGAAAATAGCCCCAGGCAGGAAAACTGAGAGCTGGGAAGGTTGGGTCAAGTCCCACTGTCTGTGGTATGTCTCCTGTTGGTCAGAGGTTGCAGCCTGGGCAAGGGGACAAGAAGGTGATTCTGGGCACAAGGGAAGTTCAGTTCTCCTCTGGTAGGGGACAGAATCAGTAATTTTGGTTGCTCACACGTTTCCTCAGATACCTACAACACTTGCTCTGGGAACAGCCAGCCAGAGCCCACCAGGCTTCTTCAACATCCAAATCTTTTGCAGGATGTTCACATCAACATTTGGAGTGCAGAGCAGTTTCTATGAGAGCCAACCACAAAACAGAAGGGAGGGAAATTTGGAGGCAGAAGGTCATTGCAGAGACCCCCAACGCCTTCACCTGTTGGCAGCTGAGCTCTGAGGTCAGGGCTCTTCCATAGCCCCCCAGCCATAAGCCCAGGCTTTGCTATGTACAGTGAGGAGACACAGCACAGAGTACCAAAACACACATAAATGAGTAAAGAGCTACTCACAGGCCCTCATTAAAGCCCTTAAAATATCTCACACAAGCTGAGTGAGAAGGACAAGACTGTAAGACCATGAAAGCTCCAGCACAGAAGTCTTCACCCACAAATGCCTACTTCAGAAAAGTAATGAGAGCTGGGTCCTCCTGGAGAAGAGTCTGGGGACTTCATTTTAGATGAGACAAGAGGAAAAGAATAGTTTGGAGAAACAGCAGAGCTCTGCGTGAGGTACTGAAACCTGTAGAGCCTGGCCGCAGGCTGGGCACGGGGAAGCAGAGTGCTGCTGTCACTTCATCCTGCACTCCACATTTATATTACATAAAAAGAATGTTTGACAAATTCTCTTATCCTTGGAAAAAAAAAAAAAAAGGGAAAAGTTTCTTTTCCACTACCAACTGTTTCAGTTTTCTTTTTTAGGCAAATAAAACTACAAGCACTTATGACTTCAGTTTTATGTTGTTGCTGTTTTTGGCAAAAATGAGACCATGAACTGACCAAAAATAGAAATGCTGCATACTTTTTTATCTTCCCATGCCCAGGATGAACAAAACACACTAGGCAAACAAAAAAAATTAACAGTGCTAAGGGTAAATATCCTTTTTAGTTTTCGAGATCTATTGAAAGCAGAGGTAAGAAAATCTATTTGTTTAAGAAATATGTCTTTTAAAATGACCATGATGTTCCCTTTAAGCTCCACTGAAATACAAGATAAAGACAGGGTACTGAGTGAAAGAGTGCTGATGGCGCTTTTATTGTGTGATTTGCCTTGTTTTTTTCTGAAGTACTTCTTTTTAGCCGATTACCATGTATTTACAGTTAGTGTAATTATATCTAATTACTTAATTAGCATGAATACGTGTAATTACTAACTTCGAATATGTAATTATGTCAGGGCAGCCTGTAATAAATGAGGTTGAAAAAAACCCTCATTAGGACTCTACGAAAGGACGGCTGCTCCACCCGTGTGGAGAATGCATCCCAGTCCCCAGACTGCGCCAGTCCTGGAAAACACAGCCAGATCCCGTCATGGCTGGCAAAAAACCTCCCCCAAATTCAAAGAGTTTGCCTCAAACGTCCAGCTTCACAGTACTTGTTGCAACTGAGCATCTACTTCTGGGACGCAGGTGGGGATCCACCACCCAGGTCAATTTTCTCCATCAGGGTTTGGATTTTTATCTCCAATTTGTGTCATTCTCCAGGAGACCTGTTTTGTTAGATGAGAAATACAGGGGAACTGAACAACTCCAAAACTGTGCTGTGGCATTTGAGTAAAGCTCGAGAGATCAGATCCAAGAGCTAATCTGCATCTGATGCATTGTGCTTAGAATTAATTACTACTTAATTACTATTATTAAAGTAAAACAACCTTCCAAAATGTTTCTTCTGAAACAATACCAATATTTCACCGAAGAAATCTCCAGCTACTTAAATTACAAAACCTGAATTTTGGGAATTCAAATCTTGACTTTCAAGAGAGGGAGGTAAGGTAAGAAGCTGCTACTACTGCCAAGGCTGCCCAGAAGGACACACAGACAACTTCTGGCCACAAATGTGGGTAGACTGCACCATGTTTTGCATTACCAAAATCTCTGACCATAGGCTGATGTTATGTAGTACTAAACTCTTATCTTCATCACTTTCTCTGCCCACTGTGTTTGCCACAAGTCCCATTCTTCTCCTCTGGTCTTTATTTCCAGACACAGAGGTGCAAACTCATCACAACCTGTTGCTCCTCCTGCTGCTCTTTGCCAAGCAGAACTTGGTTTCCCTTTCATGTGCACGAGATGAGGATAAAAAGGCAGTTTTAGCTTACTCTTCTGAAATCCACTTGTGGTTGGACTGTCCACATTGCCAAACTCTTTCCTTAACCTTCCAGGTAGGGCCAAGGACAGTTGAAGCAAGGACCGGATACAAACCCTCTGCTGCCCAGCAGAGCATGATGTTACAGCACAGAGATCGGGGAGTATCTTCTCAACACCTAAATGCTTCAACATGAGAAAAAGGATGGTGCTGGTGTCTTCTGTGGCTCTTTGAGAACCCCTCATCCAGGAAGGGAAAGAGAATTCTGTTTCAAGCTTGTCCCATCTCTGCACTAAGTCAGGCAGTAACAGAAAGAGGGTAAGACAACTGCAAAAATCCCAGAAAGCCAGAAGTGAGGGTTGGTTCCTGTGCCCTTCATCCCATCAACACGAGGACAGCACATTCTCAGTGAAGAACATGTCTCTGTCTCCTTGAGGACATATTAAAAAGAAGATCCCACGGGACAGCACTGCACAGAGGGAGCAAGAGGCCTCCAGCTCCACAGGCAGGGAGCTGCTCTCCATATTTCAGCTGCAATTCCATTATGCAGAGCTAAGTGGCTGGGAATAAACATCCGTCATCCCTGCATGATAAGTGATGCTTGCTAGTATGGAGGGTGACAGAAATCTATATCACATCAATGTACTATTAATACTGCATTAAGCATACAGAGTTTGCTCCCCTCGTTGCAGCACGGCAATGGGTATCGGCATGTCCTCGACCCAGGCAGCATCCAAGAGCACAGGGATGTTGGCAGGAGGAAGGAAGGAGAAAAGCTTCATGATGGAGAAGGAAAATGCTTGCTGAAGAGGTTGCTCTGGCAACAGCTCAGTGCAAAGGAGAGATGCTGGGTGTCACAGAACACCTTTGCTCACGGCTGGGCAGCAGCTCTGGGGGAGGTGGCGGCAGGAGTTTTCATCTGTACAGGCACAGCTGGGCATCAAGGCACTCCCCACCCCAGAGGAGCTCTCTTTAGAAGTGACAGCAAATGGAGAAGTGTTTGTGTCCAAGCTTTGCACAGGGGGAGAGAAAAACCCTCCAGCATGACAACCACGGGGAGACCAGGAGCAACAAATATTCTCCAGCCCAGGCTTATGTTGAGCAGAGTACATCAGATCAAACAAACCCCTTACAGCAAAAGCTCCCCAAAGCATGGTTAATTTAATAGGTGAATTATGAAACTTTCCAGCCTCAAGCAAAGCCACCAGTGAAGTCAGAAGTTTTGACCAAGTTAGGGCCTGGGGACTAAAATACAAAACACACACCAAATTCAACTCTGTCTGAGGAGTTAAGGATTGGTGTTTGCCCCACGAATGACAAAGAAATCTAAAAAAACTAGGGTTTTCAACCTGCAATCAACCAGCTGTAATTTGCCTCTTATTATCCCCCAAAGGGAGTACCAGTGTTGTGGGGTTCAGTTTCAGCCCGATTTCCTTGCAGTCCTGGAAAACCTGGAGCATTCCCTCCTGAGGCATCCTTCGAGGAGAAACGCCTCCAGATGCCACCCCAATTATCTCTGCGAACCCTTCAGATCCTACTCAGACAGCCTCGTGAAGCTCTGAGGTCAAATCCTGCTGTGAGTGACTTCCCCTACAACCCACCCAGCTCTGATAAGTCCCACAGGGCAAAGGCTCAGAGCAAAACTTAATCCTTTGAGGTTTAAGCTCTGCTACTGCACAGCCTCAACAGCACCCACATCTTGCAATGGTCGGCATGCAGATTAAAGAGATTTGAGACAGCACAGGAGGGAGAGGAAGAAAAAGTAAAGCGGGGGAGCCCTCCCTCCCAAGCCATCAGAGTTTGTAAATCATTTTGAGATGAGGTGCTATAAGAAATGTAAAATATATAATTAACAGCACAGAAAAACCACGCTACATTCAGCTTCTCCACTCCTGCCTAATCACCGCCCTCCTCCTCCCCTCTCTACAAACAGACCAAATTTAGCACATTAAAATGAAAATCAAGGGGAAAGCCAGGCACGTTCTTTGGGTACATCCCATTGCTCTGGCAAGTGAAGGACGGTGCTAAGGGCTTGGGCACAAGCCAGCAGGACCCATGAGGGTGCACAGAGGGGGCTGCCCGAGGGATACCTCTATGGGAGCAGCAGTTACAGCTCCCCTTCCCATGATGGAGGAATGGAGGCCAGGAGCAGCATGCTCCTGCTGAGCACTTAATGCCACATGGTTTCCCAGAGGTTGGGAGATGGGCCTTCTCCCTGTTTGCAGGGGCTGAGTTCTGCCTCCTGCACCCGTGAGTCAGCAGCAGCCAAGGAAGAGCAGAGGTGACATCAGCACAGCACTCCCTGCTTCTGGCTGGGCCACAGAGACAGCCCAAGCTGAGGGCTTTTCACCTTTTGTTTTGCAGGATTTTTGTTTTTCCAGTTCTACCTGGAACCAAGACACACCAAAGGGATGTGCAATAGCAAGAGAGGAACGTGACCCAAACCTCCTGCATTGCTCAGCTTGCATCTCAGAACTGGTAAGAGGCCTGGGAGAGCTCAGCTACCGCCTGTGAGCCGCATGCTGGGGAAGGCTGCATCCCACCACTCGTGTGGGAAGTGGTGCAGGACTCCCAGAAAAGCATCCTTTTACACAGCACTTTTCTTTTATGCTCAGAATTTAGAAACACAAAGTGGAGAGGGCCACTTGATCACCTCCTGCTTGTCTAATGAGCCCAGTTCATGATCCAAATTTATACAGGAAAGATGCAGAAGCTTTACAGAAGCCCATAAAAACAAGATATCCAGCATCTACAATTCCTGGAGACAAAGATAGCTCCAGGCATCTGCCACACCTATGCCCATGTATCCTGAGCTTCCCCCTGGCCCTTTGGGGAGCCAAAGAGGCAGCCCCATGACTGGGAAACTGCTGGAGGAGGAAGGGGAGGCAGGTCCTTTTCCCAGCCAAGCAGGGGTCACATCCATCCCCATGCTCCCAGGGGGCTCTTGCTCACACCTGGGACCTCATGCTTGGAGCTAATGAGGAAGAGCCCAGCTTGGAATGGCACTTTCAGGCAGGGGGGGGAAGGTGACGGGTGGGTGGCGGAGGGAGGGTGAAGGGAGGTGAAGGTGAGAGTGGAAAGTCTTTTCTGGAAGCATCTACATGTATGTTGTGATTTCTGAGACCTGAGATTCGCTTTGGTTTCTGGACCATACCAAGACCCCACTCTCCTCTAAAACCTCCTTCTCTTCTTCCTCATCCTCTTAACCTCTTCCTCCTCGCCCTCCTCCTTCCCCCACCCCCCACAGCCCACCCCTGAGCCCTGTCGGGGCCGGGCACTCACACGTGTCTGGCTTGTGGCAGTTGTGGCCTTGCCGGAAGTACTGCGGGTTCTCGATGACGGGGATGCGGGTCATGCCGATCACCACCGTGTCCGGGCCCGCGTCCAGCGACGATGGCGTCGTGATGCCGTGGTTGATGTGGTGGAGAGGGCTGGCTGAGTCCTCCTCTCCGCTGATCACGGCCACGGGACCTGCAAACAGCACACACAAACCCGTCAGGGACAGCAGGGGATGGGGGGACAGCAGGGGACGGGGGGACAGCAGGGGACAGGGGGGACAGCAGGGGACAGGGGACCGGTGAGGCCTGTGGATCACATGTGGGTTGCTGTGGGTTGGCAGTGTTTCACCACCAGCCTGCCCTGGCACTCCTGCCAGTTGTCCCATCCCCTGGGCAGGGTAGGGAAGACATCCATCTCACAGGGTAGGTAAGACATCTCAAGTTTTCCTTCCTGGCTTTGAGGTAACAGACTTGTGGGCCTGAGAGATTTTTAGCCTGCTAGCAGCTGCTAACTTTTTTCCCAAAGAAAAATTTCTCCAGAAAGCTTTTCCTCAAAACAATCCTGATAAACAACTATCCTTTTTCAACACAATCTTTGTCCAGCTGGTGTTTGCTGTTTCTCTAGTTTAACCAATGGCATTAAAGAGGTGTCGTTCCTATTCACCAGTCATGTTAAGTCTGTATCAGAACACCTTATAAAAAGTAGTAAGAATTTAGACAATAAAGCCTTCTTTTTCTATGCTCTTTGTCTTCTGAAATATTTGGAGTCTTTTGTCCTACAGCAGCACCAGACTAACAATCCTCAGGGGTTAAGCAGCTGCAGGTGACCACACACCAGAGGTGAGTCATGCAAAAAGTCCTCTCCTAGGGTTGTCATGAGAATGCAGTTGCTGTGGTGCCTGTATACTCTGGCATCACAAGCTTGGCAGAAATCATAACCAGGCTTAGACTGGAGGAACATCACCCCCCGAGAGTTAGTTCACCTCAAATCCGTATTTGTGATATGTCTGTTGCCCAGTGTGTTGCCCATCTTTTTGCCCTCCTGCAGCTTCACCTGGGCAAACTCACCGAGCCCTTCAGTCAGGCTGATGCCTACAGGGACCACAATGTACTGTAGCAGATGCTGCTCAGCTCAGGCTCATTCCCACCACCACCACCACACATGACAGCATCTTCCCATTGCCCTCCTGACCCCCAAAAGTTCACAGCACCACCAGACAGGCAAGAAAATGAAGCAAAGTAGCCAGGCATGCAAGATGGGAGCAATGGAAGGCTTCTATCCCTTATGTTTTATTTTGGTTTTAGACCCTCTAATACTTGTTGCAGCCATTCTTGCTGCATTGTTGTTGGACAAGGTAGGGACCACAGTGAAATCTTCCATGAGACTTTTTAATATTTCAACATGGGAAGAAAATCCACACTCAACAAGTGACACTCCTTTTCTCCTGTTTGGATGTTACCAGGGACTACCAGAAGCTCAGGTAAAAAGGAGCAGAGATGTTGCACTTAGGCTTTGAACTTATTCAGAGAAGCCAGCCTTTTACCTACATTGCCTAAAAAATGCTCATCTCCCATCAGTAATCTACTTCTAATTGCACAATTACTTTATTATGTAGCACTGGCAACAAAGAAGGGAGTCTTCAAGCCATTTTACTCTCCAGAGCTACTGGGAGGACGAGGTGAACACTGGCTCCATGCAGCCATTCTGCCTGCATTAATCTAGTCTAAAGGCTGCTCATTTCCAGAGCTTCAAGTATTGTTTGTTCTTCCAAGTGGGATATAATAAAGTTATTGTGTAATTAGCAGAGTCTTGGCAGCTATGACAGGTGTTTTAGTCATGAGGAAAAAACCTCTCTCCTTTTACTGTGAATTCCTTCTGGCAGGTTCTGGCTTTTTTAACATTACTCCCTGGGCCCGCATGAGTTTCCAGCTCTTGAGGTGCAAAGGCAAAATTCAGCTCCTGATGCCTCTGGTGAGACTACACAGTGTATTTCTCCAAACACAAAAAGCAAATGGGCAATTTTGGTATGAATGACTTTTGTTCCTTCACAATGTCAATTCATAGCAGACAAACCAGGATGGCTCAGTTCTACATGTGCACATTCCTTCACAAGGGAAATATAGGTTGGATATTAGGAAGAAGCTTTTCATGGAAAGAGTGATTAAATGCTGGAATAATCTGCCCGGAGAGGTGGTGGAGTCACCATGACTGGATGTGTTTAAAAAGAGACTGGATGTGGCACTTGATGCCATGATCCAGTTGAGGTGTTAGGGCTGGGTTGGACTCGATGATCTTGAAGGTCTGTTCCAACCTACACATTCTGTGATTCTGTGATTCTGTGATTCAGCCACACCCTGCACTGCTAGCCAGCCCAGCTGTGGTGGGAAGGGGAGATCTCTGCATTTCAAGATGCAGTTCAGAAAATAAAAAATCTTAAAAATATCAGCTAGTATAGACTGGTGTAAATAATCTGAGGGAAGACCATAAAGATCGCCCTTGCAGTGGGAGAGGCTATTGAGGGCTTACACTTTCCTTAAGAAGACAAGGTGTTGCTCCAAAGGATGGCACCTCATCAGGCAAGGGGATGTGAAAGGGCTCTCAGGTGAATGATAGTGGATGAGGCTTTGAGCAGACTGCTCTCATGGAAGGTCGGTCTAGCTGATCTTAAAGGTCCCTTCCAACCCAACCCATTCTGTGTTTCTGTGAGAAGGAAGTTTTCATTGCCCTCTATTTTGAGAACAGAAAACACACCTTTGTGACAAGGAGCAAAGAGGATGTAACCAGCCATGGTACAAACACCAGGCAGACACAGACCCTGCTGTGGACATGCTTCTCGGAGACTCACAAAGCCCTGCCAACATTTGACCCTTGCTGTTCTTGCTTACTCAGCATCTCCTCATTTTTAGGGAACACAGATCATGGCAGTGCCCCTCTAGCACAGGCAGGTTAAAAGGACGTGGCTTACATCTAAAAGAGCAGGGGAAAATCCAGGAGGTTGGGTACTTGTGAAAATAAGCATAGCAAGCATCTATTAGCCAGTGTTCTTGTGGCCATTTCCCTGAAAATTAACAGAGTTTGACCTTCTTTACACTCCACAGGGTTGGTTTTTTTCTGTGGTTTGCTTCTTAAGAGGACTTTCTTCATGCGTTATCTCAGTTCCATGCCCGAAACATATTCAAGGTTTTTGAGGCAAGAGGTAACCACATCTCAGCTGATCCACAGCCACACTCCCATTCCCCAAGGAACACTGTGACCTGTGAATGGACTCAGCCTTTGAGTCATCCAGCTCAGGTCAATGTCACCAAGCTTATCCATTTACAAGACCTACCAACCCTCAAACATCTCAGAGCTGAACTCTGATTCTCCATCTCAACCCTTTCACATTTCTGCAAAAGTGGGAAACCCCAAGAACTGCAAAGGCAGAGGCACCACAGGGAGAACACAACATGCAAAGTATATTCTACCCCTGCAGTAATCCAGGGACAGTTTACTGCCTCCAACTGTACTTCCATGTCTTGAAAAATAAATAAAATAAATCACATTCTCAAGAGTCCTAAGGAACACTTACAAGAGATTACCACTGCATTAGCCTTCCAACTTTCCAAAACATTTCTGGTGATTGTAGACACTGATCTGACATGGCCTAGAACATATAATTCATCCCAATATCCTCCAAAGGATATAATTTGATTAAAGGCAATTTTCAGTGGAGGACTTCTCCAAGTTTCTCTTATTAGGTTGTGGGGTTTTTTGGGTGTGGTGGAGGAGTGTAAATCTGGACAACATTAATTCCTACAGCCACAGTCATGCTGCTTTATCACATTAATTCTCTCATTCCCATCTCTTCTGGCTGGTCACTGCTGAGATCCAGTTCCCTCTAAGCCCATGGCCCCTCTATTGTCACTCTGAGACTCAGATGAGTGCTGGACTCACTGTGCAAGCCTGAGGCAAACTTAAAAATATTGTGGATATCAAACAGCCACCAATCACTTTTATAGGTGTGACTATTGCCCTGACTCAAAATATACTCTGCCATTAGCAATTCCTGGAAATAAAGCAGCTACCTAGACTTCAAATTTTTAAATCTATCTTGGCAAAAGCATATATTTTTTTGTTTTTAAGTAGGCAAACAGATTCAGTTTTCTGATGTATAATGCTGATGAATGGGTTTATTTGGAAGAATTCTTACTGGTTTCACCAGTGCATTTTCCAGGTAAGGTTAAAGGAAAAAAATTAAGCAGAAAAAAGGAGTACAGATTTTAGAGATTTAGGTTTACCTTCCATTTGACAGGGAAATGTGCAGAGTGAGATAGAAAAGAAGACAGTTTTGTACAGTAAAAATGTATAATAATAGACAAAGGGTAGCTTGGAGCTTGGAGTAATTCCTAATGTACCATCCTCTGATTTCAAAACATTATATAAAATATTTCAGAGCTTTTCAGAACGGTGATGCTGTAGCTGTTTCTGTGAATAATTCAGCCTGTGTTATCAACAAACATATTGTGGATATTAGCTATAAAAAGGGTCTATTTGTTAAAACTTTAAGAAGTCCATGTCCATTCTGAGCATTGAACCTGTTGCAGCTGTACTCTGACAGGCTCTACCCTGGCTCTCCTTCCTTCCAAGCAGGGCTCTCACCAGCCAGCAGCATCCATACTGACTGCCAGGGCAGAGCTGAGCTCTTTTCCACACTAACTCCAGGCAGTTTTCCTGACAAAGAAGCAATACCAGCAGCAGTGATGGAAGCATTCCATCACTCCTTTTCCTTGTGAGGAAAGACTGGGGAGATGTTAGGGCTGCCCAGGGTTACCCCTGAGTGAAGAAGTAGCCACTGCTCCAGCCCAGCACTGCAGCCACTGCCAACCTGCCCCTTCACAAGGCCAGAGGGAGAGTCAGCCACAACGACCTGGAAATCAGGACCAAATTCATCTGATGTTCACCACAGAGCAGTGAGCCAGCTTGGAAATGTTGCTTTTGGAAATGCCACGAGCAGCAATTCTGTTCTGTCTTCCCTCCCACTCTCCTCTACAGCCAACTCCTCTTTCCCAAGAAAGACACCTCACTCAAACACCACCATTCCCAGCCTCATCTCCACCCTCTGTTCTCCCCCAGCCTCCCATTCAGGCTACACTCACTCCATCCATCCATCCATCCATGCAATCTTCCAACTCTTCTCACTTTGCATCTGCCCTGATATTATCATCTCTGTAAACACTCCTCTAGATTCCCCCAAAATCTCTGCTTTTCAGAAAATCTCTGTTCAGCACTGCTCTCTCTGGCTAAACTAGAGCTTGCCTTGGTGTTTACCTTCACCTCCCTGTTTACCTGGAAGCTCTGTGAACAAGATATAGCTTTCAGTCCATTTCTGTGAATTGCCTGGTTCATTCACAGTGTTATACAGACAGCTTGTTATTCATGAAAAATAAAGCAAATAAAAATAGTAATAAATAGCTTAGGGACCCCTGTTTGCAAGATCATATCATAGTGGGAAATTATTTATCAAGGCTAAGAGCTATACTTTATTATAAAACAGGCTCAGGAATATAGGGTACTGTATAAATAACCATAGATTAGAGAAGATAATGGTCACTTCTCACGTATCTGTAACAGTATTAATGCCCCACGGCAAGCAGGTGAAGAAACAACAAAAAACTCCAGCTTGGCATCACAGTAACCTCTGCAAAGCAACAAAAGCAACTGAAGGTGAAGAAAATATGACCTCTAAGGGAAAACTGAAAGAATTATGCTTTGTGTTCAGAGGAGAAGACTGAAGGGACACGTGATAACAGCCTTCAAATATGTAAAAGGTTGCAGCAAAGAGAAGTATAATAGCTGTTCTTCACGTCCACTGGGGATAAAACAAGAAATAATAGGTTTAAATTGCACTGAGGGAGATTAGAGTTTGAATGTTCTCCCTGATGCCTCACGGTATGGCTGGTTGAGCACTGGAACAGATAACCCAGGGATGCTGCGGGGGCTCAGCCACTGCCAGGCTGGGAAAGGAAAGGTTAAGGAAACTTTTTTCAAGGACAGTTTAACCAAAGGGAGTGATGCTGCTCAGAGCTTTCACGGGCTGCAGCACTTTTTACCTGGACCCAGAGCTCTCAGCATCTTTCCTTTCTGATGCTTCCACAGAAACCCCAAGGAAGGACCTCTCCAGTGCTGCAGACCATGCCTGGGCAGCATCAGAGGCACTGTGGGTGTAGCACTGGGTCAGGATAGGGCCATGGTCTCCAGCATGGTTTCAGAAAGGAGAACTCCTTGCACATCCCAGGCCAAGTGCTCAGGACAAAAAACAAGTTTACTGAGGCAGAGAGGAGTGATGTGCATGCTGAGGGCCACGGGGCAATGCCCTCTCCCCATCCACATCTCTGGGAGCTGTTGTGCAGAACACCAATTTTTGATCAAAAATGATCACTGCAAGAGCTAATTGTGCCATCTCCACTTTCCTTTGTAATATAAAGGAGCCATATAATTAACCTACTTAATTAGGAACTGTATATGACCCATAACTAGAAAAAAAAATGCTCTCCTAGTAAATTGGGTCACCATGCATTGTATAGCAAGCGCTGAAGCAGACCTCATTAAATTCCAATATATAGTATATAAAATCCCTTCCTCCTCTGACTCCAAACCCCTGTTGGCACTTCCATATTTCCCCAATCATAATCCTAAATTCTGTTCTTCAAAAGGTCAAATCACTGACTGGCAAGTAGATAATTCCAAAGCTACATCTCTCAGCCCAGCTTTACAACTCAAAGCTATACACAAGCACATAAACAAGGGTAAAAATAACCACAAACTTCAGCTTATCAGGAAAGCAAACAAGTTTAAAAAGAAACTTTAAAAAATTACCAACCTTTTGTTGGAGCTGAAATCAACCCGCACCCCAGGGCTGATCTCTGCACCAGCAATGAGGGGAACTGAAACTCATAAAAGAATAAGCGAAAGCACAATAAATACAATTAAAAATCCAGCCATGCTCAGAGCAAGATTGCATTTACTGTCTCATAAAGAGAGCCTCGTCCTTTCAGGCAAAGAAAAGAAAATCAATTTCTTAATTTTTATTGACAGATGTGGGCACAGGGCCAAGGCAGCACTTGGTGCCTACCCAGGGCCCATTTGGAGCCAGTCTGCCACAGACTCCAGCTTGTTCTCTGCCCTCCTGCTAGGGGAAGCAGCCACTTCTCATCCCCAGCGTCACCAATCCCAACCACAGGATGGTTCATCCTGTTGCACCTCTTCCCTTGAGCCACAGCAGACCCCTCATTTGTACAAAGCAATGGGCTTTATTCAGACCTCCCTCCTAATTCCAGCACTCGGCACCTTCTTTGTTGCTATCTCCTCAACCATGTCCCAGCAGCATTTCCCACATCCCCCACAGCTCAATTCTAACTCCACCCCCAAATTCACCCCAAGCTATCCCTGCATCATGCCAATGGACTTGGAGGGCTTGCAAAGGTGCCAATTCCTTCTCTGCCATAGCCCAGGGACACAAACTCTTCCATTAGCTTTTGGGGAAACAGCACATATGAAAAATCAAATCCTTGAGCTTTGCAGGCAGATGAAGACATCAAGAATGTAAATCTGAATTCTTTAAAAGATATATACTCCAAATCCTCAGCTTCCAACCCATCCAGTAAAAAAGGCAGGAGCAAACAGCAGTCCCATTTCCCTTCTCCTCAGCAACATGATGAGTTTGAGATCCTGGTGATCTCAAAAATATGAAGATCCCTCTGAACTTTGGCGTAAAAGGAAGGAACAGGCCTGGGATCTCTGCACCCACCACGGCTTGGGTTGGACACGTGTTTCTTCCCCCACTTGCAACTTGCAGCCCCTTATACACTGCAGATGCATTATCATATAAAAATGCTGTCAGATCCGTTGTCAGTGGGCGATCCCTACACAGGGATCCTTAAAGCACTTTCTTTCCTGATGCAATGCTGCCAAAATACTGCCATTTACAGAAGCCCCTTTCCATCTCTTCATATTGACATTCCCTTCTCTCTCTGATTTTTTCAGGTGATTGCAGCAGGTAGAAGGCAGCTCTTGCTGCAAGAGGGGGTGCATCAGGGCAGAGGGGCTGCAGCAGCCCTGTACATCCCCCCTTCACCCTTTCCAGCCTCCAGCCATCTTGGCAGTCCTCTTTGGAGCATCACTCCATCTGGTGTAGAGGATGTCCAAACCTCCCTCACTCCTCCCATGTCCTTCCCTTACCCACTCCTTCTCAAGTTTATTTATTGAGCTTAGACACCAATTCTATAAGCACTCACACTCAGGACTGGAAACATTAAGATCAAATCATATAAAATATAAAGTCAATGCATATGATGGCACAAATGCATAAATCCAGCAGAGCAAGAAACAGAAAATGCTTACAGTAAAAATGGTAATACAATCTGATAATTAAAAAGGGGGGGGATCTGACAAGCCAGAGCCATGCATAACAGCTAAGACAGCCAGAACTCACAGGAAGGCAAATCAGGAATTTTTACATCTAGGTTTAAACTCCAGCCCAGTGTTACCAAATATCTTCAACTCAGAAAGTGTCTGACCAGCAAAGCAACTGCCAACAGGCCACAGGATAACCAGAAGAATATTTTAGAACCTGCAATGCAAGGATTTGCTGATGTCTGTGGGACTGACAAGCCAATACATAATCCCATATTATAACACATGGGTACTGAGAAGTTGGTTCATTTGCCAAGAGAAAAATGTTTTAACTGCTGAGATCAGGTGAAACAACTAGCAAATAGTGCAGGCAACAGGAGAGGAAGAAAAACCTGTTTTATTCAATTGTCACTGCAGGGAGGCAGATAGTGTTTAGTCTGGCAATGCTGGTGCTGGCATTCAGACCATACCCAGTCACCTTCCACCATTCCTCCCACCTATCTTCTCCCATTTGCTGGCAACAAGCTATTTTTTCCACTGCTGGGCATACATGTTCCCTGCAGGTTGTGAGGAGAAGCCAGCTGCAAACCAAACATCCATTCTTGCAGAGAAACCTCCTGTGATGGCATCTTGGCATTGCAGAGGCAGCAGCAGCAGAGAAACTCACACCTGGATAAGGCAGGAAGAGTGAACAGGGACCCCAGGAATGCAGCATCTGTGTGTGGCCAACATCCCTGCATGGCCCTGTTGCAGCTGTTCTGCCCCAGCCCCAAGGAAGGGCTGGTGAGGCAGGATGGGTGGCTGTTGGGTACTGGATGTACTGCAGTACATCAAAACAGACCCCTGTTGCCTTATTTTCAATGCACAAGGCCACCATTTCCATCCCTCTGTACGGGACCAGCTCCATTTGAAGACAAAACTTCATTTCCTGCCCCCAGGTCTCCATCTAGTCCCCTGAGCTCCAGAACTGAGCAACATCCTGCCTGCCCCAAATCACAGCCCTATTGCCATTCACCTTTCTCCCTGCTTTGTTCCTCTTGACTAGATTTGCTTTTTTTTTTTTTGCTTCTTCCCCCCCCCCCCCCCCCCAAGCAAAGTCACCAAGCTGTCACCTCAGGGGCACCTTGAACTCCAGAGCAGCACAGGCTTTACAAGGCAGGAGCCAGGCAGTGGCTGGGCAACGGCCTCACCAGCATCTATTAATCTCTTGGCTCACTCATCCCTATCACAGACACACCGTAAAAATGATATAAGCATTTCATTCGAACGGCGCTGCAGAGAGATTGGGAGGAGCATGGGGCCAATTGATTTCCAGTATGTCTGCTCTTTACCTCCAGATATAAATACAACAGCAAAATCAATCGGAATAACATCATATCAGCTTTCTAATCTCTTCTGTTCGTGAGACACGCTTTATATACTGCAGCATTTCCTACAGCTTCTCCACAGGAGGCCCCAGCACCTCTGCACCCCTCAAGCTGTGCACGTGCAGCCACTTCCTCACTCCTGGCCCCTCCTGTGACAAACTTCAGGAGCTGCAGGTCCAAAGCACAGGTCTTCCCCTGCTCTGTGTGGGAGGTGCCAAGAGATCTCCCAGAGAAATGTGCTATGGCTGTGTAAGAGCAGAGTCACTGGCACCTGCTGAGCCCTGGGTCACTTGTGAGAAGGGAGATGCTCCACTCTCACACTCCACTGCAATGGATGGCAACTCACTGGACACTGATGGCAGCCAGGCATGCCCAGATCCACTGACACAGGGATATGAGAAAGGCAGCAGCAGTATCTGCTTTCCCCGCAGCCTCAGGACCCCATGGCTGTATTTACCACACGTGGCCCAGGTGGCATTTCACCTCCTCATGAGCATCCAGAGTGACACCACACAAAGACCCAAGCCTGAAGAAGGGCTGCCTGCTCAGCACTGAGCAGACACATTTTCTTTCTGCATTTCCAATTTATCATCAGCCTAAGGCTTTTTATCCTCTCTCCTGGCCTCCAGCCACTAAAGAGGGGGACTGTGACAAACTGATAAACACTCCCTCCAAGCATTTGCTTGGGTGAAAATGCAAATGCACCGTGAGAATGAGGAAAGGGCTGCCTGATGAGTCAAGAGGTCATCTTAAGCAAACTGCAGCTCAGCACCAAAGTGATGCTTTGCCTCACCTCAGACCAGAACTTGACTGAATAGGTGCCAGATAGAGAGGAAAGGAGAAGTGGTTTAATCATAGAATCACAGAATAGTTTGGGCTGGAAGGGATCTTAAAGATTATCTATTTCTGACCTCCTGCCATGGGCAGGAATACCTTCCATTAGACCAAGCTGCTAAGGGGCCATTTATCCTGGCCCTCAACACTTCCAGGCATGGGGATAAGCTACACCTCCATCTCTTCTGCAATTCAGATGGCAAAGAACATGCACAGAGTGTGCATTAAGGCTGTGACAACTGCATCACCTTCAACATTGTGGCCAGCTCTGTGTGAAAGCTTTGGGATGTGTTATCTAACCCACTCAGTGTGGAGCTCCCATAGCACAAGAAGGCCCCCAGTGATATTTGGCAAGGGGGCCACTGGCAGTTCCACCACCAGCACGTCCAGCCTGGTGCTGGATCACTGACCTGAGCCAAGAGCATGATGCTGGAGGAGCCTGACCCTGTGCCAGGAAATGCTTAAAACAGTGAGAAGTACTGAAGGTCTGAAAGTCAACAGCTGGGACCACTACTGCCATCCTGCCCGAGGTTTTTCCTGACCTTTGCAGAGACTGATGCCCAATGCTGCTTAATAAACACCATCCATGGAGCAAAAGCCCTGCCAGCAGCAGCTCTGCAGCACAAGCCAGGGCAGCAGAATATCCTTGCCACCAGCCAGGACCACTGCAGGCTGAGGACAAGCATTAGGCATGTTTCTCATTAGGTCTGAGTCCACCAGCCACCTCCATCCCCCTCTAATCACTTCCCTTCCCATGCTTTGGCCACTGCAAGATCAGTCTTGGGTCATCTTGATCCACTTGGAAAGCTCAGCTGCCATGAGTGCAAACTGCTTGTCCTCTGGCTCCAATCTCTTACTGAAATTAGTGCCAATGGAAGTGTCACTATCAATTTCATAATGTTATTGGAGAAATGTTAAACTGGGCCAAGTCCCATATTCCTGACGGGCCATCAAAGAGGTGGGGATTGTGGGTAAGGAGACAGGCAGCCCCGGCAGGAAAGGCAAAGGCTCCAGATCAATTAGCCTGACAAGGCTATCTTGCAGCCACATCACCTTATACTGACACCAGTTCCTTCTCCCTGGAGCCCAGCTGCCCCAGCACCAAGGTTTATTTTCTCCAGTGGTAACCAGAGTCCTTCCAAACCCAGGGAGCTGCGCATCCCCTCTCCAAATATCCAACTTATGAGACTCTCAAGACACCAGGGGATTTTGCAGCCATAAAAAGACATTCATTTTCAGGCCTCCTTATTTTGGTTTAATATTCTGTCAAGCTGGAAAAAAAAAAAAAAAAAAAAAGCCATTAAACAAAAAAAGTGCCTTACTCTGCATTGGTCAGAGGTTTCAAATGGAAGGAGCGATCAAAATGTAAAGTACCTGGCACAACACATGTTTTGTCTTTGCTGTGTTTTTCTTCTTGGTTTTCTTTCAAGATCCTGCTTGGACCATGAAACTGAACTGGTCAGTACCATCTGGTTCTCATGCAGTAATTAATAGTGCTTGTAGTTTTTCAAACAAAAATAATCTTCAGTTGTAGCTTTCTTGGTCAACTTTTGACCTTTTTGTTTTGAAATGGAATTTTTATGAAAACATCAAGCAGCCATCAAGGCTGCAGATGCCAATGGGTTCATTTCCAGCAGACACCTCATGTGTCCAGTCCCTGCCAGCAAGCAGGCGGCTGCATTTACTCAGGGTGTGAATTTGTAGACCCAAATTTAAAATCAGACTTGTGATGTTGGCTTTCAGGCCAAAAGATTAATCCTTACATGGTCAAAAAATAATAAAAATCCTTGCACTCATAGTTTGCCTCAGTTCATGCATGAGGGCAATGAAAATTTAAAACTTACGCTTCTCAGAAAGTAAATGCACTTTTTTTCCCTCCACAGCCCTCCTTGAGATGATCTCCAGCAGTGATATCAGTCTCCCAGATTTATTCTATCCCAAGATAAATAGTGTGTTGCTTACAGAATCAAAACGTATTTAACTTGTATAATGGTTTAAATCCCGAATCTGCTCTCGTAATATTATGAGACTCTTCTGGAATATGAAGCCCATGTCAGAAATATCCATGAACAAATAAACAAATCCTTTTTCCTTCATGCTGAACAACTGGGAGAGGAAGCAAGGCTGGAGTTTGGGTAGCCCTGGTGCTCCCTAGCCCATGATGCTCACATCAATAACAGTGTTGGGTGTGTTAAGCTTTGCTACAAGGCCCAGAATCAACAAGAAATGAATTTTGGAGGTTTTTACAAAACCTCTGTAAACTTAAAGAGCAGAGGGAAGCCCTTGACATTCTCCAGGCAGAACTGATTGGAAAGGAACCGATACTTTTTGGCTCAACTAATACCAACTGCTGCATTTGATGCACTGGTGTTTTCCAGGATGTTGTGCCTTTCTCCAAAAATTTATAGCCCTTGGTCATAAAGGTGATGGTCTTGTTTAAAAGTCACAGAAGTAGTCCCTGGAGAAAGGCTCTGAAATCACAGCTTTCTGGGGGCTGACAGCTCATGTGTAAAGTGTCACAGTTTTGGTGTTTCCACTGGCCTTGCTGGGACCCTCATTAGCTTTGAGAGAGATTCTGTGAACAGGGAGATAAAACAAGCAAAGAATAAAAGGCTGGGAGATGTGGAGAAGGATATAAAACTGCTCCCCACTCAGAGAACTTGCCGCATTGTCGATCCACCAGCCCAAACAACCCCTCTAATAAATTAGAGAGCAATTCATTGGAATGGCTTCCTCTGTCCCCCCACTGACAGTTAATCTGTAATTCAGATAGATCTGTCAGAAGGCGAGGGTCCAGCATACAAAATAATTAATTCCTCCAAGGTCTGGAGATATTTCCCTTTCTAAAGAGCACAACACACTCCCCTCCTCGCCAGTGAGCTCCAGGCACGGATGTGGCTCCTGTTGGAGGTCAGGAAGGAACACTACATGCATTTCAATACAGATGCTCACAAATGCATCACCTGTCACCTCAACACTGGGCTGGCAGTCCTGGGGTGGGACTTGTTCCACAGACCTTGCAAGGAGCTTGCCCTGTGTCTCCCAGTGTCTTCCCGCTCCCTCAGTGCCCATCCAGAAACTCTTGGCCTCTTGCCCCACATCAGCTCAACACTAATGGTTTTCATTGTTCTGCATCAAGACTAAATTATCAATTAAACAAGTGGAAATGCAGCATCCACTGAATCTCGTTGATAAAAAAGAAGCTGGTGCCCAGCATGAGTGTGGAGGTTGGGGCAGAGCATGTCTCATCTCCCAGCTTCGCCGAGAGGAGTCACCTCTGTCCTCTACATCAGGAGATAACCAGGGCAGTGGCCTCTGTCTGGAAGACACCAGTGAAACAGAACAGCTTGGGAAAAGAAACAAAGGGTGGGAGTCAACCACATGGACATGCTCCTGTGGGTGGTTGGAGAATGGGGACAAGTCACATGAAGCCCCATGTGAGATAAGCAGCACCTGAATGTAGTGCCAGCCCTGGAGGCAGGGCAATCAAAACAAACATCTTCCTTTTGCCAGGAGAGAGGCACGAAGAAGGGGAAAAATGTTAAAAAGGACTCTTGAGTGGATGCAAGAGATTGTGTACCACAACAGCGATATCATCATGGTATGGCTGGCACAAGCAAAGGCCTGGCAACATTAAGTGACATTAAGGAAGGATCTTGAGATTCAAATCGTTCTGATTTTGCTGATTCTTGCAGCCTCAGTCACCAGCTTTTAAAGCATGAGTGCATAAGAAGCACCACCAGCCAAATCCCTGTCTCCCTACACATATTTCACATCCCTCTCCCAAGATATTTCATCAAAATCACCAAGGCAGGTGGGAGGGAAGCTGCCTCACGTTAGCCTGTGAGCCACGAGGGCAGAGAAGGATGGGACGTTTGGCATTTTCCTCCATGACTAAGCGCTGTCCCCTGCTCCACACTCCGTGCCCCCAAAACACATCCCTTGCTCAACAGCTTTGTAGCTCATGACAAGTTTCACAACAACACATCCACACCGGGAAGCCAGACCTGAAGACATGTGGAGGTCAAGTGAATTCACCATCTGCGCCACCAAGGGAGCAGAAAAGAAGTGGGATGAACAGCATCCTCACCCACAGCGTGGTAATAAGCGGGGGGAAAAGAGAAATGTGATCTTGCACAAGGCTTTCTAGTTGAGGGTAACACGTGTCTGCTGAGCATCAGCCCAAGTGCCCCTTGTACAAAGCCCACTTCAGGCTGCCCAGAGCATCCTGCAGCAGACCCTGTCAAACCCACTCCAAAATTCACCTGCTTGGAGGCGCCCATGGGGCTGGTGACACCCCACAGACTGTGGCTCGTGTGTGCAGACAGCGCAAGCAGGCAGCTGGAAGGCAGCACAAGGCAGGGAAAGCTGTGGTGGTGGGGGTTGCTGGACCACAACCAAGTCCTTTTCTAGAAGCAGCTATCAAGTCCCTGCAGAAGTAGTGGAATGGAGCCACTTTTCATCCTACCTCTCAAGGAAATCATCGCTGCTGTTACGCAGACACAATTATGTCTCCAGAGCCTTTTAACTGCAGCTCTTTAGAGATGAGTGGGTTGATAGAAATCTATTCACAGGACTGACATCGCTTGGCTGGGTAAGGACACTGCCACTGAGTCAGTGGCTGGGGAGGGATCATAAAATAAGACTGGTGATGGGGGAAGTCCTAGGCAACACCAAGGCAGCGTTTCCTGGGGGAGCTGCCTCTAGTCCCTTGACTACAAAGGCAAGGCCAATTTCTCATTTTATTCTTCTAGAACTTTCTTTCAAAGAAAAACAAAGTAAGAATATTGGAAAGCTGCCTCCTTTCCTTTGGTTCATGTACTCCCCACCCTGAAGGGGCCACCACTCAGAGATGGGTGGCTGCACGTGCGTGTCACAGGCAGCACGGCAATGCAGAGCAACATAAGGCTGTCTCTTCCCCAGCACGCCAACTCTCCAGGTAGCCCTAAACAGTGCCAGGATTTGAGCACATGGCAAATGAGAGCACAGGAACATGGCCTGGCCATCACCTTGCCAAATCTGAGTCTGGAGCAGAGGGATGCAGGAAGCTCTTACTGTGGGACCCTTGAACTGCATTGCAGAGCCCTCTGTGAGCCTGGCAGAGCGGCCGGGGGCTGCTTTATCATATCCGCCATCTGCTTGTTTGCTTTGCCATCCCCTGCTCCTCCTGGCTACGCTCACAGACTCCTACCTGCTCTCCAAAAGCTTTGCTGGGTCTCAGTAAACAAACTACAGGCAGGGACAAAAATAGGGAGGGGAAAGGCAGGGAAGGGGGGAAGAGGGAAGAGAATCAAAATTTAATTAAAGACACTTTTGCTTCAGGGCTTCAGAAAATTTACAAATTCATAAATCACTTAGTAAATGCCCTGAGTGGTTGCTATGCCAGGCTGCCTACCAGTCCCACCAGGAGGGCAATAAAGCACGAGCACAGAGCTCGGCAGCTCCCTCCTTCCACCTCCACCCTGCAACATCAGGCAACCTTGAGCAGCTTGTCAAGCCTGTGACAAGTGCTTCTGCAACCAGGAGCCATCAATCTACAGCCCCGTTAGCAGTGGTGCAGGGAGCTGCTCATTTCACCTGGAGCTGTGGCAAAACGAGAGCTTGGAGAAGGGTGGGAAGTGCAAGGATAAAAGTCATGGCAAGATGGGACCAGAAGACCACCAGGAGATTTTGCTGAGAAAAGCACATTTTCTAATGTGAATGGCCACAGAACCACCATAAACCAAGAGGTGGATGCAGAGGCATTTCCGCTGGCCACCGACTATCTGAGTGCATTACAGAGAAAACCCAACTTCTGGTAATTCCCAAATAAATCAACCCAGCCTTTTCTCCCACGGCTGAGAGGAGTCTTCACTAGGGGATTCACTCATGCTGTCCGGCCCCAACGTACTTCTCACAAGGAGTACAAAGATAGCGAGCATCTTCTGCCAAACAGAGGCAAGAGCGAGCTGCTTCCCCGCTTTCCTCGTTCGGCACACAGCGAGGAACAGACTGAACGTCCAGCACATGGGGGTGTTGCACAGCTCTGCTATATTTAACAAAGCTCTGGGTACAGTCTCTGGTAGTGTGATGAACCAACACATCTTTGCCAGTAGCCTATCAGAGGAAGGCTTGGAAAGACAGATTCGGGAGTATTTTTCACCCTTTACTCAGAACTTTGAAGGTGGGAGTGGAGTCTTTTCTTCAGCAGCGTGGTCAAGTCTTAGCCCTCCCTGCCAAGAAGCAGGTGGTTGGTAAAATGATAACAAAACCTTGCTGGCTTTCCTTCAAGATGGGCATCAGTGACTGAGAATGGAAAATTCATCATAGGAAGAGACTGGGATATAACAAATTCATATGCTGAGCTATATGGCTGTCTAAATTGTAACCAGAAATACAACCCACAGGTTAAGAGAAGCTTTCAGAATCACTCAACCTACCACAGGCTATACTTTGAACTGTATGAGCAATTGACCCATCTAGTAACACCTATTTTCCAAGAGACTGAGTCAAATGGGATAGACCAGTGTTGGTTATACCAGAAATCTGGGACAGAGAAAGGGTCATTCTGGCAGAAAGGCAAAGACAGAACTGCACTGAAGATGCATCACCCATACCAACCTTTGCCATTTCTAAAGACAAGCTGAACACCCAAGTCTTTCTAGGAAACTGCAAGAATCTCACGTCTCAGTTTAAACAACTACAGAGCTTTTGCTTCAGGTCATGAGTAGAAGAACAAGAGCTGAAAACTGAGGCAGGAGTATCTGATGGGAAAACACTGGGAACCAGCCAATTCTCCAGATCTCCCTAGACAAATTCTCCAGATCATGGTTAGAAACACTCAGGACAAATATAGAATATTTGAAAAGAATTCTCAACACCCTACAAAGGAAGGGTGTCAACAGTTCACTCTGAGGTTTTGCTTTGTGTTTCTAGATCACCTGCTCAAGGATGAAACCCCACTAGGCAGAGGAGGCAGCACAACAGATGCCATGGCATCCGTGAATACCTGAGCACTGGAGGGGCACAAACAGCCACTGGGGCTGGTTCACCCACCGCTCAGCTCCCTTTGTCCTGCTGGAACAGGAACCACAGGAGTTTAACCAGAGGCAGGTCTGACTTGGGCTGTTTTCAGAAATTGATTTTCATGATTTTATTAAGCTCTTTCTTTCAAGGCTGCTCTCCAACTTGAAGATGCAATGCTTGGAAAGCTGCAGAGTATGGAGACTAGCAATCAAGCTTTCACAAGGAAAAGCAGCTGTTCACCATGCAAATGACTCCTCTGGCAGGAGCACCAGGGAAGGGGACAAAGAGTTCAGAGCAGGATCCGGGACATTTAGCTGATGTGTCTCCAGTTCTTCAGGAGCATCCTGATAACATCCATGTCTATGGACTGGTTGTGCATCCATCTGCATACATAGTTATTTACAGTGTCTATGTATCCTATTTATCTAAGCAGTCTCTCACTTCTTCTATTTCTCTTTCTGCAAAGCTATAATATTTATCTCTCTTTTAAGACAATAGAGCTACTTTTTTCCACAGAATTCCCAAAGTAGGGCAGTTCCCAGGGGACATGGCTCCCTCCTCCCATGTCGTCACTGCAGTTCAGGGCGGTGGGGGTGGTGGGGTGGGATGGGGATGGGACATGTGCCCATGGGGCAGCAGTGGCTGTGGGAAGGTGGGCAGGCAGGAGGACTCACTCCTGTGTGCGTGAGGATGTTTGTGACAGCACGCAGGGTTCAGGCTTAGAAGTGTGGAATATGCTGCCACAGGGTATTTCTTTTTCAGTGTAAGTTGGGATGGCAGTTAACCCAGCTTTCTCTTTCTACCTGCCTAGTCCAATCTCTCTCTTTCCACAGCATTCTGTACACACAGGAATGCACAAACCTGGCAATGCTCTGTTCTCACTCACACTCAGATAACTTTGCTGGGGATGACTATGCCCGGCACCTCTCAAGGTTGAGCCCCTGTTTTTCCCTACAGGCAAGCTCACACCTCCTATCATCACCCCTTATATCACCATTTCTCCAGTGGGCAGCAAGGGCAGATCTTTAAGGACTCAGCAGCAAAGACCAACCCCCTCACCAGCATAAGCAATGAGCATACTCCCAACCCACAGGCAAGGGAGGTGGTGCTCAGCTCTGCATCCCCCCCACTCCTCTGCTTGTGACAATACCTTCTGCTTTATCCTTCTCTTTTTTCCCCTTGAAGAGTGAAAAAATGCAAATAGGAGCTTATAAATTATCAATTCTTGATTGATTTTGCTGAGAAAAGCACATAAAACAATCACACAACAGAGGAGAAGAATAATTTAGCATTTCAAGTGGGGAATGGTGATGTTGCTGAGACAGCTGTATGCAGGCAGAGCACTTTCAAGCCACCCAGCAGGATCTCCCCACTCCAGCCTCTTCCTTCTGTCCTTTGAAAACACACAAACAAAGCCATAACCTTGTCCATCAGATGCCTCAAAACACAGAAATCTGTATTTCCATTAGCAGGACAATACCCTTCCAAGTTACCTGAGAGTTCACACATGAGTGCAGCTCCATGCAGACAGGCTTTCACCAAGAGGATCCTGTGGTTTGACAGTCCAGGATGGAGCCACAGCCTGCAAAATTACTGCCAGCAGAGCAAGACTTATGTATGAAAGACTATAGTTTCAGCCCCAGAAGCTGGATGCTGTTGGGCAGGGCTATTAAGAGCAAGCCCCTGCAATCAGTCTGCATCAACAACTTGCCACTGCAGAGGGTTCATGCAATTGTTGTCCTGGTGTTCCTGCTTAGTTGCATACTAGCAGATATTTTGGAGCTCTTTGCCACTTGTGAAGTCTTAAAAAAAATGTTCTCTCAAGTGTTGGCTGCTCCAGAGTTTCTCCAACATCTCATGAAAACTTTCTTCCCTGAGTCTGCGTGGGAAGTCAGAATCCTTCCCCAAAACTGGGTGATAGCAGCACCCCACAGTCTGCCAGAAGGCTGCACGTGTCATGTTTCAACTGTTTCATCCAGATTACAGCTGACACCATATAATGTTCCTCAGCCATACATGCAGCACTTAGCTTCTGTCTATGGAATTAGTAAAACATTGTAGCTCAAATGCTTTCCAGGGCAGCTTATGAAACCACACAGGGATTACCTGCAAGTCAGAGGCATGAAAGAGCAAAACCAAGCACCCCACTCCACCCCACTCAAAAAGCTGGTGTCTGGGGACTGAGACTCTCCAGTGCCAGTGTCTCTACCGGTGCACACTTAAGCAGAAGCCAGCTGTGCCTGGGAGCAATGATTTAACAGAGAGGAGGAACAGGAGGCCAAGACACCCACCAAAGGCTTTGCTCTCTACTATAGCTCAAGGAGCTCTACGGGTGCTCAAGGTTGCACCTTCTGCTCATAAACCACCACCTTTTCTTAAGTTCCTCTCAAATGTCACCAACACCTGGAGCAGTGCAGAACACTGACCAAAACCTGGTGATAGAGCTTAGGCTAAACATGCACCACCCAAAGGCATTGCCTGTGTCCTAAGCCATTCTGCTACAGCAGCACTGCTGTTGGGGTTTGATGCATTTGGGGTTTTTTTCCAATACATTCACTTCTTCCCATCCCTTCTGTTCCCTTCTGACCACAGAAGCCCACTGTGCTAAACAGACGAGTCCAGTACCTGGATTCTGGATGAAATGGAATATCATTTAGCTGGCAGTAAAGAAAGCATCTGTCTACCTCAGAACTAAATTTCAAATCATCTGAGGTCTTTGCAGGAGTTTGGTTATGGAGAAAAGGGCATTTTCCACACTGTCTGAACCTGACTTAGTTCTCTTCTTGCCTTTTACACAGAGTGATTTTTATTTGTAATCACATGGTGAGGGAGAACATATATACATTATTTAGAAATAAATAAAGAAGATGCTGAAAGAGGTGATGGCTTGTGGATGGGAAATTACATTCCTTCACAGCTGCAGTAATGATCTGATTAGGATCCAATCCCTCCACATCCCTCATGTGCTAAGTCATCTCTACAGAGGTGAAGTCACCTGAGGGTGAGGGATGGAGGGAGGGGGATGTGCAGAGGGAGGCTCTGACACAATGTGGTACCAAAACAATTGTGCATTTGCCCTCTGGTCACCTTACAAAATGAGAAATTTCCTTCGGCGCTGAAGCACCGTTCCTGTGGATCTTGGCAGCAGCATCTTTTAAAACTACAGTTTCATTGCTCAACAATCATTTATGTGCATATCTGGATCCTCTGCATGAACCAGAAATTCATCCACCCTTTTTGGTCTGTTCTTTCCCTTCTCTCCCAGACTTGCCACCTTCCTTACAAGTCTGCCTTTCAGCTCTCTCTTGCTGCTGTTTCCAAGCTGCGTAGGAAACCAAAAAAGTGTGCCAGCGCTGCTCCACCAAGCCTCATTCCAGCTGCCTCTGGCTAGATTTTCAGCATATAGCAAGAATAGCCCTTTTTTCCCCCTTTTCCCCCATTTCAGAAATTAGTTTCCTCTGATCCAGATGGCACTCTTAGCCCAAACAAACTGCTGGGGAACTCCCCACATTAGCTGCCCTCCTGAGAAAACAATCCCCACTCCCCATGCATCTGGGAACACCTCTGATCCACAGACAGGGTACAAGGCTGCTACTGCTGCTGGGATGCACAATCCCTTCACCACTACAAAAATAAATTCTGGGTTTGTTTTTTTTTACTCTTCCCTCTTACTCTCATATTGACTTTTTTTTTTTGTGGCCAAGGAAATAGAGCCCTAAAGACGATACAAGGACAGAGAAAGTAGAGCAAATGAGATCAAAGATTCCAATTTACTCTCCCCCATCCCTTGTAGGAATTGAAGATCAGCTGGCAGTAAAGCTTTAATAGTAGTATTAAAAGGCAAATAAAGGGAATTTTGTTACAATGAGCAATGTGACAAGCACACAAAAGTCACACATGCAGGACTCTGCCTGTTGACACTCAAAAGGAGATTTCTGCAGATCTCAGACACAAGGACAATCATTGTTCAGGCCACAATAGCACCTCCAGTACCTGAAAAACGTGGAGCTTTGTAGGGGCTGTGGGTGCCTCTTGCTTCAACTCCAAATGGATGACAAGGGGGACAGGAAGGGATTAATTCAGGCCAATTCAGGCTTCCTAATCCATCAGCAGCTGTATTTGCTCAGACATGGGACTTTCCAGGCCAGAAAGCTCAGCCATGCACAGCTCCCATGCTGCTGGCTCCCAAGGATGCAGGCTATCAGGACAACTCCATCCCTTCCTCACCCCATCCCAGCAGGAATATCGTCACACGAGTTCAGAAACACTTAAAAGAGACCATTCACCTGTTCCTGCAATTCAGGAACAGGGACACTGCACCAAAGGGAACTCCAGGCTGGGCTGCAAACTTATGCAAGCTAAAGCAGCAGAGCACAGCTGTAATTTGTCATATGCCACCTAGAACACAGCTCCCACTGGCAAAATGAGTGGTTTTTAGAGGCAGTGACATAGAGTAAAACAATCTCAGGCCCAAGTGACTTCACGGCCAAAGATTATCGGGTGCAGCGAAATAATCTTGGAGGGCTGTGCTTAAAGCAGCTCTGATATGAGAATAGATTCTCTGAGTGCAGTCTCCTTCATCAGAGTCATTGGGTTACAACAGATCTAAAGACAGATTCAAACATCATGACTGTGGCAATACACCAGGGAGCACAGGGCAGCGCAAGGCAGCAAAAGCTGCAGACTAGGAACAGCCTCGGCCCCAAAAACCTCTAAAATCTGTTTTTGTTTTCCATCAACACAGAAATAAATCATTCCCTGTCTCTCTATCCACACACACCATCTTTATTTTTTTGCACTTGCTGGTTCAAACTCAGCCAAATTCATTAGTTTAGGTCACGTTTATGGATGACACATGCTGTACAGCCATGAAACAAAAAGCAAGCTTGGCTCTTGGGTGCAAAACATTCTTCCTGTGTCCATTGCAGCTGAGGTCATAAGAACAACAAATTCACTAGAACTTAGCTGGTGCATACTACAGCTTTGTTTCCAACCACAAAACATTCCTCAAAAACAATGTCCAAGAAAGTGCTGTTGCTCTTTAAGCATTATGTTTCCCAGGGGTAAACGTTGGGTTATTGACTGTAGGGAAGATGAGGAGAAGCTTTTGTTCCTGTTTGGGGATTCATATGGCTGCATTTCTTTCCTCATCATAAGTTATGTATTTACTTATATTTTATTGAAGCACCTAGAGGCCTTTGGGAGTAAATGCCCAGGAATAGAAAAAAAAAATTAACATGAAATTAAAAGTACTGAGCATGATCAGGATTGCTGCCTTCTGCATGTGGATCATTCAGACTCAAGGCAAGGCTCAGCCTGATAACCCCTCTCTCTCTGACCCCACTGCCTCCTCCTGCACCACCAAAAATCCACGAATTGGTGTCCTCACTAAAACCCATCACCCCTCTCCTCTGAGCTGGTGGCTCCTGCCATCCCCAGCCTCTCTCTGCCCCATGCCACAGGTCTGGCTGGTGAGACAACACCAAACCCTGATGGCCAGCACAACATCTCGTGCTCTAGATTACATCAAAAGCTGCTTCATGAGTTCAGATGCTCCTTTTAATGAAGAGATGAGGGGGAAAAAACCTCCTCTCCTGCTGCTGAGCACAGCTGAGCACAGCTCCCTCCTCCTGCCCCCTGTGCAAATCACCGGGATATTGTCACTAATTATCAGGCTCAACAAGTGAAATTGTGCAATTTGCTGCAGACACGCTGGAGAAGCGATGAGAAAAGTAGGGCTGGGAGGAGAGGGGAGTGTGGAGGAGCCCTTGGGGCAGGGAGCCATGGGGCAGCCCACGGGGGCCGGCTCCTGGCACAGGGAGGGGTCCTGCTGGCAGCACTGTTGTGTTTGCATTTCAGAGTGTTTGCTTTTTTTCTCCTGCTTGATGTTTACTTCAAGCATTGCACTCTGAGGGCTTATAAAGAGGATTAAGTGGTGAGGAGGTCTCGCAGAGTTAGGAGGAATTAATCAAGCGGTAATCAGGAAGGAAATTAATCTGAAGAGTTAATTAATCAGCCAAGGCAGGGAGACTGCAGCCAGTTGTCCCTATCACACCTTCCAGGTTGCTATTTCGTGCAGCAGCACGGCAGCAGGGAAAGGAGAAGGCAGTCCAAGGCTGGGTGGCTGCTCAGCCACCCCTCCGCACTATCCAAGGAGAAAATAAGAGCCCAACGGGCCCAGAAGGTTTCCATACCCACATCCCCCCATGCAAGGACCTCAGTGAGGACATCTCTCCCCATCTGACATGTGATGAGCACTTGTCATCTTTCTCACCTGCCCCCAGACCAACTGCAAACTTTCCAAAGGCTGCAGCATCCATTTCGGAGACTCTTTCATGCTCCAAAGAGGCAAGAGTCTCTTTCCTTTGGAAAAGGGACCTAGATATGTAGCCCCCAGGTTTTTCATTGCTTAATTGATTCTATATACCCCATGTTTTCCTTCCAGCATGCTAAATAGTTCTTTTAGTTCTTCATTGTTCAACTCTTCTAAATATGCACCGCTGGGGATTGCTTCCCTTCAATCTGGTCTAGCTGCATTTTATATATTTAGTTTTTCTTTTTCCTAATCTTTTTTTTTACAATACATTCCCTGCAGAACCTTAATCATTTTAGTTGCTCTTCTCTGAATTCCTTCCAAAAGGCGTCAGGCAGAGTGTTTTGCAAATTTGTTCTCGTTCCTTCCGGGCTGTATTTTGACTAATGCCTGTTTCCCTTGTGATGAGACATGCCCCACGCAGGCTGCCTGATCATAGATGCTCAACCTTCATCACAGCCTAAAGCACTTGGGGGAAGAAAACTCCCCAACTCACAGGGGCTGCAACATGATGAATCTTTGAACTTAAAAAAACAGGCTGGTTAGCAAAGACATCTGAAATGTCATTCATTTCACCATTATTATTATTATTAGATTATTTTTACGCACTGAGTAGACATTTTAATTGCCTGGATGTGGACAGTAGTTTCTATTGTGTGGACTGCAAGCAAATGTTCATCCCTACATGCTGCCACAAGAGGTATGGCGGGTTCATAGCCAAGCTCAAGGTGCCCCAAAAAAGCTCCTTCAAAGCAGCCCTAAACCAGTTCCTTCAAAGCAGCTCAAATCAACTCCTTCAAAGCCCCTTCTTCAGAGGGCAGCAGGGCCCGTCCCTCCATGTGGTCACCCCATGATCGCTGAGATTCAGGGTGTGACAGAATCATTGCAATAGACCATCAGCATTAAACATCATATTAGAAACACAACCTTCTTCCACATAAACTATGTCAAAATAAAGGGCAAAAAGCTGCATTTCACAAGAAAGGACCTGTGGGACTGAGAAGTGGGGAATCTCTCAGGTGGGACCTGGGGCATGCAGTGGTGAGGGGTGACTGGAGAGAACCCAGTTGCACCGAGGATGTTGGGTGGGGTTATAATTGGCTACACTCAATGATCTTCATCAGCAGAAGGCCCCAAAAAGTGGCTAAAACAGCCTCAGGAGAAACCACATCCACTCCACAGCTTCATTAGCCACTAAAAGATTCATTCTTGTCATCCCATTCCCTTCACACCAGTTTTACTTCCAAGGAAGACTGGGAAGGTCTACCTGCTCTCCTTGAGCAATTGCCACCTTCACACAGAAAGCTCCCACATCACCCAAGCAGTCCCTCCCCCTAAACCATGAACTTGTCTCTTTTTCTTTTTTTATATAACGACTATTTGCACACATCCTCCAGAACGAAAACTGACCTCAAAAAATAAAGCTGAAAAGGCAAAAAATCACTGTTCTTGCCTAAAACAAAGCTAAGTGCCAGAGAGTTTGGAGGGAATGGTGACATGCCCCTGACACATGCACATTTCTGGTTATTCTGACCCATAGAAGCAGCTCCCCACAGATCATTTTGTACAGGGAAAATCCTGCTCTTTTCTCGCCTGTCCCACACTGCATGTCTGTAAACAGCTGGACTCATTTCATTATAACTCACTTCTACTGTGACTGCTGATTATAGAAGATTGATTTTAATAATTTATAGCCTGCCCAGCACCACAGCACTCTGGCCACCAACAGGTATCCAAAAAGGTTCTGATCTGGAAATCTCTCCATTCAAAGCCAGAGCCTCAGATACCTCAGTAATCGATGCTTCTCGGTGTGGTACCACAAGAGCTGAGAGAAAAGGAGATGCTGCTGCTCCTCTCCACACTAATAATGGCACAAATAGGACACATTAGCAAATGGCAGCTTCTTCCTTTGAAATCCCCTGCCCTCCTGGCTCCAACAGAGACTAAGGAGTGAGGATCTAATCCCTGAGGGGGGTGCCACTGCGTATTGACTTTAAGGGGTGCAATGCTTTTTATTCTGGCTTTTCAGGTGGCAGTTTAAAGGGGAAGGCATTAAGTCCTTCCCTACCATCTAAACCCACTGCAGGAGGACCCCAAAGTATCACCTGAAAGATGCCCCTGGGTCTCACAGAGAGATGTATGGGTAAAACAGAATAAACCGAAAGAATAAGCACCATGCACATACACACAAATATGTAAGCTTGGATATACATATGCTCAGATAAATGCACACCCTCTCAGATGATGCTATCAAATACATTACTCCCCCAAATCCCTGCAGAGCAGTAGACCATTTCCAAGGTCATATTAGCGTGGAAGTAATGTAATTCCATTACCCAGGCTCCTTTTCCCGCTTTGAGTTTTCTCTGTTGATGTTTGCTCTCTTAATTTTAAACACCAGTCGTATATCTTATGGCCCAGCCTGGGACCACTTTGCTCAAGCGGTAGTAAACACAACATGGCTTAATTCACTCATTCTCTAGGAAAAAAAAAAAAAAAAAAAAAAAAAAAAGGAAGTTTTCCTGCATGAGATACCCGCATCCACCAGTGAGATGATCAGCACAGAGTGTGCTGTAAGTAACTAAATCAGGCTCAGGGAACAACCAGAGCATGCAGGGTGGTATCAGAAAATCCACACATGCTGCTTTTGTCAGGAGAAAAACATCCAAGGGGCTGTGGCTCAGCTGCCAACGTGCTGTGTGAGCTTCCCAGAGCAGGGATGCAGTTCAGAGCTTGCACTAAAGGGTGCTGGCCAATTCCCCGGGTGAGGAAAATTCTCCAGTCAGAAAGCTGGACCAAGTGCCTGACAGCAGGGGGGAAACAGGGCAGGAGGGGAGAGCAGCCAGCAAGGCAAGCTCCAAAGAGAGAGAGGATGGAGGAGAGTGTAGGCAGGAGCTACCACAGCCACTCTGCCCCATGGGCAGTAGTACTGTTCCACACAATTCCTCTGCCACCTTCTGCAGAGAGTTTGTCCTTCATAGCAGAGATGTTTAGAGATTTGCACCTTTGGGGTCACAGCACACAAAATCTCTTAGAAACCTGGCTCCACTTCTCCAGTCCACACCCTGAATTCCCCATGCTGGACACCATCCTCCTCTATGCACCAAAGCCTTTCCTAACCCGTCTACAAATCTTCCTGAAGTTCAGGCCATTGCTCTCTGTCTATTCATCTTCTGAAAACATCTCTAATCTCTCATTTTTACCTTTTATTGCCTGCAGAAGGCTCTGATAATATAACCTCCTTCACACCTCATCTCTTCTAGCTGACACCATAACAAAGTTTAATAATAACAATCTCCAACAAAGAGAGTGGTAGAGAAGCACAGGAAGCACTTTTCACCAGAGATCTGCCAGGAACATTCATCTCCAAAGACACTTAGACTTCTTCCAAAACTCCCCTGTTCCACTTTGTGGCAAGCCTGTGCTGATTGAAGGCCAGGCAGGAGGTCAGCACTCACACCTGCCCTTCAAAGGAGATGCTCAGGACACCATTCCAAGATGCTTTCACCCTCAGCATGCTCCATCTTTGAGCCTCCCAGTCTTTTAGCAAGTCTAATGGACGGTCAAGAGGCTCATTCTGCTACCAGAGGTGGGAGAGACGCAGCTCCAAATGCTTCTGCATCCACCTAATGAGGAACCCACCCCTCCTGGGGGACTGTGGAGGGAGTCTGCAGAGATTTGTCTTGTTAAGCCTCAAAAGCTACGCCAATATCAAACTGATGAACTGTCCAAGGCAGACTTCTTAACACAGGATAAATAAAAATCCAGCCATGGTATTTTAACAGTCTACAAGGCATCATTTCTACCTGGCTGACCCTTAGCCCCTTGCATGCTCCAGATGGCTCACTGGTCTGCTGGGCACAGCAGGGAGCCTGTCTCAGTCCCCAGCTTGTCTCAGTCCCAGCCTTCTCATCAAGACCATGCAAACTTACCCACTGAGTTACTGTGAGTAAAGCCCTTCTTCTCCAAAGAAACACTTTATTAAGTACCATCCCCTGCTCCCATCATACACACCCCAGCACTCACTAGACATTAAACCCAGGATTGACGAAGGATGTTAGAGGAATCTCAGTAGGATTTGTCTATTAATTCCCTTTGCTACTTTTTTAACTCCTATGCTTAGAAAAATGCTGGCACATATGTACTTCTCAACAGGTGGCCAGTAATGAAATTATCTGCCAGCTGCTTTCTCAGTAAAGCTCAGCTAATCTGGTAAGAGGAGCACCCCCAACAAAAATAAAAAAAGCACCACTGAGATGGCAGGTCTCAGAGCTGCTGTCACAGCTGATGGAGGCTGGAACACGGGTGCATCCTTGGGTCCTCATTCCTCCAGAAGTGCAGGCAAAGCATCTCCCCACCTCCCAGCCCACATCTGCCACATCTGAGGCAGAAGGAAAGGCAGAGCCACAGCAAAAGCCTGATCTGTGCATTTGTGGTACAGCCCAGAAACAGGGATAAACAACCTCAGACAGATGAGAACTTGTAGTTTCTATATCCTCCAGGAGCCAATATTTACTAGAAACACTTCCCTCAGCCTACAGCTTCTAGGAAATTACAGTTTGATATCCTGAAGATTTTACTTGGTACCACAATGTGTTTGACCCCCTGCTCTTCAACAGCTGCAGCTTGAGGCATGAACACAGAGCCTGCAGTGCTTCTGTTCACTCAAAACACATGCAGGAGTGTGCACTCCTATTTCCAGGCTCTAAATGTACAAGTTTAAATTCAAATTTTCAAACTGTGCTAATTCAGGAAGGTACTGTGGTGGCTTTGTTGAATCTGATCTGACTGTGATGAAGACATGAGGTTAAATAACTGTGGGCTTCCACACAGTTCCCTCTGCTCTGTTTTAGCATAAGTTTGTGTATTTTGCATTTGTTCTACCCCTTCTTAATCAAGACAGTCATATATACCTTCTCAAAAATTTAACCTGACAGAACAGTGCTGGACTGTGTATCAACCAAACCTCTTTATCAAGACATCTTTCAGTGAAACTTTCAAGGACTGCAGTTTGCACAGTGGAGCCACATCCGTGGGTAACACATCTCCCATAGCTACTGTCTTACTAGACCAATAAAAGAAATTAAAATTCAACCACCAACCTTCCATCTCCCACACCACTAACCAAAATGGGAAACACTTCCTGCTCCCTCCTCTCCCCAGCCTCCTCCTGCCTTCCCTATTCACACCCCAAAAAAAGCCAGAAGCACTGCTTTTCCTTCTCCTCCTCCACTGATCAAGACTTGCCAGCATGCTTAGGACATCATTAGCGCAAATTGCAGCCAAGATTATCTATCCTTACAGAGCCTGCCCAATGGCAAATGGGAGCTTCAGCCACTCCTGGCCCCTGAAGGTCCACGTAGACAAATAATCACTTACCACCAGCTATTAACAGCTTCATAAAGCCCCTCCCCACCTGTATCTCCCCCCTCTGTGCCTGTGCTCCGTGGGAGAAGAGAGAGGCATTTCCTCCTTCTCTACCTGCTTTGGTAAGGGTGACATGAAGAATTTCTCCAGTAAGAGCCTGGACTGCTGCATTGCCTCTCCCTCCTCCTTCCACACACTCATTTCTTCACATCTCCCTGCCTGGAACTTCCCAAGATCTTTGTATGTCGTATTGCACTGCAGATACTGATGTTGCAAGGGCCATAAAACCTTCAGAATCTGTGTGCCATAGAAGACAGTTCAGAGGTCCTGAAGCACACAGGGCCTTGTGTGTACATGCCGACTTCTGATAGTAAAATACCTGGAAATGGCTCCTGGGAAAAACACTCAGGTGCTGAGTTCAAAACTTAAGGTTCTCCACTAAGAATAGAGGATGTTAGAGGATCCGGAATTTGCACAAAAGTCTGATGGTTTTGAACACCACAAATTTTGTTTTTGTAAAAAAAAAAAAAAAAAAAAAAAAAAAAAAAAAAAAAAAAGAAATCTGAAAGTAAAGCCTGATCCAGGGATAAAGTATACATTTTTGCCACTGGTTGGAAATCAGGATTCATCCTCAAGGCACAGTTTCAGACAGCATGTTGCCTCCCTGCCTGCCTCCAGGAAGGTTTCCAAAGACAGGTATCAAAGCAGAGCAGCACAGCAACCAGGAATTTGAACCAATGTACCTTTTGCAAAAGGAGAGCTTGCAAGCTGTCTAATAGCAGGTAAAGAAATGCCAGGTTTTGCCTCAATGAAATAACAAAATAAGGTATTAAAAAAAGAGAGGGATCTGGCAGGCATTCAAAGGCCCAGTAGCACATCCTAGTAAAATACTCAATCAACAAAATTTAATAGCACCTCTCCTCTTTTAGCAGAAAAGCAGAACTTCATTCCTTTCTGGCAGATTAACACAAAGCCTGCCCGTAAGGCTGGTCCCAAAACCCTCATCTGAAACTGGCAAAGCTCTGGCAAGAGCAAACCCAAGTCAGAGGCCCTTTGCTGAAGCATCCCAGAACCCAACACGGATTCCAGCTTCTCCGTTGGGATGCACTTAAGAGGAAGTGACTTTTTTTGGCACAACCTGATCACAGTGAGTTCAGCAGAACTTAAATCAATGCCTTTACCTATACATATCAAAAGGCAGGAAAATGCCTTGCTCTACCCTTACAACTTCAGCTTTAATGTGCCAGAGTGGAACACGTGTGCTCTGCTGATGAGGGGTTTTGGCACATGCTGACATCCCATTAACTCCAATATCACGTTAACAGACAGAAGCAGCCAAGAAGCATTACTTGAAATCTTTAAGCAGAGAGAATAAGCCCAAATCGCTCCTAAATATACCAGCAGCATAATGGATTTAGATAGAAAAGAAACATAGTGAAGACAATATGTTTTGTTATCAAGAACTAAACAACAATATTAAAAAAAGGAAGAAATAGCTAAAATCCAGCTGCCCTGCAGCAGGAGGGTGGAATGGGATTTCTGCACTCATTCAGAAGTAAAAGGCTGTATCTAATTTCAATTTCTATCACAGTTCCTTAGATCAAGGGAGATGGAAACAAGCAGGATATAGAAGAATTAATACTCCTTAAATATAATTAAAGCATAAACCAACATAAAATAATAAAAACAGAGAGAAAGAAAATAAAATAATGGTTAAACAACTAAGAAAATTATTACTGGAAAATTCCGCAATATTTCCTCTCTTTGTACCACAAAGAGGGACAGACCTGAGCAGGATTCTCAGAAAAACACTCAGCAGCCCAAAAGGCATGAAGTCTCATTATCAAACACTGCAACCAATTTAATTCCAGGCTGAGAAACTTGTCAAGAAGGCAGAAGCTCTTTAAATCTGTAAAGATTTTTCCCTTTATATACACATATATGCATAAAACTTGTATTTGTTATCCTGGCTGGTGTGAAAAATAAATTAATAAACCTAACTTTAAATCAATAGTGAAAAATCAAAGGAAAAAAATTATTTAAAAAGCTAAATGATGGTGGAATCAAGAGGATGAAGCAGTTGGTCTATAAAAACAAATCATGCTGAACTACCTTCAATGCCTTATTTTCCCCTGATTGAATTACAAAATTAGTCAATGAAGACTGTAATATATTTGATAATGTCTCAGAGAAAAACTTTCTTGAAGAATTAATTCAAACTGGCTTGGATATGAGCACTTTCATACTAATTTAACAGTAAATTTGATTTACTGTGCTCTTCCCTGCTAGTGCCAGTCTGAGTGGCATCACTGTGGCAGAGCTTTAAGCCAGTCTACATGGCAATATGTGTCTATTTAAGGGAGGTGGGGCCATCATAATTTGTGAAGCCACTACTGATGTGAGGCTCAATGACTGAGCAGACAGTCTGCCCTGCCCTGCTGTTCCAGAGTCCCTTACCAGCTCCTCAGGCCTGCTACAGCATCCCTGCACTGCTGTGTGCACAGGGATGGTCATGGGAATTTACCCAGAACCAAATGAAAAAATGTTAGAGAAATTAAGAAATCAATAAAAATAAATATTGATCCTAGACCGTTGTTAAATTAGGGAGGGGGGGGGCAGGGGTTGTTCATATCCTTACTACAGGACTTTGGATAAAGACATGCTTTGTTATGTGCATGGACTGTGCACCTGCTGATTGGGGAAAACTTGGCTCTGTTTTGCTCTTTCCAAAGCAATGGGCCAGTGGAAGCACAGGAGCCCCTGGGTCAGACCCAGGGCATCCCTGGATGCCAGGAGAGGGTGCCAACAGGCTCCTGAGCAAGAGATGAGGAGCTGTAGCCAGCATCTCCTGAACTGCTGCACAGCCTAGGAGAAGGAGAGGCAGAAATCAGCCCATCAGGATGAGGATCTCCAGATCCAATTCCCATCTCTCCTCTGCATGGTGAGAAAAGTGTCTCAGCCCCAGGGCAGCAGTGTCTTTACCTGCCTCCCTGAGTGCCAGCTCCACTTAGTGTAATGATTATTAAGCCCTGTCAGCAGATATTAAAGCAACGGACACAGTTCCACAGGCGAGCGCTTCGGAAGCCGCCGTGACGACCCTGCTCACAGGTTTTCATTATCCACCTGGAAAATTGGGGATGTCACAAGAGTTTTTGGAGCACTGGCACGGAATCGTCTTGTCAGCAACAAAAAGGTCAGTTCTCCCCTATCCTGCTCCCAGCAGCTGTCTCAGCACTGCAGGAGGAGGAGGAGGACAGGGATGAGCCCCTCCGGCACTGCCCACCCTGGAGCTGCTGTGGCACTGGCATCTCAGCCCCTGCCGTGTGAATGGTACTGTGAAGAAAAAACAGAGTGAAGGAAAACAATGTTCTTCCTCTCACACTAATTCACAGCCTCTTGTCTGACTCTTGACTCCCTTAGGCTGGGAGGAGCTGGCAGTTTGCTGGGAAGGATGAAGCATGAGCTGGCGTGGGGTGAAGATGGAGATTCTTACAGGTTGTTCACATGGAATGAGAAGGAATCCAAAGAGTTTTTAATCCAAAATCCAAGCAGAAATACCCTTTTCTTTGCTGTAACTGTATGATTTTTCCCCCTCTGCAGTTTTTGAAGCTGTGCATTGCTTTAGTTTGAGTGACATTGAAGGAAGATGTGCCAAAACCACCTGCCCAGAGACTGTGCTTCTAAATGGGCATCTGATCCAACATGACTTTCTCACATGTTTGGTAGGGAAAAGCCCTTGCTGATCACAAAGTCATGTCTTTCAGCAAGATCCAAGGGCAGTCAGCAGAGACACAAAACCTCCCCAGCACCAAGGTGCACGAGATGCTGGGCTGCAGTGTGAGGGTCCTCATGTGAAACAGTCCCTTCCAGAAGAGGCTGGTAACTCCTGCAGGTGCAGGGTCAAAGCAATGAAGTAAAGCTTTTCTGGAGCTAAAAGGTTCCAGTAGATACAGGAAGCAAAGGGGCTGTGAGACACAGAAGATACCCAGCTCCAAGCCCTTCTCCTGCCACAAGAGTAGAGGGGAGATCCTGCAAAACAGCTCGAGTGTGGAGCAGAGCACATTGACACTTGATGACCAGGCTGGGATGAGTTTCTGTGGATGTACTGGGCATCATTTCCAGCATGGTACCCCTCAATCACTCTGACAGCACCTGTGTCTCATACACAGAGTCCAAAGAAAGACCTGTGGCCAGTTTGAGTGACATCCTGAGTCCCTTTCCTGAAGCACAAGGCAGGTTCAGGGTAACAGACTATCCCTCTATTCTACAACATTATCTAAGGCCATGGCATAAATTGAAGACCACTGTCCCAAAGAGAAGCTGGATTATAACCCTTGCTCCTCAGACACAAAATATGAGACTCCAAGTGTGATTTATTTCTCCTGTGCACAAAATACTACCCAGCTGGTTTTGTGTACAGGCATTCTCTTCTGGTCCATTGATTTTTAATAGCATGGTTGTAGATTGAAATTAGATGCCTGAGCATCCCCCTTTCATCAACAGATGCTAAATACTGGTGGTGCTGATGGAGGTTTTTGGAACTGTCCTGGACATAGACAGGCTCTCTATTGCAGCACAAGAAATAGAACTTGGAGATGGAACAAGCCCATTAGATCATCAGATGCTCCAGTGCTCTCTACAATTTGCTTCCCCAGTGCTTTTGCCAGTCACAGCTTGAACAGCCCAGGTGACAGCTCTTATCCATTCCCTTTGGAGTTTATTCCACTGCCTCTGAATTTCTAGGCACTCCTTCAAGCACATTCATCCCAGGTTCAAAACCAAGCAGTACTTTTCTCTTTCTACTCTCCATTTGCCCTCACAGCTGCCAAAGGTTTCCCTTGCCAATCCTGCATTTACATCACAGTCACCTGTCCCTTGACAAAGTGCAAAGCTCTTCTGCTCCAGGGTTTAAGGACAGAGTGACAGATCTCTGCATCCCTGGCTAAATACCACATAAATGAACAACAATCCTACAGAAAGTCATGGGGAAAAAGAGGTGATAAACTGAACAGGGATATCCTCCCAGAGGACCATTTATCAGCATTAGCAGTAGCAAAATCTTTTTCAAACAATTACTGGACAAGTGCAGTACAGACAAACCACAACTAAAATATTAATTAAAGTCCTCTGGGTCCTCCAGCACTGCCCTGCACCTTATTAAAGCCTCATCAAAGTTGGCATTCAGTTGTCTGATCATTGGCTGCCTGCAGAGAGGCACACAGGAGTGCACAGGACACAAGGTTTGTGGAGATGGTGGGTCTTCATCAGACTAAGTCATATTGGTTAAACAAAATAGCTTATCCTGCTGCTGTATGTAGTACCTGTTCTGGAGACCAACAGAATTGTTCTGGCTCTGTGCTGTCATTGCAGCATCTTTAAATTAAGCAAAGCCAGGAGGGGACAGACAGACACCATCAGAACAAGCAGCTAACAGAGGCTGGAGCTGTGGAGGCAAGGAAAGGTCGGGCAGGAGCATCAGTGCTGTGGAGAGGAGCCCTGTGAGGATTAGCGCCTTCTGCAGGGTGGCTGCTGTGGTGACCAAGCCTGGGCAACCTCACAGCTGTGCCAAAGATGGGTGCAAGCTGTTGGATGAGGACTTGGGGCAATTCAGTTTCTCCTGGATGGCGAGTGGGTGAAGGACATCTTCCCAACCATGTGGTCCAAGGGAAGCATCCATGGCTCATTCTCATCCTCCCACTCCTACAGTTTTACACAAAGACAGAAGCCAGCACGGTGCTACAAGGAGCAGCATCCTCAATTGTTAATGCTTTGCTGGTGAAAAAGCCAACGCTCTGAGTCTGGAAAAGGGACACTTCAATTAAAAAAAATGCATTAAAAAAGAAAAAGCCAATCTCTCTTCAGCACCTCAGCTGATGCAGAATCACAGGTAAGATGAGGGCCACTCATGCAGCTTTTAACACCACAACATGAGAAGTGTTTGTGAAAGTCCATGAGGAGACCCTGCTGATGCTGAGCTGCCCTGGGCAAACACCAGCTCTGCCATGGGGCTCCCTCAGGGCCAGTGGTGCCCTCAGGGCTGAGCACCCAGCCAGGGACTGGAGCAAACACGGACACCCCGAGTGAGGGAGGTCCTGCACAGGGAGGAAAAGCCTGCAGGAATATTGTGTGAAGCAGCCTTGGGGCTTCTTGGGTCACCTGGACACCACTGATCTGTCGGGTTTGGGTTTTTTTCCTGCTTTCAGCAATGGCCTAAAAAAGACACCTGGCTTTTGTAAAAGCAACTGAAATAAATAATGGCTGGTCAGTGCACTTTACATTTCCTTTATAAATAACCTATTCATACTTCTGGGAGTGGGAAAATATTTTATTTCTAGATCTAAATAAATCCTGACCTTTTGCTAACCGTTTCTCCTGCAGGGTCATTTCATGCACCTGTCCAGGCAAGGTGGCCCCCTGCTCCTTCAGACAGCACTATGGAAATGTGTGACCTTCCAAGTCTTCACCAGACCAACACCACCTGGGACTGAGGGACAAGGGATGTGAGCATTTAACTGCTGAAGCGACAGTGGGTCAGCCTTTGCAAAGAGGAGAAGCAGATGCCTGTCACAGTCACAGCAGCTCAGGGGACAGGTGGGATCTCTCAAAGGTTTGCCAAGGAACCCAGGGCTTCATAGCAGCTGTCCCTTGCTGCCACCACACCAGTTACAGACTGCATGGCACAGCAGAGGGTGAGACACTTGCCACAGAACCATTAAAGCTGGAAAAGATCTCCAAGATCATTACGTTCAACCATTAACATAACACTTTAGTTCTACCACTATACATGTCCCTAAGTGCCACATCCACATGTTTTTTTAATGCTTCCAGGGACAGTGATTTCACCCCTTCCTTGAGCAGCGAGTTCCAATGCACGGCCACCCTGTCAGTGAAGAATTTTTTCCTAATATCCAATCTCAACCTCCCATGGTGCAACTTGAGACCTTGTCCTCTTGACCTGTTGCTTGTTACCTGAGGGAAGAGACTGACACTGACCCCCACCTGCCTACAAGTTATTTTCAGGTAGTCATAGAGTGCAATATTCAGCAGCTCAAAGAGCTTTATGCTTTATCACCTTGAAGGCATTAAGTAAATAAATGTAAAAATAGCACAGCTTGCACTTCAGTGGAGTATAAACAGGTATTTATAGAAGGAAGCCCCAGTGAAACCACATGCCCTTTCAGTCCACTTCCCAGACAAATAAACCCCAGTAATATTGAGGAGTAGAAGTCCATCAAGGGTATTTGCATGCAAACTGAAGGACAGCAGAAAGGAGAACCCCTGAATTCCACCTGCCCCATGCAGCCACTCTGCTCGGATGTTTCACGGGGCTCAGCCCTTCAGGGCTCTGTACATCTCACACCCAGCTCAAAGAACACAGCAGCAATGGGTTCCCATTTCCAGTCCATTGCTCTGGAGAGCCATACATCCCCAAATCCCTGTAATTAGCCGTGGCTGCTGATGTATGGCTGCTTCTTTCCTGTAGCTGTTCCAGATTGATAGTACTTTGCTCTTTCTTCCTGCTCCCACTGCATGGCAGGCTCCCAGGAGGAAAGAATGAAAGGACCCTGATCACAGATTCCTCTTGAGCAGCTAACCCTTCATGTGCAGGCTCTCCAAGCTGCAGAGGGTTTGTCCATGTCTATGGACAAATAATCAGCAGGAGGGAAATAAAATCAGTGTATGATTATAGCCAGGCTTGGCCAAGGCAACATGGGAGAGAATTAAGCCTCATCTGAAGGGCAGGTCATAGCTCTGAGATAGATATATATATTTATATATATACCCCCCTTTGAAGCCGCAGCAATAATTATATAATGAAAGAAAAAAAAAAAAGAGAACTAAAAAAAGAAATTAAAATCCCAAATCAACAAAAGCAAAAAGCCAGGCAACCAAGATATCTTGCAGTAGCTGCTCCTCCTGAATTAGAACTCTGGAATTGTTCTGCAATCAACTCAGCGGACAGTAACCATCTGTTTATGGAAAAAAATGTTAATGGCCCCCAATCATAATCAAATAGGCAACTGCTTTAAGTACCTTTTAACTAACACTAAATTACAATGGAACAGCTCTGCAAGTATTTCTGACATCCACATGCACATCAGCAGTGCCAGCACTTTGATCAGGGCTATTAGAGCAAATATCAAATAAACTGATAGCGATGGGATTCCTCAAACATTACAGAAAGTGTGGGCAGTGTTTGTTTACTGTTCTTTCGGTTCTCCCCCACCTTCTTGCTGTTTCTGCTTATTCAGAAAGAAAACACATATATGCATGTGCACACCACCCACCACAGCAGACCCCATGAAAGCCTGATCCCTGAGTTTTTCTGTCCAAGGCTGAGCTTCCATATGAATTCTCCAATGCCCAGCAAGGCTTGAGGCATTTTTACCAGCAAGACATCACCTGAGTTGTCATTCTCTTAAGTTCTCTTAGTTCCACGATCCCTGTAAAGGCCTCTAAGTCCTTTTCCCTCTCTTCTGGGTGGAACTGGCCAGCACATGCAGAAGCTGCAGCACAGAAAGGGGAAATCCAGGCAGGCAGAGCTGTGCACACACACTTGTGTGGATGCAGAGAGGTAGCACTATCACACGCCTTATTTCTTCAGGAAATCAGATCAAAAACCAATCGACTCTTTGCCAGCTGTAACCAAGTCTGAACCATTAGCTGGCACTGGCTCCACTCGAGGAAGAAAACCTTGTTTGGACAATGGAAGGAGTTTTTAATCTCAGAGCCTGGAAAACAATTAATCTTAGCAAATCTGCAAGTGCTCTTGTCTCTAGATTTTCTCAAGCACCTTTCTCTGCATATCTCAGCTAACTGCATTTGTTTTTATTGAAGTTGTGCAGCACCAGGAATACATCACAGATACGCATGAGCACACGTCCTTCATCCCGAGGCACTTGCAAATGGAACAGAAAACAAGTAAAAGGGGAATATATTTCAGTCCATCAACCTAAGTATTTACAGTCTCCATCACTGTGCCATCCAAATATTTTGTATGCCCCAGATCTTTTCTGTGCCATTATTATTCTTTCATGAAATTTAATTTTTCTTAGTCCTGGGACTTGCATGTGTCTTTTTTATTATACTAAAAAATTTCATTTCCTGTCATCTGCTGAGATTAAACTTGGATCGGAAGACGCTGTTTACAAGAGTTGCAGTGACAAGCCTGACCCCAGGAGGTGAGGTGTAAAGCCCTCCACCTCGGGTGGGCAGTCAGGGAATGTGGGACAGTGGCCCCAGAGTTGGAGCAAGTAGTGACAGAGCAGGATATTGGGCTCCTTATTCCCATGTGGTCTATCCCATCCAAAGAAACCACCCCCTTGGGACACAGAGTAAACCAAAGGACTTCAAACTTCAATTTCTTGCTTGGTAAGACCCTTTTCTTTTCCCCACACTAATACAAGGCTTTAAAAAGCATCCCAGCCCCCCCTCTGCATACAACACCCTTCAGCAAGTGTCTGCACTTCTGCAACTACACCGAGTCTCACTTTTAACATTCACTTTTCCCAGTGGTTTTCCCTCAACTGCCTCCTTGTCGCTCATGCAACACCGCTTTTCACAAAAAAAAAAAAAAAAAAAAAAAAAAAAAAAAAAAAAAAAGGTGCTTTGTTTGCCATTTCCCTGCCGCCTCCACCACCCCCGCTCCAGCGACCTCCGGGCTCCCCCCGGCTGCCCCAGCCCACCCCCGTTCCCTCCCAGCTCCAGCAGCCAAAGCCGATCGGCGGCCAGAAAGGGGATCCGATCTCCGCCGGTCCGTGTTAATGAATGCCCTCTCCGGAGGGGAAGGCGAGAGGGATGGCCGGGAGCCAGGCTAGGCCGGCTCAGCCCAGGAGCTCAGCGCGTCAGAGCCGCTCTCAAAGGAGCTTTTGTTGGTGCCAGGCGGAGGCACGCTTGGCTCCGCGGGCTTTCCCACCGCTCCGCTGCTCCTGCATCAGTCACCGGGGCTGACTCTGCCAGGACTGAGCTGCGCTGCTCCTAGGGTGTGCTACCAGCCAGAGGAAAACAAAGGTGGACAGACCGTCCCCTCGGAGTGCTCTCCCAGCACACGTCCCTCAAGTCACAATGACTTTCTTTCCAAAGGCAGCTGGGATGTTGGACACTTGGCAGCCTGGTGGGCAATGCAGCAAGCTGGCCCAGGGAGCCTTCCAAACCCAATGTGACATCCAACTCTGTCAGTCCACGTTCACCTCTCTCTAGGAAATAAACCATCTGCTCAACACTAGGAGAAGCAGAAGGAAAAAGATGTACTCAGAAAGACTCATGAGGTGCTTTAGGTAACATGTCCAACATGAGCACACAATGTTCTGCATCTGACAAAATCAACAGGAAAAACCTGCTCCTGCAGGCCTGCCAAGCTGGGATTTCAACAACAAGTGGCAATATATCAGCTGGCAACAAATAGCTCCTTAATCAGGGATGCACTTGCCCAAAAAGACTCATGGTTTGGATTTTTTTTTATTCCTTAGTAAATTGTAATACACTGGGTGCCATAAAAGATGCCTCCTGCCCAAGAGTTAACTGAGCAGAGCAGAACTTGTGCAATGTGAGTAGGCTATGGTGGTGCCTATGACAATTGTGAATTAATAATCTCCATGATTTTGAAGATGTATTTGTCTTCTGTCAACTCCATTTCTCCAAGTAAATCCAATAAAAATTGTAGAAACTTTGCAGGGTTGTGGTTTCATATCAGAATTGGAAGAAACATGGCATGATGGGGAGGCAAGCAGACTTTTCCAGCAAAACAATTTTCCTCTGTTAAACTCCACACACAAGGGCCCATCATGGCACCCGTCTGGTTTCTGGGAATGCAGAATATCCACTGACATACTTATCCAAACACCTCTAAACACGTACACACATCTGTTCATCAAGACTTGTTACTCACATTAGGCTCACTTCACTCCTCTTTGATTCTTCCACTAGAGTCAGATGTTACTTTTCCTTTTCATATTTGTATCTCAAAGCTCCATCAGTGGCACATGCCCAAGCATTTCCAAAGTGTTCTGACAAATCCCTCCAGAAAGCACATAACATCATCCCAGTTTTCCAGATGGGGAAATTAGAGCAAAGACAGAGGTTAAGACAGCTAATTGCCTATGGCCACTAAGTGAGTCATTAGAAGAGCTGGGAATTGATCCCAGGAACCATGTCTTCCATTCCTCTACTCCACCCACCAGTCAGTACACTCCACCAGATGGTTCTTATCATTGGACATATGGACTTAGCATTCCTAAGCTGGTGTAGAGGATTCACTATTTAATTAAATGTCCTGTCTTCTATCTCCATAGGATACATAGGAGAAACTCCAGCCAGAATCCCATCTGGACCCACTCAGGAAATATCTACGTGAAGAAAACAAAGCCCTAGGCAAGTGCAGGGAACATTCCCAAACCTATCAGCCTGCCCTGTAGCATAGACCACAGCAAGGCCAGGAAACAGGCAGCGACTTGGGAGCCTTGGGAGAAACTCGTGTTTGTCAAAGCCTGGCTTCAAACAGTGCATGCATGAGCCACCAGTTAGCTGGGAACTGCTTTGTCATGTGAAGGCTTCCTTCAGCCTTCACCGGGCACCACCAACGCTGCCCAGCTGGAGATACCAGCAGAGTCACAAAAAGCAGATGGCACAGCATCATCTACTTCTGGCATTGGCTCTGTCACATCACAGAGCTGGTGTCAGTAGGACAGAGACCAGTTCTGCCAGGCAAACATCAAACGCCTTCTCACTTCCCAGTCACTATCAGTGACACTTGAAATAAATTTCTGAAGTCATTATTCATGACACAGTGGAGGAAACCTTTCATCAGAGAGTCATCAGAAAGAGACCTTCCACACCACTGCCTTCCCAGTAAGGGCATAAAGTGACAGCAGCATCTCAGTCCCCACTCACAGAAAGACACAGAGTGGCTGCACCTGCCCTCCCAGCAGAACTCAAACCAGCTTCACATCCTTCTGTCCCTGCTGCACACCCTGTGCTCTGCAGCCAGTGCAGGGGAAGCCTCTGCACCACCAAGTCCATAAAACGGATTTCACCCAAGATTGTGCTGTCCTGAACACTATGCAGAGCTGGAGGGAGCAGGCTCAAATCTCTCCTGGACAACCTGCAGATGCAGTTATGTGCTCATGAGGAACACACATCCACACTTCTGCCCACACAGGCGAGAACCACCAGCCCACTTGTCTCCATTACTCTCTCAACAAACAGAAGAGGACTGCATTCCCTTGAGAAGGCTTTGCTTTGTAGGAATAAAGCCACAACACCTTTCCAGCTGTGCTACAAGAGCCGGGCAATCCTGGCAGGTGCCTCCTGCTAGGGCAAAGCGACTGCACCTACCTTTCATCCCAAACTTGGACCGCCGGCCATACTTGTTGATCATAATAAAGAGGACGACCAAGAGGACACAAGCAAAAGCTGCCAGCCCAACCGCTATGGAAACCTGGAAGGAAAAAGCCTTAGAGTCAACACAGAGGATTTTAGGAGCCTAGATCACAAATACAGCACCTCCTTGCCCAGGTAACCTTTCTATAGGCTCACACCATCTGCTGCAGCCCTGTGGATATCAGTTATGGAGCAGAACACAAGCTAAAGCAGCAGGCCCTGGCACAGCTTGGAGGCATTACAGGCTTTTTGCAGGACTGGGAGGTCTGGGATCTTTCCATCAGTGATGCTGTTCTGTCACCAGTTTTCCCCAGCCTCTCACTCCATATATCTGCAGGGAAAAAAAGACCTCTGCTCCAATGCCTGGGCTCTCCCTTCTCTGCATCACATCCCAAGCCTCCACTTCTGACATCAACTCTTTGCCATGGCATTACAACACTAAAGCTATTCAAAGCTCAGCTGGGAAGCACAATTCTGCCTCCATCCAAACATCCCTCAGGACAGAGTGAGGGAAAATAACACAACACAAAGAGAAAACAGAAGAAATTAAGTAGAACTAAGGAGTTTTTCCCCCTTAAAATAACTGAGTTTTTCAAAAGCCTCTAACAGTTCCCTATTTATTGTAATTTTACTAGTAAATATTTATACTGCAACAATGTCCAAGTCCTTCACCGGAACTGTGGTTCCACTGTGGCAGTGTACAAGCAGGGAAAGAAAACCTCCTTGCCCTAAAGGGTTTACAATCCCAGGCTTATTTTAATATTTATGAATATTTATTCCTTCAAGTCTTTGCTCGAAATATTTTTATTGCATTGATGTAAACAACGATTTCTCTGGCATGTGTCCAATTGTTCTGTATTAGGTCTTGTGATGCATTTAAACTTTGCTTCCTTTTACAAAACTATATTCTGCTATAATAGAAAATACATCATTTAACCAGGAAGAAGTAATTTAATTTTGCAATCCTTTTCCCTGCTCTTGGTACATTTGTTATGATATTTTTAAATTTTTATTTTACCACACTCTATTTTCATCCCCAGCTTGTTTTCTGTGCTTTATATTTAATAATCAGTGAGCATTATTACTCCAGCCTCACTATTCAAAGCTTCCACTTCTGTTAAAGGAAGTTTTCTGTTAGATGAGAACTGAAACCAGGATGGACTGAGTTTTGCTTATTCTGTTGATACCTCAGAAATTCCAGTATCTTAAAACTTTCACAGAATTAGAGCAATTGCGTAAGATGCTAATTTTTTTCTTCTAATACTTATGCACTTTTTTTTTTCTTTTTCCTAGCAGCATTCTGCAGAAGAAAGACAATGCTGAGATCTGATAAGCCCTAGACTTACATTCTTTTTTCATTTTAGGTATGTCCTGCACAGCAAGAGAGAGGGCAAACAGACATTGACAGAACTGAACCAAACTAAACCCAGGTCCCTCACCAGGCTAAGCTTAACAGATCAATAACAGTCCAAAACACACAACTGCCTGTTTGTTTGTTCTCTGAGTGATACTTTTTTAGAGTGAGAATTCCTGACCCCTCCAGCAGAGACTTCACAGGATGCCTTGTTTTCAAAGAGTTCCCTGGTTCCACACTGCAGACCCAAGAGGATCAGATGGTTTGTATCAGTATTTTACCTCCCTGACGCAAGCCACAAAATCCTTCTGATTGCTGTCTTGATTCATAAATGAAGAGATTTTCCTTGCAAATATCTCAAAACAGCAGAAAAATACAAATACTGAGTCATCAATTACCAGGGATGAATGCAAAGCAGTTCTGTAGAGAAGAGACCAGGACTCACCCCAAAAGTGTCCTCCTCTGGTTTGTGGGTCACAGTGATCGGTGGGGTGGGACTCACTTCATAATCACCGACTGAAACCAAAACACCAAAGACACAAAATTCAGTGTGGCTCCCACGGGACTCCTAAGACCAGCACATTCCAACAGCAGTGCCTGGTCTAACAAGATTCAGTTCATCCCTAAAAGAAGCTGCAACTTTCTGTTTCGTAAGGCACCATCAGAGAGTTCCCTGTGCACATCAGCAGAGAAAACACAGACCCGCACTATGCTGATGTTGTTCCAGCCTCACAAATGAGAAACTTTTGGGTTCCTGGTGTCCTGGAATAGGTTCCCACCACCCTTGAGCCCTCTTCCTAGTTTTCAGGAATCTGCAGAGCTAAGTGGAGTTAAAACACAACTGATTCCAGCAAAACTTGATCTGAAGAAACAGTAAATCAAATACTTTTTGTGGTGTGTAGTATATGATGTGTTTTGCGGGGCAGAGGGAAGAATTTGTTGAAGAAACACTACAGAATTGAGTCCTGCTTCTCATCCCAGGCCACACCAGAGAGATGTTGTTGTTGAGGACAGCCCAGCCTGCATGAAAAATCCCTTTTGCTTCACCACAACCAAGCATCATTTCCTTTGTAGGACCTTCTTTGGGAAACCACTAGAGGCTGGTGAACATCTCCTGGTCTCCTTAGATTACCGAGCTGGTCACAAGCTGCCCAACAATCTTGTTCATGCACAGGGAAGCCAAGGCTTTGTGCAATCTCCACCAACCTGCTTCTGGCTTCCTCATTTTTGTTCTGTAATTCACAGAGGGGAAGGGGGAACCACATAGACAAACCAGCCACAGTATTCAAAAGGCAAGGAGACACTTACTTGAGACAAAGTTGTCCGTACTCTCTGTGGAAAGGACAAAGAGAGAAGCAACACAGTTAGCAGCACAGCAAAGGGAGAAGGGTCTCCTTCCCCACCCACCTCAGACATACTCCACCACCCCAAAGAGCCCAGGAAACCAACTTTTCACATTTTTTCCTCTTGGGCAGCTGTTCTTGGAAACTGCAGCGTATGTGCCAGCAGGACATGCTGGAGGTCAGGATGGAGAGCCTTGGGCTGAAAGAGGAGGGGAGGGATACTGCTGTGAGGCCAAAATGGAGAACAAGTAGCGCTCTGAATGATTGGTAAACAACCCTGCTTCCAGCAGGTGAGCAAAGCTCAACAGACACACAGGGCTCAGCAGGATGGAGGTGGAGGGGGCAGAAATAGTTTTGTCCTTGCATGGCAGTGTGCACCCACAGATAAAATCCTTCAAGGATGAGGACCAACTCCCACGGAGGAGAGCCCAGCTTGAGGATGGGAGTTCAAGGAGACCTCCTCTGACGTGCTTTTCATGAGCCACTCAGAACAGATGATATCTTCTGAGCTGGACACGGAGGCTGTGGCTGTCCAAGAGCTGCCCCTTGCCCGAGACAAGCCCAGCAGGCCCTGCTGTCAGCAGGCTGACTGCTCCAGTCTATTCAGCAAAGCTTCTCCAGCTCCGGAGGTGGCGAGGCCCCAGACAGTGGGGCCTAAAGCCCTCAGTGACACTCAGTTTACACTGAGTGAGAATCACGTCAGCTTCCAATTCACTCGCCCGTGTAAGAAACTGAGGCCAGTATTAACTTGAGGTTACACAGCTTTGCTGGCAGAGGGCTCCTGGAAGGATGCTGAAATGCTCACACAGGAACATGGGTGAGATTTGTAAGGGGAGTGTAAAACAAACCCCAGGTGACAAACACAGCCTTCCAAACCGGGGGAAAAACCTGAACAAATATTTTTGTTTTAAGTCAAGCAGATGAGTAATCCACCTTGGCTTTTTCTAGCAAGAGGGGGGGGAAATATAGAAAAAAAAAAATATTTTATTTGGAGTCTTTTTTCTCGATTAAGGCAGAGTCTAGTCATAAAATTCTTGCTGCTTCTACATTTTCCCCTTTCTATTTTTCTCTGCTGGACTAAGCAAATTCAACAGAAATGCATATAAAGGTTGTTGTTTTGTTTTTTTTTTTCCCATTAAACCCTCTTTTAGCAAGCATTAAAAAATAGCTAAAAAATTTCAGCTAACTTGAGTTCTGTGAGAAGTTCCCAGAGAACTGAACATTCATCACAGCTACATTAACCTTTGTGGATTAAACAAGGAGTCGGTAGCCTGTGGCAGACATACCAATGACAACATGCAATGAGATTTTTACAGGAAATGTCACAAATCTGTCCCGGGAGCCACTGCCCTGCAGCATCAGAGAGAAGGCAGATATGTCATGGAGCTCACATGTCCCAGATCCCAGCTTCTAACAGCACCTCGCTCCTCTCAGCCTGGAAAGCAGAGTGTGGCCTTTTACCAGTGAGAGGTTTTTGACCAGGGAGTTCTAAAATACATGGTCATAGGTCCTTTTCTATGCTGACAGAAAGTCTTCCAGGCACTGTGCTTTTGTTAATTAATTAAGACTAATAATCTCACCCTGGGTAGTGACAGCAAAGCCCTTGTATGTGTGAATTGCTGATCAACAAGGGGCTTGAATCAGCTACACTGGGGAACCTTCAATGTGTGGCATTTTCTGAAGGAATCTACCTTCAAATGGGAAATTATAAACGTCAGCTGCAGTGAATGTATATGTCAGCTGTGGTAGTGGATGAAGCAACAAGCTTCAAGGAAAGTAAATTACATCCTGCATTGGGCTGACAGGGTCTGCCAGGGAGAGGAATGGCTTGGGACTGTGGATCAGAAGAAATAAAGGAAATGGGTCAGCTCCTGCTGAGAGATGGTTCAGGGTCAGTAAGCACCCCACACGAACAGCACATGAGGTGTGGGTGGAGCTGCATTCACAAGGGCAAGATTTTTACATATATTCACAGAACCCCATTCTCCCAGAGCCTCTAACACAAGATGCTCTTCAAACATCAGTGTGCTTTTCCACACAACAGCATGGCTCAGATCCCTCTCCAAAATCAGCTCTCCAGCGCAGCGTATCTGCCTCCCTTTCCTGCAGGTCCAACACCTACTTAGGAGCTGTCCCCATTTCACAGGTGGGGAAATTGAGCCACAAAGGTGGGACCTGACAGAGCTGAGACTGCAAACCTGTGCACCTCTCCTCACCCACCTACATGTGATAAACTCTTCTGCCCTGACAGAAGGAAACATAAATAGGTCAGATAGTCAAACAAGGCAGCATCCTTGAAGTCAGAATACAAATTTTCCACTCCCATCCATATCAGCTCATTTGTTCAATTGTCAGATCTTCAAGGCAGAGATTTGGGTTTGCATTTATGATATTTGACCTGCGGGAAAACTCTGTGTACATATATGGTGTGATATAAATAATAAATGAGAGTACCGTTGGTATTTTGCTATATTTAGCAAACGGCCTATTTTGCTGGATTTTCTTGGGCTGCAGGGGCCAATTTAGAGCTGCCACTTTCTCATGGCATCATTCCTGAAGGCAGCACAGATCTTAACTCCATGATGGCCAGTGTGGTGTTGCGCTGTCAGGGAAGAGACCAAGATGCTCCTATACAGCAGACAGGCCACCACAAAAGTCTCTACAGTGCTTCCCAGAGATGGATCTTCATGTCCTCAAAAGCTTTTTTTTCTTTTTTTTTTTTTGCACTTAGGCTGTGAATCACCAGGGAGTACAAGAGGGAATTCCAAGCAATCAGTTAAGAAATCCCGGCAAACTGATGCAAAGTGACTAATTGAGCTGTCGCATCTTTTGTAGCCCTGTCATCCTGGAATTGCACATATTGCATTCAGAAAGAAAACAATCCTGACGCCGCTGCATCCAGCTTTAATCATTTCACAAATGCAAGGCAGAAGTGAAAAAAAAAACCAAAACCAAAAAAACACAAAGGGGCAGGCTGCATCACTTCAAAGGCTTTTCCTTTCTATAGCTTATGACTACCACACAGCAGAACACTTTCTCTCTAAAAAATTCAGCAACCTCTTTGGGGCACCCAAAAGGAGATCCAAAACAATTGGCTAAAACTTACATCCTATATCCTATTGAAATTCCTAAAGATCTTTAAAATAAATAAATAAATAAATAAATACACTGCAGAATAGGCTATAAAATAAAATTATCTAAAGCAGTTAGAGCCTGTCCCAACATTAAAGAGTTCATATGACATCAAAGTACACTTGTGTACGAAAAATCATACTGATCAGAAGAGGCTGCCAGGGGTCACCTCTTCCAATGTGATGTTCAGACAAAGCCAACGTGGGTTGTCAAGGCCTTGTTGGGGTGCAAGGACTACTGGCAGGGCCATAGTAAGACCTTTGGATTGCAAGGAGCCCTGACGAGATAAACTGAATATCCTACCTGGGAAAGGCTTTTCAAGGAAGTGTCCTTTGATAGTTTGGTTGGCTGAGCCCAGCTGGTTGGTAGCCACAATCGTGTAGTTGCCATTGTTGTAGTGAGTGGGTTTGTTGAAGAGCAGGCAACCCTCAGACACTTCCCCTTGTTGGTAGAACTCCATGCGGATGATCTCTGTCTCCCGGAGCACCTGGCCGTTGTGCAGCCAGTGGAGGGTGGGAGCTGGGTTCCCATGCACTGCAAATGCAATGCAGTGGTCCATGTGTAGCACCGGCTCCTCCAGGGTGAGGATGCGAGGGGGATCTAGCAGAGAGAAACATGGCAGGCTCACAGCAACCTCCACCCAATGTCACCACGCTGTGCACCACGGAAACTAAGAGCATTGAAAACCTCCAAAATCACCTACTCCTCCTACTCTTCCCATGGATGTCTGTAAAGAAGCAGCGCTGTCACGAGAACCATTCAACCCTCCCTCAAAGGAGGGTCTGAGCCATGGCCAGGCCTCTTGGCCTTCCAAGCAGGGGTATAAATTAAAGACAGGGATGGAAATTTCACCGGCCCAGAAATAATTAAGCTTGAACTGTCCTGTCCACACATTTACTGCTGCTCTCTTTCCCCCAAGGGATCCCGGGGAGACTGCCTGTCCCCATTAAGGAGGACATGGTGACGTAGCACTGTTATATTACACATGTGCAAGGTGCCTATGGGAGCTCTTCAGTCACACTGAGCAATTCTGGATTGCATAGCTGTGGAAGCAAACATCCCTCAGAGACTGTCTGTCCTTGGGGGCTTTGACTGCCTGAATATCCCAAAGGAGTTCTCACTCGCCGAACAGCCTCCAGGGGTGTTTTAATTAAAGGGAGTAGAGTGGGAGAGGGATAAGAAATGCAGGAACTCCTGCAATTTATTGCATATGCACTGTCTTCCCCTTGGGACACACCAAGAATTCAAATGTTGCTCTGCTATAGCTTCTAAAACCCCATTTACAACGCCTACACGCAAGGTCCCAAACCCCAAGGCTGGCAAGGTCTGAACTAGAAGAACAAGTTTTGTGCAAAGATACATGACACAAAGATGTATGACTTCCCTAAGACTCTCCTTTTCCATCCAGCTGCAAAGACAATCCATTGGGCATCCACAAGGAGGAAAACCAACATACCAACCAGGACCCGTATTTGAAAAAAGACAGTGAATTTTTAAGTCAGTGAAGGTGACAGAAGAGAAGAAGGTGCAGAGCTGGTTGGAGCTCAGCAAAATTCTCCCACCAGCACCCATCAACCCTGAACCACAGAGTCGTGTCCCAGCCACCCTCTCGTTCACAAGCCCAGATCTGCATGTGGCTGGTTCGTATCTTCCTGGCAAGGGGATTCAAAACAGGCAGCCACCTACACACACAAACTCAGATCTTTTCAGTGTGAAATCACAGCCCCAGTGATGGCTCTGTGAAACAAGAGCAAGGGTAGCAGAATCTGTTGGCAGCTTAGAGGATTTCACGGGTGAAAATAGGCATGGACATAGTGCTGTTCAAGGTGTGGAGGAACAGGTGCTAAAACACTGTGCAAAAAACACCTGTCTGCTGACCAGTCAGCTCTGAGCTGGACTGAACTTTAATTACCTCCATCCTTCAATCCATCAATAGCACTTATTGAAGGAAGATAAAAGAAGTAATGCATCACACAGCATGCATGGTTTTACCAAGAGTAGACAGAATCCCACAAGGGTCTCTGCTCTACATGGCAAGTTTGGGGGTGGGGGACAGATTTTCAAACTACAGAGTAAGGGCAAATATTACAGACACAGCAAAATATAGCAAATCTCAGCTGCTTGAGACCACAAAGCTGTGTAAACTTCCTTTTAAGGTCAGGGTTTTGTTATATTAGAAAGCACAAAGAAAGTTGAGCTACTTGCAGATAAAAGTGAACAGTTCAAATTTGACACATGCACATTTGTATGACATTTGCAGTTTAACTTTGCAGGCTCTGACCTGAGAGGAAGCACTAACATCCCTGAAATTAGTAGCAAGGTTTAAACTGTCTGTAGCAAGGGTGCCATTGAACCTCTCACATAGCATCAGGACAAGAAACTTTGCATTCGTTCAGAGATTTTTAGTCCCTCTATGGCTTTTCTTTCTTGAATCTTCCAAGACATATGCAGGAAATGCCCACCACCACTACTGTGGCACTGTCATTCCTTCTCCGCTCTTGTGCTCATTTCTGGATTAATGGAAGCATCAGGAAAGCAAAATTACTGACATTTGAGAGAGAGAACTGTGTGAGGATCCACCTGCATCTCACTGTGCTCAGCTCCTTCTAATCTTCTCCCACAAAACCAGTATGACACTGGTTGTGACACAGCAAGTGGCCATGCATTCAAACAGCCCCCAGAGCAGCCCCTCTGGGCTCTGTTTGGACAAGGTCTCTCCACTGGTACTTACAGTAGACAGTGAGCAGCACACTGGCATTGCTCATCCCCACTACGTTCTCAGCAATGCAGGTAAGCAGGAATCCATTGTCCTCGCTGGTGACGTTCACCAAGGTCAAATTGATGGCATGAACATTGGTCCAGTTGAGGTTGGTCTAAAAATCCCAAAGAGAAATACAGACAGAAATCAGTATCTGGTGGCTCCTTTCCTCCCCTCTACCATCCCCAGAAAAGGAGGATCACAGTTTCCGTGTGAGGAGGTCTCCAAAATCCAAAGACACCTGGGGTCTGGGTGAAGGGAGGTATTTCCTCACCTGATCAAACACACCACATCTTGTAAGCGGAAATACTGAGATGGGGAGAGCCATGACACTGTAGCACTGATAAGCATGGCCAGCCTCTGGAAAATCTTACTTAGCTGCTACTTAGCGATAGCAAACAGGTAGTTTCACTGGAGTTCCATCAGAGGACACATGAGTTAATTCAACCAGGGAGCCCTGAGCTCTGAAGCTCTTTCATCTTCACTTTCCTGCCACACAGAAGAAAGGCTTTGCTCCCTTCTGGGAGTCCCCATCTTTTCACGTGGATAGAGCATGGCTTCAGCTTTCCTTTGGATACGACAATTTCTCTTTTCTCATACCATCTACCCGACCCTCTGCCCTGCATGTGTGGACCTGGGAAACCCTGGCAGCTGCTTTGCTCTTGCCACATGGTGCAGAGGCAGCACTGGGGTGCTGCAGCCCCCACCTGGTGGGTGTTGATGGAGTGGAGTTCAGCCACTGTCCAGTCCACGTCCGGCAGCGGTGACCCTGAGCCATTGCAGGTGATGACGGCGTTCTCCCCTTCCCGCACTGTCAGGTTCACATGGCTCACACTGATCTCAGGGAGGTCTAAAGGAGACAAAAAAAAAACCCACTCAGGTGTGGGGCAGAATTTCTTACAGCTGGCCACAGGAACAGTGTGGACCCAGATCCCACCAAGCTCTTTTCCAAATCAGCCTCCAGCACCCTGAGATGAGTAGCATGAGGCAAGAGCATGGCCTTGCCCTACCAAGAAAAGGAGGGATATTGGAGACAGGGGAAAATGTAGACACTGGAGATGTGCCAGCTGAGGAGACCCTTTCACCAGCTTTGAATCCAACACTTGATGTCCAGTTCTGGCTGCTCTTCCTCTCACACAACCCCCATCCCCATCTCTCTACTCCCACGGAAGTTGCTCACAAGGGCAATCACCTGGGCTGAGAAAACTGTGTGTACTGGGAGAGGATCCAATGCATCCCCATCTCCAGGGACAAGGCACACAGCACTCAGCATTCCAGGTGAAGAAAGTGTCCCTCTAATTTATAACAATCAAGAATAGATGACCAAGGATGTGTGCTCACATTAACTGCAGCTCTCCTAATAGAAGGTGCCCTTGTTCTTCCTCGGTGGTAGCAGAGGGATTCACTGATTTATGGTGGCTCTGATTTACACCAGTTCCTTACTTGGCGCCACAGGCACCAAATATCCTTGCAATGTGAAACTAGACAGTGCTGGTTGCAAGAAAGCCAAATAGTCTTCTTGAATAGGGGAGGTTTTCAGAGAAAAATTGAGTAAGCAGGGCTGGAGGAACTGACCAGTGGTCCCATCCCATCATAGGGCAGCAGCATCCGTCATGCCAAGGCAAAGCCATGGATGGGGACACACACCCTTTCATGGCCATCAAAGAGTGACACCAGGATGGAAGGAGCATAGTACCTACTGGGGGGATGCCAGAAGGAAGAAAGCAGCTGTCAAGACCTGGCAATGCCGCATAGATGGCAGCAATAATGGAGAGGGAGATGGGAAGGATACATATGATCTTCTCCAGGCTGAGCTGGTATCAAACATGGCCACACCAAGCCATGCCTGCCCTCAGCACCAAAGGACAGGGATAAATGTGGTGTCCTTACAACTGCCCTAGAGTCTTAATGCTTGAACAGAAAGACTTCTCTGGAGAAAAGCAGACCTGTGTGGCTCCCTGCCCTTCCAGGAGTTTGCATGGTCAGAGGAGGTGTTTACCCAGCACACCAGCACATTTTTGTTCCCAAATCAGCACCCTGCTGTCCTCTGCAATCTAATGCCACCACTGATGGAGCCGTCTCTCCTCCTGTCCCTGATCCCCAAGGATTTCTTTGTTGTTGTTTAATCCTTGCAGCTTATTCATCCCATGTGGGGCGGAAATTACAGCACTCTCAAATTTAGTTCATCCACACGAAGGCACACTTTGGCCAATTTCCAGAGCTTAAAGGGACAGAGTGAGCTTAGAAAAAAAAACAACTAACCAGCAAAACAACAGAAAAACAAGTCATGCAAATCTAAACGTGCATGCTGTTTGTCTACTACTGCTACAAGTAACAAGCCCAAATCTCTAGTACAGAGGATGATTACTAAAAAAAATAAAATCTGGTTTTCCTCCTTTTTTCAGCCTGTGAGTTTGACGGCTGCTTGTGTACAGACAGTTTAATTGCTCTGTGGAAGGTACATCACTTTTTCCTTACTCTGCAAGGGATGCTTTCCAGTAATAGCAATAGCAGAGCAAAACCTGACACCAGACAGGCAGCTGATGTGTGAACAAGGTGAAGGAAAAAGGGATAACTATTGAACATGCCTTGTGTTGCTCCTGGGGCTGCTGGACTCTTTTAAATATCAGCAGGAAATAGAAAGAGATATAAAGTCACTTCTGGCTCTTCCCTACAGATACAGGATTTCAATTGAAAAATAAAACAAAAGAAAATGAATAGAGACGTGTATTTCCTAAGAGTAATTACAAAAGATTCGGTGGCAGTGTCTTTTAACAATATGCTGCTTCTAGGATTCGTTGGGCACAGGAAGATCTACATGAAACAGCTCTTTTCAAGACATCACAAAGACTCACTACAGACACTTTGTCAAGCAGCAGCACTGCAGTAAAGAAAATGCCCCAAATCACCCAATATCTTTCATACACATTAATAGCAACCTCACATTTACCCAGATATTCTATTTTTAATCTACAAACTATCCCAACCAGCTCCAACCTTCTTGTTCTTAACCACATGGTGGGATCCTGCTACATCAGGTTCCCAAAATAGCTGAACCTGAGGTGCTGGATTGGACAGGGATCCCTCCTGGCCTCCCTCGTGTCCAGTCCAGGGATCCTTACCACACTGGGTGATGTTCATCTCCTTCAAAGTGATGATGGCTGCATCCATGGTCATGCAATAAAGATCCTGGTACTGCAGGTTGGCCTCGCTCTTCTCCTGCCAGAGCTGGATCCAGCGGATGTCACAGCTGCAGTTAAAAAGGTTCCTCTCTAGTCTCCTGCAGGCAGAGAGAGGTGAGAGAGGATGGTGGGATGGGGAAGGATGAGCAGAGCTGTCACCTAGCTCTGGAGTCCCCAGGGAGGACTGCCACCATGCATGTGTAAGAGCCAAAGTAGAATCTTCTCCAAGTTATCTGCCCGGGGTCTTCTGGCACTTATTATTCCTGTCTTTTCCACAGTCACACATCCATGTGTTCACACAGTCTCCTTCATGAGTGCACACAAGGTTTTACATCTCCCAGGGCAGCACACAGATGCATTCACCGTTTCTCACCACAAGATCTGCACTACTGTGGCTTGGTGCCACTGTCAGCCAGCCACCCAAAAGAGCCACCCCTCACCAAAGGGGCAGACAGCTCTCTACTGCCATAAAATATTGATTTACACCTTCAAATCCCACATCAGTTGTGGTCCTAGACTCTGCTGGGCAAAGCACCATTCAAGCCCCCACAAGCACTCAGAGAAACTGGCAGCTCTTCTCCCAAGTTCCTTGTACAGACAAAGGCTCCTGGTGACCCAGAACACGAGCTAATGTGCAGGGGAACATGCATTTTAATCAAATCAATCAGCACTGTGCTAAGACCCTGCTGACCTGGCTAGGAGAAATGGAGAAAAGCACTGCCTTTAATGTACTTCATTTAAACCACACTTACACATAGTTTATATACCAGGAATGTTTATTATAATTGATTTTCCAACCTATTAACCATTTCATTTACATTTTAAAAGCTCTACAGGTCTCTGTGGACATGCAAGAAGGGCAAGTCCCAGCAGGGAGGAGAGCCCAGTGCTCAGCCAGGACTGAGTTACCAAAGATGGTTGAACAATAATTTGAGAAGAACTAGGAGATTCAACCTGGACAAACAAATTATCTCCCCACACAACTGTAAAGCAAAGAAAGTTGGGATTAGCAGAGCCAGCAGTGCAAAAATTGAGCTCCATCACCCCAAAGCAGAAGAGTACCTCCAAAGGTCAAACCATTGTTTCACGTGATATCCAGATCCCCCTTCATACAGGGGAAAGCTTTTTTCCTGCTCTGTTCCATGTGTTACTGCAAAATTCATGCTTGCTTTTACAAAATTAATTTCACCATCTAACAGGATTTGGAAGCAACCTTCCAAACATCTGCAGCTGCTGTTTTGTCAATACAGTGCTGCAAGAGCAGGAACTGAAGGGGTCTTCTGGTAGCACCCAGGGTTGCTAAACCTGAACCCTAATGATGCCACTTTGCATTTTCAAATACATCAAGATGTCATCTGACCTTTTTTTTTTAGAGCAAACACTGAGTTAAGCTTCACTCTGTGGCTTTTCATTAGTTCATTTCTTTCCCACCAAAAGCACATAAACCTCTGTGACACAGGTACAAGGCTCAGACAAGCAACTCAAAGGCCAAAGCACTAAATTTAACAGACCAGAGCAGATTAGTGCAGTGATTTGGTGGGATTTGAGTGATGAGACATCCCCTGCGTGCTCTGACAGGTACTGCCAGGGCTTTGCACAGGCTTCACATCCTCTTCCACACAACCATGAATCTCCTTCTCAGGATCCTCCCAGAATCACTGATACCAACAGGACATGGGATGGTATGCAGGTGAGGGCCACAGCAGATCAGGTAACTGGAGATGTACCCTGGCACCTCGCAGGGAGCTGGGGGAGGTCAGATGCAATGGGGCAGAAATTCTGCTCTGGTGCAAATATCCTCACAAAACGAGGCTGCTGTTTGAGCTGCTGTCCCTGCATTTAAGGGCAGCTCTGTAAGTAAGAGACAGCAGCTTTCCCAGCCCGTTGCTAATTCATGAAGGGCTATGAATAATACAGGAGCCACGGCCTTCAGGGCGGAACTTGCCCACAACCTGCCCCAACACCAGCGATGTAACTGGCTCTAATCGAGACCCCCAGAGGGGCTTTTGCACAAATTAACTCCCATCACAGGCTGGTTGTGCTGAGTGCCACGGGCAGCTGGCACAGCTCTGCGGCTAGAAGGGGCAGATGTGTGCACCCATTGTTCCTAATATGCATTGCTAAAGCATTCCCAACATGCAGAAAATACCCTTTCCTCCTGTCTTGGTGCCTGCCTTGCCATGCCAGCCAACTCTCCAGAGAGCTGCATAGGGAATTCCACACTCACACTGTCCTAAACAGGCCAAAAAAACTGGACTTCCAATTTTCTCCTCAGATCCCCTTCCCTCACAGGGACCATTAGGAGATGCAGCTGCTTCCAACTCTTCCTCTCACATTTCTGTAACACACCTCCACTACCTACAGCCCTCTGCTTGTGCACCTTCTGTTCCTGAAGAAGGAGAAGCACCATGGGGACCACAAGGTGCCCTTTGGACAAAACACATGTTGGACCAGGGGACACTGCCTTGTGCTGCAGACCACAGGTGCAGCAGTACCCCAGTGAGTATTAAGGCAAGGGGCTCACATCCAGCGCAGCTTACTCCTGGAAGGAACAAACAAACCCAAAGGGCACTTTTTTGCATGCAGGCTGCAATTGTTGCCAAAGCATCGCTTGGCTGCAGGCACTCAGGAGCTCTGCACACCCCCACACTTTCTTCAGCCCTCCTTAAAACTGAAAATGCCTGTGAGAAACAGCAAATAGCACAGCTGCATGGGAGCTGGGCTCTCTGCACAAGCAGAGCTGCTCTGTGACTCAAAGAGTTCATCCAAAAAGGGGCTGAACCTGCACCTGAGACAGAGCCATCCACTAGCACCATAAGCAGAGAGTGTTAGTAGGGTGTACTCAGGGCACAGCCCCTTCCCTAAACCGGCGCATTATGTTTGGGAAAGAGGAAAGTTGTGGCAATCGTGCTAAGAGCCTTCACCAGGGTGGACCAGTGTGGGAGACAGATGCCATCAACACTCCAGTGTGTTCTGGAACAGACAGGGAGTTCACACACACAAGTAGTTTTTTCCAGACTAGGCAGCTAAATGAGACACATACCCTGTCCCATGCCTCCCCATTCACCAGCTAAAGCAAAGCTGTCTGCAGCTAAAACCTCTCAGAGGGCAGCAGAGATCCTTGCCACACTTCTCCTGTCTGTTTCAATTCACATAAAATTCCTGCCAAGGTTTTATGCTCTTACAATTAAAATGCTCTTCCTACCTTGGGACTGAGGCCACTTCCCTAAGCTTGAGAAGCAAGGAGCACTCAGCAGAGAACAAAATCTAAATTTTTTTGTTCCTATTAATTTCCCAGAACCGGGGTTTCTCTTGGTGGTCCAACCAAAACTGTTATTTCTGAAACCCTGCCAGAAGGGGCTGGGATGGAAAGGGAGGGACTGGGACAGGGAGTGGTGTGTGCTGTCTGGCAGCTGGCTCAGCTAATGCAGAGAGCAGGCAAGTACCCACTGTCTGGCCACAGCTCTATTACCGGGACTGCTGGCAGTGGTAAGTTTCAAAGCTGGAGGCACAGACCGTGTTAAGTTGGACTCATAACATTACCAGAGATGCTGCTGTGCCCCATCCCCACCAAAGCCTCTTGCTGTGGCATTGCAGAAATGTACTGCAGGGTAACTTGGCAGGGACTGCTGGTATTGGAAATGCTGATGGGTCGGGCAGAGCAGCAAGATGTTCAGGACTACAAGGTTTTATACAACCAAAGACGTAATTGGATCCAGAGTCTTAGGTCTTTCCGGGAAGGAATTTCTTGAAATGTCAGCTCTAAACTCTCTGAGGACATGACAAAGGAAGCCAAGGACATGACAGAGGAAACCAGCTGTGACTTCTGGATAAGAAAGGCTCTAAGCCCAATGTTTATGAGCTGTTGCATGTGTCAGATGCTTCCCTGCGCACACTCAGCTTCAGACTTAGGAGAGTTGTGCGCTCATTAGCCTGAGCCCTGCTGGTCAAGGTCAGCCCATGCCATGGGAATTAGGGCTGGAGTTACCGGAAACCATTCCAAGCCTTATTTCTGACCAGAATGAGCAAGAGATAATCGTCTCTGGAAGTGTGCCTCATTTTTGCCATCCTTTCTTCAGTGAGTCAGCAGGGGAGAATCTCAGCTCTGTTGAACAAGAAATCCTTCTTTAAAGCAATACCACGTTCATGAGGCTGCGATGCCTTGGATGCAGTCAGGCAGCAATTTCAAGCCCCAAGTTGCCATCCACCTGCCCAGCACTCTTCTGATCTTTACTCCTCATTGTTCACTGCGAGTGGCTTTGTCAGGTCTCGTGTTCCCTGGCAATCTCCATGTCACACTCAGTTGTAGTTCCTCTCCTCCCGATGCTTTCCTGGAGACAATCCTCCCACTGCCTCCCTCACCACATGCTCCACTGCTCTGAGCTGCCTCGTTCTAAGACACGGTTTTGGCTTGGATGACTTTCCTTCCTCTGGATCAATTATGCCCTGATAGCACAGGGGCACTGGAATTCAGTGTAAGGCATCTCTGGTGAGCCTCTGCACCCCCTTGTTCCACCAACCGTCCACACAGACGTAGCCCTCTGGAGAAGAGGGGGCTCTTGCCAGCTTCTCTGTGTCCCTGGAGTCTTCTAGCCTCTCCACTGCTGTGCACAAATGCTGCTGCTCAGCCTGTCTTCCTCAGGCTAGCTGTCTCTGCATTGGCCTCTGTTGCTCACCACCTTCTCCCTTTCCAGAGAGTTTTGGCTCAGTTCCAAGTCCTTGGCTGATGTCAATCTGCAACTCCCTTTCTAGCTTTCACCAGTGTTTCACACTCACTTTATGTGGGCCATATATTCCATCTCCTTCCCAGGTTCTGGAAGCCTCCTTGGAGCTCAGTGTGCCAAAAAACTCTCTCTTACTCACCCATCCTCTGCATTTCTAAAAAAAAAAATACAGTATTTCCCACTTTTGTGGATCCATTAGTAATTTTTCCCCATCCTGGAGATCTGCTCTTCCTCACCAACAGATCCCATCCTTCTAGCAGTCAGGACCACAACCACCTCACAGTAGGAAACGTGTCTTTACCTTAATTCCCAACATCTTTATGTGAATGATTATTCAGAGCCCATAGCTCAGGATACACCTCTGTGCTGCTTGCTTTCCACCAATTCCAAAGTTCAACCCCAGGAAGAACATTGCAGGCACATCCCCCTGCCCCTTAAAAATTGACATCCCAGTGGAAATCAGATGAAATATCCCTCTCCTGTCATGTTGGGGGAACAGCATCACCACATTATTTTGGTAATCTCTGTCCTAGCTGTGCTTATGTGGATGAAGAGTCCTTAGTTACAAGGAACTCAGAGGGGAACATCTGTCAGAAAGCACCTAAAGCAATTCTTTGGGAAAAATTAATTTGACCAGGCTCTTACTCCAGCCCAGCCAACAGCAAGGCGGCCCCTGTGGGCAGGAACATTTGTAGGTCTAAATTGCTCACTGGAGCTGGTGCCAGAGGTTGGTTTGCCAAGACTCCTTTCACAGCCTGGAGCAGGAGAGGTTCAGCTGAGGCTCCTGCCCCACACGATGCCAAGCCTCCCTGTGGGACACCATGGACAGCACACACCATATCAGTACTGCTTTTCCACCCCACCATGGCTTCCTACCAGCCAGCCCTGTGATCTCCCACATTTCTTTGTGCACTACTTCTTTTGTGCTCAAGGATTTGTTATCTCCAAGAAAACTACTCTGAGCACAGCTCCAACTGGGGCCAAGTAATTCAGCTCCTTCCCGCTCGCCACGCTGCAGAGTGCTGGCCCCAAGTGACTTTCCTGACACTATCCAAAGCCACCCCAAACTACCAGCTCCCTGCCAGGATCTTCATATCAAGACAACACGGATGTATTTATCAGGTGAAGTACCCTTTGCTGCCCAAAAAGTAGTTTCTCAATTCCCTTTGTGCTTAGTTTTGGTCTTTTGAGCCTGGCTGGAGCTGGCAGACCTGGGACGTGCCTGAAGAAACAAAATATGACCAAATGAAGCAAAAGCACATAAAAACGAGCCCCTTTGGAAGTGTTCCCATTAATCTGCAGGCTCACCATTACCCCAGGCCCTGCAAGTGCCTCCAGCTCAGGACTGCAGCCCCATTTGCTCCTCCACTCTTGGGTCTCTCTTGGGTAACAACCATCAATCTGAGTTTTGCCAGACAGTGCAATGACAATAAGTAAAGGTCTAAGAATACAAATGACTCATGCTATTAAACTTGAAACCCGAGCCAGGCTTGAAAAATATTTAGAGCTGTAATCAGCAAGTAGAAATTCTGAATTCAGCATTTTAACTCTGCAAGCCAAATTTCCCCATCAGAAGGGCGTTTCTCCATTTTCTAATATCACTATTAGTATTTTTCATTTAACAATTTGACAGAAATAAAATACGCTGCAGTAACACCGGTGATAACATACTTACTCCCACTTGAAAGACTGTCTTTATTCTTTCATAAGTCACTTCTGGCTTACAGCTCTATTGATCATCGGTGAGGATGAATGGAGCTTCCCAGGATCCTCTGGGACAAATCCTACATATATATTTTTTTTATACCCACCAAACAACTATTTCTAAAATTCAACAAAACAGGTCATCGGGGCAACGTTCCATTGATTTCGTGTCCACTTATTCTTCAAGCACAATGCTGAATGCTCCATCAATAATTCAGCAGGCTGAAGGCCACCAGTGCCCCAGGAGACACAACTATCTCCTCATCTCCCACATCAGAGCTGGGAAGTGTCTCCATTGCTAGAGAGAAAGGGAATTAGGGGCCCAAAAAGCAGGGGTGTCTAGTAAAGCATGTGCACCAACCAAAGGAAAGCAGTTAGCCTTACCCTGTGACAGATGAGAGCAAGCGTTTGAAGAGATTCACTCAAAATCTGGCCTAGTAAGTATTTCTAATGTGCTCCCAGAGTTAGTCAACCATTTACTACTCCAAGCATGACTTGTTCATCATCCTGATGTTAATTAGCCAGCTGCTGTGAAGTTAAAAGAGAAGCAGTTCTGCTCTGGTGCTCCCATACCAAGGAAAGCCTCCCAAGGATGTTGCTGCCCACTGGAGTTTTAGGTAATTATTCACTGGCTTCAAAATAGCTCTATTTGGAAATCATTCCTCCTCTCAGCCTCCTGTCTTTTCCCAAGAGATGCCCCCAGGGTGGGACTTACAGTTCAAAGAGTCGCAGTGTCTGGAAGAGTTGCCATGACAGAGTGGTGAGCCGGTTCCCGGAGAGGTCTCTGAAAATTAAGGGGGGAAAAAAAAAGTAGTCACTGTAAATAATTCTTCCTGCACATGGCCCTACCACCTCCACAGAGCTCATCGTCCTCCTCGATGGGGAGGCTGTCAAGCAGTTTAGAACTCGGGTTCAGATTTCATCATGAGAGATTTTAATGAGGACAAACCCAAATGAAAGTTTCTCATCTTTTTTTTTTTTTTTTCTTTTTAAAAGGGGAAAAATGATTTATATCCTGCTGCAATGTTAAGGGAAAAAAAAATCCAATGTCTGACTCTTGCCCATGAATCTGGAGCTCAACCAACCATAAGCAAAAAGAACAAGTCTAATTTCAGAACTTGAACAGAAATTAAGTACAAACTTCACGTTAAAAATAGTAACAGCCAGGTTCAAATGATAGCACGATGATTACCCAAGGTGTTATCATATGATCTGCAGTAGCTGAGCGTTCCAGGTGTCCCGGAATGGCTGTATGCTGTTTGCACCCAGGGGTACCACTGCCACAGCAGCCAACAGCTCCCCATCCCTCTCTCCATCTGCCCAAACTTGCAAAAACATAAATCTCATCTACCTGGGAGAGCTTTGCAACCCAGCAGACATCTTCTCTTTAGCTGAAAGCCAGAGAGGATGAAAGAATGTAAAAGGGAACTGAATTAATAAAAACAAGAGGAAGAAATGTGTCTGGAGCAGGGTGAGCAGAAGGAGAAAAGCCCCCAGTTTCTAACAGCACAAAAAGATGGTAATGGAACACGTTCTGTTCTGTTCTTGCCAGCCTTCCCAGGGACACCTGGGCAGCCTGAGAGCCACCAAATCAGTGACCAGCCCATGGGCTGAGTGAGCAGAGGAACAGGTGATCACAAACTCTGAGAGAACCCCAAATCCCCAATCTCTTTGCTGGCCTCCAGCATACAAAAGAGGGGCTGCCTCACATCCTTCACCAAATCCATCCCTTCTGTGAGCCACAGGCAGGCAGGGCAGCCCCTCTGCCTCAACCTGGCCCACGGGGAAGAGCAATGAAGAGCCAGAGGCACAAATCACCTGAGGTTGATTCAGCTCTGGGCTGGCCAAAGAGGAGGTATGACCCAAGGCAGTCCAGCTGTGCAGGGCTCAGCCCCCAAACCCTGTTTGATTTGCAATTAAGTGCTAAAACCAAGAGACCAAACCCCTGCATGGCTCCTGCTGGCACAGGTCTGATGCACAAGGATTTGGGATGACAGATTCATTTCTTCCCTTCCACTGAGTTTCAGCAAGGGGAAAGCAATTCTGGTCCTGTCCCACCTGCACAGAATTCTGCAATTAGGAGTGGAGAAGCTGCTCACACAACAAAGCATTGTCCCAAAGGCTCTTCACGAGCCTGGCAGAAGAACAAGCCCAAACACAATGATGGCACAGTGCTGCCTTTTTTAAATTCTGGCTCTGCTTCACATCAGACTATCCCACTGTGGGAACCACGGCAAACCACAGGTACCTCATTTCACATGACTATGATCCCACCATTCCCACATCTGCAGACAAACTCCTTCCAGCCTCTGTCAAAGCCGGCAAAAATGGCAGGTAAAGCTAAGCAGGGGGGAAGAAAAATATTACAAGACTCCCTCTTTTATCCACCCCAGAGCACTGAGCACCTGGAAATTTAGCAAAGACAGATGAAAAGTGGGAGGGGAAGGAGCAACTCACTGTTACTGAAAAGTGAGACAGTAAACTCCCTCCCCCAGCCCAGGGAGAAGGAGGAAGCGTAAAGGGGATGCATGAGAGACAGCAAGATGTGGGAGAGAGGCAGAAATGCAGAGGAGGGAGTGAATCTCGCTGGAATGTCCTTTCTCAAAGGTCATGTTTTGCTACATTAGGCAGAAATGTCAAGAGAAAATTGGATTCTGAAAGAGAAGAGAAAAAACAACAGGCTTTCCACGCAAATAAGGGAATCAAAAATAGCATGATCGTGTTATTACAATTTAGGACACAGAGAGATGGAGAAAGGATACATCCTTACTAATGCAAGGGGCTTTGCCAGGCAGATGTGCTCCACTTCTCATCCCCCACAGTGCCTGGAAACCAACTCCTACCACCTCCTCCCTCCCCCAGACAATAACCCACAGCAAGCATTTGGGAGAGAGGAGATGGGTTTTCCTTGCACACATCTGGCAGGAGACTCTGTTCCCAAAGGGCAAAGCCAGTGTTTGATCTGACCTGACCATCAACTACTGCAGGGTTGGTCAGGGGCACACACACCCACGGCTCCGTCTCATATCAGCCTGGACACACACAGGGAGGAACATGTCTGTCCCTGGAAACAGACACCTTGGGTACTTCAAAACATCACAAGGGTCCTTCCTCAGGCTCAGAGACAGACTTCAGCACAGAGACCGAAAGGAGCTGCACACAAACACACATTAAAAAAACACCAATTCGTGCACAAAAACTCCAAAGGTCAGAGATGCCGGCACTGGGATTCCACATACAAAAGGGTACAGCCACCGACTTGTGCTGCAGAAGACCGAGCTCCTCCAGAGAAACTTCACTGCACAGCAGTGATTTCTCCCCAGAACAGACCCATCCCACATGCTGGATGGGACAGGTTTCCTGGGGAAGGGAGTATGTGATTCTGTAATTAGAGATGGAATCACGGTACATGCACACCAGGAGATTAAATTATGCCTCCACAGGTGAGCATCCGAGCTCCAGCACTTTGTAACTTCTGTTTGGTGCTTGCAAAGTTCCCCCCAGTCACAAATCAAGTTTCCCAGTGTTCTGTACAGCATAGATGGGGAGGGTTGGGGAAAATCAAGGGACTGACATCCAGAACTAGTCCTCTCACAGCTCCAGATGAAGGTCTCTCAAAGGCCCATTCTGCCTTTCTGCAGCATTTTCACCTCCAAATCCCTGTTACTGGAGTGACAAGAACCCCCATCCTCCTATGCTGTGGCTGGGCAGTGCCAGCTCTCTCCTTCCCATTCCCTTTTCCCTCCTGGCTGGCTGAATCACACTACTCACCGCTCTCCAACCACTCCCAAATATTTCTTAGCCTCAATTTCCTTATCCATGCCCAAATTTCCTATGATCTTCCCCACTTTTACACCCTCCCACACCAACAGCAGTGTCCCAAGAAGAGCTGCTGCTCCTCTCCCTCACTCATTCCTGAACATCTTTTGCAAAATTTCTCCCCTCCAACTGGACCAAGAGCCATTCTGCTGACCTAAGATGTCCCTGAGCAAAACCAAGTCTTCCAAGCAAAGCCTGCCCTTTTGACAAGATTTCTTTCCCTCCACAAAAAGAGGGTGCAAATGTTCTGTAACAGGAGCATCACTAGCATTTTCTAGCTTGAGCAAAAGAGCTTTTCTCCAACCTCCCTTCTACCACCTCAAACATTTGAGAAAGCTCTTATGCGAAACTGGAAAGAAATAATAAAAAATAGAATCAGCCAGGAGCAGACACCCAACACAGAAAACTTCAGGCTGAGCAATTAAAATTTGGCAGAATTATAGGAAAGTGGAAGCAGCCCTGTAGCAGTGTGCCAGACAACCTTTATAACAGCCTATGCATCAGCTCCACCTGTAACAAAATACAGCACATCACACGTCAAGGAAACGCAGACAGAGAGAAGCAAAATGCCTTCCCTGCATATTTCTCAGCAATGAACAGGAGCCTGTTTCTCCCAGGACAGATCTGCCACCAGCACTCTTGGAACATATTCAAACTGCTTCTTTGCCATGGGACATTTTCTCCATCACTCACAAGATGCTCTTTTCCATAGAGACAGTCTCTAGAAGTAACTGCCAGGGTGCTTTTTGCCACCAAAAGGAGCTGAGTAGGGAGAGGGGGTTGGATAGAGCTCACCTGGACCAGGCCAAGGGCAGACCCACCCAACCCACCCATGGCTCAGGCTCAACACCACTGCCCAATCCTCCTGCTGCAGCAGCCGTGCTCCCAAGGCTCCTACTCCTGTCCCCAGCAGCCCTCTCCACCAGCACCTCACTGCACACCTCAAGGGCAGGCTGCTGTCACTGAGTGACAGCTAAACCCCCGTTCTTGCTCCCTCCCTCCATCCCCCTTCTACATTTCAGGAGGGGACACGCCATGTCCCACACACTCTCCCACAGCTCCCGCAGGCACTGCCAAGACCTTGCTGGTGATTGACAGGGAGGGGAGGTGACCTTTGCCATTTTGTCACAGCATGAGTGACAGACAGGGCCATGGAGTGCCCCATGGAGTCCTGAATGAACTCCTGGGGTTAAAAAAAGGGATGGCTGAGGATGGAACAAAGAGGAGCCCAGATCTGCAAGGACCAGAACAAGCATTTTTTCTTTTCCCTTAATTACCCAGCAGCCAAAAGTGTTTCCACTATTAAAGCCGTTTTTATTCAGCTAAATTAAGCCAGTTGCCTCATTAATGACACCAACAAGCAGGAGCCCCTGTAATTAAACTGTAAGTTATTTTACGCAGTTCAGCTCAACGCAATGGCAGAAACGCTGCTGCTGGGGAGGGACCCTGTGCACCTGTCCCTCCTCCACGCAGCTCCATCCTCCACTTGCCCTTGTTTCCAAGCTGACACATTTATTTCTGCATGGGAGAAGTTTTTCACACGTTTTAATAACACGGTGCCACTATGAAAATCCTGACTGGGAGGGATTAACTTCCCAGAGCAGCTGGGGCTGAGGGAGCATGAGTGAGTGCCTGGCAGAAAGGCGAGGAGAGATGCACATCCTCAGCTGTGGTCCCCAGTGCTGGACATGCTGGTGGCACTGCATGTGACTCCCTTGATATTTGGGCACAACAGGCGCTTCCCATCATCTCACAGCTCACTGCAGCCTTAGCTAGGTGCTACAGGAGAGGAGAATATCCTGAGTGGCCACACAGAGAGGAGAATGTCACAGCCTCACATGCTGCTGTAGGGGCAGCTCCATTCAAGCATCATATCTGCAGGAAGTAAGCTGCTAAAGCTTTGGGTTTGAACAAGAGAAATGCTGGAAAGTCACTTGGGGGCTTGCTTATCCCTGCCAGATAACTCCAATGACCTCTAAAAGCACTGTTACACTCCCCATCACCCTCCCTGCCTTCCCCGTCCCCCTCCCTCCTCTTCCTGTTTAGTAAGCAGCTTTGCTCATTAAGGGGAAAAAATGTACTGTCCTCCCTTAATGAATGTGCTAAAATTACCCCAACAAGTCCCAGAAGCTGTGGCAGGACCAGCCTCCCCACACATCAGGCTCTGCAAATATTAGGCTCGATTGGAATCTCCAATAGCTCAGCCCCAAGTCCCAGCAGGACACAATTGAGACAACCTGGAAACAGGCTGGGCACTGCCAAGTGCATGCAAGCCTCGCATGCCCGGAAAGCCGAGTGAGCAGAACAGGATGTGCCATGAAACTGGTCAGCCTGAGATTTCATAGCTGCCAGTTCTCATGGATTTGCTCCCTGTTCAGGCTCAGCACCAGGACACACATATCGGTGCTGTGGAGGAGTGAGACAATCAACAGAGGTCCTCAGCCATGGTCTGGCATTACCTACAGCTCAGTTCTGCTCCTCAAGCAACACCCCAGCAACCTCCAGGGCTTTTCTGACCCCCAAACACAGCAGAACCAAAAAAAAGTCTCCAAGGTTCAATCTTCCTTTGTCCACTTGAGCAGCAAAACTATATCCTTTCTCCTGTCCACAGGTTCTGTCCTGTACCTTGTAAGGCACATGTCACACAGCATGTGCCATGGCGTAATTATCTCATTCCCCACAAACTGTTTCTTGTTCTAGGGCTAGAGTCAGAATCTGCAATAATTTCCCAAACTCAGAGCTTCCTGCACCAGAGAGGAGAGAGGGACCATCATGGGTGACACACAAGAAGAGACCCTACTATTCCACATGCACACCACTGGTCCTGGAGGTGTAGTACTGGAGGAATTTCCACCAATCCCTCTGTATTCCTCAGCAGCAGGATCCTAATTTTCAAATTCACACTGAAACAGGGCTGAGGGAGGTGGAAGGGGCTGGTCTTCTGCATTGTTCTTTAAACAGCAGCATTAAAAAACAAAAGCTGCAGAGCAAGTGGGAAGGCATTAAGGCACCACACCTCCGTCACGGGGCTCCCACAGCCAGTGCCAGCAGCACATCTGCCCCACGTCTCTCCTCCCAGTGCCTCTGCAGTGCAGCAGCCATGTCCTGCTGCTGCCTTCAGCCGAGCCCAGCCCAGCCTTCATTTGAAAGGCCATCTCCTACCCCACGACACTTCCACACCCTCCAAGTCATCTCTTCTGAGGCATCTCCCAGCTGCACAAAGCTTTGCTGAGAGACAAATCACCCCTCAGAGTTTATTGCTGCTCACAGTTTGGGCTCAGCACATGGTACAGATGGGAAGGTGTCACCAGATGTGGGTCACACTGTCCCCTGTGCTTCCAGGCAGATCAGATGCAGGGATCTGGCCCTCTGCACTACACTCATCTCGCCCTTGTTATGTACAGTTTCCATTGCTCTTCTCCAAAGACATCTGGACTCTCAGAGGACTTGAGGAAAGGTTAAAAGCTGGGTCAGCTCTGCAGTTGCTTTCCCTTTGCCTGCCAGCTTCCCTGCAGGGCAGAGTCCAACAGCAGCCACAGAACAGGCCATTTTCTACTCAAGGAAAAGAAAAACCAACTTGCAACAGGCAAGAGCCTTCCCCCATAACTGCCCTCCTGCAGCCAAGAGGTCCTCAGGGCTGCACTGACCCCACCTCCTCTCTTCTGTCCCAAACTGCAGCAATTCTAGATCCATTAGACCAAAATATTACAGTGCACTGGGCTTTCCTCCTGCTTTGGCATGCAGAAGTAACACAAGAGATGTGTGCTGGCTGAGGACAAGGGTTGCCAGCTGCCAGTTCCAGCAAGGGGCAGGGTTCATCCAACACTGTTTGCTTCAAACTGCATTGTTCTTCAAGCTGGGAACAGAGAACGGCTGGGGAATGCCTCCTCCTCACAGGTTTCAAGTGAACCCAGAGCGAACCCCATCTCTCTCTATGTGAGGGAAGAGCTCAGAGCTGTGGCAAGGCACAGCTGGAGGAGATGGCATGGGAAGGAGAGTGATGCCCACAGGGCATTCCCCAGTATCTCTGAGTACACAACAACTAGACTTTGATGATATTAGTGTTTTTTTTCAACCTTTATGATTCTATGAACACCCTTGAAGCAATAGGGACAGGTGCTCATCAGGGATACCACCCAGCTGGGAGTCACTCCAAATGCCCAGGCAGACACTGGGAGAGCTGGACAAGGTCCACACAAGAGCCTCAATGTCAGCTCGTCAAGCACAGATGTGATGGGACAGGTTCTGGTTCTCCCTCTTCATCCTGAACAAGGACAGTGATCTCAGCCGTTAGAGGCCTCTTACATCAAATTTATATTAAACAAAAATTTCAAATATGCCCACCTACTTGGATGCCCAGAAATCAATGAGCCTTGAATAACCTCGAAGGGGTTAGCAAAGAGAAGACTAACAGCTGGGCCTGAGCCCCAGTTTTCCTGACTCAGGGAGAGGTGCCAGAGGCAGGGATGCACTGGGATAGTACCAAGAGCTCTGCAGGGCCTCTAAAGAAAGGAAGGGGTATAAATACAATTTTATACATATATATATGTATATATATATATATCTCCAGCAATAGCAAAACAACAGGGCATACGGCAGGCTAAGCTCTCGGCAGACTCTGCTAAATGGTTTCCAATTAATTAACTGATTACATGATAGAACAGAAGGGGATTCAAGTGAGTGCTGTTGACCTTTAAGAATAATTAATATCATCAGGATAGCAAAACTCGTTCAAGAAAAATAATTAGGAAGATTCTAATATTGCCTCCAAAGCCACATTGAAAGGGGCGAGGAAGGTTCTGGTTAATTCAGAGGCACAGTTCCCACGTATTTCCTAACAATCCCATTTCTCCCTTACACTTGCTTCTGCCTGCAGGTCTCCCACACACATGTGCTTCTCCCCTACCCCAGTCAATCTTCTCTCTCCTCTCCAGATCCATTTCCCTGCCACCTCTTCTACACCCCATCCCCCTTCTGCTCTCCATTTCTTCCCTAAAGACTCCTTGCTCCAATTCCTTTTTGTAACCTTCTCTCTCCAGCCTGGCCCCTGTCCCTGCCACAGACTCATCCCATCCCTTGCTCCTCTTTGGCCACCCCAGAGTTCCACTCTCTGCTTTCCTGAACCTCAGGAAGAAGCCCTGGTCCCTCCACATGGCATCAATCCACATTTTATCTCCAGTCAGCACTGGCATCTTCATAGGCTGACAGAAGGCAAGCACTACATGTCATCCCAAAAAAGCCCTTCCCTGCTTTTCCTCAGCAGCCAAATCCATCAGAGAGGCTGGTCTGGGAAGCAGATGTAAGAGATGCACAGCAACAGGAGGAAGATGGGAAACTCTGAATCCGATTACACCTCACCAAGCACATGAATGCTCCCACCCCACTATATTTTCCTTGCTTCTCCTTTCCCAGTTTGCTTGGCCCCAATGTCATGCGTGGGACAGGGGTTGGAAAGCCATTTAGCCAAGCAGGAACTGTAGTGCTAAGCTTCTCAGGGAAGGTAGCCTGAACGCCCTGGGAGCGAGGTTACATGAGCAGCCAACATTTCTTGTGAGGGAAGTGTAAAAAAACCAATCCTGGAACGAAACCCACCTTTGCAGCGAATAAATAAATTTCCCCTGCTGCTTATTATCATTAAAACTTCTGTGGCTTGACACTTCACTAAATTATAGATAAAAGGAAAAATGGTCTTCCTGGGCTCAGAAAAGCAGGCTGCTGCCAGAGCCCTGTGTTTACAGCAGCTAATGAAAAGAAAGCCTGCCATTAGCCTGCAGCACTGGCACCATCTCGGCAGGGAACAGAGCTACCTGCACCCCCAGCACTGGGAGCAGCAGCTGGGCACCACGAGGGACCAGAGCAGGGGCAGTGGGCCAGCACGGGGAGGTGCACACGTGGGGAACAGAGGGGCCCAGGCCATCAGCCAGCAGAGATGGCAGCTGCCACCTCCCCTGCTGTGCGGAGCCTCCTGGCCACAGCAGGAGGTGAGGCTGACATGCTCCAGCTATGCCTCATCAAATGACAGGAAAAACACTCAGCCTGGGAGACAGACAGCACCAAGCAGGACCTGCCTCCCCCAGGCTGCTGCCTCCCCCCCGATGTCTGTGGGGAGCAGGGAGACAGCAGGTGCCTGGGACACACCTGAGCATGGCCATAGGAGCAACCTCTGCCCAAAAACCTGTTTGCTGCACCTGAGCACACAGGGAGGAATCATGCTCTGAGAAGAGACCTGCCTGCTGTGGCATGATGTGCCTCCTGACTGCCCAAAGCATGCCTTGCTGAGGGGGACAGGGAGCTGGTGGTGACTTAATCCAATCAGAGCCCAGTGAAGCCTGCTTGCTCCACTCCACACTTACAATCACTCCAAAAGCAGGAACACGCTTTGCCTTTGACAGTTAACTCTGTCAAAATAAACAGGAATGTCTGCACCAAAAAAAGTTACACTTTACCCATTCTTCTCAATGCATTATGTACTTAAAAAGAAGTATCTTTTCCTGGTCACTGCGAGGAATATTTTCAAATGAAAAGACTAATCACCACAAAGCACTGAGTGCTTCAGAGTGCAGCAGGCATTCCTTCATTATTCTGAGGCAGCAAATTACCCACAATTATCAACACGCACAACTGGATACAGCAAACATTTAGCCAAAGCCCATGGATTGTGGTTGCAGCGAGGTTGGATGGCAGATGTCCTAGAGAACTACTCATGTGAGAAACCCCCAGACAGCAGCCGGGTAGTGGTGCTGCAAAACAAACCCATTCACGCTGCAGAGCACAGTCAGTGCCAGGAATCACTGCAGCTCAGAAAGTTGGTATTCACAGAATCTCAGAGAAGTTTGGGTTGGAAGGGACCTTGGAGATCATTCAGTTCCAAACCCCCTGCCTTGGGCAGGACACCTTTCACCAGGCCAGGTTGCTCAGAGACCCATCCAGCCTGGCCTTGAACACTTCCAGGGATATTGCAGGTGTTGCAGCTGTCAGGCAGCTGGGCAGGCTGCCTGCACAGCAGGAGAGATGGAAGAAAAAAGGCACTGCTGGCAGTGAAACCAGCCTGAGCACCCCACAGGCAAGCTCCCACCCCGTGCCTTGAGCCAGCTTGCAGCTGCAGCCAGGAGAGCACCCCGAGAACCAGGCTGGGGCTGGAAGGTGAAGGAGCTTGTCCCAAGAGAAGGGCAGAAGAGGCAGGGGGCAAACTGCAGGCTGGGCTGGGCGGGCAGGGCAGCCGGCAGGTCTCGGGGCAGGCGGGGAGCTGGGTCAGAGGCCGGGCGGCTGCAGGGGTGGGGAGCGGAGCGGGAGGGACGGGAGCAGCCCCGGCCCTGTCCGTGGTGCTGAAGCGCGGCCCCGCGGGGAGCAGGGCACGGACCCGGCCCGGGGTCACCTTGCGCACCCGCACAGCTCCTGGGGAGCAGTCTGGAAATGCCCAAGCGTGGCTTCAGCCATGCTGGAGGACAGCAGGCACGAAACACGGCCATCCTCAGGCAGTGGCACGGCTAAAGACACGGTGTCACCCACAGCTCCCCGGAGGGACACACCTCTGGCTCTCACTGGCAGCCCTCTAAACATCCCACAGGCTCTTGCATCTGATGTAATTCACAACTCATCCCTTCCCAATACAAATAAGGGGAGGGGCTGGTGGGAAACTCCACCCTTTGACCAGTATTCTAATAAAATTTTATTATTCCAATAAAACTCACAACAGCCTAACTTATGACATTTAAATTCCTACCTTGTCACACACCATCATGAATTAATGTCCCATCATTCATGCCCTGACGTATCTTATTGCTCAAATATCATATGATTTTAATGTTTCTATTTTTCTGCCCTGGTGCTTATTGCCAGTATATCAAAAAGAGAAAACCAGCCCTGTAATCATGCTGTTAGTAAACCAGGATCATGGAAAGAAAAATCCCAGGACAGATAACTTCTGTCACTTAACTTCCACTCATCCTGCCATGACTGTTCGTTCCCCCAGCAGCTTCCAAGCAGGTTTCCACATCCTCATGGAAGGTACTCCCTCCCAGGGAGGGTTCCTCTTCCCTCTGCACCCCTCTCACACTGGCACAGGCAGATAAGAAATGCTTTGCAGCACAGGGTTTGAGGAGGAAACAAGGGGGACAGACAGAGGCTCTTTCTGGACCCCCTCCATGCTGCAGTGATCTCACAAGGCTGGAAACAAGATCCATTCCTTGTCATGCCCAAATCTCCAGAAATCAGCTCATTCCATGCTAGTGGTGCTCTCAGAGATGTTGTGAGTTTTAACAAGGTACAACCATGTCTCATTTTCAGGATCACATCCAAGAGGAATGTTGTGCCACTCTTTGAGGGGGAGCTCACCACAAGACACCCATCAAGCCATTGTTGCACAGCAAAGACTAAGTCAGAGGCTGACTCCCTCAAACCCACCAACTTGTCTGAAGTTCACATTTTGCTCCAATCTTGTAAAAAAATAAAAAAACAAACAACAAAAAACACAAAAAACCTCAACCAAACAAAAATGACATAAACCAACCTACAACAAACCTTGCATCATTATAGGAACAACTTCATTTTAAAGATTCCCAGCATTGTCTGCAGACTTTTTTAAAGAGTGGATGGGAAAAAACGGGACCTTTTCAAAAACCACAGCTGCCCATTTCACATGTCAGTCAAAAGACAAGTGATCAAATTTCAGAAAGGGAAATGACTCTCACAATGTAACTGGAAAGATCATCTTAACGTTTCAAAGGAAGGAAGAAGAGACCAACCCACAGTAAAATCCTGAGAGGCCAGGTACCAGAGTGGTAGACATTACATAAGAATATGAGTATGCAAAGCTTATTTGTGACAGAACTATTGTAACTCATCTTACATTGCAACAACATCCCACAGCTCAAGGCTGGGTTTCATTAGAAATCATACAAGGCATTATACCTCAAATAGATCAAATAAAGGCAGAGAAAAGAAATGTTATTCCAGGTTTTAAGATGGAGAACTGAAGCAGGACAAATTTTGGCACAAAGCATGAATTGCGAGTTGGAAACTCTCTCTCAGGTCCCACTAAAGTACATCAGTCACTGCTCCCCCTTCTATCACAGTACAAAAAACCCTCTCCACAGCCAAGCAAGGCAGCCTGCAGCCAGGAATTAGTTACCCAGCCCTATGAATGCAGGTCAAATTATTTCAACCCAGCCCGAATGGAGGCTACAGCCCTGCAGGGAACTGGTCTCTCCTCTGGCCTTGTGCACAATGGCTGGTAAAACCCAGGACCTACCTCTGCCACTGCAGCAAAAGGAGTAGCTGCAGTTAGCTCCTTATCAGTCACCTGCGGCAGTAAACTGGGAATAAACATGCCATCAAACCCCTGCTGCCAATTAGCATATCAGCAAGGACCTGCACTACACTGGCATCCAGGGGACAAAGCAGATGGGGAGCAGAACAGGGAAGTTTATGGAAGCAGAGATGTTACAGCTGTTTATTTTAGTGGCTGTGCTATAGACATGCCCAGAATTTTATAGGACTAGAGACATATGGGGGGAAATGCCTCCCCAAGTAAATCGCAGCGCAGTGATTTGATCTCGGAAAGGGCTGGAGCAGGAATGTCCTTAGAGTACAAATGGGAATCAAAAGGTAGCCAAACCACTGCCTGCTTAAAGGTAGTAAAGGAATATTCACCTAATAGGACTTAAAGGCTGGTTAAATGTTTCTTATACTTCTTATTTTGCCTATATCCATGAAGAAATTTAACTCCTGTTTAGGAAATGCAAAACAAAACACATTAAACTACCAAGAAGGTGGCTTAGGTAAACGCATTTTACTCCACCTTCCCAGTGAACTAAGAGCTCCCACACTGTCATACACAGTGCCCAGCTGATACACACAGCCTCATGAGGCTGCACGGAATCAAGAACATGGGTGGGAAATCAAGACCAATTAAAACACAACATTTTGGGTTAGGAGGGGCCTGCCAGGATGGGTGTGACAGCAGTGCAGTGGTGAAAGGACAAAGCAGGAAGAAACCATCGGGAAGGAGGTGGAAAGCTAATAGGACATCCAGAATCAAGTGGAGGGTTGCAGGCAGGCAGAGCCTGGAGCTGGTTATGGAATGGAGCAAGAGAGAGAGTGAGTTTAACCCTGATTCGTATCTAAGAATGGTTCTTTCAGGGCAAGACAACAGATTATTAATGACTGAGTAGGGGAAAGTGAACCTCAAGGCATGACCATGGGGAAACAGTGTTCCACTTGGAATAATTCAGCATCTGATACTTTGTTTATTTCTTTATTTAGTGTAAGATCTCAGTCAAGCTCCCAGACACACAGAGCAAAGCTTGCCAGCCTTGCAGAGGGTTGCCTGCAGTTCTCTGAAAAGCCTCAGTTTCTGGAGTGCTACCGAGTCCTGTCCTGACACAGCACTGGAGAGGGCAGAGGGTAACTCACCAACTTCATACTACCTCAGACCCCTTAAATTTCAGGGGATGCAGCCTTGTGTTTTTCCTATCTAAACCTAAACCTGTAATATGACTCTGGGAATCCCCATGTCAGAGCTACAAACTACATTCAATACCAAGGTACCAGTTCATCTGACACTACACAACTGCCTTGAACCAAACCAGAACACTGAAGCCAATCCCATCCTCAGAAAACACCAAAACCTACAAAGGACATTCTGGGAAGCTCCAAATTAATCACAGCTCAAATCTGCCCATAAAAGGAGCCCATGGAACATCGAGCTCAGTTTTCAACAGGCAAAGCATGTCCCTGCAACATTCCTGCCAGCACCTTCCAGTTATTCCCCAACCCTCATTTTGGGGAGAAAGAGACCAACATGATTACACAGATAAAAACACCTGTGAAGCTGGTCATCTGACCACACCATATTCAAAAAACATTTACACACAACATGAACCAGCCCAGGGTCTCCATATTTTGGACCTTTGGGTGAAGACTGGAAGGGAAAGCTTGATCTTCAACCCTGTCCTCACTCTGGCAGGTAGCACTGAGAGTGCTCTTTGATAGAAGCTGTGTCTGGGCTGGCCCACAAACTAATTTAGAGCATGTATAAAACTCCAGAAGACAGTTTAAGAAGAGCCTCTGATGCAGACAGAAATAGTAATTATTAATTTTCTAAATAGAAATCTGACTACTTAAGCCTTATTTAAAAGCATGCCTGTGTCTGTAATTACACAGCCTTAATTTGTTTTCTTTACTACACAATAAATAAGGTGTGCACAATTACCCTCTGCAAATACAAGGCAGTGCCTCCTGACTGGCTGGTTGGGTACTCAGCCGCCCAGGAAAACATTCAGAGGGAATCACAGACTCTCAAGTACCTGCTCCCAGGAAAGGGTGGCTCAGGAAACACAAACATCCACTTGTCTGGCTGCAGGCATAGCCTGCTGGGACCCTGCTCTCCTGCATGCACAGCTCTACTGTCCCACAGCCAGGGAAGGTCCTGCACTAATTCCCGGTGCACTGTGAAGCTGAATTCTCCTGTGGACTTCCCAGGGCCTAATGAGGAACATATTAATGCTGAGTTCTTCCCCACAAGGCACTAAAACTTCTCTTTACTCTGCATAGTTTTGTGATACGCATAGGAAGTTGATAACCTCACGATTTGTAACCCTCTATCAAGTTCAAATAAATTGGCCAAACATTTCCAGTGTCTTTAGGAGGACAGAGAGAGTGAGAGCATGCAAGGCTTTTTCCTCACTAAGCTGTGCTAGACACAACAGCACAGTAAATATGCATTCAGATGGTTTATATTTCTCAAATGTAGGAACCACATCATCCTAGTGTTTTCTTGTACAGCCTCAAGCCAAAGACTGAGGTTTTCTGTCACAAACATTTCCCCTGTTCAGATGCATCACCTGCTGACACATCCAGAAACCTTGGCTACAAAGGCTCAGTCTTCCACAGCCTAGACCTGTTGGTCCTCACATCCAGTGCATGAGATTGTCCAGGACCATCCCTGTAATAGCCAAAGGGCTGTCAAACAAGCACAGAAATTGGACCAGGAATCTACCAATGCAACTTCTCCCAGTGAGATGATCTCAAGTAAGGGTGCCTGACACTGGAACATATCCAATTTAGATCAAACACATATCCACCCCTAGTTAGCACCCAGCCAGTATTTGCTTTAGGACTGAACTGTCTCAGCCCAACCACCAGCTAGAGAGGTAGATCCACGTTGCAAAATCCACTGTTATGTTTTGGGTTTTCTCTGTAGCAGTGATAGGCTTCACACCACCAATGATTAGACAGGCCATGGAGCCCTAATTGTCCTCATTCAAGGAGAAGGAAGAGGAAACCAAAGCTATTTCTAGATTCACACCTCTGGCTCACAGTCACCCACAGCTCCTCCACTGATTATGTCAGCCTCAAGCCCCTTGCAGTTAACACAGCTAATTTCAAACCTTAAAAGGACAGGTATGGCCCTGCCAGGCTGCACTTTGGAGCACTCTGAGGTCTACCACCTGAGCAGCTGAATGCTGAAAATCCCCTTCATGGGTTTCCCACCTTTCCTCTCTGACTCTGTGATGGGGAAGGGGGAGCAAAACCAAGCCAAGCTTCACCCAAACCCTCACAAACCTGAACTCCTGCAATTAGAGCTGGGATAAGTGATCTGCTTGTGATTGCACAGCTGGGGCCTGAAGACGAGCGCGTGCACAGAGGAAGGGCTAGAAATAGATGTTACTGGGAGAAGGCAGAGCTGTCTGGCCCGTCTGAGAGGAAGAAACCCTGAGGAAAGGCACTGGGAAAAAACTCAGTTCAGCCAGAAGTTTCGATTTAACCCAGGGTGGGAAGGGAGGCATGTGTGGGGTGGAAATAAGCTTCTGAGACCTCAGAATTTGTACACCAGTTTCAAGTGAAAAACTGCTCAGACCCAGCTTATAACACCCTGCAAAGGTCCAGCCTAGGGTCCCCACCAGCCTGTGCCAACCTTCCCTGGCAGTGTAGTCACTCTGTCATTTATTAGACACATTTGTCATCTTATTCACTCAGCTCCACCAGCAACCATCCAAACAACCGCCAAAGGAAAAAGAAAACCAAAGTGGCAGTGAAAATGTGTAGCAGTAACTCAACAAGCCTTAAGCACCATCCCGTGGTCCCAGCCCTGCATGCAGCCCCACCACGAGAGGATTGGGACAGTATCCTTCACTCCCATCCTCTACTGTACCTTCTACAGCAGCCCAAGACTTACATTGTCAGCAGAGTGACATTTCCATTAATCCTTTTATCCCTGGCTCCTATGTGCAGAGGCTGCAGAAAATGTCAGGCCTTTGAGCCGAGCTCCCAGGGAGGCAGAGCAGCCAAGGAGGCACCTTGATGTGCTGGCAGAGTGCTGAGGCCATGGAGGGGATCCCAGGTGACACCAGGCACCTGCCAGAGCCTCAGGAGCCACCCTGGCTGCCAGGGAGCAGTGGCATCATGGTCTGGGAGCCTTTGGGAAGCAGCAGGGAGTCACCAGCCCTGCAAGCACAAAGTCTCCATCCTCCAGTGTCCAGCATCCCCACGGGGAGCATCCACATTGCCGAGTGCCAGGAACAGCATCAAAACCCACTGGCAAACACCAAGCAAATAATATACTTAACTCGCCTCGAGCTCCAAAAGGCAAGGAAAGAAAGATGTTGAGAACATGATCAATCTTACAGGGCCCAAGCAGTAAACAAACACATATTTCATCACCACGTACCAATCCTAACTCTTGACAGAAGATGGATGTGGGGTTTTTTTCCACTCACAAAAGTAATTCCAAAAGACAAAAACAAACACTTTGGGGAAAAGCAGCAACAATTGCCTGTGTACACATTAATGGCACATTCTGCCTCAAAGCAAGCATACATGGCCTTCTAAACTCCTACGACATCCAAACTAATTACATAAGGAATCAAAAGTTATTCATTTTATCTGCTAGATACATAAACAGCAACTGTGCAATTGACAAACAACCCTCAACAAAAAAAAAAAATCAATTGAGAGTGGCTCAGAGAAAACAGCTTCCCAGGAACAAACAACTACAGAAAACACAAAACAAATGCTACAAATCAAAATAACAAAGAGCAGAAATCAGGAATATCCCAGTGGTCAGCACTAACGAGAGTTTAGTATGAAAATATGCAATTCTTTAAGCTCAAAAAGGCTCAGTTCATGTTCACAATACCCTCAACTATTCATGCCCTTTGGTACTGCAGATCTCCTATTTAGCAAGTACTTTACTGTCACTTAGCAACTGTAAATGGTTTTCCAAAAAGGAAGCTTTTGGGGTTTTTCAGTTCACATCATCTCTGAGTAGACATCAAAAGACAAATCTATCCTGCTCTGCAGGTCGCATCCATCTCCTTGCCCCAGGAACGGGTCTGTATTGATGGCCCGATGCACCCACACACTCAAATGGATGCACTTTTTCCCTGAAGCCACTAGCACTGCTTTCCAAAAAGCGGGGATAAACACAGCCTCCCATTCAGTCCACCAGCTCGTGCCCGAGGCCAGGGCCTTTCATCAAACCCTTTTCACCTTTCATATCTACAGTGGAGCAGAGAGGGCTTTGATCTTGGACACAGTCACTTGGACAAAATATTTCAAGCCCACGGAGCACCTTGCACAGTGGCCTGAAATTCAGGCTTTGCTTTATCACCTTGGGAAAAGTAAACACACATCTAGGAAGGAAAGAAACGGGTGTCCTTGGCCTCAAGGATGTGGAAATTCCCCTGACACCACTCTCTAGCTAACAATGCCCCAGCAGCTGGACAATTTCTCGATGTCCCAGGATAACAGGGCTCCCGCCTCTCCGGCACAAAACATCCCCACCCCACGCCCGCGGCAGACACCAGTTTAAGAAGTCTATAATTAGCAGAGCTGGCAGCCCCATGGCCCAAGGATTTGTGTCAGAAAAGCAGCCTTTGGTTAAAAACTAATGAGCGGGGCAGGCTCTGGCTGTGTGCTGGGGCGGTCCCAAACTCTGCAGAAAGGGAAAAGTGCGGCAGCCACCGGGCTGGTGATGACGGAGCACTCGTTAGAGTGGCCATCAAAGCCAGGCACGTATTAGGAACCCAAACCCCTCCGCTTCCCAGCGGGAACGCTCCCCATCCTGCACTGCAGCCCATTCCACTTCCCTGTGCCTTTTGCTTTTCCGTCTCCTGGCCTTTCCTACCTTTGCCTCTCTTTCCCCAGAGAGGGCTTTTTCTTCATCTCTTTGGACAAAGACATTTTGAGCCTCCTTTAATAAATCGTTTAGTGATCTATCGTGCCAGTCTTCCATTTTTTCTAGTTTTTTTTCTGATATCTGGCCAGACATGAGTAACAAAATTAACTCTTAATAAAGCTTGTCCTGAGGTTGTCTCTGGGTCTATTCTGCAATATTGTTTCATGTTTCTCCTAAGTCTCTCTGGCCATTCTATTGAAGTCTCTTCTTTTCCTTGCTGTCCCTCAAAAGAAAGATGATCATTCCAATCATCATCAGCATTCCCCTTCCCTCTCCTTGCTGTCCCCCACAGGCATTTTGGGGGTCAGCCGTGGGAGCAACATTTCCATAGGGAGAGGAGGCAAAAGGGGACAGGAGCTGCTGGCACTTACATGTAGTGCAGGTGGGGGTTCTTGGCAAAGGCTCGTGGCTGGATGTTTCGTAGTCCTGAGTTCCTGATTGTCCTGTGGAGAGAAGCAGAAGGGCAGCAATGGAGTCAAGGCAGATTGTTGCTCTAAAGCCCTGCTCAGCGCTCGAGGTTTCTGGGGGCCCACCCCATTCCCAGGAGGAACATCTGTCCCTGGCAGCATGGATGAGCTATGAGTAAAGAGGCATTTCAGGCTTTTCATCTCCATCTGAGGCTCGGCACAGAGCAGCTGCTGGGCGAGGCGAGGCTCCCACATCCTTCAAGGCTGGCTGGGGGGCACTGGGCACCTCCAGCTCCTCTGCCCTCCCTCCATCTCCACAAGCAGCACTGCACAGCAAAACTAACCACAAGCAAAGTCATCTCCCGTCTTCATACCCAAGAGGAAACCCTGCTGGTTGCAGCTCTTATAAGGAAGGGTATTTTCCACAGGGAACTCCGGATCTTGAAGGGAGAAGAATCCCCCTCGCAGCCTACTTTGGAAAAGCTCTATCAGTACTATGACCAGGGTTTGTCAATACTCAAACACATTGTGTGACAACTGGGGATGGTCCTTTGCAGGGCCAGGAGTTGATGATCTTTGTAGGACCCTTCCAGCTCAGCATGTTCTGTGATTCTGCAAATATCTGCTGTCTCTGCAGCTTTGTTAGGTGACGAGAGAACAACAGCCAGTCTGCTTACAAGGGTTTTGTGTGTTAAAAGCACAGCTTGCTGGAATTTGGTTACTGAGTGCTCAGCCCCATACAGCTCCTCCAGCCCACATGGGAGCTGTACTTAATGTAAAGCTCCCAGTGAAACACATTATTAGAGTCTCTGATTAGCCCTGAGCAACACTCTGCATCTCACAAATGCAGCATCCAGGGCACTCACAGATCCAGAGGATGTAGGAGGGGGAATTAAGAGACTGGGCGGCATCCTTGTTTGGCCAGGCTTCCCAAGTATATGCCAAGTCCCTTCAATCCCATGGACCTCAGTTTCCCCTCTGTGACGCACAAAACTGACCTCTCTCCATGGTCAGAGAGCTGTGCAGGGAGATGCAATTTCCTTATTGAGCAGCACCACCATGATGGTAACTGCACTAAATGAGGACCAACAGCCTAGCAATGAAGGATTGGTGGAGACAGCTGGAATTTTACATTGTGGGGCTGGAATGAGTCAGAGCAACACATAAGCCCAGAACCAGAACAGCAGGGGAGAGAAGAGGTCAGGGCTGATGTGTGTTGACAGAGCTGTCAGGAGCTAGCAATCCTCCTTCTCACAGACCCAGCCAGGACCAAAAAGCATTTCATCTCCATTTTGTGGCCTCCCATAGCAAAACACAGCAGATCCAGCAGCTTAAACTGGCGGCATGGAGGCTGCAGAGGGAAGGAAGCCATGGGTCTGCTGGAAGGAAGGGGCTGCCCAGGTCCATTCCCCTCCCCAATGCACAGGACATACTCACAGTCTCTGGAGTCCCGTGTACAGCTCCATGTCAACGGCGTTCAGTGTCTGCAAGTTCTTCCAGTTCTCTATGTGTCTGTGCAGAAGAAGGAAAGGCTCAGCTGTGGTACAACCAGATGGCTGCTGAGCCCATGCCAGGGACAGTACACAGAGGGAGGACGCCATACCCTACCACCCAGCCCCATTCTGTTTTCCCAGCATTTTGGAAAAGTCAAATAACATGGGTTTACCCAATTTCAAGCACAGAATGTGCAACCAAGCCATTGAATATCCTTGCCCCTCACTGCACACATCAGTGAACAAAGACACAATTGAAATGGGTCATGCAAAAAGAGTGAAAGCAAATAAAACCTCTCAACAAAAACTTAGGGCCTAAATGGAAAAAGTCATATATTTATCCAGTCTCGAACTGGGGTGGATAAACAGGGTCCTAGTCTTTGCTGGCTGGAAGCGCTGCTGGCAGGAGAGCACCAAGCTTAGTTTGGAAACATTGCCTTTATTACAAATTCCTCAGTCGCCTGGGGCAATCTGGCAGGTATGTTACAGAGAACAAAAACAGAAATAGATCTGTCACCGCGGGATCGTTTTCAGTAAATATTAGAGGCGGGGGAAGGTGACAGATCAGCAGCCCCAGAGAACAGGGTCCCCTGTTATCAGCAGCACAGGAGTGATGCTGGCAGCAGTGTGGCTGCCTGGCTGTGGCCACAGGCCCCTGCTAAGAGGCTGCAGTGCTGTGTGAAAGGGGCTCAGTCCTCATCTCCCAGGCAGTCTTTGGCCAGTCCTGGCTTTCTCCCATATTAAACTCAGACACTCTCCCACCAGAAACACAAACATTTTCAAGAGGGTCTTTTCTGAGAAGCAGGTGGAGGTAGTCCTCTCCAAAAGTCAACTGAGAGGGGGTAAAACATCTGGCAGGTCCCCTTGGACAATATGTGAAAGAAGCCCCACTTTGAAGTCTCTGAACCTGTGCACCCAAGCTCACATCTGCCTCGATGCAATAGTTGGCTTTGGACTTGACCCTGGAGAGGGGAAACATCTCCAAGTGATGACGGGTTGGAGTGATGAGAAAACACTGAGAGCTATCCTGTGATTCTAGGCAAGAAGGTTGCAGAACCCCACATGGTGGTCCAGAGGGTGAGCAAGCAGAAGAGGGATCATACACCACTTATAGAGCAGTTACAGGGGCCACGAGTTCCTCCTCCAGCACTTGCTATGCCTTGTGCTTGCACAAGAACAGATGAATTAACATGAGGGAAGTACATGGACCTACTGGAGCCACACTGCAAATAACATGCAGCTCAAAAAAAGTAAACCTCAAAGCCTGGAATAAATCTGCTTGTATTTCTCTGTTCTCACCAGGCAGATCCAAGTAAAGCAGAGACCCACAAGAGTCACCTCTGCCTTCCACATGTTCCATAATTTGTCTGCCTGCCCAGAGGGGTTATTCTAAGGACATAGCACAAGCTCCCAAGTGCTGCTGCATGACAGGATAAGTCACAGTTCATCCCCAATGCCCTGCTCATCAGCTCAGATCGCCTGTGCCCCAGAATGAGAAACAGGACTTTATTACAGCCACTTGGTGTTCCCTGCCAATGTCTACAGCCCCTGTGAACATTTCCAGAACAAAACACAGACTGGGAGGAGTCAGTCAGGAGATCCAAGAGCTCAGTGAAGCCCTTTGGAGTCAAGGCAGGGCTGTGAGCCCAGGCCCTGGGCCATGAGATTGCAGAACAGAGCAAGGCCAGAAACACAGGTTGAAAACATTTCCCATCTGCAACTCCGACAGAACAAAGTGAGGGTCCTCCAAGAGAAGGAAAGAATGTGGGAAAGAGCAATGGGGTGATGTTGGTTTACCACCAGGGCAAGCTGAAGCTACAGCATCCAAGAAATGACCTTCAGGGAGGGATGGAACCATCCCAAGCCAGGAGTTATGGAGCAACCACAGCTGGGATGGAGGCGGCGGCCAGATTGGCTCTTGTTTTATTGATTGTGTTTGCTAAAAAAAGTCAAGGTTATTTTTGACCTGACACTCAAAGCCATGTGGGCAGCATTCTAGAAGAGACAGAAAAAGACCTGAACTTGTTCCCAGTGCCATGCCCAGGCATGAATTTCCTATGACTCAGCACTGGTGTATGGGGGTCTTGGGGCCTCCCCATGGCAACCTTCCCCGCCAGTGACATAACACTAGACTGTAAATACAACTCCACAACCTGTATTCCAGCCTCCCAAACAAAACCCAAGAGCTTCCTGAGCCACATATACCTTAGTTCATTATTTAACATAGACATACCACACCCATAGAGGGACAAGAAAAACACCAGTGGATAAAAACACATGCAAACATATATAGGATATTCTCCCCAAACAAGAAGCTGCTTTATGTAGAGTGCAATGCAGGGAAATAACAATTAGGTGCACAAGTCAGCAAGGGTCTTTGAGTCCTTTAAAATACACAAATGCCTCCCTTCTCAGGGATTTGCAGAAATGGCTTTTCCCCTTTTCTCTCTGATTTTTCAACTTAGCATGAGTTGTACCCTTGCTCCTAGAAGTGACAAATCAGTCTTCGTTTACAGGCACCTCAAAGATACACCAGGAAAAAATATTTTCTTTGGTTCCCTACTGCTTCAGAAAGAAGTTCAGAAGAACTGCCTGGGTTCACCTGGACCCACTTAAAAAACAAAACAGAAATGCATCTTATTCTGAAAGCTCTAGGAGTCAAGCTGGGATTGCAAAATTGGCAGTGGCTGCACAGGAAAACAAACCAACCAAGCGGAGAAACTCCACCCCTGAAACTTAAGTCCCTCTCATGTCCTTCAGTATCTCAACTAGCTCCCCCTCTTTTCCTTCCAGGGTTTTGCTTGCCCTAGAAATCTTATATCCTCCCACTCTGCAGAAGACTGAGACCTTCCCTCCTCCTCTGCCTCGGTTCATTAACCCAGCAGGAACACGGGTGCCTGGTTCACACCAAATACAGCTGTGACAGCTCCCAGCCCTGCCCTGGTCTCCTCAGGCAGGCATTGAGGTATGAATTACAGTCAGTGGACTATGGTTTCTTCCTCCCTGCACATCTCTAAGTACATATTCCTGTGGCATTCCTCAGTTATTACTAAGGCAAACTGCTCTTCTGCAAGACCCAATAGCTTCAAGAGCATTACCATACTTGACAAATGCTGAGGAGCTCACCATGTACAGATCCACCTAGACTCATGTCCAACTTCTAATCGAGACCATGAGGTGCATCAATAACACAGATGATGCTGCTCACTTATTTTCTGGGTGGAGAATGGAGGGTAGGGCATGTTTGTTTAAATACTCACTTCCTTCTCATACTTCTTGTATGTTAGAAGGGTCCTGCTGGTCCAAGTCCGTTTGTTTGTATTGCAGAGCTGAATTATACCATGCCTTCTACAGACTAAGCAAATTCCACCTGAAGAGTGACAAGGGCTTTGGTCTACCAACTCAGACTGAAACACTGCACCTCTCTTTCTCTCTTTCCTTACCCAAATGTACTCACTTGCATTCTACATCCATTTTCTCTTGTGTCAAAACTGTCTTTGCTTAAGCAGCTCTTTTTCTTTCCTGGCACTTCTTCCTCCCTCCTTTCCAAGTGGGAGCCAGGCCCACCCAGCAATCATTTACAAGCTACATGATGCCAGGTCTTCTAAGGCAGCACATCTGTACCTGTGAAGTGCAAGGCAAATTGTCTCAAGTGCCCTGAAGAGACACTAACTCATGTCCCAGAAGTGATGCAGATATATTGCTCAGGCAGAGCCCTGGCAGAGAGGTTATTTTGCTTCTGATTTCAGACCCAGCACAACTGATGCTCACACTTAGTGATCAGTGCAAGAAGAACCACTGTGATAGACACATAGAAAATGGCTACTTTCTTTATCAGCCTATTTAAGTCTCTTTTCCTTGAGTAAGAGTGACCAGAAACACAGCGCAGTCTCCAGGAGATCTCACTTGTGTAACAGCATGAGCAGCTCCCCAGTTACACTGAAAAAACCATGAGTTGCAGCCTGAGATCACACTGGCCTTTATCACAGCCCCTTCAGCCAGGAGGCTTGTGTTTACCCCATTATTAAACATTGCACCAAGCATTTCCATCCAGCAGACATGATTTCCTGGCTGGTAGCAAAAGCCTTGTTACACCCACGTTTATATTCACCCCACCTGGCATTGCAGTGTCTCTTGGGTTTGTTACTGCAGCTCTTCCCATTGGCCACCCTCAACTGGCTTTTGTCCCCACAGCTCCAGCAGAAAAAGCACATGAGCACACTCCTGCCTCTTGTGCCAGCATCCTCAGTAAATGCATGAGCCAACATCACCTTCAAGGAGCCTCAGCAGTTCTCATCTTTCAACACCTCCCACCACGACTTCACCTAGCACACCTGGGCCAGACAGTGTCTTCTTCAGAAAAACAAACCACTCATGAAGTAATGCAGCATCATATTAACCTCTCATCACAAAGTCATCTCTTTGCTGAGGAAATCAGCTGCCTTTCCAAAGGAAGGCACAGGCTTAGCCTGACAAAAGTTAACCTCAGGATGCCAAGCCTGCATCACATCTCATGTACCCACAGACATGCTTTACAACTTGTTGAAAGCCTTGTGGGCCCCTGCAGCCAGAGCAGCGGTCAATCCCCAGCTCTGTGCTGTGTCCCAGGTAGCAGCAAACCTGTGAAGCATGAATCCCTGTTTGTCAGCTCACCCCTCTCACAGATCCCATGAGGGGGCAGCAAGGCAGGAGGGGGTCTTTGCCCCAGCATCACACAGACAGAGATCAGTGACCTTGCTGACCAAAAGGTCACCAACTCACAGGGTTTAGGTACCAGCAGGTGTTGAGAAGTGCCAGGACCTTGCCCTGCTTGCTGGAAGGGGGCTGGTGGCCAACCAACCTGTGGGAACAGCAATTCCTTTCATTCCCAGAAGGAGTGTCTGTGTCTGACAAAACGATAACAGGCTGGTGTCATTTTCTTGAGGCTGCACAGCTTCACATGCTCCCCTTCCAGCCCAGGGCTAATGCAGCAAGGGAGACTGGAATATCCACTGGGATTCAAACACAGCCAGGCTCATTTCATCCCACATGCACAAGGCAGAGGTGAAGAAACAGCCTTATGCCAATTTACCAAGCGATTAACTTGAGGCTACTTAATGTGTCTGGCCTTCCTTCACCCTCCTCGTACAACAAGGATAACGTTTGTCTAATCTCTCAGCTTTTCAAGCATTGTGGTCAATAGCTAAAAAAGGCATCCGACAAGCACCAGGTATTACACAGCATGTGCACACATGTGCTCCCCAAATCTGTGTCTATCCTAAACTGGAGGGGAGAGACTTTTCCCAGGGATGCCATCAACTCCAATCAGTGCCCGAGCAGATGACATGTCCCTGCTGTGCAAGTGCCACCACTCGTGTTTGGATGCTGGGCAATGAATAAGCTGTGTGCCAGCAATCAGGCAGCACCCCAACACACACACAATTTTATAATATAATATATATATATGTAAAGGGAAGGCAAGCAGAGCATTTGCCTCCTCTCTCTTGTAGAGCAACAGGAAAATTGATTTGTCACCCAGGCATATTAAACCTCACAATCCAGACAGACACATTAGCTTTCAATTACCTGATATGTTTAGCATTATAAACAAACTTCCTGGCATGCCAGCTCCAGACCATGCAAATGTGAATTTGATTGCAGTGGGAATAAAGGACAGACCTGTCTGAACCCTTGACCAGTAGGAGCTGCCTCCTTCAAGCAGAGGTGCTGCAGATGTTGACAGGAAGCCCTGAGAGTTGGTCCAGGTCCCACACAAAGCCAGGGCTAAGCGCAGCCATTGTGGCTACTGCCAGCTCCTTTTATCCATCTCTCACACCCTACTTGGGGCTGAGGAAGCCATAAAGAAATCAAACATCTTTCACAGTATTATAAGGCACTTATCACATAATTTAATAACGAGAGGCACAAAGGACTTGATTCCCGCAACATAAAATTTATAAATGTAAACAGTTTCTGGTAACAGAAACTTAAAGGTAAGCAGAGCTGAATAAAGACAAGGACAACATTTTCCCCATTTAAGACACAGTTTTCCCCTTCCCAAAAATCGTGGAAAAGTCACCCAGCAGTGGATCATTAAGGACAGTTTGAGGTCAGTGGGAAAAGGGGGGATAGAGAAAGCAAATCCAGCTTTGTATAAACAATTATGAGCATAACCCCAGAGTGTAATCGTGATTTGTCAAGGTAGAGATCATAAAACACCACCATGACACAGCTCCCTCTGCACTGCTCTGCTGCTCCTGCCAAGGTCCTGGGGTACCTGGGTGCAGCACTCAGCCCCCACCCCATGGGCCCAGCCACACCCAACCCACCAACCCAAACCAGACCCTTCCATAAGGGCTGAGCAAGGGAGAACATTCCCAATCCCCGGCTAAGGAAGGTGTGGGAACAGTACAGCTCCCCCACAAGCCACTGTAGGGTAGCATGTCAAAAATCTTCCTGGAGAAACCTGACTGCTAGACACAAGCAAGTCACAGGACACAAAGCATTCAGAGAACACTCCCCCACAGAACACTTCTCACATGAGTTCAGACAAGTTTCATGTTCACAGCAACATCACCTGCATGGCTCCAGGCTGGCCAGGGGCATCCACAGGGTGCAGAAGAGCTGCTACAGCTGCCCTGTCTACAAAGATTGTCATACAGAGACACCCTACCATGGCAGATGCCCTGAGAAACAGCCTTAAGCTATGCTGAACAGGTTTGGTTACTTTTCCCAGGCTCTGCACTTATTCCATCCTGGATGGTACCCATAGGGACACACAGGAGCTGGACATAAAAAACAGACAGCAGTGCCAGCACCACTAGAACATCATGATTTGCTTTTGTCCCAGGGACAGGAGATTCTCTCAGGGCGCTCTGTGCCCCGTGTTTGTGCATTCACCAGTTTCCTTTTGTGATCTCCTCAAGCCTCTGCATCCCCCACCAGCTCTGGATGATGACTTATGGAGCAGAGAGCCTTCCTTTCAGGGACAGTGTGTCAGTGTTACTAGAGGACAGCAGGCTGCCTGGACACAGTGTGGACAGATGGCTGCAGCACACAGGAAGCAGTATGTTCCCATTATCACACACTGCATCCAGAGCTCTTCAGTGTAGGGAATTATTCCCAGGCACATACTTTCAGAAAGGAAGAAATAGGTGAAAAGTAGGATAGCAGAGCTGGAGAAGTGCTGTGGGAAGCAGTACAGCTGCTACCACAACAAATACCTGCCCCAATATTCCATCATTACTACTCAGCTAGTCCTGGGTGGGAGCAGCCCTGGGGTCCCAAGCAAGGACTGAGGTATCCAAAATCATCCCAGTGCTGAAGAAACCTCATTTTTCAGAGACAAGGAGCATTGCAAAAGCCTCAGGAGAAAAAACCCAAGGGCTGCAGCATCTCCTGCTCAGGGAGACAGGTTGAGGGGACAGTGCCCCAAAAACCTCCTTGGGTTCCTGGTCCTGCACCAGCTCCCTGCCCACCACCTTGGCACCTCCCAGCTCCTGCAGGCTCTGTCCCTGACTCTTATTTATTCCCACGACTATCTGATCCCCTGCACAGTCCCAAACACCATCTAGAGTGAGAAAGCATGAAATGGGATGAGCAGTTTTGTCCTGCAGACATGGATACAAATACACAGAGACACCTTGGGTGAATCATCACTAAAAGTGAAAGTTTACTCCCCACCTGCAGCACTAGCCAAAGCTCACTCTCCTTTTCCTCCAAGTGGAAAAACCAATTATATTTCCCTAAAAGGGCATTTCTTTCATTATTCTCTGGCAAGTGAACCTACAAAGCCATTCTTCTGTGCCCAGACAGGTGCTTCCCACCCTTGGACATGGATCTGGGGTACATGGAGCAGAGACTCCTGGCTCAGGACTGCTAACATCAACCTCTGTGTGTCTAATCATACCACATCTCCAAAATAGCCTTGCAGCTGGCTAGGATGGGAGGGCAACCCAAGGACAGGGGAAAAAAAATCCAAACCTTTCTCTGGGAGTTTTATACCACACAAACCTCAGGGTTAAGCAGCACCCTTTGGGCTCCTGCTCTCATGTAAAGCAAAAGAGCACCTGCTTTTCAACAGATCTCCAAGCACCTGCCATGCCAAAGGAAAGGATGCTTTATCTACAGGATTTCATATGCAGGGAGAGCCAGCAGTGTGCAGCATTTTGTGGTCTTTAAAGATCAAACGGCATTTTGGAGAGGAAGCAGCACCTTGGTCAAAATCGGCTTCAGTAATCACATTCTGCTTTATTAAACCCTCCTTGCAGCTTCAAACTGGAAGTCAAATTCCCTCACACTTCCATCCCCAAACAAGTCTAGGGTTTTTCAGAAACCAAACTGTAATATTTATATATATATATATATATATATATATATATATATATATGTGTGTGTGTGTGTGTGTGTGTGTGTGTGTGTGCGTGCGTGTGTGTATAAATATATATATATATTTATATCTATAAATATATAAACATATATATTAATATACTAATTCAGGCCAAAAAAGGCTGCCAAGCTCTACTCCAAAGGCAGCTGTTCCTCCCCTGGAGAGCACAGTGCCTACAAACATTAGCAAGACAATGAGATGAACCAAAGGTACAGGATCACTAGAGTTCAGCTTGGCAGGGATAACTCTTGGTAAAAAAACAGTGCCAAAGAGCATGTGGTAGAAAGAACACCCCCCAAAAAAAGACACAGAGCCTTGGAGATGGTCAAGACAGTATTCTGGTAGACTGTAGCAGCTCAGGAGGGACCCAAAAGGGAGCACTGCCAGCCACATGCACTCACTGCACTTCACGCTGTGCCTGAAGACAGGAAAACGGATGGAGGAGGAAAAGGAGAAAATAAAATCTCCCACAAACTGGCCATTTCTGTGATTGATGGCACTGGGAATGAGGAGGCTGGAACAAGAGTCCAGCAAAAGTAGACGTGAGAGCCAGGAATGGGGCTGTACAAGTGCCATGGCTGGAGGGGGTCGCAGTCCTTTAACCCAGACCTGCTGCCATCCACCCACACAAGCCCACAGGCACACTTCTCAGAAACCACAGATACCCTGTGAGCCTCATTTCAGGAGTTTTACATCCTCATGAGCTTCATCTCTAACCCTGTTTTGATGTAGGTGCACCTTTTTGGGCACTGCTCTCATGCCTGGATCCTGAAAGCAGCACAGAAAGCAGAGCCTGGAGCTCAAACCATGGGTGCTGCAGGGTTTGCCTCACTCTCTGCACGGTTGTGGCCATCCAGCAGCCAAATCCAGGCCTCCCCTCACAGTCCCCCATCCTGCTCTGACCTCCTCTGCTCACCCCCCAGCTCTACCACCCCCAGAGTGCAGCTCATCCCACTTTCCAGCTTTCTCACATGCCCCAAACACAGGAACAGCCACTGGCCAAGAAAGAGGAGGGGAGAGACAATCCTTCTGGACTTGAACCCTGCTCCTGTGAGGCTGCTGGGTTGGGTTTTTTTTTTCCCCCAAACATCTCCCAAGGAGCCTGAACTTTGATCCTCCAGCATTTTGGCTCCTCAGATGTTTATGAAGCTCAAACATCAGGCAGCAATGCCCAGCTGGGCTGGCCACAGGCCAGGCTCCCAGCCTCTGCCCTCAGGACGCCATGGGCAGGGTAACTCCAACCTGAAAGGAGATTTTCCAAGGCCCTCATTACCTCCCCAGCATCACAGGTCTGCCTGCTCAGCTTCCAGCTGCTCCCCATAAAGCCAAAGAACCAGATAAATTCTCCATACAGTTTATTTTCGAGCCAACTGCCGTGACCCCCTGAGGCTTGTATCTGCACTTCAAATAAATCACAGTCAGCTCTGCCCACCCTCCCCAGCAGCAATGGAGGGGCTCCAGGAGACGGCCTCAGTCCCCTTTTCTCCAGGAGAAGCCATGAAAACAACCTTCTCCCTTCCCTCCACTAAGCTTTTCCTGCAAGGGACACACACACACACACACACACACACACACACCAGCTTGGCTCTTATTGCAGAGGTGTAGGAACAGAAGCATCACTTAGGAGCAGGGGGATGTACTCATTAAGACATGGTGACTCAGAGCTCAAGGCTTCCCAGGATAACAGGGATTTTGTGGGAAGTCAGCTGGCTCTGAAAAGGAAAAGCAAACCAGCATGCCTATAAACATGACACAAGCAGGGAGAGGCAGGGAGGGGAAGAAAGGAGAGCAGGGAGGCAACAGACATTTTAAAAGCTCCTCTCCCAGCATTCTTTAATGTTCTTATAAATGTGAAATAAGCACCTTGCAAAAACCTTAAAGACACTCTGACAGCCAGAGACCCTGCTAACCAGGCTGTTGTGTTAGAGCTGATCCAGCTGCACAAACAGCAAATCCTGGGACGGTTTCTATCTTCTCTCTCAGCTCCATCTGCCATTCCTTCAGATAAAGGCATGGCTGAACTATGGAGAAGCCTCTGCTTGCCTGGCACCTCTACTTGCAGCTTCTCAGCACACCAAGACCAGCCCCTCTCAACCAGGCCTCAGCCTTTTGCTCACCATGGGCACCTCCTTCACCAAAGGCGGGTGAAAGCCTTGAGCTCACACTGCCCAAACACGCTACTGCTGAGCTGCACTGGCTGCTAATCAGATAAGATTTGTTTCACACCAGGAGCAAGGCAGGAGGACACAACCTGAGTTACTGCAGTGTGGCCAACACATGGCCAACATTAGCCCAGCACTGACATCCCCACCCTGCACTAGCAGGGTCTCCTTGCCCCATTTGGAGATGTTGTTCACCACTGGGGCCTGGGGCTTTGCACAGAGGTTCAAGGCCACAGCAGTGACATGTAATGACATCCACGAGACGAGCAAAAAAAGATGAACCCAATAGCTTTGTGCTTCTGAAAATGAGCCTCCTGTTGCTGAAGGATTTCCAGGAGGCTGGCATTTATCTGACAGGTATAAAATCTCACAGGGGTGTTTGAGGAATCCAAAGATCCTGCTCAGTATTAACTGAGGAGAGGCAGGGAGCAAGGAAGTTCCAACACACCTCCTGACATTGCTTGCCCTTTCACCACTTGCTCTGAAGATGAATTTAACAGGACACATGTCTTTTTGGTGCCATTGAGAGTCATGGAATGATTTTAAAGCCAGAAAGCAGATCATCAGACAAAGTTCCCTCCAGGGAGATGTTGTTTTATTACTTTTTCTTTGTTTTTGCAAAGAATCACTCAAACTTTGTTTCTACTCCTGGGCAGCTGGAGGGCCCAGAGGGTCCCAGCATCAGCCCATCCTCAAAGCCAACTACCCAAGCCCAGAGCATTATTAGTGAAGGAAAACTCACTCTGCACAAAGAATACAGACATTGTCTGCCCCCAGGGCAGGCAGCCCTCCGGGGAGCAGGGCTGGCTCAATCACAGCCAGCAGCAGCTGGGCTCCAGAACCCACAGCATGTGCCAGGCTGGGCGTACTGGGGCCAGCAGCTGGCAGGGGCAGCCCTCCTGCAGCCGGCTCCTCCTCCCGCTCTGGGGATCGCAGTGGGGTGGAGAAGGACTGTCTTTGTGCTCCCTCCCTTGCAGCTGCAGTGCTGGGACCAGGTTCCACCAACCTGCACTTTGAAATCACCCCCCACTGACCTCACTCACAGCCTTCCTGCACCCACCAGCCCCTCAGACACCTTCAGGTTTGGCAGGTTTGACCTGCCCAAAGCCCCCAGACTCAAGCCACCACCAAAACCACAGATATCTCCAACAGCACTGGGTCAAGCCATGCTCTGATCTCTCCTGCTGTGATGCCAAGGCTCGGAATCAGCCCGTGGAATGGGACACACAGTGTCCCCATGCCAGGCTTGCACCTGTCACCAAAGTTTTCTGCCCAAAATCATAATTTATGGCCCTTCCAGATATTTTGCTGGCTCTCAGTGAGGGCAGGAGACAGAAGTGAAGGAAGCAGGATAAGGACAGAGTGGAGGGCAGAGCCTCGAGCCAAAGCAGCATTAGGATGCTCCAAGGCCAGAAGCTGTAGCCCCCTCCCCAGGACTCTGGACCCTACAGGAAAGCAGGAACAGGTGTGAGACATTCCTGACTCCAAGCTGAGCTGGCACAGCCCCCAGCACTGCTGAAATCACTTTGCTGACAGTGAGAACAGTGATGCCACCAGCTTGGGAAATGACTCTGTGCATCAGCAGCTGCAACATCCTGCATGGCTCCCCTGAGAGCAGCAGCACATGCTGCCTCCACACAGGTACACATCCAGGCACACTCCTGCCCCTTCCCAGCCCCAAAGCCCTGCAGAACTGCCCCATGAGGGCATCCCGACCTTCCCCAGCTGTGCAATGCAAGCACCAAATTCCCTTTCCACATTTTGGGCTACCTGGCCCACGAGGTCCCACACAAACTCACTGAGCCAGGGAACCTCTGGGTGAGAGACAATATAAGATCTCCTGACGCCCCCCCACCTCAAACACTGACCAACAGATTTTACCCGCGGTTTTAAGCTGGGTTGGTTTTGGCTTTTCACATCTTTGCCCTAACTCCCCTCTGAAAAACCCCGTGGTTGCTATGGAAATAGTCTCATCAGTATGGGTGGAGCATAGCTGTACTGGCCAAAACTCCCTGTGGCTCCCAGTTGACACCAGTTCCTAGGATCTGGCAGCACTGGAGGTTACTCTAAGTTGCACAGGGAATACCTTGAGCTTAAAGCAATGCTTGGCATTGATGGATGAGTGAGACCCATCTGGGAGTCAAGAGCAGGGACTTGCAATTCACCCAGGGATAAAGAGGTTAAAATTATAATTGAGACACTCTCACACTGGCTAAGAGATGAGAGGGTCATAAACAGCAAAAAGCTGCAATTTGCCCCAGCAGCACCCTCACTTGGAGCAGGAGGTGGCCACAGACAAGGGTAGCAGGAGCAGAGCTGAGCTTTATCACTGGCCCGGCCACCAAAGCAGCCTCCAGGGAGGCTTCTCCTGCCTGCTCTGCACTCCCAGAACTGGTATGAAGCTGATCAGCAAGCAGGGTGGGAACAGCAACCATCAAGTGCTGTGAAGAGGGCTGGAAGGCAGAACAGAAATCTTTCCCATGTGGCAGAGAAAGCAGCAGGTTGGGCAATTGCTACGTGCTCCAGTGGACCCAGTTCCCACACCGAGTCACCCCCTCCCACCTGAGAGCCCCGGCTGCACAACATTCAGGTTTGACACCACAAGTCAACTCCTTCTGAAAACACTGGCAGAGTCCTTGCAGACAATGGATTATCCTTTACCACTGGAGCTTGGAGCAAGGTCCCCAGGCACCAGAGACCAGCTGAGTGGGAAACACATCTTCTCCGTGGGAGTGGACAGCAGGCCAGCAGCACTCCGTGCACAGGGAGGTCCTGGCAGATATACTGCAGATGTCATCAACCCCAGATTTAGGGCAAGTGCCAGGGACCCCCACTGCCATCATCCCACCCAGCTGGGAGAGAGGGAGGTCGTGATGCCTCTACCAACAGTGTGGGCACCTCCTGCCTCTGGCCATGCTGAGTAGCTGTATTCAACCTGCTGGCATCTGTCACCTCCTCACCAGCTGCAGCCCATGACAAATGACAGCAGGAGGCTCTCCTAGCTGCAGAATGCAAACCAAGGTTTTAGCCATCACCAGGGCTGTCCCCAGCCATTCCCAAGCAGAGATCTCATCACTAATGACAGTTTAACTCTGATGCAACCTGGGCTGCAACAAGGAGATTCCAAGCTGCGTGGTGGACTGTTACACTGCCAGACCCCCACCTGCACTCAGGGTGGACAGGCACAAGTGAAACACCTTTCACATCATCACTGCAAGCTTGGCAAGGAGCATGTTACAGATGTTTTCCCAAGCATTTGTCTCCTGGAGCAGGGATTTTCCTGCCCTCAAAGCTGATGTCACCACGCAGATCCCACTGAGTTTTACCATCCTCCCCCATCAGCCCTACACAAAGCTGCTGGAGCTGTCACACAGCACATCCCACCCTCTGCTTCCAGGCCTGCCTGCAAAGGGGGAATCACACAGGCAGCACCAGCACAGCACCAGGAGCTGGCACATCCATTAGAATGACACATTCCTGGTCCCAGGGTGGATCTGAGCACAGCACAGAGCACTGCTGGACCCTGCATTACAGGGGCATGACCCTGTTCAAAGGACTAAAGAACAATTTGCACCGTCAGGCTGCAAGGTGCACATCTGCACACCTGCCTTGGGAGCATCTTGCCAAATCTCAAATGCTCTCCCAAATGCACTCAAGAGAAAAGTTTGGGCTTGAGCTGTTACTGAACCATCCATGCCTGGTCTGAGACCCTGCAAGTAATTGAAACTTGCACTCCAGTAGTTGTTCTTTCTCACCCAAATTCAGCAAGCTCAAGACAAAGCAGAAAACAGCAGCCAAAATATCTCCCCTTCCCCATCCCATGCCCAGGGTATGCAGTTTCTCTTGCTTCTCACTGGCAGAAGTCTCATTGCACCAACCCTAAACAGTTTGCTCCACAGTTTTGGGGAGATGTTATTGAAAGAACATGCACACAAAGCTGCCTGCAAAGCAAAGGAACTCTCCAAAATCAACAGAGACCTGAATCAGCTCTGCTTGGATCAAGGGCAGCAAAACTAGGCTGAAGCCAGGGGAGCAGCCAGCCACCCCGTGACTCTGTGCCACTGTCACCTCCAACTCACAACGCTATGCCAGCACATATCACCAGCCCTTCTGCAACATCTCCACAGCCCTGGGTGACAGACTTTGCAGTCCCAGATCCCACAGTCCCTTTATGCCCTGTGACCCAGAGGTAACCTCAGCAACAAACAGGGACCATCCTGTTTCACAGCAAACTAAACCACAGACCAAGTAAACAACTTATCTCTCATCACACAGCAGAACTTTCAGGATGCCTTAAGAGGCAGTTCCTCCAACAGCCACATTTTCTCCAACTTTACCCCAACCTGGAGGTCCCCATCAAAACCTCAGCAGCAGGGATGCTTTGCTGAGGCCCAGTCAGGCCTGTGGATGCTGCTACCAGGAAGATTCTGCTATTAGGCAGCAGAGCAGAATTTGGGACTGACTCCTGGGTGGCTGCCTGGGCACACCCCACAGCACCCCGAGATGCCTAGCAGAGAGCTGGGCCCATTGCCTGCATAGCAGCACAGCGCCTCAAATAAAAACTCCCCACAGCCAGCACAGTGAATAAGATTACAACAAATATAAACTAATGATACAGCTGTCAAGACAGATTAGACTGCACAGTGTAAAAAATTGCAGGGCTGTTTAGTCACAACAATATAAGATTAATTTATCAATACAGCTTATGTGGCACTGGAGAGATAGCAAATTGAATAAGTGAATCTTTTCTACACCTTGCTCAAGGAGGGAGTCTCAGACCTGATGGGTGTATGGGGCTGGATACCAGTGAGGATCTACTGGCAGCAGTCACCCAACAGGGTTGGTTTGACACAGCCCACATGGATCTGCACCTTCATCCCAGGCTCAGGGGATGGCACATGTGCCACCCAAACTCATGGCTCTGCACCCATTTGCTTCTAAAGGTGCCCACCCTTGTGCAATTCCAGACTGGAGAACAATGTCACTAAATCAAGACATCCAGAAGCTGCTGCTGCAGGCACGAACCTCCCAGAGCCTTTTCCAGGAGCTCCTCCAAGTCCAGCATCAGAGGACTGGAGCTGTTTGTGTAGCCTCAGCTTTCAGCTCTGTCCCAGTTACAGCATGTACGTGTGCTGGTGCACACAGGAACCCCAGGCAGCATCCACAGCCCTAACACAGGCAAAAATATGCACAGCCACAGCCACCCCTGGGGGGCTAAGCCCTGGCAGAACCAGGCAAGCTTGTAGCCCTGAGAACATCTCTTGTGAGTTCCCAAAAAGCAAGAACCCAGAGGTTCTCAGGAGGAGATTCCCTATTCGTCCCACAGCTTCTACCCAAAGACTGCAGTGTCTGCACGGGGCCCACATCTTTTCAGATCTCTCATCTGTTGTCATCTGTGGGTTAAAAGATGTGCAAGTAAGTAAATAGGTACAGTGATAATGAGCCAAGGTTTCGATCTGTGAAGGTGAGAGCACAGCAGCATCTGCCAATACGAAGGAAGCACCCGTTTCTATAAATATTGAAATCCGGTAATTATCATCATTAGAACTAGTTGTGATTTAGCCATAGCTCAATCCCAACAAGTAAGAATGGCATTTATTTGCCACAATTAGAACAGCTAAAAATACCTCCCAAACTTTGCCTGGTTCAGCCCCATCCCAGCAGGCTCAGCTCTGGGCAGGGAGAAATGCAAAGCAGGGGAGCACTTGAAGGGCCGTGCAGGGCTGAAGAAACTCTGTGGTCTCACAGGGAGGCCTGGACACCAACACAGGGCCACCCCATCTTCTAGGAGCCCTTCATGGAACTCTGCTCCATGGCTTTCTCCCCAGCTCTGGTTCATCCCACCCAATTCCTGCTCCACCACATTGGCTCACAAGGGTGGCTGTTCCCTATGCAAGGCAACATTCCCTCTAGCAAGCTACATTAACCACACCAAAAATTCCTTTTCAGTTGTATCAAAAGGCACAGATCTGCTTTAAAAGGCAAGCAGAAAAGCCTGGCTCAACCAAGCCATCCCATGGCCAATGGGGGGCAATAGTCCTGGTAGTACCTGCATGATCCAAACCATCCATTGCTGACAGCCAGGGGTTTCCTCACCTTGTGGGATCCTTGCAGTTATGCCAAGAGCCTCCACACACTCAGCATCCCTCCCAGGCCCCAGCTGAGTGCTGAAGGACTCCTAGAGCTCAGCATGCTGGACAGACAGCTTCATGCATAAACCTCCTGGAAGACCTCATCCTTCCCAGTTTCTACATACAGCATCAAGCTGTCCTGTCCTTCCTCTGCAAAGTGACCAGAGGGTCATCAGCTTTCCAGAAGCTTTAAACATGAAGGGACTTGGCCATCCTCCCTTGGGGACACATCTGCATTCCAGCTGTCACCAGCAGTTTCCCCAATGATAAATAAATGCCTGTGAGGTGCAGATAAATATCACAGGAGGCAGCACCTCAAAGCAGCCACAATCAACTCTCAACTTCCCATCCAAGTCCACAATCCAGGAAAAAAATCCCCATCAACTGACACAAATCACCCAGGGCCATCTCCTCATGCTTGTTCCGAGGCTCAAGATTTTCCCTGAGGAGACGTGCCCAGCTCCCCCGGTCAGGGATGTTCTTTCTGACAGTCATGGTGAATATTCTCCCTGCTGATCCGATCATATCTGGAAAGGGCCGTGAAATGGGAGCTCAGCCAATCTCTGCTGCTGTGTGGGGGCGGAGGCCCTGAGGTGCTGCTCCCTGCCAGGTCCCAAATGTCCCTCCCAGCCCCACTGGCCTCCACCTGCTCCTCCCTGAAATGCCTCCAGCCCGGGGATTTCTCAGCCTCCCTCCGCGGATAATCCGACTCCTCTGATGCCTTTTCCCCCACCCCGCTCTCTTTGCTTCTGAACTCTCTCCAATTTGCCAATATTCCCATAATAAATGCCTGAAACTCAGACCATATTCCTGGAATTTTTTTTTATTATTATTATTTTGGGGGGTTCTGTTGTTTTGCTTTGCATTTTTTTCAGTGAGAATAGCCAGGTTGTAGCTCTGCTCCCACAGCTCCCCCTCTCCCCAAACACAGCCCATCACTATTAGTTTAGGGCCCTAAGCCAGTTCTCAGTCCATTTGGCAGTGTCCTATCCAAGGCAAACCGAACTAATTTTGAGAGTAAGATTTGGTGAGACACTATATCAAATGCTTTGCTAAATCCAAATATATTAGGATTTCCACGTTCTGCTCAGCCACTAATTTTGTGATTCCATCAAAAAGAAAAAGCAATCAGGTTTGTCTGGCAAGATTTATTCTTACTAAATCCCTGCTGTTATTACTCATGCTTTCCTTATCCTCTAGTGCTTCACTTTCTTAATACTGCAGGACTGGAAGCGTTTGCTGGAAATTTATTTTTGCTATTTATATGGATTTTGAAAATCTGCCTCTGCTCTCCTCCGCTGCCCCCTGCCTTTCCCATTGCTGTTTAGCATCCCTGTGCTCCCATCGAACACATCATCTCCTCCTCCCAAAGGCAGAGCATGGCAGCATCATAAGCCCAGTGTTAATACACAGCTCAGACACAAGACCCTGGAGAAAAACAATTTTTTTTTAAAAAAAAAGTTTGGCAGCAGGAGAAAGGTCTAAAGGAAACACCCAGCTGGGTCAAGCCCAGGTCCATCGCAGAGCATCACCAACAGTTAATATTCATGCCTGACTCAGCCATCCTGAGCATCTCCACATTTTTCTTGCAAATTTTCTGGCAGCCTCACTCAGGGTGATCAAGGGGACTTGATCCACAAGTGACACAGGTTGGTGCCTTTCCAGGGGACACACACAGTCCATGCTGGGTCAGGGCCAGCAGTTCTGGAAACCAAACCCTGAACCACTCAGGCAGTTGAGGAGCTCCTCCAGGCCTGGGACTTGCAGAGAAAGGTCAGGAAAGGCTGCACTCCCCCGCTCTAGGTTGGTACCCCAAATTCCCACTCACACCTTGAGGACTGAGGTACTCAGAAAGCCACATCACAAGGCACTCAGATCTCTTGCAGCATTTTCCTCCCCAGTGAGCCAAGCAGAACCCTTTAAGTCCTGTGTTCACACAGCAGCTTTTCAGACAGCACCATCCGAAAACACTGCCATGGGTGACCCCATCCCAACTCTGACTGTGCATCCACTGCTCTGTGCCCCACTGACCTCCGTGGGAGCAGGGCAGAGCTGCTCCTTCTTTTCAGGGTATCACTCACTCCTGCTCATGAGGAGGAAAAAGGCAGCTGTGTTAGAGTGTCACTGGTTTCTGCACACCAGAGTTTAGAAAGGCTCAGTATATCTGTGCACCAAATAACCCTGCCTGGGTGCCAGCTGCCTGCACACCCTGGGGACACCCCAGCCAGCCACAGCAGAGCAGCAGCACCTCCAGCCTGTACCGAGGACAAGCCATGAGCTCCAGACACAACCCTTCCCACAGACACTGACACCTCCCCCGGCACATCCCAGCACACCCAGGTCACGGCACTGGGCTGATGTTTGGCTTCCCACACCTCCATCAGGTCAGGTCTCTGTCAGACCCTTTGCCTCAGCTCCTACGTGCTGTTTCAGGGGAAGAAAAACACAGCATGGTCATCCCAGCAACTCAAGACTCAGAAACAGGCCACCAGCATCCAGCAGAAGCCCAGGTGACAATTCTCCATTACACAAGGGGCCTCTGCTGCCCACAGCTCCTTCAGTGCCCACTGAGGGGAGCTTACATAGGGGCACGTGAAGCTAAGCTATGGCATGACCCCAAGCACTCAAGGGATAAAAAGAGATTTTCTCTTCACTCCAGCTATTTTTACATCTCAGAAATGTATCCTGGGGGAGTAGCCATCCCCAGGAGCCCTGCTGAGGGCTGGGATACCAACACCCTCCAGTTCACAGCCAGCTGGCTGCAGCCCAGCTGAAGATGACAGCCCAGCCCTGCTTGCAGCACAAGGATGACCTTCCTGCAGGCAGCCAGGCAAAATGTCCTCCACCAGCTCCCACTGGCAAGGAGCTGGTGGGAAAGATGGACCCATTCTGGGACAGCTGCCCTCCATCACCCCATCCATTCCCCCAGCCTCACCAGGGCTCAGGATTTACTGCACAGGCAGAGCAAAGGGGTTGACAGTGGAAAACTAATGGGGACAGAGGATTTACAAGGAAGGGCTGGATTCAGGGGAGGCAGAGCAAAGCAGAGGGTGATTTACAGGGTCAGCAGCAATTTACACAGCAGGTAGCACAGGGGAAGCAAGGATTTACAGGGACAGGGGAGAAGTGCATTTTATGGGCCTTTATTGGAAAATGAGCATCTCCTTCCCCTGACCGCTGTGACCTGGAGAGGGATCTGAGAGCTGATGGAGCTCCAAGGAGCCTCCCCCTTGTTCTGGAGGTCACAGACAGGCCATCATGGGGAACCAGCCCTATCCCAGCATGGCTGCATACTGCAGCTGGTTTCTGCTTGGCCACAACAGCCTCTGGGTCATTCCAGTGTGTCCTTGTCCCACCACTGCCCTGGGGCAGTGTTCCAAGGGCAGCCGTGGTGGTCAGTGCCTCCAGGGAGGCTACAAACAAGCCCTCAGACATCTCCGCCTGGAGCTGGGGGCCCTTCTTTCCTCCTGGCAAGCCCCACAGGCCCTCACCAGTTTCTCTCCCTGCCAAGGCTCCTCCTGCTGCTGGGACAGAGCTGCCAGGCTGGTGACAGGCAGGCAAGGTCATGGTGTGCTGTCCCTGCACCCCAGGGCCACCAGCACAGACACACACCAGTCACATCACCCACTCTCCAGTCCCAATTTCCAGCTGCTTCTGGCACACAGCAGGAGCCAGGGGTTGGGGTCAGCCCCCCACGTGTGACCCTGAGCACATCTCTTTGGGCAAGCAGGCTCTTTCCCTGTCCCACAGCATCTTGTCCCCACTCCTGAATTGCAGCTGGGCTGGTGAGGGACACACTCTTCAAGCATACAGCACGAAATGTGAGGAGGGGTGTTCAGCGTGTTTGGGTCTCCAGATATCACAAATCTCCCAGTCCTGAGCTGGCAGGTGCCAGGCTGAGCACAGAGACACAAGGGTTACACCTGGCCTGCTCACACTGCACGTGAAGCAAGAAAAGTAAAGACATATATAGGAGAAGTTGTCCCAGCAAAGCAATTCCACCGTGTTGTGACATCACCACTTTGGAGCACACTAGGGCTGGTCTCTGCCAGCCCAGGAGGTGACAGCTCAACTCAGTGCCCAGGAGTGAGCCAGGACACACATTGTGCTGCCCCCAGCTCTTCCCTGCCACTGCTCCCTGTCAGTGGTACAAGGCACAGGCTGCCCCTCCAGAAGTGACATTTGCAGCACGTCGTGGCCTGGGGACCAAAGCTTCAGCCATGCCAGCAGGAGGGTGTCCCCAGGTGACATGCCAGCCCACACCTTGCATGCTCCTACATTTACTCCCCAAAAAGAGGCCTGCACAACAAAAAGTGGAGGCATTGATCCTAGAAGGGCCAAAAAAAGGGGGAATTCACTCAAACATTTCATCTCAGTCTCATTCTCCAGACACTCCCCTATTTTGTAACAGATACAGGAGGCCACATGCTAAACAAGTGCAATCCCTGCATGATTGCAAACCCCAACCGCCTGCAGCACTGGGCTGCTCAGCACAGGGGTGCAATTAGACTCATGCCACTAGCAGAGAGAGGGATGGAGGGGAACAGCTCCAAGCACTGACCACGGGCACCCATGAAAGCATAGATCACTGCCCAGCCCCAGCATGGCATAAAAGAGGTGAAAATAAAGTTGTGACCAGCCTACACAAAGCAAGAGAAGTTCTTCTCTTTCAGCCTGGAGAGATGCAATTTGCAGCCCAGACAGGTCACATTAGGCAATATCCCAATGTGTAGGAGCCCGGGTAAGATCCCATCGTTTGCAGGTGGGGACTCACTGACAGCCCAGCTGATCCCACAGATCCTCAGCAGAGATCCGTGGGCAGCATCCCAAACAAGCTGGTCCCCTTATCCGTGTAAAACTTCCCGAGAGGAACAATAGCAACCAACATCATCACCAGAACCACAGACAGCAGCAACACCATTACACCATTGCCCCCCCCCGCCCCCCGCCCTCCCAAAGTTTGACTAAAGCTCAGGAGTATCTTTGCTTTTATAAATCTCTGCCTTTTAATGATGGCTTCAAGGCTCAGAGAAAAAAAGGCCCATTAAACTCACTGAATAAGTTAATGGGGCAGAGAGAATCCATTTCAAAGCCACCCCAGGCTATTTTCCTCTGGAGCTAAAGCCTGAATAAGCAAAAAGGAAAAATTAAAACTGTACAGTGCTTTGCCAATAAATAACCCCCAGTGTAATCTACTACCAGGCAGGCCTCCATTTGCAGAGATAATAGGATGCAGATCATCTGCAAACCACCTCCCCTTGCAGGGACCACCACCTTTTGATTGCAATTAGCTGCGCCAAGGCAGGAGCCTCCAACTCCTGTCCGTCCCCTTCCACCTGCTTGGGGCAGGAGGGAATGACACATCCTGCAGGAAATGCCAAAATCCAGCACTTGGCTCTGCAATTCCCCAACATCAATGCTCCAGGCACACACCCCTGCTCTTCTGCTGCATTTTTTTCCCAAGCCCTCCTGCCCCTTCCTCCCTGTCTTCTCCCCCTCCTTCACCAGAAGAACTGTGGGTCCATCCCTCATCCAACAACCAGGGCCCACACACAGCTGCTCCTCCTCAAACACTTAAAAAATAAGTGCATGTCCCAGAGAGGTGGAAAAAAATAAAATTCCCTGCTTGTAAATGTTGATCCCACTAGACGCAGTTTGTTTACTATTTAATATTTAAAGTTGCTAATTAAGCCTCCGAATAAATAAATCGATGCTATCCATGCCTTTTGGAAGGCAAGGATCTTTCCCTTGAGGTCAAAACGTGCTGGGTGCTGGGCAGTCTGCCTGGGGCTGAGGACAAGCCTGGGACACGAGGATCCCACCACCATCCCTCTTGGACGGAAGGGCAGATTGACAACACCAGGCTGGGAGCATCAGGCACCTCAGCTACCCAGTCCTGGAGGGAAGCACAGGCAGGACAAGGCACAGAGAGGAGAATTTCCAGGCAGGAGTGCCCACAGCAGTTCCTCTCAGCCCTGGGCTGGGATCTGAGCGGAGCCAAGGGCTTGTGCTCCCAGGGGCCAGAGGATGAACCCACACAGTGCTGGGGGTACACAGACACCAACACACATCACCACAGCCCACCACACACCAGCAGCCAGGGCTGCTCCAGCCACCAGCTGCAGACACATCCCTCCCAACTGCCCAGAGGCAGGCAACCCACACAGCTTCCTACCTGAGAGCATCCCTGTCCCAGCTCGTCTTCTCAAAACCAGCATGCAGGATCTTGCAAGGAGCAGTGACTGCTGCCACCCTCACACACAACCCCGACATCTCCCAATATCCACAGCTCAGCTCTTCCACCTGATACATCTACAGCCTCCTTAGGCTCTGCCTCTCCTACATCCACTCCAGCTATATCCTGTACCTTGCCATTAACCCCCACGGTGCCAGCCCTGCAGAGCTCCTTGTTGCCCCTCCCTCCCCAGCCATCATCCCTGCACAGTTCAGATGCCCTGCCCGCACTCCCTGGGCTCAGGCTTTGCTTTGATGCTCCCAAGGACACCCTTCAGCATCTGCCCCGACCTGAAATGAGAGGCACAACCCTTCCCAAGTGAGCTGCTCTGATGCTGATTTAGCTCCATGCTACTCTACCCTCTCCCCTGCAGAGTCTGGGACAGCCTGTGAGGATGGAAGCACCGATGTGTCTGGAGCCCATGTGAGGCTCAAGAGAGGAAAGGGTCCCCAGTAAGATTCAGCTTCTCTAAACTGGCACAAAGAGAGCCCCAGGAGAAAAGGAAGCTCTCAGCAGGCTGGGGAGGTGGGAACTCACATCATCCTTGACCCTGTGCCCCACTGAACTTTGCTTGCTTCACAGGCTGCTCACCAAGTGACTTGGGGGCTTTCACCTTAATTTTCCTGGGATTATATCCTAGCTGAGAGGGCACAGGCAAGACATAAGATAGACAAAGCCAGGATCCACCTCACTGCCCCAGGAACACTCATCCACATCATGGAGGAAAAGAGTTTTGTGGACAAGAGAGATTTTTCCAGCCACACAAGTCACAGAGCTCCCCACAGGCAATCCCATCTGTACTGGGAGGGGCACAAGGGGTGCCCAAGCTGGCCTTGTCTGCCTGGGTTAGGGGCAGGCAGGAGGAGGGCAGGCAGCCCAAGGGAGCATTTGCACAGCTGGATCACAGACTGGAGAGCCAGGAGTCCTTGTTCCCAGCCCAGGTCACTGCACAGCATTTCCATGGAGAGCATGGGATGGGGGATGAGACCAGAGCTGCTCAAGGAGCAGAAGGAAAGTCAGCAGCTGCAGGCACCCGAGATCTCCCCCATGTGGTTTCATGTCCTGGCAGGGTCAGGAGTTAGAGCCTGGCACTTCTGCAGCTCAGCTGAGCATTCATATTCCTAATTTATCCTGGCAAAACCCTGAGCATGCAGGGTCCTCAGCAGCTCAGATTCCCAGCATCTGTTTGAGCATTTCCACATGAACATTTCCTAGTGGGAACCTCCTGGTGAGAACTAGTTAAGGGACAGCCTTGCACAACCCAGAAGGATGGGCACTTCACCATGCTCACATCTGCTCCTACCCATTTCTCAGTCCCTCAGGGACAGTGCAGAGCTGCCAGCAAAGGCACCGGTGCCCTGTCCCCTTCCCAGCACAACTGAGCCCAGCACAGACCTGTGGAAGAGCTGCAGGCAAGAGGCTGCATGAGGGACAGCACTTGGACTCAGCCTCTCCCTGCATCCTTCCCTGGGATCCCAAGACCATTTAGTTGTCACTTCAAGAAGCACTGTAGCCAAGAATAAGCACCCTGAGTTGCACATGTGCTATCAAACTCACTTAGGAATCCTTCCTGACCTCTCTGCTCCACTGCTGGGAATTTTGTTTTTAATTAAAAATGCAGGTTTTATTTAGGCAGACTGAAGCTGGGGATGATGTCACATGAAGGTACAGGAAGGGCACAGTCACTACCAGGCTCCATTATCCACCACACCAAAACACTGGGTGGCAGCTGGAGGGAGGCTGGCTGTATATATGGCTCTGGCTTCTCCTTCAGCTCCTCAACTGCTGCAGCACATGAAAACAAGCTAAAAATACAGCACATATTTCCTGATGCCACCCTTCCAGGCAAGCCAGGCCTCACACAGAGGGGAACAGGGAAACCACCCCCATTTCCTTGAGGTCTGGAAACCAGGTAGTACATGGAGGATGGGGATACCCAGGGACACAGCACAGCAGGGCTGGTGGAGTAGCCCTGTGAGCGGGGCACTGATTCCAGTGCAGTGTTCCAAGGGGACTCCAGAGAGATTTTAATCCCCCTTTCTTCAACTGAAGTGAAGCCCAGGCCCTGAGCAGTATCATGGCTCTAACCCATGACCCATCACCCACTCCCCAACACACATCCACCCAAATGTCGCCTCTGCCATGATGCTGGGGGTCCATTTGCTGTTGCGTTGCAGGACCACAGGGTGTCACAGCCTTTCCATCATGCTGGCAGCCCTTGGCAAGAGCCAGCAAGGAAATAACCAGCCCCACTTTGGCCCAGCTGCCAGGGAAAATGAGATAATCCCAGGAGCTGCACATGGAGGATGTTACAGGGCCAAGGCCAGATATCTGCCCTCACTCACCCTTGCACTGTCTCACACCAGGTTCTTCTCAGCCTTCCTCCCTTAGAGAAGGACATGTGGTCTCTTTAGCTCTCTGACCTCCATCCAGTCTCTGCAGCAGAGGTTTAATCAAAGGAGCAAAGAACATTTTACCTACTCTGAGGCCCTCAGAGGCAGCTCTCAGTCTGTGCCCTCTTGTCTTTGCCTCCAGGATTACTCCATAGACTTCTCTCATGTCTGCTAAAGCCAACAGGACCAATAAAACAGCCTTGTTTATCCCTCCCTCCATGCTAGGCCTCTCCCTAAACCCTGGCCAGTGCTGGGCTACAGGATCTCCATCCTCACTCTGCCTCTTGCAGGGCAGCTCCACCACTCCTCCGTGCCTCAGCTTCCCCATCAGAAAAATGGACAGACCTATCAGAGGCTTCCTTGTAGGCTCATAGCCAGAAGTCACTCACAGAGGGCAGGTCATGACCCCGACCAGGCACTGCTTGCCCAGCAGCACCTCCTCACTGCCCCTGCTTTGGTCGGGTCAATACTGTCCAAAAATCTGCAAATCACCTCAATTCACAGCCAGGCTGGGGCTGTCTCTACAGCACGGGTGGAAGAGCTGTGGATACAGCTGTGAGCTGGGGACGCACTGGCCACATTCCCACGCAGCAGCACAGAGAAGAAAGCCGTGACCCAGCACGCGCTCGGGTCCAGGGGACCATGCGACACCAGTGGGTGCCCACACAGGGATGGGGATGCCGAGTTAGGGAGCACGTGAGAGCCCAAGAGGGGTCCAGCAGCACGGGCACCCAAAGCAAAGGTCTTTCAGTGTGACAGCGAGCAGGCGGTGACCTGGTCCCCGAGCCCCCCGAGCCCCCGGCGCTCCCGCAGTCCCGGTGCGGCTCCGAGCCGGCCGTGTCCGTGCATCCCGCATCCCGCATCCCGCATCCCGGAGCCGGGCTGTCTGCCGCTGCCGCTTGCCCTCTAGCGGCACAGCCGCCTTCAGACGGGAATAGCGGAGCGGATGAGCCGGGATGCGCCGGGTAGAGGAGCCGAGGCTGAGCGGGGCTCCGGGTGGAGGGTCGGCCGGGGTTGTGGAACACCACGGGGCTGCTCTTTGCGAGCGCTCCGAACAGCCTCCATCCGGAGCGTCTTCTCTTTGGGGGATGGCCGGGACAGCCCCGTGGTCCTGGTGCTGCGTGCGGGGTGCTCAGGAACCTGGAGAACCACGTGAGGTGAGCGAGCTGCGAGTCCTCATCTCCTCGTGTGGGCACAAAGTGCTGCGATATCCAGCCACGGCACAAAGTGCAGCGAACTCGCCCCCAGCACTTCCTCCACGGCAGCTTTGCTGTGTCCCCCTTGATGCAGGGGGGAGAGCAAGAGGATCTGGGAGAGGCTAGAGCCCACAGGCTGCTGTCAAACACACCTGCTTAGAAAGCATCGACACAACCTGTCGAAACCCCCTCTGCAGGAAACACTGAACTACTGCCATTCCACAGTGCCTGGTAATAACACTCCGAGTTACAAGCACTAGTAACACTCACTTTGGAAGCCTGGCAGGCTTAGGGCTTGGTTTACATCCCACTTGTTAGCAGCCCCCAGAATGGGATGCACCAAATCCAGCCATAAACTCCTGGACAACACCAAATAGAGGCTCTTCCCTGAGCAGGACAAGCCAGTGTGCCAGGGTGGCACTGGGAAGCATCACCAAGCTCAATCTACCTGCAGGTCTCCCCAAAAGTGATCCCATGGGACACCTAAGGGACTGTTTGGGGGGTTCACTGAGAGGGCCCAGCATTTCTGGGTGCATGGATGGTCACAGGGCTGTGGGACACCTCGAGCAGCCTCCTGCAGAAGCACATGAAGATGCTTTGCTTCACAGGGGTGAGCTAATAACATAAAGCAGACCCAGAAATCTTTCCCTGACTGAGCTCTGCAAAAGCCCTTAGACAGAGGCAACACCTCTCTGAGTCTCCAAGAACAAGGCAGCTCCTTCCTCAGTCTTTTCTTCCTCCCATTAAACATCTGTCCTGGACCTGAAACACCTCTGTCTCACCTCTCCAATTATAAGGAGACAAGGCATCAGCCAGAACCAATTTAGACTGCCCTGAAACCTGCAGGACATGAGGACTGGGGAGATGTCACATGCACCCTGCAACCATCTGGGCCACCAGCTCTTCCTGCTAGGCCAGCAGCTCAGACCCCATGTTTGGCTCAGAAAAAGTCTGGGAAGTGCTGGCAGGCACCAAAACTGTCTCCTTCCTGAAGAAATACCTGACATCACCTGTGCCCAGAAAGTGCCTCTCTCCAGGATTGGTCAGCAGAGAGAAAGACAGTAAGAGCAGGGCAAGGAGCCAACAGACAGCCCACAGGAAAGGGAGAGGATACAGACCAGTGTTCCTGGCTTAAATCACATCTAGAGCATCAAGACCATGTATCTTAGCCCAACTCTTTATCCCAAATATCTCTGTACCCTTTATCTGTCCTCAAAACTTGGTGCTGCACCCGCCTCCCCCATCCTGACATCCCTCAGGATAGACGCTCTGCATGAACAAGAGCAAATCCAAGATGGATTGAATTAGGGACCTTTTTGATCATCTCTGAAGCAGCCAAAGCCTCTGGGACCAGGAGATGGGAGGCTTTGGGAATGCCGAGCCTTTCATCTCTGGAGAGTAGTAGTACATGAGGCACACTGGGCACAACGTGGCTGATTCAGAGAAGAGAAAACTTTGTGCCTGTTGTCTGAAGCAGAGCAGTCAATAATTTGAGCACCACAGGAGCCTTTCTCACGCGCTCTTTGGGTCACCAAAGCAAGTTCTGCTCCCTCCAGTCCTTCCAGGAAGAGGCCTGCCCTTTCTTTCTTTCCTCCTTCCCAGACACGGGCACACAGGAGCATTCCCTGTGCCTCAGCTCTCCCCGCACCGGCAGGGAAGGGGTGCTGCTGCTGCTGCTGTGAGCACCCCCTCTTTCTCCCCCTCTCCACATGCTCCAGCTCCCGCGCAGCGAGTGGGGGCAGCTCTGCCGCTCCCCCCACGGCTCCCAGCGCTGACGTGGCTCTCCCACCCCCGGCCAGGCCCACGGCATGGAGAGGATGCTGTCATGGGCTGCTGGGACAGCCTGAGAGGAAAGAATGAAGGTGCTCTTCTTTTCTATGGAGGAGGGCAAGATGCCTCCTCTTGCCCCTGCCAGTGAGACCCAAAAATCCTGCATCACACTGAGCTCCACAGTGAGCCACTTCCTCTTGGGTTGCTCTGAACCCATCTCACCTTGTTGAAAGCAGCTACAAGCTACACAGAATATCCACCCATCCAGTGTATTTTACCACAAGAGCCCCCATTCTCCCCTGGTGAGGCTGGGTAAAGAGGGAGGCTTTCTATACCGAGGACATCTCCCTACCTCGAGGGAGCCCAGGGGTGACACATGCAGGGCCACCACCGCCTGCCTAGCAGCATCTCCGCAGTGCCATAGCAACAGCTGAGAAGTAGGGAGGCCCAGATGGCAAACTCCTCCGTCTGTCCTTCCCCACGCACAGTGCCGGCGCACGCAGGCGCTGCCCACGCTGCCAGCGGGGTGAGTCCCCGGCCCGGCTGCCCCTGGCACGCCGAGCCCGCCATCACCCCGGCACACGAGCCAGCCCTGTGTGCCTGCCAGCCCGCCCCCTGCGGGGCCAGGGCTGGGGACCCGCGGTGACAAACCTGCCGGATGCTCAGCATGCGGGGGAGGAAAGGGTTCTGTGCCACAGGAGCTCTGGGATCAAAGTTCTGCCAGTGCATCTGGTCTGGCAGTGAGTAAAGCCCCACGTCACAGGGGTGAGGATGGGTTGGGGGAAGCCTGAGCGTCTCTGTAAGTCACACATGGCTGGGGACACAGCAAAGGCCACCCAGGTGCACAGGAAAAGGGATGGCATGGACATACCCAACCCCGTGGTGCCATCCCCTGAAATTGGAAGGGGGAAGTACAGATCATGACTCCGAATTGGAGCCATGTCAGCCAGGTCCAGGCTGGCTCTCTGGCCTGACAGGGCTGCTGGCAGCTCTCACAGGGATCTGTGTGCAGGGTCACATCTCCAGGGATGCAACCCAAAATCAGGTAAGTTTCTGGGCATGCTGGGAAAGGGCAGAGGGACATCAGCCAACACAAGTTCTTCCTCATCCATCTCAGGCCAGGAGCTTCCTGCCTTTCCCCTGCCTCACTACTCGACTTATCACCATCTGGATTTGCAAGAAGGTTGTGTGTTACTCTCCCCTTCAGCCCAGCCAGGGCAGGAGCCACCCAGCCCTGGCTTTTACCAAAAGGAGGATGTGTGGGAAGCCAGAAGCACCAGCAATTGAAGCAAGGCCATTCCTCTGAAGGCTGCAACAGGAGGCTCAATGGTGGGCTGCCACACTGAGAGCACCCACAGATCTAGCCTACCCCACCATCATCCTTGGGTAGCACTACAGGCTGGGTGTCCCCTGTTCCTCTTCTGTTGTGCTCACCTCACAGGGTCTCATCAGCCACTGAGAAGTGATATAACCCAAAGCTCCTGATGGCTCTGCCCCCAGTGCTGGGTTGGGGTGGACTGGCATGGAGGGGTCTTGCCCTTGCTCAAGGGGGTAACATGGACAAGCCCTCTAAGATGGCTCATACTGGGTTTTTAAAGGCAGCTCTCTGAATGGGCCCTGGCAGTCTTTCATCAGCAATGCTCAAGCCCTGATTTGGAAACTGAGCTCTCTTTTGGATGTGAATAAGGCTCTGGCTGGTCACAGGGTTGTTTCTCCACCCCACACTCCATTTGCTTTTTCGCCAGCAACAAGATGAAGCAGCGACCACCACCTTCCCCAGGGCCTGTGGGGAGGTTCCAGCTGTGGCACTGCATCCCTCAGCCACTGGGACAGGATTGAGCATTCCCTGCTTGCCCCCAGCCCAGTGGGAGAAGGTGCTTTTGCCCACTGGCTGCCCACAAGCTGCCTAACGAGGCCAAGTGCCCGGTGAGCATGGCAGGCAGGGGGAAAACACTGCTCCTTGCCCAGCTGAATCAGACTCACATGCCAGCAGTGATTCAGCGATGACCAGTCTGGGCTTCTAGGCACCCTCACCCCAGAACCCATGATGTCACGGCTGGCAAGGAGAGGCCTGACATCAGCCTGAAAGGGTGCAGGACCTGATGCCTCGCGCACAAGAGCATGAACGTGGTTCAACACTGGCTCCTAGCAGTGACCCCTTTGCTGGGAAGCATAAATCAACCCTCTGCTCCTATAAGCATCCCCTATGAACCACCACTGTCTTCCCAGCAAGCACAGACCCTTGTGGAAAGTTTTCATTAGTGCTCAGTCTCAGCCCCTGAGAGCATTTTGGGGTTCACCCCAGTCCTGTGCCTCAGTCCTCCCAAGCCCAGAAAGGGAGGCACAGGTCCAGCAGTGATGCAGGGGGTGAAGGAATATGCTTTGCTCAGTGTGAAGCAGAGAGGCACACAAATTCCAGCAAAAACTGGCACCTTCTTCTCCTTCCCCAACTTAAGAGAAGCTCCTTTCCAAAAAAAATACCCGGTATCTGTTTCTGGAGTTGTCCATTTGTGATTTTTTTTTTATTATTCCTTTTTACGGACTGCTTATCAGCATTTTTCATTTTCAAAGCAGTAAAGACATTTTCTGGGCACAAAGCACTCGTGTAATACTACCACTCACAGCAGTTCAGATGTCTGTGCATCTGACAACACAGAGTTGCTCACGCTGGTGGCTTCCAAACCCTTCCCAGCCTTTCCTGTTGCTCCCCGGCCCTCAAAGGGTTAAAACTAAACCACAACAAACAGCGAGCACAGGGGAAAAAATCACGAGTTTCTCCGACTTCCCCAGCATCACCCTCATCTCCCCAGCATCACAGGGAAAACACTCCAGCACGACAGCGCAGTATAAATATGGGGCAATTGGAAGTGGAGTGTTGCATTAGCTCCCCCCATTTACTTTCCCCATTCCTGCTGTTTTTATGGAGGTTTGCTGGCAAGGGGAAGAGGCAGGGCAGGGGATTCAGGGTCAGTGACCTGCTGAAAACCTGCCTGGGCACCGCACGAACCTGTGAGCAAGCAGGGAAAGCAGCTCCCGTCATCTTTACCCAGCAAAGGTGACGAGCAGAGCTGCAAGAGAGGCACTGCAATTACTCCATGGTTCTACTGCAATTTCACTGTGACCAAATAAAACAGCCTCAGGAGGAGACCCAAAGCCCTCTCCCTCCATGCAACCGTGCCATCGAGGTAAAATAAATAAATAAATAAATAAATAACCCTCCATTACTCATTTCAAACCTTGCTGCATTTAACTGCCAGAATAAAGGATTCCACCTCTTCTTTGCTCAACTCCCACTGGCAACTTGCTCTGGGGGCTACATTTCCCTAAATGCTCACATTTCAATTAGCATTAGAATAATGAAATGGCTCAGAGTTCATCTCACCCAAAAATGTACTGGAAAATAAAGAGCAGAGATTGGAAGCAATGAGGATTTTTTTTTTTTCACGCACACACAGAGCATGATGGATTCAGGAGAAGGAAATATATTCCTTTCTCGACTCCACACTGATGAGATTAACATGGGCTTTGCTAACTGCCTCTCCAAACAAGGATAATGCAACTTCAAGTTGATTTTCCAGATAAACAAGCATGCAAACAAACGCAAAGTGCTCAACTAAAAATATCTCACTGCTTCGATGCTTCTCCCCACTGCCACCACCCCGAACCTAAAACGCACAAATCCTATCGCGGCACCACGACGAGTTACAAAATTATAACAATGTGAATCAAATAAGCTACTTAAGGGACATCTCACTGTCCTATTTTTTTTTTCCTCCTCTTAAAAATGCGAAACCACAGATCCCCAGATACACTCAGCCAGGGCAGGGAAGGGAGGATTTTCTGATGTGGGGATGTAAAAAATGACATTTTAACTGGTTACAAAGTCTCAAGAAAGAAAAAAACAGCTCAGAACTTGCTTTTCTTGCCCAATTTGGGTAAATATGTGGCGGTGTGTGGCTGTGGCGTCCCCGTTCCCCTTGCAGAAGCAAACAGTTAAAGGAAGCAGCAGCTTTAGCATCTTTGCCTGCTGCTCTCTCTCCTGCTAAGGAATCAGATCTCATTTACTTTATTCCTCTTAAGCCATGGCCAAACTGTTGCTGGGCTTTTTATGGGTTTTTTTCTTTTTTTTTTTGTTTTGGTTTTTTTTTATTTGATGGTTTTTTGTTGTTGTTTTTTTGTTGGGTTTTGTTGTTTTTTGTGGTTTTTTTGGTTTGGGTTTTTTTTTTTTTTTTTTTTTTTTGGCGGGGGGGAGAGGATGGGGTAAAGGAAAAGCCAGATCTGCATCTTCTGCCCGGGGAGTCGGGCTGAGCCCAGACAGTGCAGCGCTGCCGGGGGCACCTGAGCCCCGCGCGGGCAGCCCAGCCCGCACCCTGCCGCGGGAGAGAGGGGGAGCCCTGGGGGACCCCCACTTACATGGAAGTGATGTTCCTTGAGATGTCCGTGATATTGATGCTCGTGTTGCCATTGCTGCTGCCTGAATCCTGCCCTTCCAAGAGAGGGAAGAGGTTCCCATCATCCGGCTTCTTGCAATTGATGTCTGTCTTGCTGCAAAGACAATTAGCAGGGCAAGCCAGCACCGAAAGCAGATAGTCTCCCCAAATGCTCCAGAGCAAAAATACCCTCCAGAAAGTGCACTTGGTAGGGCAAAGAGAGACATCCATCTCCGATTGCTGCTTCTAAAAAAGAGGAGGAGGAGGAAAGGGGGGATGGAGGGAGGGGAAGGGGGGGAAAGGGGGAAGGAAACAAAGACAGAGGGAGGAAAAAGAAAAAAAAAAAACAAAACCAAAAAACCCAACAACAACAAAACCTCAAGCGATCAGCTGCAAAAATCCTCCAGCAGATGAAATCATGCTGGCAGCTGGCTGGGAGAGGCTGTAATTCCCGCTAGGGCAGCGGCCGCGGCCGCGGGCGGGGATGGATGCATGCCGGCCCGGCCGCCCGCCGCTCCCGCAGCCGCTCCGGAGGATCGCAACGGGAGGCTGGGGAGGGAGGGATGGGAGGGGAGGGAGGGAGGGAGAGAGAGAAGCAGCCGAGGAAATAAATAAATAACAAAAACGGTGCGAAAGTCACCAAGTCCCACCTACTGGGCAGAATTAAAATTGACACACCTGCAAAAAAAACAGACAGAGGGAGAGGAGGGGGCGATCTCCCCTTCCCATCTCTTCCCTCCCCCGGCCTGGCCAGCCCTGCTGCGGCGGGCACAAAAAGCAGGGGAGGAGGTGGAGGAAGAAGAGGAGGAGGAAGGCTTGCAAAGAGAACCGGGCTCCGCAATAAAAAGGATTCCCCACCCCCCTCCCTCTCCGCTAAAATCAGTGTAGGAGGAGGGGGAGGAGAGAGGGGAAAAACCCCGCTGCTGGAGCCCAGCTCAGCCCTGGGAGCGGAGGAAAAGTTGAAGCTGGGGTTAAATTTGTGGTGGGAGAGAGCAGAGGGGCTCTGGCTCGGCTCCTGCTTTCTCAAGCTCTTTTGGAGGACGATGCTGCCTTTCGCTTGGTCGTTGGGTGGGTTTCCCCCCCCCCCTCCTCCCCCAACCCGGACATAAGGGTGGAGAGGAAAGAGAGATTAAACTGAACTGGAAGAGAATAAAAGCCAGTGTGGATTACAGCAATTTAATTTTTTTTTTCTTCTTCTTCTTTGGAAGATCCTAGCGAGAGGCAGATCAGACGGCTGGGTGTGAAAAAAGCGACTGAAGAGCACCCAGGAAGGACTTTCTAGAAAAGATGCAAACCCCCCCCCACCCCCAAGCCCCTAAAAAATGCACTGGGGACCCAGCCGGCTGCCGGGAAGTGCAGGTAGGAGCACCCAGGGTCGGGGCTCCCGTCCTCCCTCCCCTGGCTTCCCCCTTCCCTCCTGCAGCAGATTCTGCAATCAGACATGCAAAAAAAAAAAAAAAAAAAAAAAAATCCTGAAAGAGGAAGACTGAAGTGTTGAAAAGGCTGAGCTCAGAGCGCCGAAATGGCATCAGGAGAGCAGTGAGTGCGAGCTGAACAGCAGAGCGAATTAAGATGCATGGTGCATTTTTGGCAAGCACAAACCCAAGCAGATCAGAGCTCTGCTTAATTTGCTCTGCTTTTCCACAGCGTTTTTCTGCATGCCTTTTTTTTTTTTTTTCTCTCTCTCTCTCTCCCCAATAGTTTCATGTCTCTGCTCCTCTGCACAGAGACACAGCAATAAAGGGATGGTGCTGCAGGCAGGAGCACGGGCAAAGGGAGGAATTACAGGTGTAGGACTCTACGTATTTCAAGGGTCTAGTTCTGCCAGGCACAGGGCTTTGCACAAGGAGGAGAGGCAGCACTGGCTGAGCCAGCACCTTCAGACTCTGGCTCAGAATCACCCAGAATCATCCTGCTCCAGAAGGGGCAAGAGGACTTGGAGGGAAAGAGGGAAAATCACTCCACCACACTGAGAGGATTTGCAACTGGGATTCATGCACCCATGGCCCTCTGCAGGGAGCCTGTCCCAGTGGGACACGGGCAGGGCTCCTGCTTGGGCAAGTCTTCACCCATTGCTGCCCAGCCACGTCAGAAGCCCTGGGAATGGCAGTGGTGTGCAAGGGGCTGCTCATTCCAGGGGATCAGACCTGCTACCACAGGGTCTTCTGGGGTGCCAGGCAGCTTCACCAGGGTTACTCCTGCCAGGACTCCCTAGGGAAAGCAGTTCCATTGGGCTAGAGATGAAATGTCAAGGTGGGAGGGCTGTTTTCTCCCTGAGCCCCACCTCTTCTGAATTACCGAAGTTAAATACCTGAAGCAAAAGAGGTCACTGGAGTGCCTGGCACTGTAAGAAAGAGGAGCACAGGGGAGCATTTTGTAAATTCCCACTCCCATGAGAAGCATCTCCCATCCAGAGGCACCACAGAGGAAAACATCCAGGTGTATTTTCTACTCCCTGCCGCAGTTTCCCCACCCGTGTCAGAGAGATGCCATCCTTGCGGCTCAGCCCTGTGACCAGACTGCAGAAGACACTGGTGGAGGGCACCATGTCATATTCCCCTGTCCATGGGGAACACCAGGCATCCCACCATGCTCAGTCAGCATGTGGGCTCCTCTGCCAGCAGCACATGGATTAAGGGTGTCACACTACCCCAAAGCCAGTGCCCAGCATGACTCCAGGGCTTCCTTTATACTGGAGCTGGTGCAAGGTCACAGACTCTTCGTGGCACTTGACATCAATCACGCCATCACACATAAAACCAGTGTGAGGCCATCAGCATACCCTGGCATGTCACCACAGGGTAAATCACAAGTGGGGACACATTCAGGGGGCACACACTCTCCTTGGGGACCCACAGCAAGGCTCTCTTCTGAGCAGATCTGCACTGGGACCTGGAGGAAACCACTGTCACCTGCAGGAAGTGCTGTCACCTGGAGGTGCCAGGGTGGCACTGCTTGGCCAGGGCTGCACGCATGAGCACCCTGTCCCTCTGTCCCCCAGGGTGTGGGGTCACCCCTTGGCCTGGAGCAGAGTACAACTGCTAACAAAGCCCAAACACAGTCAGAGAAGTTTTCAGGTCCCCTGCAATCCAGCTACCAGCTTTGCCCTCGGCTTGCAAAGCCAAGGTTTAACCCACAGAAAGTTGGGGAGGTCTCAGGTTGGTTGTCCCGGGTGTGGGGGACACAGGAGCCCACCCACCCCTATGACTTTCCCACCCCACTCTGCCACCTGGTGTCAGGCAGGCCCTGCTTCAGCAGCTGATGAGAAGGATTTGTGCCAAGCCACGTCCTCCCCTGCCACTAATAGATAAATCTGCTCTTGCAGAGGAAACGTGGCCAGGAAAGTGGGGGAATGGGATGAGCAGAGCATCCAGCTGGGTGCCCCAGGGCAGGAAGAAGAGGCTGCAGTGACAGCAAAGTCTCTGCCACAGAGGGCAGATGAGCCACCAGGCCCCTGGTCCTGCTTCCCCTGCCCAAACCCAGCTCCCCTCACCTGTGCATGGACAGAGAGGAGATGATGCCCAGCAAGGGCAGTGCTACCATTGCACACCCAGAGCCAAAAGAGGATGGGAGTAGTTGGGAGCTGCCCGTGGTGGGAACACATCATTCCTGCTTCCAACCCTGCCTCCATCCCTCACTCCTGTCCCTGTGGAAGAGGGAGACAGGAGCAGGGCATGAGTGATGGGGCTGTCAGAGCACAGAGATGGTATCTCAAGCAGAGGCCTTGCCATTATTGCTGTGAGGGATGCTGGCAAATTGCTCTTTCAAGAAGCATCTCCATGAAGAATGAAATCAGTGCTTCCTGTGAGAACTCTGCCCCACAGGAGCTCAGGGGCTGGGTTTCCTCTGGCCTTTGGGAGCCTCCGGAAATTCCATGGGATGCACTTGGCCAAAACTAAACCCAAGTTCCTCTGCAGAGAGCCCCATCTGCCCCATCCCAGCTGCCCTCTGTGTGGGGACACAAGTTGCTATTGAAACACTCATCCCACAAAAAAAAAAGAGCAGGGCTAGGCAGTCCCTGAGGAGCTCCTGACCACAGACAGAGGTGAAGGCAGCTGTTTGGTTTTTGGTTCTACTCTTCCCACCTTTGACCTCTCACTCCCAGGCTGGCCATCCCCTGGGGACAATCTTTCCCCTTGCCACCCAGCATCACAGGTAAAGGCTGCCCAACGCACTGCTTGCCTCCCGAGGACTGCAAACACCACAGCCCCTGGGGGCACGGCCAGAGAAAGATCCGTGGTCTGATATCTGCTCAGTCATCACCAGCTCCGACATCCACTCGAGCCTCTGATCTCCGTATCGATCCGGCAGGCCCGCGCTGAGGCTCGCACCGCCCGCTCCCTCTTACCAGAACACCACTCCCGCTCACTGAAAATGATGAGCTGACATTTTCCTAGGCCCCCTCCCGTCCAGGAGCCTCTGCAGATCTGCCGACAGCCAGGACCACTTTGCACACCTCTGACAGGCAGCCGGCCCCGGGCGGGCGGAGCTGCTCGGCAGCGGTGCCGGGCAGGGAACGGGGTGTGAGCTCTGGCAGGAGAGGCAGGGAAAAGGGGGCTGTGCTCTGCCTTGGAAATTCACCTGCAGGTTCATGTGCCCCTTTGCAGAGAGACCCCAAAAACCACACATTAGAGAGGGTCCAGCTTGCAGAGTAAATGCCCAGGCGCTAGTGCCAGCTTTCAGGGAGGGGTGTCAGGGTTGGTTTGAGGGCACAGCATCCACCACTGAGATGGACTGCAGGAGGAAAATATCAGCCCCTGCGGTGCCAAGAGGCATTTGCCTCTCACCTGAGCTGTGCAGGCACACAAGCATCAAAAGTGTTGCTCCCTGAAGAAGTGCTCCTTGTACCCACCACCCTGGGAAGCACTCGGAAGCATCTTTTGATCTGATGTCTGTATTGCTTTGTAAGTGCTTGGCAGGAGGACCCCTGTGCAGCAGGGAAGGTCACATCCTGAACTTGGGTCAGCATGGCCCTGGGAACCTGCAGGAAGAACAGCAGGAAGGGGGCCAAGGAAAGGTGTGTGGGACAATCATTTCTGGGCAGTGACAGCTGTGTGATGAAAGGTGAAGATCTCAGCTCAGGGACGTCTACTCCCACAGGCTGGTCTCCAGTGACGTCCTCCAAGCTTGTTGACCTTGGCCATGCTGTGGACATGTGGGCACAAGGGCAGGATGAAGCTATCTCAGCTGATGTCCTGCTCGTAAACTCTACAAGGCTGATAACAAAGTGTAGGGGAAAGGATCTGGCTGAGAACTCTTTGCTCAAATTATTGGGAACAAAAAATCAGGAGAAAACATATTCGAGTGAGGTCTAAAGAAACAGCCTTGTCACGAAGATAACAAATATTGCTGTGCTTGCATTCAGTGTTGGGACCTGAACCTGTCTCCCACTTAGGCAGCTCCTGAATTAATGTGCCTAGCCAGGGAAAAGGTCTGGTCGTGGCTGCAATGTCCAAGAGGTGGTCCGGGGAGGATGTCTGCAATTAATTTTTTTTAAAAAAGAAACTGAAACGAGGGTCTTATAAAGCCCAAGGAATATTAGAAGGAATAACGTGGGGCAGATTATAGCTGCCATCAAGGCAGCTCTTTGATCTGGCAGCAACGCTCGGCAGGGCCGGCCCCTCTCCAGCCGGGGGAAAGAGGAGCACTCTGACACCGGGATGGGGAAGCAGGGGCCGGGCTGCAGAGCCTGAGGGCAGCTGCTGGGAGAGGAGCTGGGGAGGGAGCTGCAAAGGAGTCCCAGGAGGCACTTGAGATGGCCGTGCTGCAGGCAGATAAGGGGAATTACAGTCTCAGCATTGTTGCTCTGATGTCCTGCCATCTGCACCTCTCTCGGGGCATTTTACACGCTCAGAGCCACTGGCTTGTGGGCACCAGCCAGGAAATTCGTGATGTGAGTGTCTGGGACACGCGGTCAAAGACACAACCCTTGCCAGGACAAAGGAGCAGAAGCAGCCATCATGTTCCCCCATGATTTTCCCCAAATCAAGTCTGTCCATTCAAAAATCCCACATTCCTAATTCAGTCTCTTAACAGACAAGTGGAGTATTTGGGACTGCAGTGGGGTCACAGAGTGCCTGGAATATCCCATACTGTAGGACGTCGGTGTAAGAAAAATCGCTCCAGATTTTAAAATTAACCAAAATCAATTGATTAATTAGGCCACAAGCCTTCAGCTTTTTTTCAAGCATGTTTTTAAGAACAGCAGGAAGAGCTACATCCATGCCAAGTCCTGCTTCCTTGCACTGTGAGGTTCCATCCAAGTATCCTGATCCTCCAGCCAGGCACTGTACCCCTGGGAGCTTCCCTCAAGAACCACTGCCTGGTTCATGGAAACTCAGGCGGATGCTGACATGTTGGGGAGGAAACTGTACACAAGGAATAGTGTCCATGACACACACCTCATCAGAGAGGTCACAGTGCTCGTCTCGGGCCCTCACCAAGGCCCCAGGTTGAACCACAGCTCACTGGAGAATCGATTCCTCCTTGCCCTGAGCTCTTCCCTGCACATGGGCAGAGAATCATGTTCCATATCCCCATCCACCCTTGTGAGGAAGCAAAATTGCTTTAGGATCAGCTCCCCATCCTGTTCATGCCTCCAAATCTGTTACTGAACTTTCTTCTGGGGGAGTTTGTTGGGTGCCAGAGCAGGGTTAAGCAAAGAAGAAACCAATATGGTACGACTCTTCATAAAACGATTGGCCAAAATCTTTTCGTAGGGTTCTGCTTCCCAAATAAGTCTGATGAATTACTCTTATCTACAGCAGGGTAGGGAAGGCAGCTTTTACCTGATATCCTTCCCAAGCATCAGGATGAGGGACTTGCAGCCCCCACAGCTCACTGGGGAGATGGATGAGGCCCCAAAGGGGCACCATTTCTAAATTCTCTGCTATCTCTCTCAGCCCAAGGATGAGCTGGGGCAACAGCTGCTTGAAATGGTCATTTGGTCCATCAAAGGATTCAGGAAACCTTCAATCACTTTAAATGTCTCTTCATCCCATAACAGGTGCAAGTGAGACATCTGGTCCCACTCCCAACCCACCACACAGGGAGAAGTGACCATGCCAAACCCAAAGCAGCCAGGACCCACAAATCCTGGCTTAGCCAGCAGCCCTGGGATGAGCAAGAAGGACTCTGTCCCAGCTACCTCACCTCACTGGAGAAAAGTGAGCAAATACAGGCTGCTCTCCCTCAGCAGCTGGTGGCATCTGTGTTTTCCTACTTTGATGCCTCTCCAGCATCACCTGAAAGCTGGAGCTCCTGGAGCAGAAGGTGACAGGCTGGCAGCAGCCCCAGCAGCAGGACTGTGCCTCTGAGCCCTCCTCTTCGGGCACTGCCACCCTTGTTTCTCGACATGGGTTTACAAAGTCGGTAACAACCCCACTAATGCAGCATCTCATCTCATCTCTCCCTGCCCAAGGATGACAGCAGCTCAATGGCATCACTGTGTTTTGATCCCCTGTGCCAGACTTCCTGGGCACACACTGGGAGCTGACACCACCTTACAGAAGGGGGCCTTGCTGTGGGGGAAAGAGACCTCACGAGCTGTGCTCACTTGGAGAGAAAGAGGGGCTTGGAGGGGGGTTCCAAAGGAAAGCCCTTGATGTTCCCGTGGGACTGGGCTAAAGAGGTTAGCCTGGGAGAACCTGGGGCACACAGATGTATTGGTGGGATTGTCCTCAAGGTGGGGCAGGAGGTCCCCAGGTCATCCCCCCTAACAGTGCCCTCGGCCCCCGTGAGCCACAAGGGGAATTGAGGGCAGGAGCCTGGTGTGTGAGCTGTGGCCACGTCCTGCCAAAGTATCTGCAATAAACAGATCAATAATTAAGGGAGGATGTACATTAGCCTTTGAACACACTCCAGGTAGAGCTTATTTTAACCTTCCCAGGCAAGAGTGTGGGGTGAACAAAGGTGGGGGGCCTGCAGTGAGGCTGCAGGAGGATGAGGTGTGCATTACAGAGGAAAATGGAGGATCAAGAGGAGGAGGGAGGCAAGTTGCAGGATTAGGGACATGTGTGGGAAGCAGCCAGCTGGGGGAACCATAGGGGGCCAAGTGGAAGAGGGCTGCAGGCATTTGCAGCAGCACGCCAAATAATTGCAATGATCTCTCGTGTCATTTTGGTTGGTGACAGGCACCAGCAAGGTCAAACTAGAGGTCCCTGTGCTCATCTGGGACACACTGCAGGGCAGGAAAGCAGCAGAGGACACCAGCAAGCCCTGAAGACATCTGGGCACCGGTGTCATATTGTTCTTCACACTGGCACTGGTATCACCCCTGCTCTGACACATCCCATAGCAGCAGGGAAAAGTCAGAGCCCAAGATCTCACAGTGTAGGTAAATCTGAAAGGGGTAAGTGCTGACACCTTTCAGCCCGTGGTCGAGCAGTTCTCAGCACTGAGCGATTCCCCCATCACCCCACCAGTCTGAAAAAAGGCCCTCCCCATCCTTACACAGAAAGGTTGACATGATTTATGCCTATAGCACATCCAAGCTTGCTTGCCACAAGCTTCTGCATTTGGGCTAGTGCTGGAAACCACACAGGAGCATGAGCTAATGTGAGACACAACCCATCTTCTCAGCAGGATGGGGTCCCCAGAGCCCATCTCCCCATTCCCCCCTCCTTGTGCTCAGTACCTTCTCCCCCCACCAGGTAAGGCTGTGGTTTGTGACAGTCAAGCTCACCAACAGTGGGCCCAGCAGCAGCTTTAGACAGAGCCCTGCCAAACATGCTCCTCCCAGGGAGCTGGGGAGGCCCTGGGAAAACCCTGCAGGCTTGGAGACGGACCTCTCCCAGACAGAGCTGATTTGGTCCCCAGTCTCAAACAATGGAGTTTCCCCCCAGCAAAGAGCTTCAACAATGAATAACTATCAGTGAAACACTTGTAATGCAGTTCAGATGAGTAAAATAAATAAAAGAGATTAATGACTGATTAAATATTAAAGGATGGCTTTATTTTTTTTCAAATACACAGAACATTGCACACAGCTGAAATCTGGAGATAGCACCTAGAGGTGAAATGACCAAGGAGACCTGAAATGACACCAGGTTCTTCCTGGTGCTGTAATGAGGAGCATCTTGATGGAGACCTCTGCTTCCCACCATGACAGAGGTGGGTGCAGCAGCCATCTCATGTGCAGATTATTCAAATGGAATTTCTACAGTCAAACAGATGAGCCGAGCCTGCAGACCAGGCTGTGCCAGTCTGACCTGTCTGTGCACAGACCTGGCTGTGCTGAGCAGACAGATTCAGGAGCAGTTGTTTCATCGTGCTACAGGGTTCCCCTCACTCCCTCACCTCCCACAGTGATGTGTCAGAGCATCTAACCAAGTTATGATAAATATTTCCACCTATTGCTTATTAACACTGGCAAGGAGAGAGCTCCTTCTCTCACCAGTCCTGCCACAAGAGACACCAGCACATCCCAATCAAAACAACAGGAAAACAAGGTTTTGCATGGCCCAAAGTACAAGTCCCATGGCTCAGACACAGAAGCCCCAGGCTGAGCAACCAACAAACCTCCATGCAGGGAAAACACAGGAAGAGTGCATGGTCACTTCACAGGCAGTTTGCACTGGGATCAAAATACATATTTTGTTATGGAATAATTCCTTCAGCACCATCAGGTTCTTTGCTCCATGCCCAAAATCCTGCCAGAGGGGGCTGCTCCTAAACACAACTCCCTTTCAGGGTTATTGCAACTGAGTGAAAACATTGTTCATGGTGCTAACTTTATTTTTTCTTGCTAAGGAGGAGTCCAAGGGGCGATGGAGCATCACACATGCACCAGCCCCATCTCTGGAGAAAACTACTGTCCTGCTCCCATCCCTTCCCCTGCCATGTCTGAGTGGCCACAGCCACTGCCCAAGCAAGGAGCAGGATGCTGCTCAGTTAAAATCCTGATTATTAGGAACTCAAAGGGAAAGGAATGAATGAGTGCCAAATGGCGAAGGATAAAATCAATATAGGGAGAGCTGTTATTTAAGCTTCTGAGCTCCGGGGTATTACAAACATTGGAGAGCACTGAAATAAAAATGATACATAAAGTGACAACATCATCATGTCTGTATAACTGACGCCCTTAGCAGCTGTTTGGTCTGAACAACAGAAGTAAATCCAAATCTGTGCCTGTAGCCCAGGGCTGTCTGGCATTCCTAAGGGGGCACTTCGTGATCAGAGAGAGAGGAAATTACAGGGTATTTTTGCCAACCAGATAGTTTTTAACCTGCTTTGGCCACCATGCCCTGGAAGGCTGGAGGATCACATAGTCAGCAATCAGTCTACAGACTGCACACTGAAACTTCTGAAGGAGGTTGGATCTTTGCTAGAGGTGGAGGGGACCCCAGGGGCATCCCAGCAGCTTCAGGGGTACAGGGTGGCAGTGGGGTTCCCTGAGGGAAGGAGCCAGCCCCCTGCCATGGCCAGGGTCTGCCCTTGCAGGACACATTCCCTTGGCCAGCCCTGAATCAAACTGCACTGCACAAGCAATGCTGAGGACAGATCCTGCAAACCAGGAGTGAAAAGACCAGGCTGGCAAGTAACGTGTCCTTCCTTTGCCTCCAAGGCTTCCCGACACCCTCTTATCACCCTTTAAAACTTCTCCACACCAACACGAAGCAATAATGTCTGTTTCTCTCTATTGGTGGAAAACCGAGATGATTTTTTTTTTTCCAGCTTTCTATGCCTCTCCAGCATCTCTCCTCCTGTTGACCAGACCCTGGCAGCTTGTCAACTCCCCCAAAACTGCCTTCAAGCTGTTCCTCACTGCCAGCCCCCCACTGCACCCTCCTCCCTGGGGCTGTGTGGGTGTCACTGTTGCCACCGGTGGCGGGTCGTAGTCACCAGTGTCGCGGTACCCGGGGGCCCCCAGCAGCCGCCTGGGGACAGGTGGGGCTGCAGAGTGTCACGGATGGAGCCACGAAGCAGCGCTGAGTGCTTTGGGAGGCAGGGGACACCTCGGAGCTGAAGGAGAGGGTTGCGGGAGGATGCTGCAGTGCCGGGATTCGCACTGCCACCTTAGGGAAAGCCAAAGAAATGCTTAACCTGAGAGCGGGAAGCGTTGGCACTCTCGCCTTGGCTTGAGGACCAAGCAGCTCCTGCGAGGCCAAGGCAGGGTTTAACCTCCCGGCAGCGAGGGGAGCTGCGGGGGGAGCGCTGTGTTAACCCCGCTTAGGGCTGCGCCTCCGGAGCTGCCGCTGCATTAACTCGGCTCTGGGAAAGCGCCGGCCCCGCTCCAGCGCGGGCAGGAAAAGACTTTTAGCACAGCCCAGCCATTACTGCACCATCGTTATGGGTGTGCTGGAGGGAGAGGAGCAGCCTCCAGCTCCCACGGCACCATTTATCCTCCCGGAGCTGCTCGGGGATGCACTGACAGGATGCGCTGGTGTAAAGCGAGACGGTACCGGGGCCAAAGGAGGCACCAGAGCCGCGCCCGTCGGCACCAGGGCAGTGAGGGCGATCCCAGTGTCTGTCTGGGATGAGGAGTGCGATCCCAGCGTCTGTCTGAGGTTGGGGTGGCCAAGCTGGATGGGCACAGGGAGGGGACAGAAGTTCTTTCCTCCTTGCTCGCCTCAGCATGCTGCTGCAAAACCTGGGAAAACACAGTATGGCCCCCACACCTTCTGTGCCCAAACTGCCTTGGGGCAAAATCCCCGTGGTTCGTTCCTTTGGCTTTGCCCACCTTCTCTCAGCCCTGCAGCTCCAGGATGAGCTCACACCTGCTCTGATGTACCCCACAGGGCTGTGGTTTTCTCCTACCCTCCTGCTGCACCCAGCTGCCAAGCAGGAGAGGTGGGGAAGGAAAAGAGGAAATTTTTGACTGTGAGCTTTCTGAAGAAGAACTGGGATCAGTGCTGTTTTGAGAGAGGAGAGGGGTCAGCAGGAACAAAGCAGGAGGGGCAGGGATGCAGGGTGTGGGATGCTGACAGCATCATTGGGATGGGATGGGATGGGATGGGATGGGATGGGATGGGATGGGATGGGATGGGATGGGATGGGATGGGATGGGATAGGTTCAGGTGCTGCAGGGCATGGCAGAGATCTGCCCTCTGAAACATCAGGACTGCAGAAGTGGCTTGGCAGGACAAGGAGCTGCTGGCAAGCACATCTGGAGAGTAAACACAGGTCAGTAGAAGAGGAAAAGTCTAGAGAAACTTGAGAGCGTTGCCTGCTTTCTGCTGCACCTGCTGCTTGCAAGCTTTCCTGCTTTGGGAGAGAGGTGGAAGGTCCCAGATACAGCCGCAGACACTTCCAATGTCACAGGTTTCTCCCAGCCTCTCCAGAGTTCCTGGATTTTTATTCTTTCCACCTCCTCCCAAGTTCTCACACACATCTCTCCCAGTGATGCTCAGCTCCCACACCTGACCCCAGCTGAAGATGCAGCACAGAGCATCTCTGTGGTGGGTGGTTACACTGCACTTCGCCCACTGCAAGTGTTGGGAGTAGGGAAGAAGAAGAAAGGAAAATGAAATAGAAGCAGAAAAACAGCCTCCAGGCTCTGCCTCCGTTTCTGTGAAACTTCAACTAAGTGGCAAAAAAATGAGGAAAGCAGGAGTTTTCCCATTCTGTTCTACACAGACTCTGTTTCCAAAGTGGGCAGCACAACAGGATGGGAGGGCAAGGAAAAGGCAGATGTCACCTCATAGATATCCTCAAACCTTAACCCAGGAGCACTGGGAGCCAAGAGAAACTTGCCCAGCTGAAGCCTCCCTGTAAGCAGCAGGTTAAGGCAGGTTTCCTTGGATACAGGGAGCACTCCAGCTGTTTAGTAAATGGCCAAGAGAAAACTCCAGCCTTGCTTTACAAGACAGGCAGGGATTGATGCCACCCTCTTCTGGCTGCTGCGGAGCTGGGAAGAGGATGCTCCAGGGCTGGAGGCATAGCTGGGTGCTGATTGCAGTTGGAGGGAACAGCAGTGTGGGGAGGGTGCTGATGCCTCCTGGGCTGGGATGTAGGAAATATGGGATGTGTTGATTTTCACACTGGTCCCCTGCAAAGTGCCCATCTCTAGTGAGTGGATGAGGAAGGTCCAGCTTTAGTACAGTGGATAATCCATGCATGATGATGAGCAAGGTTCCTTACAGATAATTTAGTGCCAAGGAGGGTGCACCTGGAGATGCTGAGGGGTGCTCCCATATCTGCACTCACATCCCAAGCTGTGTGCCATGAGCAGGCCTGCAGCCCCTGGCAGTCTGTTGAACTGCCTGGCCAGGAGCTGTGTGCAAAGGAGACTCACCAGCAGTGTCCTCACCAGGGTGGCAAAAGGGGTTTTCCAAGTAATTAAGCAAGTAACCGGGGCTGGGTAAAATCTTGTGAAGAGACATGACATGCAGCTCAGTTCGTGACTGGAAAAATGGACTGCAAGCAGCTCCAATGGGAAACACAAGATGGAAGAAAGAAATCCATGTATAAGGTAAGGGAGCAGATCTTCTGCCCTTCAAAATCCACCTACAAGCCTGGGCCCCGAGTTCAGAAGATGCCAAGAGAGACAGACCCAATGGGGAGTTGTTGAGACAGTGTTGGCAATCCAGATTCTCCATATCCCTGTGTCTCTGTGGCAGCACAGCAGATCAAAAGGAGCTGGCTGGAAAAAGGAAAATGAAATTCAAGGAGTGTTCTATTCATCTGATATAGCACTTTCTTCTGTTTTAAGCTGATTTTTTTTGGAGATGTCTAAACAGAGACAAGGACAATTCTTCATGGGAGATGAGACTGCCACTAGGACGACCATCCTGGAAATCACTGAAGTGAGATTTGGCCAGCCTTCAAAACAAAGACAATGTGGCTGCTTTAATTAGAGGGAGAGGATCTACAACTGCACGTCCCTGATAGATGCCCAATTAATACAGTCCAGCAATTCTTGGGACAGTGACAGAGAACCCTGTTTGGGCTCCCCCAGCCATTTTTCAATCCTGCTTCATCTTTGCCTTTGCTCCATCAAGTCATCGTTAGGCAAACGCTCAGAGATGACACCAACAGCTACACAGGGGAGAGCAAAGCTTCCACATCAATGCACATGACTTGACAATGCAAATAGCTCAGGATACACACTGCATGAGTATATATTATTAAGCAGCAATAAATGAACAAATTTCCCGTACTCGCCTGGTGGGTACAGGAGGGAGGATTCAGGAAAGGCCCAGGGAACTGACAGCCTGAATCACTCCCTTCCCAGCTTGTCTCTATCGAGTGGCTCGTTTGCTCTGGGTATTTGAAATCGATTCAATTAACATTCTTTATGCATTCACGTATAATAAAATAGGGACAATTAAACCTAATAAAACTCAGGTAGCTGTGTCCTACCCTCATTATGCCTTCTTGTTCCCCTTACAGCCTCCCAAGAGAGGCCAGGGCATACCTGATGGATTCAAATGGGGCAGGGTCAGCCAATACAGCCCTGCTTTGTAAAGTTCCAGATGTCCAAAACCCCAGAGAGAAGTGACACACACCAAGCTCCCATTCCTGCATTGGCTCAGAGATAGCCCACGTGAAGAGGTGGCCTACAATGGATGGGTTGGACACTTGGGGAAGGTATTGAATAGGGGTCTTCCCCATTACAGATGGGCTCAAACTGAACCAATGTAGCGAAATGGAAAGCAAACACTTGGCTGTATTGAAGTAACCTGGGAGCTCACCATGCCTTTGAGACCTGGATGGCACAGGGAAATCCCATAATCTCCTTTGGAAGTCTGGCCCTGATGTGAGCTGACAATAAGATGCTCCCAGTATTGTCACTAAAGAAGTGGGAGAGGCCAAGTATAGCCCACAGGCACAGCCATGGAGAGACCCCATAGAGGTCTGGGTCATTCCATGGGTGAAAATCCAGGGTTTTAGCAGCTGCAGTGGTGGGATGAAGGAACAGACCTTTGGATGATCTCCTCTCAGGGTCCACCCACCAGACTGGAGCATCTCTCACCAGCAGGGTCTGGTGTGCACACAGAAGAAGGACCAAGGCCATATCAAGTTGAAAGCAGGGTTAAGGACCCAAGAAGTTAAATGGAGAGCACTGCATTTCTCCCCCAGAATTGGATGAAGAGCGTGTGGTTATGAGCATGGCCATCAATGAACCACAAAGCCTTTTAGCATCCATTATTTGCAACTGCTGCTGAGCAAACAAATGTGACCACATCAGTCACCAAGCCCATCCCCAGATGAAAGCTGTTCACATCAGCCGATGCCTCCCCCCAGGAAAGAAGAGCTGACCCTCAGGGAGTGTGGTACAAACCCATCCCCCTTTCCCTTCTGTGGACTTGTCAGAAAGAGACAAAATGGGGTATCTCACCCCACCTCCCTCTATCATGCCCCCTTCACAGGGGTCACCATGGCCCTTGAATGATCACCATGGGCCAAGTTTTCCTCCCCATGTCAGCTAAGTCCCACTCACAGGCAGGTTCGGGGGTTGTGCACATTCCCACCAGAATCCTGTTTGCAGCCTGCAGCATGGAACAGCTGAGGACCCCAACGTGGGCAGCAGCTCCTAGAGATCTGTGTGAGGACTTTATTTTCAGCTCCACACCACCTCCCTGATGTAGAGGAGGTCCAAGGCAGGGTGTCAGCCCAACGGGGGTCAAAAAAGGAGGCTCTCCCGGGCGGCCAGGGGAATTTGGCTGGCAGCCTAAGGGCTGGTTTAACTGAGCAGATGCTGGGCTCCCTTGGCTGAGCAGACAGTGAAGAGCCCTGCAGGTGCCTCTTCCCAACCGCAGCCCTGCCCTGGCTTCAGAGAGAAGGCTAGTGCTTTGCCAGACACTGGAACCCATGCACCCCTCCACCTGCTTGCCTGTTTATACTCAGGCTGCCAGCCAGGGTGGTTTGTTTATTTATTTTATTGGTCTTTCTTTCTTTTCTCCCCCTTCTACTCCTCTCCCTTTTCCCTTTTGTCTTCTTTTTTTTTTTTTTTTTTTTTTTTTTTTTTTTTTTTTTATGAGTTGTGCCGCACTTCTTGGTAAAGCACTTTAATCCATTTTAATGCCCCAGTTCTGCTCCTCAGTGACAGCCTGGTGGTTACTCTAATGCGTCCTGCTCACCTCGGGGTTACTAATGAGGTCATGGCGTAGGCAATCTCCAAACTGAATAATTCACTAATCAGATGCTGCAGACTCCAGTGGTAAAATTTATTTCTGACACCTAAAACAGCAAATGGGTTTGTGGACCCAGACACGTGCGCACGGGCCCCACGCACGCTGCTCTCTTTCTGCAGAGCTATTTTTGGTGAACTGGGGCTGTGCCATATATTTAATGGTGGGTCTGACCACAAGGAAGACTATCTCACACCAAGCTCAAAGCAAGGAGGAACTTGGTGTGACAGACAGGTGTGTTGGGCATCTCCATGGATTGTCTGACTGAGTGTGACAAGACAAAGATCTGGGGACAAAGGCACTCTTGCGCCACATGCAGAGACTCTGCTGCCAGTTTTCCCCTGGCCTTTGCCTTGCCTGCCCAAAAACCTGGAGAGACTCACCATCGATTTAGGCACAAAGAGCTAAGGAGTCTTTGGACTAAGGACCAGTTTTAGTCTTTTATGTCCTCATAGCTGGAAAATAGCAAAACCCTGCATTGAATTGCACCATCCTCTGTGGAGGGTTTGGTGCTGGCATTGCTAATCCCTGCTCCTTCTAGGACCAGTGTCCCAGATCTCCTGTCACCTCTGCCACTTTATATTACTCAAATAACATCACCTGAGGTCCCTCTTTTCCCTTTTCTCTATTGAAACAATGTCCATCAATTCTATGTGTGTAGTGGTTTGAAAGCAAAACAAAAGAGAGGCTCCAAGTCAGAGATACAATTTAATAGGAAAAAAAAGGAAAAAAAGTAAAATAAAATAGAAGCAATAATACAAAAGACCACTGACAGAGTTAGAATACAGCCTGAGCGGAGTGGTGGAAGCAGTCCAGATGAGGTGGTCTTCCTGAAGTAGTGATCCTGCAGAAAGGTCTGGTAGCTCGGGTCCTCTAGGAATCCAGTGGGTAAGCGGCCCTCTGGTGTTCAGAGCCTCAGCTTATATCCAGGCTGGAATGCTTGGTTCCTCCCTCTGGGCGGAGCATCTTACAATGGGATGGTGAGTCATGTGATAAGGCCTGATGGGCCCATTGACAGTAGATAGTCCAGGAGGGGGTTATCTGTGAGTTGTGTGGCAAAGGTGCCGATGGGCCCATTAACAGAAGATAAGCCAGAGTGGAGGAAGCAGGGAGCACTGCCTCACCTGGTTTCAACAGTTCATGAAGATGGTGATAGAATATACTTCAACCCAGGACAATGTGCCACCCCCAAGCACCTTCAAGAGAGGAAATTACAATAATCCAATTAATTAGAATTGTTAATAACAAAAGGCGCAGGGTGTCATTAATGATAATTAACATTTCCTATTCCTAGAGGCACAGTGGTCTGAGAAATTTTGCCTCTCCATTGCTAAGGCAGACAAGAGGTGGCTGGTGGTGTTGATGGATCCCCATCACGGGGGGCATGTTGACAGAACATCCCCCTTTTCCGTGGACCTGAATCAACACTGCCTCAGCAGACAGAGTGGGAAAACCCTCCAGAGTTTTCCCTCCAGGCTCCATTGGTGCCACGGAGGGGCTGTGTTTCCCTTGGAACTGCATGTCCTCCTCCTGAGGGTTCCTCTGCAAGAGAGGGAAGGAAGGGCTGGGGATGTTTGGGTGGCAAATGGCTCTGTGGATGGGAAGTGCAAGGGCCGGAGGGGGATCAACTCTGTTGACGAGGATCTCACAAGGCATGGAAGGGCTCCACCTCTTCCAGCTGGATTTGGGCTGTGCTGGGGGGAAGAAAGGGCACAGAGCTCTTTCAGAGAATAGCAGCTCCCTGTCAAAAGCTGAAGATGCTCTGAAATGAGGTGGTGAGGAGATGGCAATGATGCTGGACACATGGAGGGGCCCATTCAGGAGTCCAGCTGAAGGAGGAATAACTGCTGGACCTGGCTGCAACAGTGCTGAAATCTTTGTCCCAGCCAAAATGTTTCTTGGAAACAAGCTGTTTTCCACAGCCAGGAAAGGTGAGAGGACACTAGGGAAAGGGTCTGCCGATGGAGCATCAGGGATATGGGATGCTGAAGCATCCAGGAGGGAAATAATTCAAGAAGGGAGAGGATTCGTGTAGGAACATCTGTGGCTGGAGCTCTGCTCTCCAGCCCTGAACCATGCCCTGCACACCAGCCCAGCCCTCGTCTCTCAGTGCTGGAATATTTGCTTTCCTTGGAAAAGAAACAAACAACAAAATCTGAGAGTGGTGCTGAAATAAGCTTTCTCGTCCTGTGGCCAGCTCTGGTAATTACCCAGCTAAGTGCTCGGCTGTGAGGGGCTGTACAAATGATGTGTATGGTTTGGCACATCATCACTGTCCCAGGGATCCAGAAGATGATGTTAATGGTAAAGCCTGTGATCGCTGCCTGCAGAGGAGAAGTGGCTCAGGGGGAATCCCGGTCCCGCAGCCAGGTGCTGCAATTTCACGTGTAAACCTTTTGGATAACCCATCCCCAGTGTGAAATGCAGCCTTGCTGGACAGAACGGCGGTGAGTGCCCTGCTGGCAGCACAGGAGATTCGTGGGTTACAGGGAAGTGCAGGTCCTCCCCCGATTTGCAGGCTTCAGAGGAGGAAGAGCAGGTCCTGACAGAGCCAGAGCAGCTGCAGCCAGCGGGGTTCCTGCCCCAGACACTCAGAGTCCTGCCTGAGGAAGAGCTGCCGGGTGGTCAGGGAGCTCCCACCCCCTCGCAGGAAGGGTCGAGCAGGGGCAGATGAGCTCATCCTCACCAGAAGTCACCCTTTGATGTCCGGCAGCTCCCCTGGGGTGAGGATCACATATGGCCCAAACGCCGAGCAAACCCTAGGATGCAACTTGAGCAGGGAGGGAAATTCCCTTGCTGCTGCCTTTTGGTAACGCTCTCGTGCTGACCCCGTTCCAGCCACTCTCATTTTCTGGGATGAGGGAGCAGGAAGGGCTGAGGAAGCAGTAAATCCAGGTTCAAGGCGGGTGGCTAACACAGTGTGGAGCCAAAATGGCCCGGTGATGAAATGTCTCAGCACGAGCAGTGATCCGATAAGGTGTCATCTTTTCTAAAAATGGGTCCACAGCAAAGCAGCAAAAGCCCCAGACTGGCTCTGGGGAGGAGGGAAGTGTATGGGGGACAACAGTGAGAGCAAAGTGAGGCAGGTAGGTACAACAAGCACAACAAGGTGGTCAGAGGGAAACCTCAAGCCTTGGAGAATCCCTGGGAAACAACTCTCACCAACTGGAGCAGGGTACCAGGGGCCAAGAGAGCCTCCTCTGAGTGCTAGGCACTGCCAGGCTCCCCGCCCAACTGCTGAGCAAGATTATGTGATAAATGATTGCATTAGTCCGGACAGCTTCTCATTTTCCTCCAATCTGGCCTGTCTGCCCTCTTAGCACAGGGATCCTGATAGCATTTCTCCCTTCACTGACTTCATTTTTCCTGTTAGGTTGTCAAGCTGTCACAGGGAGGAAAGGAGAAGCATGGACAAGGCTCTTACTGTCTGTGTTCTGAGAACGTCCTGTGCCTCTGCTGTGCCCACCCTCCATGGCCCACCTTGGGCAGGTGCCTTCCCACCCTCTGCTCATCTTCCTTGGAGACACCCCTGGGCATTGCACATATCCTCATTTCAGCTCAGGAGACAGTGGTTCCATCTGCCCCTGACCATGCCAAGGATGACATGGAGTTTTGTAGAAATTAAAGCTAGAAGGGTCTTTGCAGGCACTCTCGGGCTAAAGAGCACCAATATCTGTTTTGGGGGGAAAGGCTCATGGCTTCTGTGTTGGGGTGCACAGATGATGCTTAAGAGCCTTTCTGAATGAAGCAGATGCTCCTGTCCTGGTTGTTGATGGAGGGAACAAAACTGGCAGTGGGAACCAAGCCAAGCTTGTTCTGGTACAGCTCTCTTCTTTTCTGTACAGCCTGCCTCATGTTTCTGCTGTGAAGACAAAACAAGAAGGTTGGGGGAAAATTAGTTTTCATCAGAGTCTGCTGTGTGATGTTCAGCTGGGCATCCAGGGATCCTCCCCTCCTGGCACTGGGCAGCCCTGTGGAGTGGAGATGGTGTCTCCAACAAAATTATAGCTCCAGGGTCCTCTGATCCAGACCAGGGATCTGCTGGTGTGAAACATCCCCATCACCTGTCACATCTCCAATTCCTCCTAAGGCTTAGAGAGATGCTGGAGGAGGAGGTGGGTGAGCCTGAGGCTTGACTTGATTTGGGGGAGAGACACACAGCCAGAGCTGAGCACTCGGGTCTCTCCTGGCTCCTTCAGACTAAAAAGTTAATGATCCAGACAATATTTTAACCCTGATCCCACACATGGAGGTTTTTGAAAAAGCCAGGTTTGGAACTTAGCTTGAAAAGAACCTTGTGCTCCTACAGCAGCATTGCCAGTCAGAACATGCCAAAAAGAAGTGTCCTCAAGTCCAAGTGTCTCCCAGGTAGAGATCAGCATGTGGAATACGACTCTTCCCTCCTAACCCCAACTCTGTGAGAGATGCTCAGCAGCTCCCATGCTCTGTATCCCTGTTTCTCCATTCGCCAAAATGCCACAGTACTAATATTTGCCCCCTGTGCATATGCTCAACAGAGGAGACGGGCTGTGAAATCCATGGGTGGAAGATGTCCCATAGCTCCAATCCTCTCACCTGAGCAAAGCAGCACTGGAAGAAATGGTGCTGGTACCTGCAGCACCTATAACATGTTTCTCTTCTTCAAAGCACTTTGCAAACAGGAAATAACTATGCTAACCCCCCCGTAAGGAAGCTGGGGAAGCCAAATTATTCCTGGTAACAAGCACCTCTTGTATTCATTTAGCACAGTGAGAGAAGAGACTTTCCTGTCTTGCTCTCCCCCTCCACCCCTAGACACCATTCCTTCCCATTGATATGAGTGTTAACAGCCATTTGTAATCATATCAGAGATGTTTAATTCCAAAGAGGCTCATTCCCTGGACTCTCTGCCCTCCCCTGCATCGCAATGAGCAGATCAAACATCCCCAGTTCCGATTTGGAGATCGATCTGGGACAAGGGGAGCACACCCATGGGCTGGGAACACGGTGGAAACTGCAGCCAGCATCCTGCTCCACCACTGGAAATCTTTGCAAATGTCATTAAGGAAGGGCTGGATTAAGATATCAGGTACCAGTGAGCAAAGAGATGGCTGCAGGCAGGGCTGCAGGGATGGGGCAGTTGGAGGACCTGAGATGTTACCACTTTGATGCTGCTCTATGGAAAGTGCTGAGCTCAGTAAACACAGGGGATTCTGGCTTTCCAACCCCAAGGGGAAAGCTACTTCCCCCAAGTGGGCTGGGAAGGGCTGTTGGGAAGTGCTGAGGCAAGGTAACAACTCCATGTGCCCATATTTCAGGTTTATTTAGGGTTTAGGAAAGAGGCCAGCATGTAAAAATAGGTTAAAAATGCTGATTTTCTCTTCAAGTACCTTTCATGCACCCGTTCATTAGCCAGCCTGTTTAGCTGTTTATCTGCTAGATGGGTCTTTTTATTGAACTTGTCAATATTTGCATTTGTACCCTTTGAAGTGGGTGAAGCTTGGATAAAGTGGCAGAAATCAGGCAGACCTGCAAAATTTCCACATGGCTCATCTCTCCAGATTCAACAGATGAAATATAATTCAGGAGGAGAAAAATCTTAGCTGGAGCAAGGGGTCAGCTCAGAAGGAAGATACAGAGACATAGAAGATGTCTGGGAGATAAATTGCCAGACATGGGCTTCCCGTGCTTCAGTGAGGCTCTGCCAGGAGATGAAAAGATGCTTGTGGGATGCCCTGCTCCTGCCACAAGGAGGATGCAGCTTATAAACCCTGATGCAATCACCAAAATGTGCAACTGCAAAGCCCCCCTGCTCCTTCAAACAGAATTTTTGCTCCTTAGCTGTCACCACTGCCTTGCCCCAGCCACATTGCTCCTTTTGTTGCCTTATTGGAAGCTGCTTTTGGGGATTTGGCTGGCTTTGGTGGCTGCAGAAAGCACCAGGCTGGGGAGGTTGGGGCACGACAAAGGAATCCCCCAACTGCTCCCTGCTCCGGCCTGCTGCTGGAAGGGGAGAGGACTCCTCTGCAGAGACAAGATCTCATACTTGGTGGTGCACAGCTATTTTCAGATAATTAATCTCTCAGAATAATGAGAAATCAGTCACTGCAGGCACTGAAGAGGTGTCAGACTGACGCAGCAATTGCTTTACCTCTCCCCCTCACTTGGAAGGAAACTGAGGATCCCCCAGGGCTGCCACTCCCTCCCTCAGTGTCTCCTGCCTCTCTGGGGCCAGTGTGGCAGGGCCAGGACTGGGCTGGGGCAGGAGATGCTCCCCAGGCTCCTCTGCTGCCTCCTGGCAAAACTGCACTGCTTTTCCATGGGACACTTTTCCTCCCCTTGCTGCAGTTCTGGGATGTGTCCTGTCCAGGCCCTGTGGAGACATGGGTCTGGCTGGAGCCTTGTGGGTCACAAAGACCAGTTCTGCTACTAATGAACTACTTCTAATTCTTATCAGCTTCCTCTATTAATTCTTTCAGGCACTGCTTTCTCCAGTTTTGTCTTCTTTCCTGGTTGAAGAGAGGCAGGGACAAGGTAGAGGAGGGACCCCAGGATCACAGTCCATGGTTTGCAGGAGCCATGCTAGGTCAGAGGACCCAGCAGATTTAGTGAGGGCAACAACTAGTTCTCTACAGTAATACTTTCCTCTCCTGATCTTGCCAGCTCAAGGGCCAGACATTTCCCCTGTCCATCCACGCTGTCTCCATCCTTCTTTCAATGTTTCCTTCACTCTGGAGACCCATAAGACTCATCACCACAGAGATCCGCAGTCCCCTGGGCACACCTGAGCTCCTCAGTGGCTTGTGAGTCCACTCCAAATTCTTTCAAGCAGGGACATATCCCAGCCAGACACTTTATTTATGTATTTATTTATATGAAGTGAGAAGAAACTCACTTTATTTCTCATAACATGCCCCAGAGTCTCTCTGGGACCCCATGGAGTCTGAGTTTAAGGAGTCAGAAGTTATCATTAATGAAAAAACTGTTCCTATCCATTTTCATTTAGTGCTCTGTCCCACAGGGAATGGTTGATCTGCATTTTGACAGGGACACAAGCCCAGTGGACCATGTAAGTATCAATTTTCCAGAGTGCGTTGATCACGTGTAATTACAGTCCATGCCAGGGTTTGTGGCTGTGGAGAATCTCTCTAACACTAAAATGCTTATGAAGTTGTTTTGAACTTTATCCAGGAGGAGGAAGAGATCCAGTGAGTCATTCAGCCCTCCTAACTCCTCTTTCTGCCCCTCCAAACACCAGGTCACCCCATGCTCAGGGCTAAGCCTTGGGGGAAGAGTAACACCCCAAGTTAAAAAAACAGCTCAGGACTTTGACTCCCTTCTCCCAAACAATGTGTGAAGAGCAAGAGATTGAGCTGAGACTCTCCACAGCTGAGACAAAACTGCAGCTGCAAGGATTCCTTGGGCTGAACCATAACTATCAAGCCCTGAATATAAGCAGATTATAAGACATCTCCAGGGTCCTGGATGGGATGGAGATGGATCCTAGGATCTCCTCTGTTATTTTTGCTGTACTTTCATCACCAATATTTTTATAACAAAGATTAACCAGGCAAGTAGAAGTTTGCTCCAAGAGATGCAGATCCTCACACTGGTTGCTACTGGGAGACTTGACCTCAGGTGTAACCTGAGTCAGCCTACACTGAGCCTGGTGCAAGCAGTGTGGAGAAGGGCAGAACCATCTCCAGGAACTCAAAACCAGCCCAATGCTTTGGCTAAACTGTTGCCCCTGTGGGTACAACTCCCTGCTCACACAAGTCCTCATCTTTCATTAAAATAACTTCTCTGTGAATTGTGAGGAATGAGCCACGTGAGACACCAGGCAGTCTCCTGAGAAACGTTCAGACTAAATCCAGGCTCTCCAGTGAGTCAGTAGTAAAGTAGGTGAGGAAAAAAAAGAGAATGCTTTTAGAAAAAAAAGTGAGTTGATCTGAGAGAAGACAAAAAGCCCTCAGAGCAGACATTTAATAGCGTGGTCATAAAACAGTAGAGTAAAAAAAGGACTAAATGAAATAACAGGATTGGTGCAAGCCTTTCTTATTTCTGAATCACTGGCCCTTCTGGGGCCTGAATGCACACAGAGGGGAGTCCACCCAAGCCCACCTGACCTGGGTGACCAGCCAGATACACCGACAGTGTTCCCTACTTCCCCAGCCCTCCTCCAAATGCCCTCCAAACATCTCACCCACAAATGGTGAGACCTTTCCAAGCCCAAGATGCCTCAATGGGGGAACACTGGTCGGTGGAGCAGCCATGTTTTCAGATGGCCCACTTGTGTCATTCCCAAATAGTTACCTCCATGTAGACACTCTTTGTGGGAGAGGAGAGATTTCCCTTCCAGAATAATTACTCCGCTTGGAAGCACACTAATTAGCCTGGAACAAAGTGGCTTGAGTGTCCGCATGGGGAGCTATTGTGGAATAGCTTATTCTGTCAGAGCTATTCTGGGCAATTTCCTTTCACAAACAGGCCATGAGATTTAATTTTCCTTCTTTCTACAAACAGATGAAAGGTCTGTGCTTACCAACCCCAAATCATCCCAACCTTCCTTCACAGGAGCAAGTGATTGGTGCAAATTGTCCTGAATTCTCCTGTCTTTGGGACTCCTTAAATTCCTGGGTTTTTGTTTGTTTTTTTTTTGTTTTGTTTTGTGTGTTGTTTTTTTTTTTCTTGAGAGGGGGAGACATAAATCAGGAAGATTTACATCACCAGGACTCTGGACCATTTCCAAGGGTGAGGTCTAACCCAGCATAAATTAACCCGAACAATGGCAAGTCAGGACAATGTTCTGAGCATCCCAGGAACATGCCAAGGATTTATGCAATACATGTTTACCATGCAAAAGAGAGAGGAACCCAAAAAAAAATCTATGCCAAGAGGCTCTGTAAACAGAAGTACCCTCTCTTATCTTAGATTGCAGCATTTCAGGAAATGCATTGTGAGCTTCATTAGCCTGTAATTAAATTCACCTTTCCCCAGCTTACAGGATGGCAATGAACAAGGCAATGAAGATACTGGGTGAGATGAGAAGAAAAGTCTGTGGTGCTCATGGGGTTGGAAGGTGGAAGGACAGTGAGGGCTGTTTTGTGGAGCCTTCAACACTCAGGTGCCCCAGTGATGGGCAAACTGGTAAGCACCAAGGTAGACCCACCTCTAACACACCTAGAGGCTGGCTCTTCACCTGGCTCTTCTTCTGTCTTCTCAGCCCGATTCATTTTCTTCATCTCCCTTCTCACACACCAAGTCTTACAGATATGGAGAGGGAGAGCAGACTGGAAACACAAGAGCAGCTTCACAGCAAAGCAGAGAGAGGTAGGAAGGACCCACGTGCTGTGGGAGATGAAGCAGAGAGTGGCTTTAGCTGTGGGTCCACAGAGCACCGGCAGCCTGGGGAGGCTGGGGACACCTGGGACATGAAGTGTCAGGGCACTGCAGGGACAGCCAGGGAACCAAAGGGGGAGCAGAGGATGAAACCATCCACTTTCCAGTTGGTTAAAACACCACCACTTTGGTTTCACTTCTTCTCAACATCTGTTCCACTTTGTGACAGCTCCCTTACTTAAAAATAAATCCTTGGAGAAAAAAAGAAAAAAAAATCAACTCTGCAATTTGTTCCTCCAAGCTGGACTGCCTTTCTGGCCCTGATTTTATCAGAGTGGAGACAGGCTGTCCTTGCAGAATGATTTTACCATCTTGAAAATGATTACAGAGCTGCACAATGCCTTCAGCTCACCAGGTAACGATATTTTTATGTGCTGTCTCATTAGATCGCCACCCAGGTTGAGGATGTTTTCAAACATTGTCTCTTCATGGTCGGTGTAGCTCAGTACCAGGAATAGAGTGACGAATTGGAGAGAGTTCAGAGGGGAGCAGCAATAATCAGAAATCTGATTTACAAGGAGATGTTAAAAAAGTTAACTCCGTTTTACTTGGCTAGAGTGGAGAACTGAGCATCCACCCACAGAAATGGGAAGGGCAAAAGGAGGGTGCTGGGGAAGGTGGTACCTTGTGTAGTAAAGGTAGAAAAGTAGTAAATTAAAAAGCAAATGTTTTGTCTCCAAAATGTTTCGTTTTCAGCCGATCTGGGACAGATTCACGGAAAGATCACTGCTGGATGGACAGGAAAACCCAGCTGGAAACATTAGAAAAAAAATTACCCCCTGGGGAATAGCTCCGCTTAAGCAGAGATGGAGATTACAAGACTTCCCAGTCTGCTTCTCCTCCAACCTCAAGGCTTTCCAAATCACTGCTGAGCAGCAGTGACAACCAGCCATTAGTGACCTGAGTGGCCACTGAACCTGTGCTCTGAAGGTGACAAGCTCCAGAGCTCACTGTCACCCCTTGGAGACACCTGAGCCCCCTGTTCCCTGCCCCAGAGAAATCACACCACATGCCTGAGTGAACTGACATTATCCCTGATAAGAGAGCTGGTGGCATGCCACACAGTTTTTTCCCCTTTATAAATACATGTGCTACAGCAGGGCTGCACTCCGTGAACCAAGGGTGTGACTAGAGGCGAACACAATGCTGATTATGGGTTAATTTGTGAAGTTAATAAAGTGCCTGTAGCCTCGTGTAGGAGAGAAACTGCATTTCATTGCACAGAAAACAATGAAGAACAGGGAGAGGAAGAGGGTTTTTCTTTGAGAGGTTGAAACTCATCCCTTGGGAAGGAGGGAGAGAAAAGGATGTCCTGCATGGATGCAGAGGGATGTTGGTGACAACAGCAGGTGGAGAGTCTGAGTTCATCTCCGCTCATGCCGTACAACCAGGCTGGAGGAGCAAACTGGGGGAGCCACAGTGGGGGGAAAGCCAAAATCACTCTGACGAGAAATATTATCTCCAGACATGCTCCCCAGCCACAGCCAAAGGTGGGTTCAAACCTGGCAGGGAGAGCATCTCAAAGAGACAGGAATGGGGAAAAACCGCAGCAGGAGCCAAGGGCAGAGCTCTTCTGATGCTGGAGAAAGGAAAGCAGCTCGGCCAGACTAGCCAGGGCAGCAGAGTGTGTGTGAGACAACAGGCAAGGGACAATCCTGCCCAGGGGGAAGGATTAAATTGTCTACAGGACTTGCACAAAGCAGTTTTTTCCACTGCTCATTTCTCTCTGAATCAGATGTTTAGAGTTCTGTCTGAAGAGGTTTCTCTTTCCTTCCTTCTTTGTTTCTTTCTTTTATTTTCAGGGGACAAAACAGAAATCTCAGAACCAGCCTTTGTCTTCCTGGTGATGGTTTTGTTCTCAGACTGCCCCACAACCAGGCGCCCAAGAAAAAGCCAAGCAGGCTTCACCAAGCACTTCCCACGGACCTGGCACCCAACCAGCCTGGCCCACATCAGCCCCAAGGGTCTGGTACCTGTAGCTTAGCCCTTTTCTCCATAGCTCAGCTGTGGGCAACTCCCCTTTTCCCTTCCTCCTTGTCATGGTGGCAGCATGCAAGGCTCAGGCATAAAAATAAATCCCCTCCCACTGCATTCCAGAGCATTAATAATGACATTTAATAACTTCTGCCTAATAGTCTCCATACTTGTGTGGGTATCTGTGACACATGGAGGACTGGACAAGCTTTCTCAGCACACACAGTGTGGTTGCCCCATATGTCGTGCCTCTTTCAAGGAAAGGAGGGGGACAAACAAACAGCAGTCTGGAAAAAAAATAATGTGAATTTTAATTAAACTTCATGTTGGTGATAAAATTAGGGGTGACAGCTCTGGAGATCAGGGTCTTCTCATTCTACAGTGGATATAAGCACCAGATGCTCATGGTTGTGGCCAAATTCTGTCCTGGAGGGTCTGAGAGGACTTTTCTATGTGCTCATGGCATCCTCATCCCTCAGGGTCTGCAGTAACCAGGAACAGGCTGGGGTTACCCAAGGATGCTCAGCTCTTGAGGGCTGTGCTTTGGCCATGCTGAAGCCACATGTGCGGTCTGCTCCATGTACAGACAACGAACATCAGCAGGAGCCAATGTGCATCCCAGGAGGGACAGCCAAAAGACACCCTGCGAGTCTGCTGAGCCCATCAGCAAGCTGGATGGCCACCAAACAACATCCTGTGCTTAGGAAAACACAGAGGGAAGTCTGGGGACAGCCCCAGAGGGGTTTTCCTCCACAAGGATGGAAGTCCTTGATGTCTCCCAAGGCAAACACTTATGGGCTGCTGGGAGTGGGTTTCCCTGCCAGGTGCCCAGGCTGGATGGGGAAGGGGTCTCCTGAGAGGATGTCAGGTGGAGACAGTGGAAGGGAAAAGCTGCTGGAAAGGTCCCTCCATGTCAGAGCCATATGGGTTTGTCCTCCTTGAGCTCTTTCCCATTTGCAACTTTTCTCCTCTCAGCTGGATTTCCAGCATGGGTTACACTTCTGGCTCTGCTCACCAAGTAATTAAAAACACTCCCTTAAAAAACAGAAAAAACAAGCAAACTAGAAATCAAACCTCATCATTCAAGACTGCTCTGAAGCAACCAACTATAGCCACAGAGAGGCTTTGATTCACAGCCCACCACCTTGGGTTTGGCATGAGGGAAAATCATCTTCCCCATGCAGAAGGCTGCCATTACAATTTTTTTGAGCCGAAAATCTTTTCTGGGCGGAGTCACAAAAATCCCAGGGCACTTTTTGTTGTTGACAGGAAGGAGACACAACCCAAAGTGACTCATGGACTCCCAGGATCTGGAAGAAACCACCCCTCCAAACCACGCTGCCCACCCAACCCTAATGATCCTGGGGACAATTTTGTCACATAAACTCCACACATGGTGTTCCAACTACTGAAAACTCGTTCCTGTACCATAAGTAGGTGAGGCGAGAAAAAATGGGGATAGAAATGGTGATGGTGCTGAGAGAGGTTCAGATCTGATGATTCAGAGGTCTTCCTACAAAATCTTTCTGATTGGGCATCTACCTAAGCTGCATTCCCTGTCACACAAAGCCGTTGCTTAAAACAGACATACAGTGAGGCAATTGCCTTTTTATTTTGCTGGTTATTATTCCTCACTGAAAAAGGGGGGAGGGAGGGGAAAGCTATCACTCTGTGGTTTTTATCAGGTTTCATCCACTCTGCCTGATGTTTAATAAAAGAAAACCTATCTCTGTTAGAGATGAGTAGCCCTTTACAGAACAGTCATTGCCTGCAAAGTAACCTTTAAGCACCCGGCTGTCTCTTAAGTTAATGCAGGCAGAGGATGGAGAGGAAGTTACAGTCACTCCTGTATGTTTGAAAATGCAACTATTTCTCTTAAAATTCAGCAGCCAGCCACACATGCTTTGATTGCTTTCGTTGACGTTGTTGTTTGCAGTTTTCCTGAAATCACCACCTGTCACCTCTCCCCTGCCCAGCTCAGCCACGCGAGTTCCTCCGCAGGCAGGAGGAGAGGAGGAGTCAGCCCACACCTGGGGAGCAGTGTCGTGTCCCCTTGTCATCACTGATGCTCAGAGTGGGAAACCCCAAAACCTTCCCTCTCAGCAACTCCTTCAGGAGAGTGCAGAGGGAGCCAGCAGCAAGGGTCTGGGCAGGAACAGGGGTTTAGAAGGGCTGGTGTTGCACTCCAAGCCGTTGGTGTGCTGGTACTCACCATCACAGCAGCTCGTGCTGAGTCATTCGTGCCCCTGCACATCTCTGTGTGTGACTGTGGCAGCCAGGAGTGGCCTCGGGGTGACAGACCTGACATCCCCTGGTGCAACACACAGCGCCAGGCTGGCAATCCCTTCCCAGCAGGAGGCTGGGATCTCTGAGTGCCTGCACCTCCAGACTTGTCACACACTTTTCCTAGGGGTTGCCATGATCATCAGCTCTTCCAGCAAGGGAAGTTCACAGCCAGGCTGCCAACACCGGCAGGGTTTGAGTAAGGCTTTATGGTGGGGCCATGCTGGAGCCTTTGGAGGTCTTTGGCATGCAGGTCTAGTGAAAGGTGTCCCTGTCTGTGGCAGGGGGTTGAAACGAGATGGTCTTTAAGGTCCCTTCCAAGACAAATTATTCTATGATTCTGTGATATCCCTCTGGCAACAGAGATGGTTCCTGCTGTGCCACCCTCCTCCAGGGACCACCTCCAAACTCAGGAAGGAGAGAATTCAGGATAAGGGGCTGCAGGATGGCCAAAAACGAAGGACACATGTGGATCACTCACTGCCTCCCTCCAGGCACATCCATCCCCTCATGCCCTGAGCCACATCAGCAGGAAGAAACCCCCACAGCTCTATGGAGAGGGGTGGCAAAGCCCAGCTAACGAATACACGCGTGCAGGAGGAAACCTGAGACCTCCCCACAGGACTCAGTGGCACGGCTGCATCCTGTGTTGGGAGATTCAGGATTTAGGGTACCCCTGGCACCCACTGCATAAGTGACAAGCAGCTGTCAGTAGCTTACGGGGGTCTCCGGCTGCCTGCAAATTTCTGCATTAAAGCTGTAAGCTCTCATGCCTCACTTGGGAGCAATAAAACGGGATAGGGTAGAGGCTGTCGTGATAAATGGGGCATAAATCACACCTCCCCCTGCTTTTCCCCTTCCTTGGGGGGAGGTGGTGCTGCCAGAGCCTTTACCAGCCCTGCTCCAACATGCTCAGACCAGTCCTCTCCTGCTTGTGCAGTCAATTAGAACTTCATCAGAAATCAATTTGTGAGGCCCAGCTGAGATGTACCTATAGATCAGGCGATGCCAAGTGATTATTACACTAATGGAATATTCCATTGATTAATTGAATATTTAAGTCCTGAAATGTAAGCCCCACTGTCTTATCTGTGGCTTGTTATGGAACTGAGCAGCAGAGATGTTGAACCAGTGTGAGAGGCCAATCTGGAGTCGCACTCTTTTGGGGCAAAAGGCTGAGGGTTTGGTGCTGGTCACACAGGAAATATTTCTACTTCTTTGTTAGACTCCTCAGCCACACAGAGACACTCCTCTTTTTTGTGGCAGCAAAAATAACATCCTACCTTTTCTAATACTGTGGGCTTGGACAATTCTCTGACTTAGATGTTGTGCAGAACTGTGTGCCCTGGGAGATGGGTGAGAATGTCCATGGGGAATAAGAAACACATCTACAAAAAGCACCTGCAGTAGCTAAGGAAGTTGAGAAGTGCAGGGATGACCAGCTGGGCTCCTTCCCAGGGCTCTCCAGCTGCCCACCATGGCCAGGCAGCACCCTTCACTCTCACCTCTTCCTCCCATGCAGAGCTCTGGAAAGTTCAGCCTTTCTCCAGCAGCACCAGCTTGGATGGCCCAGCCCTGTCCCGGGGTTGGCACTGCTCCCATTCCCCAAGCCCAGGGAGGAAATCCTCGGTGATTTATTTCATTTTTTACACGCAAGCAGATGTCAGGACTGCAGATCATGCTCAGCAGGTCAGGAGGGCCACCCAAGGGTTTTCCAAGCTCCTCTACCCACAGCCCAAGAGCTTCTCCACATCACAAAGGCCCCAGGTGTCCAGAGGGCAAAGGTGGCCAGATTCCTCCTGCATCCGGTGTCCGGATCCACCGCGTGCAGAGGGCCAGGTTACTTGTTCCATCAAACACCTGGTTAAGTGCTTTGCTGGATGAAGGCCATAACAACCAAGAGAGAAATAAGGCAGATATGGGGGAGAAGGGAGGGGTGGGGAGTGCCAAGTGGAAGCGAGGTGGGCTGCAGCTGTGGGTTAAGAAATATTATTCCCAAATGATATTGTGTGAATAACTCAACAGAGAGCCATTAACTAAATGAGCAAGAGAGGGCTCCAGTTCTCTGCACAGAGCTCCTGCTCCCACACCAGACACTGAGGTCTCCTTTCCCACCTTGAAGAGCACTGGCTGCCCATGGCCAAACCACGTTGGGTGGCTGTAGGAAGAAGGAGCCATCCAAACCAGAACAGTGACATCCATGGCAGATGTCCAAAGGCTTGGAGACCCATCTGCTTTCCTTCCAGTGGGGTTCCAGGCATCTCCTTGAAAGCTAAAACAGTGGTCACTATTTTCAGAGAAATCATTGCAAGGGTGAAATTGGATACTTGTTCCTTCCTGCTGCCTCTCTTCAAGGCCTAAAGCAATGACTGTCATAAAACAATGTAAGGCAAGATGCACACAGGCTTCCTAATGTTCCCACCTTCCCTTCTCCCTGTGTACAGCATCTTCCTGCCCCAGGACTCAGAAAGGACCCTGGAGCCACCCAGGCTGAAGGGAGCACATGAAGGACAAGGCCCATGTCTCACTTCTGGCTGGAAAAGATCAGATGTCCCCTCTGCACCTCAGCTTCAAACCAGCCTTTGCACTAGCCCTGGTCAGCACTGGTATCCAGTATTGTCCCCAAGGTGTACTGAGGTCTCTGTTCTGGCCACTGGCAGAAGAAGCTGCTTAGCTGCTGACATGGGAAGCAGCATTCTTTCCCCTCTTTGTGTACGTTTTTCTGAACAGGAAGGTAAAAATAAATGGAGAGGAAAAACAAGTATTGATGGAACAGCTAGAAGGAAGAAGAGAGTTTTTCGTCTCACTGAGAGATCTGACCTTTCAGTGGTAGCTTCAAGAAACCTCAAGCAAATGTGCTTTGCTGGCATTTGCTGCAGGTGAATCTTAGGAAGTTTTCATCCCCTCTCTCAGGGAATAATGTCTAGACATTTATTAACTTGCAGGTTCTGGGTGTCTCAGAGACCCAAGGAGTCTAGAAACCTGAAGTCATGGTCCTTGGTGATTTCTCAAGCAGTGGATCCCTATGGAACCAGCATTTTCCCTGCTCAGCAGCCCCTCTCACCCTCAGCAGGGGCCTGCAGTGGGATGTGGTTCTTCAGCAGCCTCGGGCACTACTCGTGGTCCTCACACTTTAGTTGCAAAACCCAGCAGACTTGTAAAAGCAGCACGGAAAATGGGCCAGAAATGAAACACATTCCACTGAGTTTGGGTTTGTGTTTGCAAAAGAGAAGAGGTAAGTTCATCTGCGCTGGTGTAAAACCCTACAGCTTTTCCCCTCCCATAGCCATGAGGAGCAAAGTCAGAGAAGGCAGTATTCCAAGGCATGTTGCTGATGCCAGGGGCCAAGGGGACACTGGAGATCAGGCAGCAAATGGGGCTGTGCTGCTCTCAGAGAGGAGTGAGATGCAGAGTGATGGAGATCCCATTTTATCCTCTTGGCCTTGAGTTCCCCTGGCCTCTCCTTGGCCAGAGGGATGGGGGAGGTCCATGGCAAAGGCATTACAGCCTTAAACACACACAAGGGGAGGCTTTCAGTTTGTCCAGACATATTCTCCATGTCCTGCTGTGAAATGAGCAGGAATCTCCTTGGCAAACCCCAGAACACAGCCCCTGGGGCAAAGGGCATCAGGAGCAGCCTAGCAGCACAGAATGGCTTGTGCAGGGTCCCACAGCTGGTTAAAACAGCAACCAGTGCTGGCATGGGAAGAATAGATAACATCACCAGAGTGGGGTTTGCTGCCCCACAGCAGAGGGGACTCTCCTTCTGTCCGGGGAGCCTCAGCTACAAACCTCAAGCAGAAAATGGGAAGAAAAATTAAAGTATGAAACTATGGCATGAATCGCAGGGAGATTTCAGACTGATAAATATTTCAGGCTGACAACTATTCCTGTCCTTGAAAGTTCATCCATCAAACTCTCAGCAAGGCCTTCACATCCCAGGACCATAAATACTAAGACCTATTTTAACAGCTGCTTTCATCGTGGCCAATACCAAAGGATTGAAACCAGTTACAGATCAACCTATATCCTCATGTACTGTGGTGTAATTTACTGCGCCTATAAAGACTATATTCAAATATGCTTCTATTTTAATTATAGTCCCTGGCTGTGCAGGATCCATTTCTGAGCTGATTTTACCTTGCTTAAGTCTGATTCCACACAATGATGACAATTCAGAAACAATGGCAGCATTAGTGATGTAAACAGCCTTGGTCTTATGTGCAGAAAGAGTTTTACTGTCTGTCTGTGGAAGGAAAATTTGATCAAAACTTAGGAAAACCTGTTTGCTGTCAGGAGAATATAAATGCTGGCAATTTGGATACTCTCCCCTTCTTGGCTCTGACATAGTTTCTAAGTGATGCTGCAGCTGCATCTGCCCCCTGAAATGGGTATCACAAACTGCAACGGGCAAGCATGGGTCCTGCCCTGGTTTTCTACAAGTTCCACACCCACAAGAGACTAGAGGGACTAGTTTTGGGGGGATATTTGACAGTCTTTTCCTCAAAAGTCCTGAATTTTTGGGTTGCCCAGATGGTCCCTGCAGAATGGAGCAGAAGCAGGAGCCGCTTTGATCACAGTAAAAGGAAAGCACAGAACCCTTCACTGTACCACATCCCTGGAAGCAACGCCCAACAAGGATAGAGGGGGAAACTTGTTTTGCTCCTTTCAGCCCCAAAAAGAAATTTCATCCCCAGACTTTGACATCCCAGTGCTGAGTAGCTGCTGGGATTTTCAGTCCCCAGCTCCAAGCACCATCTTGAAGAGGAGTTCTTTAAGCAAAGCCGTTGCCTACCGGGCACTCTTAAGCCCATTTCATTCATGAATTAAGTCCCTGACAGCCCATATCTCTATGATCAATATGTTTGTTTATTAGCAGCAGCTGCTGTGTTTTAGCAAAACTGGAGGGCTCCAGCAGGAGCAGCGCGCTCTAACCGCAGAGCAGGGCTTGGGATGGGGAGGAGAAGGACCTCCTGCTGGCAAATGGGAGCTGGGCTGGATAAGATTTCAAGCTAATGACCCTTTAATTGAAATCAGTGCTCAGGACAGATTGCTCAGCTTGGGGATATCTGCACTGATGGCTCCTGGTTTGGCCACTTCCAAGATGAGTCCATTAACTCGGCAGCGGTGAACAAAAGCAAGAGAAAGGGACAGCGAGGGGTCATCCAGCCCCAGCAGAGCTGATTTGCACATCCAAGGAAGCCCAAATCAGCAGCTGGTGTAAATGGAGACTTGCACAAAGGGAGGAGAGGGTGTGCAGCCCATTAGACCTTGTGCTTCTGCTTCTCTGCTGACCCCAGCTGGATATGGCCCCGTCTCCTCTGGACAGGATTGTCCCTACATGTTGATCAGGTGCCTAGGAAGGGAAATCAGAATATTAGTGTGTCCTCTCCAGCTCATGGTGTGACATCAGCCTTCACTTGGCATCTGCTCCACCTTCTCTCTCAGTGTCACTGTGTGGATATTGCAAGGCAGTAACATCTGACTGCCCCAACACACGGTAGGCAGGAAAACGGACACAGCAGAGCAGAACAGGAACTGGAGAAAAGGGAAAATCCTGATCTCCTGTCTCCTTGTGCAAGTGGCAAAGCCCCTTGAGACCCCTTTTCATTTTGCCTTCCCCTGCCATAGCCTCAAGGCCAGCACTGCCCAGGAGCACAGGCATGGGGGGGGGGGCTGGTCCTGGCTGGGTTGGCAGCACAGTCCAGCAGCTCAGGACAATGTGAGCTCTCCCCATGTTCACCCCCCCCATCTGAGCCTGGATCTATGCTCTATAACACTGGAGACCCTTCCCCACTGGGCAGGCTCCCAGGGAAGGGCAGAACATGGCTGTCCTCCTCACAGATCCTGGGGAGCTGTGGTATAAAACTCAGGATTGGCAGAAAGTCCTGGAGAGACACAGAGATGCTACACTGGCATGGCTCCTGCTCTCTGCATCCACCTCATTCCCAATTAGAAGGGAACATCCCTGTCCATGGAGAACCTTGGTATCACAAGGTTTATCACAGGACAGAGGGTGCTGATGAAACCCAGGCTTGTCAGACGTAGGCAGATCTATTGGGCCTGTTTTGTAAGTGAAAATGTTGATGTGTGTCTCTTGCAATGTGAAGAGATGTCTGAGTGCACAGAAAGGAGGGTTATGAACCTGCTTTGAATGCATTTATTATTCCCATTAATTACTATGCCTGCTAAAGAGGACCAGCTGTTCTAGGAGGCTGTGGTACCAATTTATCAGGAGAAGATTCCAACAGAAGTCGTAGAGAGTTTTCTTCTGAACTTGGGAGGATGGAAGATGGAGGGTTTTTAATTAGAACTTGTTATTAATGGGAACGTAGCAAATTAAAAATAGTCTCCCTCCCCCCATTCCTATTATACGAAGCTCTGATCTCAATTAGAAAGATCAGGGACTAACCATTGAATGGGAATTACTGAGATGAAAACTGATTGAAAGACAAAAAGTCACAGACAGACACATCACTGGGAGAGAATGGAGATGGGGAGCAGCAGGACCAGGGAACAATGGGCAGAGGCTGGCAGAGGCTGCCTGCAGCTGCTGGGCTCAGGACAAGAGCTGCAGGCTGTCTGCCTTCCCTGCAGTGAGGACACCCTCCCAAGGCTGTTGCCAGCAGGGGCTGTCCCTTCTAGAGCCACAGCAGCTCATCTCTGTTTGAGCTGAGCCTTGAATGCTGGGCATCAATGGTACCCCAGTTTTGTGGCCTTGGCAGAGCTGGGACCTCAGGGTCTCTCCTATACGGGCATCACTATAGGAAGGGCAGGACACTTGGGGCCATCTGGGGTATTTCTGGTGGGTGCAGGCTCCTGTTGGCCTGTCATTGCACCTGCAGAAGTTTCCCATCTCATCTTGCCTCATCCTGTGTCACCCCAGAACCTGGTTCTTTGCCACAGGTTCTGCCCTCATGCAGGCTATGAACAAGGCTGCATCCCAGTCCTAGCTCTCTGGTCTTGTCCTGCTGGTTCCAGCAGTGTTAAGGATGCCCTGAAACAAATCCAGCAGTGTTGAGGACGCCCTGAAGCTGCTGAGCTCTCAGCAAGGCATGATCAAATTGGTCCCCAGGCTCCTCACCCCAGGAGCTCTATCCCCACCATGCAGGCATTGAGTGCAGGGTCAGTCCCTGCCACCTCTGGTTGAACAAGAGCAGGTGGGTTGGGAAGAGGCTTTGTGCTCCATCTTGGTTTACCGATCAGGTTGGGGAACAGGAGATCAGGACTAAAACCTGGGATGGTGCAAAGGCACATCTGGGCCTGACCAAACCCAGCTCCTGCATCCCAGCATTGTTAAAACATGGTCAATGACTACTTAATGAGAATCTCATCTGCTCCTTTCTCTGGTCACCTGTGGATCAGAGCCCCTGTCTTCCTTCCAGGAGATAATCCATGTCATATTCCAGGGCAGACAGGGACCTTAGGCTGAAATTACAGCCTTGCTTACTAATTGCTGCATGTTCTCTCTCTGTAGGTATATCATTGCCAGCAATTAGCACAAAATCCTTTCCCACTCTTGTTAAGTTCCTGTGCTGCAGTTAAATACTCCCAGATCCCATTTAAATGATTTCAAATGCAATTCATTCTGGCTCGTTAAATAATTCCACAGCAGTGTTTGTCGTTTTCTCTCTCTGTTTTCCAACAGACACTTTCTCCCAAGAAGAATACAACGACTGAAGAAGGGTGAAGGAGGGGGAAGGAGAAGTGATATGAAAGCTGAGAAATTAGGGGTCCATTGTCTGTGACCGTAATTTCTCTTCTTTTTTTCCCTTCTTCTTAGGTTGAGACTTCTCCTGGTAGCTGGATCTTGAGATCTAATGGCCCAGGGAGAACAGGACTCTGCCTTTGGCATGCTGCACCACATAACCAACCACAGGAAACTGCCTTGTGTTTCCTGATGCACTTCCCCAAGTCCAGGAGAGTGGATCAGCAGGAATGAGGGTCACTGAAACAACAAGCAGGTGCTCAGGTTCAACTCAAGTTGTCTTGGGGACAACCTGCCTGTTCCACATGTGTTTCTCCCACTTCTAAGGCTTATCCCTTCTTCCCTCATCTTGTTTTCCTTCCTGCACCATCCACCTTCTGTCCTACATCCTCTTGCTGCTGGTCCAGCAACCTACAGCACTGCCCATCTCTCCTAGAAGATGTGATCTGTACCTTGACTCCCTTGGTGGGAGCAGGGGTGGAGGGGGGAGGCCAGCATGGGCTGAACCTACACGCCAAACACAATCCTCATGTGGTCCTTCCCACCATAGCTTGATGACATCATCTTTGGGTTTTGTCTCCTGGTGGCGTTGCCAAGTCTCACGCACACACTGCACACTTCCCAACCAATACTGGATACTTCCCTTAAAGCCCCTGTTCATGGAGACACATGGTTCAGCAAGACTCTCAGCTTTTGGTTTATACTGAGGGGAGGGGAAAAAAAAAAAAAAAGAAAAAAAAAAAAAGGAAAAGTTCTAGTTCTTGTGGTTGGGGAAAAATAAATAAAAGCTGTGAGTGCTATTTGAGTGCAACCTACTGGTTACAGAGCCAGAAGGCAAGTGAAAAGAAAACAACACTTAATATCTTTGTTTGAATTCGGAGACCAGACTGGCAAACTCTGAGTGTCTGGGGTCAGCAGTGCAGCATCTGTTGTGCCTCTGTGCTGGAGAGCAGGTGAAGGACTCAGGCTCGTCTCCTCAGGCAGATCTTCGTGTCTTCCAGCCAGAACTCTGCTCACTACAAGGATGGACACTGAAGCAGGGCAGGGTCCATCAGGATTATCCAAAGTCCAACTGCAATTTTAGTAGCTTTCCTATTCCCTCCTGTATCTGCATGTAATGTTGCTGTCTGCTAAATTTGATGGCTAGCCCGTTCCCACCTGGAGACATCACCTGATGTGAACTCCATGTGCTGCCTGGTAAATCAGCGGCTTTCAATCCATGGTTCTTGAGACCCAGAGGTCCAGTGACTGCAGGGAGTTGTGAAAAGGTTGCAAAGAAAAGTAATTTCCTCTCTGACATTCAACAGTCCACGTCTGTGTTGCTGCCAGAAAACTTGTAGTGGCCCTTAAGCTAACAAAGCTGAAAGCCACGGTGCTAAATGCATTAGGGATCCTGTGGGATGGAAGGTGGAAGAACAAGAGAGAGTGCTGTCAACAGGATGGGAGCTGCCAGACTGCCTGTCAGGGAAGGAGGAGACATATACGTGAAGCAGGGATCCAAAGGGTTCAAAACTTGATTTTGTGTTTATTCCTGCAGGCTTTTGTTTGTTTATGCCTGAATGAGTTTCAAGTGAGGTGCGTGGATGATCTCAAGCCTTTCCAGGGTGGGAGAAGGAAACAAGGAGTGCTTACAGTTAACAGTCCTCCTGAAAGGCTTGGATGAGAAATGTGAGTTTGGTCAGAAGGGAATTACACTGAAAAGGGTGAAAGCAAACGACAAATGTCACAGCAGTGTTCATGCAGTAAAGTTTCCTCCTGAAAATCAATTTGGCTAGCCACAAGCCTTGGACTGGGGTGCCAGCTAACTCCCAGGCAGACATGGCATTGCTGGGATGGTACTGAAAAATACCCTCTAAAATAAATGGGGCAATGTCAGGGAAATCTCTTGAAAATGTAAGGGAAATAGCTTGAAAAATGTGTGTCCCCATCTGTTAAACAATATTCAGGTGCTCCTGCATTTACGCTTCCTCCAGATTTATGCAGCAATGGCTTTAAAGGCAGATTGTCAATGAAAAGAACAGATGGAGGGAACAATCCTCCCATCCAAGCTTTTCACCAGAACTGAAGAAGTTTGTAATCTGGTTCTTGTTTACAGAGCCAAGGCTTCAAATTAAGCCCCCTCTGGTCTGACTGAGTAGTTCAGGGAGCCATGGAGGTGAGATACTCCTGGTTCTACTTACTTTTTTCTGCTGGTTTCCCATTAAGGGATATTTTGTAAAGGCAGCAATGACGTCAGGGCTTTTTTCCTAGGCACACGCTGAATATAGGCCAAAGATTACAGGGCAGAAGACCCAAAATCTCCTTCTTTCCCATAGACATGGCAGGAAAATTTCCAGACGTCTGAGCCAGCTTCCCAAGCTTGAAGGCCAACTGGTGAGCAAAGTCTCTCCACTACCCTGAATCTTTCATCAGCACAAAATTTGCTGTAAAATGAGAAAAGTTATTACATGGAAGCAAAATAGTACTCAGTCATATCGGCACCTCAGCTCCCAATCTCTGTTTTCTGTATCTCCATCGATATTCAAAGGAAAACAATGCGATTGTTAATTACAAACTGTTTTGAATGCATGAAAGAAAACGTTTCAGAGCCAGAGCCAGCCGGAGGCAGGAAAGCTGAGGATATGATGTGCGCCGAACTGCTTTAAAGGGCAGAAAGTCCCTTTGTAATTAAAGCTGATGCAATCATTGTAACAGACGCAAGGTGGAAACATTACCTTGCTCAGCTTCCCACTTGTCTCCTCTCTGCCTGTTGGGTTTTGCTTTGGACTAGGTGGAAAATGCTGAAATATCAAGGGAGTGCTTCGCATTTCAAAGAAGTTAATGCATAAGTGATGTTGTGATTCATTAGTCATCTATGGACGTATTGGTGTTCCAGGGTCCACAGCCCTTGTTGAAAGCTGGTGTTGCCCTCTGTCCATCTGTTGGCATGTTGGAGGTGCTCAGGAAGAAAAAGGGCAGTAGGAACCTGGCACCTAAATCCTGGTGGGAAATGAAACAGAGCTGGAGTTTGGTGTAACAGCTAATCCACAAAGCACAGTTTCTTTCCCCCACTCTAGATGATCTTTTAAATCCCACCATGATACAGCCCACCACGGGGAAAATAATCCCAGCAGCCTGATGATGTGTAGGATGAAAGGGAAGCTCACAGCTGCAAGCAGAGAAGTCCAGATGTAGTACATGACTAAGGTAAAATATAAATAGGCACACAGTGAGGTGTGCAGTGTGTCCCAGTGAACGCTGGGCAAGGCAGGAACAGTCTCTGATGCAGACACACACACACAATATGGCTCTCAGACTCCTACAACTGCCTTGCTTTGCCTCTGCCCTGCTTTCTCACCTGCATCACTAAGCCAACCCCCGCTGAGGTGCTCTGCTTTTCCCTTTCCAGTCCATCTCGTCCAGTTTTATCCATCTGCTCTCATGATCACTCAAATCTAGGTCCTCCTCCCCAAAAAGGAATGCTCAGAAATGTGTTGGTGCCATTGCAGGGAAACACTTCCGTGAATATGCCCCTCTCTCGACCTAATCCCAGACACACATCAGCAACTCCATGGATGACCTGGCCCTTCCCTCCTGGGCAGCTGCAATACTCCCAGAGTGCTTTTTCTACTCCACAGGAGCCGTGTCAGCATCAGTGCCCTATAACAGCCTGCTCAGAGTCCCCAGCCAGGCAGCTCCCCATCCCCTCTGGCTCCTGACACAAGGAGCAGGACAGTCAGTAGTGACACTGCGCCAAGCCCGGGGCTGTGCCTATCACCGCGGTCCCGCTCCACATCGTGGCTCTGCTCCTCCTCCTGCGCTCCCACCTCCTCCTACGGGAGCGGTGACTAACGCTGCCGGCAGCGCCGCTCCCCGCACGCATCATCCCGGTGGGAGGGCGAGGGTGAGCGGGAGCGCACGGAGCGGGGGCAGCGCCTTCGCCGGGGTGTGAGACGGGCTGCAGGAGCCTGCCTGGGACACTGGGATCCGGGGACACCCCGGGCACCTTGAGGGAATCCAGGTTGCCTCTCCAGGCACAGCAGGAGCTGGGGATGCAAAGAGATGTCGCGGTGGCACTTCCTAGCGGAACGTTGCTCTCAGGGTCCAGCTCACCCAGAGCCAGCGGGGCACAGACCTCGAGAGCTGGAAGCACTAGGCACGCCGGGAAGATGGGGATTCTCTTACATGAGAAACAGCAGGAGGCCAGGCTGAGAACAGCTGAGACACTTCTGGGATCTGCTCTCCCCTCAGGCTGGTACCCCGTGTCATTTCTGGCAGCCATGAACTGGTACTGCGGGCTTGTGCCACATCTGCCCGTTTTTGCCCATCCTGCCATGCTCCTGCCACCCACACACGGCCAGGACAGTCCCTGTCCCCTCTTGTCACTGCCAAGCACCTCCTTGTCACTTAGCCGGCCGCAGGGAGGCTGTCCCCTGGGGGGCCAGGCAGTCCCTTACCCAGCACGGGTAAGCATTGCTCTGTTTTCCAGGCTGATTTTTTCAAGCCCACTTAAGAGGGGAGGAAGGGGCGAACTGCCGGCGGCCGTGCCGGCGTCCCCAGCGGCCTCCGGCGCCCCGCGCTGCCAACCGCATTCCGGCCAGCCTGCAGGGACGGGCTAAAAGCGGCGGCGAGAGCCGGAGCAGCCCGGTAATGCGAGCCCCGCAGGCTGCGAGCGCGGCGCTCCTCCCCTCGCCACGGCCAAGCCCACAGGGGGAGCTCCCAGGGTCTGGTTTTCTCTCTCCCTCAAGGAGACCACACTCCCTGAGACCTCGAGGGGGATGGAGGGGTAGACAGGACCAGGATCAGGCCAGGGAAAGCCTATCCCACGGTTGCTCCAACAGAGCTGTTCAGTTCCCTGCCCTTGCCCTGGGGCAACCCGAACCACACTCAGGGACACTGTCCCACAGTAGTGAGGAGGGCAGCAGGATCAGCCCTCTCAGCCAGCTTGAAGGCTGGGAGCCACTTAATTGACTGAGGATTTTAATTACCTGTGCACTGGATAGAGCCCATGGGGAAAAGAGTGATAGGCAGGCGGCTGGACCGGCAGGTACAGAACAGGGAAGGTCATTGCTGAAGGTTTTGGGAGCAATATTATAGAGCAAATGTCACTGAAACGCACCTAACATGGGCCATTCTGCACAGTGTGCATCCACAGGCAGGTGTGAGCCACCAAATGGGACCCTCTTGTACTCTTCCTTCAGCAAATCTCACCAGGCAGGTCCTACATGGGGCTGGAAGCACCACATCATCCTGGCAGATTTCCTGAGCCTTTGAAGACTGGATGGGGATGCCAGAAAGCACAGCTCACTGACAAGTAACTTGAGCTGGAGTGGAGGAACCATTTCTGGTTGTTTGGAAGGGAATGGAAGTGGCAGCTGATGGCAACTGCGGGCAGGAGGACACATAGGTGTAGTGTTTAGGGACATGGTTTACTGGTGGACTTGGCAGCGCTGGGTTAACCACTGGACTTGAAGGTCTTAGAGGTCTTTTTCAACCTAAACCATTCTATAACTCAAGTTCATGTTATCAGGCAGGTGGATTCAGTGGTAGCAGCCCTGGCCCTCCCATTTGTTAGAGGAACCTTGTCTTCATAGGGAATGCAGATGGGGAGGGATCCAGAGCACAGAGGGCAGAGACAAAGATCCCTCAACCAAATCCTGAACAGATATCACCAGAAATGTGTTACAGGACAACAGGGACAAATTTAGGGTTGCTGAAGGTGCTCAAGCCTTTGTTTGCAAAGATTCAAGACATAACAGTCAGAAATATCAAGGCTGCAGAGCAGCATCCGTGTTGACTTAGAGGATTTCTTCAGGCCTAAAAAATCCCCTGCAAAGCCCCCAGACCTCAGACCCCACCACTGACACCATGACGAGCAGTGGCAGGTTTCACTACCTAGCAGCAGTGGTGATTTGTCACATAAACCTCGTCCATTAGCAGCAGGATGAAGTCCCAAACAGGAGTTTTTACAGAAGGCTCTAAGCAGGTTTTGGCACCCACTTTTTGGATCAGAAACACAGTCCTCACAGACAGCTCCAACCATAAAAATGGAGAGGAGAAGCAATTAGTGTTCCTCAGTCTCTGGCATAAAAGCACAGACAGAGGAAGAAGAGCCCCTCAGCCCAGCCGGCAAGGACAGAGCAGCTACTGAATCCTCCAGTGCAGGTCCCTGGGCTCACCACAACCTGTGCCCTCAGCCTCATGCCCCACCATACACACACCCCCATCGCAACGGGGACACATCTCCCAGGCAGCCCTCATCTGGAAGGACCTCAAGGTTTTTGGCAGCTGCTGCCACCACGGAGCAGTACTTTCCTTCTATATGTGAACGTCTCCATTCCAGGGGAGCCCACAAACAGCCGGCAGCAGTGTCGGCGTCGGGGCGGACGCGCGCTGGAAGGCGCTGCCTGCCAATCCAGCAGTGAGACTGCCTCACAGGGGGCTGCTGCAAGCAGAGAGCTGGCCCAGTCCTGCTTATCTGATGGGATCTACCAACATGCCATGCTGCTCACAGCAGTACGACTCCAGGGTTTTTTGTCAGCTGATGATATGAGGCTGAAATGAAGATAAATGAGAGCAAAAGAAGAAGAGAAATCCCTCCTCAAAACACATTTGAATGCCGGATAAAAAGCAACCCAGTGACAAGGGCTTCTTTTTTGCTTCTCCCCAAACTTTGGGAACTCGGATGTGGGTGTGAATATCACTTTAAGGATTTATAAAATGACACATGGCCTCACCTGTCAGCATGCCAAAATCTGAATGTCGGTTTTAATTACACCGAATATTTTACTTTCTTATGCAGAGGCATAATCAATTATCTTATTTAAAGGCATTACGATAATGTGTGTGTAAAATGGAGCCATTCCCTGTATTGCATTAGATTCTCTAATTATAGGAGAATGTTTGGAGCTAAAATGTCAGCCTGTCATCTGGCGGGTGTGTAATTCATGATCTGCATTTGCCGGCACGGATGGAGCTGACAAAAATTGCATTCATTCTCTTCCACTGCTTTGGCCTCAAATTTGCCTGGCCTGGAGGTGACAAATCCCACCCTGTCTCCCTTCTGGAGCACAGTGAACCCATCCCACCCTGTGCCAGGGGGATGATGCTGTGAGGAGCTGAGTTTGACAAAGTGTTTTCTGTTGGTGGGTGTTTCTTAGTTAGACCTTGATGAGCCTGGAGAGTGAGTATGGGGTTACATACCAAGCTCTTGGGCAGTGGGGAGCTGTTTGGTTGTGATCATGAGCTCAGCAAATGCTTCCTCATGTCCCACATGGCGGGAGGAGACCGAGGCATGAGGAGAGCTGGAGGCAGAAGACAGAACCCACCAGGGACTCTTCAAAACAGCCTCATCTGAATTACGAATAATGAAAGCCCTCCAACTCTCAGTTATTAAAGCAGAGGGATTAGATAAAAATAGTGTGCTTGTTTCTTGGGATCTTAGTCCTTTCTCTAGGCATTACCCAAATGAAAGCAGCCAGGATGGCTTCAGTGCCTGTTTTACAGGACAGATCCTGATTGTATCCATGATGTCACTTCTAGGTGGGTAACCACATAGAGGGAAGAGAGAAACCTCTTTGCCTTGGGGTACGGGCAAGGGGGAGATTGGGGTTTGGGAAATTATGAAACTTTTTCAGTAAAAGAGAAACACTGCAGTGAGATTGCTGTGAGAGCACTGAAACAAAGACCATGATCCCTGTGGGTGAGGGGCAGCAAGAAGCATTACCTGGAGGTGACACCTCAGTAGCAGCATCCCAAAAGGAACATCCTGATGAAGGAAATGCAGCTGGTGGCTGTGGCATTGGCCAGAGGGACAAATCACACAGGGCAGTGCCATTGCCGTATCCAGCTCCAGGCAATGCCACTTGACCTCCCAGTCACCCAAAAGCAGATGCTGTAGGACCAGACGCCACCCTTGTGCTGTGCCACGGGCTGTGGGCAGTGCAATCTCCTGGCCTGTCCCTTTGGCCCAGATTTCAGACCAGGCCACCCTCTGGATTCCCTGAAGTGACCTGGATCAATGCAGCAGAGCATGATGTGGGTCACCCCACGTCACTCGTGCCTCCCCAGCCCTCAGCTCACAGCACTGCCTTCCCTGCACGCAGGTATCCTAACACATCCTCATCCCGAGGCTGCCAAGGATCTGCGCTATGCCATTAAGAGGCTTATTAAAAACGGATGCACCAATTTAACACCTATTAGCCAGCACGGTGCCCTTTAACGGCACGGGGGAACCTGCAAATGGAAGCCCCAGCTCCCAGCAGAACCCTAAGAGGCTGAGTTTAACTTTATAGCTCCAATTAGAGCAACACTAAAGCAGTACGGACGCTGTGGATTTATTAACACTGAGCCCATCCCAGACGGCTGCTGGCCAATGCCAACAGCAGGCATGAGCAGAGCTTTGCCAGCTGTGTCCAGACCACCACAACGCCCCATCCCCCCCAAAGGGGAGATTTTTGGGATCTTCTAGGGGAGGGATGGTGTCAAACAAAGGGGGACCAGGGGTAGAACAGGCTGAACCCATCCCTGGCCATTGCAGCAATTTGAGTTTCCAATTTTAGGGGATGTCACCAGCTGGTAGGATGCTAAGGCAAAGCAAGGGAATTACTCTCTGGGTCCCAGATCTTCCTTTGGTCAGGATGAGCAGAGCCAGAGTGGGAGGGAGAGCAGCTGCCTGCGCACACGGGTTGAAGATGTTTAAAGTGCTTGGTTGTTCCGGGAGGTTTATAGGCTGCCTTTGCCTAATAAAGTAATTTTTTAGCATCTTGCATCACCCTAATTACTTGTCACAATAACGAGACACAGCCCTCAAGTGGTGTGCTCCCTGGCCCAGGCAGGGGCAGGCACAGCCGGCGGAAGAGACAGCGGGATGGACGAGCCTGCAGGGAGGATGGAGACTCGGCGTCATGCAGCCTCACCCCACAGCCTTTGAGGTCATTTCCCCATGCACCTGCTGGTTCCCATTTCCTCATCGCTGCTCCCCAAAGCAATGCACAAACACCTCGGGAGGGCCACTCCTGCTGGGGTTGTATTGCTGGTGGGAGCCTTTGCAGCTGCAGGGATGGGAGCGGTGCTTTAGCAGTGCTTCAGGACCATAAATATCCCCTCCCTGGGACAGACATGTCTCCAACCCTGAGCCACTCGTGCTTGCTAAGGACAGCTGGGGAAAGGCAGGACAGTAGGAGCAAGTAGGTCCTATTTTGGATCCTCCAGCCACACATTTTTTCTGTGCAAACCACCCATGGGGCTGCAGTCATGCCACAGCAGCTCCCACATGCCCCAGGGAGCAGCCACTGCCTACATCCCTGCCTGCACTAGCAGAGGAGGCAGCACAGCTCCCTCTGAAACTTTCTCCCACCCTTCTGAGGCTGCTGTGAAAGCCCAGGAAGGATCTCACTGCTGCAATCTTCTCCATGTGCCCATCATTGTCTCAGCACCTAGCGTGCCCCCACCAGCACAGGCTGTCATTTCCTCACCATGAACTTCTAACAGCTCTTTTTTACTCTTCATTCAGACAAACAAACAAACAAACAAACAAATCATTCCAGGCCTTTGTAATGAGAGGAAAATTAGTTGCAGGTGAAAGCAGATTTTAATGAGACAAAGCTGTTCACTGCTGTAGGAACAGCAATTCTTTCCCCGCCCTTTTGCTCTTCTGTGGTTTGAGTGGGTAAAAAGCAAATTAGCATGGGGAAGGCACAAGGTTTTCCTGAGCAAAATACAGTTCTAATAGAGAGCTTGTCCCAGGTATCTGTGGCCCCACTTGCTCCCTGCATGGATTCCCCCATCATCCATCCTCTGTCTGTTCTCCACGAACTGAATCCAGCCCTTATTCATGTGCAATGCTCACAAAGTGGGAACTTTTCAGGCTGAAAACCAAACAAACTCATTTGAGTTCAACATGAAATGTTTGATTTCATTCTCACATTACTTAACTTGTTTTTATGCCTAAAGAAAGAACAATGGCAAGCACCAAAACCCCAGCATTTGGGAACAAAGAGTCTCAAGTTTGGGTTCCGGAGAGGCTAATGAACTGCCTGGATGTGGTCACAGGCTGCCCAAGAAATGCCTCAACTTTGAGCCAAAACAGGGTGTTTGACTTGAATTCATTAGTTCCTTTTGTTCCTCTTGCCACTATTTTCTCTGCATTTGTTTACATGAAGAAAATCCCCCCTTCCCATTCCCCAGCTCTCCTCATATATTAGAGGAACATTATAGGATATTTATAGCTCAGCTGAGCTTGCTAAATGCCTTCTTCTAGGAAAATAGTTAATCAAACTGTCTATTTTGACTCTTTGTTTATTCTCCCTTTCCCATCTGTTCCTACTTACGTTGCTGGAAGCTGGGCACCACCTGAGTGAGAAAGGGCAGGGGTGCACAGCTCAGTTTGGGGAGGTCACCTGGCTTAGGAAGGAGCAGCACGTGTGAACAGCAGCTCTGCCACTGGCTTTGTGAACATCCCTTCAGTGCCACTGCACACCTGGGCACAGCAGGAAGCTAAACCAGGCTCCAGCCAAGCCAGGACTAGCTGAGCTGAACACCCCACCCATGGGGCAGCTCAAACGGGAATAAAGGGACTTGCAAAGAAGTTTGCCGCACTCCAAGGGAAATAAATCCCAGTCACGTGGAGCAGGCCTGGCTGGAGGACAGACAATGCACTCTCCCTGCAAGAGGGACAGCGATGTTTTAGCTGACTGCACCCATTCATCACACGCTGGGCAGTGCAGAGAGGGGAGCCCCTGGACACACAGGGCAACGTGCTCCTGCCACCCTGCCTGGGAAAGAACATCCCCTGGCACAGAACACTTCACTGCATGGCTCTGCTTTCATTGAAAGGCTGGAAAACTTGACAAACTTTGAAGAAAAATCCTCATGCCCTCAGGCTGCAGAGACAGCTGTAGTGTTTGCAAAGCAGGAAGGGGGATGCCTCTGAGAATCCCACGGCAACACAGTAGGAGCAACACGATGTGGGAAGCCTCCACTTTTTTCCACCAGAGATTATTCAGACAATTTCAGAAAGGTGATGGGAGTGCCAGTGTGGTCCCAGCCCCTTGCTGTCCCCAGGGTATCTCTGGAGCCACATCTGTACCAACACGTCTGGCAGGTGTCCCTCAGAGCAAAAACTGTACTCATCACCTGAGGACAAACTCTGAAGCATCCCACCAGTCCCTCTGCACCCCCACCTACAGCCACATGGCCCAAATCTCCTCTGCTCCCCCTTCTCTTAATATATAGAAGGAAAACATCTGAGATCACTGCTGTTTTATTGTCAGATTTGGCAGCCTTTTCATATTTGCTCGGATTGAGATATAAATTGAATTTGGTTTTCTCCCGCTGACTCAGTTATTTGTTATAGGAATAAGCATGTGGTAATGGATTGGACAGGGGAAAGAGATTTCTCTTTCAGGAGTGTGCACAAGGTGGGATTTGCCATGCCCTATCCCACATTTTCCTGGGATGACTTTGCATCATCAATGACTTTGCAAGCACCTTCCCCTCGTTGTGTGGCCACAGCTGGACGTGGGATTCTTTTCATGGCAGACTTGTGCTTCTTTCCCCAAATTCTGCAATGTTTTAGTGCAGAAGGAATTTAACCAACAGTGAAGTCATTTGCTAAGTCCACTCCCCACCCATATCCTTCCCTCTTCCCTAGCCCCCATCAGTCACTTTGCTGGAAACAGTGCAAAGCATTTCTGCTGCTCCTCAGCTGTGCCTGCAGCAACTTCCCTGCCTGAGGAACTGTCAAGCTCCCTTTGCCCTTCCATCTTCCATTTGTGCAGGCCAGGAATGGCACAGGATGCTCTCTGCATCCCAGCCACATCCTTCCCACCTCCCTGCTCGCAGCAGGGCCATGCTGCACCAGCAGCAGCCCTGCACAGACAGTGGCAGGGAAAAGGGCAGCGTAGGTGGTGTTGACCCCTGGATTTCCCCACCAGCTGTGGCATTTCTATATTTCCCATCCCAGTATTGCTGCTTCATACATGGCATGGCACCCCAAGTCTTCATCCAGTGCTGCCTGCCCACCTGGGGGAAAACAGAGCCCTCCAAATCCCAAGCATGTTGCAGCAGCAGGGCCCAGCTCTGGCTCCCCAGCATCTCTCCTTCATGGCACCTGTGGGAAGTTGTCATGGCAAACACATAGGATCCTGCTGTCCCTGGCACTTGGCAGGGCTGTGGGTCGTTGCAGCATCCCTGAAGCCACAGCACACTCTGCAGGCACTCACACCACAGCACCCACCCCAAACCCTCCACCAGGTGCCTCCCCACAAGTGTCACAGCCTCGAGCCCTGACACTCCACGTGTCCCCAGGGATGGTTGGTGGCACTGGGCTGCAGAGGAGTCTGTGCCCGCAGCCCAGAAGGTGCTGGGAACTGGGGCCATGCAGAGCCCATGTCCACAGACACCAGCAGGCAAAGGCACCAGACAGAGCCCATCACATCATCCTCCCACCTTCCCCAAAAGCTCTACTGCTCCACTGCAGCCCCTCTTTACAGATCACCAGGCATTCACTGCCTGCAGCCCCCTCCTCAGTGGAATTTGGCAGCTGAGGGCAGCTGCTGCAGGGCTTTGCCCCTCCTGATGCTCATTGCAGCTGCAGGGCTCCAGCACGGCCGTGGCTCTGCTAATTCTATCAGCATAAACATGGTTTATAGGGCTGCCACTGCTGCCTGTCAGCCTTTCTAAATCACCCTGTGCAATGGTCTCCATCCCTCGCCAGAGCACCAGCCCCTCTCCTGAGGTCAGAGGCACTCAGCGATCCCCCTGGGCAGCAAACAGCACCGAAGGAAAGTTTGCAGCTGGGCAGGGATGTGACAGGCTGGAGGCATCCAAAGCAGCCTCCAGCAAGGAAACCTCCACATCAGGCAGAGAGCAGGTCAGCCTCTCCACACCCCTGGAGCACACCCTGCAGGGAGGCATCAAGGGAAAAATAAAATCAAACAAGCAAGTAAACGAAGCCCTCAGAGGAAAGAAAATACAAGCTACACAAAGTGAAAAAGCAGAATGGGCACAGACCAAGCTCCCCATCAACCCAACTGCTGCCAGTACCCCCCCCACCCCTGAGCATTTTGGTGGTGGTTTTCATTTTTTTTTTATTTTTTATTTTTTGTTAATACTCTGCCCAGCTCTCCCAGGACATGCCCAGTACCTACTCTCAGCCTTAGAGCAAACACTATTTTTTGAGCTTCAGCCCACATCAAGGTGGATATGAAGCACCAGTGGTTCCTGACCCCCACACCAGGCCCAAAATGCCCTCACATCAGTGGTTTCATCTGCAGTGGTTTTCATCTGGCCCCAGTCCTTAAGCATCTCCCTGTCCCAGTGCCATACATCCCAGTGCAGGCAAGGAGGCCAGAGCTTGCCAGCAAGCAGCAGCATTTCTGAGCAGAGCTCTTGCAGCATTCCCGTCCTTTCCCTCATGATGGGCAGCAGAAGCAGCCACGGCGTCCCCACCTCAGAGGAGCCATGAGGCAGATGGAGTCTCTGGGCAGTGAAGCACTGCAGTCAGGCTGCCAGGAGCCAGCCAGGGTGCTCCTGAAGAGCATCCAGCAAGCCTCAATAACGTGAAGCCTGGTGTGGCAGCAAATCCCTTGGCTGTGACTCTCACTGGGAAGGCTGATGGCCAGGAGAGCCCCTGGGATGTCCCAGAGCTGGTCCCATCAATGGCTGCTCTGGGGTGACTCTTGATCTCTAAGGAGGCCACCCCCGCAAAAAAAAAAGTGTGAGTGGTCCCAGGAGACAGTGAGGATGATGAGGGCTCTGGGGAGCTGGGCGCTGGGGAAATGTGGCTCGAACGAATCCACATGGGGAAGCGTGGGATGCCAGCTCTCTGCTTGAGGGTCTGAGCCTCCAGAGACACGTGTGTGGGGGTTAAAACCCACTGCTCAGCTGGCAGAGGCGCTGGGGTCCCCTGGGCTCCTGTGTCCTCCCTGCTGGAGTGGCACACTGATGGAGCTCAGCACCCTCCTGGGGTCCTCCTGCTGCTCCCACCACAGCCTGTATTGCCCAGAGCCTGCCACCTTCACCCCCAAAATCTGTCCCAGGTGTGGCAAACTAAACAGCTAAGCCAGCAAAGGGACTTTGTTGCTGCAGCGGGGCCTCTAAGCTGGCCCTGTCCACCCCTCCTGTCTCGCCTGGCCTGAGCCTCCACTCAGGCACATGTGCCTCTCACAGATACTTAAAAATAGAAATAATAACAACCTCCTCTCTTTCCTGCCTGGTTGGAGAAATAGCTTAATTAGTTAATAAGGGGTTTAATTTGTTGTGTAGCTGTGTGAAGAACTTGCAGAGGGTAAGCTAAGTCAGTTAAGTCCAAGCAACAAGCCTTAGAGGTAGGCTGGGGAGGGGAATGTGCCCCAGCTGTAACCAGCCATGTCCTGCAGGGAGACCCAGCTCTGCCTCCAGCATCGCAAGAATCTCCAGGCCAGGCTTGAGGATCTTCTCTTGGTGGTGAAATAGCTGTGTGAATAGGGGGAAAAGTTGTGCAAATCAGTGTATTTTGTTTTGCTGAACAATTTCTGCCCATATTAGCAGTGCAGCTGGATCTTAAGCAAGAGGCTGCTGCCCCCAGACTTGGAGGCCTCCCTTCTCTGCAGCGTGGTGTGGGACTCACAGCATCCCCCTGGGATTTCCCCTTTCCTCTTTCCTGGGGAAAGGCGGGAAGGTGACCAGAAGATGGTTCTTTATTCCCACACACTCAAACCCAACAGCAATGAAGATGCTGCTCCTGCACATGGATTCCAAAGTCTCTCTCTCCAAATGCACTGGGCTTGTACACCTGGGGACACTGCCCTTGTCTGCTGTGCCCCTGTCCCAGCTGCAGAGGCAGGACCCGGCCACCCAGCACCCAGATCCTTTGGCCAGCAACAGTCTCAGCAAACTCCTGCCTGATCCAAAACAACCTGGCAAACGTTTATCCACAGCAACATTAACAAAGGCATAAAATGGATCTTTCTGTGGAGTCACTGCCATGCCACAGAAGAGATTTCAGTGCTCCCCATCCCCAAACCTGGGGAAGGGGATGAGGACCCTGTGGTGGCAGCCAGGATCCTGCAGCTCTCAGGAATGTCCTTACAGTCCTGTTTTCCGCTGGATCTTGTTGAGGGTGAGCTCTTACAATCTCCTGACCCCACTGAGCACCAGCTGATATCCTGTGCTGAGCTGCTGATGTAGTCAGAGACAGGGAAGGCTCCTGAGGTCCACCAAGTGCCACATTAGGAGATACTGGAGAAGCCAAAGGATTTTCCCCGAGTATCCAATGCAAAGCCACCGCAAATTTGCCTTTCTTCCCCCATGGCAGCTCTCTGCATCCAATTTGGGTGTCATTATAGGTAATTCCCTGCTTGATGTCTCGTCAGAGGTGGGGGAGGGAGGCACCATTTCAAGAAAAGACAAAAGGGCTCTTTCTTCATCAGCATTAACCTCAGGCAGCTCTCGAGAAAAATTCTGGGCAATTAGTGGAGCATAAGAAGATTTATAATTGAAATCTAGTTTGTAGCACTACAGGCAGCTCCCTCGAAAGACATTTCTCAGAGACCAAAAATAAGGGGGAAGAAAATAATACAGAGAGACAGAGGGGGAGAAGGAACTAGTTAAAGAATTTTAAAATCTCCCTGAAAACTCCATTTAGTTTAACATTGCATGATAGCTTTCATAATTCAGAACAAAGTGCAAAGCTCTTTAATGAGGCCATTAATGACCCTTTAATTTACTCCACCAGGGCTGAATTCATAAAACATTTATGTTCCATTTACACAGGATTTTCCTGAGACTGTTTGGGGCAAGTCACCATCACAGAGCAGGTGGGATGAAACAGAGGATTCTTCTTTTCTGTCCCCACTCTTCTTAACCCCAGCACTGAAGCTCCACATGTGCCTTTTAATTCTGCCAGAGAAGCTGCAGGGACCCAGGAGGGAGGAGAGCCATTTTTGACTCTTCTGCATGGTAAACAGATGCAGAGTGCTCTCTTGGATTCTGCTCTAGGAACAATGAAATCCTTTTTAAGATTGAGCTGTGGCATCGACAGCCAGCCTTAGAAAATGTTTTTAGAAATCATTACAGCCCAGCTCCAATTCATTACTGACTTGTGATATCAGATTTGCTCTTGGGACAGCACTGTTGAGAGCATCTAGGGAGATATGACCCCTCCAGCTCTCCAGGCTGCTTTCTGTGCTTTGTGTGGTGATGGGGGAAGGCTCAAAGAATGCAGGTACAGAGATGAGTGCTGAGGATGCTGCTGCTGACTGCTCTGATTGCTGGTGAGGGTGGGCTGGACTGGGAGCTGCTGCCAGACTGCTGGTTGGGGTGATCACTAAGACTGTCTCTTGCCGTCTCAGCATCTCCTGTCCCTGCAGCTGTGGGAAGCTCAGAGAGCTGTCAAGGACACAGAGGGCAGTACCCTGAGGTGAGGAGGGGCTGGTTCATCACCCCCATTCAGCACTTCCTGAAAGCCACGTGAGCTGCAGGGCATGCTCCAGTCTGGTTGTCCCATGATCCAGACCAAGACATTTGTCTCTCTGTGTTTTTTTACTTCTGTTACAGAAGCAAGCATGGAGAAACAGCTAGGAATGCTTAATTGCTTGTATTGGCTGAAACACCTCTTTTTATTAAAAAAAAAAAAAAAAAAAAAAAAGGCGAGACAAGTCTTCCTAGTTTATTCTAAAGACCTCACTCTCATTTCTTCAGTAAATGTCAGTTTCTGAACATCTTCATATAAAAAGAGCCATTAATCATTGCAACGAGGTTCACAGCATCTTAATTTCGCTTTGACCAGCCTTCTCAGCTGCTTGCACAGCTTCAGGACTGTTAAACACTTCTCATCTGCTTCCCTTTGTGGTTTTGACCTAAGGAGGGTTTGCTGCACCAGCAAACAAAATATTCATGGCAAAACCAGGAGGACAGAGGCGCCAACCCACAAGAATCAGCCCCTCAAAAGCCTCTGCAGAGGCAGAGGCTTTCCTCACCTGTGAGGTCAGGAAGGTGTTCCAAGGCTCTCGGCACAGTAAGAAAGTTGGAAGCCGTTGGAGAACAGGTCCAGAGTCAATGTTTCCAGCAGCTATCAATAACAGCAGCAGTTCACACCTCACAGTCTGCAGCTGGGTCTCCCTGAAGCTTGTGCCTGGTGAAGTGTGGGGACACAGGCTCAGAGGGAAATGCATTTTCCATCTCACTTGCTCCCTGCCCCTCAAATTCAGGTTCAGGTGTCATTCTCATTTCCATTCTCCACCCCTGATTTTGCTGACGCAGGTTAGAAACCTGATGGCCCATCGAGGTACTGACACTGCTTGTGTTGGTGCAGTTCGTGAGTCACCCCCCTCGTTTCACAGCTAACAGGGCTGCTGACGCTGATGCCCTCAGAAAGGACACATCAGCAGGAACATCAGGAGCTCTGAAGCCGCATCAACAGCAGGCTCTGTGCACACTGGTTTGTTATTGTAGGGTCTCTGGTGTGCACTGGGTTTGTGGTTGTAGGGTCATTTTTTACTTCAGGGGAAAGAAGCAGAGAGGAAGATTGCTTGACCTACTTGGATCATTCATGCAGAACTGCTTTGCAGCATAGGGTCAAGTTTGTCAGAACACTTACATCACAAGAAGAAATTATGGCCAAAAGAAACTTTAAACAAGTTCAAGGAAAAAATAACAAAACCCCCACAGACATGCACTGCAATGGAGAGAAAAAAATGGATGCTGTTCTTCAAGTATTTCAAAGTATTTTGGAATCTCACACTCAAAAGTGGTCTGAGCTCTAAAGGCACCAAGACCCTGACAGGACAAATAGGAAATTTGTCCCACTTCAAGCCAAAAGTGCCAGCAAAGTGGTGTTGCAGGAGACCAGTGAATGAGAGGGGAGGGAACCTGTAGCAGGAAGAGGAAGCACAATGGAAGTGGCTGCCCAAGGGAACAGCACATCTGGCAGCAGCAGGTTACTCACTCTGAAGGGATGCTCTCCATCCCAGTGCAGAGGTAGGATGCCCCTAGGTGGATGCATTTTGTGGACCACAGAGGTAGGAAAAGTCAAATTTTCTTGCTGAAATCACCCTCAAAGGGAGAGGCAGGAGTGCTAAGGGGAGGCCTTGGATGGAGCTGGCTGTCCCCAGCAGTGGGATCATTCCTGGGATCCTATGACAGCTGACTGACAGCAGGGAAAGGACCACATCAGAGCAGAACAGGGACATCCTGCTGTCCCACAGAGCTTCCTGCAGACCTGGATGCTCCAGGGGCTCTTCACTCCCTTTGGCCCAATAAACAAACAGCTCTGGGCAGCTCCAGGAACAAGTTGCCTTAGTTCAATTGTTATTTGATTTCCAGAAACATCAGTGCAGGGATCCCATCCAAACTGGACCCTGGGTTGTTTACTAAGCACAAGCTGCCGTTTAGTTAGAAACACATGGGGCCTTATTATGTTTCCCTGGAAAAAAAAAAACAACAATGGTTTAAACTAAAGGGGAAAATATTCAGTGAAGATCAAAACTTGTACTCCTACACATAGAGGCTCTGAAATCTCACAACCACTCAGTTCCTCACTCCTCCATCCAGGTTTCCTGCTCAGCACAACTCTGCTTACAAAGACCACCTCTAGGGAAGCTTACAGCCAAGGGCTTGGGTTTGCTAAGGTTATCCACACATTGACAGTCATGCAGGGTCAAGATTTTCAGGCTATGAAATACGGGCAGGCTCTTGAAGCTTTCCACACTTAAATAAAATTCTTTACACCTTCAGGTAGTTCATAGACCTCCAGGGCTCCCAGAGGTAAGACCTGGCAGCTACTGTCCTTGAGGACATGCTGTACTTGAAGGCAGCAGACACATCACCTTTGTGAGGATCTTTTGGTATTTCAGCTAAAACCAGCAATGCAGTTTCAGCCATGCTGAAAGACCCCTGCACATACACCCATGAGTGACCCAGCCTCTTCTGAGCAATCCAAGATCTCTCTCCACCCTTACAGCCAAGTGCAAACACTTGAGGATCCCCATGCATCTACTTTCCTGCTGCTACTTTAAAACCCACAGGACAGGGCAGCTGAAACACTAAAAGCCTCAATGTGGTCACTTTGACAGGCCCAGAATGTGGGCCAGTGCTCACAGGGTGTCTGTCCCACTCGGGGTGTTGATGCTGTCTGAAAATCAACGTGGTTTTGAGGCAAACCACGAGGTACAAACAGGAGAGGATCAGCAGGCTTGTAGGAATGCCCTGTTTTCCTTTGTGCAGCTGCTGGGTCTTCTAATCAAGACTATCTGATACACTGATGTCATGCTGGTAATGGTATAATTCTATATCAGCCTAATGGCACAATGGGTTTACAAAAGGAGAAGTATATGCAGAAATATGCATTCATGCTTGCAAATCCTTCATAAGCCTGTAATCCTGATTTTCTTTTCCAAATAATAAGTGTAGATCTATTAAGACCCTATCACTAGCTGCATGCTAAATTCCCCTCTTCCTGCCTGGAACCTGCAGTGTCTCCTGCACGTGGAGGGGCAGGGGGTGACATGCCATCCCCACCAGCTCACAGCCCCTGGGGTTTTTCCTTCACCTGTACCAGGAGGAGCACATGGAAGCAGTCAGAGCTTCACTGCCATTCACATTGTTTCTGAAGGGTCTGAGGATGCCTTCTAGAGGGCATTTCTGCACCAAAATGAAATATATTTATTCACAGACGTGCAAATAAGCAAGGAGATAACCAGCAGTGCTTGACAGCTTCCTCCATCCAGCCCTAGAATCCCCTTCTTGCCATCTGTGCACCAGCACTGGTGAATCCTCACCTCCACCAGCATCCCCAGTCACAGACAGCTGCTTCCTGGGAGTCTTGGTATCAAACAACATTTCACAACCATCCTCCAGCCCCTTCATACAAACAACCTGGAAATAACCCTTCCAGGAGTGACAAAGTAGCAGTCACCAATTACGCAATTAATTTATTCTTTGGCACTAATAAAAAAAAAAATGACTTTGTGTTACAAAGGAGGAGAAAAAAGAAGAATCTAACGATTTATTCAATTAAAGGTACAATGTATTGAAAAACCAAGTAATTGTAATGACACAGACAATGCTGAGATTGTATAATGAGTAATTAATTACCTACAGAAATGACACTTTCTTTTCTTTAAAGCTATTAATTTTTCTTTTTCTCGTTTTTTGGGTTTTTTGGGGTTTTGGGGGGGGTTGTTTTGCTTTGTTTTTGTTTGTTTTGGTTTTCTGGGGGGGGGGGGGTTTGGGGTTTTTTTGCATTTGCATGCAACTGTCTTCACAAATCATGGGAGCAAACTGGTGCATGGCACAGCAGTACCATTCTGGTTCTGTGTGCATTTTTACCTGTGGACAGAGGTGCTGTATTTTCACCTTTCCCATCCTGATACCCACCGAGCAGCAGTCACACAAGACCCTCCCTGGTTTCCCTCTGCCTCTAACAACTGCTTTCCACACTAAAAGCCCTGCAAAAAATGGGCAGCAAGGCAAATTGTGATTCCGGCCATGAAGAGCCACTGGGCCAGAGCTGACAGGCAGAACAGCCACAGCCTTCTGTGGAGGGAGTCAAGGCACAGACTGTTAGCCCAGTGCTATATATATATATTATGCTTATAAGTCCTGATGTTAACCAATGTTATATATATATTTTAAGTATTCATGTATTCACAGCCATAAAGGCCTTTTCTCTACTTGAGTTAAATTGTATAACCATGACCTATTGTCCCAGAAGGCTTTTTATTCATGTTAAATGGGTACTGAGATTAGAGAGCTCCTTGGTAGTAGGTGCAGAAGTGTTCTGGATGAGACAGGAGAAGATGGATGGTTGTATTGAGGCTCAGCACAGAAACCAAAAACAGGAGAACCAAGCAGCTCTGCACAGGCCAGCTGGCTTGGCATCTGAAAAGTCAGATGTAGGGTTGGAGTGGGGACAATAGTGCCCAGCACACACAACTCACATATCTCCAGTCCTGGTAGCTCCAACTTCCCATAGGGATGCCTCACCACCCTGCAGTCCCATCTCTTCCTTGACCTGTGAGCAAGGGAGAGGGAGCCAGGTTGGGCTCTGTGGTGCTGTCCATGGTGATGCCTCCTCACAAGTGCTCCATGCTGCACCTCTCTGGGGCTGTCCCACCCTGCCCCACCCCTCGGGGACAGCATTCCTGCCTGTACTGCCCCTGGCAAACAGCACAAGTGCTACTGGCTCTCCCATGGAGCCTCCAGACCCACCACTGAGCACAGATGCACCCTGGCAGCTCCCAGTTAATATTCATGGGGAAACACAACCTCCCTGGAAAAAACTCTGCATCAGCATCCTGCACCCTCCTCCCCTCCCTGCCCAGCCAAGAGATCACTGCAAATCATGTCAGCAAGGCTGGCAGTTCCCCTGCTCTGATCTTAACCTTTATCCAAGGCCAGGGAACCCCTCTGGCTTTGAGTCTCATGGTCACACAGGCACAAGCAGTGAGATGTTCCTCATCCATCTGTTCATTCCCAGTGCGTGCCAAGGATGGCCTCCAGTTCCTCAGGGACACGTTACCTCCACGCTGCCTTGGGAAGGAATCAGGACAAGGCGGGCCTGGGTGCTGGTGCCAGGGATGCATAGTGACAGCCAGGGATGCTGGTGTCCCCTCACTGGCTGTGATACTTCAGTCACTCCGACACAGTCAGGGTGGAAGCGGCAGAGAGCTGGCTGCTGGCTGTTAGGCTGGTGCCAGATGGTGGATGAGATTAAAAGAATTTGATTTTCAAATAATCCATAAACCTGGCTGAGCTAATGTCGTTTCATATGCATTATCTTGTAATCCCAGGGAAGAGAACGTCTCAGAGCAAAGAGCCTTATTCTCCCTCCCTGCAAGGACTCTAACAAGCTAAAGATAATCCCCTTTTTGTTGGAAGGTGCTTACAGAGGACCTACAACACCCAGAGTGTGGCACAGGCGCTGTTGGCTCTGTGCTGGTGCCTGGGAACACGACAACCAGGCACCCAGCACCATGGGTGCTGTCTTGTCCTGAGTTTCATAGAGGTGGAAGCAGCACACAGCAGGGTCCAGGGGCACGATGAATATAGACCTCTGGCCAATAAAGGAGGGATTTTGCCACTCCCACCTCCTAACAGTGCATGGGAGCACATGCTGCTGCATCACGGGAGTAGAGGAGGGTATACATATATTTTTCTAGGTGAGTCCACTTTCATGTGTACTTTTGGGGATAAACCCCAAAGCCCAACCCAAGTAAATCAAAGGCATGCTGTGCCAATCTGGAAAGTGGATCAGGCCCTCCCTAGTGACTAAGCCCCACAGCCAGAGTCTGGTGACCACCCTCCTCCTCCCAAGGTGAGGGACAGCATATGGCTGAAAACTCAACACTGCCCTCTCCAAAGCAACTGCTGCACAAGTAGGCTTATAGGAAACTCGTCCTTAGGGGTTTCTTGACTTCTCCTTGTTTGCGTCAAACACACACAATCATTTTTTGCCTCTATCCCTATTCCATATGGATGCACCCCTATCCCTCCCTAACCCCTGCACAGTGCCCTGGGCAGACCTCAGCACCTGCCCTCCACCCACCCTCTATCCTCAGATGCTGCCTGCCTGCTCCCTGCCTCTTCCCTGCTCTACAAGCTCCATGGACTCTCCTGCGACTTGTCAAGCCTCAGTGGAGCAAAGACAACCATCTGCCAATCACTGTGATCTTTCAACATGCGAGGTACAAGCTTGAACGCTGCAGTTAAAAATTGTTGATCCTTATTCCATGCTCCAGGTTCCCACGCTGCAGCGTGCGAGAGCTAGAGCAGGAGGTTATTTTAAGGGGAAAGGGAAATTAAGCGCCACTGAAAGGATTTCCCAGTCACTGCCTGCCATCTAGTGCCTAGCACTGAGCTGTTTCACGGGCAGCAAGCAGCTTCCACCTTCATCCTCGGGGGATTTAGATTAAGAGCCAGTTACATTTGACCATCAAGCTCCCAGCACTGATAATCCCCTGCCATGCTCCTCACTCTGGGCCAGAGCCAGGGAATGGGTTTGGAGTCAAATAGCCCAAATCCTGGTGGGACCTATCAGGGAAAACAGCATGGGAGTGAGGAGAGGCAACGCTGTGTGCCTGCCTGGGTTGTGACACGATGCCCAGGTACAAGAAGCTAACTAAATACAACACAGCTTGACTTGCTGCAAGCTGCTGCCCTCAAAGTCATGTCATCGTCGTCAGCAGCTCTGATCAAAGTAGTGCACACAGGCATTGGGTGAAGAGTGCCACAGACAGGCTAAAAATAGGGAGAAAAATGGAAGCATGAGGGAAAGGGGTGAAGGGTGAGGCTTATCAGCTGTGCAGGAGACTGAAAACGCAGAGAAATTCAGGGGGAAAAAAAAAAAAAACAAACAAAAGTAATCAGGAAACACCGACTTTGTGACTTGGAATATTCTGGTGCTTGGACACACCTCTGAAGTTTCCCACCCAATTCAATCCATGGGCAACCACTGCAGCAGGAGTACAGTCCCTACCAACCCCTTGTAGCTGGTGATTTTAACTTTGTCTTCAGGCAATCTCGGGAGCTGATGCTCTCCCTTCCTTCCTTCCTTCCTTCAGCAGGGATGTACCTGGTATCACCTTAGGGGGTGTCTGGCAGCTTCTTGTTCCTCTGAAAGGGCTCAGATAACTACCTACCCACAAGGGCAGGAGAGAACAGGCAGAACAGGTATAGAGAACCATAATCCTGTTTGCAGGCAGAGAAAATTAACGGATATGAAATGCAGAAAGATCTGGGCCAGGTAATGCCCATCTTGCTCACTGCCTCCTGCCCCTGCTAACCCAGGAGCCTCCAGCATTCCAGTGGAAGGCACCGTCTGCTGCACCACACTCCCTAAGGAGGGACAAGACTGGACGTTGAGCTGTGAGTGCTGGTGGAGCAGAGACTGAATAGTCCCCATGGGTGCCACCCCCAGCAGTCACCTGCCCCACCCCCTGAAATGCGGGACTCACTGCCCCTCCACACCCTGAAGACCCGATTTCCCTCCTCACCAAACCCCTCATGGCTTGGTTGCCTTCTCCCCATCAGATCCCGCTTTCCTCAAGCTCACCCAACATTTGCAGTCTGTACCAGTTGGTAGCAGCACAGCTTGGGCAGCAATTGCTGTTCTGCAGAGGGGCGCTTTGGGTGTGACACAAACGGGCTGCACCGGGCATTTGGAAAGGGCAGGCGGGGCAGCGCCTTCCGAACGCGCAGAACCTCAGTTATTGATTAGCACACGGGTCCGGTTTCCTCCAATGCGTCCAGAAAAGCAACAGGCGACATTAACAAAAGGATTACTCAGAATTCAAAAGCAAATGGGATCTGTGACCCATTATATTAACTGGGGACTGGGGAAAGCTCTACAGAGAGAGAACACTGCCGGCAGGTCACCAAACCAATTATTAAGAGCTCACAGATCACGAAACTAGATATATACACACATCAAGATAAATTTCTATTTGCCTGCAGAAGCAGGATGCTGGCTGAGCCACCCTCCAAACCCAGTGTTTTTTTTCCATGTGCCCATTAAACCTGGATTATATCTAGTTTTTTCCTCCAATAATTCACTCACCCCACAGGTTTAATGCTGAGGAATAACATTTGGGAGGGTAAAACCTGAAAGGAGAAATGTAGTGGGTATAATTACTTTGATAGATGAGAGAGAGCAGAAAGCAGGCAGGCAGCAGCAGTGCTGGCCCATGCCTCATGGCATGATGTCCCCAGTCTCCCTCTGCCCAGATCCCTGAGAGGAAGAGCAGCCCCTCCGAAGATGATCTTCCTTCAACATTAGCTCTCACCTTAAGCTCCAACAGGGTTCAGCTTAAACTTCAAACTGTTAACTGAAAAATCTTTTCCTCAACTTTTGCATCAGTTAATTATGAAATTGGATGTTCAGCAGCCAGGTAAAGAGCCAGTTGCTGGCAGCACGCAGTCCTGCTCGTGGAGTGGGCTGTGATGGTGAGTCCTAAAGCCTTGCTTTTCCTCCATAAAGGCTTCGTTGCTGTGCCTCGGTTTTGAAGATTCATTTTAATATTGCTGAAAGATCCTTCATAATTCAATTGAAAAATGCCCCTGGGTCTTCCAGCATTGCCTATGAAGTCCTGACAAAGGATTTTATACCCCACAAGATCTGTTAGGGGAAAGTAGCCTTGACAGCAAAGCTGTAGCTGGAACTACCTGAAGGGGGTTCCTGCTGTCAGCATTTCACACTCACCTCAAAAATTCCTGGCTTTCCCTTTTGAGGCATTGATGTCAAGGACTGGGTAGTATCAACAAAGCTTCTGGGGAAATTTGACCTTAAGTACAAGTTTTCCAGCAGCACCCCTCCTTTTACATCCATTCTTACTTTTGCAGAGATTGACTCAAGCCTTGCCTCCTGACTGCCCCACTCAGTATCTTTCCAACACACGGGGAAACTCACAGGGGTTTCACAAGAAAAGGGAGGAAAAAGGTATCCTCAAAAACAAAAGGATGGGATCTAGTCCACTCGTGTCACTGGTGACCTCAAGCAGATTTCCCACACAACTTTGTGCTGGGTCTCTGGGCTGTCATGAGCAGAGCAGCCCATGCTGCATCCCCTGCAGGCAGCAGAGCACAGCAGAAAAGGGCAGCACCTGCAGAAAAATTCCTTTCAAGGAGACAGATCCCTTCCAACACAAAAATGGGAGCCTGAACATGAAGGCAAAGGGACTGATGCTGATGGAAATGCTTCGTCCTCCAGGACAGGGAGTGAGCCCAAAGGCTGCACCAGCTGGGACAGCACAATTCCCATCCTCCCTGAGCCAGTTCACCCCTTACCCAGCAGTCAGGGATGCCTCAGGATGCTATCTGCACCCCAGGAGCCCTCCCTGCTCATGGTTGTATTTGGGGGAATAGCATCTCTCCTCCTACAGGTTTTCAGAGAGCAGGAAGAGGTGTAGCCTGTGCCTCCAAAGGTCTCTCCTAGCTCTGTATGTATTTATCTCCCAATTTTGAAGCCTTTCATTGCTTGGGGCCAGCCAGAAGGAGCAACAGACAGCAGCTTCCCATTATGTGAGAAAGTGTGAGGTTCTGAGCAGTTCACACTGTTATCACTAAACATATTAAAAAAAAAATTGCTTAGAGAGCATCAACCCCCAAAACTTACACAGACAAGGAGGGATATCAGCTAGGGTACAATTTTGTAGAAGTAAAGGAAAACTGCATCTGTGAAGCTGACAAGTGTTTTTATTAGGACTTGTCCTTTCTCCTCCACTGGAGAGAAGTGCTAGTATCAACTTGCCATAAAAACCTTCAGCTCTCTCTTCTAACATGGTGGCTTAAGCAATGGCTTAGATGCCACTGCTTTAGAATGCAACTGCTCCTTCCACTTGTGTCTGCTACTGGACTGCATCACACCAGGGTCAGGACATCCTAAGATGCTTCCTTCCCCCTTGGAGAGGGAAAGGATGAGGTTTTTATGTGTATGACTGTCAAGAATGGAAGCATCCTATACCAAAAATGGCTTTGAGGAGCAGAAAGGCTCTGCAGCCTGAGCAGTCAGGAGCCTCCTCTCCAGTGTGCAGAGTCAGGAATGGGTAACAGCAGCACAGATCTTACCTTGCACTGCTTAGATAAGCCTCACATTGCTGCTCTCAAAGTGAGGAGTTACAGGTCCTTGCCAAAATTCCTCTCTCCAGTGCACACTTCACAGGAGAGCTCTTCAACTGATCTCACAGTGCCATGCACTGAAGAGCCACAGCAGACTTAGTTTCTTTCCCAGGCACTTGCTGTGGCCTCAGGTTCTGGCAGAGATCTCATGTGAGGGGGCCTTTGTCAAGGTGAGAAAAACCCTCCAGGGTTTGGATGCAAACAAGCTTCAGCCCCCCTCAACACCCAGACAAACACTCTGGTGGCTCTCCATCATGTTGCAGAGGAGTTCTGTGTTTCATGTTCAATAAAAGTAAAATGCTCCCCCTGCTCTTTGTGCTGGACTGCAGGAGGAACACCTGGCTGCAGCAGCTCTCACACAGCCACCACTCCACAAGTTTCTTCTGCCCTCTCAGAAAAGGTTCTCAAGCTTTGTGCTGCCCTTTCAGCAGTTACCTGCAAAATACATCCCACCAGCCTGCTCAAGAGTTCTGCAGCTCTGAGTATGGGAATAGGTTCATACTGAGTGGAAAGACAGCCTGCAGCCACCAAGTTCCCAAAGGAAAAGAACAGCCTCAGTAACCTACTGCAGGAGTTTGGGAGTAGAGGAAATGAGAAGATTCAAACCATCCTCTAGAATCCTCCTGCCTTCCCTCTCCCCAAGGCTGGGGAAGAAAAGAGACCACACAGGAGGCGTGTAAGAAGGTCTGAGGACAAGGAAAAAATATTAAAAAATGAAAGATGCCGTTGATTGTGACCTTTCCACTGCTGAAGGAGCTACATGTCTCTCAGCACAAACAATGCCCAAAGACTTGCAGCTTAAGTAATCCAGAATAGGAACTGCCTGGGTCTGAAGATCAGCAAGGTTTCAGTACATCCTTTCCTTTCATTTGTGCTCTGTCTTTTGGGAGCAAGCACAGATTAAACAGCATTTTCAATGCTTTGAAAGTTTTGTCCCAGCAATACAAAACCTGCCTTGGTATGGGAAACAGGGCAGACTCTTCAAGGGCATGCTTTAAGCCAGTGGCCACAAGAGCTCTGCTGCATCTTTGGGAGCCAGTGATAGCCTGAAACAAGAATGCAGAGGAAACCTGTACTGACTGCCCACAGGAGGGGCACAGCCTGAGGGGAAGGATTCACCTCCCCCTGCTGCAGGAGCTTCCAGTCCTGGAGAAGGCAACAGGCCTCCCTTATCAGTGCTGACCTCAGAGAGCAACCAAAAATCTGCAGTCTTTCAGGCACATGTTCTGCTCCACATTTATTTCCTCTTTGCCACTGCTCTCTGCTGCAGACTCAGCCTCCTCGCCAGGCCCCTGAGGACGCTTCCAGGAACCAAATTTTGTTGGTAATTTATGGCAAACCTGCAGCTCCCAAACTGTCCAGCATTAGAAAATAGAAGGTTGCTGTGCTACCCTCCACCCCAATGGCTTGCAGAGTGATTAAGGATAACTTTAATTTGAGGCCTGGAGCTCAACAGCTCCCAAAGGATTGATAAAATACATCCAGCAATCTCCAGTTCCACCTCTGGAGGCCGAACTCTCTCCGGATGATTAACGACAGTTATTTCCTCCCTCTCTCCCTGCTGCTGGGGGAAGCTCATTCCCTGAGGTCCAGCAGCACTCCTGACTACTGAACAGCAACATCTACAACCACAAGAAACCTCCAACAACAGAACCAGCCCCAGAGGGCCCAGACAGCACCACATAAGCCCAGGATAGATCTTCTAATAAAGAAATTGGGGTAATAGGGTCAGGCTACCTGAGGAAGACCCAGTGGTGCTGGTTAGCAGTGCTGGCCTGATGCAGTGGGAATGGGAGCCAAGAACTCCCTAGAGACACCTTTGAGGCTGCTCCCATGAGGCAGCAGTGCTAAAGCACCTTCTCCTCCCAGGAAAAGTGACCCTCCCAGCCCAGACAGAAAGCAGCTGCTGTTGCTGTTATCCTCCTTCAGTGTCTATTGCTGTAACCGGAGGCTCACAGAGAGGCAGTGTGATGGGAAGGCAGCTGCCTATTCCTCATGGATCCGTGTCCTCCACGGCCACTGTGCATCACAGACTCCAGGGCAGAGGCAGCTAAGGCTAAAAGTTAATAACCTGTGAATATCCCTGCTTACATCTCCCCAGAAACCCACCTTGTCCTGGCTGGTGTTCCACCTGGACACACAGATAGGAGAGGAATGCAAACCTTCTGGGTACCACAGCCCTAGGGAACCACACTCCTGGGAGAGGTAAGGATCACAGCATGAATTTCCAGAAGATGTGGAGGAGGAGAATTCAACAAGAGCAAAGAACTCCCTCAGGAAAGCTTCACTTCCGAGTATAGATTTTAATATTTATTCAGTACAGGGCCAGTGAAGAGAACTGGGAAATAAGGCAAAGGCAAATTATCCTCCAGAGCCCAAGTGAACATCTCATACACACAGACCATGCAAAGCAGCAGCTGTGCTCCTCCCTGGAGCCACATCCCACATCTTCCCCATCTGCTGGAGCACAGGCCATTGCTCACAAGTCCAGGAGGAATCGATTGACTTTTTTCAGGTATTCCGACTTCAGGTAATCTCCCAGCTCCTTCTTTGTGACCCACAGGTGATCTGCCTTCAGCCCTGCCTGGGACAAATCACTGCTTTGGAGAAAGGCTTTGAAGAAGAAGACTTTGGCTCCCACGTTATTCTCAGTTCTGATGGCCCTGGGGAATTTATACTTGTAAATCCCATATGGTGCATTCCCCAGGACTTTGGCTTGAATGTGATCTCCTGCAAGAAGCCAGCAATGAAAGAGAAAGACAGTAAAACATAAGAACACAGAACAACAATAACTTCTCCCTGCATAACAAAAATGCAGCATAAGCCATTCCTTGTATGTGATTCAGACTGACTGTTCCCTCTTTGGCAGAATTTTTTCACTGTGAAAAAACTGGTTTTTTCTCATGAAAAAACAGCTTATTTGGAGACCAGAGAGTCCTCTAAGAGTGGGAGAGGGAGAATGGGAAGGAGAGGGTATCCAGCTTTGCCAATCCAGAATGAAAAGCAAGGACACGTGTTTGCCATCATCACCCATCTGCCACAGAAGCTACTACAGGGCAACAAGAGGGAAAGAGAAGCCCAAAGCAACCCCAAACATTAAAGCATGTCTGGGGATACCCCAAAATCAGACCATGGTGGCCCAGAGATGGCACTGCTGCTGCTGGCAGCCAGACATCCCAGCTCCCCGTGTGCCAGCCCTCTGCCATAACATGCCTTTTCCCAGCAGATGGGAGAAGATTTCACTACAGCAGGTGGTAAATATCCCTCAGACAGGGCACTGGAAGAAAATCACTGGGAAAGCAAGAGGGAGGGTAAGCTACACACCCAAAAATGTAGCCATGGCTCGCTCAGCCGTGCTCCGTAGCGTCTCTCCAGGCTGCCACTCCACTTGAGGCAGGAGCCACAGCTCCTGGTTCCCGATTTTCTGTTTCACCAGAAGCATCAGGTTGCTGTCCAGCTTCCTGTTCAACGATGTTCGATCGTTGTTTTTATCAGCATCTGCCAAAAACCAACACGTGCTGGAAACAAAGTCTCCCGGCAGCATGTTCTGATCCCCTGGACTATCAACCCTCTGTGCCTCACACCCAGCGACAATACACAAAGGTGGATACATGGAATAAGACAAAAATCTAGACAGGAATGCTCTCAGTCACTCTGGAAACCATTGCAGGATTGAGCTGCTGTTTTCCTTTCCAGAAGGACTCTATAAGAAGCAACCTGGATCTCCACCTTCACAAAAATCTACAAGAGCACTAAGCAGAGCTTGGGAAGTAAATGACCAAACATTTCTCTTGTCTGGAAATCACATCTATTCTCATCATTTTGCCCTGGTGAACACACACATTTCTGCAGCATGGGAACACTGATTTCCCTGTCAGACAGTTAACTGCATATGTGCTGCCACAGACTCAAGACTCTCTTTAAAACAAACAGAAAAGAGACCCAAAAATCCCTTCCTTCTACTGAATTGCACTCCGGCAAACAATCCAGGTGTACTCATCCACCACAAACTCCAGGCTGCACCTGTTATCCGTGGGGCAGCTTTGAACTGCAGAAACTTCTGTTCCCACTTCTCCTCCAGGTCTTGAGCCATGATGACCGTCTTGCCACGTGCTTCATCTTCATCATACAAGCTTTCCTTCTTCTTCTTGAGCTGCTCCTCCTCCTCCAGCTTACGGATTTCATGATCTGAATAGTGGCTCTTCTCCAGCTCTATCTAGAAGAGCAACATACAAAATTCTTAAGCCACCGGCAGTATAGGTATTAGCAAGCAGAATTATTTCCAACTCAGCAAACATACGGCAATGGGAATCTCCTGAGGCAGAGCAGGGCTTCCCTGCTTGCAGCAGGAGCGTGTGACAGGGACACCAACACCATGGAGAAAGACCAGGGGAACACCAGCAACGCCCACGAGATGCGGTGCAAATTCGCAGAGCACCCGGGGAGCAACATCACAGACGGCGTGTGCAAGGCCACCAGCCCCTGATGTTCCTCTGCCCTCATGCCTGAGGGCGCCATTACGCCAGCAACACCCCCAGGCAGACACACACACCTCCCACTCTACCTGCTCCATGAGCGCCGCCATCTCTTCCTCCACCTTTTCCAGAGGCTGCGTGATTCGGGGAAGTCTCAACAAGCACATCGCCCCAAAAAGCTTCCACGGGCGCTGCGCGGCAGCGCTACAAACCCCCCGAGCGCCGGCCGCCGCCCGCTGCCGCAGGGGCGCCGCCATGGCCCGCGCCCCACAATGCCCCGCCATGTCCCCTCCTCGCTCCCGTCGTGCCCCGCGTCGGCCGCTCCCCGCCGCCGGTCGGAGCCGCCGCCATGAGCGCGGCTATGGCGGTCGCCGGGCAACGCCTGCTGGGCTGGGGGTGAGCGGACAGGGCGGGACGGGCTCTGGGGAGCGGGGGACAGCGAGGGGACGGCGGGAAGGGTCCCCTTCGCCGCCGGGTGGCCGCTGGGGGCCTCCCTCTATGGCTGGACCCGATCTCCACACGCCCCCGGCGCTCACCGGCCGTTGTCTCCCTCAGGGGCCGCGCCGCCGCCCTGTGCCGCGCGCTCCGCACCGGCCCCCCGAGGCTGCAGGACGTGCCGGGGGCGGCTGCCAAGGAGACGGAGAAGCAGAGCGCGACCGAGCAGAGGTGAGAGTCGAGGCCAGGCCGCGCCGGGAGGGCGCTGCCATCTGCCGCTTGCTGCGAGGTTTTATCGCCTTCGGTGGGTTTTCAGTCGAGGAAGGGGAGGGAGCCACTTGACTCAATCAGAAACGCAGCTTGTGTTTTTCGGAGGCTTGATCCCTTCTTTATTTCCCGATATGAAATGAAACTTCGTGATATTTAAAGAGCGAGGCCTGATAACTCTTGTTTTGCTCCTCAGCTCTTTAATCCTGCAGAGGAACTCCATGAGATGGGATGGCAAGGTTTATGAAGAGGTCCCGATAGCTCACATCAAAGCAACGTACAACAAGTAAGAAAATGAGCTGCTCCAGTCCTGCTCTCGTGTGAAATAAAAGCTTAGAACCCCGGGTTTGGCTTGTCATCGTTCTGATCTGAAGGCTTAGAGAAAAACAGCCAGGGGAGTGGTGTTCATGGCTGGGAAGATGATACTGATTTAAACTTCAGTGATCAGGGAGAATAACTCTCCTTGGAGTGTCTTAAAAGCAAGGAGATTGTTTTTATACATTTTGATTACATTCCGATACGAATAATCAGATGCTGATAGGTTTACCAGCAGGTTACTTCCAGCCCACTGCTCCAGCACTATTCCTGTACGGGTGTTGAAAAAATTATTATATTCTCCACGAGAGACAGTTGTGTTTCATCAGTGATTCCTCCTGTGAAACGTTGCTGCTTAAGGCTCTTTCAAGTTCTAGAAGCGGTTTGTGCTTTTTTTTTTTTTTTTAATGGAAGAGATAAAATGCAGTGAGAGGTGGGTCTGGAATGGCTGAGTGGGGTCTGAGGTGTACTTAGATTAAGCACACCTTCTCGAGAAAGGTTCTGCCCGAGTCTGTAAGGTGACCAGAAGGTCACACTGCTGGGTGGTCTCTGCAGTGGGATACTTTGAAAGGGAGACACAAATCCTGCAGTCAGCTATGCCAGTAAGGTGATAAACTGCAGAATAAAGCTTTGTTCCAGCTTTCTTCTTCCCTTTGCCCCTGTCCTTCTGCAGCACCCACATCCAGGTGGTGGGCTTTGACAACCAGCCGTTCTCCCGCACGTCCTGCGGCACGGAGGGATTCCAGAATGCCAAGAAGGGCACGGCAGTCGCAGCGCAGACCGCGGCCATGGCAGCTGCCGTGGTGAGTCCGTGATCCCTCCTCCAGTGGGGAGCTCTGACTGCCTGTCCCCGCACCTGGGCACAGGCCTGCCTCGCAGGCAGCACTGCAGAGCTGTTTGTGGTGCTGCAGCAGTGTCCCAAGTTACATTTGCACACAGACAAAGTGTGTTTGAAAGAGCTGTTAGAAATGCCCTGAGCATGAGCTGAGCTGTGCAGGTTGTGATTGGAAATGTGTGGTTGTAACTCAGAGCCTGTCCTTTCCTAGCACTGGTCTGCATAGCCACCTGTTTTCCTAAGTGAACATTTCTCAGTCATTTGGGGAATGTAGCCCCTGAATCAGCAGCAGTTCAAGTTTTGCACCGTAGGAGACTGAGAAGTAACTGTAGTTATTGTCTGGATGTTTCATGTCTGCTCTCTGGCACAGAACTGAGCTCCAGCCAGAGAAAGTGATGTTCTTACACCTGTAGTTTCTAGCTGCATATGGTTTATTGTAACTCTTTCTAAAAAAAACCCATCTGGGTGTCCAGGTAGAGGAGATGAGGCTGGCTGTGTCACAGTCCTCATTACTGCAGAATGAGGCAAGGTTAAACTGAAAATCCTTATCCTAAATTAGGTGGAACTCACTCCAGCCTTTCATGCCAGAGGAGTTTGATGCCACTGCTGGCCAACAGCTTATTGTGGTTGACTCAGAGGGATATAAGAACATCTTCACTATTAATCTGTGCTCGTTGGAGCCTCGTAATAGCTGTGTAGTTGTGCTTGGACAGATTTATTCTGTCACTGTTGAAGTAGTTAGTACGTTAATTGCACCAGAACACAGTGAGAAGGAGAGCCAGAGGAGCTCCCTCCACGTGGTGGCAGCAGGGCTGTGCTGTACAGCAGTTCTTCATTTCCAATTTGCAAGCCCCTAGAATTTTTGCACTGGAGGTGTGGACTCCTGCACAGCAAATCTAAAGCTTGCCTGCTCTTCTCATTTACCCTCCAGAAAGAATCTACTTCTCACAGGGGTGAAGTCGCCACATTAGAGAAGGGAAAACAGCTTAGAGTTAGTCCTTGTTAGTCCCTTGCCACTTCAGTCACGTATCCATGGATATGTCCTTTTCTGCCCTGACTTTAGGTCAGAGATAGTTTGATTTGAGAGCTTTCTCTGTGTGCAGAGCTGACAGTCTGGCACAGAAGTTCTCTTGAACTGCCATGGCCATACCCCAGCCTCCTTTGCTCTTAGTGTCTCTGAAATGATCCCCATACATACCTCCTGTATCCATTACTACCTAATGTTTACTTTTATTTAAATACTAATATGAAAATGAAAAACACCAGGGGAGCCAGAGTTTATGTCCAAGAGAACACTAACCAGTTGTTCTTTCCACAGAAAGCACGTGGGAAGGGTGTATTGCACGTACGAGTCATAGTGAAAGGACTGGGACCAGGACGCAAAGTAGGTGTTGGAATTTCTTTTCCATACTTTATTTTCTCAGCTATCACGGATGTTTTCTGAACTCAGCCTGGTCTCAATTAACTTGGTTTTTCTGAAGCTGATATAAAGGATTCCTCACCCAAGTGCCCATTAATGAATTTTTAGAGTCATTAAAATTTTAGAATAATACCATTTTGGAAGGAGAATAAAAGCTGTATTTGGGACTTCTTATGGCTAAAATAGGAAAATCAATGGGAATGCTTAAGAAGGGACTGGAGCAAATAAGTTTAAACTGGGTTTTCTGATGTGAGTTACTTATTTTTAAGAATTACAAAGTGAGAAGCATTGGAACAATGCTGATTTTCAGACGGGGGACGAAACTGTTCTGCCCTGAGCTTTTTCCCTTCTCTGCTGCTGTGTGTGTTGATGACTGTCATTGCTGTCTGTTTGCAGGCTGCCATCAAGGGGCTGACGATGGGAGGTCTGGAGGTCATCTCCATCACCGACAACAGCCCTGTCCCCCACAACGGCTGCCGCCCACGGAAAGCCAGGAGAGTCTGAGGGGCATTGCAAGGGACACACACCTTCCAATATCAGTTCTTCAGGGACTGAGCTGAATATTGCTCCTGTGACAGATGCTGGAAGGCCACCCTCCCTGGAAATACTTGTTGAGGGAAGCTTGGAGAGACCATGCTGAGCCTTAAAAATGCAGGAGGTAGAAGCTGCTGGTGAAAGCAGGGAATCGGTGTATTCCCTTAGTAGGAAGCCTCTTGTCTGCAAAGTTTGTTGATTAAAATGTTGGTCTTTTGACAGCCATTCCTGCTGTGTTCCCACAAGTATTTTGGCTTATTACTGCCTTTCGACTGCTCTCTTCCTCTTACCACCATATGTGGCTCTTGTCTAGCCCTCCATGCCATTAGTGCCCTTGTCAGGCAGAAGGGAAGCCTGAGATCTCGATCTCCATGTAGTCATTTGTAGTAAACAACTGCACAGAGTCAGATCATCTTCCTTCCCTCTTTGTCTCACTGCTCACATTGGGAAACAAGGCATGGGGTAACTCTTTCCTTCCCCCTGGCTCATAGAGCTACATGTCCCCTGTGGGAGGCACCTGTTCACAGAGCACCAGCCTGGATCCGTTCCTGGCAAAGATCTGTTGCAGTGCTTTGTTGCACCCAAGCTGTACTGACCTGCCACTGCTCTTGGCAAAGGAAAGCACCACTCTTTCTAAAGGGGCTGCTGGGATCGTGCCAGGTTTGATGCTTGCAGTCTTTGGCCCTGCCTTGTGCACCACAAACTGGATTTTCTGGGGTCCTGGGGAAAGCAAGCAGGGGTTATAGGCGCAAGGAATAATGAAATGCTGTCAAGGAGATGTAAAGCACTTAAATCTTGAGCTGTACTTCTGTATCCACAAGCAGCAGGAGCTTGTTGTGGGTCTGTGATGTATTATCGCTGTCCAGCTCCATCCAGAATTTCTGCCAAGGAAATATGTCAGGAGCATTAAGCAGGGAAGGTAACAGCAGTAACTGACTACAGGATTGATTTGCTGGATGGCAGAGGCACAGTGCCTAGCAAAGGGCATCTCACTGAAGTCCCTGCTGCCAGAGATGCCCTGGCCCTATCCAATGTGCTCTGGCTGAGTACTTCACCTGTAAACGTGGTGTATTTTAGAGCAGCTAGCAGTTCTATTGCAAATGCAGAATCTTCCTTTCTATTATTTCTCATTCTGTCATTCCTCTGTAGTTTCTTAAATTGCATAGTTAACTATTTTCTGCCTCTTTAGAGAAAGGGTGCCATAGCAACAAGGCAGTGAACCTCCTTGATGGGGCTGAGTGGCATACAGCAGGTTTTGAAAGAAATCGCTCTGCTTAGAAAAGCCTAGTGAGTTACATTTGACAGGAAAAAACAAGATTCAGACAAATCTACTTTAGTCCAGCTCTGAATTTGAAGGGAGGGTAGGTGATCTTAAAGGGAAGTTCCTTGAGCTGTCACAGATTTGCCAGTGGGGAAGAGAAGCTCTTCCATAGAAGAGTTTTCCCTTCGCTCCAGAAATACGGCTGCACTAGGGACTTAATGTTCTGCTTTTTAAGGAGAGGATAGCAGGTCAGCCAGAAACTGCCAAGATGAACTCTCTGAGTCTGCCGGCAGCTGGCTGGGGAAGGGGTGTGTGATGTGCTTACAGCAAGGCTGAGCTGGTGTCTGTGCCCAGCACAGCAACCAACCAGGCAAAGGAGAGGTGCCAGGCTGTGCTGGCAGATTGGTCTAGCACACAGAAAACCAAACACTTCTGTTCTCCACTACAGGCTGTCCATTGCATCAATGCAGAGGTGCCCACGTCACCCGAAGATGGTAGAACAAATTGAAAAGTAAGATTGCCAAGAGATCTGTGGTCCTTCTGCAATTCAGGAAAGAGTATGTGGGTGAATCGAGAGTCAGAAAACAAGAATAAATCTTTCTCTTACCCTGATTTAAAATCAAGGCTGTGTCCTCTGTAAAGGCCACTCCTTAACACTTTTGGTTTCTGGGTGTTGGTGAAGGTTTTAGGACATCTGCCAGTGCATCACCACTGCTTATACAGTGGGAAGCTTTATGTCCCCCCCCTTCCCTGCCTATTTCTGGTAGCTACCCCTACTTCTTCCTTTGACTGACAGTCCTGTAACACCCTCTGCACTGGACAGAAGAGGCTGACACTGTCCTTCATGGCTCAGTGGCTGGGATCTGTACAGTATGATGCAAATCTTCCACACCCCCAGCTCCCTGTACTCTGAGCTCCCCAGCACAGTACTCCAGTTGTACAGCTTTTTACAGAAATCACATTTTCCATCCACCTTCTCTCCTGCCCTGACGGAGCACTCCCAAAACCATGTCCTAACTTAGTGCACAGTCTGAGCTGTTTGTCCTGCAGCACATGCTGGGGCTCTGGGGCAGTCAGTGAGGTGAGGGAGCACAGCTACACAAAGCAAGGGCTCGGGTGCTCCTTCCTGCACACACTGTACAGTGGAAGAAGGCTTAAAACTCTATTGTGGTTCAAGTTGCAGGGAATTAATAGACACCAATAGTGCTTAACGATTTCCTTACCCTTCAAATGAAACTATTAATTAAGGACCTAGTTTTTGTCAGACACTGGTGTTTATGAGTTCTAATTGCTTTTCTTGGCATCTGGGTGGAAAGCTGTTTTCTACTGGCTCAGATTCCTCCTGAGCAGCAATTACTTTATTTGTCAGTAGCATGGCCACAGCATAAGCACTCTCATTAGGGTCATATCCTCTCCCTCTGGGCTTCCCTATAATTTTTGGACATTTTTCTCTCAATTCCCTCCTAACTTTTGATTCCCTGCACTCAAAGATGACTTTTTCTGTGAAACAATCTCAGAAATTGCTGCTGGCTGCAAAGCTTCATCCTGGTTCAACCCTGGCCTTTCCTGGGATTTTGCCTTCTGTTCTAAAAAACAGTCACATGGACTCTCTCCATTGTATCCCTGTAAATCCCTGTGTAAAACACAGAACAGTCTCCTGACTTACAGATAAAATGCTGCCTCAGGTCTGTTTACCCCTCACTGAGTGCCACATCACCTTGGGGAGTTAGTCTAACTTAGTTACCCTTCCCTTGGACAGGGATGGTACCTGGTGGCCTGGAAAAATAGCCCTCAGCTATCTCCCTAATAGTGTATTATTCTGCAAAGAGGAATTACTTCCCAATCCCCAGCAACAAGGACTTTCTACCCAGAGCTGTAGCTTTATCTGCTGAATTGGTGATTTACTATTTCTTCCATGAGCATCTCAGTGACAAGAGTCAGGCAGCCAATTTGGATCGCTTTGTGAGATTCAATTAAACCATTAAGTGATGTCAGTGTCCTTTAACAGCTGACTGTACACACAAGCAGGCAAGGAGCAGGGGGAGAGGGGGACAGACCCTGCAGTGCTAATAAGCTGTAGCAGCAGGGGCGGCTTACGGCAGCCTGACTGCAGCTGTTAAAGACATCTGTGCAGGTTTTGCTGGCTTTCCCTCTGGTCTGGGAATACCTGGCTCGAGATGTGCACAAAGCAGGTCACTGAGTAGGTGTTTATAACCCTAAAGCACTCCCGGGAGTCTTGAAGAAGTAATAGTTCAAATCAGGTTATGTTTTTGCACTCAGACTTCGGCAGATAATCACGGTGCTGCTTTCATGCCTGGCATCCCCACCTGGCTCCTCTTCCCCTCCAACCCCAGCCCGTGACCTCTCAGACCAAAAAGAGATAAAGGGCCCTCGGATTGTTTTTGTGCTTTCCCAATGCTCTCCTCTCCCTGAAGAGGCATTAATGGGTACTCCATGGCAGCAGGAACTGCTCAGAGGTTTTACTAATGAACAGTCTAAGAGCACCCAAGTCCCCAGACTGATGGTGAAGCGGGGCTGCAGGGTCCTCTTGGGGAGATGTAGAGGGGAGCCGAGCCTCGATGCTATTTTGTTTTTTTGAAACCACTCACATCTCTTCTGCTGAGTTCTCCAAGCTTCCCCTGCACTAGTGCCACTTGGCAGGGTCCTCTAATTTCTCCATAGTCCATAACCCTCCTCCTATGCCCACATCTACTGAGAGAGGAGGCTGTGTGCACCTGGACCCAAACATCTCAGCAGCTCTGAAGCCCTAACAGCCATTGCTTGGGAGAGCTGTTTCCAGTCGCAACATCACTGCTTGATTTTCTAAAAAAAAGTAAGCAGAAGGGAGAAAGGATTGAGCACAAGGTGCGCCTCTGCACAGCAGCAGGCCAGGCTTCCCACCCACACAGGGTTCCAGGTAACAAATAAAACTTGGGCCCTCAGGCAGGAGAATGACATATTTTAGCCACCTGTCTCCCATCCTCCGCCCCTTCTGCAGGTGCCAAGGTGAGGTGAAATAGGACTCATCTCTTCATGCAGCAGCCTGCAGGCACACAACTTGCTCTCCCCTAATTGCCAGCTAGGCTCTCACACAGCCCCTTGGCAAGAGCTGGGCATTGCCTTTTGTTTTGCTCCTGCCAAATCCACAGAAATAGCAATTTCCTGAGGTGCCAGGGTCAAACTGACCAAGAAATGCAAATTTAGACTGGCCAGCCCTGTGAACTTCTTAGTAAGGCCAACGGCTGGAAAGCAACTTTCTCCAGCACTGGGAGATGCTCTGGGACAATCTGTCCCTAGACATGGTTGTAAATCCAGCCTCGTCTACCAAAATCCATCCAAAGAAGAAGTGATGCTGGCTGGGGAGATCCCCTTCCAAGTGATCCTGCAGCGAAGAGACACAGTCACCAAAGGGCCAGTGTAAAACTGGAACAAACCCTGCTTGGCCACAAGCAGCTGCACAGCACAGCTGCTCTCCCCAGCCCTTATCAGCGGCAGCAGATCAGCACCAACATCACCTTCAAACCTGAGCCCTCTCTGGGGAAGCAGCCGATGGGAGATTTAAAGGGTAGGAGGCAGGATGAGGATTAACTCAGACTCTGCTGCCCAAAGCCAGACAGGCTGCACTGCACAATCATGCTGACAAGATGACATTTGTCTGTCCTATGTTACAGGAGACCCTGTTTAGCCACCAGTTGCTCCTTCTTCCTTACAAAGAGGGATTTTACAAGCATTAAGTACTAACCAGTCAGGGATGAACCAGTGACCTACCTACGCTGCTTCAGGTATCAGGACAGATAATCTGGACCTTACCCTGACTTCAGGACCAGCCCCCAAAAAATAGGGCAGCAGCAATGAAAATTTTCCACCACAGTCAGAGACAAGGGAGCACGTGCTGGCTCTGCACTGGGGGCAATGCCTGTGTTTTGGGATGGTAGTCCCACACGCAGGGACAGTGCCAGGGCCGCAGTAACCCACAGCACATGTGTTCAGCCACGCAGCTCGGGCCAAGGCTCCCTGCTGGCCAGCACAGAGGTGCTGGTGCCCCTCACCTTTCCAAGCTCGCCATCTGAACGGCTTTCCCGAGCCGGCTGGCGGGCACCACAAGGCCGTTTCCATGTGGATGGGCTGTTTCTCCCTGTTGCTGTGGCGACGGCACTGGGCGCCAGCAGGTCGGAGGCGGGAGGGCGAGGATCGTATCTCCCCAGAGCTCACCAAGGGCACCGGGTACATCTAATCCAGCACTGCTCCATTTTAGGCCTCCGAGGGGCACTGAGGAGCTATCAAATGACCAGCTCAGCGAGGCAGCAAGCAGGCACTCACGGGGACGCAGCACTGCCCACTGCTCTTAACAACACCCTAAAATCATGTCCAACAGCAGCCAGATGGTCCTGGCAGGGCTTCCCTGCCACCTGCCTGCTTCCCACCCCTCCAGGCCCCTTAAGCAACTGGTCCCACACATCCCAGCTCCAGCACCCCCAGGCTGGCAGGGCTCTTGGCAGGGCTGGATGGCAGTACTGCCAGTGCACCCTCACCTGCCCCATCCAAGGGAACCAGGAGCTGCTACCCAGTCAGGCACTGGGACACTAAGTGTGCTCAGCCACCCAACTCTCTCTCATACCCTTCTGCCTCCCTACCTGATGCTGTTGCAAAACACCTGGATAGAGGAAGGACACTGGCAGAGGGAAGGATGAACTTGTGCAAGAGTAGCTTTCAGAGGGGATGATTCACTGCCAAAAACGGGCTTAGGGAGTCCTCTGGGCAAAGCCAGGCCTGCTCCGGACTACATTTGGCATTTGGCAAAGCTGCTGGGTAGAAGGAAAGAAAACAGCCATGGAAAGTAGAAATAACATGTTCCTGGCTTTAAAAAGACTGAACTCAAACTAGTTTTGTCATCTACAGAAAATAAACTCCTCCAAAGGCTCCAGTTCATACCTGGACAAAGCAGAATACAGCAAATGCTGGGGACTTAGTAGTGTTATCCAAGGGCCCTGGGCATGCATGAGCCATCCCATCACATTCCTCCATAACTGTCCTCAACTCATTAATCAAGTGAGGACCCACATGTCACCCAGATGCTGCAGCACAGCCCTGAGTGGCCAGAACCAAGAGCAATGTGTCTCTTTTCAGTTCTCCTCACATGCAAGACCACAGCAGTCGGCCATGAATTACCAGTTTCCAGATTGCTAGTTTAAAACTGCAGTATTTTTACGTCAAAACATCATTAAAAAAAAAAAAAAGTGCCATTCAGTGTTTTTCTGAGAACTCATTTCCTTACACAGTAAGTACAGCTCTTCCCCAAGAGAAACAAAGTCAAATCAGACCTTGGCCAGCAAACAGCTCTAGCAGAGGCTGGGGCTGCCTGAGCCAGCGCCAGGCTGAACTGCACTGCACAGCTCAGCCCACAGCCCCCACAGCCCTGGAGCAAGAAAAACAAAAAAAAAAAATAAAAAGCCAATACACCATTCCCTCCTCCTGAGGACAATTTGACCAGAAAAGCTTTTGCAACCATGTAACAAGACAGGGAAGAACAAGATTTAGGCACATCAATAACACAGACTCTGGAACTTGCCTAGTAAGGATAAAGTAAACCCACAAAATCCTGTCCCATTGGCCACAGAACATCATTTGCTCTGCAGTGTGCACCCATCTGATAAAGGCTCACAGAAGGACAACAGGCAGTTTTGTCTTGTTGCTATCCCTTTACCACCTCTCTGCCCGCAGCCCTGAGAGATCCTTGCAGGAAAAGCTGGCAGAAAAGCAGCAAGACGGATCATAAAGAAGAAAAACAAAGAGATTTCCTAAAGCATCGGAAATCTGATTCTTCTAGCTGGGTCAAAATGACCAAGGGAAGAGCTTAATAGATGCAGCACCTGAGAAAAAGGAAGGTCCTGTCAGTACACACAGGCAGCTAAATCAGGGCCAGCCATGAGCACTGGAAGGTTAATTGACAGGAGTCTTTAGTAGGGACACATCTTAAACGTATCCATGTTTGACTCTAATGTAATTTCTGTGTCTTGTTGTCTAATGCCTTTTATATGAGAAATAATGCAGTTGTCCTGGTTTCACTACTTTTTTTTTTTTTTTTTCTTAAAGCAAAGGCAGCTCAAGAAGTAACAAAAGATGGGATTTTGCTGCCAGTCAAACATGGTTTCCAGCCCAAGCATCTGCTTGTCACTTAGTGCCTGTCTGAAAAGCCATGGCCTCAAGAGCTTTCTGATGTGCTCAAGGTCTGCACAGGAAAGCATCTGAGAAATCAAGGAAAGGTTCAAAGGAAAATCATTTTCATGTTCCAGATACAGATGGTTGGAGGAATCAACACAAACAGGGATGCTGCAGAGTTCTCAGCCAGACTGTTCTGCAGAGGCAGGGAGCAGCTCATGGAAAATCTGAGTGCCTCAGCCCAAGCTAAAAGCAGTGGACAGGCTGCTCTGCCAAGCAAGGTGTGTTCAGCTTTGTGCTGGTTTTGGCTGGGGCAGTTCCAAAGGATGGAGCCCTGCTTTCCTGGAGATGGCTAAACACCTGCCAGACCATGTGAAGTGTGAATTAATTCCTTCTTTTGCTTTGCTTGCATGTGGCTTTTGCTTTACCCATTAATCAGCATTTATCTCAACCCACAAGTCTTCTCACTTTTACTTTCCCAATTCCCTCCCCAACGCCATTGGAGAGGGAGTGAGCAAGTGGCTCTGTGGGGCTAAGTTGCCAGCTGGGGTTAAACCACAACAAGCTTTCATCCCTTGATTATCCAGAAAATGACCAAAAGGTAAATGGAATAATGGAAGAATCCCTGAATACCAACTGGGCTAGTAATAATATACAAAATGTAACCAAGAGTTCCTCTCCCAACATTAGTTCCTGTGGACAAGAATTTGAGAAATCTGCACAGAAATGCCTCAGGTGGGAACATTCTTAAGCACACTTGTACTCCAAGTGCCAGGAAGAGGCAGCAAGCTCCCATCTGATATGTTTGCACAGTCCAAGACACACCCTTGCCATCCCTTCTTAATGAAGGAATTCCCATCTACTCCATTCACATTTTTGGAAGACAAAGACAATAAATCAGACTGTTAAAGCAAATTCTGTTTATTCTGGTTTTTTTTTCTTGTGTTGCTAACAAATCTTTACCTTAACCTAGGAAAAATATCAGGTAGAAAATATCTCCCCTTTTCTCCCACCCTCCCCACCACACACACTTTTTGTTTCTTAAATAAAAGCATCAATATTTCAAGCATGAGAGACTTTTCTTTCCATACATTTCTGTAATAAAATTAACTCTGTTGTTGATATAAAATGCAGCAGCCAAGACCAGAGGATCTGCTATGCTACTCCAAGGCAATTAGTACCCAGTATGATCAGTTTGTCTGCAAACACAATAAGAAAATACTTAGCACTTATCCAGCACTTTTTATCCATGAATCTCAAAGTGTTTTACAAAAGCTGAAAATATGTTTTTGGCCTCATTTACGGAGAAGAAAACACCATCTGGAGCAGGAAGAGATTTGCCCCCAGCCTCAGAATTTAATGGCAGAGCTAAGAACAGATCTCTTTCTCAGCCTCAAGTCCAACAATCCGTGCCACACTCTCTGCTTCATGCAGGACAGCCTGAATTTGGCAAAAGCCCCTACTACAGAAATGCTGAAGTTTATATTTTTCCCACTGAAAAAAGAGTCTCAATGGAGCTCTGACAGCTAATTTAGTAAGCACTGACTTCCCAAGGAGTAAACACAATCTCAGATGGAGCTGCTAGAAGCTTGGGGGGGAAAAAAAAAGTCTCATACTGAAGTGTGAACAGCTGCGAGAGTGGTGCAGAGGGAGGTAAATCTATGATCTACAGTGTGCAAACGATTCTCCACTTGGAGCTTTAATTGAATGTTTGAGGAACAGATCACAGGATAAAACCCTAAAACCTTGACAAATAGTGTTATTAGATGAGAGGAACCTGCAGCTAAAGTACTGACACCTCCTCTGTTAGCAGTCTCCTGACCCGCCGGCACTCCTGACAGACCTGAGACACCAACAGTGCAAACACCAGGAAAAGAGCAGTGAAATGCAATGTCTTCCCTAGAAGTATGTTTAGCAAGGCCAGGAGAAGAAGTATGGTGAGGCAGAGAGCAAAGGCTGATTCAAGAACCCCAGGACAGCCTTAATTTTGAGGTCCACCACTCATGCCATGAGCAGGCACCCCCACCCATACAGTTCTTCTCTGGTACGTCACCAGCAAAACAAATGCATTACTGCAACAGTCCTCTTCACAGCCATGTGGCCACAACACATCACCCATAGCTCATTTTGGTCCAATCACGACACCCACAGGGTCCTTTAATGGGGAGGGTCTCCTCTGTATTAGCACCAATTTTCTACTGCCCCCACTGTACCTGCTAAAGGAATGGGACAAGAACAGGCTCCAGCTTCTGATGGAGCACATGCTGGGATGGTTGTGCTGCCTGGCAGCAGTCATTACCCCTAAATGCTGGCCTACAACCAGAAACAACATTTTTAAGAGAGAAGGGCAGGCCAGTATCCTCACCAGCCCATAGTGGCAGGTAATTACACCCAGGAGCTTAATTTAGCAGCAGCACAAATACTGCCATGGTCCAGCCAACACTGACACACTGGCCAGCTGTGCTCTGAAGCCTGGAAACAGCATCTGGGTTCTCACAGAGAACAATGTATCAAACAGACAGAGGTAAGCAACCTAAGTCAACAAGCTCATCTCCAAACTGCCCACCCACAGCAGTGAACATGAATTCAGGTCCCCACCCTTCTTCCTGGGCAAATCCTACTAATTTTCCACGTTGGCACTCCAGCACACTGGAGGGTGTCAGCAGCTGGGTCTCCCTCTGCAGCAGAACCTGCAAATGGCCATGAGGATTAACCCCCATGCTGCAGAAAAATCCTTCTGATATGACCAAGGAGCTGCTGTTGCTCCCCACACCCTTTCCAGACACACATCTTCCTCCTGCACCCACCTCCTTGTGTGTTACACACACAACCAGCTGCCCTGGCCTGCTGGTGTAACACCACCCCTCACTTAGGAGCTTTTACAATACTAAGGCACGAAGATTAAGTGACTTGCATAAGAGTCAGGAACACACCTCGTGTCTCTCAACTGTAGTGATTTTCCACACCTTTTTTTTTCCTGACCTCTTGCATATTAAAATGATGTGAGTAGATTGTGTGGATGAGAGCAGGATCTCATTTCCCTAGCAATTTTGAAGATACAAACAGGGGTAGCTGCATCCAAACCCCTCCCATGGCTCCCATCCCTTCCCTCTGTGACAGGCCATTTGTCCAACAAGGCAAGAGAGCACCAGTGCAGAAGGGAGCACTTCACAAGTGTGATGCAAAGCTCCATCTCTGCCATCCTAAGACCCACAGCAGGACAGAAAACAGCCTGCCTCTGGGAAACCAGGAAAGGAACCTCAGCTACACTTTGTTCATCAGCAGGAACAGGGAAGGACAACAGCACTTAATGCAGGGGGATCTCCACAGCACAAAGAGGGTCAGAAGAAGCATCCACCCCCATAACTGGAGTGGATCAGCTTTCCACAGCTGAGGCTGAGGGCCCTGCGAGATGCCACCGGCAGGAGCTCCCAGGTGAGGCTTCTTCCCACAAGCGATGGTTTGGCTTCCCAGAAGGTGACAGTGTCTGGCTTTGGTGCAGCCATGGCAGAGCCCCAGAGCCAAGGAGAGCAGCTCTGAGCCCCTCTTAGGTGCAGCTGTGCCTCATGTGGAAGTTGACCACGTACTCGGCGTTGGTGCGCTGCACCGAGATGGCGAAGGGCTCGAAGGGGTGGAAGGTGAAGGCGACCAGGCGCCGCACCGTGTGGTTGATGGGGCGCCCCAGGAGTCCCGCCTGGATCTCAAACTTCAGCAGGCCAGAATCACGGGCGTAAAATCTGAAAGGAAGAGAAAGTCGATTATGGCTGTTCCCGACTATTGACTTTGCCATCTGGGCTCTTCGCACACAGAGACAAGTGCCTTGTTCAAGCTCTGGTGCCCCCTGAGGGGCAGAAGGTCCTTAGCTGGGTGTCTGGCTCTTGGCTTTGCAGGAAAGTCCCTCTCGGGGCAGTTGTTTTCCACTGTCTAGAAAAGCATCACTTCTGACATCACTTTGAGCCTGTCGCATTGATGGACAAGGCTGACCTCACAAGAGGGAGTCAGTTTGGTTCAGACCCCGCCTGTGTTGGCTCTCCATCCTCTCTTAATGCAAGCTGCTCCCCTTGATCCCTAAGGCAGATATACTCTACAGAACTGAGCTCCCTTCCCTTAGCAATGGCCTTCACTGAGCGTGTCAGGCCACCCTTTCCTCCCCCTGGTACTGCCAGGGAAGACTTTACACTGGTGTCCTTGTGCCTGCTACCTCCCTGTTCAGTCAAGGATGTCGATCCAATCCTGCTCAAGGGTGCCATGTTGTTCTCTACAGTTCAAGCAGGGCTTTGTAATTCCTTCCAGATTGCCACCAAGAAAGCATTAATGAGATAGGCTGTGCAGGAGGTACCTGATGAATTGGATTCAGTAGCCACAGCAAGGACAGAGGTCAAGGAAAACCTTATGATCTTCTGCTGTCACCCACACACCTGCCTGTGGGCCAAGTTCATGAGCATCTCCAAACAGGTGAGCTCTGGAACACAGCTCCAGCACAGAGGGAACATTTTCAGAGGGATGAGACAAACAGCACTGAAGAGACAGGTGAGTCCAGGGAAGCTCTTTGCCTCTTGAACCTCCCCTGCACACTCTGTGTAACTGACATAAACCCAGGTAACACCACTGTCCTCTGCTGCTGTCAGAACACAGGACTCTCTGCCAGGATCCCACCCTCCCCGAGATTTTGGAGAAGGCTTTTGGGAGGTAGTGGTGGAGGTTTCTGGACGTGGTACCTTCACCAAGTAGTAACTTGGGCTCTAACTCAAGTCCTCACCCTGAAGCTGTCTCTGTTTGTTAGACCATTTTCATTAGACTTCTTCCAGCTTTGGGCACAGAATTGCCATTATGCCTCCCAGCTGTTTTCTCTTCCACCAACACTTAGTGCATGCGGGTATTTTGCATTTTCCTCTGATTTTAACTCCAAGAATGCTTTTAATGTCGGAGCACATCTCCCCCCTGCCAGCAATACGATGCACTCAGCTCTCAGCCTGGAAGCACAGATGATGACAGATACCAGCGATGCTGTTTCAGGAGCAGACATACTCCACATTTTAACAACATAGCCTATTGAGAACCTCATGTTCTTCCTGGAGGGCCACTCTCCTCTCCCTTCCTCTGAATCAAAGTGCCAGCCAACCCTGCCTGAAAATTGCACACAAGAACCCAGCAAGACAGTCACAATCTTGGTATTTGGCTTTTCAAAAAGCCCTTTCCCTCCTACACAAGGCTGGGTATGCAGAGGGTCATTCTTTAAATAAAGCACAGTCCCCCATCTGTTCCTCTCTCCCCCAATTCACAACAATTTACTACTCAAAATGAAGCTCCCTGTAATCTTAAAGATGTGCTCAGTTTGGTATTTTTAAAGGTATTTTTAAAAGTGCTCTGCAATCAGAGGCCATTTCCATAGGCTCTCATTCTGGGGATAAATTAGGCACTGCAATATAAAATTGTATGTCAACAGAAACAGCAAGACCAGCCTTTTCAAACCGTAGGAAAATGGAAGATTTGTCTGCAGACCAATTCTTTGGTTAAATGGCTCCTTATTAGCCATCTAGATGGATTTTAGAGACCCCCTGCTAAGTAGAGCTGTGTTAGAGGCTCTTCCTTCAAGTGCCATCATTTCACCCACTGAATATCTCTTCAAGCCTCCTGAAAAGAGACTGGAAGGTGGTGGTGGTGGGGAACCTAAAGGCCTTCCCACCTGACAGCAACCAACCACTGGTCTCCTATGCAGGCAGAATTGAACCTTCTGGGATGCAGAAAAGCACTAAGGGTTAAAAGAACACAGTGCACAGAAACATTGAATTGATGTGGAAAAGGTCTGGAAGCCGTCCTAGTCCTAGCTCACACATCGTGCTAGGAAACTGCACACAGATTAAAACACCCTTAGCTACTGAAGGGTTTTCCATTCCAGACAATTACAGGACTTATATTACAAATCCTGTGCTCCCTCATTTCCAAGCCCTCTAACCCCAACAGGCAGCTGGCATTATTTTATTAATCCCTTTGTTTTGCATGTGAGAACCACAGCAGCACTATTTCAGCTACTGAATGGTTAAGGTTAGCGCCTCATCTTCTGCTTACTTTCCAAAAAACCAGGAGCCCCACTGCTCCGAGGCTCTATTCAAGTCCTAATTGACTCTGCACAGCTTTGAGCTTTAAAAGCTCTGGCTCTGAAACGCTGGTTTGCTCAGGGGAGGGAGGGAAGGTGGCACTTGGCTTTGTTTACTACAAAGACTCCACCGCAGCAAATGACTGCGGTTCTGCTGCCTTTTGTCCGCGGGAGCCGGGCGCAGGTTGGCGCTGGCAGACAACTGCCACCCTGCAAGTTTTCCCAACGTCAAGCATGACAAGGGGGAAAAGGGCAGGCTTTCTTTGCAGATAACATGGAAGCTGGAGATCAAACCAAATCATACAGGCAGAAGAATCAATTAAATATACATAATTTGGGAATTGAGAGCGCAGGAATAATCAGAAGTTCCCCGCCACCTGAGTCAGGGCCAGGGGAGACATGAAACCACTTTTTGAGAATGCATTGATGAAAATAAAGTTGGGAAGCAGTCCAGAATGATCTCCCTAGGCTGCCTGAGCCCCCAACATGTGTGCAATCACCAAACAAAGCACTCAGGCACTGAAGGCTCTCTTTGTTTTCAGAGCATAGGTTTGCTTCTGCACTACTATGAGCAGAAAGACTATTCTGCCTGCACAACTCAGGCTCTTTGAGCCTTTCAAGCTGGAGATGTTGGATTTTTAACCACTACCTCTTGTAGCCATGGCTGCAAGCCAACGAAAAGAAATAAATAGTCCTGATGTTTCTTCAAGAAGTATTGAAAACCTCCCTATTCTCAAGCTCAGACTTACTCACTCTGCCAGCATTGGAGACTCAGACAGAAGAGGCACAGAATGGTCCTGACATCTGGCTAAAATTCCTACTACAGACAGAAATTTCCTACAGATCACAGAGAGAAGGGAGTATGAAAAGGAGTAGAGCTCCCAGGGTGAGAACAGTAAACAACGGAAGTCTGAAAAGAGCTCAATACCACAAGGTTTCTGAGTAACACCTAGCCCAGATGCTATTTTATTCACAGGACAAACCAGACAATCCTTGCCAACTAAACCCACATGCTCAGAGAGGATTCTTCCAGCATAGGAAAGCAGACATCAGAGCTGTATCACTCTGCAACCCAAACACAACGGCAGCACTGCAAGAAGAGGAGGAGGAACAAGACCATTCATATGGAAAAGGCTGAGACTTCACCACCCAAACCTTCCCCAGAGCAGCTCAGCGAGAAAACACGAAGAGCTCTCCCACACATCCACATTACTGTAAAGGACAGAGGCCAAGATTTGTGGGACTGCTGAAATAAATCCCCTGGTGAAAGGATTTCCTAAGGGAAAGGCTTCCATCTACTCCCTATTCTGCCTTGATGCCACACAGCAGAGGTGATTTACAGTGACTCCTTGCACTCTCTCCTCACATACAGCTCCCTGGCCCCTCCCTTACCTTATGGGGTGATCACCACAGGTCTTGGGCCGCTCCATGACTGACACCCACTTGTCATCATAGCTGAAAAGGGACAGGTCAAGGTAGGGGCTGCCGCTGTAGGACTGGGCACTGATGGGGAGCTGCCCCAGCAGGCGCCGCACAGCCTCCGTGTGCCCTCCGTACTTGGCGTTCACAATCGTGTCCTTGAACCTGCAGCAAACCAAGAGACACCCTCTGTTCACAAAGGCCACGGGTGAACAGCACATCTGAAATAAACTAAGCAGGAAAACTGACAGGGAAAGCAAACAGCTGCAGTGTTAAGAACTAAAACGGCTCACTTCCAAAGATGTATCACAGTGATTCAAGCATCAACCAGTTCTGCTGACCTTTTCATCCTCCCTCATCATTGCTGTCTCACTCAGAATGTCCAGAGTGACAGAAGGAGAAGAATGTGCCTACTCACAAGGTATGGACCCAGCTGCTCTGCAGTACAGGAAATGAACAGGATCAGAAACAGGGAGAGATGGATTAGCAACTTATCAGTCAATACAAGTTTTACCATGAAGCCTTGAGCATGAGCATGAGCAAAAACCAGGGGTTTTCAGAGTAAAAGTTTAGCCCTTAATGTTGACTTGACAATCCTCCTCTCTCCAGCCATTATTTTAAATACATAAAGGAAGAAGCCTTAGATGAAGAAGAACCTTGATGAGAAGCATAAAGTTCTCCAGAAACTATAGTGAGCTGAAAGTTCTTCCTGGTGGAGAGATTAATACAGGCTGGATTTCTCTTTCCAAGTAAAATTTGAAACTTTACATGTGCAAGAACAGTCAGATCAGCTGCAGGAACGTCATACAGTAAGGAGGATAAACACTCAGCCAGAAGCCAGCTCACTGTGGACTATGCTCTATGGTACTTTGCTTTGGAAGTTACAACACTCCTGTTACAGGCCCTTGTAGCAAGGGGATGAAAAGACTCTCCTTTCTACTTTAACAAAAGGCAGGAGTTGTTCTTCGTGTGTCTTCAGTGAGTTTTGTCATTCCCTCTCCCATTAAGCATTATGGATTTCCTGACAGGCTGCTCTAAAAAGTTACAGACATAGTCAACTTCGTCAGACTTATGTGACATCAGCCTAAAGTCAACAGAAGCTTGATGCCCATAAGTGGATGCCAAGTACTTTGGATGATGAGAAACAAGTCACTGGAAGAACAAAACAACCTGAGTCACAACAAAATTTTCCTAGAGAAATAACACACTCTGCCTCATTAAAACCACATCTGACTGTTACAGCATATTCTAGAAACCCAGGTTATTTTGGTATTTTGCTCAGCCTCAGCTTTCACAACAGATCTAAGCAGATGAGTTTCCCATCTCCAGTGATGAGAACCACGAGCTGGTGACTGATGTCGAGGAAATGCTACAGAACACAGTTTGGTACACACTAAATTCAGAGAATGTCATTTGGCAAAATACACTCAACTGGATCATGCCAGCATCTTGACAAATGATATCTTCAGGGACCAAAGCTACTGGGCAGTAACACTTTAATAACCTCCAAAAGAGTTTCTACTTATGGAGAGACACAGACATCTTTCCCTCAAAATTCCTTTCCTTTCTTCTAAGCAGCAGCTTGCGACTGCTTTGTTCCTTCCTCTAACAAGGTAAATGCTGCGGAACATAAAACCAGACGCATCAGGGTGCAAGATGAGGCATGTATATTCCTGACCCTTGCACCACCTGGCAAATGGGACAATAGGAAGTGGTTTTCTCAGGGTTGTATTTGATACTGGCCTTCAGCGGACGGGGGTGAGCGTGTGTCTATACGGAATAAAGCATGCTCCGAATGGCTCACCGGCGCTGGATCTGCCTCGCGAAGTTGTTGCTGGAAGCCGAGCAGGGGAACTGGACAGCCTCACTGTGCAGGGTGGCATTCCTGAAGAGGTCACAGAAGTTCTCAAACAGCTCCAGCAGCTCATCAGACGTGTTTTCAAACACAGCAATGACCTCCGTGGTCACCATGTTGTACACGACGAAGAAGGAGGGCTAGGGAGAGAGGCAGAGGTTACCCAGGAGAGCACAGGTGGGGAAGCTGTCCCTTCTTACTCCCCACATCACACCACAGACCCTTTCCAAATTTCTCCACAGCACAGGAAAATCCCATATCCTCACACTAATACATTCTCCTATTGGAATGCCTCAACACCTACCAAATTATCCACCTCTCAGCTGTGATTATTTACAAAAACTTAATGGGTTTCCAATTCTTCAACTCGAACTAGACACGCAACTGTTTTCTCTATCCTCCACCAAATCCAAAACACTTACTCAAGTGCCAAATTTAATTTTCATTCCTGCTGACAAAATGACTTCAGATCCAGTGCTAGCTGACCTTAAATTATTTTTACCTCTGCGTAGATATTTTATTTTCTTCCCCTCCTTAATATCTGCATCACATAGAGATGAGCCTTTTTAGTGTACTGTGCACTCCATCACTGCCCACGAAAAGCTGTGCCCTACAGGTACCCTGGCAACACAGAAACGAAAATCTGAAAGACATTAATGACTTTGTAATGCTGACATTCTTGTGCAAGACGGCCCTTGCATCATGCTGTGGATTGGCAACGGCAATGAATCCTGGCACGAATGAGCAAGAAATTGGAAAAAAACATGACATTGTGTCAGTGCAGCTACATCAAAGAGAGATGGCATTCCCATCCCATTGGGACAGGGCATGTTTAATTCTTGGTCATTAAAAGTAGCTTTCATTAGAGACAGGAGTGCTGGCACCCCAAAGTAAGAACCTGTCCCCACTTCAAAGGGATTTCCCGTGGTATATACACATATCTGATTAAATCTTCGGTCAACAGAGGCAATTCCTAAATGCTTCACCTCCTGCTCCCAAACAACGCTTAGGGATGACCAGGCACTCTGTCAACCCCACCCACCTGCAAATATCACAAGGTTTGTTTGTTTTACAGCCCCAAATAAACTGTGATAATACAATCCAACCCCCACATGTCCAAACAAAGCACACTAGATAAGGTTACTCACTAGACTACTGCCTGAGGAAAGGGAAGCCATTCTGAAGTAAAGGGTTGGAGCAGAGAGAAAATAAGAGAAGACAGCAGAGGAAAAGCTATTTAAATCACTGAAGACTGCAGGGAGTATCCTCCAACTTTTTAAAAAAAAGTTCCTTTGCCAGGTTAACACAGAGACACATGTACAGAATGTCCCTGAGCAGGGAAACCCTGACTGCTTTTGCAGCACCACCACCAAAACATCATCATAGCAGGAGAGGCAGCAGGTGAATGCCACAAAAATCACACAGCAGTGCTGTCAAGCTTATCAACACAAGCCTACAACAGCAACAAATCCCCAAGCGACCTATGCAGAGCACACTCTTAAAGATCTCAAAGGATACAGTGCAAACCCAGACAAAAAACACACAACCAACAACTATGAACAGCAACTCCTGAACCTTCTTGGCAGAGAAGCCAGGGGGGAGAGAGAAGCCTGAAATTGGACGAAACCTCATGTTCCTTGACAGACTAAAGAAAAATGGGAGCTGTGGTTATTTTGTGATTCAAGTTTTATTCAGGAAGTCCTAACACAATGCCTATGTTCAGACAGGTCGGTGGAGACTGCTCCACATATGGAATTATCTCCTGGAAAAACTGAGGAATGAGATGCTTTTCCTCCAGCACAAAACCCAGCGCCCGAGGCACACTACAAACAAACCACAAACTGCATCTTAAAGTAACCCCGGGATGAAGAGGGACAGGAGCTCCCTGCAGCAAACCAGGCACAAAAGCCCCACTAATCACAGCAGAGTGCAGAGCTGAGCCTGCCACAAATATTTACATCAGGGTCAGGAGCTCATTCCAGACATCAGCAACAAGCAGAACCCTGCAGGCCACCTCCACAGAGCCTTCATATTTCTCAGACAGACATCAACTTTACATCACTGGGCAAAATGGATTAGATAAACCTTACCTATTTCCTCCCAAAGCAACTCCCCTAAACAAACGCCACAGAAGAGGAAAATAGAACAAAACAAACCAGAATCATCTTTCAGGAAGAACTGGACAAAGGCAACACATGAAGAGCTACTGTCTATTTCTTCCAGGACCTAAGTCCTGGATCTGGCAAAGATGTGGGGAAGAGAAATGCATGAGAGAAAACAAACCTCTGGGGAACAATCAGACCTACATGCTGCATTGGAGATTTATTACAAATTCTCCCTAAATACTTTCAACAAAAAAAAAACAAGCTTAAAGGAATAAAAATTAGCTAAAAAATCCCTCTTGGTTTCACAGGGCTCAAAACGTGACCAACCACTCTAAAAGCAGTAAAAAGTGATGATCAACATGCAGGGTTGTGAAACATCTGGAGGGACCCAGCACTGACTGAGCTACATTTGCTCTAATTCCACTTCTTTAGTACTAAATTGAAAAGAGAAGCAATTGGCCCATTAGCCTGATCTAAAAGCTGCTACTCCAATTTGGAGAGATCATAAATACTACCTCTTACTGAAGCTTGAAAGACTAAGTATGTAGGCAGAACAGAAATGGTAATTGTACCAGGGAAAATGAAGACTATTATATTTGAAAAACATGCTTGAAGACACATGAGAAAAGGGGGAGACTAGCTCTACAATTTAAATGGACTATATAAAGTATCAGCTGAAAATAAATTCAGTCGGGGATTTGGGGAGGGAAGAACGATTGAACAGCATCTGTGAGCATGAGGAACAGTGCTTGGAGAAAGACTTGATAACACATCAGATCTTTCTCATTTTGCAGGTGAGAAGGAAGGAAGCAATGAAATAAAGAAAACAAGATACAGAAGTTATTCAGTATTAGAGTTCACAGCATCATATGTTCACACAAGAATCAGGTATAGGGATCCTCAATAACCTTTACAGGCTCATTAAGGAACAGCCCACAGCACTGTAATGCCTGAGCACTTCTCCCAAAGCAATGAGCAGCCTGAAGACAGAGGCAGTGTCTGAGCCACCTGGTGTAGTGGACCCCTTGCAGGGTGGCTGGAATTAAGATGATATTTAAGGCCCCTTCCAACCCAAACTGTGATTCTATACCTGGGAAGGATCTGTCACCCGCAGCGTGACCACATCCTCACTCGTGTATTTGATAAACAGATGGTTCTCATCCAAGAGCTGCATCTTCCACATGCGGAGCTGCCTCAGCTGGTCAAAGTACTGGAAGAATCTCCTCTTTGCTATAGCACTTCCGTCCTGCTCGGCCCTCCTCCACAGGTACACCAGCAGCCTGTGCTTCAGGGAGTTTATGAAGGGCTCCTTGTAGGGGTTGGCCATCCCCGTCTGGGTGTCCCGCTGCACCTCGGGGTACACAGCAGACAGGGTCAGGAGATCGTCCTCGTAGCAGAAGCGGCCGATGGTCCTCACGTCGATGAACGTCCCCTCGGGCGTCACCTGGAAGACGTGGATGGTCTGCTGCTGCACGGAGAGGATGGCCAGGATGTTCTTGTACAGGTACAGCCCCTGGTTGTGAGACAGGATGACTTTGTCGCACTTGAAGGTGCGCGTGTCGCAGAGCCGGCCCGTGTGCAGGTCGATGATGTGCAGGGAGTAGTCCTCCAGCGGGGAGCGCGGGTTGGGCGTCACGGACTCGCTGTTGCGGTACACCTCGAAGAAGGGCGGGTGCGGCTCCTCGGGAAGGTAGGCGGCCGAGCCCACGATCACGTAGCGGCAGTCGTCCGTGAACAGGCTGCACTCCCGGTTCAGGTGCTCCCCGTTGGAGGCCACGTTGGTGATGTGCAGCAGCACGAAGAAGCGCTCAAAGAGCCGGCCCCGGATGTTGACGGACCTCTGGTCGTTGCCGTTGGCCAGGATCTCCCCCTCGTAGCCCTGCAGGAGGTCCTCGGCCGCCTGGCAACCCTGGTACTCGTAGATCTCCAGCGAGGTCTGGTCGGAGGAGAAGGCGATGAAGTAGCGGCCGTCAGGGGAGAACTTGCGCAGGAAGCAGGGCGGTTTCTCCACGTTGACCACGGTGAAGTTGGGGAAGACATTCTGGTGGAAGACGCGGACCTGGTGCCAGTGGGTGCCGGCCTTGCCTGAGCTGATCCGGCGGCGCTCCAGGCGGTGGATGACGTTCTGGTTCTGGATGCGCCGGGGCCGGATCGTGGGAGCCTCATGGTCCATGGTCAGAGCTCTACTTCATCTTCATCCTGCGGGGACAGCACATGTGCCCTAGGACCGGGGTGGAGCTCAAGGCACAGGGAACCTGCTCACATGGACCCACAGCACCCTCAGGGTTGGCTAAAAGGGACAGAGGAAGAGGGGGAATAACACGGGAGGACACGGGGAGCAGGTGGAGAGGCTGGGAGAAAGATCTCGGTGGGAGGCACCAGGAAAACAAGGGCAGGCCAGAGATGCCTCCCGGGCAGTCCTGCCTGCTGAACAGAGCAGGGCACCAGGAAGGGAAGGAGGGAGCCAGGCGGACACCAAGGGAATAAAGGGAGCCTCGATACACCGGGAAGGGAGTCCAGGAAGCCAGGGATAAATGCAGACCTGACAAACAGCAGACACACGGTACAGACTGGAAAGAACGGAGGGAGCTGGGGGCGAGAGGGCACAGGAGGGATCACCTGCGATGTGTCTGGGCCCACCTGCCGAGAGGGAAGCGAGGAGCTCCGGTCCCCCGGGCTGGGGAGGGACTGAGCTCCAGGGAAGCCCGGGGGCAGCTGAGGACCCGCCCGCCAAAGATACCGGGGATCTCAGATACTCTCCCGCTGGCCCCAGGGGTGAAGGGACACGGGAGGACCGGGGGCCGCGGTGGTCTCCGCGCCGGTTTAGAACCGGGGAAAGGTCGCGGCCGCGCTCACCGCCGGGGCCGCGCCGGGTCCCGTTCATGCCATGGCCGCCGCCATCTTTCCGCCACGGCACAGCGGCGGGAGGGCGGCACCGCACTTCCGCTTCCGGCTCCGGACAAGCGAGATGGGGCTGCCGGGCCAGACTGCCGACACCGGCGGGGCTCGGCCCCTGGCGGCGGAGAGGACCCCTGCACCGGGAACCCCCCGCCCATCCTGGATCCCAGCACCCCAGAACCCGTCCTGCACCCTCCAGCACCGCCTTCACCTATCCTGCACCCACCCGACACCCATCCTGCACCTTCTGCACCCATCCTGTACCCAGTCTAGACTCATCCTGCACCCCTCCTCCACCCCGGCCACTTCATCCCAGCACGCTCTGCAAACCCCATCCAACGATCCCCAAGTCCCCTACATTAACCTTCACCCCCTCCCTGCACCTAAACGCCCCCTGAACCCCTCCCTGCCTGGAGCATGCCGGGCTCGTCCATCCCCAGGAAGGGTCCGGCATGGCCCCATCACTCCCTGCACTCCCTGTACCCCGAGTCCCAGCACGAGGACACGGCAGGGGACATCACACCTCCCTCCAGCATTCTGGGGTGCACCCCAACACCGACAGCAGAGACTGGGGTCACCCCCGGGCACCTCTTCGGCCTTTCCAAGGGGCTTGAAAGCCTTTTGCTCGCCTTGGCTTTTAGTAGCACCCTTCCCGCCCCGTGCATTAGCGTCGAGGGCAGCTCTGAGGGGCACTTCTCCTTCAAAGGGAGGGAAGGAGGAATGTCAGGGGGCCCTTGAGATCCATTTGCCGGCCTCTTGCCGAGGCAGAGCCGACGCATCGGCTTTTGGAGCCACTCCAGCGGCAGGCGTGAGAGCTGGGAGCGGGGGCGCAGGGCAGGGTGCTCGAACTGGGGTGCTGGAGAGCCCGGCGGGGTGTTCCCTCTGCCCGTGGGGCCGGTGGACCCACAGGGATGCGGTAGCAGCACCCAGCCAGTGTCACCTGGATGGAAGGGGGATGCGGCAAAGCTCACACCGCTGAATTCCCCAGGGATCCTTCGTGTGTTTATGGGATGCTTTAGGTTCTCACCCAGCAGTGGGACAGAGCAGGACCCCTCTGCCCCAGGGGATGAGATCTGTTTGGTCCCAGCTGCCTTCCTGAGGGGATGGGAGATGTCAGCCTGCCTGGCATCCCTGAGCAGTGGGCAAAGGAACCTGGGGGACCCTGTGGGTGACCCCACTGCCACCCCACCTGCCTGCCCCATTCCCATCTCACAGTGGTTTCATGCTCAGCAGCCTTATCCCGTCCCTCCCACTCTCCCACTGCCTGCCGGTTGCAGAAGGCGCGATGACAAGACTAAAATGAATGGCCCCGGCGTCCCTCTTTGTCTTTCTGCCTCCTGCCTAATTAATTGAGATCCACCTTAATAGGATCAAGCTAAATACCGAAGAACATCCAACCACACAGCAGCTGGCAGGAAAACAAGCGGCCCAGCACACAGGCACCACCAAAAGGCAGCTCACCGGACAAAAGAGCCGATAACACAGCAGCAATTGGTGCTCCCAGAGCTAAGAACTTCATCCCAGTTCGACCTGCTCACAGCTCAGCCCCCTCCCCGCTACTGGGAGAAGACCCTCGCTGGGGTGGTTCCAGCCAGTGGCAGCGGTTTAAATCTTGTGCAGTAAATCTCAGTGCAGGCACAAGGCTACAGGCAAAGTGAGTCCTGATTTCTCTTGGCCTGGGGATAGGCAGGAGATGTGGGGTCATAGTGCCAAGCCAGGATTCCTGGGACATTTCCCATCTCTCACAGCATTTTGTGCCACCCCTTTGGGGTCCAGAAATGGGGGTCACATGGCTGTCCCCACCCTTGTGTGCTGGGACATAGGTGGGCTGTGCCTCTGTACGTCCCTGGCCAGAGGAACAGGGCAAGCCCCAGTCTAACACCCAGAGCTCTGATACTGGGGCTGGTATGGGTGCTACTGGAGGATTGAGGGTTACTGGGTACTCATAAGCGGATTACTGGGGGCTCCTCCAGCCTTGCAGAGCCACTGTGGGTCCATGGCTTTGGATGTCACTGGGCTGGTTTTGGTGGAAGTCCCTACAGAAGTGTGCCAAAGAGAGAGATGCTCTGTGCCTTTGTGGCATCACCAGCACCCTGCCAGTGCCACATCCAGCTCCAGCTGGTTCCCCCAGAGCCAACAGATGGGTTAAAAAAAAAAAGAAAATAATAAAATGCAGCTCATTTGGGCTGCTTTGGATGTTTTTTTCCTGTTCCTGAAGCAAGGACCCTTCTGCTGTTGTTGCTTTGGCTGTTTATCAAGAGTTTCCCAGCCCTGGATCCTGCGGCTGCTTTCCCAGGATTGGAGAGGGCATGTGAGAAGAACAGTGCTGGGGTGGGCTGCTCCCATCCTGCTGCCCCCTCCAGATACAACTCCCAGCATGAAATCCCTGTGGGAAAACTAGGACCATCTCCTCACAGGAATGCTTGTGGAGGAAGAAAACCCTCCAGGTCCTGAGCCAACCCCCTCTCATGGCTGCTGGGCTTGGTGGCTGTCGACTTCTTCCTCAAGCTGAGGGCAGGGAAAAAGAAAATGACCCTTTTTTTCTTTTTTCCTCTTAATATGTAAAATAAGAGGGTGAAGTTTGTCGAGGATCCTGGTGTGGGGAAGGAATGCTGCAGCCCTGAGGTGCTCCCCAAACCCCATGGTATGCAGGGATAAGTGACGCTGTTCTGTGGGAACTGGCTGCCTCCATGGGGTCCTTTTTAGGGCAAAGCACCTTAAAGATCATTACAGAACCAGCTGGGGGAAACTTAGTATTTATCAGATCAGAACTGCTGTGGGGAAACTCTTGTTGGTGTAAGAAAAGACCAAAGGAAACAGAGGGAGTCCTTGGGTGTACCTCATCTCTCCAAAAAAACAAGGATGTAATTAAATATTTTAATCTTCCTCAAGCCTGGGGAGTGACTTTATTCACATTTGCAGAATCTAGAGTTCCCATTGCAGGGGGATTCATGTGCATTTTCATAAAGGGGTGAACAGGTCCTATCCAACACAGCCAGGATTTGGGCCCCCCCTGCCCATGGAGCTGCAGCCCCTCTCCCCACGCTGGGCAAGTCTCGCTGGGATAAGGCTCCAGCAAAGCCAAGTTTGCAGGATGCAGCACCAGTGGACTGGTGGACAGCTCTGAGGAAACCTTTCTTTGTCACCAGAACGTCCCTTGCTCTGGTTTTAACTGGTGTCAGAGGCTCATTTTGGAGTGACACCGGACAAATTTTAGAGGCTGTTAATGGAATCACCACCACTGGGATGTGGTCAAGTCTGGGGTCCGTGGGTTCAGGGCTGGGCCCCCTTTTCTTGCTCCAACACACCAGTTGTCTTGTCTCAGCTTGAAGGCAAGATCTGCTTTAAGCACCCTCCAAGATTTTCCGGGTTTTTGCAAAACAGCCCCTTGCAGGGGCAGAGCACAGGCACGACCAGAGGGGCAGGAGATGGGGGCTCGCTGGGATGCCTGCTCCTCTCGGGGTGCCCAGGGGATGGCTGGGGCTGGTGTCACTGGTGGGGATCAGGGATCAGGATCACAGGGATCAGGCACAAGCCGTGACCAGCCCCTCCTGGTCAGGGGCACAGCAGCACCTACCCCTGCTGCAGGGTATCCAGGGGGTTATCCAGCGCTGGGGAGGCCTCCAAGTGCTCCATATCCCGTTGTGAGAGCTGGAACTGCCCACCCGCTTAACCCACAGCCAGATTCCTGTGTGGGTGACAGCCCTGTCCCCTCCCATACACCAGCCACGGGAGAACCATCCTGTCCCCGCCGTGCCACCGTGGGGTGACAACCCTGTCCCCTACAATACACCCATCATAGGGTGACAGCTCTGCCCACCCCCGTGCCATCCGTGAGGGTGACAGCCCTGTGTCCCCCGTGCCACCCATGGCGTGACAGCCCCGTCCCCCCGCCGTGTCCCCCGTGGGGGGGGGCAGCCCGGCAGCCTCCACCCGGCTGATGCGCAGTGACATTTGCAATCTGTTGCCATGGGCGCTCGGGGACTTTTGCTGTGGAGTGGAATCGCGTTTCTCCCCCCTCCTCCTCCTCCTCCCCTTCCCTCCCTCCCGATGACGTCATGGATGACCACGGTGGTGACAGGGCCACCTGTGGGCTGATGAGGGGTTTAAAGAGACAGTCTGCAGCTGCAACAGGAGCCCTGGCTATTGTCTCCGCACCTGAGAGCGGGGAAACCTGCAGCCCCCAAACATCCATCCATCCACCCATCCATCCATCCACCCACCGCATCCCATCCCGCCCGTCTCACCTCATCCCTGCGTCCCCTGCCTCCGTCACTGCAGCTCTCCCGGGACCAGGGCGTCCCGAGCTGGGTCCCGTATCCCTCCCCTGTAGCGGCTCCTCCAAGGTAAGGCTGCGCTCCGTGCCCCCCCGTCCCGCTGGGGACCCCGGTGGGCTGCAGCCCCAAATGCCGCTGGCAGTATTCAGGGCTGCAGCCTGAAGGAACCCCTGGGAATCCAAAGCCTGGATGGGTGTCCCCCAGCTTGGACAGAATAACAGAACGACCCCTGGGACAACAAACCCCCCGAGGTGGAAGGTCCCTCCTTGCGTGAAGGGGCTGGGATGCTTCTGCCTGGGAGGCGTGGGGGTCTACAGCGTCTTCATCCCATGCCAGCCGGCATTCCCAGACCACCTCGGAAGATGCCCACCACTGGGCATCTGCCTTCCTTCTATGCCAACTCCCTGGAATAAACCTTGTCCCTGCTGTGGTCTTTGTCAAGGGGACCCTGAGAGCTGGTGCCGTGTCGTGCACCCAAACCCCACCATGGCCAAGCCCTGAGGGGCCCCGAGTGATGCCAGGAGCCACGGGGCATGCTGAGGGGGCAGGCAAGAGAAGGAGAGGAGCTGTCCTCCTCACCTCGTGGGGGAAGAAGGACCAACTCTGCCCTGTCCTAAGGGCTTTATCCCACTGTCCTTTCAGTTTCAATGGGGCAAGCAGCAGGTAAGTGCCTCTGTTCGGTGTCACTTGGATGTGCAGGCAGTGCGCAAGGTAGAAGAAGGCTCTGGGACCTGTGAGAGGCTTGGAGAAGAGCAGGGTGGAGATGTGCATGCAAGGATTGGTGTATGTATTCCCAGTGAGAGGAAGGCTGTGTCCCTTCCCACCGGACATACTCCAGTGGTGACCCTGCAAGTCACCAAACTCCTCTGTAGCTCCCACCAAACAGTCCTGGAAGGTCTTTCTGAGCCCACAGCTGCCTGCAGGTCCAGATCCACTGGAGCCTGCATGGACTCCCAGCAGCTACAGAGCCACTGGTCCCACAGGGGTGGCTGTCATGGGAACAAAACAACTGGGACAAACCCCACAGCAAGCTGCCTCTGCAGCCTTCCCGGGGACATGGGGCAGGTGGGGAAGTGGTCCATGCTCCAGTGACTCTGTGGTCAATCCTTGAGGACCTGAGCCAACTCAGTGATGCAGCTGCCCCTGGGATCCCGCTGGAGACAGGCTGTTCATGTACTGCTCCTGCAGGAGCTGAAGGAATAAGCAGTGGCATGTTTCTGCCATCCATCCCTCAAAAGATGCAGAGAGCTCAGGCTGGGCCTGGTTTTTGGGTGGAAGAAGCCAAATATGAATTGTCTGACAGGTGGAAATTTCTGCCTGGGAGGTCTTGGCATTTGCCCACCTGGCAGCAGCAGAAGTGCAGGGGTACAGTCTGGACCTCTTGGCACATGGCCTGGGAGATTTGGGGGGAACACCCACAGCCCCTGTGATGCTCTGTCACTTCTGGCGTCCCTGCTGCTCTGGGTGCAGCCAGTAAATTGGGGAGCTGTGGCCGTGCTCAGCACCCCAGTGTGGCAGAGGGCAGCCCTGGGTGCACTCACCTGGCTTTGGAAAGCTTTGGGGAAGCTGAGGCTGCTGCTCTGTGGGCAGCTCCCTGGAAGATGCTCAGAGCAGGGTGCAGGGTCTGTAGCAGAGAGCTGTTGGGGGGCTGGCTCCCGAGTGTGCAGTCAGGCTCACCCCCTTCCCGCAGGCTGTGTGGGGCAGGGGCTGCTGGAGCAGCAGCCACGGAAAGCAGGAGCTGATTTAATTAGATGAGTAGGGGCTGCCTGTTTTTCCAGCGTCTCTAAAAGGTGCAAGCAGCACTGAACAGGCACGGGGTGGGGGGTCTGGTTCATACAGATGAACACACGGAGCAGGCGGGGGTTGTACAACGCACGGGAGGAGTTGTGGAGTAGCTGCCGGCTGTGCCCGACGATCCAGGGATGTACCATGCAGCCAACGTTCTTTTACTGCTTCAGAATCCTGCGAGAGCAGCATGTAACCAGAAGGGAACTCTTGCCTGTGTGTGAGGGCACCCAAATATACACATACACACACGTGTCCTACCCCAATTCGTCGCGGAACTGGGGAATGCCAGCACATGAGCTGGTTACGCTCCCAGCTCCCCCCGGCAAGCGCTTCCACCTCCCCTATTCCCTCAGGGAAAACTCTTCCAACGCTGCTGCTGATGGATATCGCTGCCGGAGCGCGGGCTTCTTTCTTGACCCTCCTTCTGCCATCATCTAAATTCCCTCTGCTGGCTTTGTAAGCTTCAGTTTGAGATGGTGCAGGAGCCTGAGGATACATGTCTGTTTACCAGGGTCTTAAAAAAGGATGAGATCTCCAACAGGGATTTATTTCTCTGGGTGGAGAATGAAGTTGGAACCTTGCTGTGGTGACGAGGAGCCCAACCCTTTGGTTATGGATGAGTGAGTTGTGATGAAGTGACCAGTTCCACCTTTTCAAGGCTTCTCACTGGTCTGTGTTTTCCCGTCAGGGTCTAAGCCCACCCAAGGCTCAGGATGTTGTTGTGTGCCGGAGCAACAGCTCCCTCTGGTCAAACACAGAGAGCGGATGAAGGTGCCAGCTTTGATCAAACACTTGGCATGCTTTAGGCTGAACTGTGCCCAAGCCACAGGGAGGACAGGTGAGGAACTGATGCCACCAGGCAGTAGCCAGCATCCCTCACCTCCCAACCTGGCTCAGCTTGTGCAAGCAGCAGGCACTTGCTCCTTGGCACCAAGGCTTTTCCAGCACAGCCTCTTAACCCCACTAATTCCCTTGTGTTCTCCTGCCAGGCCTGCTGTCCCCCTGCCAGGGGATGGCCCAGAGCCTGCTAATTGCACCAGCAAGCTGCCACGTGTCTCCGTCACTGGGGTTGTTACTCTCTGGTGTTATTTTGGGGAGTGCTGGCCCTTGCCCAGCAGTGTGGGACAGGATGGTGACTGGCAGCATCCCTTGTCCCTTCCCCTTCACCATCACCTGCTAAATTATCTCAGTCATGGATTGATGCCTCTGCTCCCAGTCTCACCAGGGATCAAGGACAATCCTCAGCACAGCACTTCTCCCATTTCTTCTTCCCTGTTGGAAATGCAACAAAGGCACAGTGAGAGGAAGGTCTGCCTGAGCTTGCCTAACCCACTCTCAGCCCAAAAGTCCACAACTCCAAGGCTGGTTTGGAGATCCCAGAGTTGATTTGGAGGTGCCATAGTTCATCTCCACAACAGTCCTCTGCTCTCCTCCCCTTTTCATCCAGGGGAGGCTCAGGGTGCCAGCATCACCCTGGAGCATCACTCACCTCCCATCCCACCTCCCCATCCCCTCCTCCTGTCCCCAGGCCATCTGGCCACACTCATCCATGTTAAACAAATGCTGGAGTCTATTATCAGGCCCTGCCTCCCCCTTCCCCCCCAGACAGATGGAGGCTGAGCACACCCGGAGCCCTGGCCCACAGCATTCATGTGTGTGAATGAGAAAATTGAATTATTTATGGCCATGTGAATAAGGCTGGCGGCTGCGGAGGCCGAGTGGAAAGGACTCCATTACGTGGAGAGTACCTGTTGCTATGGAGCTGGGGCTTCTTGCCCATGGCTCCCCTTGCACAGCTGCATCCCTGCCTGCCCCCCATCCTACCCTGATCCTCATGGAGCTGAGATGGAGAGCAGAGGGCCACAGTGTGACCAGTATGGGTGTTCTCCTCCCTGCACTGTGCCTGCTGCTCCTGCAGACTGGTTTGGAGGTCACCTCCAATCTCTGCACTTTTTGAAGCAGGACCCGCAGTGCAATGTGGGGATGGTGTGGTGCTGCTGGCCAGTGGCTCCTGGACCCCCTGGCCACCATGATCTGCAGCCAGAAAACAGCAGGAAATATTGGGATGGGCATTGTCAGCATCTCATGGCTAGGGCTGGGCAAAGCAAGTCTGACCCTAGCACAGCATGGGGTGAGGGGTGACTCTCACCTCAGCTCCCCTTAAAACTCCCATCCCTGGAGGCAGCAGGAGCTGTGGCTTGAGCTCCCCCACTCTCCCCATGCCGAGGCAGAAAAGCAGCTTTGCAAGAGCAGGGACTCCTTCCAGAGCCACCTGCATTGCAGCCTCTCCTTCAGGGATGCCGAATCCTGCAGTGATGCTGAGGGAGGTGCTGGGGCTTCCCTCCCTCCCACTGTTTCCCCTACTCCTCTTTGGCTAAAAAGTAGGACTTTGTCCCTGTTGGGGTGCAGTCCTTCCTGCCTCGAAGCCACACTGGGGTCAGGCCAGGCACCTGGGGACCATGAGGGAATGGGACGTGGCAGCCCCCAAACCTGCATGACAGCAATGCAGGGACTCCTGCTCCCTTCCCTGCAGAGCTAAGAATAGACTCCAGCTCCTCTCCTGGTGCTGAGTGGGCTCTGCTGGGCTCAGAGGAATTAAAAGCAGGAAAATGCTTATTTTAGTTGCTGCAGTCGACAGCTGTGACTCGTATGTACCTAAGGAGCGGCTGTGCACCGTGTTTACCCTCCCGCTGCCGGGAGCAGAGGCACCATTGCAGACCTCTCATTCAGGCTATGGATGCCCCTGCTGTGCTCCCAGCCCCAAAATCCAAGCTGGCTCCCAATCCTTCTCCAGCACAACCGGCTGCTTCCCACCCTTCTTTTCCCCACGCTTTTAGAGTGAGCCCAGGCGATGCAGATGCTCCCACCATTCCTGTGCCTTAGGAGATGCTCCGCACCCTCTCCCTGCACCAGCCACTGCTGAAGGCCAGCAGAGTCTTGCTGAGATTTTTAGGGCTTCTGTAGGGTCCCAGGGTGTATCCAGCTATACAGGGGGATTGTCCCCATCACCTGAGATGAAGGCGGACTGCAGACATCCCTATGCCCAAGTGACGCACCTGTCTGGGATGCTGCAGCACTTGCCAGCCCTGGCTCTGGGTGCAAGGCCAGGGGAAGCACCTGCTCCAGGACAGCAGCTCTGGGTCCCTCTCCCCAGCGACACCCCCCGAGGTAAAACCAAGAGAAAGCTAATTGTTACCATAGTTACATGAAGTGGCCTTTCTTAGGGAGCCACGTCATCACTGCTGTCACAAGGTTAAGGCGGTGGGGAGTGCTGGTGGGGAAGGGGGGGGGGGGGGGAGAGATGTGTTTTCTTTGGAAAAACCATGGCAACAGATATTTCTAAGGGAACAGCTGTGCACAGCGAGGCCATGGGGAAGGGGAAGGGGCTGGGGCATCTCAGTGCCAGCCATGCTCTGAAGGCAACAGTGCCAGGTCCAGCTACTCTCCATGTCACCCTGCAACCCCAGAGTCCCCTTCCCACCTGTGCCAGGGCTTGCTGGGTGTCTCCCATGGTGCTGGCACATTGCCATGGGCTCCAGCATGCCCAGCAAAGCAACATGAGGCCACTCCAGTTTTCTTGGCACGTGCAACCCCTCCTGGCACGTTCCCATCATCAGGGCTTGAAGGGCTGCCAGATGTGTGGGATGGCTGGGACTACCCACCAAGGGGAGTGGGGATGGAATTGCTTCTCCAGAGTAAATTCATACAGAAGGAGCCCCAGTGAAAAGCTCAAGGATGATTAATGAGTGATATGAAGCTTGAACAACCATAATATAAATGCTGGTGGAAATCATAGGGACAGTGTCAACACCACTGGAGTCAGTACAGGAGGGACTGATAAAATGGGAAGGTGTTCTGGGGGCTAAGGAGCACCAGTGGAAGTGCAAAAGCCATGGGGATGTTGTGCAGGTCCAGGCAGGGCTGGCTAAGCCCTGGAGACACAGAGGTCTGAGGAATCCACACCCTGGATGAGCTTTACAATGGCCAAGAAGACCCAGCAAGGAGAAGATGCTAGTGTCAGCCGCACCCTCCACCCCGGCTCCTGTTTCAACACGTAGCTGGGAATTATCTCTGTTTGCAAGACACTTAATTAAGACCATTTCCCTGAAGGAAACCAAGATGGAGAGCTTCACTTTTCAGTATTCCAGCACTTTCTGGCATTTGTTTCCACACCAATTAGGGTGCAAATTAGTCATACGGAGAGCAATCCAGTGGCTGTGCTCAAGGGAAGCTCTTCAGCACATGTGCCATCTTCTTCAAGGAAGACAGGTGGAAGGCACAGGTGGGGTGGCCACTGCAGGGACAGGGAAGGTGTCCTTGGGGTACTGGGGCCTGCAGTTTGTGGTAGCAGCTCGGGGCTGGGCTGAGACTCTGGGACTGGGCCTGGAGCAGAGTCAGCAAGAGGGTTTAGGGCATCTCCATGAGCTGTGTGTGCTTCTCCTAGGCCCCTGGACTTCAGGATGACTTGGTGAACCACTGGGCTCTGAGATTAAGCTCCCTGTTGGCAATGACAAGAGAGGGAGATGAATCTGAGGATGAGGTGCTCAGGTCTGTGCCTTGCTGTGATGGGATCCAACCAGAGGGTGCATCAGAGGGTTGGCACAGAATTGGGTTCAGTGGTGGTTGACATCTTGAGGTTGTTGGATCTGGACAGTCTCCTGCTCAGGTCTTCAGATGAACATGTGGAGGCACCTCTGCCACAGTTGTCACTGTGCATCCATCCATCTGCAGGTGAACCTGTCCTTGTTCACTTCAGATGAGAGGCTTTTGTAGAAGACACAGCTGAAATGTGGGATGAGTTCAGGAGGAGGAGGGTCCAAAGGGGAATAAACTAAGCCCCTCTGTTCAGCATTACAGTCACATTGGCTGCTCTCCCAGGGTGCTGCAGTTGTAGGAATTCACTGAACATGACCAAGGGCACCTGCTGGGAGCAGTGGCACAGCCACCCAGCACTCAAGGGAGAATCTGGTTCATTGATTGTTGGGAGATTGTGGTGGCAGAGCAGGCAGAAGAGGAGCTGGAAGAGAGGTGGCTGGGAGGAGGCATCCAAAAGTCACAGCTGGCTGTGCACGTGTCCCCATATCACTCAGGGAGTGGGGTCTCACTGCAACACCAGGCATCATCCCTGCTTTCCTTCCTAACCCTCTTCAGGGGGGCAGAAGGCATCCACAGCCCTGCAGGAACACTGCACATAGCCTGTCCTGATTGTCAGCCAGTCAGGATGGGAAGGTTTCAGCTAAAATAGCATTTTCTTGGTGATCTCAGTGGTGAGGTTCAGCTTCCCTCTTGCTTTTGATCCCCTTTTGCTGCATTTGTGGGGTGGTCTTGGCTGGTGCCTCCTTCTCCATCAGAACACTCATGTCTGTCTTTGCCTTCATGGGACAAACTCAGGGTCAGGTGCGTGACGCTACTTTCCCTAAATAGTCAAACTTTCTCATTCCCCATGGGCACAGCCACCATGCAGGGACCCAAAGCCTTCCACACCTTCTGGCCAGCCTGCCTGCTGTCCACTGCCTGCTCCATCTCCTTCCAAACAGAACCAGAATTCCTGTGAGGAGCACCTGCCCACGGGACGTGCCCTCCAAGCCCCCATTAGTTAGCAGTTGTCTTAAGCACTGCAACATTTGATGCCTTATTCCTCCTAATCCTGCCTGATGTAACCGTGGCTGTCCTCATTAGCCACATAATTGTCTGGCAAACACAAAACAGGCCCTGACACAGTCTAAGGAAATTGGCTTCAAAATATGGAGCCACATTCTCAGATGTTGTTGAAGGGGTCTCATTTGTTTATTTGCATTCACACGGCACCCTGTGGATAATGAGAGACAGACTGCTGCAAAAGCACCTGTTTTTCCTTAAAGATCATCTGAGGCGGGAAATGCCAGCTGGGATATCTGCACTCCTGGAGGACAACTGCCTCTCCACTTGGCCCCAACTGTTGCACCAAGGGGTTTTCAAGAAGAGAAGGTGGCATGTGCCGCCCATGTCCACGCTGGTAAGGTTGCCCAGGGAGAGACTTATCCATCCACATCTCCCAGTGATAATGCCTCAAATATGAATTTTGAAGGGGCTCTGACAGCAGATGACAGGGCTAGGTTAATGGAGGCAGCGGTAAGAAATCTAATTAACCCACAGTATGTTGTTTAATTTGTGCAAAGTTGTTGTGGTTACTCAACTATAAACTCCATTCCCAGCTCTAATGACAGTGACTAGCATGGCAGCAGTGGAGAGCATCCTGGAGGTGGGCAGCCACTCTGTGCTCACCCTTGAAGGTGCTCTCAATTACGTGCAGAGTGTTCCAGTGGTTGCCTCCATCTGGTTCTTCCATGGCATTTGAGACCCTTTTCTAGCTCCGGTCTTTGGAACGGGCACCTGTGCTGCTTCACTGCCTGCTCTGGCATTCAACCCTGGTGCATGGCTTCCAAAAACCAGCCTTCAGGACCCAGCAGTGTCAATCTGTTGATTGCATTCAGGTCCAGGAGATGGCTTCAGGTCGTTGAGTTCCCATCACAGCTCTTAGGCTGTAATTATGTTCAAGGTTCTTTGCCTCGGTTACGTCTTTTTACTAATGCTTGGAGCCACTGTACTGATCTTTTCTTCAAGGCTGACCTCCATGTAGCTTCCCAGGAGAGAGCCAGGACTATTATTTAAGCCAATTCACAAACCAGGTCCCAAAGGCCAGTTTTCCATTATACGAGTTTTTGAACAGCAGGAAACATCAGCAGGGCTGATGATGGCTGAGCTCTTTGTGTTGGTTTGGGGAGAAGCACAGGAAAAAGGATGTATGTCACAGGCCAGGTCCTCTTCCCAGGTTAACCTCCCCCAAAGAGCTTTGACCAGACAACAGCTCCTGTGTAGAGGTGCTCTGGAGTCTGTGGTGCCCACAGAAGGGTGATGCTGCACCTCAGCACCTCCATCTGTCACCAAAGCTCTGTGGTCCCCCCATGACTGCTGCAAGAGACACAGACACACACGTACCTTGTAGGGACATCCTTCCTGTGGGAGCAAAAAGCTTTAACCAGGTCCCAGAAGACTCCCAGCTGCCCAGTGAGGTGAAGTTGGACAAGAAAGGAATGGAGAAGGGAGATGATTCGCCTCTGGGGTCCATTAAAGCCAGGCAGGCTGATCCCACATTGCTGCAGGGTTTGCAGGAGAAGAGACTTCCAGCACTGAGCATGCTGAGGTGCTGCTGTTACTCCAAGAGTGCTGGGGATGTGGAATACAAGCACACCCTTGGCAGCAATGTACAGTTACACTGAGCCCTGCAAGGTCCACAGCCTCCTTCCTGCAGCCTGCAGCAGCTCCCACTCCCATTCTGAGGGGACTGCAGCACCCTCTGTCTGATGGGAAGCCAAAGTCTCCCTCCTCCCTGGACACAGACTGTTCCTCAAAGCCAGTGGAGGTGCCTGGTGGTGATGCCAGGGCGTTGCTCGCTGTCCAGAATGGGATTCCCATCAAACAGTATGCCCACCAAGCCAGTCTGCATCCACAAATGGGGTTCCCAGCAGAGTCCCATGTGCAGGGACACAGAAGCATCCTCAGAGCAGGGGCAGCTCAGTCATCACCAGTTTGAAGGTGTCCTGAGCAAATCTCTTGGCATCCTGTTCCCACACTGCTGAGCTCCACAGCCCTTCCCCTCCAGCCTGGGGACAAAACCAGGTCCCTGGGCAGCCAAGGGGGGGGGGGGGGGGGGGGGGGGAAGTTGCAGAGGAGCTTGGTTTGGGTTTTCCTTTCCTTTCCTTTATTTTCTTTTTTTTTTCTTTTTTTTTTTTTAAGAATTTAAAAGTGGCAGTGCTAGCAAAGGGTAATTATCCCTCTGTTCCAGCTGAAATACAATTAAGGCGGCTCTCAACGAGCCCCCGGGATATTGTGGTTTACTAATTAACAAGCGGATATGCTGTGGCCCCTGTCATGGCAATTACAGCATGAGACAGGCTTCAGGAGCTCTAATTACACGTCAGCCCACAACACACGCTGCAATACAAATTAATGAGGGCCCGAGCTGGCAATGGAGGGAGTTTGCCCAGCAAGAGGCTGAAATGGGCAGCAGGGATGGGGATGGATGCAGGAGATAGGGATGTGACTCCAAGCTTGGGGATACCGTTGCAAACTGCAGGATCAGGAGGATGAAGGGAGGAAATTTGGGATGAAATGCCCCACGGGTACCAAAAATGGTGCATTGAAGAAAAGGAGAGGGGCTTTTGCTTTGTGGAGCCATGGCCTGATGAGATGAGTGGCATTTGGGATGACTGCAATGAATAGCAAGTATCACATCTTCCACTCTTAATTCCCAGACCAATAAAGATGCTGTTAAGAAAAGAACTCAGATGGGAAATACCCAACAGGGTTTTGACTGCTGACAAATAACAAACAGTTCTCCCAGAGCCAGGAGGAATTTTTCTGACAAATTGTTTATTGGGGAAAGTTATGCACTTTCAGCTTGAGTTGAATTAATAGCTTTGGCCAGGTCTGGGGGAAAAAAAAAAAAAAAAAAAAAAAAGGCAATCAGGATTTTTGTAAATGCAGTTTTGACACCTTGCATTTTAAAAAGCTGCTTCCTTTCAAAATGTATTTAAAAGATGTAATTAAACGAAAATACAGACCACACAGCTAATGAGGACACTTTGTTTCTGACAAAATGAAACTATATTTATCAGCTTTGCTAATATTTATCAGAGTTCTGCTTCTCCAAGCTCAGCAGTGACACAGGTTTTCTGTGACATTAGTGTGCCTGTTGAATTTATGGCTCCTGAATTTACTGTCTCCTCTCTAGCACCTGTCTGCTGCAGGCAGCCAAGGAGGGACAGTGGGAGGTGACATGGTAGATGCTCCAGGCTTTGGCCACCAGCATCACCTGCAAATGCCACTGCAGACAGAGAGGTTCTTGGGCAGATGGGAGGATCTGGAGAAGATGAAGCGAAACTCCCAGATTTTGGAGCTCCCTCCAGCCTCCTGCAGGGGTGGAATCAGCAGAGCTCACAGGCAGCCCTTGCAGGGGATGGAGTCTCATACCAGGGGGGTCACAGCAGGTCCCTCATTTGCTCAGGTTGTGACCAAGGGCTGAGAGCAGGCAGGTGAGGAGGAGCTTTCAGACTAATCCTTCTTGTTCCCTGTGCTGTGGGGAGGAGACCCTGCACAGTCCCCACTGCCAACACCCAGAGCATGAAACCACCAGGGGCCACCTCTGTCACAGAACATGGCAGGGGAAGGGCACGCACCTCCTCACACGTAGCTCCCAGTATAGATCCCATTAACCATCGCAATTAACACGAGCCAGGCCCTCTCCCTTCCTTGTCACCCCAGCCAGAGCTGTACATAAAATAACTGTTTATTACACAGCGGGCAGAGCCCGGCTTATCACTGCAGACAGGAAATTGCTGCGCAGAAACCACACGTTTCACTTTTAATAAGTTTGGCAATAAAACATCTCATCAAACGAGGCCACGACAGGGCAATAATGAAGCTTCCGCGTGGACCATAATTGCTCACTGCTCTCCTGGGGGTGAGCCAGAAAATGGGGAGCGAGGGGGGAGATGGATGGCAGCATCATCCTCCCTCACCTCCTGCTCTGGGAGCATCCGTCCCTCCTTATCCCTGGCAGCATCCCTGGAGCACTCCAGGACATGACTGAAGAGAAGATCTGTCTGTGCTGGAGGAGTACAGGCAATTCCCGTGGAGTGCTGGAGGAGATGTCAGAGGAATAGGGAGGCTCTTGGTGCTCAGAGGGAAAGGAAAAGGTTTTCTGCCTTCCAAGCACAACTTTCCAGCACTGAGTACTCTTCACAGCTGAGCAGGCGCTCTCACACACAGTCCATCCCTGTCCTTAGCCAGCAGGGACACAGTCTCCTGGAGGTTTTGCACAGGTGGGCTCAGGATAGGGATCCCAGCACGGCAACGGAGGAGTCCTGCAGGAATCCCTCTGCTGGGCCTCTGCTATGGACTAAGAGGGCTGCAGTGCTCTGAAACCCATCACGGCAAAGGCCAGGGAGTGGCACGGTGCCTGTCTGTTCTGACATCCTCGTGCTGGTGGCCTCAGGCTGCCAGCTGGGGACACCTCAGCCACATGGCACTGGCTGCCCCAGCTGGTCCCTTGCACCAAAGGATGGTGCTGGTACTTCCAGGTGCTCCATCATGATGAGACTTTCTTTCTCTAAAGGAAGTCAGGTCCAGCAATTGGTCACTAGCCCAACCTATTTCTGAGCTTCCCAGCTTCTGTTTGATCTTCTGGAAGCTGGTGGGCCAAACCAGCCATGCCACAAGCCTACTTAGAGTAACAGGAGCAGCTCAGAGAGCCCTGGTGAGGTGAGGTTCCCCAACCACAGGTGGATGACGGGGAGGCACCAGGCAGAGGGAAGTGATCCCTCATCACCCCTGGAGGCAAGGCTGGGTCCTTGCTGCCTTTTCTGAGTTAACCTGTCCCATTCCCACCAATCATCCCCCTTGGCAGGGAGGGAACAGAGAGGTCCAGGAGGACATGGTGCAACCAATGCTGCAAAGAGGAGCTCTGGGATCAAGGTAATAGGAGACAAAACAATGCATGTCCAGACTGGCACGAGGAAATGAAGCAGTTTAGAGTCCCAGCAGGAATGTGCTGGCACTGGCAGGGCCTGCTGGCAGGCTCCCGGGTGGGCAGGAGGCTTTGTTTGCCTGCAGCACTGCTCTTGGGGAGTTTACCTGAAATTACTGATGTGCATTCATAAACATGATCACGTTAATTGCTTGCTGAGGCTGCAGTTGCCATCTCCTCTCAGCACTGGGACTTCATCTCCCTTCCCATCCCAAATGTCAAGATGTGTCTGTTCTTCCATCCACTCTGCACCATGGCCGAGGACAGACAAGTGGTTGGAGGAGGGAAAGAGGCAGAGGATGGATGAGTCCACGAGCCTGGAGCCAGAGACACATACCCACTTCCACCACCTCCACTCTGCAAAGCAGTGCCTTGAAAATAAAGAGCAGACACCTTCTGGAGGGCACCAGGAGCTCTGTGGGAATGCCTGCAGCCTTGGGAAATGATGACCTGGGGGAAGGCACCTTGTCTAGAGACCAGCTTTAGTGGCAGAGCAATGACCAGGTGGCAGGAGAGGGACCAGCTCCCAGCTGAGGACAGAGACACCCGGGCTGCTCAGCCTGAAACCAGGCTGGTGCTCATCTCACTTGGAGCACAGCCAATCACTTCTAGTAAATTATTCATCTGACAAATTTAGGCTGTTATTCTAGTCGTGCTCTACCCAGAGTTTTACAGATTTCGTTATTATTTCAAATTGTGCAAACACCGCAGAAACCTCTCCCGGGCTCTGGCACGCTCTGCCTTTATCTCAGCTCATCTGCCACATCTGAAATATGATTTCTACCATCTGGTGCCCACCCCTCCATCCCCAGCATGGCCCCAGGACCCTGGAGAGGTGAGTAGCGTCCCTGTTCAACACACGACTTTTACCAAAGGGAGAAATATCTACTGTGGGAGAACCATCTGGTGAGGATCCAGGAGTCAGTGGGATCACAGGATGCCACAGCACACTTTCTAAGTTATTTTGACTTTCAAGGATATTTTGACTTTTTTTCACCTCCATCTTTGTATATGGGGTAGGGAAAAAAATGATAGCACTGTCCCCTTGCATCCTGGACTATCAGGTTTCCCAAGTCTGGTCACTTTGGAAAACCAGGAAAAGCTTCTTGCTTTCTCCCCACATGCCATAATTTCTTCTGTTGAGGTTTCTTTGTAATCATGAGGGTACAGCTAAAAATTTGTACTCTAAAAGAGAATGCAAATCATACATCCTGGGAAGAAAGGAAGGAAGATGGATGGGTTTGTTGTGGACAAGCCAAGAGTGATCAGACCCATGAGTGGAACAGCAGTGTGTCCAGAGAGAAGCTCTCAGCCAGGCACTTGAATCTCTCATCATATTATGCAGGGTGTGAGGGAGAAAAGCAGGCAGTGATACCACCTCTTTATCCAGCCAGAGCTGGAGGAGAAATGCAAGCCCATGTCCTTCACAGCAAGGCTCAAGTTTGCCATCACTTCTGTGGCGATAGTAAGCTCACACCTCATTTACAGGGAAAAAAACAGGGTGAAGAGGCCCAGGAGTACAAAATGAACCATCTCCAAGAGCTGTAATGCACAGTTTCACCAAAACCACCAGAAAATTGTATAAATTTCTACATAGAGACCTGACAGGACTCCCTAGCAAGATATTGTGAGACACTTCAATGAGTATCATTAAAAGGAGATTAATTAGCTGAACAGCAGGGATGGAAGCAAGAAACGCAAAACGTGGAGCAACTGAGTTAAGGAAGAGGTTTACTGATGAAAAGAAAAACAGAAAAGAAATATGAGGAAAATAAGTCACAGGGTAATCAAATATTTTCTTTCTGACCAGGCTAGAGAAGCTAATGGGTGGTGGAAAGGGAGAACAGTGGATTTGAAAACACTTGTCCTGCATCCCTGTGAGGCCCATCGGCAGCAGGGAGAGGGAACACTCCCAGCAAGGCCCAGAGGGATGAGGATGGACACGGTGCCTGGTTCCCTGTGGAAGACTAGTGATTTTGTTGTTGTATGGCTCATCCCACCACAACAAGTCACAGTCTGCCCTAGGGCACATGGTCTCTGCAGCGATGCTGAACGCATGGGGACAAGCTGGTGGCTGGGGCTGCCTGTGGCCCTACTCCTCTTCTGACCACCTCGGACATTGCTTTGGTGAGCCTTGAGAGTGAAGCAACGCGAGGCAGGTCTGAAACCCCACCTTCAACTGTGCCCCAGCCGGAGCTGCCCTCCACAACTCTGGGGAGCATCCTGGGAGAGCCTGGAGGATGCAAACCCCAAGCTGCCGTGCTCCAGCTCAGCCCGCCTGCAGGACGAAGGGACGCCCACAAGGTCAGGAAAACACACAGGAAAACTGCAGCACATCCGTGCCAGGCTGCGCTCCGGGCCGTGGAGCTGGGCATCCCACCCCAAACCAACACCACGGAGGATCCCTTTCTACCAGGGGCAGAGGTGGGACAGGCTTGAAGCCCTGACCATCACCCAGTCTGGGTTGCAAGCTCCAGGTGTGGGGCGCCGAGACTCCCACAAATTCCCAAAATCCCGAGGACCCCTGGTGCGGCCGAAGCCCCGCCCCCACATGCAAATTAGCGGCTCGGCGCAGCCAATGGGGAAGCAGGGGGCGCGGCCACGGCTGGACTTGCCCGGGCATGTGCGCGCGGCGGCTTCCGGGCCGGACACGTGTGAGCCGCGCCGGGAGCGGTCAGTGCCGGGGACAGCGGGGACACCGGGGACACCGGGGCCGGCAGGGGGGCCGGGGGGGCCGGCTGGGGCCTGGGGATGGGTAACGGGGCGGGCAGGGCGCTGGGGCCTGGAGCGAGGTAGAGAGGGCCCGGGTAATGGGCAGACAGGGCCCTAGGGAGTACGGAATGGGGGGGACAGAGGGGGTAGGGGCGTGGTCAGGGGGCTGCGGATGGGCGAGGGGGTGGACAGAGCCCTGGGACCGCGAATGCGGCGGTGTGGGACCGGGCAATGAGGGGGGAAAGGCATGGGGACAGGGTGTGACAGTGTGTCCGTGTCCCCTCCCCGCCTTCCCTCGCCCCATATCTCCTGACTGTGCCCCCCGGCCGGGGGCGGTTTGCCGTGGGATGTGTGCGTCCTTTTCTGACCGAGGCGTGCGGTCCGCATGGCACTCATGCCCCCCTGTGCATGCTCCAGCAGGAATGCCACCAGGCAAAGGACAGATGACCCCGCTGCTGCCCACCCCGAAGGTCTCCGCGCCCACCCTTCAAGGCACCCATGTCCCCACCCCAGGGGGCTGCGCTCAGGCCCCGAAGGATCCCAGCTCGCCGCAGGGTCGCAGCAAGAAGAAGAGCCGTAAGCACCAACGGTTCATGGAGCGCCGGGCCATGCTGGAGCAGAAGGGGCTGCTGAGCCCCCATGGGCGCCTGGGCAGTCAGACCACTGAGCCGGGGCTAGAGGCACACACTACACTCACCAAGGCAAACGGTACCGTGGCACCGCTCTGTGACAAGGTGCCCAAGCCCAAACAGGTCATGTCTGTGTCCCTGTCTCCATCTGCTTCTCCAGACAGTATAGCCAGGCACCACTCTGTGCTTCTCTCCCAGGGAAATGGCAGCTCCAAGAAGGTGAGGACGTCCTCCCTTGTCCTGCGCCCAGGCAAGTATGTGGCCATCGACTGTGAGATGGTGGGCACAGGTCCTCAGGGCAGGCTGAGCGAGCTGGCACGGTGCTCCGTGGTCAGCTATGAGGGGGATGTCATCTATGACAAGTATGTCCAGCCCGAGCTCCCCATCGTGGACTACCGGACACGCTGGAGTGGCATCACCAAGCAGCACATGAAGAATGCAATTCCCTTCACGGCTGCCCAGGCAGAGGTGAGGAAAAAAAGAGAAATTAAAAAATTGCCAAAAAGCCTCTGTGTTGTCTGTCAAAAACAAATTGAGATTCTTGGTGGCCTATGCTAGGCTCCTCTGAGGCACAGCACAGGAATGGGAGCCTCTGAAGCTGTGCAGTGGGTTGGTTTGCTTGCTTGTTGTTCCTTCTGAGAACCTGAAAACTAGAAGCCAAGGAACTGAATTTAATACAAAATGGCTTATTTTACTCTTAAGTGGTGTTTCTTTTGCTGTGGTGTCTGTCTAACCCTCTGTGACTCTTCCAGATCCTGAAGATCTTGAAAGACAAGATTGTGGTAGGACACGCCATCCACAATGACTTCCAAGCCCTGAAGTACTTCCACCCGAAAGAGAGGACTCGAGACACCAGCCAGAGCCCTGTGCTGAAGAAGAGGGCAGGGCTGCCTGTCAGAGCCAATGTATCCCTCAAGAACTTGGCCAGGTTCCTGCTCCATAAAAAGATCCAGGTAAGCACCAGAAAATCTGTGAAGCGGGAAACAACCCTGGGTTAGCCATGAATCTGTGTGGTCAGTTTGGTCCTCCCACCTCCATGTGTGTTCTCTGTGAGGTGGAGATGAACCTTGTACACTCAGTGCTCCTGGCTGTAAGTAAGCTGGGAGAGCTGAGCACCTCCCAAGCTGACCATTAAGCATCTCAGTAAAATGGGGACAAGATCTCTGCCCTCCAAAAAAGGTGGAAGAGATACCTGAATGGCCTTGTCTACATCAAACCTTTGCCATCTCCAAAACCCACAGTACTTGTGTCCTTCCAAGCAGGCAGACAACATGACCTGTGAGATTTTTACTGCCCCTTTTATCTAACAAGGCTTTTCCCCCCTTCTCTCAGGTTGGCTGCAAAGGACACTCGTCGGTGGAGGACGCTCAGACAGCCATGGAGCTGTACAGACTGGTGGAGGTGCAGTGGGAGAAGGAGCTGGCCCACAGCCTGCCCCCCCGGCCCCCCAGCCCCATCACAGACCCTGCTGCAGACAGCAGCCAGTACCTGGATGACCAGTACTGGCCCACAGACCTGATGGCAAGCAGCCTGTGATGGGGGACGGCATCTCCTTTGTGGTTTCTGGGCCATCCTGGTGCCTTCAGCTGTTCAAGGTGGAGGTGACTGCTGTCCTCCCCTGGGGCTTGTGCCCAGCACCCAGCCCTCCTCAGGGATGGAGACATGGTGACATCTGGACACAAGTAGTCTCCCAAAAATGCTGTCTGCAGCCCTGAGCTGTCATACAGAAATAAGGGTTGTGACTGCACCATGTTCATCTGTCACTTGGGGATGAGCAGGGTCCTGTGTCAGCCTGGAGAAGCCTCTGTGGGCATGTAATGGAGGCTACCAACACCCTCCATGCCTTCTGTGGGGTTGTCCTCCTCCCAGACAGCAACGGGCAAGTTTTCTTGTGGGGGGACTGAGGTTTTTTGCTGATGCCCAAAGGCTGCAAAGCATCTGGGCCAGTAAACAACCAGTTTGCTCCTCACTTTCTTTCATAGACTCATAGAATATGCTGAGTTGGAAGGGATCCATCAGGATCATTGAGTCCAACACCTGGCCCTGCACAGGACTCCCAAAGATTCCCATCATGTGCCTGAGAGCTTTGTCCAAACACTTCTTGAACTCAGTCATGCTTGGTGCTGTGATCACTTCCCTGGGGAGCTTGTTCCCGGGCTCAGCTCCAAGTGTGTGCTGAATATTTTATCCAGAAGGATACTGTGAGATTATCAAAAACTTTGCTTCAGTCCAAAAAGATTTCATCACCTGGTGTCCCTTGATCAGCTAGGTGGGTACCTTGTTACAGAAGGAAGTCAGGTTCAAGGAGCAGGACTTTGGCCTCATGAAGCCATACTGGCTGTGACCAATGACTGCATTGTGCTCCAGGTGTTTTTCAATACCTCCCAGAAAAATGCTTTCCATTTGATTTTACCTGTCAGCAAATCCTTGCCCTTCAAAATGGGGGCAACATTTGTCAGGTTTCAGTCAGCTGGGACTTCTGGATTCCCAAGACTGCTCAAAAGTAGTTGAGCAGCTCTGTAATGACATTGAGCAGCTCTTGGAGGATTCTTGGATGAATCCCATCAGGCCCCATAGATTTATAGGGATCCAACTGCACAATGAAGTTCAAGAGGAAAGTCTGGGTCTAATCAATGTCCAGCCTGGACAAGAGCATCGAATGCACTTCATTTAAAATAAATTATTCACATAATTGTCCAATTCTGAATTAAAAACTCTTCTGGCTGAACCCCTTGTGTATATTCTGCATGATTTGATCTGGCAGTTCTCCAGGAGTGAGAGGGCAGGGGATGAGGTTGGCAAATGGCTGCCCAAGTACCATGCCATGTTCTAGGGCTTCAAACCCACCTGCACCTGGAAAAGGTGCTCTGAGTGGCTGGAGTAGGCTGTTCCTGGGGTACAGGCTTGTCCCCTCTGCTCTGGGGACACCCCTGTAAAGGCAGGAGGAGCAGGGGATGGGCTCAGCCAGAGCCCAGGGTCTGGGAGCAAGATCACTGTGGGAATGTGAGCTGTGGCACAGGCTGCTGTCATGGTATGTGGGGACAGGGTGAAGCTCCTCTGCAGTGACTCTGCCTGTAGATGATCTGTGGCTGCAGAAAGGTGCCCCAGCTGAGTGTCTGAGCGCCAGAGAGGGGTTTGGGGCTGGACACAGGGAGTTACCTGATTCACCGGGGAACTGAACAGCCATGGTTATAGAAAATTGATATTTTTTTTACCGTGTGCCTTAATGGCAGCCCTCGGGTGAATCCCTTGAGCACAGTGCCACTGCCTGGGCTGTGAGATGGGAGGTGGCAGAGCAGGCTGGAGGGCTGCCAGCGCCCTGGGGACTTTGGGAGCCTGGGGCTGCACAGTGGGTACATCAGCCAGCACTGGAATGGAGTCCATGACCCTGTCAGCCAGGCTAGACCATCCCAGGCTTTTCCCAGCACCAGGGGAAGGTAAGGAGAGCTCAGCCCCAGCCTTGGGAAGCGACCAAGGCAGCCGGGTGACGTAGACACACCTGACGCACACATCAGTGCCATTACCAGACACATCTTGCACTTCCCATCTTAACTCCTCCCTGCCTGGCAGAGGAAGCCAGGAACAGCTCAGAAATGCTTTGAAATGTGTCAGACACGTCTAAAAATCTCTGTCCTCACAGAGGCCCAAACACAACCATCCTTCAACAGATATAATAACCTGGGCTCTGCCATCGGCTTGTGGTCTGGACGGGAAAGGAAATGTGGCCCCTTGGTAGGCCTTTAAATCCTGCTTGTTCCAGTTTGTCCCAGGTGTGTTCCTGATGCAGCAAGCTGTAAAACAGGGCCAGCAGCACCCTCTGTGCCAGCCTCAGGGTGCAGCTCAGCTGAGCTGTGCAATGTCAGCAGCGCCTGAACCCCACGGGGCACACAGAGGGGTGCAGGAGGAGCACAGCTGGTGCAGGTCTGTTTCCTCCCCTCTGCCATCTCCACCTCCCCCAGGGTGGCAGGAGGGAAGCGAAGCTGTAGGAAAGGTGAAAGCTCTGCATCCCATTGTCAGCAGATGGTGGCATTCCAAAAGTGATGCAGCAGTGCCGTCTTTGCTCATGGGAAAGCAGACCTGAAGGAAGGACAGAGCAGAGCTTTGCTCATGGCCGTATAACCTGGCCTGTGTAACCACATCCTCTCGGGTCTACACTGATTTTGTGGAGAGCTTATATGGGGCACTCCATGGCTCCCAAATTATTTTGTCCACCTGAGCCCCAACCTGTTGCCCCTCCAGCCCCCCTTAGTGCCTTGCACTAAGCCCTGTGATGGTTGATGTGAGACACAGGGGTGTTGGGGTGAACCTGGAGAAGGCTTTATCAGCCTGTGACTCAGCCTGCCTTGCCAAGAGCCTAAGGTATAATTGAGGAAAAAAAGCATTTCCGAAATCTTGACCATCCACTGATTTAACCTTCCTGCTGAAACACCCTCCCTGCTTTGGAGGTAAATTTGGAGGCAGCCAGGCAGCCAAAGGCCAGCTCCCCTTTTGTGCTGCAATGCCCTGCAAGCTTTGCTTCTATGCCACGATCTCCACCTCTTGGGGAAGGCGAGAAACAAATGTGAGGGTTAATCCCCATTTGCATCAGATTTGAAGGGCTTGGAAAACCCCAACGCTGTGTACTGCAGGCCCCCAAAATAGGGCTGCTGCCGAGGAAACCTCACATGGATGATCAGAGGTGGTGGCAACGTGCTCCCTGCCAGCAATATTTGCTCTGAATAATCTAGATGGCAACACTCACCCCATTTTCAGCCTCCGAGAGCTAATCGGGATTTTCACAGGTGTTTGTGAATATTCACCTCCATGCCAGCTCCGAGTTGCCATGGCTGAACAAACTCCAGCTCATCACACGCTCGGCTCATCTCAGGAGCAGCTCCTGCTGGAGCTCATGTCAGGCTGCTGAGCATCTTTAGGCGGGAGAAGGAGAGCTGGGCTGGCTCACCATTTATGCTTAATTTTGTGTTAATTGAAGAATCTGCAGAAAAACTCAGCTGTTATCTCAACAACCCCTGAACAATGATTAACCCAAACCCATGAATTCAGCGCTGGGCTTTTTTTATCAGAAGGAAAACATTGTCAAATGAGTTTTTCCCAGCCAGCTGCGAGTGCAGGTAACCGATAAGGCCGTCATTGGAGTGGGGCTGAGCCAATGGGAGCCGATGGCGACGGCTTTACTTCTGTCTAGCAACAGCTTCTCCTTGAGCAGCAGGCACAATTCAGAGCTTTCTCCTGCTTTTATTGAGCTTTCCTCCTGCTACATGGGGGTTTTCATGGGGGGCACTCAAAAAACTGAGGCTTGTGTGGATTGTCCACCTTTTGCTGCATGTTTTGGTGTCTGTTCCTTTCCTGCCATGGTGAGAGCTTTGCAGCTGTGAAAGACTCCATCCTGCTCACATCCTGGGCATTGTTCCCTCCCTCCCTTGTCCGTGCAGCAGAGATTCTTCTGGGTGGGTGTTGGACACCCATAGGGTGCTTGGAATAGCAGCATGTCAGAACAGCAGCTGTACCAGGAGCCCTATGGCAGGGATGTGTCTGACCCTTCTGCCCTGCATCCCCAGTGCCTGACCATGGTCCAGCACCTCTCCCAGCTGCCAGGGGCTGTTTGCATGGGGAGCACGGCTGGGAGCAGCATCCCCTGACCAAACACCCAGCTTGGTTTGCTGCTGACTCTGCTAATCACTGCACTTATGGTTGAAGTGCCACATAAAGCCCAGATCGCAGAACCACAGAGTTAGAAGGAGCTCACCAACACCTGGTGTTGGACAGGACATCCCTAAAAATCACAGCATGAATATCTTGGGGTGGAGCAATGCTGGTACCTAATAACAGCCCGGAGCAAGCCCCTAACCTGAGGCAGTCTGTCCCCTCAAAGCAGAGAGACGATTCACTCTGTTTGAAGCCAGAGAGCAGAGGCTTCACTCACCAGAGACCAAAGCAGTCACAGCAGAGGGAGGACCCATGTTGCCTGCACCCCCGCCCCACCAGCACCCTCGCCCACCCCTCTCCTCTACTCCCCGAGGGTAAATTAGAAGGCAGAAAAGTCGCAGCTGACTCTAAATTAAAATCTCAGGGGCCTTAATAAGCGACTTGGCCGGAAGAAGCGGATAGGTGTGATGTGGAAATGAATAGGCACATCTGGCAGCCGCTTAGCACCTGGGTTGCAGGAGGGGTGTGCGTGATGTGTGCGTGTGCAAACCCCAGCACAGCCTCCCGGATTGGCTGCAAAACCCCTTCCCGACCAACGCCGGGGAACAGGGTGCCCTAGCAACAGTCTTTTCCTAATGAAAAACAAGCCACTTAACTAACCATCGTGACTGTGTGCATATGAGAGGGAAAGGCACAATTCCCAGCATCTCTATCCTCCCCAGGGGGCTGCCCCCAAAGGGGGCTGCAAAGGGTGAGCTGGACAGGTTGGGGTGGCCTGACCTGAGTGCCCCTGTACCCCTCAGTCCCTGCTCCACAAATGCTTTGGGTGCATGACAAGGGTTGCTGCAGCAAAGCACAAAGAAGACCCCAAGGATAACCCTGGTCCATTCTCTATGCAGGCAGCGACCCCCAGAATGGCTCACCCCAAAACAGGCACCCCACAGCCCTGCACCCACGGGGCGAGCTGATCCCAACAGGTCATGGGGGCCATGAGCTACTGAAGGTGCCACCTTTAGATCAGGAAGGACTCAGCGTGCAGCACTGGGGAATGTGCGGTGTTCCCCAGCACCACCAGGAAAAGGAGGAGCTGAGGGGTTGGTCATTGTGCTGGGGTTTTGCTTGGGGGTGTCACCTTTCCTTGCTCCTGCCCTGGGATTCTCTCCTCCAGCAGCTGCCCGGGAAAAAGTCTTCAAGGACAGTGAGGTGGAATGCATGAGCACAAGCCCGTGCCTTAACCACAGCCTCTCTGAAAGCCAGATAACAACATAACCACTGATCTTATGGATGGGGGGGACTGGGGTTGGCCCTGGAATCAGTGGGAGCAGGGACACGTTGCAGGAGTCAGGCCGGCAACAGTGGCAATAGATGTCAAAGAAGAGAATCACTTTGGGGCTGAAGAAATCCATCTTCCTTGGGGAACAGCAAGTTATACGACAGCTTTCTCCTGGCAAGGTGTGCCAGTAAGACAATGTGAGGAGAGGACCAGCTCAGCCCACTGGCACTGGGGACAGCAGCAGTGTGGTGTTTCCTTCATCCGCATTTGCTGCAACATTTCAGGGACCATGAAGCTGTGCACCAAATCTGTGGTCTTTCAGCCTCTCCTTTTGCCCTCTCAGCTCGCCCTGGGGATGATGGGGAGATGTTGGATCTCCTGTGGTGCTTTTTAAAATTTCCTCTTCAAGGGAGGTTTCATCTCAGCTGAAAGAACAGCCCATGCCTCCAGCTCAGACCTGCCCCACAGCAGAGGTGCCTCCCCCACTACACTCCTGCCCACCTGTGTCCCCTCACAAAGCACTGGAAATAACCTTTTTTCCCCTGCCAAACAAGAAAACAATAATGCCATCATCTTTCCAACACCACTGGCCAGGGCAGAGCAGCAAGTGTGGTGTGCTCCAGGCCAATATCCCTGCCAGAAAGGGTGCAGTGTGTTGAGGCCTCTTCTCTGAGGGAACCGGATGGAGAAAATTAAAGAATGACAGGAGTAGTGGGAAAGCACAAAGCGTGACTCCTCAGTTCCCTGAAGTGACCCCCGGGGAGCCCCCAGTTCCAATTTTCACTCATTTTCTGCCCATTTCGGGTTTTTGCAGTCCCGGCTGTTCACTAGATGGTGCCCTTGGGCTGCTGGTTCCTGAATTATCCCCTCACAGGCTGGGATGGGATGGGATGGGATGGGATGGGATGGGATGGGATGGGATGGGATGGGATGGGATGGGATGGGATGGGATGGGATGGGATGGGATGGGAGGGGATGGGATGGGAGGGGACTCGGCTCTGCCCCGGGTTCCCAGGATGCATTTAAGAAGCTCACAAGCATGAAAGCAGCGTGAAGGCCCCTTGTATCACTCAGTTAAATCCCGGCATGTTTTGGGGTCTTTGAGGTCTGATAACGCTCTGCAAGCACTGGCCTCTCTCCCATATCCCAGCTCTTCCTGAATCCATTAGTATTTTAAAATTCTACTGCTATTATGATGACAGCCCCAAAACAAGAGAAAATGGACAAAGAGGCAATTCCATCCTGAATGCATTTGAGTAAAATAGCGACTAACCATCCATTAACTGTCACCAAAAAAACATGTACAGCTGTAGTTCCTGAGCACCAGACGGGGTAAGAGGAGGAAGACAAGCTAACACCCATTAGTGTTACTCAGAGGGTAGGAATTCATTTAGGAATGTAAAAGCAGGGGCATAAAGTACTATTAGCTGTGTCTGTTAGGGAAGAGCCCTGCCGTGGGCAGGAGGATGTGGCAGGACAGGGATGCAGGGCACCCTGTGGGTACAGGACCACCCATGGACACAGCTAGAGATGCTCCAGGGCAGCTTTGGGGTCTGTTTGCATTTGGCCTTCACCTGGCCAGGGTGGAGGCTTTTCTGTTTCATTGGAAACCACTCCCGCCTTTATAAGATGGGGATCCCAGCCATGGGTGGTGACTTCCAGGGGCCAAGTCACACAAGGCCACTCTGTGGTGGCACAGTGGGACATGCCAGAGTCTCTGTTAATCTTCAGGTCTCTTAAAAACAGCAGAGTGATGGAAAGCATCAAAGCCAGAGCTACATAGAGCAGCAGTTTTTGTAATTTTAAGATGGCATTAAATGCGCAGTTTAGGTTGAAAATTTTTCTCCAAAAAATGGTTTCTCATCTCTGCCCTGCCCCAAATGAACCCTGAGTGCTGTCCATTCACAGGAACTCACACTGCTCCAGGTCCTGCAGAGCCACCCAAGACAGCAGGGTTAGAGCAACAAAGGCCAGGAACTGTGCCAAGCTTTTATTGTTATTTTTTATATTGTTGTTTTTTAGGGTTAGCGGTTTTGGGGGTTTTTTTTGGTACTGAGCAGATCAAGCTGGGAATAACAGAGAAGAAATTATGTCTGCCTTCAGCATCAGCAGCCTAAATGTCCTGGAGGGGGACACCTTACCAATGAGTCTTAAGGAGCTAATATCAGCAGGAGACAGGAATGGTCCTCTTGGCGTCTGGCACCACTGAGTGCTATAAAACAGGGAAAACAGCACTCAGAGGCCTCCATAGCATCTCTCATTTTGGGGATGGATGCAGAGAATGTGCACATGAACAAAACAACTGCCTACAGAGCCTCCTTTTGATCTTTTAGGGCCCCCTCAATGGAGGAAATCTTGGCCAAAATAACCCATTAAAATGGGAATTCAGTCCCAGGCTCCTCTATGGGGGCTGCCCTCCCACAATCAAATGATGCCCCTGCCTTGGACATGTTCATGTCACATCTAGGAATGGCACCTTCCTCCCTGGTAAATCCCACCCTCAGAAAACTTTCACCATTTCTGCCTGGGGACCTGACAACCCACTGCCTTCAACCCTGCAAACAAAACTACAGATTTTTCAGTGAAGTCCAGTGTCAGGAAAAACACCTCAGTACAGCTAGACACCCCTGTCATATCCATAATTTACCTTAGTGGAAGTCACACCGAGATACCCCCTTGTGTGGTAAGGGCTTTGTATCCCATGCAACATTGGACACAGATCCATTTCCCACATTTACGTCTCACTCAGGAGAGAAAATTTCCTACAGAGAAACAAGTCTCAGATAAGTTCTGTCTCCTCTCAAACCACCTTTCTTGGCACAGGTAAACACTGACCTTTGAGGGGACCACAAGGAAGGAACAGGGACAATAGCTGTGGGGAGAGAGAAAGATGGAGGAGCTGATGGAAATTGAAGGGGAGGGAGGTTTCCCCTAAACCTTAACCATGAACCTGACCCTGACCTGGAACCTTAACGCTAACCCTAACCACCTAACCATAACCCAAAACATAACCCTAACCCTAACCCAAAGCCTAACCGTAACCATAACCCTAAACCTGACCCTGACCCTAACCCTACCCCTGACCCAAACCCTAAGCCAAACACTAACACTAACCCATAACCCTGACCCTGACACTGACCCTGAACTTAACTCAAACCCCAGCCCCCAAACACTAACCCTAACCTTAGCCCTAACCTAAACCTAACTTAACCCACCCCTAACCCTAAACGAAACCCTAGCCATAACCCTCACCCTCACCCAGATAGTAACGCTAACCCAAACCCTAACCCTGACCTAACCCTAACCTAAACCTAACCCTAAGCCTAAACATAACCCTAACCCTGACCCTGACCCTAACCTTAACCATAACCCCCTAACCATAAACATAACCCTGACCCTAACCCTAACTCTAACCCTGACCCTAACCCTAACCCCTAACCCAACCCTAACCTTGACCCTGACCCTGACCCTGACCCTGACCCTGACCCTAACCCTAACCGTACCCCTGAGAGGAAGGCTTCTCAGGCCTTCCCCAGAGGGCCCATTTCACTTCCCAAAAGGTCTGCCCATGGGAATTGCTGCACTGGGAGCCTGTGGAGGCTCTACCAGCCTCCAGCGAGGATTCTGGGCACTTACCCACTGCCTCACCAGGAACAGGCACAAGGCAGGAAGGCAGAGAGGACTGACTGCACCTCCAGCCCCCCAACAACCCTACCAGGCAGGATCTGGATCAATCCTCACTGCCTGCAGCCCTGAAAGCAGGAGAAGAACACTGCCAAAGCCAAGACACTCTGTGTGTGTGTGTGTGTGTGTGTGTGTGTGTGCAGCGGTTTGGGCTGTGTCCCTGTCCCCAGAGTGGGGCTGACCCGCTCGCAGGTCCCAATAAGGGGACGTTTTGAGCAAAAGCCTTATGAAACTGCTTTTCACGGGCAGCACAGAGGACACTTGTTCCCGGGACCAAACCCTCTCCCCGGCTCCTGCTGCGGGATGCTCGGCTGCTCAGAACCCGCAGAGCCCGTGGTGAAGGAGGAGAGGTGGGAAAGGGGATTTACAGCTCGCTGCGAGGCAAGAGGGGCGGCGGGAGGAGCCGAGGCAAAGCTCTGGGGAGAGGGAGGCATCGAGGCCGGGCTGCAGCCGGCTGACGCCAGCCCCACTCTGCGGCCTGAGACCCTTCCAAGGCGCCAGGCGAGGTACAGATGTTCCCATTGTGCATCTTGGGAGCCTTCTCGGAAAACTCCAGCAGCTCTATTCCTCAAGCTGCCTTTTTAGCTCCAGCTTTTGGGGGTTTTTCCTCTTTTTTTTTTTTTTTTCTTTTTTATAATAATATATATAAGTTTGGAGGAGAGCTTTCTCCCTTCTGCCTTTCTTTGCCTCATGCCAAGCCCTGCAGCATTTTAACAGCTCCCTCTGCACTTCGTGGCCCCCCCACCTGAGCCATAGTCACCATCTCGGGGCTGGCACTGTTGGACTCCAGTAGAAAGCAACCACTGCCAACCACAGCCTGTTTTACACTGCAGGGGCTGGTTACGGGTGAAGCAGAGCAGTGAGCAGAGGGGGCTGTGCAGTGGGGGTTGGGAAGAGTGGGCTGTGTACCAAGGATCCTGCAAACTCGTTCTGCTCTGGTGCTCCCAGGCACTTGATGCCTGAAATACACATGACCCCATCACTGCTCCCTGACTCAGTTCTCCCACCACCAGAAGCAACATCACGGTAAGGACAGAAGAGCTTTGCAAATCACTTTGAGGTCCTCAATTACAGGGTTTTTCTTTCCCCCACCTCTGCTTCCTATGGGCAGAAGCAGCTAAGCTGGGACAAGAAGTGAGATGTGCAAGGAAGATGTCAGATGAGCCCTCAGGTGAAGTGGGGGAGGCAGTTTTGAAAACTCAAGCTGAGAATGGAGCTGAAAGTTTGTGGAAGCATTTGGAGAAGAATCAGCCTCTTAGGGCAGGATGAGGGCAAGGAATCAGAGCTGCAAGTTGCCTTCCCCTGCCTGGAGCTCCATCTTTATGTTGTGCCTGGCTCTTGCAGGGAGAGGGACTGACCAGTTCCTTGGATTCAGTCTAGATGTGAGGAGGGAAAATGATAAAACCCTGCTTTGGGACCTGTTTTGCTCCTCCCTCTCACCCTGCCCTTGCTTAGAAATCATTTGGGCCAAGCCACAGACCACTGTGGATTCCCCACAGCTGAAGCTCCCGATAGCCTCCAGGTGCAAACAAAACAAGAGGGCAAGGAGAAAGCCCTGCAGTACTTTCAAACCCTCATCCTGTCCTGAATCCTCTTTCAAGTACAGCATCCTTAACGTTAGTGGTAGATCCAGGTGTAATTTAGTTAGGAAGTGGAGCTTAGAAGAGTGGAAATTACCCCATCTCTGCTTGCCCGCCTGAGCAGCTTATGGATAAGAGGGTAATAAACAAGAATCAGCTTACAAAGAGAAAGAGAAAAACAGCACTGCTTAGACCCAGAGAGCAACTGAAAGGGCACGTTTGTAACAGGAAAGATGTTTACAGCCCACTAGAAGCAAGAAAAGCCATGGCTTTTAATGGGAGTGGGAGCACAGGGCATCTGTCTTTCAAAACAATCAGGAAAGGGAATCTGAAAAGCAAACACAGTTCTCTGAGACATTAAAGAAAAAGGCAGCAACTGGTGGAAGTCACCCCTCAGATCAGAAGGACACCCAGAGCAGGGATCACATTAGGAGGCACAGCAGTGGCAGCATGACAGGCAGGGCTGGAGACAGGAGGGAAGGCAGGGCTCCCTGGAGCCCCTTGCTGGAGTCAGTCTGCCTTGGGAAACTCCATGCTGAGGGTTTAATCTCCTGCTCCTGCAGATAGGCTCTTCCTTATCAGCTTCCTTCTCCAGGCACAAGGCCCTTGGGGCTTGTGAGCCAGCACGTCCCCCCACTCTGTTGGTTGCAGGAGGCAGAGGGCAGCAGGGGGTGGCACCAGCATGGTGTTGATTTCACACTGATTTGTCTCCTAAGCTCCTGAAAACAGAGCAAAACTGTGGGTAACTCCCAGCCAGGCCCCTGCAGCCAAGCCTGACCCCCAAGCCATGAGCACAACCCACACCAGTGTCTGCTACCCTCCAGCATGAAAACTTGAGTTTTACAGAGACACTTCCACGGCCTCCAAGTTGCATTTAAACCACCTCAAGCACAACCTCCACCCTCCACTTCCATCTTCGAGGTCCCTGTGCCTGCCAGGAGCTCTGGCCCATCCATACTGTCTGTGCACCCCAAACAGAGCACGGGCACCATGAGGTGCCAAGGACAGCAGCTTCAAAGGCTGCCTTGCTAAGCCAGGCAGGGAGAGGCCCACACCTCTGAGTTAGCAGATCTGAGAAACTGAGGAGCACCTGTAGGATTAAGGGGCAGAGAAGAAGCTTTGAGAACACCTTCAGCCCCAAAAAGATGGATAGGACCCATCTCCCTTCCTCTGACACCTACACCCCTTTTGAAATCCTGGCTTATATGCTAAAAAGCTAATAGTTATAAAGAAAAACAGAGAGAGAGGAAAGCCTCTTCCAGCAAAGAGTAGTGAACACACACATCCTACTGCTGTTCATTAAAAGTAGCTAATAATCTCTTTTTTTTTTTCCCACACAGATAAAGCACTGTGTGTAAGTAGATAAGAGGCTTACATACCCAGGAGGCTCAATTAACGTTCTAAGTTCACACTGCCTCAGGTAGGCAGCATTGCTGACCCCCAGCTGCAGCCACTAAGTGTTTTAAAGAAATCTTTCTTTTAAGTTCTTGGAATCCAAAGATTTTTATTTTTAGTTGTTCCTGTTACCCTGCTTATCTCCACAGCACTTTCAGCACAATGTTCCCTGGCTCTACAGGTACTGCTGGCTGTACACCAGCAGCCTGACAAAAATTCTTTTCCCTCCCCTGTCACCTAAATCCTCACACAAAAGGAAGAGGCACCTGATGAGCCTGTTCCTATAGAACCCTGGTGCTGGGATGGGCAGGCTCAGGTAAGAGTTCAGGGTAAGGGCTGCTCTGCCCACCTGTGTCCTCTGTCCCGTAGAAAGCTGGAGCTGCCTCTAGTGCTATTTTAAGTGAACATGGAACAGAAACATCTGCCTGTTTTTCCCAGTTGTACCCTGTCCGAACCTTCCAGACATTGGTTCCCTTCTGGCATCATTGGTGACCACATGTGATGGTGACTTTCAATTCACAACCTCATGCTCTCCCCACCACCCCACCTTGTAGCTGATGTCTCTCACAGAAGGGTGAAGCTGAAAAAAACTCTGTGTTTCATCCCTTGGTGAGGTACACGCTATCCCAGTGCTCCTGGACATAACGTGCTCCTGGGTTCATCCTGCATGTATAAACTGGTGCCTGTTTCTGGAGCCAGCACACACCCTGTCCCTCCTGCCCTGCTCCTCTCTGCCAGCTCAGCCCTCCTTTGGGACTGTCACAAGACAATATGGGTGAGCTCTGCTGGCTATCATGGCAGGGAGGCTTCAACAGCATCTACACTCAATGGGCTGGAGAAGATTAAGTGCCCTCTTTGCTTCTGAAAGGCCCATTAAATTTACTTTCACCCTCTCTTCCCCCTCTCCCAGACCTCCCTGGCATCCAGGACACAGAGACTTTTATTCCACTACTGAAAATCTCGAAGAGGACTGATTTTTTTTTTTTTTTTTTTTTTTTTTTTTTTTTTTTTTTTTTTTTTTTTTTTTTGCCTGTTCCACCCCTTAGAGAAATCTCTGTTGAGATGGGGCCACCAAGCTTTCGTGCCTGTTGTCACACACAGGCAACTCCAGTCCCAGGACAGTCTGCCAGGGGGTCTCAGCCAGCATCTGCCTTGGGCTCAGATGGCCCCAGGTGGAGAATTTAGAGCTTGGCTGGTGGAGGGGGGGGATGTCTCTGAGAAATGCTCTGTTATCAGCCAGGGACAAAGATTGTCTCTTCCTGCTTGGTCTCCTTCCATGTTTCAGAGGGACCTGGCAGAAGCCCTGAGGTGCAATAAAATGGGCGGGAGGCTGCAGCCAGCACCGGGGTGGGACCAGCCTGCCCTTGGCCTTCCCACCTCTGTTTCTCCCTGTGCTATCAGCTTCCTTCCTGCCAGCCCTTAGCACTGAGCACCTGTGGCAGGGCACAGCTGCTTGATGTAGTAGTTGAAATTCCAGAAATGTCTGAAATTCATTCCGTTTCCTCGGCTTGTGCTGGGGCTGCTGAAACCCACTTCACTCCAGATTTGTCCTGCTGGATATGAGCTTTCCTCAGCCTTGCACAGGCAGGAAACTGGGCTGGGTTTATGCTTAGTAGGGGAAAGCAGGCTTCAGGAATGAGAGGAATCACAGGCTTTGCATGTGTGTGCCTTCCTGTGGCTCAGCTCAGCAGCAAGTTTGCTGTGTCCATGGGGCCAAGCCCTGCCTGGTTTAGCAGCCCCAGGAGCAGCAGGAGCAGGGGTGGGAATGCTTTTGCTGACAAAGCAGCAGCTGTAGCTCAGCATCCCTTGACCTGCCAGTGTGAGTGTCTGAGTTTATCTGGGAAGAGGCTGGATCCCCACCGGGGAAGACAGCTGCAAAATGTACTGGCTGCTAGGTGCTTAGTGTAGAGCTCTCTCGAGCTGCCTCATTAAAACAAACTGGGAATACAAAGATTTCTGTTAGGAGATACATGAACAGGGAAAGGCACATCTGCCTGTTTGGTGAGCTCCCCATCCCAGAGCGGCTTCTCTGCCTCCACTGCCCTTTACCAGGAGGGTTTTTGGATTAATCCTGCATCCCGTGCCTGCCTTTAAATTCTGGTACCCCTCCAGCCCTCTCATGACAGACGCCAATGCCTGATGTGTGACAGTGACTCTGCACTGCTCTAATCACAGCTGCTGCAGGGGAGAGCACCTGCAGAGAGAGATGCTGCTGCCTTCAGCCCTGTTCTCAGCCCTTTGCACTCTTGTAGAAGACTATGGCAAAACTCCAGCTGAGCTTGAAGGTCTCCAGTTTCTTCTTATGAAAACTTGCTGAAAGAATAGTGATGAAAACAGTGTTTCTGAAAGAAAATCAAATGCCAAGCAAGAATAGTATTTTCTCCTAAAGATGAGCTAATAATGAGAAAATCCTGATGATAAACTGCAAGAGAACTGCTAAGCTGCTAGAAATCAGGTGGGGCTGTGTCCAATAGCCTGTTACCATGCAAATGCAGCACATCTGGATTTTCTTTTGTTGCTCTGACATTTCTTTTCCAAAAGCCATAAATGTCCAACATGACTTTTATTTTTTTTTCCCTCTTCAAGACAGTCCTGCCTTTCCCACTGCTCAGTCCTCTGGCAGTTGTGCTTTCCTACAGTAAGCAGGTGAGGTGCCAGCCTGTGCCACTGCTGGGCTCTGGAGACATTGTCATTTGTCCCAGGGAAGGTCTGGCAGGTGAATCCGAGCTGTATAAGAAAATCTGAACCTGTCACAGCAATGCCAACATGCCCTAAAGCAAGTCTTGCAGCTCTGGTGGGGAGGTAAGGGGGATATGTGGCACATCTGACCTGCACTATGTGGGAAAGGCAAAGATGAGAGTAAGGCAGGGTGGAATGAGGCTTTCTGTCTCGAGACAACTGCAGGCTTTTAAGGTCAAGGATTCTTCCATAAAGTTCCTGCCATGGGCTTACCCAAAGGCTCCTGTAACTCTTGGCTCTGCCATGGAGGTTGCAGAGGGGGCACTTTCCACCCAATAAACTCTTGCAGATGAGTCAGGCTATGAACGTGGGCAGAGCTTCAGCACATCCTGGCACACCCCCAGTTTGGATAAGGCATGTTGGCCAATATCTTCCCTTCACTCAGTGGCAATGGGGAGAAACCTGTCAGCCAGTGGGTTGCTGAAGTCTTTTGCCTTTTCGCTTGCACATTGCTTGAGAAGAAAACACAGCTTTCTGCACAGAATGTGTTTATTCAAAATGAGTTCTTGAACTCCTTCGCTCCCCAGGTTTGGGACTGTAGGACCTCTGTGGTGACAAAGATGCATTGCTTGCTCTGATGGGACACAGGTCAAATTTCTTTCCCAATCCCTCACTCCAAACACTCTCTCCAATATTTGCTTTAAAAAAATCACCCTTTCCATGTCCATTCTGCCAATAATTGCTCTTACTGGAATCTTTCATAGTTTAAGTGCTGTCAAAAGAAGAAAAATTGCCCCAATAATCTTATTCCCTAAGTGTTATTACACACTGAATGCTCCATCCAGAATGTGTCTGCAGCAAGGTAGAGATGGAGTCACCATAATAATTTCTATAATGGCACAGCTGAAAGTCTGTAAAGGCACCGTGGTTATGGTCAGGAAAACCTGCAGCTAGCAACCAGGTCCAGTTTATGCAAACACAACCTGACTCACAAAAGCCGTAGTCAGAGGAAGAATTGAGAACTCCTTCTGTCATCCCAGGGCTCTTTCCAGCTTTCACTGGGCTGGCCAAGCTCTGGGATGAGCCATAGGGCTGTGCTCTGTCCCAAAGCAGGCTGTGTCTGTACCAGCAATGCAAGCTCCTCTGTCCCTTCCCCGGGCCAGCCTGAGCTTGCCTGAACAGCACAGATCCCTCTCACCACCCAACCAGCTGCTGGGCAACACACACGGCTGAAACCTGGGCACTGAAACATGTCACCGCTGCTAGGAGAGCAGCAATAGAGCCCTGAAGGATTGCTCTTCAAGGAGCATAGGAATTTTCCAGGCCTCAGTACCAATGGAGAGGATGTTTCTGCTTCCAAGTCTGTCCCGTCATGTTGGGGCTGGGGAAAGCTGGGGTGTTCTTGACTTTCCCTGGGCACAGTCCCTCAAGGCCACACCTCACCTGTTCACATTGTCTGTAGCAAGAATTGTCTCAGTGCTCTGGCCATTCAGAAAGAACTGTCTGATTGTGCTTTTTAAAGACATTAACTCCAGAAGGTGCTGGAAAGAGGACTCTGAGCTTCCTTTACAGCACAGCACGTGTTGTTCTCTGAGCAGCACCCCTGCCTTGAGACACTGGACAACACATCCAGCACTCCTTAGGTGATGGATGGTCAGTGAAGGATATGTCCTTGCCTCCTGCCCAGCCTGTTCTTCTTGCCCAACATCAAATACAATCTCCTCCTGGTCCTCTCTTTTGTTAGGTTTTTTGGGTTGGTTTTTTTGGGGAGTCAGGGGGGAAAGCAGAGGAAAAGTCAGAGGAGCTTGTTCAGTTCTCACGGCAGAGATGGCACTATTGGGTGCCTGCAGCCTGTGCCTGCAGAAGGGGTGTTCCTGCTGGGCTCCCTTCCTCCAGAGATCCCTGTTGCTTTGATTATTATCCTTGCAGCCAGGCACATTGACCTGACAGGACTTTGTTCCTACCTCCTGTGCACATCTCTCTGTCTTGCCTTCCTCTGGGAATAGAGCTCTTGGCTGGAGGGTCAGGGTAGATCCTGTGCCATGGAAGTCTGGGGCTGGGATATTTAGATGAGTATTTAATGTACACGAGTTTCAGAGCCACTATCTAAGCAGGAGAGGGCTAGGGGTTTGATATCAAAGTCACCTACCTCTGTTTTTGTCCTGTTGCTTCTCTGCCCAGGCCAGGCAGCCGGGGGAGGAATGAAGTGCTGACCTCCATGTGTGTGTGCAGCTGTCAGAAGCTGTTGGCTGGTCACAGAGGTGTTTCTGCTCGTGAACTCTGTGAACAGGGGTAAGAGGTGATGCTGAAGGCAGCATTGCACCCAGGGCTGAGCCATCCATGACTCGGGGGCAGACAGTCTTGGCAGGGTCTGTGGTGTTTCCCTGTGTGCTGCATCATGCCAGAGACTCCCTGTTCACGAATGAGGGGACAGCTACCAGGACTCTAAAACACATCACTGCCATCTTTCTCCCCAGACATCCTGGCTCCAACCTCCTCAGGTTACCATGGAAGCCGCAAAGAGCTGCCAAAATTCGCACCTTATAAGAACTTCAGAGTGGAAACTCAAAATCTGTGCAATTTCCACACTTCAGTGGCAACCTCTCCATCCTTCTCCACACCCCCTCCCAAAACTTTGTTATCCTGCAGATCCACAGGCTGGGCAGGCCCCTCATTTCAGCATCCATGCCCTGCAGCTGTGTGCTCCTTCTGCCCCAGCCCTCAATGGAGTCATTGATAGCAAAGCCTGGTTTACCTTGGCCTCTGGTTCAGCTCCTCAGAAACCCTGAAAAAGAGACACCAGCATTTCCCCAGTGTATATCTAGGAATTAAGGATTTCAGGAGGAACACACAGCCCCGGGCCTGGAAGTGCAGCAGGACCCAGAGTATTTGACTTCATCTCCTCCCTGTTCCTCCTCAGAGCTCCTCAGGGATGAAGAGCCATTGCTTCCCCAAAGCAAGCTGTTGGTACAGAGACCTCACAGCTACTGATCTCCAGCCCAGGCTCTCCACCACTTGCTAGCCAGCTCAGGGTCTGGTCTAATTTAGGGACTATCTGCATGTGTTGTGGGATGCCCCCAAGTCCCCTCCTTCTTGCCCCTGAAGTGCCCTGATGCAAAGGCACGTCCAGCTGGTTCACTGACTGGTGCTTTTGGCTTTATGCTAATGGAAAGTTTTCCTTCACAAGGCAATTTTTTTCTCCTCCAGCCAGTCACAACTAAAGTCCAGTCCTCAACTTAGCAAGGACAGAGCAAAGGTCTCTGTATATGACTTGCGGGTTCTGGCTGGCAAATATTAACATCATATATGGTTGTTGACTTTCCAGGTTTACAAATGTACAAGTCACACACTTTGTACACCAGCTGGTGGGAGATATTTTCTTTAAGCTCTTTGAGAGCACCAGTGAAGAACACTGAACGTTTCTTATCCCCAGGCTACATACTTATTTTATCCTTAAATGTTCTTAATAAGTATTCACAGATTAACTCTTTAATTTTCTTGAGGAGGAAAGGCCAATATAGAGAGCAAGGGCTACCAGGAGAGATAGGACAGCACAGGTGAGAGCCTTTTTTATCACTACAGGGTAATGCAGAGAATTTAACAAGCTACATGTTGCAAGGTGAAAATTACACAGGACCAACATTTTGATGAGTTAGGTAAAGATGTGTCTCTCCATGTTATATATGTTTAAAAGCACACACAGACAGGGAAAATGAACTTAGCTAATGGTTGAGCCTGGCATTTACATGGCCTTTGTCATATAAGGAGCTAAGCATGTTTTATCATGCTACACAAGAGCAGTTTTCCCTCACCACTGAAAAATGGGGGGAGTTATTTCAGTTTTTCATAGCAACAACTTGAGAGAGAAAGCACAATGTCCAAGCAGAGCTGCTGGCCAGATTGGTGAGGCAGCTTTATTGGAGGCTGCTAGTGCAGAGTTTGTGCCCTTCTTTGATTGGATGCCAGGGGAAACTTGAAAGGTATTTATCCCATATATGTATCTACAGCGTGTTAGAGCCCTGTCATCCCAATCCTGCCCAATGCCCCACTGTGCTTTGTTCTTACGCAATCAGCAAAACCCCCTGGATTTTACTCCACATCATGCCATTCCCGTTGAAGGATGTTGATTGATGGAGTTTTGGTGTATGGATGTTCAGCCTAAGCTGTTGTTACTTGGCACACCATCATGCACCACCACACGTGGACCAGGGTTCTCCTAACCCGAGGGTCATTACTCCATCCCAGGGAGCCACTTTCCGTCAGCTGGAGAATCGTGTGGTGCCCACAGAATGAGAACATACCATCAGTTCTGCCTTCATCCTTACTGTTGCCCTCTTCTCAATTCTAACAGTTGGGTTTTCTTCCCCCTTGGTTCCCCTTTCCCTTCCCTCCCTGTCTCCTCTCCCCATGCCTGCTCCAAGCCATCTCTTCTTACTTGCCTGCCTGTATTTTTTTTAAATGAAAGGGCTATACAAACAGAACCCTGTGAGTGCCAGGCTAAATTCCTAAAACAAGCTTTCTCTTCCGGGAGGAGACCCAAACACATTCGCTCATTGATTGGGCCGCTAGCTGATACTCAGCCTACCCCCCTCCTCCTGTATTTTAGATGGGTTTTCTTTTTTTTATTAAATGTGTCTAAAAAGACCAACAGATTGCCCGTGAATGACTACACAGTAGAATCCTACAAAGCTCCCATTCATGGCCAAGAAATTTGTACAATCCCAGTGGTGCAACAGAAAGACAGCTCTTTATAAACCTACCTGAGTTAAAAGGTCAATGGCCATAAACTCCCCCTCCCTGCTTTCCTGCAGGGTTTGGGATTTTAATAGTAATCAATGCTTTTTTACTATCACAAGGAAAAGGTCTTTTGAAGGGTGGGGTGAAGGGTTATTTTTTTGCAGGAGGGCTGCAGGGAAAGAGCTGTATCATGCTGAGAGATGTGCCCCAGGACCCCTCCACTGCTGCTCCCTTTATCCAGGAAGGAATGGATGAATTAAACCCGGCTTGATTTGATTTTAGCTGCTGGGTTTGGAAAGCAAGAAAGTGCTTTGGCTTGAACACGATCTGAAGCTGAAAGAACCTCCTGTAGATGAGGACCATGGACATGGTCTCTGAGAGAAGACAGAAAATGAAGTTTTGTGATCAAGAGTCCTAAAATCAGGCAAAAAGTTAAGAACAGGCAATTTTTGACAGTGTCAAAAGTACTTCCAGCAGCATCCTTTCCTCTCAATCATCTGACCATGAAAAAGCTGTTCTATGTGCCTAAGACCCCTTTTAGCCTTCTGTTGCTTTGTTATAATGTACAGACAACACGTGAGTCTCTGCAGTTTCATGTGCACTAACAAGACGCCATAAAAGAATGCCTGAAAAAGAATAAAAACAGAAAGAAAACAGGTCATCATGGACAGAACATCCAGGTGTGTGAGCAGCTAACACTGATATGTCTCTCCACAATGGCAGAGCTATGATAGAATTGGGTGCTTCCAAGAGATACTCACGGAGAGGTAGGTACAGAAGGTTAGCTTTGCTACATCTCTGTGAAATCAAACTCTGCCTTCTCTGAGCAGATTCCTCAGTCAGCAGGTTAAGAAGAGCCTGTGAACATTGCTTATTAAAACTTGGGGTGGATTGCCAAGGAGGAAAGCATGTGAGTACTTTCTGCTATGCTAAGTCAGGACCAGTGAGACCCATTAGCAGACAACACTCAAAGGTTTGTCCAAGAAGGAACATTTGCTACCCTCTTGGATTTATAGGAATTGACCTGGGTACTTTTATCTCTCTGATAGCAGTAAAAATGTAATTCTGAAAATGTTAAGTAATTTTTACAGAAATTATAAAATCCCTTTCCTAAACATCTCCAAGGAGAGTCCTCCACTGCAATAAACAGCTCATGGGACCATAAATTAGAGGACCTGCAGATGAAGTGTTTATGATTGTAGCATGTATTTCCTGTCTGAGAAACACATTTTTATTCAGGAATTATTGAGAAAGGACTACAGTTCCCCATGGCAGTAGGGATAAAAGAATGGGTGGGTCTGGATGAAGGAAGATGCATGTTTGTTCGAGGAAACTTCAAAGGCATCAGTGCACAAACATACACACTCATTGTGGTGGGAATAAAAGGTTATTTAAGTTCTTCCATTAAAAAATATCATTCTTCAATTGTTTTAGCATGTTCAAGATGTTTAAGCCCTTATTAATATCCTTTAAATCTCCCTTTCACACACACTGTAAAGCCTTTCAACAAAGGACTCATTTTAATGGACTTAAATGTAACCTTGTTGTTTAGCAAATAAAATAAAGGTTTCACTAATTAAAAACGTTACAACGTTTAGACTCGTCTTTTCTTTCCACTGCTTTAATTAAAAGGCATCTTGGGGGAAGGTTTCGAGAGCTGTATCCAAGTTTGATTTATTAATTCTAATACCGAGGCCAAAAAGAAACAAGCTGTTCTTGAAAGAATTTCATCCAGGAGATGTAGAGGGTGGGAAATAGGAAATGTAAAGGGTGGGAAAGGCTTGGCTTAGCTATGAGCCACTGGTTCAGGTGGTCAGGTCTGAGCAAACCCTTCACAAGAACAACAAGGGGGTACGTGAGGCAGAGATGGCATTGCTTAGTCTCTGTTGCCATGGAGAGCAGGGTTAAAATAGACACACTTCGGAGTTCAAGGATGAGAAATGTGCTCTTTGGGTCCCTGAAGAGCAGCCATAGCAACTCTGGCCTCGTATGGCTGGCTGCACATCCCAGCAGCTCTCCATGGGCTCTGCAGAGCATCATCCCGCCCGAGGGCTGCATCCCTCCCAGCTGGCAAAGGGGAGGACACCAGCACTTGCTGTGTAGGCTCCTTTGACGACCCACACCACCCTGGCAGGAGGTTCAGGCACAGGGTACAGGAGCAGGGCTGAGATTTGGTGATCTCTGTGAGCTTGCTGAGAAAAGGTGGGTTACCCGCTAGTGGGATTAGCTTCCTGCTATTCCTAGACAGCATGAGTGCTCCCTGCAGAGCCCCTGCTCACTCCCACTGGGTTTGAATCCATGTTTTGGTGGAAAGCTAGCCAAAAGAGGTTCTACTCCCTCTGCTTTTTCCTTCTGTCACTCAAACTCCTGTTGATAAGCACCTGCTCTGTGAAATCAGTGAAATTTTCAAGTTTCCTAAGAACACTTGCGTTTGTTCTCGAGGGCTATTTTGTAACACAGATCCCTGACCCAGTTAGACACAAGCTGGCACAATGGAGCAGGGTCACCAGCTGCCTCAGTTCAGAGAAGAAGGAGTAGCTGGAGGATGTGAACTTCAACTGGCTTTGCCTCTAGGAAAATTGCAGTGGCACCACACCCCGCACCTCCTCTCCCTTCTCCTCCTCCTGGCAGTGCTTGAACAAAGACCAAATTCCAGCCTGGTTTGCAGTGGACACCTTATTTCACAGTGCCACTCTGTGGTTGACTCCAAATCCCATTACCTTGGCTTGGAGATGATGTGAAGCATTGAGTCAGTGTTAAATGCCAGGGGGGCAGAGAGGTCCTGGAGTCCCTATAGTGCATAAGTTTATGAGGAATGATATCCCAAGGGCTGCAGCTGTTGTCCCTTTCAGAGAATGACAAAGGCATAGGGGCTTGCTTTTCCCCATTGTAGGAAGTTGGGCTTGATGATCACTTTAGGTCCCTTTCAACTGAAATATTCTATTCTATTCTATTCTATTCTATTCTATTCTATTCTATTCTATTCTATTCTATTCCATTCCATTCCATTCCATTCCATTCCATTCCATTCCATTCCATTCTATTCTATTCTATTCTATTCTATTCTATTCTATTCTATTCTATTCTATTCTATTCTATTCTATTCCATTCCATTCCATTCCATTCCATTCCATTCCATTCCATTCCATTCCATTCCATTCCATTCCATATCATCTAAGCCTGTTTCCTTTGATAAGTGCAGAGATGGTTGCATCATGGCTCCTGCCTTACTCAGAGGAGCAGGAATGGGTGAAACCTGCTGATGAAGGTGGAGCTTCTCTAGCACTGACCTAAGCAGACACCCACAACTCTGACCATGGCAAAGGGCTGGCTCTTCCACCTCTCAGCACTGAATGTCTCTTCCATCTCTGGGTGGGGGGGCTCTGAAGAACTCTTTCAATCTTGTGCTTGTTTAACAACCTTCGTCTCGCTCAGCACCCAAGCTGTGAAAACATAAAGGATGAGATGGTGGGAGTCTGAACCTCAGATTCAGCATGGCACCTTGCCACTAACTAACACAGAAGATCTCTAGGTTCCCTCCCTCATCCTTCCTAGACTATAAAAGATATTTTCAAAGCTTGGCCTCATGTGTATTTACTGATGTTGAGCAATAGCACCACTTTCCAGCTCAGTCACTTGCATCTCTCCCACACATCTGTTAAAGGACCAGCAACAACTGTTAAAGGGAGCATGAGACATCATCCACTTCTGGAAAATGTTAATGTTTTCCTGCCTGATAAGCTCAGCTAGGCTGGAATTTAAAAAAAAAAAAAAAAAAAAGAAAAGGACTTTTCCACAAGATTTCTGGGAGGGGTCTGCAAAGAGGAACTTGTTGTCAGCCACAGTTCATGACTAATGTAATATAAAAAGCAACTGCTTGGCAGGACTTTTGACAAGGGACTGTTTCAGAAATGAGGGTATTATTTTATGTGCAAGGTTATATTTAGAATTTGTAGACTGCAGAGTCGCAAGAAAATAATTGCATCAAGGAAATCTGTTGGAATCATAAACCATGAAAATGCAAAGCCTGAATCACCCTAGCCCTCAGGAACCTGGGATTCATTCCACCAATGCTCACAGCAGTTCATCCAGTTGTTGGAATTTCCTTGACTTTAAAGCAGTTTATGCTTCCCTGTTGATACATTTACTAAAGCAATAACTGCAGCATGTGAGAATGACTGAAGCTGTAAAATGGTTTCTAGATCCTCAGAGAACAGACTTCAAACTGTCTCATTTGGAATTATACTTCCTCCTCCTGGTACGGGTGCATCTGAGAGGTCTGAAGATAGGAATCCTCAGGAATGTGATTATTGTTCAGACGTGGCTTTCCACACGATGATTCACACACTCCTCATTTGGGCATCCTGATGTCATTTCTTCCTAAGAATGTGCCTAGAATACAAAATGCCCCAAGATGAGATGGCAAAGCTTTGGGCTGTGACACCCTCACCCTTTCACCTCTCAAGATCCTCTCATGGCAGCTAAAAGCCCCCTCAAGCAGCTGTGGGCAACGTTGATAGTCAAGGCCACAAGGAAAGCTGAGAGATATTCCCTTCCAAATTCTTGTGCTGGGTCACAAGAGTGGTCTGATGGTTTCATGTGTAGTCTTTCAGACACCTCAACTGTTTGCAGTTGGCTAAATGGATGCCTGATTTCAGTTTTAAACTAAATAGGTATTTTATTGAGGTTTCACTCTGGTTGTATAGTGATGGTTCAGGTATGATCCTGACAGTCACTGATCTCACCTTTTCTAACTAAAAGCATGTGTTTATCCCAGGGAAGTGGGACACGTGAATAGTGCCAAGGGTTGGCTCAGGTAAACTGGCTTTGCAAAAAAACCCTAAGGCCTCCTCTTCACTCCTGCATCTGAGCTGAAGAGCATAATGGCTTTCAGTTATTTTTATTTGGTCAGGGAAGACAAGATCCTTGTCACAGCATCCCAAGGGGCAGATGAATACAAACTGTCCATGGCTCCCAACCTCCCTCCTGCTGAAGGGCATGTATGGTACCTAAGAAGAGTCTCTTTCTTCACATCAATACACTGCCATAGTGTCCTCAGTGAGCAGGAAGGAGGGATGGGGCAAAAGAGGGTTTCAGAGAAAGAGATGAGAGTGGTGGTGACATTTATTTCAAGACTTCCATGATGAAAGGTTCCCCATGCTGTGAGGACTCATTCATGCCATTTCAGAGCTGGCATCCAACCAGCGCTTAATCTGGTGCAGAATGAAATCAAGCATTATGAAGAGATGGATGGTTCTAATTGAAATAATAACATAAATATAATTGAAATATAAATATATATATGGACAGACACATGCACACTGTGTAAAACCCCCGTGGAAACAACAATAACCTTTTAGCTCTGCAAGCCAACCAACCTATTCCTGTAACCACTTCTAATCTGTGTGTTTGTGCCTGGGGTTCTTTAAGGAAATGCAGAGTTGTAATTAGCTGGGGGTGTGGAGAAGTCAGATGAGTGGGATATTCACACTCTGAGACCAGAGAGTGACTGTGCACTAGGTCACAGGCAGAAAGAGCCAGCGTGCCAGCCTCGTCCCAAGAGGACGTTTTACGTGCTCTCCATCATCAAACAGCCACACACTGCAACTCACAAATTTCCTCCAGTGACCATAAAGCTTTTCAAAAAACTTTCCTTCTGAGTTAGTCATTCAAAAAGTTTCTCTGTGACATTAAAAAAGACCCTTGGATTTTGCTAGGCTCCTGCACAGCTTTAGCAGCTGTGAAGCTGGTACCAAGCTGCCATGAGGCCTCACAGTGCCTACATTGTTGGTGGGAACCTTAGGGAAAGAGGTTTCTGGACATGCCCTAGCGTCCACTTTCAGGTGATAACTTCTTGGCTAATAAACACATTTAAAACACAAAATATGAATTTCCCTTATTGCTCAGGACGGAGTGGCTGCCAAGAATTGGCAATTAGGATTATGTCTGGAGAGGGAAGGGGCTTAGCCAGCACCTTTGGACATTCAGCACAGGAGACTTGGCTCACAGCTGAGACTGCTCCCACATCTGGCTGAAAGGGCTGGTGGGCTGCGACACTTAGGTGAAGCTTTAAGCTGGGCCTGGGTCTGGCAAGGTAAGGCACAGCTTTCCCCAGGTTCCTGCAGGCCAGTTCCTGGGCAAGCAGTTCCTTCTTTTCCCTGTTCACTGTTTCTTTCCTGGTTTTATCTTGAGGATTACAGTTGTCTACATAGTCTCCAGATCCACACCAGCAGTGTCGAAAGTGTTCGGGAGGTTCCACAAACCAAACTGAGGAGTTTAGAAATCCAAATCTGCAATCAGTGCAGCAGAGCCCGCAAATGGGCTCTTGTCTGTTCCTCTCCTGGACACTGCAGGCCACAAAGAGACTTTTGGAAGGAGAAGATGTTTGTGTTGTTTGTGAGAAGGATGCTCTGTAAACAACTGAGACGTGTAGCTACCCTGAGGTAACATTGTGGTGTGACTAGTGGGGCAAACAGAGAATTTGACAGAGTGAATGGTGGAGCTGAGAGCAATGTGGAGACTTCATTTTGCCGAGGCAGATGTTGCCATTGGGTGGAGTGTCTGGTGTGTGTTCTTGTCAGTGACAAGTCTGAAAAATGCCAAAAAATTGTCATCGGTGATTAAGCTCCCTCATGCAGGGAGGCTTTGGGAATAGCAGTCAATGGCTTTATAATTAGCAAAAATTACTGAGAAAAGTGTCATTTGGATGCTTCTTTTCTCTCATCAAAGACTTTCTGTCTCTAAGTCCCCTTCTGAGCTGGTCTGTCTCCCAGCCCATCTTTCCTGTGATGACAAGGGACAACAGACTGCCTCAGATCACACAAGGCAGGACGGATTCACAGTTGCCAATCTGTGAATCATACAATGACTAAAAAACCTCTGCTGGAGTCTGCTTCTCTGAATGCCAGTCAGCATTTGTATTGCACCTGATCCTGGCTGGGTGGTCAGTCCCAGGCAGGGTGCTGCCTGCTGGGGCTCACACCTGCCAGCTAAAGCAGTGGATCACTCCGTAGACTCGGAGCTGACTAACACAGCCAGAAGTCTGTGCACTTGAAACTCTTTCATCCTCCCTGCCTGCAGCCCAAAGATCCAAACTAGACCTATGACCACATCAGGGCCTTCATCTCTGAGCTGGTCCTGCTGGATGGATCATAGCTTCTGTACTTGATACCATTAAAACCTGTTCTCTAGCTGGATCACATATGTGTGGCAGGAGGAACGGGAATCTGGCAATGTTTAGAAGCAAAGTTGCTTATTTTTTTAGGCACAAATTACACTCAGGAAATATATCTGGTGTGGTTTGCATGCTTAGCTCCCCACCATACATGTATGAAGCTTGGCCAGCACAGCCCAGCTGATGTGCAGAGCGTGCAGAAGCCTGAACTTTTCCTTCTGGAGATGACGAGCCTAGAACTCAGGGAACTGTGACAAATTCACACCCATGCAGGATGAGGCCCCAAGAGGATGCACAACACCCCTTCCACAGGCAGATTGCATAAATTAGTGAGAAATTTCTCAGGAAAACCCATTCTTAGAGAGACCTGGCTTCTATTTAACAAATGCCACATGAAACGAGCTGTCATGACACTGCTGTCTTTTATAGCATGATGAAGCCATTTATTTCTTGACCACTTTTTTTCTTGGAGTCCTCTTGAATATACAGATTTTATCTCCTCAGAAAGAAAGAAATTCACCATCTTTGTATCTGAGGCTAAATTCTCCTTCCCCGGGGGCTGGGCAAGCCTGCCTGTGAACCTGCTCCCACTTGTATGAACCCAGAGAGCGTCACCAAAAAAATGAGATTACAGTGCAAGGGAGCTGATGGCACTGAGGTTGTGTGCTGGCCCCAGGTGATACAGCGACAGCCAGAAGTGACATGCTGAAGTCACATGTCAGTGTGTAAAGCATGTGTTCAAACACCCACAGGTGGGTTGGCTCCTTGGATGTGACTCAGCTTATTATAGGGGAACTGCAAAGGAGCTAAGAGGGACACAACACCGTGTGAAAGTGGCAGATACTGCTTCTGCTGCATTCAACAGCTGATCCTGTAAAACACACCACTGGAAACACCAAATATCTGGAGAACCCTGCTCACTGCTTCAGAGAGACAGTTGGAGAGGTCTCCAGAGGCATTGCTGGAGTCTGGGGCTCCCAGTGCAGCCAGCGCTCAGCCTCCCCAAGTCCCACGGCCTCCGGAGAGCCCTGAGCAGCATCCTGCCAACAGACTGGAGCTTCTTAAGGCTGGAAGACTGGAAGTGTTGTTCCAGGCACAAGGCAGCAGTGTTAGAGCCGCCGGTCCCCAGGGCTTTCTCTTCCGAGCTCTGTGATTGCGTCATGTCTCCAGTGAAGTCAGCGCTCAGGTATCTGCACTGAGTTTCTGCCACTCCCGGCTCACAGGCGTGCTCTCCCCCGAGCAGGATGTGGCCAAGCCATCACCTGGAGGGTGCAATGGGATTGTCCCTCCTCAGTAGTCCTTTCTTCAGGGGCTGACTTCCCCCTGCACACCCATGCGAGTCCTGTGGTGCGGAGAAAGGGGCATTTGTTTCTTGCCTACCGTTAATAGAAAGGGCTGGAAGTGTAACCAGGAATGACAACCGGAGTGAAATGTGATGCCTCTAGAGGGGCCCAGAAGGCAGCAAAGTGGTGCCTTCCAGCCACGCCAGAGACTCTTTTCTCCCCCTCTCCGAAGAAGCAGTCAGCTTGGGAAATCTTGTGCTCACAAACATATATTTTTCCCTCTAAAAACAATAAATGATGTTATAGATGGGCAAAGCTGACGTCCAATATGGCCACACACTGTGAAGCTTGGCAGGCTTCCTGCACTGTCGGTAGGGTCTTCGTTTCCCAAGGAGACTTTGGATACTTCCTTCTGCTGCAAGGGCCACACGTAGAGATGGAACAATCCACTGGAGGATGCTCTATACCCCATCCCATCCAGGATCCAGGCAGAGGATGAGACACCAGTGCCTGACTGGAATCTGTGCCTCCAACTCCATCTGCCACTGCTGACCTGCAAAAGCAGAGCCTGCCTGAAGTGTAAAGGTGCAGTCCAAGCTAACCAACCCGTTTCTCAATGCTAAATTTCAGTGGACAAGGCTGTAAATTCATGTGTACACAGAAATTACCACCATGGGAGAAATAGCTCTGACCATCAGCTGCTCTTTCAGACTCACATACTGCATGGGCTGGGCTGACTTAGAGCCATCCTTATCTCTCAGGTGCAAGTGTTTTGGGAGCTTTTCTAGGCACAGATATACAAACAAAAGTCCAATTTCATCTGAATAAGGTGTAAGCAAGGAAGAAAACATTGTTTAGTGTCTGCCTTGGACAATGTGTAATTCGCGAGAACTCTCTTCACAATTTCCCCCCAAAACTGTCGTTGACCAGTAGTTGCCAAAAAAAAAAAAAAAAAAAAAAAAAAAAGAAAAAAAGAAAAAAAGGTGAGACCTTAGACAGATGTTAGAGGAAATAAATGATATCTGGCTTCATATCAGGAATCCAAACTATGAACAAAACTCTACATCCAGTTGCCATTGAAGCAAACACAGAACAAGAAAGCACCAAGACCTTGATCTTTTCCACACACCTTTAACACCAATCTGCTTCCCTGATTCGCATCCCCTCCCGGCCCCGCCAGCTCCAGGCACCACATCCCCTGCACAGGCTGTCCTCTGTACAAACACAGGCGCACCCACACACACTCAGACACACTCTCACACACTCGTGCTCCCTTTCCTCCTTCCCTCCCAGCCCGCAGCGCTCGTTCCCGGCCGTGCCCGGCTGCCGGGGCAGGGATGCTGCTGATTCACGCGTCGTCACCGGCGGCCGCCCTCCCGCATCCCTTGGCTCTGCTGCTCCGCACGTCGCTGGCGCACGGCGGGGCCGGGAGCGTTTGCTGGTGTGAAGTAGGGTACTGGGGCAAATGCCGGCCGAATAGCAATGAGGAGAGAGCCGCCCGTGAGCAGACACGGTGCAAAGGTCCCCTATTCTCTTTTCTTGGCTGCCGGCACATGTGGGGCAGCGGGGATGTGGGAGAGGAGGGAAGGAGCGGCCTGAGCCAGAGACAGCAGTGGGAGCTCTGTCGCACTTTGGGATGAATGCTAAGCAGACCCCACCGGGCGGGAGTACCCCAGATGAATGGGATCCTTTCACATCAGCCTGACAGAGGAGGGATTTCATAGTTCTCCGAGCAGCACAGAGCTGCCTTAATCCAGTAGATACAATGCCCTGCTCATACGGCTCAGGAAACAAAATAAATATGTTCTTGCAAAGACATCACAATGAAGCTTTTAAGGACTCAGCACAAGAAGGCTCTACCTGGCTCTTGGGTCTCCTCGCATGTGTGGGAGTTAAGAGCCAGGCTTTTTAATTTCTCCCTCTCTTTGCTTTTCTCAATATTTTTCCCCATTGCTGAACCTGGCCCTGGGGTGGAGGAGGAAAAGAACATTTCCATAGAGGCTGTCCTCTAAAAACAACCAGAAACAGTCACCCCCAGGTTAATTCTAAAGAAAGCAATCATGCATACTACTGAAGAAAAAAATTTACTCTGCAGATCGAGTAAAAATAAGCAAAAAAGACAAGAGCTGAAGGGACAATGTCTTGGGAGTACAAAGAAGGTGTTTGCTCCCCATGTCTACCATCTTTACCATCTCTCCCAAACAGCCATCAGCACCAGCAGGATGCAGTAGTTGTGACTACAGGTTAAGCATGGAGTGAAGCTCTCTGTCAAGGACCAGTGGCTGTTCCTTCCACTTTCCCATTAATCCCACATGCAGGGATTCAGCCAAACAGGGTGCAGTGTAGTGATACTGAAGGCAGTTTATTTCAAAAGCAGCTGTGGAGCTGGAGGTGAGTCCTCTGCACCATGGCTCATTCCTTCATCATGGGCCCTGGCCTGCAGGACTGCAGGCTGCTGCTGCTCAGCAGAGTCTGGTACCCAGCAAGCTCCAAATGTCTTTGAGACTCTTTCTGCACTTTCATTCAGCCATGGGTGGAGAGGAGCCTTTAGCACTGGTGGCCAACCCCTCTGCTCTACTCTGGACACACGCTTGGCTTTAGATATTCTGGCCTTTTGTTGTGTGATGCTGCTGCAGCAGCAAAGAGCATTTACTCCACTAACAGTGGTACTGTACAGTGCATCTATGGCCCCACTCACTGTGCTCATGGGGTTGTTTATGGTGCTGCTCTCAGCGATGCTTTGGTCCATCCCAAGCTTCTAAGACTTTTCTTCTCCAGGTGGCACGTGGCCTTGAGAAGGGGCTGGGTGACTTCAGCACACTTAAGGTATGGGTGGTTAATTTTTTTTTATTTCTGTGCTGGTTTGGGTTCCCAGTTCAATGTGACCTTTGGGTGACATTTGTTGTGCTGGGAGAGGATATATTAATATCTCTGCTAAGACATCATGAAGGCTCTTTGAGACACTGCAGCTGAAATCTCTCTGAGGAGACGGGCTTGTATTCACCAGAGGTTGCAACAGAATTACACCACAAATATGGACAAGTGACTGCCTTCACTGGCCATCTATGCTGCCCCTGGTGTGGAGGACCAGGTACATGGGGTTATTGGAGCAGCCTTTGGTACCTATCTGGAACAAATTTCAGCCTGCAGGACTCTGCTGTCACACATCAGCTCAGGAAGCCTCCTACCTGTTCTGCACATGGCAGGTATGAAAGAGCAGCATAAAAATGTCAAATCCACCCCTGAGATTAAGAGTTTGTGTCAAATTAATCGAAGCATAAAGACATTAAAAAGCATGGAGGCAAAGATTTTATGACCAGAACTGGTGGCTTCCCCACTACACCTCCCTGAATAGATCCAGGCCATAAAATGTCAACTGACAAGGGCAGAAATTGTTCTTTCTATCAGTGAGCAGAGAGGTACCTTTTGGAGACAAAGCTCTGCTTTCCCTAGCAGCCTGTTAACCCACTGCAAGACTTCTGGTCACATCTTGCTTTCCCAAAGCATTAAGCTCTTGAGAACCATTGCTGATGCCCATTGCTAATGCCCATCGCTGAAACGGAAACACGCTCTTCCCAAAATTAGCCTAAACGTGGCTCTTGCTGTTGGATGTGTTTTGGCTCCCATGCTCTGCAGCCTGTCTGGATGCAGAGTATAGTGCCCACTTTTCTGCCAGCTTCCCGTGCCCCTCTGTGTGCGAGCGCGGACATTCCCATGCCAGAGCTGCCGGGATGAGGTGGTGGGCTTGGCTGGGATAGTGGCAGCTCCACGATTCCCCAGGACCACGAGGTACCAGCACTGCCAGACTGTGTCAAGCAATGTGTGAGTCACCACTCAGTTTCTGCTTGGCGGCGAAGCAGAAATCCACAATCCTGGCAAAATTTAGGCCCCTTTATTATTCTCTCTAGCAGCCTTCCCGAGCTGGCTTTTTTAGCGTCCCAAACCAGAGCTGAATAGAGCTGCCAAGGGCTGTCATCCCAAGTTTCTGTTTCTAATTTCCTTGCAGTGGAGATGCTGAGATGGCTGAGAATATTTCATTTTACCACCTGGCCGCCAAAGGGCTGGGTCTGCATTTTGGGTGATGTCACATTTCCTGAGCTTTGGAGAGTGGTTGTCTCTCCTTTCTCTTTTGGCGCAAAATGAGCTCAATCATTCAAAAAAAGAAATCCCTCATGAGCTGCCAAGGAAATACCAATGAGAGAGACAGGAACAAAAGCACAACTGTAAAATCAGAGGAGACAAAAGGATTCAATAAATCTGGGGTTTTTTTTTCCCACACTGACTGTAGCATCCATGTCAACTAATGACAAGAATTATTTGATGACGTCGAAAGGAATTGGAACAAATCTGTTCTTCCTTAACAGCCCTGTGTCTAAACCACCCATCCCAGTGGGTTTGTGGTTAATCTGGCTAAGGTCTATGCCCTCTTGGACACATACTGTAGCTCCCATACAGCCCTTCCTAGCGGTATTCATCTCAGAGAGGTCAGGGAGATGACTAATAACCAAATGTGCTCTCAAGCCCGGGGACTGAATTCATTTGTGTGGCCAAAAGCCCCATTAATAGTCTGTACACACAATATATATAGTTACCTTTTAAATATAGAGGCTTTGTCCAGAGGTATTTCCATTAGCCCTGTTTACTCCCAAACCACTTGGGCTCAGACATCTTGACGTCCTGAACCTAAATGTGGATAAAGTGCAAGGCGGCTGTCCAAAGGGTGAGACAGAAAGGAAATCACTGTGCCAAGCAGCTTTAATGGAAAAAAACATTTGGAGTTGCCACAGCTCAGTCTTTTTTTTTTTTTTTGGTTTTTTTTTGGTTTTTTAACCTGGGTAGCCCAAAAAGTGCAATGACTGGGTTACATCAGTGGTAGGGATTAGGTGCTCAGGATTACCACCACGTTAGGTGCTCATGGAAAAGGAAGAGATGTCAGTCACAAAGGGAAAGCTAGATTTGATTATTTGAATATCTCACTATTGGAAAAGTTTGGACTCTGATTTGCTGGGAATTCCCACAGGAGCAACAATCTCCACTTTATGTTGTTGTTTGCCAGAGCATGGCATTTCTATCAGTTTGCTAGTGAAGTGACCCCAGCTTCTTTAAGACCATTTGCAACTCCAAAGCATCTGTAAAAGAACCTTTCTTCAGTGATTCTTGGTTTAAGAAGTGTCCAATGGCTCCTTCTTGTTTGCTCCTTATGCTGTGCCACTCAGGAGCTGAATTGCACCAAGTTTTGATTTTGGCTTGGGTTTGGTTTTGTTCCTGAGGGTGTTGACTTTGGTTTTTTCCCCTTTCTGAATTAAGAACAGGAAATCAGTTTAAAAGAGCAACAGCAAAAAATAGCACCTCTACGGTGAGGACATGTGAGCAGAGGACAGGTAATGCTTAATGAATACAGGGGTTTGCAAATATTTTCACCCAGAAACAACGTTCCACCACCTGTAAATAGAAGCAATTCAAACAGAGAGCTCAAGCGCAGAAATAAATACATGAATCACTGTTTTTATTCCTTAGTCACATTAGTTACTAAATCCTCGGGAACTCCAGTTCTTCCACTCTCCTGGTTGGGCTGGGAAAAGCAGAGGTGTAAGGCCAGATGCTGACTCAGAGCACCAAAGTAAAGCATATATATGACAGAAGGGCTTTCAAGAGCCATTCTCCATGCAGTCTGCTTTGTTCCTGCTAAAACTCTTCTGAGGATCTTGATGAGGACTCACAGCTTTAGAAATAAGGTTTAGCTTGATCAAAATACAAACAAAGCTTTGCAGCTAAAGGAAAGCCTGAGAGTTTGGGGTGGTTCTGCTGGCTGGTGTGAAAAAAGATGCAGTAGGGGTCTGATCCCAGCCATGGATGGCTGTGGGACTGCACTCTTCTGTGTTGCCATCACTGCCTTTAGACAGTCCTTTCGGCTCGCTGCAGGAGATCAGTGCAGGTCCCAGCTCACCAGGGAGGCTTCTGGAGTATCTCCCAACATGCCAGGAATAGCACCACACAAGCTTTTATTCCCACATTTAACCCCAAAGAGAAGCACTGTTGGTGTTTTTGGCAACAATGAAAGCACATGGGAAACAAAAGGATTCTTGGGAAAAGAAATGGGGAGAAATGAAAAGGAAGATCCTGAGACTGCATCTCTGTCATCTAAGGGATAAAGAGAAATTAGGCATTGCTAATTAATGGGTGTTTTTCAACATCATGTAAAATGCTTTATAAAGTCTCCTTTGAGCGAGAGCTGCCCTGATGTGCTGGGGGATGTTTAAGCCTTTCCAGGTCTCAGCTGGCTCTCTCTCACCTCGGCTCTGCGGAGCCCACAGGCTGCTCCTGCAGAAGTGGGGCATTCATGCTCGCGGTGTGTTAATGGTTTCACCCGCCATAAACCCGGCCATCAACCGCACTCCAGGGACACACACCCAGATCAAATGCTCTCTTTGAAGGCCAGGAGGACAGGACTGAAGTTTCTTCCTGGGACAGTTTCATCTCCATCTCCAGGGAGGTGCCCATGGGAAACATTGTTTTGGTCCTACCATCCATGGAAAAATCTATCCCTCTCAGCCTCGCTGGTATTGATTTAGTTTAACATATTAAGACAGCCCTGGGCTCAGGAGGCTGTTAATGCCTGACCTAGAGCATTTTCTGGGCTCCTGCACTGAGAAAAGGGCATGGGGACTCTGTAAAGCAGCACTGAGGGACAGAACACCTTCTCGTTGCTGAGTTCTCCACCCCAGACACACACAGTTAATTTCTTCCTGAAGCACTCTGTTGACAAATTTTACAGGAGGCTGGGAAAGCAATGAAAATAGTCTGCACTGCATGTTTATTTGAAAAATGCTATAAAACCCCCTGAATAATTTTCACAGTGAGGTGATCTGACCAGCCTGACATGGAATACTTAAGTGGGTAACAGCCTGCCTGCATCAACCATCTGGGCACGATGCTCTTTGTTGCTGGTGCTGCTCCAGCCGTGCCTGGGGGTGAAAGAGTCTGCTGCTGGCTCTGGGCTGCTCCCATTTGCATCCAGCTGTGGGATTTACCATGTCACTGTCAGGACAACTGGTGCACTGCAGTGCTCCATGATCCAACCCAGAGCATGGGATACAGGGAATGAACCTGAACCAGGAGTGCTCCTGCACTGGGAGATTCTCATGTGGTGACTTAGAGTAGCAAAGCTTCATTCCAAGGTGAGGCAAGTCAAGGGGAAAGGAGGCAGCAAGGAAAAACCAGGATTTTCTTTCTGTTTTCAAGGAAAGAAAATGAGGCAACCATTCAGATGTGGTGAATTAAAGGTGATCCTATCTCATGACGAGAGCATCATGGGGAGCCATCCCTTCAGATGAAACTTCACAGGTTCCTCTCCCTGAAGACTGTACATTTGCAGCTCAAAGGAATTGCAGATTCCAGTGTGCAATGGTCCCTCTCCTTCTGGAAGGTCTGAAGGAATTGTGGCTACTGCTGGACCGAAGTGTTTTCACTAGTAAGGCTCTGTGCCGGTACAGATGTTTCTGTAGCTTTTATCCTCGCTCCATCCACTGACCTCAGAAGTATTTCCCTCTGTGATACACTAATGCTTTTCCCACAGATGTTAATGGCAGGAAGATCCAAACCCACCGTCTCTGTTGGTGAAGCAACTTTACATGATGGTCCCCTTCCGCCAGATCCTTCATGGATGTGCTGGGGCACTGAGAGGTGGGACTGAGAATGGGTGAAGAGCAAGGGTCTTCTCAAAGAAGGGGATGGGACACAGCAAGTCTTCTTCTGGAAACCTCCTGGAAGACTCACGATCCACAGAGGAAAAGCAAGAGGGGAGCAACACCTCCATAAAAATACATGGTTCTTTTGGAGGGAGGGATTTCTTTCATGGGGTCGCTGAGATCAGAGTTTGGAACAGTGTGGAAGACAACAACTCAAGTTGTCCTGTGTTTCAGGAGGACCCAGCAATGCTTCTTCCAGTGACCAAACTTCTTCCTCTCTCTTCTGTAGCAAGAAATACCAGTGCTCTGCCTTCCCATGTAAGCACCTCTGTCTCCCACTGAGGAAAGGAGCAGCCTCAGGAGGATGGGTGAAATCCCTTAGCTGCTGGCATCATGAAGAGGACATGTCACTTCAGTGCAGGAAGGGGATACACACTGCAAACTTCCTGAGCAAACAGGGAACTCCATCCTGTGCCTGACACAGCCCCTCCAACCTCCCTTGCATGAGCCACCCACTCCCCTCCACGAGACTGACCATCTGCCGGCCTTCCTGCCTGTCCCTCCCGTCCCCTCCTTCCTGCCTGCCCAGATAGGCTCTCCCACTGAGGCAAAGCAAACAGCTTCTGTTTATTCCCTTTCCTCCATCTGCTAGACCATAACATGAGCCCACTCCACCATCTTCCCCCTTCTTTTCCCCCTTTTGCCTTGCTGAAGGAGCCATTTTCCACTGAGCCAAGGGACAGTCACCTCCACTGCTCCACTGCAGATGTCCACACTGAGACAAAGAAGATTGTCTTTGGTCCAAAGAAGATTTAGAAGCATGCAAAATTTTTCATTTGGCTTCACCACCTTCAGATATTTGTCACAGGAACATAAACTCAAAATACAGACATAACGAGAAAAAAATCTCTTCTAGTATTGACCTTCCAAAACTTTTTTTTAAATTATGCCTGTCACCCAAATGAATAAAGAATGGACCTTTCAACAGGAGGAAAATTTATAAAATCCCTAATACTAATATCACACTTTACTGAGCTGGACAGCCTCACACTGGACGCTGCAAAGCTCTGTGGGATTTTGGGTCTGGGATGCAGTGGGGAAACATCATAACTCCCTTGCACAGCTCCTCCAGCACACAACACCACAGTTACGAGTTATGGACTCATAACACCACACTCATGGTGTTTGCTCTGTTCCTACACAATTCCCTGTGACTTTCTGTGGAGCTTAAGCATGTAAATCCTGCATAAATACATAAATTGGTTATTTCATAATGAAGCACCTTGCTCATAATTTTTTCTAGGAAGAAATGGCTCAATAACAGCTGGGGGTGGGGAGGGTTGAAGGTTCATTCTTTTTTCCTTCTATTTACCCAAGTTGTATTCTCTGTATGCAACATCATATTAAGGTGTCCCTTACAAGGTACCCAACAGGGACTTGCAGCAGAGCCACATTCAGCACAACAGTGTTTCTGTGACAGTGTGACAGCTCCCTGGGTGGATGTTCTTGCTATGCTGTACCTGAGTCCCACCTCATATATCTCATTAATACTCGCTGCAAGCCTCACCCATGGGAAGTTGGGAGTGTGTTTGTCACATCCAGAGATGGCAAAACCCACCACAGCACCTGGGAGCAAAAGAAGCTGCTGGAAGCATTTTTGCACTGCACAGGCAGTTCCCAAAAGCCAGCAAGGAGCCCAAGCCTCCTAAAACTAATTTTTTTTTGGTGGTGGGTAGAGGTGGGAGGAGCTCTCCCACTCCCACTGTGAGTTATCCAAGGTGAGTCTCAACTATATTGGTCTGCTTCCAAATAAAAAATATCACTGCTTACACGTAGTATTTATATGTTTCTCCACCCTGGTTTTGGCTCCTTCCCACTTTTCTTCAGAAGCTGCAGGCTGAAAAGGGCCATTCAGGGAGGCTCGGCAGAGCGAACACGGCTCTGGCCCCGCTGCCAGCTCCCTGCTCCAGAGTGAGCACAACAGATTTTCAGCAGGAGAAAAAGCTTCCTTGGCCTGTGTTAACATTTTCACTTCTCACACTCAGACTATGCTCCCTTGGGCTTTTTTTTTCCCCCTTCTTTCCTCTTCTGACACTAATCATTGTAATAGAGACCATAGCAGCAACCAGGCAGCAGAGTGGTAGCCCATGTAAACTCCGGCTGAATTCTGTATATCCATATAAGCCTGAGGAAGCAGCACCTTCTTCCCACGACCCTGCTTCTGAGATTGCACTAAACTGATGTAGATGGCCCTTGGTTCCTGCCCGAAACATATTTGTAGCTGGTTTGCTACCAATAAGTGCAAAATGGAAAATAAACACAAATATGCATTTCCCTGTTGTGGATTTGGGCATATGATTCAATTGTGAGGGTTTTTTTCCTTGTTGGAAACTGAATTTCTTGCTCTCTGTAGCATATTAACTATGTCCTAGTGATCAGATCTTCAGCCAGGACAAAAGAGTGTGGCTCCACTCACTCACTGGAGCATGGCTGATTTGCATTTCACAGCCAATTCACCTCTAAATTCCAGTGCCCTACAGGCTTGTATGAACCCACTTCCAGTGTCTCCGTAATTGCTATGAAGTTGATTTTGAGGGGATTTTTGAAATCTCTTCACCATATGTCAACTCTCTGAAGACATTTTTGACTCTTGGATTGATACTCTCTGGTTATCAGTGCAGGTAGTCTGGGCAGAACTGGGACAGATGCTTTTCTTTGGTCAGTATGTTCAAAGATGAGCTGAACATAGTGGGAGAAGCATATGGAAAGCTCTGGAGTGCACAGAGTAACCTTGATCCTTTTGCCAAATCACCAAGCCAGCCAACACCAAACTCCACAGCTGCTGGTTTTTAAGCATGTTGTCACCGGGATCAAAACTGTAATTTCCCAACTCCTGCAACCAAAAATACTAGCAAATTGTAATGGCTTTTGAGCAAAGCCAGTGTCAAAACAGAGGACGCTGCTCTAGAGAAGAGCTGTGTTCCTCTCCCAGTACTTCTTCTGGCTGTGCAGGAGACAACTCTTGCCCCCCAAAGGCACCAGGGTCCATCTGCTGTGATTCAGGGTCATGTTTGTTGTACGCAAACACTCCTCCAGCCTTTGGGAACCTTCAAAAATATTTGTGAGTGCAATGACTGTGCACACAGCATCACAAAGATCTACCTGTGAAGGAAATGTCTATGGAGAAGCACATCATTATTGTCAGGTTTTTGAAAACAGGCTTTGTACAGCCAGGGCTCTGGACTCTGGTGGCCAATTGCCAAATGTGGTTGCCAAGTGAGTGAAGGATACAGCACACAGATTGCCCGTGGGCTGGCTGGGGTGTTTCAATAACTCCTTAAATACATAAAGGAGAACATGCTGAGGGCCTGGTCCCATGCCAGGCTTTGTGGTGGGGATGCCAGGACGCTGAAGAGCCATTCCCATCAATTCAATCGCAAGCTGCATCTCCTCCCCAGGTGGACTGAGACAAAGAAGCCAGAAAGTGAAGTTGGGTTTGTGCAAGGTTTTGCATGGGAAACAGGGAGTAATGGCAGGCTGGGGGCAAGCTCTGCAATAAACCAAACTACAGGAGAGACAAAATTCTCTTTGCTCCCACCACAACACCCAGAGCTACACCATCCCCTGAGGACTGCTGATAAATCCCAGCCCGTCTTCACTCTCCAGAACATCCTTGGAGCAAAGAGTGCTGCTACCTGCCCTGATGTACCCAGACCTTGCCCTGGTGAGCTTGGCAGAGCAGCCCCCCAAGAGCAAAACCAGGCCACAGTGTCTCTCTGGCATTTACCACAGCACTCCAAGTGCTGCCCAGTTTCAGGGATCTCACAGGCTTTTCTTCTCCCCATGCGCTTGCAATGTGTGTTTTCTTTGGCCGCCGCACCCCAGTCTCCTTTTCATTTCTAATTTTTGTATTCAATCACTTTACACACAGCAATTGGCTCTGGCTGGAGCAGAGACAGATCCTCACTTGTTCCAGCTGGAGCCATAGACCATGGAGTGTTCTGAGTTGTGAAGATGAGGAAAAGTGACAGAGAAGAAGTGACTGACAGACCCAGGCAGGTAAAGGATAAGAAGAGTGGAGGGAACTGGGCTGTGAGGATGCTGGCCTGAGGGGCTCGTGGAGTTGGGTGAGCTCCACTTTCCTCAAACAGCTTTCTGTTGTCCACCCAAAGGAACATCATGTTTTTTAAAAACCTCAGCAAATCACGAGTGCCAGATGAATACAAAATGCAGTGTTCATGGTTGGGTTTTTCATCCAGGACTGGTTTTGACTGTATTTTTCCTGTTGTTTATTGCCACTCGCGGTGTGTGCACAAGCTGGTGTCGGCATGCTCTGGTGAAATGAGACACTGGTGGTTTGGTTTGCTTGTTCTCCTCCAGGAAATGTGACTCCCTTGTGGTAGCCTGGTCCTGTTGTTCTCTTCTGCCTCATCCTGTAAATGCAGAGGTTGTGATGGTGTCTGTGCTAAAAGCCATTACAGAACTGGACAGAAGGAATGTACCCAAGACCATATGGAGGACTGCAGTGGGCACAGGGTCCAGCTCTCTGCCTCAAGTACAGCCTCTGTCATCACACAGGGACAAGAAACTCATTGCCATGCAAGCCACTGAGGGAACTTCGAAGGGGTAAAGCCCCCTGTAAAGTGGTGGCCATCCATACACCACGCTCTACACCACACCCTGCATCTCCACTGGGACAAACCTCGTAACCCAATGGCAACTAACAGGTGAACTGAAGTTGGCTAAAGAATTAGATAATATCCTCTCTCCTTCTTGAAGTGCTTATTGCTTGTGAAATGTCTACTATGGGCCACTGCCAACTTGGTCAAGCAGGATTCTTAATGATCTTCACAAACATCAGTGCTCCCATCTATAATGTCACCAGTGTCCTTAGGACTAGGTCAAAAATATCCAGTTCTTAAGGCCAACATGGTTTCTCAAGATCTCTTTTCAATTCTGCTTTGACAGGTGACTTACTATTTACTTCTATTGATTTTACAACATGGAAGGGTCCCATTATGAAATAAAACATCTCTGATCAAAGACACATATTGCTTCTGAAGTGCTGCCCAAACACAGGCCAAAAACTGTCTCAGCCACTCAATAAGGCTCAGAAATGAGCCACAGAGCTTGTCCTGCCCTTGGGGAAATTCCCAACCTCCTACTTTGATCACCATCTTTCTAAACCTTCTGTCACAAGCAGATGAAAGGAGACGCCTTTTGAGAGGGAAAAGACCATGGTCCACCCCTGTGACTGTGGTAGCCTGGCACAGGAAGAGTTAAACCAGCAGCACCTCCGAGGGGCTGGAATCCACAAAGGTGTGCAAATGGCAGCCAGCCAGTCTGAAGTGCTGAGTTTGTCCAGGGACTGCTAAATTCCTGCCTCTCCCCATGCAGTTGACATCTCCATCCCCACCAGCTTGCTGGCTGCCTTCCCTTCCCAGCAGAGCTGGGAGAGAGAAATGAAAACGCAGATGACTATGAGGGAGAAAACACTCTGAAAAGGTGGTTTCTGGCATGGGAGGGTTTGCCATGTCACGGGCACTTCTTGGCTTCAGCCCTACAAACAGCTCCCACCGAGGCAGCCAGCAGCCTGCGAGGAGGAGGATGGAAAAGAGGAGGATGGAAAAGTACCAGGGAGCGCTCGCTCCCAGCCCTCCTCCTCCCGCGAGGAGCACACACACGTCCCTGCTGTGGTATTTAACACGGGGCTGTGGGGACTGTGCCGCTTTCAGAGCCTCGAGGGGTCACAGACCCCTGCAGTGGGAGCAGGGAGAGCACAGGGAATACATGACCTGGTCCTTGCAAAGCTGCGCTAGAAAAAGGCCTCCAGCTGGCCCCATTCCCACAGCTGATCCAGTACATTACAAGGACAATGGAGGGGTCATGAGCTTGGACAGTCTCAAGATTTCCAAGCCTGTCTGCAGGCAAAGGTGCTAAATCTTTAGACAACTCTTGCCCAAGTGTGAGCCCAAGAAGCAGTAGATGCCCCAGAGAGGACAGACAGTCTGATCTGAGAGCTGGATGGGTATTTTGCAGTCACTATTTAAAAACGGGACATGAGCAATTTATAATGAAGCAGTGTCACCAGCTGGCATCTGAAAAGCACTTCCTCTCCGTCAACAAGCAGGAGAGAAACTGGAGGGAATTGTGTGAAACCAAATTTCATTTGCCTTTATTTATATAGTTGTTTCCCAGCTCAGCAGCTGAGCAGCCTCAGAATCAGTTTTGGGATCAGGGTTCAGATCAGGATGTCCCCTGATCCACCAGCAGCAAGTGCCTTAAGCCCTGTTTGTGGTGTGCTATGGTGCAAAACTTGCCAAGACAGCACCTGTGTATGAATATTGGCAGTGGAGTCATGCCCATATTTTCTTAAGCTGATGCTATGTAGGAGATAAGAAAATTCAAATCTCATGTTTGTGAGCTTCATGCAGCCATGCAGAGAAAGAGAAACAGCTTTTCTCTACATCTGAATCTGATTTGCCCATTATCTCCCAGCTCCTGTCCTCCAGCCTGGGGAATAATTGGGAATACAGATCTCTTTATAATTCTCCTCCATAAGCACATGAGTCAGAGCTGCTGCCTTCATTTGCAGGTAATCACACTAGTGAATGCAGCCACACTAGTTCCTTGTCTTTTAGCATCCTTAGAGGGAGTGTTTCAAGTTTTAATGCTTTGTATCTGAATTAGCTCTTTCAGCTCATTATTTACGGCCATTTCTCCCAACCTGAAATGGGTCTCACAGACTCTCTGGTAAGCTGGATGAGAGATGTCCTAAGGTGACTTTATGATGCTTGTATCCCTAATCCCTTGTATCATCTAATTCCAGGGATTTTCTGGAAGTGTCACTGCCCTCTACTCAAAACAGCATCATCAACAACATTTAGCTTCATAATTTTCCTGTCATCTAATGTCATAACTACCCCTTCCACGCCTCTGCAGTGATCAAGGAGTCCTGGGGCCTGTGCAAGTCTTCCTTCTCTGTCACAGAAACACACTGTGCAAATCATGTCCCCTCTGTCTGGGCAAGGGGAGGGGAAAGGTAATGTGCTTCATTGCTGCACAAGTGATAAATCTTTAAACTGGTTCCTTGTTCAGTTTCACTTGGCAGTTGATACTCAGTTCTGAATTCATTCCTCAGTTTTCATTACTCCTGTGGCTCTGCTCTTCGATGTCATTACCATCACATACTTGTGCTAGGGCAGTGCTGCCACTCCTCTTTTGTAATAGGAAATCCAGTTACTGAGAGGACAAGACTCACCAGAGGCCACAATGCCCCCTCAGAAGCAATGCAGGGAACTGAACAGGTCAGCACTGTATGACACAGAGCATCCTTCCTCCTACCAGGGTGTAGGTAACCCATGAAAGGAGCAGCACTGCAATTTGTAACTGCCCCTAAGTACAAAGCACTTTAATGCAGCTTGCAACCTGACTCATACCAGACCTTAGAGTCATTTATGAGTGAGTGGCAATTTGCTGTCAGTCAGGTTCCTGGTGTTGGATAGCAGGAAAAATTTCTTCACCAAAAGGACTATCAAAAGTTGGAACAGGCTGCCCAGGGAAGTCACCATCCCTGGGGGTATTTAAAAGCTATGCAGATGGGGCACTAAGGGACAGGGCTTAGTGGTGGACTGGACATTGCTGGGTTAATGGTTGGGTTTGATCATCTTGGGGGTCTTTCCAACCTTAATGATTCTGTGATTCTGTGATCTCCCAATCAGCAATCCTGCTCTTGTCTCTGAGGATCCTGGTGTGGTAACATGGGAGGGGAGGGAATTGGAGGGCAACACTCCTCACACCTCCAGCCACCTCACCAAGCTTTCAGCTTTGCTAACACAGGAGAAGCAGTGGTGTCTCCATTAGATGCCAGGGGTGGCTGCAGCCTGACTTCTGCACTGCCCAAGTGCAAGGCTGCACTCAGACTCCACAAACAACCATCTAACCCCAGATAAGAGTTTAGCTCCCACTGAATTCCATTAAAGGATTGAACAGCATGTGTCTGTTGAGTTCTTCAGGGAAAAATACAAAAGCAGCAAGCAAAGGAGCCTGTTGATTTAGGAAGGGTGACAGGTAGAAAACAGCTTCCAACTAAGCTGAGGAGCATGCAGCAAAGTGCAGGGCCCACTCTGAGCCTTGCTAGACAAGAGTGTTCTGTGCACAGAGAGCTGCAGGACTTCCAGTTCTTCCAGAAGTCCAGGTCTTCATCACTGTTCCCTGCCAGATACCTGTGGTCACCAGCTCCAGGGCACTGGCAGGCAGGACAAGACAACCAGAGCTGCCTCTTCTCTCTTCAAATCACAGAATTATGCAAATTGCTTTAAATTAAACATAGATGTCTTTTTTTTTATCTGTGCTACCACTTAGACCAAGAGTGTATGTTAAATTCTTGTCCTTTTGCCCAGGGCCTGAAAGAAAATCATGGCCAACAGGCAGAGTTTGTACTCTAAGCCTACACAGTCCTCAGTTTGTTTTATCCCCCAGAAACCCATCTCCATGCACTTTCATGCTGGTTTTCTGATGAACCATAACCTTCTCCCAAAGGACTTCACTCTGCCATCACTGGCAGGAGCCCTGGGTTTATGTCCTCAATGATACCTTCAAACTCTAATCATGAGCGCTGTGTTAGGGCCACTTCTTGCATTCCCACAATATTTCTGCTGCTTTCCCCACACAGGCAGTGTTTAAAGAGACTGCCCTAAAACTCCTGTAGATTTCTGGTTAAGAGCTTCAGAAACTTTGGCCATTTTCACATCAGAGCACCCTACTGCTTTCAGTTCTGTTCCTGACTTTTCTGGAGTTGGGGAGTTACCTCCTCTCCAGCCAGGACACCCCATGATACCTATTATAACAGACTCACTGATGTTTTTAGGAAGATTCACTGGTGAGTTGCTGTAACAAATGCCTAGCAGCTGGAGCAGGGCCTGGAGAAAAGACATCCTCCATAAAACCCCTCTCTACAGCTGATTAGAGCTCAGCAGGCTTTTCTGCTGAGACACTAATGCAATCCTTGGTCTCAAAGAAGGATTTTTCCATAGTCTGAAATGGATTGTTTAGTGGACTAAGCACTGAACTGGGAACAAGACTCCTGCTTTTTAGCCCTAGGGCTGTCTGCAGCTTTGGTCCTGTCCTTTAAAGCCATTGAGTCAGTTTTTCATGAGTTTGTGTGAAGAGGCTGCTCTCAGGCCCTGTGTGCACTGCCAGCAGCACAGCCAAGCACAGTTATCCCAGGTAGCTTTAAATGAGTTACCACAAGTGCTGGAAGAAGCCCAGCCCCAGGTGTCCAGCTTCCAGAGGACTCAGCCCTCTCCCCCCAGCAAGGAGCTAGAATCCAGGCTCACCCCAGGGAGCTGAGAGGCTCCCAGTGCACCACAGTGTCACCAGGAGAGAAGTCCCACCACACTGCTCTGGCCACAGTTCACATCTCTGCAGTCTGGATGTTTGATAGACACCCTAATTTAACGTGTGAGTGCAGTAATGCAGACCTGCCCAAACTCTGCTGCCTGCTGCACATCCAGCCCTTCATCCCAGACATACACCTGGCCAGGCAGGTGCTTCTCAGCCAACCCAGCAAGGGGAAATGCATCTCTGATCAAATCTTAATATCTCTTTTTCTCTTATTCTTGCTTTCTCTCTGCTGGTATTTTTTGGTCCCACTGGGTGCTGGAGCTTGTGGGGAGGTGTCTGATGTGTGAAATGAAATATGAAGGCAGCCACAGGCCCTGCAGTCAGAATCTGTGAGCCTCCAACAGTAGCAGGCTGGCAGCTTCTCAGAAGACAGCGCTAGCAATCACCCCAGGACAGAAAATTATGTCTGAGTGTGTTTGAGGTCAGTCTGCTCTGAGCTCTGTCAGGCGTCCCATTGAGACTTCAGCTCTCATTAACCAGTTCCTTCACTCCCCCTCAGCTCATGGTCACACCTACAAAGGAAACCTCTTTCTCCATCTTTACACACTGAATTCCCTCAGCAAGAGCTCCCTGCAGTGCAGACTAAGGCCCCATGGAGAGGGTCGGGGAGGCAAATATATTGCTCTCCAGAAAGCCAGAAGCTGTTATACCAGCCCAGTGTCCTCTTCATCCAGCCTCATAAATCTCATGTAATTTCTTTTGCTGTACTGAAAAGTGACCATTTATTCCCAATCAACCCAAATTCTCTCATCTGGATTCTAATCCTGGATCTCTGATTTTGATCTTGAGGCAGAAGTTTCCCATCAACTCTCTGCAGCCTTGCTGCTTTGAGGGACCTTAAAATAATTTCATATGTTGTTTCATATTATATGCTTGTATTCATTTGCCAAGTGTTTTTCAAATGAGATTCCTGCTCAAAGTTGGGTTTCAGAAGGGCTCTTTGAGCCACTCCTTGTAACACAGAAAGGAGGCAGCTTTCCTCCTGTGCTCAAGATGCCTTTAAGGTTAAAGTGATGCTGGCAAGATAAAATTAGGGTGTCTTTGTTACAAGACTGTCAGAGAGGACAAAAGTGAGAGAGTTTGTCAGGGCCAGCAGCAGGGAGGCAATGCTCTCAGCACCCACTTGAATAAATGGCAGGGAGTGTGCTGGACTCTTACTCTGAGTGGTTAGGGACTACCAGCCTTGAGCTGGGGCAGGGATCGTGCCCCTGGCCCAGGTATTCATGGAGGCAGGGAATGCCTGAGGCCAGTTCCGTGGTTTATGGGGTCAGCGGGAAGGACCCCTGGGGTGTGGAGCAGCCCTGACCCCAGGCAGTGGGAAGGGAGGATGCTTTGGGGCACTGGGTTTCCAGCTCTCCCTTTCCCACCGTTTGCGCTGCCCTGTTTTGCTCTGGTGCCTGCTCTCTCTTCTGCCTGTGGTGTGCCACACTCTGCATGGCTGTGGCAAAAGCGCTGGACCACTGGCTTTCCTAAATCAGAGACACACTGGTAACTTATTTGCCCACGTCAGCAGAGAAAGAATTAATCTCACAAACCACCCTCGGCAGTTACAGACATGGAAAATTGGCAAGGAAGAGAGTGCCATAATTGCAGCAGCTGCGGCAGCGTGGAACAGTGCTGCCCAGAGACACACATCAAAGGAAAATCATCCCTGCCGACCTAGCTAGCTCTGCCATCAACCTTGCTTCCCTCCTCTCTCTTTTGTCTCCTGCCCTGAGGTTATCAGGAGCCAGCCCTTCACCTCTGCATCCAGACTGGGGCGTGAACAGTGCGGATTTAAATAAGGGAAGAGTGGCAGTGAAGAGACAGACGCCGCCTGAGTGTCTCCGGGGCTCCCAGGGATGGGTGCTGTCCTTCCTCGCACCTCAACCACCTCCCCACAACCTGAGCAGGCTTAAATAGAGAAGCCTCTTTGGGGACAACTGGAGCCAGGGCTTTTCCAGGGCTGACATGAGTCAGGGGACAAAGATGAGAGCCACACACAGGGCAAATGGAAAAATCCAACCAGCACACCTTGCTGGTGGCTAACAGAGGGTTATTCTTGGCCACCTTCACCCCGTGCCAAGGAGGAGTGCTGTAAACAGTCCCAGGGCCTGCCCTGCCTCCTGGTACTGCTTCCCAATTAATCAGCATCCTGAGTTACAGGCAACAGCTTAGTAATGGGAATAAACACTAATTTCCTTAATCACTTTCCCAGTGCCCAGTTCTCCTTGGCCAGCGGGGGGTTGATGCATGCCGTGTTCCTCAGGTCCATTCTCAGCCCCAGCAGCACCAATGCAGCACCTTCACCTGTGACAGGTGGGTTCCCTGGGCAGATCCTCCTGCCCAAGCCCCAGTACCTTTCCAGTCCCTGCACCAACCACCAGGCACTGCTCCTCCCTAAGGGCTGATAGCAACCACCACAAACAGGCTTCACTCCCCTACTAAGCAGAGCAGGAAATAAACAGCCTCAGTATATTTTTGCCTTCTGCTGTAAAGCTGGCACATGATAAAACAGAGGGAACATAAGCTGGGAGTCAGGGATGTGCACAAAAAAATTACCTTCCAGATTGGATAGAGGTTAGAAGCTTCAGGAGAGCCTAAGAGATATTCCAGCAGGGAGTATTGTGCAGGGAAAGGCATGAAGTCCAAAAGGAGGACAGGTGAGCTCCCAAGAAAAAGGGGTAGGCACAACTTGAATGCAGTGTAGACCGGCTTTTTGCACTGCTTTGCCTCCACAGCCCCCCCTGCTCAGCACCCCAAAGTGTGTGTCCTAAGCCAAGCACCACCACACAGCCAGAGAACACTCGGTGGCAGCTGAGGTGACACACAAACAATTGAGCTGCTGTTGAATTACTGAATTATCCAGGTGCTGCCAGCTCACTTGTGGAACAGTTAAATATACTGATGTTCCTGTCAAGGATGAGGAGCCCAGGTCGTGTCACTTTGCCCCTCAAAGTCAGTGGCATTGCTGTGAACATAACCCAGGAGCCCGTGCCCATCCCTCTGCCAACCACCAGGCACTGCTCCTCCCTGATGTCTAATAGCAACCACCACAAATATGCCTCACTCCTCTCCTAAGAACAGCAGGAAATAAATGGCCACAGTATATTTATGCCTTCTGTGGAGCTGCTGTTCAGCCCTGGCCTTGCCCTCAGGTAACCTGGGAAAGAGTGGCTCCTGTATGACACCCAAGACATTGCTGGCCACAGAGTGATGTAAGCTTTAAAAACCAAACAGGCAGAAACAATAAGGAAGACAAACCAGCCAGCAGTGAGCACTTTATTTTCATAGGAAACAACAGGATCTGCAAGCAGGAGAGTCTAAATGCTGCTTCCCCTGCCTGGGAACAACTGTACCATGGCACTGTAGGTTGATTTGTGGGCAGCTAAATACGTGTGAAGCAGAGGTTTTTAACGTGGCCTTGAGCAGGGCTGTACACTTCACATCTCTGCTTTTAAATGATGTGTGTCTGAACATAAAGTAACACCTCAGTAAGCATGGAGAGCTCAGACAGTTCAACAGTAGGTGCCATGCAATAAGGTACCAGTGTGGGTCTCATGGACACATCAGTCCTCTTCTCCCGTATCAGTGTCCCTCAAACTAGAGTAAAACAGGAACTAAAGTTCTTCATTTGCAGGCATCTCACTGAGCTCCAGGGATCAAAAAATGCCACCTGAACAAGATCATACCTCACTCACATAACTCTTTTTGCATGTAGGCAAGGTCGACCAGGAAACTCAGAACTCCACCAGAACACTCAGAACAGTGATTGATTCCATGGAAACACCCAGGAGAAAGAGGCCTGTGGTGGGCTTTTGACTAGAGTATGGACAAGGCTGAGCAACTTGGGTTTGTCTTGGAAGTTTTTGCATTAAAAGAACTTCTGTTCTCTTTGGAATGGTTTCAGCAGATGGAGGAAGCAGGCAAGAGCTCTTATGTTATGTTGGAGAGGTCTTCAAGATAGAAGAACTGACTGGTTTTATACACCAACACAGGGGTAAAACTGAATTTGGCTTTGGCTGAAGGAGACACCAAGGATTTTGATACTGAGCAGTAAGTTGGGCGCTTGGCCCTTGCTCTCCCCCATCCATGGGAGTGGAGTCTCTCCCAGAGCTGACCACCCAGGCTGGCAGCCTGCAGCCCGGGCAGGGGCTGGGGGCGGGAAGCAGGAGCATCATGGCCAGCAGTAGTTTAGTTTAATCCCAGCCCCTGATGCACATGCTGCTGTCCTGAACAGTTTCTTTCTTGCAGCTTGAACACTCCGCATTGTCCTTCCCCAGCGTTCTGCAGGCAAGGTCCTTCTCCTGGCCACTAGTGTTAACACAGGTTTCCCTTGTTCTGTCCCTTGAAATTTCCAGTAAAGCACCTTTAATACAATCTCTCTGTGGCTGCGCTAATTATGTGTGAAATATTTTTTTCCCCCATAAACCAAAGAAAACAAATCAACACAGTGAGATCCTTTCTCTCAGGCTCTTTGGCAGGTCTCACAGTCGTCAAAAAAGTTACCAAAGGTCCACACAGTCTCTGCTGTCTTTTCAAAACAGCTACTTTTGGGTTCCTGTAAAAGGACCCAACAAAGGAAAGGGTAAAACAAATCACAAAGCCCTGAAAGACTATTTCCCACCTGAGTAGTCCCAAGCCAAAGGACAGGCTGTCTGCAGAATGTTTGTGCTCCGTGTGGGGGCTGAAGAAAGTAGGGAAAAGGGGTAGGGTAGCACATATCCACATCCCCCTCTCTCTAGTGTGGGGATTTCCTTGGTCTGCTAACTCTGCTTCCACTTTGCAGCCTCAGTTGCTGCTCAGTTCCACTTTCCCATGCAGTGGATCTGGATTTTCCTTGCCACCCAGAACATAAATGCAGCCTTTTCTTACAGTGCTTGGGAAAAGAGGGGACACAAGGTGAAGCACAAGACCCACAGGATGAAACATGGATGCCACTCCTTCCATGCAAGAAAATATAGATTTTTTTTTTTCTTCAAAAACCAATGCCAAGCACTTACCACTTAAGGGAACACTATCCCCATATTTAGGGAGGAAGGGAGGAAGTCAAGTATATGTGCTGTGCTCTGGGAGCAGCTGGTCTTGATGCTGTGACTGAGCCAGGTCTGAAGGGTCACCTGAAGAGCCCTGGCATTACATCATGTTTGGGCTCCCAGCCCATTCTCTCTGAGGTGGCAGGTCCCCTCCTGAGGACAGTGACATTACCCTTGCAGCCTGACATCAGAGTGATTACATCAAGTCTCACCTTCTTGCCCACTCCCAGCTGTCCCAGGGCTGTGAGAGTCAAGTCACCCTTAACTTGTCCCTCAGAGGTTTTGACACAGTTTTGACAGAGTAACTGTGCAGGAGCAGCACCATTCCTGAGCAGATATCAAGGCTCTTGCCCCCAGACCCTCAGAAACTCTGCTGCAGTATCAAAGCCAACTCACTCGTGCATTTTGCTGAAACTCTACCTCATCAGAGCAATACTTGCTGTCTGCTTCTCTGAAGAACAGGATAAATCTCACCCAAACCTCAAAGGGGCAGGTTAGGGCTGTGAGTATAGCCATCCCTCTGCCCCACAGGGCAGCACTGGCCAGGCAGGGGCTTCTGCAGCAGTGTGGGGTGTCCCAGGCTGAGCCCCAGCAGCTGCCCCAGCCCTGTGCACAGAGATTTGTTTCTGGGAATGCTGCATCTTGCAGGCCCCTTCCTATTTCACAAATATTGACACTGGGATCTCAACATGCCAGCCAAGGAATAACATTTCCAGAGAGCCCTCGATCTGCAGAGCTTCTCTGATGAAGATGGGGGAATTTGGATTTTAGTCCTTTGCTGTCCTCTCCACTGTAGCAACTCCTCAGGTGAACCTGCCCAACTCTCACTCAGATTCAGGCACCAGGAACCTCTGGAGAGAGGCACAGAAATGCCTCCTTGGAGCTGCAGCCTCCTCTTTGCAGGCCAGTGGGGGATGTTTCCCAAAAATGTATAGATGCCAGGAGGCAGCAGTTGTCAAAGAGAGACCTGTTCAGAGCTCCAAGCACGGTCCCAGCTGGGTTTTTAAGAAAGCAATAGCAGTGAGTAAAGCAGAAGTGTACAGATTGCTGGGAAGGTGTTCTGAGGACTTTTCCCCTGCAGCCTTACTTGGTCCAGTGTTTGGCAGTGAGTGCAAATCTAATCCCAGCACAGATGCAAAAACCTGGGGCAGTTAGTTCAAAATGTTCTCTCCTAACACAAGCACAAGCCAAGGCAAGCTTTTCTTACCAGCCACCCCACGTGTGCCTCAACCCAGGCTCAAACCTCTGTTGTTCATCTTTTCCACCCAGAAACTCAGCAGAGGGCAGAAGGAGACACCAGGCTGAGGGAAGGGCCCAGCAGCACCGAGCTAAGGAAAAGAAGGAGGATGTTTGGAGGTGTGTTTAATAATGGAGACCCATATGAGCTTCTCCCTAACTCTGGATGCTTCTCTGAGAACCCCAGTCCAGTGCTGGGGAAAGGATGGGAGGGGTCACAACCTCCTCTCTAACCATGGTCTTATTAATGGAAGGTTTATCTACCCCCCTGAGTACTCAGAGCTAAAAGGTGAGGCAGGTTATGTATTCCACTGGCAGAAAAAGTAGAGGTGTGCTATTAGGAGTAACCCTGAGGATATTTCTGGGCCTTCTGACCTAAAACTCCAGCTCCACCTTCCCAACCTACTGTCCAGAAAGTGAAATGTCCTCTCTTCTGCAGCAAACAAAAAGACACATTTGCTGAAGACTGGAAAAGAGTGAAATGATGGAATCAGAGGATGAGATTTCTTAGTTAAAGTGAAAGAGAAAGAGAAAGACTAATAATAAATGCAAGAGAAGTGGAAGGAACAAGCTATCTACTCACTGCCAACCCTGAGGTTGGATAATTTATTGAGGTTTCCATGTGTCATGTCTCAAGAAGCCCCCTACACTCTTTTCCATTTGTACAGGTTTGCAGCTGAGTTCTGACAGCCCCAGCAGCTGCAGATAGCAACATCCAGCACTAATCTTACATCTACATCTGTTATATGTGGGTCCGTGTAATTACTGTCCAGCTGAGTGAAGCTTTTAGTGAGGTTTTGGTTTTGAGATTGACTTTTTTACAACATTTTCTTGTTTACCAGAATGAAACCTCTTTCACTTGCAAATTAAGAAGTGAGATATAAATGGGAAAGGGAAAATGAATATTCTGGGCAGGACTGAGAGGGTTAAGAGGCTCAAGGGGATTCTTGTGTTAATAGGATGACAGAAGAGGCCAAGAGATGAGTATACACTTCTTCTTGAGGGCTGAAAACCAGTTAACTACTGTAAGAAAAGCCCACTGCCTGCTGTGAATGTTCTTGGACAGTCTGCTTAAAAAAATGACCTCTGGGCTGTTGCATGCCAGCAGAGCCAAGTCTCCCTGCAATCCCTTTATTCCTTAGCTGAAGCTGCTCAGCCTGGAGGATTCCTGGAAAGCTCTTTGCCACCAAGTGCCTTGGCCTAGTTCTCTGCAGAGGCTTTAAATTACCAGCACAGTGGCCATGACCTTCAGGGTGGGAAGTACAGAAGTTCCTTCCAGCTTCCAGGAGAAAGCTTTACCCTTCCAGAAATACGTGATTCTTGGTGGGGAGCACCTCAGTCACCCCTCAGCACTGAGATGCACAGGTTCATCCCTCCTGTTTTTCAGCAAAGCCTGTCCAGAGGACAAGCCGCTCCCAGAGCTGTGGAGCAGCCCTTTCCATGGGTGAGGTTGCTGCTGGTGTTTCTGTTGAGCTTTCTTCTCACCATCAACAAATCAGCTCAATATTTCCTTGTGAAGGGGCATTGCTGTGCTCAGGTCAAAAGCCTCTCCAGTGACCTCTCCCACCTCCAAAGCACCTGGCACATCCCACCAAGCCCAGAGAAGCCTTTTGAAGAAGGCAGATGAAGCTACACCTGCTACCAGAGCTTATTTGCTTCCTGCTCTTTGCACTCCTGCATCCACTCCCTGCCTCTTCCTCTCCCTGACCTCAGACAAGCAAACACTTCCCACTGGAACAAAACAAATGCCATAAAAAAGCTTGTTCCACAAAAAAGAGCAAACAAAGCTAGAGGAGAAACCCTCTGCAGAATTCCCCCGAACAGCAATTTTCACTGGGGGTCAGGGAGACCTCCAGGCTTCCCTGCTGCCCCAGGCAGGGGTGGCCAGCCCCCCTTGGGAGCCCTGCAGGGAGCTGGGAGTGCTCAGTGTACGTCACCTCTTGACAGAGCAAGAGGGTGCAAGACCGTAAATCCCCAGCCCAGCAAACCTGCCAGGCTTGACGTAACCCCTGCACCAGCTTCCAAGGTCAACAGCGACCTGTTTATACTGTGCAGGGTGAGAAGAGGCATTCTGGGAGAAAAGCAAACAGAGGAGATGTCCCATGCCCATACAAAAGGGGCTGTATTCCCGCGTTGCTCCGTCCCAAGTTGGGAGGAACATAAAATTAGCACTGTTTTCATTTATTCATTGCACAAACATTCTGCGTGGTGCCCACCCCCACGTTTCCTTGCTGAGCCTGCAAGTCTCCATCAGGGAGGCTGGGAGGGGGGCAAAGTCAGGCTCAGTCCAAGCAGCTGATTAAGAAGGTGAGATGAGGGCATGAAAGTGGCAAAATGGGAAAAAAGGAGGAAGGGACAGCCGTGAGCTGTGTGTGAGGCCAGGGAGCTGTGCACAACATCGCCCCGGGCAAGGGAACAATCCACACTGTGCCTCCTGTACAAAAGCTGTTTCACTGTCACCCAGGGATGGCCAGGAAGGCTGGACACATGTCACACACTGTGAGCGTGGAGCTGAGCAGCAGGAGGCACAGCAAGTCCCTTGTGCACCACGGACTGTGAAGTCACGTCTCATCCAATTAACAGCCCTGTGCCACCTTGGGCTGCCACCTCGCCACTACCCTCTCCCCTCACCTAGGAGATGTCAGCCCTTCCCTGCACCTCAAAACACAAGAGCAAGTATCCCTGGGGAGCACTCCAGAATTGCAGAGGGATGAGCAGCCCAGGACTTTGGCCATCCCCTCCATGTGCCCAAATGCAGGTGTGAGCCCTGACACCATATATTTTAAGCTGGTGGCACCAATCACCTCCAGACTTTCCCTTTGGCCATCCAAGGATGAAGATGAGATGCTGGGCAGCCAGGATAGGCATAAGAGGCCTCATCTTGGTGATCTGGCATTGTCCAGTGCCAAGTCTTTAACCAAATGTGTCCATCCCTCCCCACTCCCATCACACAGCCTCGTTGTGCAATCGGAAAGACGCAAGGGGACAAGAGGAGCAAAAAGAAGAAAATATTTTTTAAAAAATCCAGGGCCAAACAAACTTCAGTCTGTGTGCACCATCCCACCCGCCAGCTCGGGATTCTATTTTTGTCAGGGGATGAACAAGCCACAATATCGGGGTGGGGGCGAGCCCCGCTGTTTACGTCTGCCAGCGCCTGGATGGGCTGGGAACAGAAGGCAGCTCATTCAGCAGGAGCCTCCTGGCCACTGTAGGTTCAATGGGTACTTTGTCCAGCACAGGAGGTTCAGGAAGGGCAATGTTTCCAATCTGGGATGCAAACAGGGCTGGGAGAAGTTGTGTGTGTGTGTATGGGGCTGGTTTTTAAATATGGGGTGAGTTTTCCACCTGCACTGACAAGGCTGATATTCACACTGGAATAAAGGGGCACAGGTGCTGTGTTTAGTGGGGAAGTTCCTCTGTGTCCTTTTTACCCCCAGATGTTGATTCATTTCTTTATCCCTTCCATGCTTTCAGGATAAAATTTAAGTAGGCAAAGCATCTCCTAGGAGATTTTAGGCCTCTCCTAATTTTTAGCTAGAGGTGTGTCAGCACTGTCCCTTTTCATCCCTCCAGTGGGACTCCAAAGTAAGACCACACAGTGACTTGTGTACCCTCATGGACCAAGTGATAAAAGCCATGACATGGACATTCCTATATTACACCATCCTTTCCTCATCACGGGATCTTGGCTTGGAGAAATGCAGAACCCAAAAGTGAGGGTCAAAGCTGACATTTTGGAGTGGCATCTTCACCCTTACTGCATCACTGCCCAGAGAAAGAGCTTAGTAGAGCAGCAAACACATTCCTGAACTGCTGCAGAAGATAAGGGCTTTGAAAAGGGGAAGAGGGCTGGGAAGGGAGATGTTCTGGCTCTAACACTGGCTTCACCCATAGCCTTGAGCAGGGCACGTTGCTTCTGTGTGCCTCCGTTCAGCTTCAGTGGTGTCAGAGCTTCGGTAGCACCACAGGGCAGGGAGTGCTCAAATATCGATCGCTGAAGGAAATTGTGGCAGCTGATCAAAAAGTGTCTGTTGCAATGTCAGACAACTGACTGTGAAAGCATGAACAACACTTTTGGGACACAAGCCCAAAGGTACTGCATTGGCCCTAAATCTTCAGAACACGAAGAGTGTTCATAGACTGAAATCGTGCACCCCACTGTACCTGTGCACAGAGCTGCTGGGATCCCACAGCCCCTTCTCATGCCCTCAGTGGTTTTTTAAAAATGCCTAATTAGCTTTTAATAGAACACAATAATTCCAGTGACACAATACCCTCCTTTTCATTCTGAGAGTAAGACAAGCTGAGAGCTGTGAGATGACTGCTCTGGTAGTTGTGAAGAAGGAGCAGCAGTTCACAACCCTGAATGGTTTGATTAGCACAATTTTTAAAAGCAGTTTGAAAGGTTTGTTCTTTATTCTATTATTTTTCAATTTTTTTTTTCTTTCCCTCTCTCGGCTGAAAACCTACCCAAGCTCACTTTTCAATGTTTTGGAAAAACTGCAACTATCACCTTAATTGACACAACCTTCTTCTGTCTGGTGTTTTTCTCTTTTCTGGCCATTTTCATTCAGTGACTGCTTCCAATATATAAATTTTGGATATTCAATAGTTTTCACAGAAAAGCTATTATCCATTTTTCCTTGGCCACAGGGTTTGTTCTCTGTTCAAATATTCATGCTCCCTGAAGGCTAAACTTGATTGGGAATAGACATAAGCCTCCTTTTAACTTTATAATGACATGTAAAAACCTTACCTAAACTCAAGCACTTTTGCAATGTGTTACCTGTATTTCAAGGAGGTAAGCTTTCTCTCTTTAAACAAAAAACAAGTCATCTATGCGACTTTTTTTTTTTTTAACCTGGCCGCTCCTCAGCTTAAAGAACAAACAAACACAAGAGCAGTTTATGAATCACAATTTCTCTGAACATTTTTAGCTGTTTTTCCAATCCTTCCTGATGCAGACAAAAACTGGGACAGCCAGCAGGTACTGAGCAGTTTCTGCCCCTTTCCTGAAACTGCTTAGAAACCACTATGTGTGGAGCATCACATTTTCCTAACTGGTCAGCTCCGAAGTGGAATTTTCTCTGTTCCCTGGCTTAAGCTCACCAAAGGTTCAAATGAGGTTTTCTTTGCCAAACCACGGCAGCAGCAGAGGGTACAGAGGGCTCAGTTATTCCACAGCAAAACAACTAAACATGTACATTTCCCAAAAGATCTTTATGTTACGGGGAGAAAGGGCTGTGGTCAGGCATGAGCTGTTTCAGAGTGTCTCACGTACGTGAGTCTGAGCAAAATCAGCCAGGTCACATTTTATAGATCCTGTCTATGTGTCTTTTATACCCAGCTGGAAATACCGAGTCCTGCCTAGAGCATGAGCTGTCATGCCCCATCTGCAGCGTGTTTTGCCTGTCTCCCTCCATTGCTATGGCTACACCATGCTGCCCATGAGGAAACACCCCAGTCAGTGACGGGGGAGGCAGGTGATGATCCAGCACAGCCCTGTCCATCCCAGCCCACCCAGCACCTGCAGGTGGTGGCAGCCCTTGGATGGATCCAATGCCCTTTGAGTAGGCATGAAAGGCCCTGGTTTATCTCAGCAGATGAAGAATTAGATTTGATATGAACAGGGAGCACTCGTATAGACTGACAGCCTTGTGAGGTGGGGGAAGCAAACACAAATATAGGCTGGGCAGAGAACAGATTGAGAGTTCACTCTCCCTGAGGAGCAGGACTTGGTGTTGATAGATAAGAAGCTCAGAATGACCCAACAGTGTGCACTTGCAGCCCAGAAAGCCAAACATGTCCTGGTCTGCATCAAAAGCAGTGTTTCAGGTGGCAAAGACACAATCCTTTCCAATATCCTCTCCAAAGCTTTCCCTCACTGCCCTTTGGACTTTTAACATATGGGCACCTGGAAAGTTTTGAATTTGATATCTAGTGCTGTACTACTGGGAAAAAAAAAAAAAAAAGGGAGGGGGGGTATTCCAGAGGGAAATTCACAACCAAAATTTGGTATTGAATCTCTGAGATGGAATAAGGTGCTTGCAGAAAGAAGTGAGGCTCCATGCTCTGTGGTCTGGGACCATTACCTGTCAGGATGATGGATGCACAGCTGATGGTTATGAGCCTCAGGCTAAAAAGTGGGGCAGTCAAGGATGCAAGTTTTGAAGTGAGGCATGGGACCAAAATAATTTATGGAGAGAGGAGAAACTATCATATCACAAATCAGACAGAAAAGCAGGATCTTGGGAAAAGAACAGGAAGTGCAGATATTAAAGATGATATTAAAAGAGAAATGGAAGGAGAGATACTGAGGGCTGCCGTGTGGTTTTGGTGCGAGGAGGGCATGGGGGGACCTGCCTGTGCTCAGTTTCAGACTTTGCCTTTACTTTAGGCTGGTGGTGCTCTCTTCCATGTTAGAAACTACAAATTTTTCAAACAAAAGTGCTTTTCTACTGTGAACACCTCAGCAGTTTCTCACCTGCTCCTAGCTGTCATCTGGCCCCTTCAGAAGGCAAGGTGCAGTTCTGCAGACACAGACCCATTTCCTCCTCCCCAGTCACAGCTTTTTATCCATCTCAAAGGTATCAGCAACCCCACAGAAAAGAAAAAAGAAAACAAAAACACAATACAGTCCTCTCAGCACTTTCTCACAACTTTACTACTGCCAAGGATTCAGTTATGGAATCCTTCTTAGTTTCGGGGTACTCTCTTCAGGCTCCAGCATTACTAGGTTTGTGTACAGGCTCTCCATTTCTCCCCAGTTCACCCCAAATAACCTTTAAGAAAACTGGTTCCCAAACACCACCTTTCTCTGCCTTTATATCACTTATCATTTACTGATGCTCCAGGTGCTTCCCTTTTGCTAATGCTGAGCATCCCTTCCTTCCCTCCATCACCTGCCTCCCTACCTCAGCAGCAAGAGGGGCCATGTAGAAGTTCCCTGAACTGTCCTGTTAGCTGCTGTCTTTGGGCTTCCCAGTGGATCTGCTCCTTTCTGCTCAGACTGCAGTGATATTGACGGCACTGCAGATGCACATACTTTGCTCAGGTTCCTTAATTAGCTTCATCTTATTTTAGTCTGCATAAACCACTTTCTCTTTTTATTACACAAACTATTTCTTCTCTCTCAACCACTTGTGCCCCAGTCAGTTTGCTTCCAAACCAGTGGGCTAAATTTAATCCCCCACTCCCCATTCGGCTTTCTCCATTTACAGTATTTTTTTGGTAATGCTTTTTTTTCCCCTTTCTTTTCTTTTCTGGGTTGGGTGTTTGGTTTGGTTTTTTGTTGGTTTTTTTTTTTTCTACTTTCCAAGAGGCTGGGCTTCCTTTTTGGTCCATAAGCCCTCCTATTTCCCCCTGCCCCCTGGATGCCTGCCTACCTTTACTCTAAAATCCAGAGGAGGATCCAATACACTTAGAGAGCCAGCTCTTCAAGAGGTATCTAAGGAGGCTGACAGGAGTTTGATGGTCTCTTTTGCAGCCAGTGGCAGCTAATGTGGTCTGAAACCCTCTCTCTCTTTTTTGCCATTCACACACAGTACTTACTCTTCAAGCTTGCTGCTGCTGCCACTGCCTGAAAGGACTGAAATACCACATAGGGAATTTTGATTTCTTCTGGGGATCCGGGGAAGGAAAAAAAAAAAAAAACAACCAAAAACGCAGGAAAACTCATCTGGAGATTGTGAAGAAGACATACAGTAACAGCAAGAAGTGGCAAAGCTCTTTACATCTTGAGCACCGAAAAAGACCTCATTTCTCTGCCAGGTGTATGGGACTTAGATTCTGGAAGCACTGCACTGAACTGTTAAAGGTAACATATCGCACTTTCCTCCCTTCTCTCTCTTTGGTAACTTTTCCTTAACTTTCCTAAATGCTCTACAGGAGCAGGCTCTCAGTCAGTGGATTGGTTGTTTCCCTGCTGAGCAACCAGCAGAGAAATGTGAGAAAAGTTTGTAAAATTGATTGAGCCAGAGCTTTTCCCTCCTGCAAGCAGCGCTGCTGTGAAGGGGAGCCTGTGCCTGCGCTTCACTCCGGCACATTGGGTCCTCAGCAGCATCCCACACTTTATGGGGAGCAGACCTATAGCCAGGGGCAACAGCTGTGTGCCAAGTTGGTTGGTTGGCTTGGGGAAGGGAGGGAAAGCAAGGATGGATTCTGAGATCCTACAGTCAGAACCATGAGGTGGGAGAGCAGAGACAGGGGTATCCCCATTCTCCCTCCCCAAGAGTCCCTCCGACCCATCAGTGGTTGTTTGTGAGGGATTTCAGATGCTGGAGCTCAGGTGATGCGTCTGATCCTGTTCCTGAGCTCTGGGGACAGAGCCTGCTGTCCTGCTGATTTGTGGCGAGTGTCCCAACCAGCACTGGGGTTTCCTGTGGTCATGACTTCGCTCAGTGTCATTGCTCTGCCACAGGGCAGGCAAAGGGTGACCCCTGAGCCGGAGGGGTGCTGAGCTCTGGAGGGGCTGACAAATTTGAAAAGGGAATTAAGAGATCCAGGATGCCCGAGGGTTTGACAGCTCTCCCCTTATGTGAGGATGTCAGGGACTGGCTGCTGGCAGAGTCCCCTGGGTTGCTTCCAGTGAGCTGCTCCGTGTGTTCCTCAGGACCTGCCTGTTTTCCGAACCCGTTCACAGATGAAGCATATTTTTAGCAATAGTTTTCAGGGAGCTGAGCTCTTCTCCAGAACTAGAGAGAGCAGAAAAAGGTTTTCTTAGTCAGAATCTCTATCAGAAATTACTAATTTTCATTCATTTACTACTCTTTAAGACTTCTCATTTAAATCTAATGCTCAGTAGATCTTTGCGCACAGAATAAAGAGTGCATTTTAACCTTTCCCTTTTGAGTTGTTTAGCCAAGAAAACGTCAGTTTGTAAAGTTTTCCTTGGTTTCTAAAATAGCTTTGCCAGATGTGGAAAGGGGGAAACATCCCATAATGAAATAGCTGGGAGAGAGGAATTTCGTAGCATTCCTCACTACTTTGGTTTTCATCTATAAGTTCCTGGTAAAGGATGTTGGCTGGGCAGAGGGGCCAGTGGTTTGGAGACTGAAATTTGTGGGAATTCAAATCCTGCAAAGGCACTATTGGAAGCTGAACTATTTCTTTCTTTGCTTTGGTTGTTTGATGTTATATTTTCCTGCTGGTTTGAAGAGACTGTGTCTGCTTGACAGGTCAAAGGGGACATTGCCCCTCTCTGAGATGTTTCAAGTTTTTGTCAGAGTGGTAAAGGGGAGGTATCACCTCCCACCATTTCTGGATGGGACAGAAGCTGAGCTCTCTCTGCAGCCTGAGCAGTCTTTGGGGGGAAGCTCCATCTGTTCCACTTGAACTGCTGTTTAATGTTTCATATAATCACCTCTGTGTACAGTAGGCAGGTTTGACAGCAGCATGAGGTCTGGAGGATGAATGGGCAAAGAGAGCAGACAGGATAGGAAATTGATGGTGTAAAAGAGGTGGAGGGAAAAACATACTAAGGAAAAGAGGACACTAAACAAAATCCAGCAGACTTAGATTCCATCAGAGCAAACAGCAGTTCATCACTGGAGGAGCAAAGTGAGAAACAACAAGGAGTTTAAAGGAAAAGAGAAGGGATGGTATCACTTAAGAGGCAGAAACATATGAATGTACATGAAAAAAAAAAAGTCAAATTGTTGCTCAGTGCTCTGGTCTCACCCAGAAATTCATATAATGATTAGGAACCCCAGAACTCCAAAATCCACTCCATTATTGGTCTTCCCTCTCCGGGCAGATCCTCTGCAAGCCTAAGCTGCATGGACTTCCCTGCCTTCCCATGCTGCCTGACACCCGGCGGCAACGTGGGCTGGTGGAGGGCCAGCTGGCCCCATTTTAAAAAATCAACGGGACCTTTCTTAGCTGCCTGAGGCATCTTTTCCACCAACACCCGCCTCCGTCTCCTGGCTTCCCCCTTTCCCTTGCCAGTGGTGGGATGGCTGCTCTACCACAAGACAACCTAACCCAAGCTGCTCTCCTCCCCCTCCTCCTCCTCCTTTCCCCCCCCTTTGCCAAGCCCTCGGCAGCCTCCACGTGTGGAACAAGCCGGGCTGTGTGTGCCGTTCTCAGGCAGCTTCCCAGCAGCAGCAACAAAAGCCGTGTTCATAGCGGCTCTGGACCACATAGGGAGCCAGCGCACGGCGGCTGCCGGGCAGCCCAGAGCAGCCGGGGCTGTTTAAAGAGTGAGGGAGAGAGAGGGACGGCAAAGAGAGAGGGAGCTGTTATATATTTATTAAAAAAAAAAAAAATTACTTGAGCCCAGTGCAACAACGGAAACCTTACAGTTTACTTTTAAAAACTCAGAGCTTCCTTGTGAGTTGGCAGAACAGCCCGGCCTGTGTGTGCGGGGCAGGACTGCGGGCTCTGCTGTGTGCACAAGGGCGGTGTGTGAGCGCTGCCTCCCTCCCCTCCCTCTCAATGGGCTCACAGTATAAATCTAAAGAAGCTTTTTTGTTGGCCTGATGAATAGGCAGGGGGTTTTGTCGCGCTACCCGCGCAGCCTTTTTTGAGACGCTTCACACCGAGATTTTTTTCCCTCCATGTGCTTTTCACTGGACTTTCCTTTTTTAAGAAAAATTTCCACGTCTCCCTTGCATGACATCCCGCCTCCCCGATGATTGCTCCATACAGAGCAGAGAGCAGAAGGGTGGGGGAAGGATGAGAAATACCAGAATCATTCTGCTTGGGCACCCCGAGACGCTCCATGTGCTTTAGCTGTTGAAATGGCCTGAGGTGTTAAGTAGCAGCCCCATGGACCGCCTTGCTCCCACTTCCTTCCCCTGCTTTACAAGCCCCACTGCTGTGCCATCGGCCGAAGTGGTCTAATGCTCCCAAAGGCTCCATCCAGCGCACAGATGGAGGCAGCTGGAGCCCTGTCACTGCTGCTCTCACCAAGCAAGGATAAGGGAGAAGCTGTGACTTGAGCATATTGGTCACACAGCAATGTCCAGAAGCCACCAGGACCCCATTCCTGCTGTACAACAATGCATGGAAGTAGCCTGGAAGCTGGCTTTGCCTGTGGGTTTCGGTAGTCCTGGCAGCTCCTGAGGCTGGCTGAGGGGAAAACCTTGCTGTGCTGGGGAGCTGGGCAGGAGAACAGCCACAGAAAGAATTCTACTGAGAGAAGGGAGCAAGAGATGAAAGCAGGGTAATGGAAGACTTCGGACAAGCATAATCCTCTGGGTTTTCACCTTCTTAGTTGCTCTTTATGTTAACCAAGGCATAGCAGCTCATGGCTTTTCCATGAGTTGATGGAGCAAGCCTGAGGATACTTGGGGCAGTTGAAGTAGGGAAAATTTTGGACAAGACCCAAGATTTACTCAGGTGAATGAATAGTCCTACCTTATTGCTCAGTTCCTGTCAGGCTGTCACTGTGTACTAATTTTGTGGGGGCTCATGATGGCAAGGAGCAGAGATTGCTGTGAAGAACTTGGGTTAGGGGATGTCCCATGGGAGGCAGGACTGGACAACTTGACCTCAGTCCTTGCTATGGTATTAATGAGGCACCACATGACCCTTAGACATGTGGATGGTCCTGGTTTCACTGTGTTATCAGGGAGCCACCTGGGAGCCAGGGATCTCCTGACACTCCTTGGTATGGGGCAGCTGAACCCAGTCTTCCTCTGTGCCCAGCACTGCGTAGAGCAGGTCCTGGAGGAAAGGGACTCACTTCAACAGAGGCCACAGCAAGTGACAAGAGACTAAAGGGCATCTTCAAGAGCAACCACCTCATGTCATGGGGATGAAGTGATCAGAACAGGAAATTTCTTCTGGCAGGGTAGCACTCACGGGTTCGGCCTGAGAGGAGTAAAATTGTCTCTTAAGCCATGCCAAATAAACCTAGTATGCATTAGAGGGAGAATATGGAATGTAAATACTCCTGCTTCGAGGCAGAAGGCAACCACTAAATGCCTCGTGTTAAAAAGAAACTTCCTCCTCAGCAATTTACTCCCTATTTTTCGATGATGAGAACTTTGAGGCTGGTAATATAGGTCTTGTCTAAGGCAGGAAACTGGTCTGAACACACCATTGGCTTCATTTGGTCTGGCAATTTTCATGTGCCTTTGGCTTCTCCAGTGCCCTTGGTTACTGCCCAATGGGAAGAAGACTTGGACACTTTATTATTTGTTTATTTAGTAGTGTAGACAACCACTGAAAGACAAAAGGAATCATTTGTCATGGCTGTAGGACATACAGATTTGACTTAATATGAATAATTTGACAGGACACAAAAATCTGTAGGGGAAACTAAAAGTAAATAACCAAGGAACATCTCCTGCCTGAGGTTAGATCACAGACTGGATGAGAAAGGTGTTTGGAAAAAATGCAAAGGCCAGCAGCTGATAAACAGATGAAAATGTTGCTGATCTCTTCCAGCTGGAGCTCCCATCCATCATTTGCACCTCTGCTGAGAGAGCAGTCACTGTGCTGGTGATTGAATAACCTGTAATCCACAGCAAAACCTGCAGCTCCTGCTGGGATGCTGCACAGGGTCAGGGATAAACACCCCTGGAAATCCCCAGGCACCACGGGTTTTCCACGGGGCAGGGCAGATTCAGTAGTTTTGCTAGCATAAATCTACTGACTGCAGAAGATTATTCCATCTTAGTAGTCTTGTGGTAGAGCAGCTGTAGATCTCAGTATAATTAACATTACATCATCTGTACCACAGTATCAAGGTTGAAATAATCGTGTAGGTTACATATTGGAAATTACAGAATAGCTTTCATATAAATGATTAACTGTCACTGTTACTTACCCCAAAAAAATAGTTTCTCTGGTGTTTGGTGTATAAATAATACCCTGTACCTCTACAGTGCTCAGCTTCAAAGTAATACTTCAGTGCTCTACCACAACAAACACCCTCCCATTCTGTAATAACTGGTCTGCAAATGATGTCTTTTCCTCTGTTGTAAATTATACCATGCAGTTACTGCCACTGCTGCTATTGCATTCGGTCTGGTTAGTAAATAATACTCTTTCCCTACCATTGTGTCTGGGGTTTAAATAATAACCTGTCCTCATACAGTAGTTGGCATGTAAGCATCACCCTCATCCTGCCTGGCACTTTGGAGTGCACAGAAAATCCTGCTGCTGCAGAACAAATTGTAGCTTTCCTGTCCATAGTATTTGCCTTCTAAATATTGTTCTGCTGTTTTGTATAGCACTTATTGTATAAATAATACCCTGCTGCCTCATGGTAATTGATACGTAAGTGATCCCATCAGGCTGCAGGGTCCTTACTCTGCTAATATTGCCTGTTACACCAGCACTGTGCAGAGAGGGAAACTGGGCTCCCAGCTTAGCCCTCCACCACTGATACTTGGGCCTTCTCTCAAAAAACAGGGTGGTCAGTGGCCACAGAGCTAATGTTACCCCGCAACCATCACTGTGTGTCAGCAGGAAAAGGGATCACCCCTTTGCTTAGCCAGCTAGCCCATGGGATTGTGACCCTTCCTCATGTCCTTCAAGACCAGGAGCCACTTTCCCAGAGTCAGGACAAAATCCTTGTGCCCTCATAATTCCCAGATTCCCTGCAGTTTTTCTCCTGAAGAACACCTAGATGCTACTTACAGCAGAGATCACCTGCTAGTCCTGTTGTGTGGCTTCCTGCCTGTTACAGGAGACATGAAAGGATTCAGCAACACCAGTAATGTTGAGATGTGTTTAGCAGAGGACAGAATGGTCTTCATTGCTCAGCTCTTAATCTGTCCAGCATTTTGAAATGCTCCAGACCAAGCATGCCCTTGAACCCCTCTGCAGTGCTCTACCCATTTCATCTGCAAAATCATTTGCATATCAGCACAGAGATAGGCACACACACCTTCCTTTGTACCCATCAGCATATGGATGTGTTTTGGACCATTTTGGCCATTCTTTTGCCATATCCAGGTAGGAATGTATGTTACAGACATGATGAACTCAGAGTGAATCAAGATCTTCATTTCTGCTCATCTTCAGTGCTGTACTTCCAGCTCTCACTGACACATACAACAAACCTGAATTATCTCAGCCAGGCACCATCTCCCCTCTGAGAAATAAGGCTTCAAGTTCAGTGTGGGATACTAAGCCTTTCTGAGAAATTAGTTCTCAAGTGAGCTGACCTCTGTTGAATATCACACTACCTATATTCAGCTTTTAGATCCACACAAGATACCTCACTTCTGCTCTGGTTTTGGTCACTTGCATACAATTGTCATTGACCTCTTACTTGGATAAGCTCATTGAACAGACATAAACATATGTACTTTATGAATGTTATGCTCAGCCCTTTCTTTCCTAGATGCTAAGGTTCTCCACTCCTCCTGCATATTCCATGGCATATCATCTGTGCAGGTATTGATGGAGAAAGGGTGTTTAGAATCACAGAATCACAGTCTAGCAGAAAAGACAAGAAGGTTGGGGGTTTTTATGCTTGGAATGGAAACTTTCTCACACTGCAGTCTCAGACTAACACTGAAGCTTTATGCATTTCTCCATCATATGCATTGGCAAAAGTGAAGATAAATACATTGGTTAGCACCTTCTCTTCAACCCTGGCATGGTTCATTTCCAGTTTCATCTATTCTCCAACTGGATTGCTTTCTGTTCTGCAACATCAAGTGCTGCTGACTGTTTTTCTGTAAATCTGCATGCAGTACCTCACCCCTCAGAGGTGTCTCTCTCTTCTGTGCTGTTGGGTATCATTAAACAATAATATTGCTAAACTGGTTGGGTACGAAGGTTATTAGATGCTCAGATAGCTGACTGGATTTACCTCCCTTATAAAATCAATCCTTTTCCAGAAGTTGCTTTAGGGTTTCAAAGCCAGTTTTACAGCAGAGTACCTAAAGACAGAGAGAAGCAGTTCTGCTAATTCCATTATGTGCCTTGCTCATCTATTTGAATCTCTAAATTCTGAAACACAGTGCACAATTTGTCAGACCATCAGAGTTTTACTACACAGTTTTGACATTCCCAGAAATCTCATGGCATCTCACGAGAGAGCACTTTACCCTTTGCTACAGTGTCCAGACTTGTACTCAAGATCCTTGAAAGCAGCATATAGAAGCAATCTGTTAAATTTGTTAATGACCAGTGGATCTGGTGTCTCTTGCTTTCCAAAATACCTGCTTTTAGTTTTCCTTCCCATTTGCAACATCCTTATGGTGGGAGGAAGAGTCGCTGAGTCGTGCAGAGAGCGAGCACAGGGCTCAGCCTGAGGGGAGAGGATGTTCAGCATGGATTTTGTACATTCCCATTCCCCACAGGAAGCTTGAGGGACTCCAGATATTGGCTGGACAAGGCTGGAGTCTGTATGGACCAAACTTAAGGAGCCAAAATGAATATCACTGTAGGCCCTCACCTTCCCATTATGCTTTCATTAAAAATCATTAACTGAAAGCATGACTCATTCAACCGTGTTTGCAGGAATGTTCATCCTAAAAGTTAGGGAATATTTTTGGTTTGAACATTTAGCTGTCAGCTATTTTTCTGAACATCTCTCCTGTCGTGTGGTTTATTCCAGTGGTGCACCAATGTCCACTAATGCTGTGATGGCTCTTCAGTTGCAGCTATGGAATTTCCATGATTTGCAGGCTGCTGTGTGACACTGCCCAAATGCCACGTATGATTTATTCCAACTCTCATACTGTGTGTAAAAGCCATAGAGCATTTTCCTTGCTATATTGTCTTAAAGAATCAATTTTTCGTCTTTCTGAAAGCAGTGTTCTCTGTGCCAACTTGTGAGGATTTAGACATCCTTTTGAGGGCTCTCCCTGCTGTCTTTTCAGGACTTGCAAGCAGTTACCTGCCTAGACTAGGTTTTAATAGAAGAATTTGGGATTAGTGTTCCCAGCCTCAGAGGTAAATGGCATCTTTACTGCTGATTCCAGTGGTAACTGGATCTGGCCACCAGAAAATTTACTTGCCCATCTTATTGGAAGAATGACAAGATAGGTTAAAATAAATCATAATTATTACTTGCCTTTGAATTGGTCTTTTATGCCAGTAGTACAAAACAAATTTACTTTTATACTGTTTCCCTTGGTATTGTTGCATATTTGAGTTAAAATACCAGCATAACATGCTCCAAGGTCCATTTTAAAGCCCATGTCTTCTCCATTAATGCTGGACCATATTTGCAGATTTTAAACTCTTTGCTAGGTATTTATTCTGCCTACAAGGGGATCTGTGTTGATGCCTTTCTGTTCCGCAAAATGTGCGCACTGTTGGTTTTAAGGTGTTCCACATATCTCTGGAAAAACAACATTTTCTGTTGCCCTTACAGAACACTTCACCAAACACTGGACAGCATTTTTGAGCTCTCCCTCAGCCACATCTTGTACATAGGAATTTATTTACCTCTCAGAAAACTTGTTTTTCCCATCTAATTGCTGTTTGGGTTTCCTCCATACCTCACTTTTTCTTTTTGAAGGTATGACATATGGACTTTGCTTAGCAAACTGCAAATTTGGGCTTAGCAGCAGCAGCTCTTCAAATGTCTGTGGCTTGTGTTAAGGTTACATTTCTTTCCCTTCACAGTTTACACCTTACAGAATAATTTTATATTTCATGTTAGAGCCTTGCTTTTATTCAGGATTCCCGTGGTCTCCCCAAATTCACATTTAGGCTCTCTAGGCTTGGCCAGCAGCAGTTTTCTAGATTCCAAGATCTCTAAGGCAGAGATTGTCATCTGCCTCTGGTGGGGTTATTCAGTGGAGCCCAGAGATGTGAGCTGTAATGAAAAGATTGTTGTTATTCTTTCACTGACCCCAGACTGAAACCCATTTTGGAGAGGGTAATTGTCTTCCTTGAGCTCTCTCCTTCAGTATCACATTCACTCTGTTTTCTCCTAAGTTATACCATACCTAAAGCCGTTTATAAGGTTTATAAGACTAAAGGATCTCTACATAGAAAATATACATTCAGGTCACAGATTTTGGCTGTATTTCCAGTGCAGTGTCTCTGTTCTTTAGAGTTGTTTCACCATGTGTTTGAAGGGAACAGACCTTCCACTGTGGGGAGAGTTTCAAGAAGACACTAAAACTTCCTTTGGAAAAAAAAAAAGGAAAAGGCTGTGATTGAGTTTTGGACTGAGCAATGGATCCCACATGATTAAAATTTTATCCTTTCATCTTTGTTGCTTTTTTCAGGAAGTGTTTGTTTGAGGGGTTTTCTTGGTGAAGTTTTGGCCTGAGCCAAGATGGGAATCTCAAGACAAGGAACTGAAATTCTTCTGCCTCTTATTCTCTTTCTTATGAGGAGGAGTCCTACTACCTTTACTTCTGGGTGGGTGAATACATCACCTTGAGAACAGCATCCAGTGCAGGGAGGGGTCAGAGGCTGAGAAAGGACAATTTCTTAGGCATCTTCTCCATCACTTTGCTCCTTTCTTTCTAGCTCCCTTGCCAGTCTCATAAAATAGGACTTAAAGCCTTTGAGGTCTCTGATGGATGGTCTTTCTCTGGGGCAGCCCCAAAACAAACTTGTTTGGCTGTGAACCATTCTGTTGTTATCTTCTTTCTTGTCATGGTTTGTTCTCCGCTGTACAATTTGGCTTCGTTGTAAAGCATCACTGTAGCAGAAAAACACAAGGGAGAGATTTATTTTCTGCCTGGAGTCCCTGTTGGTTTCTTCCCAAGAAGAAAAGGACAGTCTGAACCAAAGGCAGGAATTACTGTTTGGACAAAGTGGCCTGACAAGTGAAGAGGAGCAGTGGATGCGTGTCCGTGCCCAATGGAAGTGCCCCTAGCACGGAGAGCTGAGCACCCCTTGTTGCTCCCTGCACAGTGAAATCCCCTTGGAACGACTGGTGCAGGAAAGGACAGTTGACTGCACTCTGTTCCCCAAAAGGAACAGAGCAGTACTAAATTAAACAGAGAACTTATTGACTGAGCCAGTTAAATTAAGTTACACACACACTGTGTGTCTTAGTTAAGAGTGAAGAGAGCATTGCACACCAGAACGGTCTCCTGGTACAGGAACAGTTTGAGCACACAAAAAAGGAAGGAACTGTACAGGGATGCAGTGCTACAAAGATGCTCAGAGGTCTGGAGCACTTCTTCTTTAGAGACTGCCTGGGAGAGCTGGGATTGCTCAGCCTGGAGAAGACTCCAGGGAGACCTTAGAGCACCTTCCAGTACCTAAAGGGGCTACAAGAGAGCTGGAGAGGGACTTGGGACAGGAACATGTTGTGACAGAACAAGGAGGAATGGACTCAAACTGACAGAGGGCAGTTTAGATCAGATATTCAGAAGAAATTCTTTCCTGTGAGGGTGGTGAGACACCAGTTCAGGTTGCCCAGAGAAGCTGTGGATGCCCCATTGCTGGAAGTGTTCAAGGCCAGGTTGGACAGGGCCTTGAGCAATCTGATCTACTGAAAGTTGTCCCTGTCCACAGCAGAGGGGTTGGCACTGGATGATCTTTAACATCCCATCAAACTCAAACCATTCCACGATTCTGTGACTACCAGGTGCCATGAGATGCCAATGGCTGGGGAAGCAACTGGGGATGAATGTAAAGGGAAAACATGAAAGAAGAGATTATCTGGTGAGATTTCAGCAGGGCCTTAAGCCATCCACACACTTACAGGAAAGGCCCTGGTTTGTACAGCCAGGCAGCAGCCTAGGGCACTGCTCCTGCCCAGCACCCGCCAGCTACTTGGCTCCATCCCTGGATGGGACCAAGAGGCAGAGCTTTGTCCAGGGTCCACAAAACCTTTCACCACTGCTAAAGCTGTCAAGAGGGGGACAAAGTGGTCTGGGAGAGCTGGTCAAGGAGGAAATGAGAGGAGACAGAGAACCATTCTCCTGCTGTCATGCATGAGGGCAGTTTCAGGGGGTGCAATGCCCAGCCATTGATTAAGTTTTCCTAGAACCAGAGATGGGAGTGAAAAGCTGCTTCTCTTCCTTAATCCTTCCTGTACCATTCAACCTCCTAGAGAAATACAAGCTGACATGGCTGTTTTGTGCTCAATTTAGTTGTCAGAGGTTTGCTGGCAAAGGAAATGGAGAAGTAGGAGAGTCTTGTTCAACACAGCCAAGGCAGCAAAACCCTCATTTATAGTCTGAATGTGAAGCTTGTGGTCTCTTTATACTGTGTGCCCTCTCCATAAGCTGGAAGGCAAAGTGAGCCCAGTACCTTCAGAACTGAGTTGTCATATCATTCCCAGACAACAGACCACTCTGGTGAAAACCAACCCCAGTGCTCTGGTAAAGACCCTTCTTTTGGCACCAGAGTGCGTGAGATCCTTCAGCAGCAGTAGCAAAACTCACATTTGCATTGTGGTTGGGGGTTCGTGTTGCTGCCAGAGAAATTATCTGAAGTCCCAGTGAGTAGAGGCTGAGAGGAAAAGCTCTTTTCTCCTGGGACTTCCTCTGCTTGCCTTGCACAAAGAGTGTGTGTGAACATTTGATATGCATGTGCCTTTCTCAGGAGTCACAAATACTTTGAGGATCTGGATACAGGAGAAAATAGTAATCCCTTGCTTCTCCAATGAAAATGCCAGAGATCTGCTCTGTAAGAAAAGATCGTTCTCCATCGTCTGGAGTTATGAAGGAAAAAAAAATGCCAGGAAACTGGTAGATTTCGAAAGTTGCCGATTTTTTATGGCAAATCATAACAGTCTCTTGGAGTATTGGCACTACATCCTGACCAGCACATGGCAGGATGGCTCCCTTCTTTCAGCCAGTAACCAGAAAACCCCAAGCCCTCTCCCTTGCCATTTGCCCTTTTGTCTTCCAGGTCATCCCAAAGGGAGGATCAATTTGAGATTCCACCTTCCTAGAAAAGCTAAACTGTTCATGTCTTGAATTTATGAGACAGGAAATCTACTTGGGAGGAAAACTGGGGCTGAAACAGCCTCATTTAAGTAAATCTAAGCACAGTGTTTACACAGTGTCTGGAATTAATGCAGAGAAAACTTTCAGGTGCCAGCTTTGGAAAGAGAAAATGGGGAGCAAAAAGAGGCAGATACTGAGAATGTGATGAAGCTGGAAGCTCTTCCTCCAAGTTGGATGAAAGGTTGCTTTTACTGCTGTTAAGCACCAGCAGCATGCTGTACTCTCTAAGGCAAGGCCCAGATGGGATACAATTGCTCACCTTGCTCTTTTGTGTCCAAGATGTGACACTATGAGGAGGTTTAATAGCACCAGCTGTGTGTTTTCCCAGCGTGGACAGCCTCACCAAAGATCATGGTGGAGTCTGATGGGTGCAGCACATCAGTAGAAAGTGTCCTTAGCAAGAGGTTGCTGCAGGTTCGTATCTTGTGAGAGGTGCCCATTCCCATGAAGGGACATTAATGCCACGGGGCCATGTGATCACATGTCATTAGTGTGATCCAGTGTGTAGAGAGACCCTACAGCCACACACACACATGGTCCTGTGGCTCTCACCTTGAGTCTCTTGAGGTTGTTGTTATTCCAAGCTAGCATGGTGTTTTCTGTCCGCCTGGAAGAATCATTGTAAAGCTGGCAGGAACCATCTTGGCAGTGTCTCTTTCAGTGCCACCCAGTAGTGAACTTCCACATGGTCTTTCTTAGGAGCATTCAAGGTGATTTTGGGTAGCAGAGTATGAACAATTACCAGATCTGGGCAGGAACGAGCAGAGTCTGTGAAGATTTAGGTCTCCATGCCTACAGATTCTCTAATAAAACATGGTTTCAAGGACTTTATTACTTTCTGAAAAGCCATCCTTCTGAAGGGCTGAGCTGGGTCAGAGCAGAAGGGTTGTCCATGAGCTCTTTAAGGTCTTTTCCTACCCAAGCCATTCCATGGTTCTTTGAAATCTTCTGCCAGCCTAGAAGCGCTGCAGAGATTTGCTGCTCTGCAGTCACATACGTGTCTTCTTCTGCAGCCAGAGAGGGCTGATTTCTCATTGTTAAGGCTCCATCTTTCCACAAATGAGGTTTCAGCTTCCTCCTGAAACAAGTGAGAAGTCAAATTCTGCACGAGGGAAAATCTCCAGTGCAGCCTGTGCATCATCCACATGCTCCAGCAGAGCAATTGGACATCCTGTGATGGGGGCAAGTGTATGCTGCCACTCAGATGAGCTTTGCCTGTCCTGCACAAAGCTCCCTTAGAGGATTTTCCAGGTCCCTCAATCTTTTCTTCTCCTCCTTCATACTAGGCTTAGATATCTCAGATTCTAAGTGCACTGAAACAACAGCTTTTGTGGTTTTCATGGGATTTATAGTGAGCCAGTGCATTTGGATGGAAAAAGTTGTCAGTTGAAGGACTTATTATTGACTTTTGGATCATGGCTCAAGGTGCCATCCTCACTTCTCACATCTGGGAGGATCTGGTTTCTCTTTTTTTTATGTTGTGCTGGTTTTGCTTCCCATGTCTGGGGGAGTTTCACTTAAGGCTGACAGCAGCTCCAGAAAAAAGTGTACAGGATATAAGGAGACTTTATGAAGTGCATAATCACCCACCAATTTCTAAAAATTAGACGTCTAACAGTGCTCCAGACTCCCTTGCTAGCTGTCAGAAAAGGCTGAACCCCTCTTTAAAGGTTCTCAGCTGAGACACCTATTTTATGAGGAGATTAACTGCTCTTTAGGACTTTCAGTTCCTCCTCTTGGACTAGAGAGGATTTTGAGTGTGAGCTTCGACCAGTCTCAAAGGCTCATTGTTCCCTTGAATTCAGAGGCTCCAGTGCCTGTTTGAGTGTAGCTCTGGCTTTCCATATCAAGCAGACATTTGGAGCCATGGCAGCCCAGCGCTTGGTGCTGATCCCACACCTTGCCTGTAAGACTCCAGCTGTCATCTGCTTGCCAAAGTGGGTATTTTGAAATTTCTCTGTCCTTGAAGGATAGAAAAATTACCATGGTGGGTGTTGCTAGTGGCAGACAGTTCTGGTTTTCCTGCAGGAGGGATAGTTCTGGAATGGCTGGTGGTATGGGCTTCTGCTGTCCTGGAGCCTGTGTGTTTAGCTTGTTGCTGAAATTAATGGAGATATAATGTAAAACTAATGTAAATCAGGGGAAGATGAGAGCTGTTCTGTGGCAGATATCAGAAAAGAGATAATTGCTTGGGAAACTTTTTGTGTTCAGTAGGAGTTTTGTTCCAGCCCATCTATCTGAGCTTGGATCACTAACTGAACCTAGCACAGCACTGTTTATGTTTTGTTAAAACTTCCTCTGGCATCTTACTCATTGAAAGCATGAGCCTACAACCTTGAGCATTTTGGCTTTTCCTGTAGTGTGTGAGCAATATAATCAGATAAACAGTCAGGCTATAACAGAATGCAACTGTTTTATTGGAGGAGAAGTCATAAAAACACTGAAGAGGGCAGAGCATAGCACCAAGTTTAGGTCTCTGTGTCAGAGGGCAGAGAGGAGCACTGGAGCTCATGTCATGGCTAAAGGCACACTGGTACCATCACCAGGGTGCATCAACAGAGCTGTGTCTGACCATGTCCATACCTGCAGTGCCAAGGGGTGCTTGAGGACAGGAGCCGGCTGAGGCTGGAGGTGAAACTTCACATTACCCCTAATCTTCAATAAATGTTCTCAGTTTTGTGCACTTAAAGTGCCTCAGTGCCACCAGTTTGCCATCCCCTGGAGCAATTCAGGCAGGCGGTGCTGCAAGGCTATCAGGACCACATCCCTTGATGACAAAATATCTGAGCAGGTGCTGCCATGTGTCTTTTTAATTGGGGGAAAAAAAAAAATTATTGTTGCAGGGATGGTTTCAGAAACTGAGCCAACAGGAGCAGCATCCAAGCTGCTCTGCACATAAAGACCTTACAGAATGGTTAGGAAGCCAGAGAGAATGGAACATTTCTCTTATTTTCTTTACAGCTGAAAAAACATGAAAAATCACAGGAGTGCATTTATTGCCATATTTCTGTTCCAAAGTTTTGCCTTATTTAAAAAGAGAAGAAGAAGAAGACGTAAAATTGGCTTTGCCCACCTCATTCACTTCACCCACCCCCATTTCCTTCCCTCCCATTTCCTGAACCTGGCTGAGGTTTTTTAACTGAAAAACCCAGAGTCCAGCACAGAGGCTGAGAACACACAGAGGGACAATGAAGTGTTTGTTTGTAGAGATCACAGAGGAGCAGCCTGTAGGTTTACAGAGGAGAGGAGAAACCACTGTTTGATTCTGAAGCCTACAAGGGTATAGGATGCGCTCTCGTGATGCCCCTGCTTGGTGATGGGGTCTCCTCAGACCTCACCAAACACGGGTCTCAAGTGCTGGTGCCTGAAAATAATAATGCTGAGATAAGGCTAGATGGATGTGGCCACATGTTCTAGAAAAACTAAGGTCCATTCCCTGATGGAGAGTAAACTCAGGATGGAAAACCAGTTGAAGAAAGAGAATCGAAAGCTAAATAAACAGATGAGCACAACTCTTCCTCAGGAGCCTCTTTATATCCATAATTTTAGAGGAAATATTTTCTTTGAATATGCCTTTATGTCCAGGCAGATCTTCTAGGTAATGAGTGACATTTTATCAGCTGCCAGAAGCAAAATGTAAGCATACTAAAGGCTTTCCAAAACTGACAAAGAAGGAAGCTTAAAATGACCCATTTGCCCCTTCTTTAAAAAAAAAAAAAAATACAATTGCAACAAGGGTGATTAACATGGTCTGGAGAAAAGGCCACAAGAAAAACTGCAGATGGGACTCAAAATAGACTAGAACAGAAAATGCTTTCCAGCAAGCAAACCTCTTTGGCTGTGCTATTTTCCACTGTGCAGTCTGACTGTGTAGGTACTTCGTTGAACTTCCACTGTAGTGACTTTTCCTCTTCTTGCTCCCTCTACATTCTTCAGCCCTTTGAGAAGCTGGGGATGTGGCTGGAAGAGCAAGGGGTTAAACCTGTCTGCACATAGGTGCACACTTCCCTCCACACATTTAGATTCTCAATTAAACATATTTATATGAAGCCAATTTAGGACACTGCACACAACCTGATACAGAAGCACAGTCTTAGGAGTAAAATAGAGTGGCAATAAACTTCAGTGAAAGGGACAGCTGTTCTCCGGGGTGGGGAGCTCCTGAGCATACCAGCAATTCCCAACCCTGTCCTTTTCAGAAAGGCAAGATTTTTTTTTTCCTGAATTCTTCCTGTCCCAGGCTACATTGGAGAGGGCCTTGTTTCTGTGTTGGGCACTGGTTAGAGATGGGAGGATGTCCAGAATTTTTGTGGCAGTTTAGTTGGATTCTTGTTGCTCCAGACTGCTCAGTACCCCACACAGGGACAACCATCCTGATGCAGAGGCACAGCCGTGACCTTGTGTAACTCATCCTGCCTCCTCCTCTCTTCTCACCACAAAAGCTGCCTGCTCCAGCTGCTGTCTCAGAAAGTGCAAATAGAGTTTTGCAGGAGAGCTATCTGCAGGGTTGGGAGGTGTTTTTGTAGCCTGGACCTGGCAGAAAGCATAGTGTGTGTGATCATTGCTGCCTGTCTGGAAGGCTCTGTGCTGAAGAATTACTCCTCACAGTGCTCTCCACTAGAGCCTGGACAAACATCTCTTTTCAGCTCCTCCACAGTGGATCAACTTCTTTTCAGGGTGACTTCTACCAGAAGAGAAGGACCCTGAACTGAATTGGAGTTTGCCAGCAGTGATCTGGTCGTTCCTGTAGGGATGCAGGAGCTCACCTTTTCCTAGTAGCCAGAATACATCAATGATTTTCAAAGAAGTAATCAAAGGAGATTATGTCCAGAGGCCTGAGTTACTTATGACACAGAGTGAGGGCATTGACTGTATTTCTAATGTGTTTCTAAGGTCCACTTCTCTCCTTAGCCATTCAGCTACAGGGGGGCCAACCAGTAAGATTCTGAGCAGGGGATGTTCCTGCCACTGTTTAGCCTGCTCCAGACTGTACCATGCCTTCACTCAGTCTTGCAGCTCAGCCATTCATCTTTGAGCACTTTTCCTCTGTGCCAGATCCCATCTCAGTGAGCACGTACCGATAGTCCCACACACTGAACTGCACTTTGGGCACAGCCCACCCAGTCTGAACCTACATCCCTGTAAGAGACATCGTCCACACGTGAGCTGATCACCCTCCTCTGCCCTGACAGCCAGTCTTTTTAGATGTTGCTTTAGAATAATAGGAACAACCTCCCCAGTTCCCTTGTCTCCACCATCCGTGCTATCCATGCTCACACAGACCTCCCTCTTTACTCACTTGATTCCAGAACTGCTTCTTCAGGCAGCTGTTTACTCATTAGCATGTTCTTGGACATCCCACTAGAGACACCACAGAGCAGAAGTATTGCAGCATGGAACCACTGGTGTAACAAGGGGATGTTAATCAAAGGCATTCCCAGAGCAGTGAATCCCAACCAGAGCTGCGTGCAGACTCAGGGCTGGATCTCCTTGGCATGCTTCAGGGGAATGAAAAATGAAGATCAACATTGCAAACAGCACCCTGAGGAGTAGGTTGGGTTTCTTACTGGCAGGGACTCAACACTTTCGCAGAATACACCCAAAACATTGTTATTCTGATTTGTTAACCACTGCTCACAAGGAAAATCCATTTCCTCTAGGCTTCTGTGGGATAGGAGGAGGTTGAGATTTTTCCTCCATGGCTAAACCAAACTGTAAAGATACTGCTGGTCCCAGCTATTGTCATATAACGATGTTTCTCCTTGTGGAAGATCAGCATAAAACTTGAATAAAACTAAGAGTACACGAGCTTGTCTTAGCTTTTGGGACAAAGGAATTTTCTTCTGTTTAGGGCATTCTGTTCTGTGATGGCTACCGGGTGGGCAGATGAACCTGCTCTCTTCCTATCCACTGCCAATGTACACAGAAATATCAACGCAGAACAATACCAGTTTGCTGTAGCCACAGAGCCTGTCTTTCCAGCAGCCAACTCCCGTTGTATTTAAACATCTCTGTCTTCTTGCTCTAGGATGTTTCTATTCTTTAGTAGGTAACCCTAGTCTAAAGCTTCCTGCCTCTTTTGGCTGAGTTTATCTCATGACACTCAGGGCTATTCAGCTTACTTGGATTCTGGGAAAATGCAAGTCAGTGAAAGGTACCTCATCTAAGCAGTCAGGAGAAATAAGAGTTTTTATTTACTATTCAAACAGGTTTTTAACTAGTGGTTAGGAGAGTGTCCTCTACCCAAATCCCTTCTGCCCTGCAGGATCCACCCTGACAGAAACTTCATTACTTCCTTTTGTACTGGTTTCAGTGATCCATCACCCACTGTGCAGAATGTGGGCTTTGTTTCCCATTTGAGTTTACTCAGCATATGTCTCCCAGCTATTAGTTCTGGTCATGAATTTCTGCTAGATTAAAAAGCCTTTTAACACCAGAAGCCTCTGCTTGAAACAGTTTTTGTGCACAGCTGTCAACTTCTTCAAAAGAGTTTTTCTTTTTTCATTTGTTACCATAACTAAGCTCAAACTTCGTACTTTCTAGTCTTCCCCCATACAGCATTGTCTCCGGCCCTCAGATCCTTTCTAGTGGATATTTCTTCACCACCTTTTTCTGATATCTTCATGACAGCCCAGAGATGTGCCAAGTATTCCCATTGTTCACCTCTAATGCACAGAGAGGAATTCCTGTTTGGTTTACTGTTGGATAATAGCTCTCCTGAGTGATTTCTTTCTAGGACTCAGCATCCCATTGCCAGGCATGCATCTCTTGTACAATTTTATATTTGATTCTATTAAAATACAGTCTATATGGAAACCCATTGAATCTAATACCAACCCTGGTAGATGCCCACTAAAAATATTTCTCTCAAGGTCCCTCAGATGGATCCCATTAAGGACCCACCAGCCTGACTTCTGCTAAGCCATTTTAATGGATGTACTACTGACATTACACGTCTTCATGTCATAGAACCCTGAAAAATTCAAACCTCATCAAAATCTAATTACGTTGTGTTGCAGCCGTGCAGGCAGCTTTATCAAACAAGCTTAGAATCACACTAAATAATAAAAGGCTGGAAGCACCTGTTTTATACACAAGTGCCTTAATTAAGATTAGTATTACATCTATTCTTCAGTGCTTAATGAACTGAACTCTGTATCACATTTTCCATTATTTTGCCTGGAATTTATGTCAATCAAACCAGCACGTATTTATGAGTCTTATCATTGTGTGTCTTGGCTGACTGTGGACACACTGCTTCAGTACTTGGGACCTGCCCCAGTGCTCCAGCAGAGAATATGAACAAGCATCAGTGGGCCAGCAGCTCATTCAGCCAGCTCTTTAAGGACTCCTGGGTACAGCTGCTTGGCCAAACTGATTTCAGGCTGCTTGTCAGTAGCAGATGGTGATTCCAATTCCCCTTGCTTTACTGAGGGGCAGAAGGCATTTCACTGCCCCCCACAGTCCATCCTGTGGGCACAGCCCCCTCCCACTGACCCTGTGCTGGCTGCCAGACTCTTTGACCTCCTCTGCAGCTCTGCACTGCCCATCCCTGGAGGGAAATGGTGAAGTCAACTGTCATCTGCAGCTGAGGTTTGTAATGCATTGTTTGTGCAGACATCACCCCTCGCCAGAGAGACACCCAAACACATGTATAGCTCCCAGAGTTCTCCCTGAGGTTAGCACTTACCTTGAAATTTTGTTCCCATGCACAGCAGAAAATGGGATATTTCCATTTGATCCTGCTCAGCCCTACAGCTGCAAACCGAAGTCTCCACACTCCTCTGCCAATGTGTTCCATCCCTGTTCTCTCCTATTTTCTGCCAGAAGACCTGTCTCTATTCACTTAAGATAAGGTTTTGTGGTGTGTCAAATTCAAATGAATGAGTGCATGAAGGTCAGTTTTTTCATAAGTGAAAGGTTAATGCTGAACTGTACAGGATGGGGTTTATTTTTGACCTTTTCTTGTGCCAGTGAGGATATGTAATGGAGTTTTCTACAAGTCCAGTAGGCATATACCTGGAATGTTACCTGTCAGCTGAAGTCATCTGGAATCTTTCTAGATCACAGGAGTGAAACAGCCAGTATTTGGACCTCAAAGGAAGCACCAGTGATTCAGTAGGTGTGGTCCTTCCTTCTGAGTCAGGACTGAAATGTGATGCCTAACTGTGCTGGGTTGCCAGAGGACCTGGTTTTTATTTGAAATATTGAAACCAACTTCAGTCTTTGTGGTGATTTAACATGGCATGATATTATACTGGATGGTAATCCAGTTAGGATTAAATTAGCTGGCCTCCCTATATTGCTTCTGTCACTCAATGCCAGCAGGATGTTTTTTCTTTTCCTGAAGCCTTCAGAAGAAGCAGGTTGCTCTGACTAATTGAGGGATCCCAAGAAGATATTTTTAAGGTGGATTTAAGATGCCCAGAACTGTATCCTGTGGATTTCTTATATTAGTTCTGGATCAATTTGCACTTGAGGATATGCCGACTCTCAGTACAGGAGTGTTGGATGAAAGAGTTGTAACATTTGACTTTTCCACCATGCAGAGGGCAAACTTGCCTTCTGAGCATTTTAAGGAATACAAAATTCTTCCAACCATCTGGCCTGATAGCCAGTGCTGGCTTGATTTGGAATGCCCAGTGAGGGGCAGCTCCTGTTCTGAGACAAAAGCTTAGTGGATGTGATGGTCCCTCTTGAGTAAATACTCAACAGGTGTGTGAAGACCTGTTGTAAAATTGTCTTTATGCTCTATAGGTTAGACAAGAATCACAAAAGAGTGGGAAACCAATATTTTAAGTGATGTATAATAACACCTCAGACTGTTGTACATAGCAGAGCATCTCATTTATTTGTCTCATGGACTGATTTCCCAAAGCAAGCAGGACTTTGAGGCAGAATTCTTCCCCAAGGACAGGCTTTCCCTCCAGGTGTGAGGGGTGTAGGAGGCTTTAGGGGCAGCTGAAAGCATTGCACTGCCCCGCAGCAGCATCCACAGCACTCAGCTCCCTGTGATCATACACAAATCCTTTCTCCCTGTGTTGTTTCTTGCAGGTAAATTATGACCACTTTACTATTAGTGTTTGTGTGTTTGCAAGTCATCACCGCAGCCGACTCTGTGGAGCTCTCAGGTATGTGTCCAGGGCATGGCAAAGCAGGACTGAGCCATGTGCTGCACTCTGGTCCCATCCCCAAGGGCAGGCAGCCCCCAGAAATAAATGTGCCCAAGATTTGTGCTGTGCACACACTAGGCTCCTCTGTTTGGATGGCTGCTGTGCCACAGCCTCTCACTGCTGTGGTGCTTGGGAAGCCAGAGAGATAGCTGCAGATTTGTGGGGAAACTGAGAGTTTGTCAGCATTTCCCTTTTGAAACGTTACAGGTGTGATCTCGTAGCGTGGGCAGCAGCTTTGCTGCAGCAGAGCCCTTCGTTCCCTTCATTCCCATACCCAGCACTGGTCCAAATCTCAAAAGCAGCCATTGCCATAACTTCCCTGTCTAGGCTACACCAAAAAGCTCGTGTCTGAATATGTGGGTACAGGTTTGCACGGCAGATATAGGCACTGGATCACATGGAAACATGGGATGTTTTGTACAACATGTGTTACTGATGTAACCATTGCTCTGTTTGGGAACTGGCAGACAGTAGTGATGGCCTGGAAGTCAAGATACCTGAGCAGTCTCCCCTGCGTGTTATCCTGGGAAGCTCCCTGAACATCCCATGCTACTTCAACATCCCAGAGGAGCAGGACCCCAGTGTCATGCTGACTCCACGGATCAAATGGAGCAAGCTCTCCAACGGCACCGAAGTTGTCCTGCTGGTGGCCACGGGCGGGAAGATCCGGCTCAACAGCGAGTACAGGGAGGTGATTTCCCTGCCCAACTACCCTGTGATCCCAACTGATGCCACGCTGGAGATCAAGGCCCTGAGATCCAACCACACCGGGATTTACCGCTGCGAAGTGATGTATGGCATTGAGGACAGACAAGACACGATAGAGGTCCTAGTGAAAGGTGGGGTCCTGCCCTTGCTCTTTTCTCTCAGCGTCTTGCTGCTTGGCCTGGGCAGAAGGGAGGAGGAGGCACACAGGCAGAGAATGCAGTGTTCTCTTCATAGGAATAAGCCCTTTCTCTCAGGTCACAGATAAGGTAATGGGTGGGTAAGCAGAAGCCACGGGCTAGGATTTATTTTAGCAGGCTAGGACCAGACTAAACAAACCAGTAAAATGACTCACGGCAGAATACGGCAAGAAAATTACTCTTCTGGCAGAAGGTGAGTTACAGAGACAGCAAGACGACATCCTTGGCAGGAGGTGGTACTGGACACACTGGGCTATTGCTCAAGCAGGTAAAGCTGGAACATGGCCCTTACCAGACCTTTCATTTTTTCCAAACATTTTAGGAGATGGGATGCCCTCATCTGGAGAACTGGGCAGTTCTGGAAAAACTTCCATTGCCATATTGCAAAGCCTGTCCTAGTAAAAGGTGGAAAAAATAACAAAAATTTTGTACAATCCTTCTCTTTTCTTGTGGTTTTTGCTTTCTGTATAAGACAGGGAGACAGCTTCCGCCACAGGACTGTACAGGATGAGGTTTAATTTTGCCTTTTTCTTGTGCCTTCTCTGGAAGGCTGGTTATCGTGAGTGATGTCCATTGTCTTTTCCAGGCATCGTATTCCACTACAGAGCAATCTCCACAAGGTACACCCTGAACTTTGAAAAGGCAAAGCAGGCCTGTATCCAGAATAGTGCTGTCATTGCTACCCCCGAGCAGCTGCAGGCTGCCTACGAGGATGGGTACGAGCAGTGTGATGCTGGCTGGCTGGCTGACCAGACTGTCAGGTGAGAAGCCACACAGGGGAAGGGAAAGCCACAACTGGGCAGGGCTCTGCAGCTCCCTCCCAGCCTTCTGTGGCTGCCAGAGTCCTGTCCCCCACTCCTTATCCACAATCTCTCCTTCAGGTACCCCATCCACTGGCCCCGGGAGCGCTGCTATGGCGACAAGGATGAATTTCCAGGAGTGAGGACCTATGGTGTCCGTGAGCCAGATGAAACCTATGATGTTTACTGCTATGCAGAGCAAATGCAAGGTGATTTGGGGGTTTTATTGTTACTAGACACAGAAGCAGCCAAAGCCCTGACCATGCCTAGACTGGACAACAGCAAATAGACAAAAGACAGGTTAAAGCTGCAAAAGCACATACCCTGGCCAGCCCAGATGTTCTCTTCAGCCTTTTTATTAGACCTTGGACAATTTTAATGTCAAATGACTAATGCAGCACAGAGGGTGGAGTCTGTCTAACTTCCACCAGAGTCCAGGCCATCCTGCCTGGTCGGCCATTTGAGCGTGTGACATTCATGTTCATGACAGGGATCCATTGAAATATTCCACACAACAGAACTGCAATTATCCTTTATCTCCCCCTTACCCTGTGGCTCCAGCTGGTGTGGTGTGTTTTGCTCAAATCTGCATTTGGTCTGTAAGACTCTCTTTAAAAAGTCAACAACATGGGCTTGCATTTCAGCTCTAATACACAGAAGTCTTCATCTCATCCAAACTCTTAGGAGTGGGAAGGAGACAGGAAGGGAATTGGGATCAAAACCCACAGGTAATCCCAGTGCTAATGGATGGTGTGATTGCAGGCAAGGTCTTCTATGTCACTGCCCCGGAGAAGTTCACCTTCCAAGAGGCTTTTGACAAGTGCCGCAGCGTGGGAGCGCGCCTGGCCACCACGGGAGAGCTGTACCTGGCCTGGAAGGACGGCATGGACATGTGCAGCGCGGGCTGGCTGGCCGACCGCAGCGTGCGCTACCCCATCTCCAGGGCACGGCCCAACTGTGGGGGCAACCTGGTGGGCGTGAGGACGGTGTACCTGTACGTCAACCAGACGGGGTACCCGCACCCCGACTCTCGCTACGACGCCATCTGCTACAGCGGTGAGTGCCTCGGGTGAGGGGCGCTTTGCTCACCAGCAAAGAGGGGCTCTCTGGCCAGACACAGCCTCTTGCTTCTTTGTTGTTTGTCACAATGGGACATGAAATGAAGATGCTTGGCTCCAGTCAGCAGGCAGTAGAAATCAGAAGAGTTTATTTACAATTCATCCAGCCCTTTTATAACATGCTGCGCTAAGAAGGCACGTTATTGCTTCCATAGGGCTGACACCTCTCCCATTGGCTAAGTAACAAAAATAGCCAACAACACTTGTTGGTATGGGAAAGGAATATTCTTTACACAAGGTTGTTTTGGGAAAAAGAAAACTGTTGAAAAGTTTCCCTTGGGAAGAGCTAGCTCTTCTCAAGCTCAGAAAATATCGAGCCCGCAGGTGAGTGCCTCGCACATGGGGCACTTTGCACACCAGCAAAGAGGAGCTCCCTGACCAGACACTACCTCTTGCTTTTTGTTGTTGGGAGTTTTATTTTAAATAAAAGAGAGGGGAGAAAGCAGGTTTGGCAAAGGAGTAAGACCTCTGCTCGTGTTGAGGTAGAAAGCAGATCCAGAAAGGATACTTGACCTGTACATGGGGGGCTCTTTGGAGGTGGGTGTAACACAGTCCACGTTTCTCCAGTCATCCCACACCCTCCTGCTTTTAAAGCTCTCCTGGAGACACGAAGCAGAGCTCAGGTGCTTCATATATAGGACTTTGAATGCTGGAGAAGGAAGTGAAGGAGAAAGAGAGCAGGCCTGACCCTGAAGATGTGTGTAGTGATGAGATGTCATGTGGTACAGATGCGTGACTGAGTATCTGTGCTGGGATAAATCTGAGACTGATGCAGTCTTTGGGAATAGTGGATTAAAATTGCACCCAGGAAGTGAAGAGCATCCCAGCTGCTCCCCTTTTCTTCTGCAGGGAAACTGCACACTTCTCCCTGCAGCAAGAAAAGGGGGAAACACAGAGATATATAGTCTATTCAGGGCAATCGGAGGCAAACATTCAAATAGGACTGTCAGGGTTAAAAAAAATAGCAATATTTTAAAATATGTGTTGAAACCCTTCTGATCAGATCTGTTGTGCCAGATACATCTCCCAGACCCGTGGAGAGACCCAGTTATGTGGCCTAGCTAAAGATTGGTCCACCAAGCTACAGCCTTCTGGTTATCTCAGGGTTTGCCTCTGAAACTGCTGCATATAGTCAGTCCTTGTCTGAGCATCTTTATAGAAATCTGTTAATTCCCTGAGATCTGAAAGGTACTGGCTAAAATGAACTAGCACTAAAATGAAATTGGAAATCGAGCAGGGAAAGCACTATTAGAGGAAAACCCAGGCATTGTCTCATATTTTTTCCCTCCCCAACTAAGACCTGCCTTGCTGCACACCCAAGATGTGTTCCATCCCCTCCTTACCTGCCCTAAAGGTGCTGTTTCATGCTGCTCTGCAAACCACTGTCCCTGTCCTTGAGTTACTCAGTGCCATGTTAAGCACGTTCTCCTAGACCCAAGGGATGTGACTTGAGCAGGAAAGTGATTTGGAAAGGGAAAGGTGGGAGCTGTTTGAATGTGTTTGGTACAGCAAGTGGCCTTGGCTGTCCTGGCAGTGGGTTAGGATGCTAATATGGGATGAGCTCTAGAGTCATCACCTGGGCAGAGCAGAAGGAGATCGTGATCCTGCTGAGGTTTCACGCACCGAGTGTGAGGTTCCAGTTGTCTTTCTCCCACGGCTCAAGACAAGTCTGCCCTGTAGGTTATCCAAGCTCCCCGACTTCCCTCTGTCCACCTTAACTTCCTTGCAGCAGGCACTAGAGGTCAGTACAGACTTGGATATGGGCAAGGTGTTCCCGGGAAGGAGAACTGGAAGGCCCGCGGGCAGTGTCCACGCTGACAAACCAGATTTGGAGCATGAGGTGGCTCAGTGCTTCGTGACCATGCCCTGCGTGCTGAGGGGTTGTACAGAGCCACAGTGGAGGAAGGAAAACCATGTCTTTTACCAAACTGTCACGATTTCCCTAGTCCTCTCAGAGCCAGAGATACCCAGCTGCTTCTTGGAGGCAGCACCAGGGCAGTTCACCTCATCAGACTGGCATTATCCTCTCTGATTGCTGCTTTGTGTCCTGATGCAGAGGACGACATGGAGAGCCTGATCCCAGGGCAGTTCATCGACGAGTTAGGGAGCGAGCTGGGCAGCGCTTTCACTGTTCAGACTGTCACCCAGACCGAGGTGGAGCTGCCTCTGTCACACAACGCCACGGAGGAGGAAGCCCGCGGCAGCATCGCCACCCTGGAGCCCATTGAGCTCACCCCCAGCGCCACCAGGATGTACGAGGGCTTCACTGCCCTGCCCGAGCTCTTCGCCACCACTGTCACCCTGGAGACAGCTGCCACAGAGGAGGAAAATGTGACCAGGGAGGATGCCACAGCGCTGTGGACTGTACCTGAAGAAGCCACCACCATAGATTTAGGCACTGCCCTCACCACCATAGCCTTAGGCACTGCTAGTACCACCAAAACAGCAGAGGTTAGCTCTGTGGAAGAGGTCACGGGGGTGACTGCCACACCGGGACTGGAGTCTGCCTTGCCATTCACAGTGCAAGATGAGCTTGTGCGAGTGACAGATGCCCCTGGTGCTGGTCACCTTCCCGAGCAGCCCATCTCCCCCACAGGTAAGTCATCAGGACCCCAAGAAGCCTGAAGGTCAGTTCATTCTAGAGGTTACCATTCAGCTGAAAACAGCCTGAGTTTCTGTCATCACAGAGGGCATCCAGGTCCCTGGAGGTTCACAGGCCTGTTTGGGGTCAGGGACAGGCTGAGCACCTCCATCACAGTAGGGCAGGAGGGGGGAGGACAAGGCTGTGGGCCACCACATCATGTGCTGACCAGGGCTCATACTTGGGCTGCAGTGGTCACACTCTGCTCTCCCATATCCATCTGACTCCAGAGAAGAGGAAAGTCAAGGCAAGAAGACCTTAGAGAAGGGCTAAAGAACTCCCCAGAACATCACCCTCAGTGGCAGCAGGGCTCCATGAACGAGGCATTTCCAGCAAAAAGGGTTTGAGAGGGCCTGGTCCTTGCACTGGTTTTTGGAAGACCATTTCTGGTCACACATCTCAGTGCAGGGGTGTCCTGTACCTGCTGTCTCACCACAGCTTCTCTTCCCCCAGGTGTGGTGTTTCACTACCGTGCAGCCACCAGCAGATATGCCTTCTCCTTTGTCCAAGCCCAGAAGGCCTGCCTGGAGAACAGTGCTGTGATTGCCACCCCCCAGCAGCTCCAGGCTGCCTACGAGGCTGGCTTCGACCAGTGTGATGCTGGCTGGCTGCGGGACCAGACAGTCAGGTAAACTTACACTGACCTGGGGAAGACACCCTTCAAAATGACTATTCAGCCATGAAATTGAGGTTTCACTCTGATTTCTCCTGCTGCTCTCCTCATCAACATCGAAAGCTTTGCTGGCCCAAAATTTTCTCCAGGCCATGATATTCAGTGGCCAATAGACATGCTCTTGTCCACTTCTTTTCCACATTTCCTAACTTGTGTATACATCTTGCACCAGGGAGCCTTCCTGGTGTGGAGGAAGAGTAGCAGGGAATTTCTGTTTATTGCCTTGAGCTGTAAGTGGACTTGTCTCCAAGTCACACTGGGGGCTCAAACAGTGAAGAGTTCATGTCCCACTCCCAAGCACATGGAGGTCCTTCAGTCCTGGCTACATAAGGCTGACCTTGGATTACCTCCTCTCTTCCTTTTTTTGGTAGGTATCCCATTGTGAATCCCCGAAATAACTGCATAGGAGACAAAGAGAACACTCCAGGTGTGCGGTCATATGGCATGCGCCCAGCCTCGGAGTCCTACGATGTGTACTGCTACATCGACAGGCTCAAGGGTACATCTTCCCCTGTCCCCTGGGCACTGCTGTGGAGCAAAAATGTGCTCCACACCTCCAGCTCTGTCTGCAGATTGCAGGGATTCACGCGTGTTTTCCCTCCCATCGCTCAGGTGATGTGTTCTTCGCAACCCAGCCAGAGCAGTTCACCTTCCCGGAAGCCCAGCAGTACTGCGAGAGCCAGAACGCCACGCTGGCCTCTGTGGGCCAGCTGCACGCTGCCTGGAAGCAGGGCCTGGACAGGTGCTACGCGGGCTGGCTGGCTGACGGCAGCCTGCGCTACCCCATCGTCAGCCCCCGCCCCGCCTGCGGGGGCGACGCGCCGGGCGTCAGGACCGTGTACCAGCACCACAACCAGACCGGCTTCCCCGACCCGCTGTCCCGGCACCACGCCTTCTGCTTCAGAGGTACCCTCCCGGCCCTGCGGGGAGCAGAAACCTGTCTCCTGGGGGAAAGGGATTTCAAAAGGGAGGCTGGGCATGTTGAGGTGTTGGTTTGAATGAAGCACTTCACCAGCGTCTTATATTGTGAATTTTTGGAAACTCTCTCCAATGCCTTTTTGTTCCAGCTCTGCCTCCTGTGGAGGAGGAGGGGGTCACCCCATTCTTTGAAGATGTGCTGGCAACACAAGTGATCCCTGGAGTGGAGGGGGTGCCCTCTGGGGAGGAGGTGACTATGGAGATGGAGTCTGCCACTCAGCCTGAGAATCAGACAGCCTGGGGTACAGAGGTCTTTCCAACCGATGTGTCACTGCTCTCAGGTGGGTTCAGAGCTTCTTTGTAGCCTGTGTCATGCTGGGCTGGTGTTGTAGGGTTGAGACCATCACAAACTATAAATAATTGTCCCAACTCCTTCTCTTTGTTGCTTTTCTTTTCCAGTAAGTCCATCTGCTTTTCCTCCAGCTACCATAGTACCAGAGGAAACAAGTACCAATGCTTCTGTCAGTGAAGTGTCTGGGGAGGTGACAGAATCTGGAGAGCATCAAGTCAGTGGTGAGCCTTCGGCATCCGGGTGGGTACCTGGAGTTCCAGATACAAGTGGAGAACCAGCTTCTGGAGTTTTTGAACTTAGTGGAGACCACTCAGGGATCGGAGAGAGCGGATTACCATCAGTAGACCTGCATGCCAGTGGCTTCCCACCTGGAGAAAGTGGGCTGCCCTCAGGAGACCTGAGTGGTGTGTCTTCTGGCATTGTTGATATCAGTGGCCTGCCCTCTGCAGAGGAGGGGATATCAGTGTCTATTTCAAGGATACCAGAAATTAGAGGGATGCCATCTGAAGTGGAAAGCAGTGGGCTGCCTTTTGGAGTGAGCGGAGAAACCTCTGGCACTGAGCCAATCAGTGGCGTGTCATCTGGAGAGGAAAGTGGACTCGCCTCTGGTTTTCCGACTATCTCTCTTGTGAATACCACATTAGTGGAAGTCGTGACAACAGAAGCAGAACGGCGAGAGGAGGGAAAAGGGTCCATCGGAGTCAGTGGTGAAGGAGATCTGTCAGGGCTCCCATCCTCTGAGTGGGACAGCAGTGGTGGAACCCAAGACTTACCCTCAGGGGCTGACCCCAGTGGGGAGCCCTCTGGGGAACCCAAGATCAGTGGGCTGCCCTCGGCAGGGTCTGAGCTGAGTGGGCTCTCCTCAGGACTGGATGCCAGTGGAGAAATATCTGGAACACATGAGATCAGTGGCCTGGTGGACCAAAGTGGCCTTACCTCTGGTATTGATGGAAGCAGTGAGGCCTCTGCCACTCCCTTTGTAGATGCCATGCTGGAGAAAGTGACAACAACCCCGCCAATTACAGGAGCAGAAGCAAAAGAGACTTTGGAAACCAGTGGATTGCCTTCAGGAGATGAAGATGGATCAGGCATGGTATCTGGGAATTTAGACATCAGTGGTGAGCCTTCCAGGCATGTAGACTTCATTGGGAGTGTTTCTGGAGTGCCGGAGATGAGCGGATACCCGAGTGGAGTGACAGACAGCAGCGGAGACATCTCTGGAGCTGATGTCACCAGTGGTCTGCTGTCTGGAGAGGAAAGTGGACTCACCTCTGGCTTTCCCACGGTGTCTCTTGTGGATACCACTTTGGTGGAAGTTGTAACACAGACCTCAGTGGCACAAGAAGTGGGAGAAGGACCATCTGGGATGATAGAAATCAGTGGATTTACTTCTGGAGACAGAGGACTATCGGGAGAAGGGTCTGGAGCGGTGGAGGCTAGTGGATTTCCTTCAGGGGCAGGAGACTTGACTGAAGAGCCATCTGGAATGCCATACATCAGTGGAGACTTTTCTGGAGCCACAGATCTAAGTGGACAGTCTTCAACAGTGACTGATATCAGTGGAGAGGCCTCAGGGCTTCCAGGAATCACTTTAGTCACTTCTGATTTAGTAGAAATGGTGACAAGACCAACAGTATCACAGGAACTGGGTGGGGGAACTGTCACATTTCCCTACAGCTTGGGGCCTAGTGGTGAAGGCTCTGCATCTGGTGAACTAAGTGGGGAAACATCTGCACTGCCAGAAAATGCTCTAGAAACATCAACAGCTTATGAAATCAGTGGTGAAACATCTGCATTTCCTGAAACAGGTATAGAAACATCCACAATTCATGAAATCAGTGCAGAGATATCTGCATTTCCCGAATTTAACACAGAAACATCAACAATTCAAGAAATCAGTGGGGAAACCTCTGCGTTTCCTGAAATTTTCACAGAAACGTCCACAGGTCAGGAAGCCAGGGGCGAAACATCTGGGTATCCTGAGATTATCGTAGAGGCATCCACAGGTGAAGAAGCAAGTGGTGAAGCCTCTGCATTTCCTGAAAGTAGCACAGAAACATCCACGCTAGAAGAAATCAGTGGGGAAACATCTGCATTTCCTGAAATTAGAATAGAAACATCCACGAGTCAAGACATCAGTGGGGAAACGTCTGCGTTTCCTGAAATTAGAATAGAAACATCCACAAGTCAAGACATCAGTGGGGAAACGTCTGCGTTTCCTGAAATTAGAATAGAAACATTCACAAGCCAGGAATCCAGGGGTGAAATATCTGGCTATCCTGAAATTAGCATAGAAACTTTGACAGTCCACGAAACCAGTGGAGAAACATCTGCCTTTCCTGAAATCAGCATAGAAACTTCAACAGTGCGTGAAATTAGTGGAGAAAGTTCTGCATTTCCTGAAATTAGAATAGAAGCATACACAAATCAAGAAGCCAGGGGTGAAACATCTGCCTACCCAGAAATTAGCATAGAAACTTCAACAGTCCATGAAACCAGTGGGGAAACTTCTGCATTTCCTGAAATCAGCATAGAAACTTCGACGGTCCATGAAATCAGTGGGGAATTGCCCTCCTTTCCTCAAATTAGCATAGAAACTTCGACAATCCATGAAACCAGTGGTGAAATATCTGTATTTCCTGAAATTAGAATAGAAACATCCACAGGTGAAGAAGCTCGAGGTGAAACATCTGCTTTTCCTGAGATTAGCATAGAAACTTCTACAGTCCATGATACCAGTGGGGAGACATCTGCATTCCCTGAGTTTAGCATAGAAACACCAACAAGTCAAGAAGCCAGGAGTGAAATATCTGCCTATCCTGAAATTTTCATAGAAACATCCACAGTTCAAGAAGTCAATGGAGAAACTTCTGCATTTCCTGAAATTAGAATAGGAACACCCACAAGTCAAGAAGCCCGAGGTGAGACATTTCCTGAGATCAGCACAGAAGCATCCACAGTCCATGAAACCAGTGGGGAAGTCTCTGCATTGCCTGCTGCCAGCATCAAAACAGCTGCCACGTCTTTGGCCAGCGGGGAGCCCTTTGGTACCCCTGAGGAGAAGGAGATTCCTGACACAATATCTGGAGCTGTGACACACTCTATCACAGGCATTTCAGGGGAAACCTCTGTCCCAGACATTGTAATTAGTACCAGGACTCCAGATGTTGAACCAACACAGGGACTCGGGAACCCTGAAGAGGCTCAGCTTGAAATGGAGCCTTCCCCTCCTGTGGTGTCAGAACAAGAGACAGAGACAGCTGTTGCTCCAGACAATTCCCATCTGCTGGCCACCACCACTGCTGCCCTGCCCCAAGTCTCACAAGAAGCAATTGACGCATTAGGACCCACTACAGAAGGTAATGTGTCTCGTATGGAAGGGAAAGCTTTGTGGAAGGGAAGGAGGGGGCATAGCTGTCACTTTTTTTGGTTTTTTTATACAGCAGAGAACATAAACACGGAAGCAGACTTGGGCAGAACGTTATTCTGATGGAAAGCCATAAATATGAGATTTTCCACATGTCATGATCACAGAATCATAGAATTGTTTAAGTTGAAAAAGACTTTTATGATCATTAACCCAGCACTGCCGAGTCCACCACTAACCCATGTCCCTCGGTGACACCTTTACATGTCTTTTAAATCCCTCCAGGGATGGTGACTCAACCTTTTCCCTGGGCAGCCTGTTCCAATGTTCCACGGGGTGGCTCCACCTGCCAGTTTTCCACCCTGCATGCAGCTGAGAAGCTGGAGAAGATGGGCTGCTAGTCTCAGTCCTGTTTCTCTTTCTGTGGTGAGCTGACTTGCTGCCTACAGCCCCAAGTATTGCTCAGCATGTGGCCACCCTCTGGACTGTAGCTGCTCTCTGCAGCTACAATGGGATAAACGCGTGAGATAATGCTCAGAGCATCACTAGCTTTTGTCAGCTCTGTTGATAAACGCTCTTCCCTCCACCCTGCCTTTTTAGTGGTTTAGTGCTCTTTGTTTGGGCCCCCTTGCTGCCACGTACAAACAGACGCGATATTTAACCCTGATTAACCATTTATGGTGAAAACACTCTCCTGGCATTCTGATGAGCATTTCCTGTGAAGAGTTCACATGCTGTGAAAGCATTAGTGCACTGCAGTGAAAAAAAAAAAAAAAAAAAAAAAAAAAAAAAAAAAAAAAAAAAACCAAGATGAAAGACGTGCCTCTTGGCCGAGGGAGATGTCCAGTCCTGGTAACACAGGATGTCCTGCAGCATCCCTGGACACAGCTTGGTTTCCTTTTGCTGCCATCAGGAGTTGGCACCTGGGGACAAGCCACATTGGAAAGCCATCACTGCTTGTGCTGTTGTATGAATGTCCTGCATGTGCTCAGTTTTCAAAGGACCACATGTTCATGTAGGGCCACACATTCCTTAAGCGAGGTACAAAATGTATGTGCAAAGAGGTTTACTCACTTCCTTCTGGCAAAAGTGTCATATATTCTACTCCTTCCCACATTACCTCCTAAACTGCTTCTTTTGGGTCAACTTCCACCGTTCAGCATGGCTAGCTCTGGACTCAGTAAGGGTCTGTAAGTGCAGGGCTTTGTGAAGCACAGCCTGGTTTCTAACGTCATTTCCATCCCCAAAGTGTTTCCAGTGAGTCACTGCACCTCCCTCTGCTCTCTCCGTCTGAGAGCACAGGTAATCACAAACCTTTGTCCTGCTCACAGCACATCTGTGCTGGGTGAGGCAGATCAGCAGGGTCATTCCCACAGCTCCAGCCCGGCACAGCACCCAGGGCTTGCCAGGGTGCTACAGGATTTATGGACCCAAAAACCCTTCTTGCAAGAGCAGGCTCTGCTTTTGAGCCATGCCCACTGCCACGTCCAAGTCCAGAGACAAAAATAAGCCAGCAAAGGCAGCATTGAGGGGGAGGAAGGAAGCCAGTGAGGCTCAGTAAAAATAATAGTAAAATTAAAAAAAATTAAAAATTATTGGCCCCAAAATAAGGATTTTATTCCACTGCTTTTTCTTTTTAAAAATTAACCACAAGGCAATTGCCAGATTCCTCAGACCATTTGTTAGCCAACATTTTTGTGAAGTATTTTGAAAGAAAACCATGTGTTCAGCAGCTCATGTGTGAAGAATCTTGACAAATGTTCTGAAACTGGAATATGTGTATTTGTAAGTCACAGAGAGGACAGTGTAGCAGCTGGGGTTTCTTAGCAGGAGACAGCAAGAGGTAAGCAACCACTGCATGAAGTTTAATCGTACTTTATAAATTACAAATGGGCTTGAACACATGTGTATGGCTGGTACTCCCACCGGGGAAGATATTCTAGGGTAAAAACTTCTCTTTTTTATTTGTGAACTTTACTACAATGTCCCTGTAGAGTTAAATGCAGTCCTGGTCAGGGTATTCCTGGAAGGAAGCTTATCCAGGTGGCAAAAAAGTTTGTTGACCATGAACTTAGAACACCCCTAACGCAAGGCAAGCCTCTTCTAGAGAATTACAGAAAAGAGATGACAAAAGAAGAAAAAAGAAAAAAAAAAAAGAAAAAAGAAAAAAAATAAAAAAGAAAAATACAAAAAAGAAAGAAAAGGAATCCTAGGTTTCCTGTTTTGGGCTGTTACTTTTTACAGAGCTCTGGGGACTGTGTACATGGAAAGTCTACAAGGAAGAACCGTAGGCTGGATCCCAAAATGCCGTTTCCCATGTCATGGCTGCCTTTTCACTTGAAGCTTCCCAGTCTTGAAATTTAACTCTTGCAAAAAAAACAAAAATCAGCTCCCATATTTATGCCTCGTGCTGTGCCCAGGGTTTGTAGGGTGCAATGGGTGCCCAGGCAGTGCAGTGGATTTTGACTGACTTTAAAGAACGGGTCAAGCTGGTTCAGCTTTACAGGAACTTAGAGTGAGGAACAGGAAGAAATGTGGATTTTGCCATCTGGCCCTGTTGTTGGAGGGTTCCAGTTAGATCCAGCAGTCTATTTAGTGGGATGATTTAAGAAGAATGATATTATTCTGCTCTGCTGGAGCCTAAAAAGTATCTCTAAAAGCCAGAGCCAGAGGACCAAAGATTAACACTTGGAGTGCCAGTATGTTTTAGCTTTTAACCAAGTTTGAGGCTGTGCATGTACATGTCTTTAGTCAGCATTTGATTCCTTCATGAGGACAGGAACCCCACAAGCTGAAGGAATTGTCCATAGTCTTGGCTTCCTCACCCAGGGTTTTGCCAACTCAGCGGGTCTTTTTGCTTCTGGTAGCATTTGAAGACAAATAATTATTAGCTGAAAATACATGCTGGCACTTCAGTGAAGGGCTGCGGTTTGGAGCTCTCAGACCAGGCAATGACTTAAAAACTTCACTCCAATTGTGGGGGGAAAGAGAAATGTGCTGAAATGGCATCTTTTTTATGTTAAGTTTGGCTTGTCTCTGGTGAAACAAGTCCATGAAGTCTGTTGCCTATGGCCCCACACAGCAGAAGGTTAGAATACAAATGAGGAAAGGTCTTAATGGGCTTTCCTCATACTTCACAACCTGAAAGTCCAAGGGATTGAGTTTTGTTTGTCCAGAGAAAATCATCTAGAAGAAAAATCCAGAAAACATTCACCTAATTCAGAATGTTTCACCAATGTGGAACGCAAATTTTGCTCTCAAGAAGGAGATGGAGGTCCCAATCCTGGCTGAGAGGCACAGACCCTTTGTGGCTAAACAGAGGATTTGATGTCTCCTGGGCACACTGTCTGCTTTGCATCGGAAGTTAATTTGCTTAAACAAAACCTTCCTCTGCAGAGGTAACCTAAAGCCTTGGACTAGTGTTATTTACACATCCATTTGCTTTTACACATATCATCTTGGAGACAAAGATATCCGAATTTCCTGAGCGCTTCTTCCATGAGAGAGTTGGACAATTTGAAGGTTCCAGCAGATCAACAGGTCCTCCTGGAAACTTGATGGTCTCTACTAAAATAGAGTGTTTTAAAGGCTGCAGCAATGCCTGCCCCTTCTGCTGCATGGAGACTTTGGTTCAATTATTGTAATTAATTATTTTAATTACTTAATTGCTCATTGTGAGTCAGTAGCTGGCTATGTGATGTTCAATACTAGCATTTAACTTAAAATGTGAGAGAACTGGTTTCCCCAACTCCTCCTATTCTTTTCTTCTGGAGTCACCCTACAATTGCTCTAGTATTTTTCTTTGATGTTTGAGCTATCAGATAAGTAGTTCAAACTTCCCAGCAGATTCTGAAAAGCAAATTTAATTTGTACCTGGATTTTTTTTTTTCCCAGTCTCTAGGAGATAATTATCTAGTTGGTCTCTGATTCCCTGTTTGGATCATTGCACTTACAAGGAGTTCTATAAAGAAAGGGTGAGGGGCACAACAGGCACTGTTGGCATCCTGAATAATGCCTTGCCCTTCTCTCTGGCCTTTTCTGCTCTGTAGAACAAAAACAGGAGGATATAGAAATATCATAGAATATATGAATAAACCTGTTGCAGCTTCAGGGAAACTACAATTTGTTCAGGGTTTGAGTGATAACATCCTCTCTGTTCACCAGCTGCTCCTCCTTAGTAGATGTTTTAAGTACAAAGCTGGCCTTGTTTAATGGATATTCTTGCTCATCTTCCGTATAGGCAGCCATGGAGAGAAATGCACAGACTGCACTGTTTTAGGAAATGGTAGCATTGTTTCTGGTATTGTTGTCTCAGCTTGAGATGAAGAATTTTAAAAACATTTCCTTCTCACCACTGACACTGCATGCTCACTTTTACATGAGCCTTCTGAGTAAAACCAGGGCAAATCTATTTTTCTTTCATTTCTTCCAGGTTTCTCTTTCCAGTTTCCATGATCTAGTACAAGATTTTTTTCAAAGGCATTGGGAGAATCATAGAATCAGAAAATGGTTAGGGTTGGAAAGGACCTTAAAGATGATCCAACTCGAACCTCCCCCTACCATGGGCAGCGATGACAAGAATACTTCTCTTGTTTTCAGTTGCACCAAAAGAAAATTATTCTGACTAAATAGTGTGTATCTGGCAATGGAGAAAAAAGTCTTGGGAAGAAAATGGTGAAACAAATCCAAACTTTGTGTTGCAGCTGTGTAACTCCCCTTGCTTTCTCCAGCCAACAGTTTACATCTTCCAGATGCAAGACCTGCTTTGCATTGGCCATTTTGTTTTAATTGGTTTATTTTTTAAAAGGGTATCTAAAATTTAGACCTTGGGTCCTGTTAGTAGCAAAAAATAGAAACTGTTGTGACAGTAGAATTGAGGAATTTTTGCAACTTCTGGGCAATATTAAGTGCAGTATGAATCCTCTTTAGAAGAATTGCTAATTCTGCATTATCCTCAGGAACTGAGTTAATAACATGTTCTAACTGGGTTTCCTATTCCTGGCACCGCGAGGCATTTTCTCCCCGTCTTTGTTTTACAGCTGCAGCTCTTGAAAGCGAGGGCTGCCTCCCTTCTGCATTCCTCGACTATCGCTGTCCTTTGTTAGCTCGGGGTAATAATAGCAGTGGTCTTGTCTCCTTGTCAGCTGATAAGCACTTGAGCTGCACCACAAAGCAGAGCTGACTTTTTGGATGACTGCTCAGCCAAGCAAATAAATAGCTCGTGTCTAAATCCTTGAGTGTCAGGGTACCTGGCAGCCAGCGCTGCGGAGGTGGGGGCTCGCTGCTTGCTGAGCAGGGCCGGCACACCTAGAGTGGTGCAGGCTTTGCAGCTGGCTGAAGAGGTGTGCAGTGATTTGCTAACCTCATCTAGCTCTGAACAATGTGGAAGTAGATACATTTATAGAATATTAAAGGCTATGAAAACAAACAAAACCCTAAGTGTCGTGTGATAAATGGGATTTTTTTTTTTAATGGAGTTCTCACATCCTGTAAATCGTGTTTGTGGCTTAGATGCCTTATCCTAGAAACACCCACAAACCAATTTGTCAGGATTTCCAGAGGCAACATCATTGCCAATCTTACCATTTAGACCTTTCTTGAGTACCTCTGAGATCCAGATTCTCTGGGAGGACCAGAATCAGCAACACTTTCTCCAAAGTGACAGTTGTATTTGAGTTTTCCAGTATCAGCTTGGTGAGGTGATTCTACGTCTAGATGGAGAGAGGGTCACTGCCTCAGCAGTGCCAACAGGCTGAAGGGGAGTTTGATGTTTATAATCATCACGTTTAAAACATCTCTCCAGCCATTTGAAACTGGGGGGAAAAAAAACCTGTCTTTGTCTCACTTGTATTTGTTGTTTGTTTCTCCAACATTATCTCCAAGTACACACCCTTTCTCTAGGTGTTATATATAAAAATGTATATGTATATGTATATGTATGGAGAGAAATGTAACATATATATTATAAGCAGAGATTTGTTTTTACTGTATATATAATATGTGCAACCATATTATATGCGATATCTGTAAAAGGAAACTCTGTTCCAGGCTTATTACCCATCTGAAAATTTATGGCAATGACTTTGCACACATGTGCCTGCTCCCCCCTCCTCCAAGACTAGGGATGGCAGCACACAGCAGGTCTCTTGCATCTCAGAAGAGATCTTGGACACGCCAAGTTTCATTCCACATGGCCGAAGACAGCTGAAGGCTCATTATCCCCTGCTAAACATTCAGCTTGAGCTCGTGTGAGTGCTTCTCTCCCACCTCTGCTGTGTTCTTTCCACTTCACGGAGCCTGACGAATGAAGGAAAGCCTTTCCTTACGTGTTCAGCTGGAGCCCACCCCAATCAACATGAACTTCTGCTGCCACTGCTGTTGGGAAGCCCAAAGGGCCTCCTGAGTTGCAATCACCCCTCAGGATACCTTGTTTTTCTTTATGCTTTCTGTCTTCTAGGAACTCCAAGTGTGACTAATAAGCAATACTCAGCCAAGTTCATCTCCTCTATTCTTCCTCTAGGCTTGTGATTCCCATTTTGTTCTGGAAAATCTCAAAGTATTTACTAGTATCATGGAAACAGGAATTATCTTCATTTTGCAGTGAACAAAGAAATCCGAAAAAGCTTTTGTGAGATTTAGAAGGTCAATCCAGAGTGAAAAAATTCCTTCTCTCAGAGAAGAACTGCAAAACTGGAGTAAGAGGCTCATCAGCCATCTGAGGAATGATTTCACTGCTCACAGTGGTACAGCCTAGAGGAAAGATGACAATCTCCATGCTCCAAAGCGCACAGAGATTTACCATCCAAGGTCAGAAAGGATTTTTTTCATCACTTAGGCACATTACAGAACATGTCAGCTTTTAGATAGCGTATCAGACCTTGGCCACCGAGTCACTAGACAGCCACAGGGGGTATAACACCCATCTGTTCTCTTGTGCTTGGGGACACTGAGCAGCTGGGCCTCAGCTCCACAAAAACAATATCCAACCAAATACACCTCAGTCAGAAGATGAACACAGATCTTGGGGAGTCGCTGCTCTTCTCTGCTGTTTCCACAGCCAGCATGTTTGTCATCTTTGAATGTTTCCTCACTAACCCTATCATCCACAAGAAGAGCATGGAGTGTTAGTCATCACTTTTAAAGCCTTGCATTTCTCCTGAGTGTGAAAGAAATGCTGTCTCACATGAGGATCTAACCAGCCATCATTTAACCCAGCCCTCATGTTCCTATTTTCTTACTTAGTCTTCCTCCTTGTTTCTGAGCTGAATGTATCTGAAATCTCTCTGTTCTGAATGACGCTTCTTCTGACTCTGAAGCTCTCTCCACCAAGACGGAGTCCACAGCTGGAAAAGATGCACCAGTTCCTTCCATCTTTATCACAAGCAGAAGAGCACATAGTGGGGACAGGTCTGGAGAAAATGTCACTGCACTCCAGCATGACTCACCAAGGAATAAGCACCCATAGCCAGGTCTAAGATCCTCAAAGAGAAAAAGTTGAGGGGCTCTGAACCACCTTTGAACACATGTTTTTTTCTGCTCTGCACTTTCTTCATCTTCACTGAGAAGAGATTTCTTGATGCAGAACAACACCTAAATTATGGTTAGGAAGAAATTATTAGTGAGGATGGAAAACAAGGAATGCTGGTTAGGAGATAGAGATCTATTTGAGGATGTTTCCATCACTTATTGAAGAATTCCACATTCTTCCTCATAGACCTTTAGCTGGTGGAGACACAGACACAAGTTTTCACATTTGATGCGTCAGGCAGAGGCAGCAGACAAAGAAGAGTTACCACAGCCAGTGCCGTATGTTGGATACATCCTGCTGAGCTTTGTTCTGACATCTTCAGAGTGGTGTTCAACCATCAGAAAACCAATGTCTTCCTTGTAGGGTGGGTTGGGCCTCTTGCCTTCATTCTTCCAGCAGCAGCAGTGGCAGTATATTATGCAATACAACCCTCCCAAGTCTCCCCAAAACAACTGATGTTCCCTCCTAAACAAGCAAGGAAACAAGTTCTCCTTGGTGGATTTGCCTCCTAGAGCCCTAATGGAAGCCCTTGATTTCTTGCAGACACTGATGTGTGCCACTCAAGCCCCTGTGTGAATGGAGCCACCTGCGTTGATGGCATCGACTCTTTCAAATGCTTTTGCCTTCCCAGCTACGGAGGGGACCTGTGTGAGATCGGTACGGCCTCCCTGGCTTCAGCTAATCCTACTAACTGCTGCACCACCTTGTTCCCACACTACCCCCCAAAAAACGCTAGTCCCCAGTCAGTGCTGCCCTCATCTCAGTAAGCTAACCTCTAACAGCAGCGTAAAACACACAAGGGAAAAGCTTTGAGACTTTTGAGTGTCTAATTTGATAAGTTTGTTCCTCACAGCACTGTGTCCTCTAAGATTCCTAAGCAGGAGCTTCTGGTGTCTTCTTCACCTTTCTCTTTGTAAAGTTTCTTTGGTGAAGCTCCACACAGATCATAACAATGTTGATCATAGAAGTTGCTGTCTCTTTGGGTCAAGGGTCTTTCCGTTCATCTGTAACAGTAGGGAACTTTCTGAGTACATCTTCACCCCAGGCAAACTTTTTCTGCTAGACTGGAATTTTGTGGAAGGATGCTTCAACTGAGCCATGAAAAATGATTGTGTTTCTCTCGGGGAAGATACAGCTGAGAGAAGTATCGTTCACTCCAGGAATCTCCACTGATTTGACACAGCATGACATTTTTGTCATCTCCACAACGTGGCTTCCTGTGGCAAAATCAGCAGGGAATGTATCTTTGAGAAAACAGGAAGCAACGTGTATTTCCATCAAAATTAGGCATTCTGACCTGCATTAATACTTCTTTTTGTTTCTACAAGGCAAGAAAAGGAGTTTTTTCCTTAAAGCTGACGAAAGTCTGAACGGCTTAGTTGAAGGGAAGCTCTCCTGCCTTGCTCAAACAAAAGAAAAATAAGGTTGCAGTATCTTCTTCACCTTGACATGAGTAATGATAATATATGTTGGATTTTCTCATTCCCTTTCTTCACATCTCTTTCTGCTTCCAATGTGAACATATGGAGTAGACCATAAGGAGAAGGATCAGGATCATTGGACCTTCTGGGCAGGAATTGTGCTGCCTTAACATCAATTTTCCAATGCAACCTCATCAGTTCTTGATTTACCATGATACCTGTTGTTGAAAATCCTTGTAATGCAGGGAGACTTTCCACCCTGTGACTGCTTATGATCTTGTTTCATCCAAGCCAGACTTGATTTTCTCTTTTCTCTAAATTATGGACTCTGATGCCTGGGAGATGCAAGAGGAAGCCAAAACTCATGAAAAATGTAAATCTTCATAGTCCCATGAGACAGACTACCCTTGCTGTTGGTCTCCAAGAACAATAGAACAATGCACACAGTCCCTTTTGTCACCATGGAAGTGTTCTTACCAGGGAACAAGATTTTCATCATTCTTTTCCAAGAACATTGCTGTCATACTTACCTGTAAAAAAAGATTATGTAGGAAAGCATGGCCTTTCTCCTAGAAAAGGATCAGGCACCTGAAAGACTGAAATTAACCACATTTCATTTTCTGTTTCCTTCAGTCACATGTAGCAGACAGATGTGTGGTTGCATGTGTGTGTTGCATTGCGTGGGAACTGCTGAAGGTCTTTTCTGGTGGTTTCTCCATTTGTCTCTACTTTCCCCCATCTGTGGTTTTATTTTTCTTAATTTGTGTGTTCAGCTACTCAGTATTTCTCAGATGGTAAAAGATCTTCTGAAAAGCTGAGAAATGTTTGTAATTCTTTAGCAGCTTCCAAGCTTTTTCACTGAGATTTAATTCTCTCTCTCCACCATGGTAAGTTTCTGTCTCCATTTCTTTTCAGCCATCTTGTTCATTTTGTTTCTTCCCCAGAGCTCCAAAATCACACCAAGGGATGGAACCACCCAAACCTGGTGGTCCCCTCTTTCATTTTCAACACATATGCATTGATTCTGGACATCTGCGTATGGGGTTTGGAGAGTTTTTTCCAAAGCAAGAAAACTGCAGGCCAGCGCAAGTGGGAAGAGAGGTGTTCTTGCTTGGTCATTTCCTCAAAAGCAGACTTCAGGAATATTACACAGGGATTGAATTTCTCAGGAATAAGTCTGTGTTATTCAAGCTTTCTAGTAGCACTGGTTTTGTCACTGCACACACAGGGCCTTCCACACAGACTACCTTCTCTGCGTGTCTTGGATGTGTTCTGACAATTTTCCCAGGGAATTCCTACAGGCAACTGTGTCAGGGTGTGCTTTTTAGTGAAAGTGACCATGTGTTGTCCCATGCCATGGGAACATGAGCTGCTGAGAGGTGAGTTGAAAGCTTTCAGACACATGCACCAACTTCTTTTCATCCCTCCTCTGTGTGTTTCAGACCTGGAAAACTGTGAGGAAGGTTGGACCAAGTTCCAGGGCCACTGTTACAGGCACTTTGAAGAGAGGGAGACTTGGATGGATGCAGAGACCAGATGCCGACAACATCAAGCCCACCTGAGCAGTATCATCACCCCAGAGGAGCAAGAATTTGTGAACAGTGAGTGCTGAGGGTAGCCTGAGACTGGGCATGGGTCCAACCACTGGACTCTGACTCTACAGGCAGATTTATCCAAAGTGGTGTAAAAACCACCATTTGCCCCCACTGGTGTTCATATGAATCCAAACAAAGTCTCATCCTTGTATGAATTCACCCATGCTCATGGCAGGTTGAGTGGGGAGGGAGCTGGATAAACATGATGTAAGGAAAAAGGGCATCAGGGAATATTGACGGGGAGGTAGCCAAATGACCCAGAGGCTCCAGGGCCAGAGACAGCTGAGATGGCAAAGAAATGCTTCCAGCAATGTGTAGGACAACCGTGACTCTTTCCTCCCCCTCCTGCCATTCCAGGTCATGCACAGGACTATCAGTGGATCGGCCTCAGTGACAGAGCTGTGGAGAACGACTTCCGCTGGTCTGACGGGCACTCCCTGGTGAGCCTGGAGCCCCCCAGCTTTTGGAGGGGGGTGGGAAGGGTCCCACAGCTTACATATTGAGTGCTTGGCTTGGGCATTGAGTGGAGGCAATCATAAACTTTGTAGGGCTCATGGTTTTTTCCAAGCCTCTAGAACAGCTGGTCAGATTCCGGGCAGCATCGCAACAGAAATAACTGGTGTAAGGGCAATGCTGGCAACCCACGGGCTCTACTGGAGAGAGGAGGGGTGAGGATGAAGGAGGGAGTAGGAGAGACCAGGGCCCAACCTTAGATGAAGGACTGTCCTCTCTTGGCAGCAATACGAGAACTGGCGGCCCAACCAACCCGACAACTTCTTTTCGGCGGGCGAGGATTGTGTTGTGATGATCTGGCACGAGAAAGGCGAATGGAATGACGTTCCCTGCAACTATCACCTCCCTTTCACCTGCAAGAAAGGAACAGGTCAGCACCCTGTGCTATATGGGCAAGGATGGGGGACTCAGTAGGTGGCTGTGGGTCTGGAGCGGAGTGCCCAGTTCCCAGGAATGTGGGTTTTGCTACTGCAATGGGTGATCAAAGAGATAGAAGGAATTAGAAACAGAAGTTGGCTCTAGGAGAAAGTTCCACAGTGACTTGAAAATGAAAAGGACAAGCCGTAAAGGTTCAACATCCCCAGGCAGAGTCATACCCTGGCTGCAGCATCCCTCCCACACACCAGCTCTGCCCTCCCACAGACACAGGCAGCTTTTGTGATGCTCAGCTCTCATAGCCTCTCCAGGAGGCAGGAGTGGAGCACTGAGGCAGACCCCTGCTCAATTTCAAACCACAGAATTTCCATATCCCCCTGCCTCTAAGCTTTGTGGACAGAGGCAATCTCAAAGGGAGTTAAGGTTTTATTCATGGAGGAGTGACAAGGCTGTGCACGCCCAGGCTGCCCTGGGTGTGAGCTGCCTGCTCAGCCAGCCAGGTGTTCTCTCTCTCACTCTCTCACTCTCCACATCTCTGCCCATCTCCCACAGTGGCCTGTGGGGACCCCCCTGCTGTGGAGAATGCCAGGACCTTCGGTGGGAGGAAGGAACGCTATGAAATCAACTCCCTGGTGCGGTACCAGTGCGACCAAGGCTACATCCAGCGCCATGTGCCCACGATCCGCTGCCAGCCCAACGGGCAGTGGGAGGAGCCACGGATATCCTGCCTAAACCGTACGTCTGAGTCCCTTTGGCTTGGGTTGGGGCTGAGGCCTCCCTGTAGCTGGAAGGAGCCAGGATTGCAGGGCATCATCTCAGGGTGCAGGATGGCTCTGACCCAGGCAGAAGGGGACACCATGGTTCCCTTGACTTCTTGGAAGTTTCCCCTGTGATGGGGCCATGAGAGATGACATCTTCTGGGGCAGGTGTGGACCACGGAGCCTGGCTTGCAGGACTGCCCTGGAGACCCATCAAGGCAGAGTAGGGGCAGCTCCAGAGTCAGGAAAGGGCAACAAGGAGCTTAAAAATGGCCCAGGCTACTCAGAGAAGGAAAAAGAAATGGCTTCTGAAAGGATGAGTTTTGGCACAACCTGCATCAACAGAGAGAATAGGATGGGAGGACTATGGGGTCCCCAAGCCCTTCCCCGGTGTCCCCCTGCCCTGGGAGCAGACAGAAGTCCTGCAGCAGATACAAGCCAAGGCACAGGGCTGGGTTCCTGACTCTACTTCTGTCAGGCCTCCAGCTGACGGCAGTCAGCCTTCTTCCATAGTGTTCCAGCCCACTCCCAGGCCTGTCTACACCCCTGTCCCATCCCTGACTGCCTGCAGCTTCCCAAGAATTTTGTTGGCCTCAGACAAGTCACATCTGTCCAGGGGCCTCCTTGCCAGGTTCTGATCTGGCTGGGCAATTCCAGATAAGGCAGATTAAGCACAGGTCCCATAGCCAGGGAAAGCTGATACGGGCTTAGGGCGGCTGCCTGGTGCAGACCAAGATGTTGATTCCTTTGGCTCTGCTGTGGGTCTGGAGAGCCGCAGGCTGTTCCTGACATGGACTGCCAGCGATGAAGAGACCTGGTCTGCTCCCAACCAGCTTTTGCTGCTTCCACCAAAATCCTCCTGCAATTATCACACCAGAGCATGCCAACTTCCAGGGAGACTGGCAGCAAAGGTCAGACAGAAACCTTGCCCCTTCCAGTCAGACAGGGCTGTTCCCCCTCCTATAACCTGACCACATCCCACTGCTAATGCATATTGGGGTTGGGGATTTAGGGATGTGGGTGAGATAGGGAAGAGCTGCCCTCCTGCCTGGGCACAGGGAAGGGATGGGACAAGCCACCGTGGAGATGATGCTCCTGCCCAGGCTCTCGCTGAGCCCTGGGCACCTTCTCCCCTGGGTGAAGCAAAGCCCGGGCAGGGACAGAGAAGGGCCGATTGTGCATGTGCGGGCGGGTTGGCGCCGGGGCACACACAGCCGGCCCCGGGCAGCGCTGCCTGCGGCTGCCCGTGTTTTTCCAGGCAGCCAGGGGCCCGGGCAGCCAGTGTGGGACAAGCAGCTCCTCTGTCCCGGCTCCTGCCAACAAGGTGCCTTTTCTTCTACACAGCCTCCAGCTACCAGCGCAGGCTATACAAGAGGAGCCCCAGGAGCCGGTCGAAACCCAGCGGCAGCGCCGTGCACAGACCTACCCATTAGAGCGGGCCGAGAGACCGAGGGGGAACACGAGAAAGAGAGATTTTTAACGGAACAGTTATATTAACAGAGTCAATTTCTTCTTCTTCTTGTTGCTTTTTTGTCATATAAGGAAAAAAAATATATTAAAGACAAACCCACCTTTGTGTATATATATAAAAAAAAAATTGTTTTTCCAAGCACCAAAGCAAAACGAATTAGATCTCAGCATTTTTACTAACCGTCCGGTTCCAATTATCTTCGTGCCTTTGGGGACAGGGAGGGGGGTGGGTTTGCAAAGGGCAGGGGGTTAAGTTAAATAATAAAGATGATTATTTTTTCCTGATTTTATCCACGAACAATGTAATTATTTCTGTTATTTAATCTCCAGGGTGAACAGCACCTTTTGGGGTTTTATTTTATTTTTTTTTCCAGAATCCTTCTACTGCTGCAGCACGTCAGGACGGGTGGGGAGGGCCAGGGGGGCTGTGGTGGAAGGAGCTGTAGGGGGAGGGAGGCGAGGGGATGCTGAGACCCGGGATCCGGGTGCTGGGGGCTGCAGCCCCTCTCTGCTTCCCCACTGCCCCCTCTGCAGTGCAGTGCCCATCCCGGGATGACGTGTTCTTTCCAGGGGACCGTGCGGGGCACCAGCGTTCCCTGCACCTATTTATATTTTTGAACATATCCTATTTTGAAAGAATGATAAAAAATAAAGAAGGCAAAATTGGAATGGGCACTTTGTCAGTGTTGGTTTTTTCTTTAGGGAAGAGGGATGTCTGGTGGGCCGGGAGGAGAGGGGTCTCCCATGGCAAGGCAAAAAGGAAGGAAGGGGAACCCAAAGAGGGTGCTCCAAGCTACACAGGAATGGCTCAGCCTCAGACAGCACCTAAGGGACCACGGAGGTGGAAGGGGTGTCCAAGTCCCCACTGAAGAAGGACCCTGGAGTAGGACACTGCCCTCCCTGTTCAGCTCTCACTTGGGGGGGGGGGGTTGACTCCCATGCCTAATACCCATCGAAAAACCATGGCCAGCAGGAACTGATTCACCTTCCAACTTTCAGTCCTGACACCCAGGGGGTCAATTAACACTCACTAATGAGGGAACACGAGGCCCTTGCGCGAGCTGAGCTGAGCCAGCACTAATGACAGAATGCTCAGCCAAGGGTGAGACAGCCAGGGATCCCCAAATCCTTTCTCCAGATCAGACCTTTCTCTTGTGTTGGGACAGAGATGGGGACACAGCCATGTCACTCCAGGGCTTTCTCCACCGTTTTATTAGATGTCCAGAAAAACACATCTTTTCATAGCCAATGCTCAAAGAAGAAGGCACCAGAGTTCAAACGCAGTCCAGGCAAGGGGCACATAGAGATAAGGCACTTGTGCTTCGGCAGGGACAGGCACAACGGCATCTTTCAGCAGGACATGGATGGGGCTGGAAGAGGGGCCAGGATGCAACGGAGATACCCGCTCTGTGCTCTGGCCAAATCCAGCCTTGCCTCGCTCCTTCATGGCCTTGCCTCGTGAACTGAGGCAGGACTAGCCTGGAAGGGCAGGTGGGTGACAGTGACAACATGCCACTGCAGGAAGGGGCCACCACCCATGGGGTGGCACAGCCAAGTGGGATGGCAGCAGTAGCCCATGGGGATCATCCTTGCACACATCCCACAACAGGGACTGTCCCATGCTGCCCAGCTGGCAGCCACCCAAGCAGCTGCAGGTGCCAGCTGCTGAGCAAGATGTGGAAAATATAAAAGAAGGAAACAAAACAAAAAGAAATCTCCCTGCCATCCCACCTCCCCCCAGTCACCCCCAAAACAACCCTTAGAAATGCCCAACACTGGGCACTGGCAGGCTGGAAACATCCTTCGTCCAAGAAAGATCCCTCCCGGCTCCTTATCTCTCTCTGTAGCAGAAGACTCCAAACCTGCCCTTGCTGGGGAAGCCGAAGCTCCGGACACCGGGCTCCGCGGGGCCACAGTTGGCCCGGGGCGTGACAATGGGGTAGCGGACACTGCCATCTGCCAGCCAGCCGGCATTGCAGCGGTCCAGCCCCAGGAACTTCCAGGCGGAGTAGAGCTGCCCCACCCGGGCGATCTCGGCCCCTGCATCCTGGCAGCTCTGCTTGGCCTCCTCCAGCGTCATCCCAGCCAGGCGATCCAGGTAGAAAACCTCTCCTAGGAGGGAGAGCGGAGAATGAGAGAGGAGCATCAGCGCCGAGCATCATCCCGAGCATCCCCATCTGGAGCATCGCTGCCTGGAACAACCCCACCAAGTCGTGTGCCCTAAGAGGGAGGGATTCACAGCACTTTGCTCAGCATCCCTTCCCCCCATCCCAGCCCGGAACCCACCTTTGAGCGCGGAGGAGAAGCAGAAGGCATCGAAGCGGTGGAGGTGCCGGTGTCGCGGGCCGTAGCTGCGGATGCCCGGGGCGAGGTGCACGCCCCCGCAGGGTTTGCGGGGCAGGCGGATGGGGTACTGCACCGTGCCATCGGCCAGCCAGCCCGCGTTGCACCAATCCAGCCCCTCGCTCCACGCCTGGAAGAGCTGGTTAAAGTTGGCGAGGATGGCACCTTGGTCCTGGCAAACGTGCTCGGCTTCGTGGAAGTTGAGCCTGTACTGCCCGCGGGGAGGCTGGTAGGGGAACACGATGCCTGCAGGCAGACGCGGCACTCAGCTGGCTCCGCGGGCAACCCACTCAACCCGAGCCCAGCCCCAGCAGGAGCCATAGGGGTCCCTGACCCGTGTCAAATTCAGGCTGTGGGACAGGGACCACCTCAGTGTGGCGGAGACAAGGCTCAGGCATGCAGGGATGGGGCCGCTCCGGACATGCAGGCGCCAGCAGCGAGTTGCCAGCGACATCTGGTGGCACAGGGACACACGGGCTCGGTCCTGGGGACACAAGGACCCCCTGACGGGGACAGCACACGCATATAGGCGGATGCACAGACTATAATGGGGACGCAGGGACCACCACCACGGGCTTGTATAGACCACGGTCCTGGGAACACACAGACAGTGGTCCCAGGGAGGCATGGACCACCCCTGCGGGGATGGAGAGATCACTGTCATGGGGAAGCACAGGCTTCAGGAACAGGACACAAGGGTCAGCATCATGGGGACAAATCTGCCATGATCCCAGGGGACACATGGACCACCATCATGGGGATGAATAAACCTCTGTCGTGGGGATGGATGGACAACTGAACCACGGGCATCACCACTTTGGACACAGTCACAAGGACTGGTAGGGACGAGTCACTGTGGGAGTCAGGGTCCAGGGATGAAGGGGGTGGAGCAGGGACAAGCAATGGGGACATTTCCACAGCTCTGAACTCAAAAGCAGTGTCAGGGCTGAGTCAGGTCCCTCATGACAAGTGAGCAAGAGAGGCTGGATCAGTCACCAATGGGATATCCAGAGCTGGGAGGGGAGGGGACAGCTCCACGTAATGCAGCACAGTGGGAAGATGGGTGGGTAAAGGCAGGAAATGCTGTGGCCTTGGGGTCACTCCCAGCTCTGACTCTAACAGCACTCTTGGTGTCCCAGCTGGGCAGACAGCTCTGGGCTCACTCACTCCTGAGGCCACAGACAGGCCCAAGCCACTACCCCATCACACCAAGCATCTCTGCCCCTTTCTGCCATGACCAAACTCCCCAGCGCCTCCGCCTTGCTGTGTCCCCAAAGTTACCACAGGAAGGCCAGGCTCACTGGCTTGGTACAGAGGGTCATGTGGTCCCCAGCAAAGCCCCACCTCTCAGCCGGAGGTCCACAACATCGCTCTCGTCCTCCAGCCCATCGATGACCTCGCAGCGGTATTTGCCATCGTCCTTCAGGCGCACATCGCTGATGACCAGCGAGGCCTCGTGCCGGCTGCCCTGGCGGATGTGAGCACGGCCCTTGAAGTCCCCAAAGGCCATGTAGGTCTTGCCAATGGCCACCATCACATCCTGCTCTTTGGTGTAGTCGTCCCGCAGCTTGGACCACTTGATGCGGATTTTGCGCTTAGGTCCCAGGTCGGGCTCGTAGCGGTAGTGGCAGGGCAGGGTGACGTTGGCACCATTGTAGCTGTAGATGGGGTCTCTGGAGGTTTCCACCACTAGTCTGGCTCCGTTGAAGTAATCCACTGGAGGGAGGAAGGAAGGTGTGATGGGCAGGTCAGGATCCAGGGCTGGGCAGCATCCCCAAATCTTCCCTCTAGCCACCACCTCTTCTACCACAAGCATCCCCCAAGTATCTCTGGAGCTTTCCTACCTGCTCCTCTGGGTCCCACATCCCACCAAGTGTTGGTTCTCCACCTCACCCAGAGACAGGGGGGTACTTCAGCCTCCTGTGACAACCTGCCAGCCCCCATTGCCCCCAATATACCTTTGTCCTGCCCGTCGTCATCGTCATTCATGATGTGGTTGTAGTAGAAGCCATTGTAGAAGGGGTGGTAGGAGCCACTGGCCAGGTGCAGCAGGGTGGCCTTCAGGAGGAGTGGGAGCAGCAGCATGGCTGGGAAGCGAGGCCGAACCCTGAGCCTGGACTGCAGAGGGGGAAGGACTGCTGTGACACCCCCAAATAGCCAGGAGAAAGCCAGCACTGCCTGGCAGTGGTGTCAAGCAGACTCCATACCAGGGGAACAAGGAGAGGGCTGGGAAAGAGCCAGCAGAGCACCTCCGGCAGGGGAGAGTGTAGGCAACCTGAGCCGTGGCCACAGACCCGCCCCCCAGGCAGTGCTCTCAGTCCCCTCCATCCTCATCCTCCCGCCTGGCTCACATCACACACCACCACATTCACCACTGCTGCCCATTGTGGGGGTGCCTATTGGTGGGAGCACATGGCCCGAGACCAAGTCGGGGACAGGTCAGTTGGAGAAATGGAATCCCAGGGTGTCCTTTGAACAGGGAGTACTGGGAAAATTTCACCTAGGTGTGCAGGGGGAGAGAAGTGGCTGAGCCCCACTGTAAAGCAGCAAGCTCGGTTTACAGAGGCAGCCGACCATGCAACCCAACCAAGGAGAGAGGGAGAGAGCTCGGGCTGCCTCCGCTGTCCCGGCTCCGGACAAAGCCCGGCAGCACTCGCTGTCCTGGCCAAGGACCCCCTAGTCCAACACAGAGCTGCTGCTCTGCATCAGAGACGTGGCTGGCACCAACCCCATGCAACACACTCCGCTGCCAAAGCACGTCCCATGGGTGGGGGGTAGCCTGGCTGCCCCACGGCACCAGAAATGTGCACTGCCCCGAGCTCTAGGGGCCAGGACACCAAAGGGTGCCCTGCACGGAGCTCACCCAGGGTGCTACGAGCAGAATGGGCTCCTTGTGAGCATTCCCGGAGCCGGCAGAGGGGGCCCGGCACCCGGCAAGCGTCCGGCAGACCCCTTCCAACACCGAGGCGGGGGGGAGGGGGTCTGACATCTGTGCCCTGCTTAGACAAGGCTTACGAGTGCCTGCTAACATACCCCGGGCCAGTGGGCTATGGGAGAGCAGATGCTCAACCCGGAAGGGTCCAATACGGGGTTACGGTGCTGCTCTCCAGGGTCCGGGGCGTGAAACCGGCTGGTCCCACCGCAGGTTGCTCAATCCCAGACTCTCCTCTGCAGACAGTGCCTCTGCTCACCATGGGGTGCAGCCACACTTGGCACCCACTGGGGCCAGCAGAGGCGGTTCTCAAGGGTGCAGGTTGCACCCGCTGGAGCGCCAGCACAGCCCCGGGAGCCGGCACAGCACTGCTGGCACCGGAGCCGCAGGGACATAGCCACGTGCTGCCCACGCACCGCAGGGTGGGCTCGAGGCACAGCAGCTTCACACCTCGGCCTGCAGGGCCCCAGCCCTGCTCGCCCTGCACCCCAATGCCTGGTGACACCCCCCGAAACGCAGCGTTGCCGTGATGTGCAGTGTGCCCAGTGTCCTCGCCTGCGGTGCCACGAGCATCGTGCTGCAGCACCCAGCACAGCAACGCCTGGCACCTATCACAGTGACACCCAGCTCCCTCCATGGCAATGCCATCCCCCCCTGCCCTTCCAGGCAAGCAGGGTGCCCATCGCCCCAGGGTGCCAGCCCTCCCCAGTCCCGGCACTGGGGCCAAGCCCTACTCACGCTGGTTGCGGGCAGGCTGCAGGCAGGCGTGCAGGCAGGCTGCAGGCAGATGCACTGTGTTTAGGGCTCTTGCAGGGCTGAGAGGAAGCAGCTCCAGGGCCTGCCTCTTAAAGGGAAACACACGCCTTTCCCAACCCCCTGCTTGCAGCCCGGTACTGGGGTGGGTGCCCCCGGCCCCCTGCCTGCCCACCATGCCTGGGTGGTGGCCTCACCGTGCGTCTACACACTGCTCACGTGCTGCCCACACGCTGTTCACACACCTTATCTGCGGTGTGCCAGCTGCCTGCACTGTCCCTAACTTGGAAGGGACAGCAGTGGGGAGAAAAGTGCCCTGTTGGGGTTGGTGGGATCCTGTGATGTTCCAAGTAAAGCCCCAGTGAAGCCACAGTGCCAGGGAAGTAGAGACATCTCTTGTCCCACATCCCAATGGAGGGGGTTGGCCAAGATCCCAAGGCAAATGTGGTGTCCAACACACACATGACAAGAGGAGCACAGGCACAATCAGCTTGGAACAGGTGAGCTGTGGCACAGAGTGATCTGTGCCCAGGATGTGCAGACAGTGCCTGCCTCCTCTGGAGTTCAGGAGAGATAGCTGAGCTGCAGCGTTCAGCCTCGTCAGGGTCTGCCTGGGGCAGTGGGGACAAAGAAGAGGCACAGAAACCAGGGCAAAAAAACCTCTGGTGCTCAGTTGCACCCATCTGAGGGGGCATCATTCCTAAACTTGGGCGATGCCCTCTATGCCAGCTCCCACTGGCACACACGCAGACCCAGCTCCAAGAGGATGGCGTCCTCAGGAAGGGCAGCACGGCGGCGGCGCCGCCAGGGGATGCCGGTCAGGGGATAGACGGAAGGGACAAACAGAGGAACCGCGATGCGGCGTGTGCCCTGACCCATCGACCCTCTGTCCCAGTCCAGTGCGCTGCTTCACCCCCCACTTTGTTGTTTTATGGCAAGGAAATGAGGCGTGGGGGCCCCGGTCCGGCGCTTGCCGCCGTGCAGGATGGCTTCAAGCCGGAAAGAAAACAACGCGTGTAAAAATAAACGGCCCGAGGCTGGCTGCGGGGTGAAGGGGGCCGGGACCCTTTCCCGACAGCGCCCAGCACGGAGCGCTCGGGGTGAGATCCTGCCTGCCCGTCGCCGCCACGCTGATAGGGAGCAGCCAGCAAGGAAACGGCGTTATCTGCCGCCAGCGCCGGCACGACAGCCCGTGCTCCCCGTGGGCAGCCCCGACCAGGGACGGCTGTGAGACCCGGGGTCTGGAGGCACTGATCTTCCTTGTTCTTCTCCTTTTCCCTGCAAACCCACCAGCCCTGCCAGCCCTCCCCGAGGAGGGACGCGGCAGAGCCGGGCTGCCCAAGGACACGGGAGTGTGACGGCCGGGCACGCCGCCTGCTCGCCTGCCCGGAGCAGCCTGTCCCGCAGCCCACAATGGAGGGACAATTACATCTTCCGGCATGGGGCCACTGCACTGCCTGCGTCCTGGCCGAGGGTCCCTGCTACCCCCAGCCCTGCCACTTGGCCGGAGAAGCTGGCAGGATGGTGTCCCAGCTGCACACTGGCCATCAATGAGCCTCTGCAGCTGCTTCCACAAGTTGTTCTAGTGATCCAGCTATTGGGATGGTTCCCTCCACCCCTGTGCTGTGCAGAAAACAGACAGCCCTGTCGGGGCACGCTGCTCCCTGGCATGGCTATCCCATTGTTCCAGATCCGAGGAACAAGCCCCACAGCGTCCCGCGCTGCCTGCACCACTGCAGCTGCCAGCAGCCATCCTCTGCCCGGCCTGAGGAGGGAGCGGCAGCAGGGAAGGGGACACAGATGCTTTCAGTTGCCTCTTTTCAGCAACAGCTCCCAGCTCACCTTAGGCCACGACTCTTGTCTGGATGTGGCCAGTGATTTCTCCATCTCCTCCTAGGGAGCAGAGGCATGAAGAAGGAGACCCTGAGGAAGAAGGAATCTCCTTCATTCCTTCCCATCTCTCACCCTCTTTGTTTTCTATTCCCAGAGATGTACCCTGGGTGTGACCACAGGTTTCAGGCTGAGCAAAGCTGTGGAGGGTCAGGGAAGCTCTGACCTGGGAGCACGTGTTTAGGGCACATGTCTACGGCTGGCTGAGCATTTGGCTGAATGGGAGCCATAAAAGTGTCATCCCCATCTTCCCCACCTCAAAGCCAGCGCCTGACAGCTCTGCTGTGGCCTCACCAGAGATTTGTCCATGAAATGCTGCTTGCACAGGATGATTTCAGCAGGAACACTCCCATTCCTGGTGGGATGGAGGAGCTTGTGATCTGTGCTGGGTTTTCCAGGTGGTGGTGAGAGGATGCTCTCCCTGACGGCTGCTTCCTGAGGAACCAGCTCCAGCAGCTGGCAGCACCGGCAGCACAGTCAGCAGGCAGCAGGGTGCCGGCCATCCCAGCCTTCCTGCTGTCCCAGCAACCCAGCCACGTCCAGGAAGAGCATCCAAGGGACAGGGACAAGCCGTGAGGGGCTGTGCATGGTGAGGAGGGCACTCTGCATCTCCAAATCCCCCCATCAAAGGGCTCCAGGGAATGAAGGAAACACCACAAGGCTGGGAAAGGGGCTCAGAATCTCAGAGGGGCTTACTTGGGGGGTAGCAATGGGCAGGGGGAAGCAGCAGTCGGGGGCTGAGGATGCATCCCCCACTCTGATGTGCAGCATCTGCTCCTGTTACCCTCCTCATGGAGCCTCTGCCATATCCCTGGCTCATGGCTGTCTTGGCTGGACTCAAAGCGAACTGCTCTTATCTCTGCCTCAGCTTCCCGATGATAAGGGTGGCATGTCTGGAGGTGAACTGGGCAGACTGTCTCCCCTGTCCCTGGCTCTAGCTGTGGTTGCTATTTGTCACCAAGCAGCTGCAGCCACAGCCACAATGAATTCAGCCTGGTCTTTGCAAGCAGATCCCCAGCTCCTCGGGGTTGGCCATGGCTGGCACTCCCAGGGCAAGGCATGAGCCTATCTCCCACAGGCAAGGCCCAAGGAGGAGATGCCTGGCTGAGCAGGGCATTGCTGGCAACAGGGAGATGCAGGAAGATTGTCCAGAGCCGCAGGGACAGAGACCTGAGCTATAGGTGATGCTTGGCTATTCATGCCAACTTCACAGGTCCCTGCCCAGTGTGGCAGATTCTGGCCATGAGCAAAGCTCCTCTGTCATGTTCACCACAATCCTCAGGATTTGGTGTTCATCACATCGTCAATGCAGGCAGATTCTGCTCCAGCAGCATCCATGCCCCAGCCCTCCCCAAGAGGGCTCTGCTGGGAACATCCCTGCAAGACCTTGCAAAATTCACAGCTCCCTCCAGCCCTGGGAGCGCGCTTGGGTGTAAGAGCTGATGTAGCTCTAAGCTGGGGGATTTGCTCCAGGATCAAAGCCAAAGGAGGAGACATAGGGTGTGGGGTGCTGATAGAGGCTTCCCCTCCCCAAGTCCCATCCCACCGCGCCTGGCCAGCTGTGAGCAGTCTCCAGCAGCTGTGACAGGGTGGAGACAGTGGGAAAGATTCACTCAGAGCCATGAGATACCCTGTTTTTCAGGCAGGGAAGGGAGCTAGGAGGGTCTGTGAAGGCAGGAGAAGTGCAGGGCCGGCACAGCAGCTGGCCACCTCCCAGGATGGAGGAGTCGAGGAGCTCAGAGGGAATCCTGGAGGATCACCAGACTAGCCGGGCTTTGGGAGATGGCTTTTGGGAAGGCACAGAGCAGAAGAGCCAACATCCCCAAAGTTTCAGCTGGTTTTAATACTGTCAGAGACACCACAGAGTGGGGCTATCGGTGCCATCCTCCCCGGGCTCCCTCACCCCTTGCCAAAGCGAACCCACTGCCGGCCCAGCCCCATGGCTGCTTCACATCCCAGCAGGCAGGGGAAGCATCGCTGCCAGCCTGGGACAGCCTGCCCGTGCTCCCACCTGGGTCTCACTCATCTCCTACTGCTAATCCCAAGGGCTTGAGCATTGCAAGAGGCTCCCTCCACCCCATGTAAAGGGAAAAAAATCAGGTTACAAAAAGGGTCATGGCACGGCTCGCTGCCCACTGCATTTGGGTGGTTTAACTGCCACCTTTCCCATCTTCTCTCCACATCCTTGTGGCTACAAACCAACTCTGCCCACTACCAGATCGTAGTCCCTCTGGTCACCACTGGGCTCTGAGGGCAAGGGACAGCCAGGCACCCCAAAATGCAGTAAGCTGGGGATGATGGCAATGCTGAGACATGGGAGGCTGCTGGAGCTGGCATCCCAGGAAGGGGAATGGGCAGTGCCTGCCAAAATGCCTGCTGTGGTGCCTGCCAGAGTGCCCAGCAGGCAGAGCCACCATCAGTGGGGATTTGATGCCTCTTGACAGGAGCTGTCTCATCACTCCACTCGCACTATGCGGTGCTGACATCACAGGCAAGGAGACTCAGGGCCTGGTGAAATGGGCCGGGGACAGCAGCTGAGTCTCTTCAGAGGATTTTCACAGCCCCTGCTTGCAGACAAGCCGAGAGCAGGAGGAATGTCAGAGGCTGCAAGCCAGGGGAGTCTGCTCTAAGACCCTAAAAACTGCTGAGCCCCAAGACACAGTTCAGTCAAGGAACTGCCACTGGCTGCAGCCTCTCTGCTGGAAGCAGAAGCAAGGAGGATAAAATTTGTCCCCAGGCTTAGCTGATAAGATAAAGCCAAGCCCCAGTTGCAGGACAGGGTCCCCCAGCAAGGCCTCATTTGCAGAATGGTGTCCCCAAGAAAGCCCCAGTTGCAGGAGGGGGGTCTCAGCCCTGGCTGGAGCAGCAAGAGGGCAGGAGCCGTCCCCACATCCCACCTGCAAGGGCCCTGTCAAGCGCAGTGCTGCAGCCCCAGCACCGGGCAGGGGAGCCCTCTTGGCCGCCTCTTGAGTGTGGGGACGTGGAGAGGGGGGTGTGAGGCCACAGCAGGAGCGGGCAGGGGCAGGCAGGGTGCAGGCTGGGCAGCGGGGAAGAGCAGCCCCGTCCTTCTTCCCTGTGCCTATTCATCGCAGCCCAGCAGCTCCACGCGCAGGGTGATGCGGTTGTTCCAGGCCACGGGCAGGATGCGGACATAGCGGGCGTAGAAGGGCACATCGAACACGTTCTTCTTGTGGGAGTAGTTGTCACTGTTGCCTTGGAAGATCTAGAGGAGAAAGGTGGGTATCACTGCTGTCAGGACCTCAGGGTAGCGGTCACAGCAACGACTGACAGAGTTCAAGAAGGCTTTGGACAACTCTCTCAGGCACATGGTGTGACTCTTGGGGTGTCCTGTGCAGGAGCTGGACTCAATGATCCTTGTGGGTACCTTCCAACTCAGCACATCTTTGTGATTCTGTGACCTCAGCCCCACTACTCATCCCTCCCCACCATGGCATGCCTGAGCCCTGGGAAATCATCTTGCCCTCCCCACACCCACCTTGGTGCTGTTTGTCCGGGCATCTCGGTACAGGGTCCAGTTCATGCCGTTGTCACTGTAGGCCACCTTGTAGGCTGCCACATACTGGATGTACCCAAAGTCACGGGCTCCTTGTGTGATGATACCTGTCACCTTCTTCTGGTCCCGGAGGTCAATCTGGAAGGGACAAGGCTCATCACAGCTCCTTCCTTGCAGGAGCAATGCTCCCCCCCTACAACACCCTCCATGTTCCAGAGGCAGCCAGGAAGGGCTGGTCCTCAGGGATCAAGACTGGAGAAAACACCACTTGACCCCCATGCCAATGCCAGACAAATCATAAAACATGACTGTGAAATATTTGATCCTTCAACACTCACAGCATCCCTCAAAGCAACCAAAAGTGGGGGCAAATCCGTCTCAGCTCCCTTGCCCACCCCTGCCACTTCCACATTTTTTGCCGGAAACATCAGTGTGGGAAGGAGAGCAAAAAATCTCAACTCAAAAAAAATTACAGGATTCACAGAGGAAATGTATCTCCACTGGAAAGCAATTCTGGCTGAGAAAACATGCAGTTCAACACAATCTGACATTTGGGGGGTTCTAAGTGAGACATTTTCTATTCTCTTTATTCTGCCACACTGTGTTTACTGCTGCTGGCATGTTACAGGATAAACCACCAAAGGAGCTGAAGGCCTCATTAATTTAGTTCTGTTCTCATGCTCATAGAGGGCAGTTCCAGCTATACAATACAAATACATTTATACAGCTATAAATCCTGAGTGTACATGTAAATCTACACACACATACACAAACAGGCAGTCTGTGGTGCAACAGCCCAACTCAGCGTGTCATCCTGACCCCATCATCAGCCAACATCTCGATAAGCTGGTTTATTTAGAGTTGTGAGGCAGCTGCTTTTAATCATTTCCCAAATAAAAAGCGGGACAAATATCTAAACTGCTTTGTCGTATTATGTCATGAAATCATGTGAAAAGTACAAAAACAGGGGAGGAAAGGAAACTGAGAAGGAAATTTCAAAACTATTTGTTTCTATTCCAGACTGGGAAGAGAAAAGCAAGCCTGATTTTTTCCTGCAAAAGAGAAACATGGTGTTCTGGGCAGCCAGAAGGTATTGGGATGGTCATTCCAGGCTGGGATGGCATTTCCTCAAAGTAAATGAGACAGAATTGGGATGCTGCAGGCTTGATGCACCCCACAAGAAGGTGCAGATACGGCACTACCTTGTCCTTATGGGAACTGATTCTGACCCAGAGCTCCAGGACTGCTGTTAAAACCGGTGGCTGTGTCCCATCCTGACCTGTCCCTGTGATCCCTGCTCAGGGAGAGTATTGCTGGACTTTGTGACCCACAGCAAGGCTCTAGCCACACTAACCCAGCTGCTCCAGCTACCCTGAAACAGGAGGTGGCCCTAGGCACAGCTGGAGGAGCTGGTGAGGACACATGAGGTTACAGAGACCAGAGACCCACCTGCAGCCACTCAGACTGGTTGTTGTTCAGGGCTGTCCAGGCATTGGTTTTGCCTGTCATGTCCAGGCGGGCATAATGAGGGTGCCAGGTAAAGGCATCGATGCCCCATGTCTTGAAGACACTGGAGGCTGTGATCTGCTGGTCGGAGATGAGGCGGGATTTCATGCCCAGAGGCTCCGAGCAACCTGCCGTGTTGAAATACACTGTAACACAACAGTTTACACAGGCAGTGAAAACAAAAGAGACAACAGCACTGCTGCAAGCAAAACCCCGCAGACCTGTCAGAAGCCATCCCCACATTCTCATTCTACTGCCCAGAGCAGCATCAGGGCCAGGCAAGGAAATGCTCAGCAGATGCGCAGAGCTGCCTTTTCCCGGGATTTTTAGCTCCCAGCCATTCCCTGGCTCACAGTGCCTCCTACTGCAGGGATGAGTGGATGTCCCCACAGCCCAGCCCAGCCCAGCCCTGGAATACAGAAAGCTTTGGCAGGAGGCAGAGAAGGATGTGGAAAGAGCAACACAAAGATATCTCCAGCCAAAAGCACGGATGGTACCACACCCACGCAGCAGCAGGACAGGACCCAAGCCCCCACAACATCCCGCTCCCACACCAACACGCAAGCCCCACTCAGTTCCCAGGGATGTGCTGCAGGGCAGGAATGCAGAAGGCACAGGGAAAGGGCTCAGGCTGATGATCCCTTACATTTCCCAGAGGACTTTGATCCTCCGCTGCTTTTCAAGCTCTCCAGCAGGAAAAGCAGTGGGTTCACAGCTCAGACAGGGAGGGGGCACAGTAAAAATTCCTGGCTTGGGAAGGTGTTAGCAGCGTGAGAATGCAGCTCGAGCTGGCTGAGCCGATGGGATTAACAGCTTGTGCTCCCCAAACACATCCCTGGGTATTTCCAGGCATCAGTGTGAGGAAAAACAAGCACCGACAAATCCCTTGTGCTGAGGGATCAGAAGCAGGCCAAGGGGTGATGCCCTGCCCCCTGTCGCCCCCTGCCCTGCAGCCCCCGGGGAGGGGACATTTACCATTCATCTCGCAGCCGATGAGCTCGAAGCGCAGCGTGCAGGCGCGGCGGCACATCACGGGGTAGATGCGGATGAACTGGGCCGTGATGGGAGGGTTGAACATGTTGGTATGCATCGTGCCATAGTCGCTGTTCCCCTCAAAAACCTGCAACAGCGATCAGGGCTCAGTGCCTCAGCTCTCCCACAGTCTCCTGTATCAAATCCCTTGCACAGTAGGCAGAGAGATCTCAGCACTGCCAATGGCAAAAGAGCACAGAGGGCTGGGCTCTGTTTTTGTGCCCTGGAATAGTGCAGGACCTTGGAGGAGCTCCAACACTCTAACAGAGCTTTGCTGCAACATTCCCTGCTTCGTCCTCACCCCCACAGAGCCACACATACAGCAACACCCACTCCCAGTACCACAGTGCTCCTCAAATCATGACAAGCACAGAGGTGGCTCGCTTCTTTCTTTTTAACATAATCATCAAATTGTGTTTCATGCACTTTTTCCACTGCTGCAGAAACAAGAGGAATTTTTCAATTTTTTTTAAAGCAAAGCAGATATTTCCAACCATTTCCTGGATGCTCAGAAAGCCATCAAGAGACACTTGCCGTAAAGAACTGGGAGCAGAGAGTGCTGCAATCTATAAGTATTCCCACTCTGAGAGACACGCGGTCAGCTAGTGCTTGCTGCAGATACAACACAGAGCTACCCAAGCACTCCCAGACCAAGCCCAGTTCCCACAGTGTGTCAGTGATAAAGATACTATCTGAATGACTTAAATAAGTCAGTGATGCTCCTTTGATTATGCTTATTATGGTCAATTAAACAGAGGCAGGGAGTATTGCTTGGCACAGGAACTGCCTGTGCCATCTCGCTGCTAGGAGAGTTCCCATTGGTTCCCAACACAGCTTTGCCCCAGGACAGTGGCACTTTCCCACACACAGGGATGCAGGTCACAGCCACCTCAACACCCACAGCACCACTGGATGGGGCGAGCTGGGACATCCCCTACACAGAGCATGACAGCCCACCTTGTCTACATCCTGTTTCTCATCCTTGAAGAAGGTGAACTCCCGCCCGTCCAGGCTGTAGGCAACTTTGTAGGCACGGACAAACTCCTGCTGCCCCACGCGGCGCGCGCCCTGCGTGATGATCCCGCTCAGCCGCATCTTTCGCAGCAGATTGGCCTGTGGAGGGGAAAAGAGGATGAGTGGGGTGCACTGAGGATGGGGTGCATAGCACTTTCACCCACCAGGACCACCAAGTCCACGTGGGAAGGTGGGCATTGGGACAAGGAACTCCCTTGTGGAGGAAGCCGTCCATCCCTCCAGCCTTGCATCCCAAGGTGGGCAGAGCAAAGAGGATCATCAACCCATGTCCCACCTTCCTCCAATGGATTTGCCTCCTCCAGGCACATCCCAAGATGCCCTTGGGTGGCAGCTTGATGCAGCAATTTAGCCCCACATTTGCCACCAGGAGCAGTGAAATCCTGTGACAGCAGCACTGCAAGATCAGCCATGGCTGCTGGGCTGCCCTCTGTGCTGGCATCTCAGCCCTGCTGCAGGTACCTGGATCCAGGGGCTCTTGTCATAGTTGCTGGAGGTCCAGGCATTGACAATGCCATGGTTGTTGAGGCGGGCGAGCTCTGGCCCCCAGCGCTGGAGGCCAAGGAAGCCGTAATAAACAGAGGATGCTGAGAGCTGGGAGTCAGAGATGGCTCCTCCTTCCATGCCCAGGAGAACAGCACAGCCTGTGGGCAGAGAGGAGATCAGGATCAAAGAGAGACAGTAACCAGGGAGCAGAATTAGGCATCATTTGCTTTTTGTCTGGGGACAGAGCAGGAGAGGGAGGCCAGCCCTAGGGCTTGGCTGTCCCCAAGGTGTCCTCTCCTCCTCATCCCTCAGCCAAAACCACATCATCCATCAGTCCCCCTCACAGCACACAGGTCTGGAGGAGAAAGGGCCTTCCTAGGGCACTTTCTCCAGAGAGGAGAAAGCACCTTCCTGAGGATGTTCACTCCATTAGGACCAGGCCTGCTGGCATCAAGGGCAGCCACATCTGCCCTCTAGATCCCCCAAACCAGTATTTAGGATGTGAGATCCCTCCTGGCAATGAGGGACAGACAGTAGGGAACAGGGGGAAAGAGAATTCAGTACAGTTGTTGCCAAAGACTTACGGACATGGCAGGTCTTCCCCAAGAATGGAGAAGGACACTTGCAGCTGTAGTCACCATCCACATCCAGGCAGGTGCCTCCATTTTTGCAAGGTTGGGAGGAGCACTCATTCTTGTCTAGGAGAGAGAGAGAGGAGAAGCTCAGGAGCCAATCCCAAAACCAGTCCTGAAGAGAAGACCCCTCATTCAGTGCAGCAAGAAGAGGGGGAGGTATCCCCTTAACAAGGGCCATGGCAGGGTCCCTGATGATAGGGTGGCAGAGGTTGAAGCTCTAAGCCAAGGACCCATCAACACCATGTCCCCAGTGAGTGCAGCCATGCAGGTGCACCAGGACACACAGCCACATCAAGGCTGGGAACCTGCATAGAGCAGGCTGAGCCTTGAGGCACCCCTTGTGTTATTACTTGAGGCACTAAGTCCCTCCGGAGATGCAGAGCAAGGTTCAGACGTAAGCTGCCCCCACACCATGGTCCTTCCCTCCACCCTGCAAGCTCCAAAACAGCCCATGATCCCTGACACAGGCTGGTGCCCCACACAGTCACAGCTGTATACCAGTTCTCACCTGAGGGGTCCCCAAGCTTCCCCTGCCTGCCCCCTTGCTGTACTCACTGTTCTGGCAGTGCACCCCATCATATCCCGCAGGGCACTTGCAGATGTAGTCAGTGAAAACGTCGCCCCGGTTTGGGACCAGCTGGCACTCACCATTGTTATGGCAAGGATTGGGGTGACAGGGCCCTGGGGAAGGGGAAAAACAACTGTAATACAGGCACAGGTGGAAAATAAGAGCATCCAGTGGGCTTCCACTCCCCATAGACATTGCATTACCCCCAGGTGCATCCCATCACCATATCCCTACCCAGATCTCTGCTCTGTGTCCATCAGCCATCAGAAGGACTGAACCCCAGGGCCAGAGGTGCAGGGCTGGGACAAGGGCACACTAACTCTCAGCAAGGCTCCTGGCTGGCATGGAGCACCTGGGAAAGGGTCAGCTCCTCACCTTTCTCTGTCTCATTGCAGTCAATCCCAATGTAGCCCTCAGGGCAGATGCAGAAGAAGGGGGCCTCATTAATCCCAGTCAGACAGGTGCCCCCATTCTGGCAGTGGTTCACATCACAGAAGTCGCCTAGAAGTAAAGGCAGGTGTCACTGCCAACCATCCCTAAGACAGGCATCCACCAGAGCCCCAAGCACATGATGGCATCCCAGCCCAGCAGCAGGAACTGATCTGCTGCAAACCCCACAGGGAAGGGAACACCTGGCAGGGACAGGCTGCTGGACACTGCACAGGGCTGCTGGCATTCAAAAGCAATGGTTGAGACTGGGAGCATAACCAGCAGCAAGGACCTGCCTGTAAGAGCATCCGTGGATGGCAGGGAGAGGGAACTCTGCAAACCTGAGATACTCTAAGAAACACATGGTTTTATTGCACGGGTCGTGGGTAAGAAGGGCCTTGCCTACAGCCACCAGCCTCGGCTGAAGGGAAGCCCCAAAGAGAGTGAGAGAGAGAGAGGTAAGAGCTAAGAGCTAAGAGGTGAGAGCAGGGTAAGAGAGGTGAGTGAGGTGAGGTGAGAGGAGTAAGGTAAGAGAGGGAGGACCTTGTTACAATACATTATATCTCCTTTTGTGTTGAATATTCTACTTTACAGTGACCAACCAGCGCAAGATACAAAACCTACAAACTTTGCATACAGCCTATGAGAACTGCTATATTACCATATCACTCTGTATTCTAAACTCTAAAGACTACTTTTTCTTATCTACTTTTTCTCTGACACCTTGGGGGGGCTACTCCCTCGAGCCCCTTTGTTTGCTATCACCCAACCCATCACCAGCTAATCACTGTCTTCCAGTCTGCCATGCCTACATCTCAAAGGTAGCTTTCATTTCTATTTCACTCATAGGTTTTATATTTTTAATATCTCTTGCCAGGCAATCATATTTATAAGCTTTTCCTGTCTCACCTTTCCCAACACATGCCCTGCGCTGGCATACTAAAATAGAGGTTTAAGGGATTCCATATGACAAAGTGAAGACGGGAAACCCAGGTTTTGGTGTATTAAATGTTTTTGACACTTGGCTGGGAAACATGAGTGGCCAGGCTGGGGCTTGCTCAGGCCCAAGAAGGACAGGGGGTTTCCAGGGAATGGGGTTGGTGCCATTGCTGGGTTTTGCTAATGTAAGTTTGTTCTTGTAAGAACACCAAAAAAATCATTTGTAGGGGGAGCTCGCATGCCTCAGTTCCCAGATGCTGGAGTCATGCAGGGAGGAAGCACAAGGTCCATCTCTGCAGGACGCCTGCCAGACCTCCATCACTCTCCCAGCAGCTCCCACAAGGCAGCCCTGGCTCACAGGCAGGTTCCCCCAGGGAGCTAATGGGGCTGCACCATCTCCCCTGCCTGTTCATCCATCTCCAGCATCTGCCACAGTGTAGGGTTTATGTGGCAAGGCGGTGGTGGCAGAGGGCTGCAAAGGTGGCTCAGTAAGAAGACAACAGGAACTGCTCCCATGCTGAACACAGCCAGTCCCACCCAATGCCAAAACAGATTCTCCTGCTCAAAGCTAGTGCCCATCACCAGCACTAGGGTTGCTTCTGTGATAATGTATCCAAGATAAAGTAAAAAACACTGTGCAGCAGCTGAAGAAGAGGAGTGAGAAAAATGTGAGAGAAACAGTCCTGCAGACACCCCCGGCAGAGAATAAGGAGGGAAAGGAAGTGATCCAGGTGCAGCAGCAGGGATTCCACTGCAGCCCACAGAGAAGACCTGTCTCCCTGAAGCATGTGGAGGACCACGGGGGAGCAGATATCCACATTGCAGCCCATAGATGACTCCAGGCTGGAGCAGTCTCTTTGTCATGGACTGTATCTCATGGCAAGGACCCGCACCAGAGCAGTTAATGAATAACTGCAGCCCATGCGAAGGACCCACTCTGGATCATCTCCTTCTTTTCCCCACCCTCTCCTGTTGAGAAGCGAAGTGAATGATGTCAACCCACTGTACCCTCCAACCTTCTACACCCCACTCTGTAGGGCTGAATCAGATTGCAATAGCTGGTCTGAAATTCCTCCCACCCTCAATTTATTCTGCCTAAAAGCTGCAAGGCAGCAATGTTCCATAAACCTAGACCAGATTTCCAGAGGACTGGCTGAAAGCCTCAGTAACTCCTCGTCAAACAGGACAATCCCTTGATGGCAGGAATCTCTCTGCCATGCTGCAGAAGTCAGAACAAGGGCTGAACTCGGCTGGAGACCTAGAAATAACCCTTCACTACCTGCATGACCTGGAGAAGGTGGAAATTGATGAGCTGTGGGCCCACTGCCCAGACCCACACCAAACAACGCAGTTCCCATTTGCCTAAGCTACTACTCAGTGAGCTCCTACTCATCAGTCCTTTAATAGCAGGACTCCTTCGAGTTAATCCTACTCTTCCTGTCACTCCACATGTGTAGGATACACACTGGTGGCAGGCAGGCCAGCATCAGGTGGAGGTTTCCATAAGGATGCTGTAGCTCCCTTAGCCCAGCCTCAGGAGGCAGAAAAACTTGGGCACCGTTCAAGTCACTGCCTGTGCTGCCCAGCCTGTTCTGTATGACCTCATGCTCCATCAATGCGCTGCCCTGAGCTACAGCATGGGAGGAGAGGGCTCCTGCTGATACGTGGGGATGTCTTTGCCCCATGCCCCTCCACCCATCCACAGGTCTTGGGCATCCAAAGGATCTCTCCCATCAACAAGTCAAGGCTGCACAGACTGAGCTGCTTCTGTTCAACAGTGGGAGTTGGCTGCTTCCCCAGGCACAGAGTGTCAAGGAAGGGGTGCTCCCCAGCATCAGGAGTGTCTGGGGTGTGATATGGCAGCAAAGCAACAAGGTCTCCTCCCAGGGTAGGGACAGGAGGGGTTCAAGTTTTATACTTTAGTTATTGCAAGTAATTGGACTCCCTTTTATCCCCTCCCAGGAATAATCCCTTATGTGGTGGGTGTTGGTAGCCAGCCCCCTGCCTAGCAGTGAGGCACACAGGTCACTTTTTCCACTGTAGCAAGCAATTTTGGATGCTCCTGTTTCTGGGCTGTTTCAGGCCTGGTTCCAGAGCTGTTCAGCATCTGCATCCTCCACACACACATTTTTCTCCAGTCAGGGACAGAGCTGTCACAGGCTGAACACTCAGGAACCAAGGCAACAAAGATCAACCACCGCTTTTGCAAATGTTTGCTTTTATGAACCCACAGACTGGCTGGAAGGCAAAAATAACATCCTCCGAATACTGGGACAGCTCATCTCAGCGGGGCTGGGGGAAGTCAGGTCTCGGGAGGGCAAAAAGGGCACCTCAGCCATCCTGGGAGAGCGAACATAAACAAGGCCTTCCTCACCCCTCCCTGCTGTCCTTTGTCCCCTGACCTGGAGACTGCACTTAGGCTTTGCTCCCCTTTTCCCTGGTCTCATCCATCCCTTTTGGAGCCAAGCGCCCCAGGCATGACCCATAGGGTTATGACAGAGCTGCTACTCCCCGGCGTGGCCCTGGCCCGACCATCTGGGCGAGCAGTACCAGGCGGTCCCAGGGACGCTGTTTACATTGCGAGCACAGTTATCTGAGTCCGAAAGCACGACAGCCTGGCTGAGAGACTCCCGACTCGGGACAAGGGACGGGGCCGTGGACCTGAGATCTTCGCTTCTGCAGCAGCAGCCCTGGGGCTGCACGCTCTCTCTCACTGCGTGCACTGCAACGAGCACCGCAGCCTGGACCCACTGACCCCGCAGCCCAGATCCTCTCGCTACACGTCCCGGATCCCGGCACCGCGGATCTCTGGCGGCTCGCGTTCCCCCTACACACCAGGCAAGCCCTGCACCCCGTTCTACCCCTGCATCCCGGATCCCTTGCACTCCACATCCCCAGCATTCCGGGCTCCCCTGTATTCTGGATCCCCCGAAACTCACCCTCTCCTGCACCGCGGATCCCCTGCACACCAGGCAACCCTGCACTCCAGATTCTCTGCACTCTGGCTGCCCTGAGCCTCGGACTGCCCTGCACCCCGGAATCCCTGCACACCGGACAACCCTTCACTCCAAATCCCCACCACTCCGGATCCACAGCATTCCAGCTTCCCTGGCACCCAGGTTTCCCCGCACTCTGGATCCCCTGAACCCTGGTTCCCCGGTACCCCAGATCCCCGGAATCCCGGCTCCCTGGCACTCCTGATCTCCGGTTCCTCGGTACCCCGCCTCCCCGGCACTCACCGGACACGACCAGCAGCAGCGAGACCACCACCGACACGGCGAGCAACACCCGAAACAACCTCGCCCTCATGTTGCGCCCCGAGCCGCGCCGTGCGCTCCCCAGCGAGCCGCTCCGCTCCGCTCGGCTCCGCTCGGCTCGGCTCGGCTCGGCTCCGCCGCGGGGCTCGGGGCGGGCAGTGACTCAGCCCGGCCCGGCGCGGCCCCACGTGCTCCGCCGCCCGCCCCCGGGGCGGGCCCGGCCCCGCCGGCGGGGCACGGCCCGGCTGAGGGTCCGCGCCCCCGGGGGGCGGGCGGCACGGGGGATAGAGGCAACAAGGCAGCAAAAGTGTCTCTGGAAGTGAGAGCCACCACGGCCACGCTGCTGATGTTTCAGTGAGGGGGACCGCTGGCTCATCCCATGTCAGATCTTGGCCCTCGGATGGCCGGTAGGGACTTCCTGAGCCTGGCAGTGCCCATGGCTCCTGGCCCTGGCTGGCAGGCAGAGGGTGCAGAGTTGGACCGGAATGTACTGGGGGCTGCCAGCGCTTGGCAAAGGAAGAGCTGTTTTGCAGCACAAACCCCACTTTTCTCTCCCTGGGTGGGATGAAAGCTGGAGAGGGCTTCCCCTCCGAGGGACAGTGAACACAAGTGCCCTGTGCCATCCTTGTCATCCAGCGTGCCAGTGGCATGGGGTTTCCCCGAGTTCCTCTTAATTAGCATCAAGGAAAACAGCTTGCAGCCAGGTCGGGCAAATACGTGAAAGGGATTCAGTGTGACATTACAGCTTTCTGCCCAAAGCACTGCACCACAGCTTCACTGGTTTGGCCACAAACTAACTCCTTTTTGAGCTGTGCCCAGCCCAAGAGCTGGAAAAGCCCAGCCATGCTCTTAAGAGGAACTGGTGCCCTGTGGGGAGTTCTGCCCTGGAAGGCAGAAACATATTTAGCCCTGGAAGGCTAAAGCACATTCAGGCTAAATCCATATTCAACAGCAAATTCTTTGGAAAAGAGCACTGCACCGCACAGGAATGCTGGATTATTTGACCCTGTAATGGAAATCCACTCGAGAAACCCTCCTCCTCCTAAACATGGAGCTGATTTTATCTCTTCTTGCAAAATCCTCCATTTCAGCATTAACTAACCCACCTCAGACACTTGGGCTGCTCATATTTATGTGTTGACTCTTCCCAAGTGTTGCTACATTTCTGCCTTTGGCAATGCAGCCACGCAGCCATCCGTGAACTGGGCAGTCCAGCTGCATGCCATGCACTTTGACCAGTCTTCCCACCTCCACTCCAGTGTCCAGCTAATGCTTTTGTCAGACACAGTCAACCTGTGCCCATGAGAGCACCCAGAGTATGAGAAGCACCCCAGGGAGAGACCCAGTGGCAGGTCCAGCCGCCCTGCTTGTGCTGCTGACTTCTCAGGGCACCAGAGAATGAGAAACACATGGAACTGGACACGTATTCTCACCACCACCCTCGCTCTTGGTGTTTCCGTAAATTAGTAACAACACAAAGAAAACTCCAGGTAGAGTTTAACTCCAGTGTAGGGAGAAACAACAGCTGGAAAGCAGGGAGCACACAAGACACAGTACTTGCTTTCGAATAACCCTTCAACCTCAGGGTAATTACTGCTGTGGTGTTCCGAGGAAAACAAGGTCAGGAGGAGGAGAGCACAGGGCAAGATTCCCAGGGTTGTGCACAAGCAACTAGGACAAGGGTGTTTGTTCAGCCTTTTGAGGGGCTACTGCCTGGATTAGTCTCAGAGAGAATGCAAGACCCAGAGGGAGCTGCAGAAAAAAGCATCAGCCTCTCTAAAAACAGAAAGCAAAATGTTTTCTTTCTGTCCCCAGAGGCATGAATGCCAATGTCCTAGGAACGTGCATGGGAAAGGATATTAAAAAGCGAGTTGTGGAGGCCAGATGGAGCAATGCTCTCCACAGGGACAGTGCTTCCTGCAAGTACCAGTGGCTCTTTGAATTAAGACCTGCAATGGAGACAGGCATCCCATGAGATACTACACTTGGGAAGTGTCTCTGCTGTCCCAGCAGGCAGAAGGAAGCTCTGGACATGGGAGGCAGAGGAGAGGAACAACCTGTCAAGGATAGGGAAGAAATAAAGAACAGAAACAGCTCCCACAGGCAAACACCACGCCCGGGCTCCTACAACCGCCAAGTTTTTGCAAGGGATGGCTCTACTTGAAAGAACTGGATAGGTCGAAGGTCATGCATAATTTCACTCCCTTCTGCAGGGACTACTTAGGCCTTGCTATTGCAGTATTTACCACTGGGTTTGGTTTCTTCTGAAGGGAGATCTGCCAGATTCTGCTGTGCTTAACCCTTTCCAAGTTGTGCTGATAGCAGATAGCCTGGTTCCTGTAGCTGGGGTGATAAAGAGGAAAATAGGTGAAGATGGGGCCATGCATTTCTCTGATGCAATCTTATTTATTTTCCATCTTATACAAAGGTGCTTTCCTGTGAACAAGCGAGGTGAACAATACACAGCTGATCCCTTGCCCAATCATAAAGCCCCCATCTGTCATAAAACTGACCAGGGTGCGTCTCAAGGCTTATGAATGTGCATTGACAGCTTTGGTATCAGCACAGTTTCATGTTCCTCCTCCACTCCCTCTCAGAAACTCACAGGACCTCTCCCCACCACAATCAGGTAGCAAAGTTGCCCCTCCATCCCCAGCAAAGTCCTGCTCAGCCCTTGAATGGATCTTTTATTAGACAGCAGCTCCTATTGTTTAAACTATCTGTTCTGTAAAGGAATTCACTGGCTTAGGTCTATCTCAAAAGTCAGCTGTTACACCGCAGGGGGATTCCCCACCCAAAATGCTCCCACAACACTCCTTGCAACATGGTTTTCTTGTCTCACCCTGGTTTTGAGAGCCCCCAGAATATCCCTGACAGAAGTATCCCCCATCCTTTGCAGGCACAACTCTTTTTTAGAGTTTAAAATTGTGGTTCAGGCCGCAGCACAGGTCCTGGGAAAGTTTCCTGCTGCATGCGATCAAGCCTCCCATCCTGCCACACGTTAGCCACTCTGAGTGGGAAAAAGAAACGAACTGTGGCACCATAGCAGTGGATTAAGGCCCAGTCTGCTCTTAATCCCTCTAACAGGATAACCAAGGGCTTGTGCCAGCATCTCTAAACTCCTGCAGCCCCAGCCAGCGTCACTGCCCACCAGCGGGTGGTTTCCAACGGCTGCCAAAGACACCCACTGGCTGGGGCAATCCTTGCATGTAGCTGGACTTCTCTGTTTAGTTTCTTGAGGAACAAAAGGCTTCCATACTCTTTGCCCTTTCCACCAAAATGGCAACAGTTTCTTTAAACACAGGCTGTACACTTAGGCATGCCAATGTTTAGGAATTGGGAACTTCAGGACTAATCAAAAAACCTAGATAATGAATATCCTTGGGGCATGGAAAGCTCCATAAGGCTCCTGAGAGCCCTTCACGATATCTGAAACCTTCTGATTTAAAAGGAAGAAGGCAAAGAGCAGCACCATTCCCTGGTTTTGCTCCGCAGCCCACTGCTGATCCTGTCGCAGCTCAGATGAGATTCCAGCCAGTTTAACTTCAAGTCTTTTGCTCTAACCTAAATAAACAAGATTATACCCAGCTTAGAGCTGATGTGTCTGTGTAAGGTACTTAATATAAGCACCTTTATATAACGCCCCTCTCTGAATCCTTTGCAGTCTTTAAGGATTTATCCATGCTTATCTCCAGCAGGAAAGGTGTTGCCTTCATCATCATCTAGCAGCTGGGAAACCAAGGGCTGGAAGGGCTTGAGGGAAGGACATATCTCCCTTTATTTTGTCCATCCAAAAGCTAGACATGCAGGCTTGGCCTCTTACACACACAGCCTCACCAGCCAGTGGTAACAGTACCACTTCCAAAGGTCATTTGTAAATGCTACAGCAGGAATTACCCTGGGAAATACCTGTCTCCTCACTGATGATGGATTAGCATCAACCTCGGGCCAGGATTAAAGACCTTTGTGGTAATGGCTCCCTGTGGTGCTCATCTCAGAGCACTGCCCAGGACAGATGGGGTCCAGTCCACATCCCAGACTTGCCTTGTCCTCTGTAGCCTGTTGCTTGGGAGCACCAACCTGTAACACGAGCCCATGCTCCATGGTACACCACGGTGCTTAATGGACCTGTGATGGATTGGAAGCCGGAGCAGCCTGACCAGCACCAAGCAGATACCACAGGAAGATAAGCCGTGGCTCTTTTGTTCCTTTTCAGGAAGCTCTTCAAAGCTCCTGCCTTGACAAAAGCACTAAATTGTGTGCTTGATAGCATTATTATCCAGGTTCCTCTGATAACGCGGGTTTCTGTGGCAGGTTTCCTATCCTCTCCCTGTTACTAAGCTCACAAGACCCTTCCTTACTCAAGACACCAATTTGATGCCTGTGCTTCTGGCATGTGCTTGATGGAAGGTCCTCCAACGCCTGCAGGGCTTAAGGCAAGCTCACGGTCTGATTAAACACAGGGCCTGATGGCGCTAATGCTGTATGAATATGGAACAGCACTAATGAATTCTAACGAGCTAGACCACAGGGTTTGTTTGCAAGAGCCCAGAACCTGTCCTACCGGCTGGTGGAGAAGAGGCAGTTTGCTCATTACTGCACACTCCCCTCCCACCCATCCATGCTGAGAGAGGCTCTGCCCAGGTGGAAGCCTTATTAATTTGTAAAGTTGTCTTTTGATCTCTGTATCTCGAAGCATAATGAGAAGGTTTGAACTCTGCCCGTCCGCCCACCCTCTCCATGCCTCCCGCTTGCTCTGATCCCCCAGAACCTGGCAGGCAAGGGGAGAACTGCCACAGCTCTAGGATTCACTTCTTCCTGGAGAGAAGCATATTTGTGGCCTTCTAAAACACACTTCAGTGGCCACAACCACGGCTGATGTAGCAGGAAAGCACCAGTCCCTGCACACCTTCCTCTCTCACACGGACACCTGACCCTGTCAGGGAATCCAGGGTGACCACATCTCAAAAGCAGCTCCTTAGTCCCTTGGTTCCCCCAGGCCAAAGCAGCTTTCAGAGGTCACCTGGAGCCACTTGTGTCCCTAGGTGGAGAGGCTGGTGACCACTGATGCAGGATGTCGGCTCCCGTAGGACCTCTGCTCTGGAAGGAAGTTCCTGGTGACTGATGCCTTCCACTGGAGCTGCTGCAGGAGCTCCTGTGCTGGCTAAGAGCCATACATCCCCCTCATCCCGTGACCCATCAGAGCCTTCCCCTTATGATTCTGTCTCTCTCTCCCCTCCTGAATCGACCCTGTACTGCTGGCACAACACTTGAAGCTCCTTCTCAACCACTTCCTGCCCCTTGGGCTGCAGCCTCCAGAGCCGCAGCGGAAACCGCAGCAAGAGCTTGTTTGGCACCACGGTCTGTGTCCAGGAGAGCTGGCTCAGCCACTCAGTTACTCCTCTTCCATGGCTCCTCCTTCCCTCAAAAGGAAATAAAAACAAGCTCCAAGCCAGACATGTGTCCTCAATGAAACCCATCTGTCAGAGCCATCACCGCGGTCTCAACGGGCTGTTGCCTGCTCAGGGTGTCTGGCCCTGCCATGGAGAAGCACACGTAGCCAGTCCCAGGGGCAGCACGCACCCAAGGGGACACGAGGCTGGAGCAGGGGATGCCACGGGATGGCTGGACAGCTGTGTCCTCTCCGACCGCTCTGCCTGGGGCTGTGCTACCTCCTTTCTCAGCAGCAACAACAACTTCCAGGCAAGGAGCCAGCTGATAGCTCTGCACATCCACAGATGTCTCCACACAGTTCCCAGACACACTGTTTGGAGTGGGGAAGAGCTCCTTAGAAGAAACAAGAGTGGGCTGATGGGCAGGGGTATCCACCCATCTCCCCTACCCACCTCACAGATTACCTCCAAGGGGTATTTCCTAGCACTTAAATGTGTAACCCTTGTAAAGTCTCCCAAGTGTTTCTCTCTCCCTGCTAGGAGATTTATTCTAACATGTTTTTACAACATGCATTCAGTTAGTAATACTCCATATGTCCTCTGCAATCACCCCTCCTTCTCAGTGGGATCTCCCATCACACCAACTACTTTGTCCAGCCTCCAACAGAGCCTTTATTAGAGCATGAACCCATCTGCCTTCTGCCATCAACACCCCTCCAGGCATTTTCACATTTCACTGTTCCCTCTCACCTCCTTGTCCTGCCCCACAGATCAGTTAATAAGAGTAGATCCTACCTATTCTGCATTCTCCCAGTGTTCTTGAAGAGTTAAGCAGCTGCAGTTCCAGTGCTGAGTCCCTCTACAAGTCCCCAGCTGGCAATGGGTTGCTGCCCTGAGAGCCCAGCAGTAAAACCAGTGACTCTTGCTGCAGACATCCAGAGTAGACACAGAGTGGAAACATGTGGGTTCAACAGCCCCTCAGCTCCTAACAGGGCTTTGCAGCCTACCACAGCATTCCCTTTGATCCATGTTCTGGGCTGGGTTTGTTCGCACCTCTTTAAGATGTCCCCCAGGGACCTACTGATGCAGCCCCAGCACCTCCGTTGGCACATGTGGTGGGGCCAGGGCAGTTATTAGGGGCTTGTGTGGTAATCTGTTCCAGTCAAGGAAGCTCTCTTTCAGTCCTTGCTAACCCACCTCAGGACTGAGGTAGAAAACAGAAGGGAGGTCACCTGCATCAAGGTCTGATGTGGCTCATTTCTGTGAGCAGGGCTGGCTTCTAGACATTGCTGTACACACCACACATCTGAAAGAACCCCAGAACCTCCCCATGGCCCAGAGGGAGGTGCAGCCCCTTGAGCTGTGAATGGGGCTCATTTGCAGTCTTCCTCCTCTGTTGTCTGCCTGCATCTTCTCACTTTTTGGTAGGTCGTTTTCTGCAAGACCTGAGAACGTAAAAACATATCTACCTGCACTTCCTCCTGCTCCAGCTACGCCTGCACATCTGCCCCACCTGCTGCAGGCAGGCAGGGAGGGAGAGCAGCTCTGCCAGCTGTGAGGACAGTGACCCCCAACCACAGGCTGGGCGGCAGGGCTGTGTTTTGCAGAGCACGTGCAGCCCCACGCCGGAGGCACGTTTGCTCCTGCCGCCTGTGGTTCCTGGCAGCCTTTCCAGGGAGCAGCCCTCGGCTCACAGGGCTGCTTGTTCGGGAGCATGTCGTGATTTGCCTGGGCTTGCAGCTGCCTGTCAGCTGCTGTACAAACACAGCCTTGTCTCCCGTGCTCCCCCCGGCCTCTTCTCACTCCTTAGCTCTGCTCTTTGTGGTGCTCAGGATTAGCCACACCTCAGCTGGGTAAACAGGAGCGGATCCTGCCCCATCAGCCGGGGGCTTTGCAGCCTTAGCTGCCGCAAGCAAGAAGTGCTCCTTTATTTTTCTCCCAAGTAAATCTCCCTTTCATCATTCAGCAGATCTGAAGCCCTTAATTGGACACAGCAGTGGATGTGATCTTCTGCATTGGTTTCATCTTCTATTTTCTTTTTTTTATCCTTTTATTTTCTATCTTTACCCTTCTATTCCCTGCTTTTGTTCCGCTCAGCGTCCTTATCTTCTGATCTGTTCCTCATTTTCTCACTCCTTTTACCCACTTTTTGCTTTTACACCCATCTGAGGAAAGCCACCCTTCCTTTCTGTATGTCACCTTCTGGATGCTAAATAATGAATTATTCTGGTCTGAAAAAAAAAAGCCCTGGAAGTTGGTTGTAACTCCAGCGAGCACCTTAGTCTTCATCTCAGCTCAGAGGCAGCATTCCTTGCAAATTTTTACCTGGCTCTGAAGGGATGCTGGGCAAGGAAGGAGGAGGACACCCATTCCCTGCAGCACAGCACCCTCTAGCCTCCGCCGGGGCGCTAGCTCTTTCCTGAGCTGGAAGGAACAAAGGACCTTCACCATCATCACTCAACCATGCATCCTCCCATCCTGCCACACTCCCTATACGTCCAGCCCCGCACAGCTCCGACAAAATCCTCCTGCAGCATTACTGCCACACCCCAGGATGGATTTAATTGGAACTGTGGAGGACAGGACCTTAAAGGTGGTCCACTCTGAGGAGACATGTGGCAAATCAGATGTCATTTCCCAAAAGTTGAGACATCAGTTTTGCAAGGTGGAGCCTACAATGAGCCAAGGTGGAGTCATCCTGGTGATGGGGTCATTACACAGCAGCAGCAGCAGCAGCAGGAAATACTGTTTATTTCCTCCAGCCCATGCAATACTTTAACTCAGAGGTGGTACAAAGGGAAGTGGTGCTCCTGCAAAGGCAGGTACAGTCAGCCAGAGGAATGGAGGGCAGTAGCTCTGCAGTTGCTTTGTTTTCATGGGACACTGATCTGCAGCCTTCCAGGTGCCTGTGCATGGAAAAGGGTGGTCACCCCCAGCTCATCCCTGGCCATAGTGGCAGACCTTCACTGCTTGGCTGTGACTGCCAGTGCATCTCCAGGAAGCCATCAGGCAGATGGGGATGCTCTGGATTAGCCTTTTATCCCAGACATCCCACTGCTCTTTGCGGCTTCCTGCTCACCTACCCACTTTGCCAAACCATGCTCCCGTGGACCCCACCAGCCTCACCCACAACACACCTCCCTGCAGCAGCATCAAGCCTGTTTCCTCTCACCCCTGCTTTCCTTCTACACCTCCAGGAAACAGATCTCTGGCTCTCTGCTCCCAAACACCATCATTCATTCTCCCAAATCACAACTGTAACCATTTCTTTTGTACTCACCATCATCCAAACACCGTTGTGCTCTCCCTCCCTTCCTCCCAGACCTATTCCAACTCCCACTATTTTGGCTCAAAATCAATCTTCCGCCTCGCTCAATTTATTTCCATGAATATTGCACTCTAGGAAAAGGCCCCTCCCCATTCCTCAGGCAATACTAAAATTTGGATTTTTACAAGGGGCTGCTAATCCCATTGTTCACTTCACTGAGCATTTCAGTTTGCAGGATTGCAACTCTGCATTCTCCTCAGGCACCACTACTTCTACGGAAACTTTTCCACAGAAAGCCTTTCGCAAGCAGCCACTGAAAAAAACCCATAAAACCCTGGCCTTAGCAGACTCCCTTGCCAGCTGTCTGAGGCAGGACAATCACAGCCTTTCCAGACTCCAACCTCAGGAACACACTATAGTGGCAAATGTCACTCAGACCACTTGGGATTAAACAGAAGACCAGTGGTTTCCTTTATTCAGTATGACATCCTGGAAACTCTCCAGGAGAAGCTCATACATCCTTCTGGCTCCAGTACATCTATTTGTCTGAATCCACCCTGCTTTCCCTCACAGACGCCCCATCTCCCTGCTCTCACTGCCTGCCAGACACCTGCTGCTCTGATGCCACCTTCCCTGCACAGATCCCCTCTGCTTCTGCAGGTGGCTTTAGGGACAGGTGCCACACCAAAGCAGTGCCTGGCTCCTGTAGCTGTATCTTAAGTTACCAAAAGGTGTGAAAGGGGCAGAAACAGCTCTAACTGAACAAGAGGTGGCATAAGAGGTGGCATTAGAGGTGGCTGCAGGGAACAGGTTTGCTCAGCCTGGCAGCTTTTGGTACAGAAGGTATCCTGAAGGTAGGAGTTTCACCTAATTAGACTCCCTGGAAAATTCACTAGTGTTGTGAATAGACTCCTTTCAGGGAGATACAGATGGATCCTTCTCCCAGACCACTGAGTCTGTTTGTGGAGCCAGGCAGGGTTAAAGTGCCATGGAGCAACCAAAAGCAGGACCAGCAGCTCTGCTGATGCCAGGGACTGGTTTTCAAAACCTCTTCCTCTGCCCAGCAGCTGTGGCTGGATGTGGGATAAAAGCAGTGAGCCGGCTGCTGGGAGATTGTGGACAAGCAGCAGAAGACAGCCTGGTAAAGTGCTCAGCTCAGTGGCATTTCTCTTTTGGCCTAAAGAATTCGGGAATGAAATAGCCCATCTGCTCTGAAATGATCAGTGAAGCTCTCTTTATAAGCAGTCTGAGTCCTCAGGTTTGGGCAAAAAACAAAAAAAGTGAGTCAGAAAGTCTCTAGCAACGGCTTTCAGCCATTAGAGGAGACCAGAGCCTGTAGTCTAGAGGGGACAAGAAGGTGGACAGCAGTACCCAGAAGGGCTGAGGTCAGTCACTTCAGTTCTATAATTAGGAAATAAATAGCATGCTAAATAAACCCAGAGTAGAAGCTTTTGAGGAGCGTGACAGAGATGAAGTTGGCAAGGAGCTGCTGAATGAGAATGTGATGGAAAAATACTGATCAGGTGGGCCACGTGCCACCTCCCCAGCTGGTTTGTATGATGCAGCCATTCTCCTATCCCTGGCACTTGCCTCCGTATGTTGCTAGCTCCTCAGGACAGAGCCTGGTCTATTTAGAGCTCTGCAAAGTGCCCATTACTCTTTTAGACACCATTTTCAGAAAATATGTAAGAGTCCAAAGAGCACTGTGCCTCCAAATCCAACAGGCTCTGGAACAGCACGGCTCAGCAGCCCACGAGCCAAAGCCTCACTGGCACTGCAGGGAAGGCAGAGCAGGAGAAGAGGAAAAAGCATTGCCTTTATTTCCATCTGCAAAGCTTTTTTGTACTCACATGTCACTGACAGGCACTTTGCTTATTTTCAACTGGCAATCAAACTCTGCCTAAGAGGTGTTTTCCTTTTTGCTCCCACTACACACTGCCATCGATGAACACCCTGATGTTTCCTCTGGCAAAAAGGTTTCCTCAGGGGTGCAAAGTCCACTGGAGTCCTACAGCACACAGCACATTTGCTGAGCAGGAGAAAAGCTGGGCATGGGGAAATGAAGCAGAAAAAGAGTTCAGAGTTGTGGCAGCAACAGCCAAAAGAGAGAGGGATGTGAAGAACAAAGGGTGATTGTCACCACGGCATTGCACGGCGGTGTCTCAGGCTGGTTCAGCAGCACGTGGAGTTCTCTCTGCCTGGTACCTTTCCAATTACTGCATTAAAAAAGGTGGAATTTTCATCAGTCTTTTTTTGGCCTCTCTGTACAGAGGTAATTGCTTCCCCAAAGCACGAGGCAAAGCTGCGTTCTTCCTGTGCTTACAGTTTCCAGCATGTACATTTGTCCCCTTTTGCAGTAGCCACACTGCTCAGAGAAGGATCCTCCTGTCTCCAAACCATTAGGGTGTTCCTGGACACTCCCATCCCACCTCTCAGCAATAACATCAGGCAGAAATATTTGCTGGGCTGAAGCAGCTAAATCCTTCCCTAGAAGGCTCACGAAATGAAGCTCAGCTCTTTCCAGCACTCTTGCTTTGGGGATGGCTCAGGCTCCTGCTCAGATGGCATTTTCTGAGTATGACCTGTTTACTATGAGTGGCACAGCCTTGCTCCTGGCTCCGGGCCTGAACCCTCCACCTATGGCACAGGCACACAGGGCTACTCTAGCACCAACCCTGCAGAGCCCACCAGAGCAACTCCCCACACTCAGAGGGAGGGCAGCTTCCTTCACAAGCCGCGGCTCACCAGCTGTTTTAACAGCCCAAAGTCAGATTTGCATTCCCAAAATGTGCTTGCTTCCTCCCAGATATCCCTGCTCCCATGCTACAAGGTGCAGCTGGAACCCCTCAACACTGCCCAGCATAAAACACCGATGACTTGCACTGGCTCTTCCCTCCCTTTCTAGAGATACAGCACCTTTTCCATCACTTCCCTCCTTGCAATAAACACAGCTCAGGATTTTGGCTCCCATTGCCACAGCCACCTGTAAATTTATGCTGTCACCTCTTCAGTGTTCATCTGTCCTCAGCAAGAAGTGAGCAGTAAGTTTGGTTTGCGACAGGTCTGTAACAAAGCTCTCTTCTAATAGCTGAGCTTCTCTCAGGTCATGGAAATCTCCAACAGTCTCAAGGACTTAGAACAAAAGCCTTGCCTGGAGGCTCAGCTCTAGTTTGAGGTGTGTTTTCCTTCCTGGATCTGTTTTTTCCTGCCTGGATCAAATGGTGAAAGAGCTAAGGTACACCTGGAATCAATTGGACTGCAATATTCTGTAATCAAACTCAAACACATTCCTCAAATACTTAGTTGAGTCTGATACCGGATGTTTATCTGCTGAGCCTATCTGTTAACTCGATCACAAGCATAACTCAGCTGCCTTGAGACACACCAAACCTCAGGCCGGCTGAGCCGCTGACAAATTTAGCAACCATAAACCCTGGGTATTTCCACAAGGTTAATTAAAAGATAAGGAATACAACTCTGTTTGACTGAGTGGTGTGGGATCACACCTCTAGCAAACATGGAGGAGGATGCTGTTTCTTCTGCCACCTTCATTCCAGAATTTCCCTCTCTGCCCTTACCCAGCACTCCCTCCTTCCCTGTGACTCAGGCTACAGCAGTTACTCATCTCTCCATGTACACAGCACCCTGGAAAATGTGACTTGCTCTTTGAGAGCCTTCTCCACGTAGGAAGCTCCAACACCCAGTAAACAGAGGAAACAAAATATCTGAAATGAGAGGAAGGATTTTTCCATCCAGCTATATAAAGCAACCATTAACACAGCTCAGAATGGTTGATGTTACCAGCAACATAACGCATGGCTTTTTGAAGAATAATAATTTAAAAAAAACAGGTTTATAAACATCGCATTGTTGACAGTTTTTTTATCATTTATTTTCCTCCAGTGCCTTTCAGATAGGGCAGGGTCCATCTACCTCCGAGTGGATTTCGCTGTCCCTGTCACACGCCCCACTTGGTGGGACGATGCTGAGCACTCTGAGGGACCAGGGAAGACCCTTCACTGCCGCCGGCACAGCCCAAGGGTGGTCCCAGTGTTTGCCACACAGAGCTGGCCTGTGGGCCATGATAAACAAACCAAGCGTGCTGAGGGCCCAGACACCATTTTTCAGGTTCCAAGATACTAAAAGACGCAGTATTATGTAACCAGCATCTAGCACCAGGTACAGCGCACGGCCTATCGGGCAGCCTCGAGGGATTTTTGGTCCTCCAGACCACTGAGCTCCATGTCACTGAGGAGCAACCGTGTGCTTCAGCGACAGCCGCTCCCCAGGCTGCGTCCCCCACGTCATGGTGGCACTGAAAACGCGGCTGAGACAGAAGCAGAGGCTGAAGGCTGAAGCAGCCCCCAACCCTCACACCCCACCGTGCCCCCAGGCTCTGTCATGGCAGCGGCACCGCTGCCCCCGCCGGCGCCGATAGCTCCGCCCCCGGCCCGCCGCCGCCAATCACCGTCCTCCGAGTGACTGACAGATGTCAGTGCCATTGGAACAGCGGCGTTCCGCCCCCGCTCCTCCTCCAGCCAATGGCCCCCGCGCGTCAGTGATGGAGCGCCCGTCCTCAGCTGGCCTTCTCACCAATCGACGCGCTGGCCTGGACGGAAGCGGCGCGGCGGTGGCCAATGGGAGGACGAGGGCGGCCGCTAAAGGGCAGCGGGCGGCCGGGCCGTGGCAGACGGGCGGGAGCGGCGGCGGGAGCTGTCGGGGGCTTCGCGCCCGGCTGGGGCTGCAGGTGAGGTGGGGGCGCCCGGGAGCCCCTTCCCCGCAGGGCTCCGGCGATGGCCGGGCCCGTTTCCCCTTCCTCTCGACAGGCCTGGGGGGCTGCCCCGCGGCCGGGTCTGTCCCTGCCCAGCCGCCGTCCTGCCGTGCGCTGTTTGCGTGGCCGGCCCCGCGTGTCTGTTGCCCGAGGGGGGAGATGGGGATGTCCCTCGCTGGGGCTGTGGCGGTCACTGTCCGCTCCCCTCGCGGTTCTCCCCGACGTTGGAAGCTCTGGGAGGTGGCGGTGCGGTGGCAGCTTCCACTTTTGCTCCCTGTGCAGGGCAAGAGCTGGGGTGGGAGCAGCGCATCCCTTTACAGGCAGGAAGGCCGAGGTGGGCTGCGATCGGGGGCTGAGTGCGTAGCAGAGAATGGTCCTTGCGTGAATGAGAGCCGGGGGATTGTGCCCCCTGTCAGGTCATGCTGCTCCTGCTAAGTGAGGCTCTTCCCTGGTGCTCACGCTCCGAGGTCCTGACCCTGCTAGGAGCATCTTGTATCAGCTTCAGGCTCCCCTTTGTTGCCTGCTGTGTACCTGCTTGTTACCCTGTGTGATGGGACTCTGCCCCATCCTGCACCTTCAGGTGTAACTCGTGAATCTCCTCCAGCGCAGGATGTGTCGATGTGTCTGTCACAATTGATGAGTTACAGCTGCTGAGGTCTCTCACCTGATGTCACCTTGTTTGCAGAGGTATGTCAGGAGCAGCTTTATTCATGCAGTTATGGCTGGAAGGATTGCATTCTATACTTGCACTCTCCTGGAGGTTCCCTCAGAGACTTCATAGCAGCTTCGTCTTATTGTTGATGAACAATTGTCACTGGCCTGGCAAGTACTAAGGATTCCTGTCAGCCCCTTAGATTGCTTTTTGGCGTTCACAGCACTGCTGCATCCTTCTGTAACAAATGTTCCTGGCTTATTAGTCAGCTAACTGGTACAGTGTGTTCATCTTACATGCCTTATTTATCAATTATTATCATGCTCAGCCATGTTCATAATATTGCTTAGGTTGACATGTTCTAGTCCCTGCTGATATCGTGTCCACAGGACACTCGGTTCAGTTGTTTGCATATGTGGTATCATTTATACACTTTAGTTGATAATGTGTATTTCCTGTGCAGGGAGTTTTGTTGTTGACAAGTAGTCTTGGGTTGCTGTCTTATCTTTCATGTGTCACCTTCTCTCTGAGGTGCTTGCTTAGTTCTGATATCACAAAAGAACTTTTAATAGCTTCTCTTACCTCTTCTTATATCAGTGGACATGCAGCCATTCTTCTTATTCTAGACATCATTTACTTTATCTCAAAGTCAAGAGTAAGAACAGGAAGGGTATGAAAAGAGAAATAAAAGCTAATGTTTGAGTTCTTCCATTCTCCTGTCTTATTCTTAAAAATAATTGCTTTTGAATGGGTGGTCCTCTGTGTTACTGAGTGAATTAGCTGACCTAAGATTGTGCCAGACTGTCTTTTTCAGGTGTGGAAAAGATGTGGAGGTTGTGGATAAAACCTTCTGTCTTGCAGAACTGTTTCTGAAGAAGTTAAACTTAAAAATTAACTTGTTCTACTTTTCCTGTAAAAGCTGTATTTCTCCATTCAGGGGGTGAACAGCAGCTTAAACTCTTAGTGTTTCATAAAGCTGCTTTAATAAACTTGTCATGTGAAAACTCAGAAATTAATACACTGAAAGAGTTATTCTGGGATGTGGCACTGAGAAGGAAAGATGGCAAAATAACATCCTTTGACCTTGACACAGGCATCTGAAGATGTTTTCTGAGTGTAGCAAGTTCCAGTTATACTCCAGATGGGATTTGGTGTAGGATAGGAAATGGTTGCTTTGGAGCTGTGAAATGCCTGGGTGCTACTGGGTTTACATTGTCCTGTTACTTCTCTTCTTCCATATCTCTTGCCTCTTCATCCAGACCTCCACACTGTCAGCTCTGGCAGTACCAGAACTTGGATTAAGCTAACCAAGAACAGGACAGTTCAGTCTCTGGTAGGAGTGTTAGTGCTGGGTTCTTGCGTGCTTGTAATCCCTACTGAAAGGTGCAAAGACCAGCCTGAAACTGGTCACTTGGACTTTTCAGCAAAAACCTAAACAATCATAGTGTGTTAGTACTTTGGAGTCTTCATCTCCACTTCTGAGTTTCTCTGGAAGAGTATGTTTCATGATGTGTTATAGCCCTGAATTGCTGTTCTTAATTAGATCAATTTTCTGTGCGAGTATTTCCCCTTCTTCTGCCTATATATCGTGCAAAGTTTAAGCTTATACGCAGCTAAACATCTGATCCAAGCTCGACTGATTGATTGAATTTCAATTGATTTAATTTCAGTGTGCAAGGGCACACTGTCCTTTTTGTGGAGAAGCAAAGTCCCACTTGCCCAGCATGTGTGGGTGGCAGTGATGGTACCCTGTGGGGCAGCTATCTTAGCCTTTTCTGGCTCTAGGAAGGTTTCTGCACCCAAGGGCTTGTCTTTCCTTCAGCTCTCTCAGTTGACTTAATAATAAAGATTGACTGCCAGCTTTACTATGCCAGTATCAGGCAGCACAAATTGAAAATGCTTTGCAAAGCAGTTCTGTACAAACCAGGTGCTTGAAACGTCATTGTGCCTGAACTCCTAAAGGTAATGGCAGTGGAAGGCAGTGCCAGACTTGGCAGAGAACAGATTATCTGTATCTCTAGACTGACCAAGAAGTGCAATTGCCTACTACTCTCTGCTGTTGAGTAATGCTTCTATTTCTCCTTATCATGGGTCCAGTCTGACTAAAAAAAATGGCATTTGTAACTTCCTCTGCTAATATAGGTTGAACACCTGCAAACATCAAACTTCTCTGAAATGTCTCATGCCTTATTTGCACGTAACTGAGCTATAGCCCTATTCTGGGCATCGAGTACTCAACAAGTATAGTACAGGCTCCTTATAGGAAGGGACAAGTGACTGCTACTGAGAGGCTCACTGTTGAGTGGCTTGTCCTGCTTCTAAACTTACCTCAAAGCGGCCTCAAAAATGCTTTTATATAGAGCTGCAGGTTCCAAAAAGCTTGTGCAAAGAGGGTTCAAGCCTGGCTCTCCCTTATCTGGAGCACCCAGTTCTGTGAAGTGTTCGTTGAGCATATGTGAATATGAAGGGTTGTCCTAAGTGAAATAAGCACATGCACAGTTGTTTACAGTGAACCTCCTTGGGAGGAGGTAAGGACAAAATGTCCTAAACCAGGAGCCTGTAATACCCTTAGCCTGTCACTCTGATTCAGCAGGAGAGAGGGCAATGTAGCTCTTTGCACACTGAATTGCTGGTGGCTGCTGTAGTGCTCCAAAACCTCCCTTTTAGTTGCAGTCTGGGAGAACCTGAGTATTCAGCAGCACTGGTAGCTGTGTGTTGTTCAGCCCCTGTCTCTTTGTGTGCAGTTCTTCTGTCCTGAAATGTTTTTGCTTAATTTTGAATGTATTTGTGTGAATAACTCCTCTAGTGCAAGCCTTCTATCTGTCATGGACAGGCTGTGAGAGAATGACTCTGCAAATCTTCTGCTCCCCTGTGGAAAGGAGCTGCTCGTCAGGGGAACAAAGTAAGCAAGGTATTTAAAGACCTCAGTGAAACAGCACCTCAGCTTTTCATTGTGTTCAATGTAGGTGTTTCAGACTGCCTGAACTGGACCGTTCTCAAATAAAGTTCTCTGACCTGTGTTGTGATTTGTTATAGGTGGGCTTTCCCTGATGTGTGTGGAACATGTTCCCCACTTACTCAATCCTCTAGCTGAGCAAACAGCTGTGATGTGCTTGGACTTTGAGCTGTTCCTCTAGCATGTTCAGCTGAACCCTGTGGCACTGTGGGAATGGAGGGGTTGGAGTCAGAGGGTAAATGAGGCTTTAACAATGTGATGCTTCAAAGTATAATGGAGGAATAGAGCAGACTTCCTTGAGGGAGGGTTGGTCTATAATCCAGTTTTTATTAGCTCACTTAGCTGTCTGTGGCTTGATTCCAACAGCATTCCCGCAGCTACTGAGCATGGTTTGTTGGGTTCTCTTCAGTCTGTTTGCTCCATTCCTTCCCTTGAGCTTAGTGCTGCTCCCTGGCACAGTTGTGTTGGTAGGCAAGGGACACCTGCTAATGCTGGGAGACTGTGGAAAGATGTTACCCAACATTTCTCTGTACCTTAAAGTTGTCTTTACCTCATCCATGAGGACCTGAAGCTTTGCCCTGTAGTTACATAACATAGTGGTTGGGGAGACAGTCTCAAGTCTCTTCACCTTATCTCAAAGGAAAGGCTCATGTTATTTGAGCAAACACAAGTATTTGATTACGGCAATTAATTGATTTCTGTGAAGTCAGAGTCTGATCCTGTCTTGGTTTAATCATGTTCATGAGGTGTGTGCCTTAAAAGCTAATGCAGAGGTTTTCAATCCATTTGACACAAACAGGAACCAGGATAAGGTGATGTAACAAGGACTCTACATAGCAACCTTAGGTAATGTATCAAAGGTGCCTGTCCTGAAATAGAGCTATTTCTGATCAGTTAAAATGATATTGTGGGGAAACAAAGGCAGTTCCTGTAGTTAGAAGGAAGTGAAAATCAAGGCTCATTTGACTGTAAATTAACCTGGGAGAAGTGAGAGTGCTGAAGAGCCTTTGGCCCACTTGGCTCTAGGTTTATTCTTGGGTGCATTTCTAAGAAACGTGCCTTTGAATGTACACCCAGCCCTCTGAGATGCTTGATTTCTGCTCTGAAGGTGTAGAACTCCTCAAGGGCAAGATAAAAAGCTCTAGTTCGAGGCATCTGTCTTTCTGAATGTGCTGATGGTTCCTTGTGCCATGAACTTTATCCCTGTAACCTCACAGTACCTCTAAATTTAGTATGAGCCAAGTATTGTAACTGATGAAAAGGTGAAGTTCCAGTGAAGGCAGCAGCCAAGAAATTTTTTTGGAACAGGGTGTAAACAATACTTGCTGGTTTCTGTGTTTGCTGGTTTCTGTACTTGCCAACCAGCCAAATCCTGGCCCTGGGTATGGCCCTGGCACAGGGAGGGATTTGCACTGAGGACTTCAATAGACTGTCCAAATAGTGTTCTTTTAAGTGTCCTTGTGATGGGACATGTCAGTGTGCCCTCTTTATTTGGAGATAAAATCTGTCACATGTTGGACAACAAACCCGTGGTGGGCTTTGCCAAACTCCTGAGGACTGCACTTGAGCTCTCATTGCCACATCTAACCCTAAACTTAAGTGCCTTAAGTGCTCAGCTAATTCTTAATTATACTCTCTGTGCATTGAAGTCTGAGACTTAGCTGGCTCTTTTAAATGGCCAGAAGTACTGAGTGATGCATCAAGGTCTCAGCATTTGCTTCTGACGTGTTCTCTGAGCCACACTGAAGGTAATGGGAGGTTCTGCCCTGGGTGAGCTTGGGCTGGGTAGATGCCAGTCTCAAGATAAGTGATGTTATGACTTGGTTTATGTGCTTAAGCTGATGAGGCGTAGTATTAGTGTGGCCCTAAGATACTTGTCTTTGTAATTTTCAGGGAACAAAGCAGTTTGGACTTAACATTTTGCCATAAGAGCAAAGGCATTTTTTAATGCAAGTGCTGGGTAAAGGATAGGATATGGAACTGTGCAATAAAACTTGAGGCTTTCTGAGTCCACTTGCACAGGTTTCGTACTTGTGTAGCTTGTCCTCCAGTGCTTAGTCTGGCAGCTTTTCCCATCAGGATACATGTTTCAGGGACTTTCTCATGTGTATTCCTCTTCATCTGGATGGTCTCTAAACATTGTCCTCTGCTTTTAAAGTATTGAAAACTCAGCAGTGTGACACTTCCATGCACTTCCTGGAGTGACATTTGAGTAATATGCTGGCATAAAAATTGTCTTTGTTTAAAAAAAACTTTGCAGTGCTCTGACTTTTTACCCTTTCCTTAATAAAGTTCCTTTCTCTGTAATAGGGTTCTAAATAACTTACCTGGTAGTGACAAGCCTGTACCTTCTGGTTTTGCAGTGTACCTTTCAGAGAAGTCATTAGCTTTGGCTGATATTAAAGATGATTAATTTCCTGGAAACATTCCATAAAGAACTAACTTCAGCCTTCCTCCTTAAAAAGGTGGGAAGGAAAAACCCACCTTATTTCTGATCCAAGTCTGCCTAGGCACAACTCTTTGAAGTAGGGTGAGTTTGCTTTCCTCTTGTCTGATATACTTGCTTTCAGAGTTTTATTCCCAAGCAGACACCAAAATATATGAAACCAGTCCAAGAAATATCTGATATGTTAGTTATCAAAGTCTGCCTGCTTAAATTTGTCAGAAATTGCCTCTTTGGCTCTTCTGAGTCCCAGTGGGTAAGAGTATTACTCTGCTTGGTAAGCTGTAGCTGAATAGGAAAGGGAATTTTTAAAGTGTCTCACTGTTGGCCAGGCATGTTTGCAGTGTTTTGGTGTCCAGCTGAGCTCTGAGAGCATCAGTGAGCCAGAATGCTGAGGAGTGGGGAGGTATCCATGAGGTTTTTGTACCAAGCTGCCCTTCCTGGAAATGGCATTCCTTCAAGATTCTTCAGTCCATGTAATGGAGAATAGAATATCTCCTTAGCAGAGCTCCTTTCAAAGAGGGCTTTGCTCTTTGTGTTCCATATAGCTGCATCCTTGCATTAGCCCAAAGCTTTTCTAATGCTTCAGTGAAATAAATGAGTCTGCCAGGCTTTCAATGGCTTGTTAAAAGGCCTGAGGGGGGAGGATCCTGTGGGAACGGCTCCCTTTAATATCTTTGCTTTTTTAATGTTGGCTTTCCAGTATGAGGAGTCAGACTCTGTTTCTGTGGGTGGAGGAGCTGTAAAGCTTGGTAGCTCCCAAATCCTGTGCATGCCCTGTTGAGTCACAGTGACTTCTGTCCCTGGAAGTTTCCTCTCCACAGGAAACCTGGAGCTGAAATGTCTACAGGTCTTGGATTTGTTGATAGTTGTGAATTCACTTACTGTACAGATAAATATTTTGATGATGACTTTCCCAAAAACCCAGTGTTTTTGAAAGGCTACACAAAGATTTTGCTGTAGCTTTATTGGCTTTTTGTTGTACTTGTGTCTGTTTCTGTCTGGAAAGGGTGCGACTTGGGATTTTTTTCTTGTTATACTTGTGCAGATGAAGTGTACTGTGTTAACAGTAATGCTGAAATGTTTCCTGTAACATGGTTTTCAGCTTCTTGTGATGAAAGAGCAAGTGTAAAAAACAGAAGTCCACCACTCACTTTCCAGTGATTGACTTTGAAGTTTTTCCTCAGTTAAAATTGGGAGTTAACAACATTGCTTGAGAGGACTGTGGGTCTTTGGGGCTGTCATGCCTGTAAGTGATTAAAAAAAAAAAAATTGTGCAATTAATATGCTTCAAAACAGCATCCTTGGGGCCAAGAACTTCAACTTCTTTGGACTCCTCAGTGTGGATCTCAAATGCTTTGATGGATGAAAAGGCTTGATTGCTTCCAGTGGTATGCTTTTTGGTGAGTTTCCCTAGCCTGCCAGAAGTGAATCCAGTGTTTTGTACGTGGGAAAAGCCAAATGTTTGGCCATATAGATTAATGCTGCCCCAGTTAGAGGAGATTCTAGATTAAAATTTGTCTGGCTCAACCCTGTGATTATCTCTGGGGTTTTTTGTGTGGTGGGGTTTGTTTGTTCTTGTAACAGACAAGTTTATTGGGTCAATGCAAAAAGGGTTTAATGAAACAGAAGCAAGGTGACCTCATCCCAGCTGGTTAAAGAGGGAGACATTTGTCCTATGTGATTAGAGGCAAAGCTCAAATCCATTTTAGTAAGCTAAACCCTTAAAATTTTAGAGCTGAGTGCCTTGACTCAGCCCTTGCAAATCTGCCCTGGCTCAGACAGGTCTGTTTAGGTCTACAGAAATACCAGACTTCAGAGGACGTGCCTCAAGTGACACAGCTGAATCCATAGGGCATGGAGTCTTCAAGGACTAGATCCACTGCTTAAATAATCACTGCAGAAAGCTGTGCAGTTGAAGCAGTGCCAGCTTTGTGTTACATCTACTGGCTGATCTGAGCTTTTGGGTAGAGATTTTGACAAATACATGAACCTCTAGCACATGTTTGAGGTGCGTAAGTTCTGTGAATGTGTTTTAAAATGGAAAATACTAGTTCATAAGCGTCAAAGCATAATCCTGCCTACCAACGGCTGATTTTTCTGAAAGTAATGGCAAGCTGGTATGCTGTTTTAAGGGACTGACAGGCTAACATGAGATATAAAAGTATCAGAAGATAGGATGTGTTTGTAATCTGAATATTATATGGGAGAGAACATTCTCGGGGAGATAGGGTTCAATTGGATCAATTGTACTGAGTTACCTGTACAAAACCCTAATGACTAATTGTGCTCAGTTTTATTTTAAAAAATTCACTAATTAAGCAAGCTAGCTTAAAATCCAGGTGTCAGGATGGTCTCGGATATTGGTGTCTTAATTTTCTGAATAAAACAATGATAGGAAGATGTCAACAGAACTTCTGAGAATTTGATCTGAGGGAGATTTGCCTGAGCACCTGATTGTCCTTGAGTTCAGGAACCTGGTCCGCTCCTCAGCCAGTTGTACCTTCCCTGGTGAAGCCATTGCTGTAGTTTGCCTGTTGTCTCCTACAGAACTGATGGTAGTGTTGGTGCAAGCTTATCAAGTAGAGATGTGACATAACACCCTGCAGCTAAACATTGTACTTGAGCTCCTCTCATGATGCCCATGTAATCTTCTGAGTAGAGGAATAGAAGGCTTTTTGTGGCCCATCCTTTCCCCTCTGCTGTGAAGCTCAGAATTAGAAAACAAAAGCTGAAGAGTTGTCCAAGATTAAATATCTCTGCTCCACTCACTCTGTTCTGCTATGCAGATGGTTGTGGTGGCAGAAACTTGCAGCTTTCCAGCATGCTGTTAGTCAATAGCTGATGTCACATGTGTTTTCTTCCAAGGGATTTTGGTGCAGCTACACTGAGTACAGAAAGTACTTCTGGGTTCTTTACTGCTGCTATAAAGGGGAGTAAGGCTTTGGTATGGCCTTCCTGATGGCGTTTTCCATTTGGAAGCAGCAGCTCTAGTAGAGAGCAGACAGTTCTGGGGCTTTTCCTGGAAGCTTCAAGTCCCCATCGATTTGTTGTGCCTGTGGGAAGGCAGTTCTAATAGCAAGTATTGCTTACACTTTTATGGTCACAGGCTGAAAGCCTTCTCTTTTATTGGTATCATCAAATTCTTGTAACAAGCCTTTTTGCAGTGCACTGGCATTAATTAGGTGGCTGTGTCTGAGCCTCCCGTGGCTCCCACTGTGTTGAAGTGTGATATGTTGTAACATCTCAAAAAGCGAGAGTGGGAACAAGCAGAGACTGTTTACAAGTGTCCTTCTGTAGGAGTGAGCAGCCTTGCTACGGCTGAATAAAAGTATCAAGGGACGTCTTTCAGGCTGGCTTCACATTCAGCAACATTGTAGATATTGCAAAATTGAGTATCCTGCTAGTCCTCCTCCTTTAAATAGGAAGATATTTGTGTAGGTTTTTTGAGTACAATGTCTCACTGTCTTGCAGAGATGAAGTCTCTCTGCTCATGAAATTGCATTGGCATACTTCAGATCAGTTAATATGCTGTAGGCAAGTGATCTAGTCTGGAATCTGTCCACTGGCAAACAATTTCTGATGCAGATGGATCAGAGCTGGTTATGACTGACTACACAGATAGCTTGCCATGTCTGTGATGGGACCTTTGTATAAATTTGTGTTCATCCTTTCCAGCTGAGAAATGCAGCTTTATCAGTAATAATCAGTTTGCTTTCCCCCCACCACAGGCTAGCTTGAGCAGCACGTGGAATGGTGACAAGTCTGCTGAGGACTGGCATTTTTTTCTAACTTGAAGAAAATTGAAATTGGTAAGACTTGGCTTGTCACTTATCTTACTTGGGTTACCCATGTGACTTAGGAAGGACCCAGGGAAAAACCTGTCCCTTCAACAATAAATGCAGCCAGCTGTTTGTATTTTCAAAATAAGCTGGATCAGTTTAAGAATTTGATTTCAAGCTGGAAGGGTATATTTTTTTTATACTTCTTTGCCTCTGTTCCTTTACTCTGAAGCCCTTGAAAGAGTAGATATTAATCTAGTCCTTCAGCTGCAGAACTGCAGTGAATAAAAAGAAATGCTGAAAATGCCGGTACATGAGGTGTCATCTCAAGTGCAGGCAGGATTTAGTACCAGTGTTCTCATGGAACTGTGAGACTCAGGCTGAGGAACTAACACAGTAGTTCTTTCAGGTGCTCCTTTTCAAGTCTGGCTTGTACACCTGTGAAGGAACACATGTCCAAAGGTGCCTTTATAGCTTGGCTTTTCACCCAGCTTCTGTTTGACCTGGGTAGTCTTGGATGAGGTCCTGCATGTATTGCCTGGCTGCAGACCAGGGCTGACACCTGAGACACTGGTGCAGTTCTAGGGCTGCACTGATTAGGAATAAATCTCCTTCACAGGTGATCATCCAGTTTTTCTTCTGTTGGTCAGGGTGTTTAAAGAAATACCAACTAAATTTTCTTCCAACTTAGAAGTTACTAGTCTGAGTTGGTGTGCTAGGATTTCCTGGCAATATCAACTGACAAATTTATTTGGTTAGCACAATTGTATATTTAACACGACAATTGATATTCATATCCTACACTGTATTTCTAAAAGCTCTAATGTTGTTTTTATCTGCAGGCTGAAAATGAGTGCAATATTGGAAACCTCTGAGCTGCCAGCAGTGTTTGATGGAGTGAAGCTGGCTGCAGTTGCTGCTGTTCTCTATGTTATTGTTCGCTGCTTGAATTTAAAAAGCCCGACTGCCCCTCCTGAGCTCATTTACCAGGACTCTGCTTTGGCTCGCTTTCTGCTCAAATCCTGCCCACTTCTGACCAAAGAGTAAGTAGTATATTTTTTCCATGTTTACCTGTATTGTAGGAAGAAGAGCTGCACTTACCCATTCTTCCTTTTGTTTCATAGACTTGGGTTCAAATGAATATTAGGGTATACTCTTACTAAAATAAATCTTTTCTAAGCCAAGCATTTCTTTATTGTCTCAGATACCTGAATTTAAGACCAAGCCTTGTTGTGTGGAGTTTTCTACAGATGCATAGATAAAGTCATCACTGTCCATCTTTATAGAAGCTGTATGTGATATTATACCAGCACCAATAGCCCACTGTCTGTGGAAATGGGGGAGGGATGGCTGCAGTCAGCACTTGTTCATGTTCTTGTACTCCTTTTTATTAGGGAAGGAATCTATTGGGGCTCACAGGAAGGAAACATTTTCATGGTATGTCAGTGCCCTTATAATGAGCACAGGGTTGTCTATTAGTTTTAAAGTGTCTGCTCTTATCTGAAGTACTTCAAGTTGATTGAAAACTAATGAAATTTATTACTGGTAGAGCACATCCTAACTAGTTTAATAAAGTAATGACATAGAGGCCAGCTCTAAGCCTGTTGAATACACTTTCAAATTGACCTTGTGTCAGCTGTGTATTTGAGCAGGCTGATCCCTGATCTTCCATTCCAAGACCTCCAGAATCAGTGTAGCTGCCCTTAGCTTCACTGAGAACATTCTCCAATAATAGCAAGCATTTAGTACAATTTCATGAGGCTTTGGAGGGACAAGGACTTTGATTACAGTATTTCTCTCCTGCAATCACTTCGAAAACTTGCAAGTCCTATTTAGAAGCTCTAAGTACATCAATTATATAGTAAGTGCTGAGTGCAGCTGCATGAACTTTCTTTTTGGATCTCAAAAGTCAAGCTGACTTAAGGATAGTCATTTTAGGGGAGATGAAAGGCTTTTAACAGTGCTGTGTTAGGTGCCTTGATTATATAAGGTGTGTTAGGCCATGGGGTCTGTAAACTTTTAGAGGAAACAATACATTATCTGTTGCAATTGAAAACAGAGAGGGTTCTATGATGCACTCCAGGTTGGTGGTAACAAAAATGTGTTTGGATTTGTGATTGTCTACTGCCTTAACTGCAAAGCAATTCCTTTCCTAAAAAATACGTTGAGGAGCTTTGTGTTACTTGGTACTTCAGATCCCTGCCATCCCAGTGTTGCACTCCAGTATGACATGTCCCTAGACACTGAAGAAGCAAGCATGAAGCTGTGCTGATTACCAGCCTTGAAGGCATATTTGTATCAGGCTAGTCTCTGGAAATGAATTGTGAGCTAATTTAGAGTCCATTTTCCTGCATTTTCAGCTCTGTTCTCACTGCACAGGCTCCTAGCACTGCTGTATTAGGGCCATGTCTTTGACTTTCAGTTGGAGAACAAAGCATTCCCAAAAGAGTGAAAATGCAAAACATGTCCAGCAGTATTTAGACATCTGTTGTGCACTAATTGCATGAGTGATGAGCTGCTTGTAGAACCCTGGTATTGTGTTGATAGTGTGCAAGTTTGGTTTGCTTGCTTTCTCTGGATCAGCTGAGCTCAGGCTTGGCAGCTTCTCTGAAAACTGTAGCCATCACCTCCAATACCTGGTTCTTGGGCAAAATATTGTCTGAAAGGCTTTCATGACAAATGGAAGCAAACTCGGCTGAAAGAAACCAGAACAAAATGTGCCAATAGGTGACTGTTCAGTCCTCTTACCTCTATATCTCTGTTAAGGAAGACAGGACTGTTGGGAATATAATTGCTGCTAGGAAATGAAAGAGTTTACAAGAAAGACAGCTCTAAGATGTATTTGTGATTATTTCTTTTTACTATTCTAGTGATGCTATCACAGACCTCTTTTCCAGTGTAGAAATTAAAAAAAAATCAAAGAAATCCTGTCCTTAGGTGTGAAAGTCACCTGGAGACTAAAGGGGAACAAATGTATTTAAATTCCTGCACTTATGCATGAAACAGTTTGTAGGATAATTAGGAAAAAACTATGTGAAAACAGCTTGTGCCATACTCCACCGAAAAATCTTGCAAGGCTTTGATTACTTGCTAATTATTCAGAGTGTTGGGAAAGCTGATTAAGCACCTCTTTTCAGATTCTACCATGAAAGCAAAATAAGTAGCCCAGCAATCCCTTCTGTTATATTAGTACTGGGTTCGTTGTCAGATCTGTTGTAAGACTAATTCTTCTGTGCAGAGGAATGTTCACAGCTGTGAACTGGGTTTCAGACCTGATTTGTTCAGTTCCTGCTTAAGGGAGGAAGGGGTGAGGGTGCTGCTGTGAAAAACAGGCTGGCAGGGGGAAAGAATAACTTTTCTTGTTTCTATCTGTGCAGGTATTTAAAAATTCTTAGAGTAAACACTTTTGGACTTTATTTTCCTTTTATGGCACAATCCTGCACCTCTGGTCTGATTCAGTGCATTGTAACTGTTGTGTCATTCAGTAAGCCAAGTGGTGGTGGATGAATAATTTAAGAACTTTGAATTGTAAAATTGCCTGAGATGGCTATGTGCCAGGTACCTTGTACTTATAGATGTTAGTACTGGTTTGTACAGTTCTGTAAGCAGCCAGAAACTTTGTACATATCTACCAAATATTGGGAAGCAAGAGAATCTGTCTTCTAGAGCTCATGTTCTCACCCCTTTTTCCATTCCTCTGCCTCTGTCCAGCTCTGTACTTTGGCTTACCAAGTGTAGTAGCATAATCAGACCCTTTTCCATTCAAATTGCTGCTTCTTGTATGGAAGCTCTTGCAATTCAGCACAGCAATTGGTGCCCTTGAGCACTTGGGCCTAACTGCTGGTGGCAGCTGTGTCCTTTTCCTGTCTTTCAAAAGGGTACAGAAAGTCCTTCATCTGCTTATTCCTGTAGAAATGCAGTGCTGGCTCTTTGATTCATGAGGATAAATTTGGCCAGTGCTTGCTGTACTAGGCTAGACATTTTTGGCTGTTTACAATTTATTCTAACAAAGTGTGTGTATCTTTATTTCCGTAGAGATGTGGCACGTGTCATCCATATCGAAAATAATTATCCTTGCTGTCTGCACACTCTTTATCATCGGTAAAGGCAAGCTCCTCAAAGATTGAGGCAAATGACTGTCAAGCCTGTTAGTAAACACTGTCAAAGATCCAGCCTAGATCCTTCTTATCCTTTGTTTGCACACCAACCTATGCTGGGTGAGCAGGCTGCCTGGTACCAGAAGACTCTTTTACACTGTCACTACTTTTCTCTTAGATGCAAGGAGATAAGTAGTCAGAAAAGCTGTCTTCAAGCTTTTCAGTGTTCTTTTCTTCCCCCTAATAGCAAGCAGTGTTTGATCCCTGTCAGCTCCTAGGTGTTTTACTCTGGAAGGAACACTTCCAGGAGAATAATAAACTAGAAGAACAGTGTTACCCCTGAAGCTTTGGCAGGTGAACATGCTGAGAGGTAGAGGAGAATGGCAGCTCCCTGTTGGTAAATTGAAGCCTTGACCTTGCAGAGAAGCAGCCTTGGGGGGTCTGAGTTGTTGCTGGGTGCTGTGGCATTGGCAGCAGCCTTGTGTTCTCCTGCTCTTATCAGCAAGGAGGATTCTAAGTGCTGTAAATCCTCATGGCTTGTTTTGACTAAAATGCTTCTTGTAGTCACAGGTGGTGGAGGAGGGGTGTGATGGGCACTTTACCAAATAAAAGTTTCTTAAATGGCAAAGGAGGTGGTTTAGCCAAGGAAGCCAGTCTGTACTTTTAAATAGTTCTGACTTCATACAGGTACTGTGGGCAGCAAACAAACACTTCTGCTCCATTTGTTTCTTTTTTGAGACTCAGGGAATGTAGAAGCTCCGTAACTTGCTTAATTTTTTTGTTGCAATTTTTTGCTGCATCCTCATCACATTGAGCAGTCTAGCTGAGCTGATGCAGAAAATGGGGTCAAGGGTTGAATGCTGCAGACTTTTATATGAATTTCCTTGATTGGAATTCAGTTTGCATTCCCTAGCATCAAATAAAGGACAAGGCTCAAACGAAGTTTGATTTTGTAAAGCATTCTTTAAATACCTCCAAACTGCTCTGTAAAGGGGAAAAATAGTCTCTTACCTGTTGTAATGCAGGCAAAAATTCTTAGAATGTCCTGATATTAACAAGTTGTAGGCTCTGTTTTCTCACCGTCAGTATCCAGTGTGCTATAGCACATTAAAGTGTTAATATCCTCCGATGAAATGAAGCAATGCTCCAGAAATAAGCCTGTTGCTGAACTTCCACTTCATATCTTTGAGGACCTGAATGCTGATGCCTGCTAATAAAAATAGCACAGTTTTTATGTGCTTTGTGTGAGCTGCTTATACAGCTGCTGCTTTCCTAAATTCCTGCATACTGGATTATGTATATGCTCTAAAATGATAATCTACTGCCTGAGAGCCACTAAACTTAATCTACAATCACATACTGGAATTGTTTTAAATATTAAAATGCCAGGAGAGATTTCTGGGAAAACCTAGGAATTGTCTTGTTCTCGAGCACTGTGGGCAGCCAACTATCAAGTTGTGAGGCTCTGCTGCACAGATGAAATGTGGGTTTGGATCTGAAACACTAACATTGGTGAGCAGATTTATGTAACTGGCTGTGAATTCACTTAAGAGTAAAGAACTCTGTCATCGTTGAGCCATGTAAGTGACCTTCCATAAAAAGTAACTACCATCCCCGGGGTTGTTCTCCTGTCTGCCTTCTGTTGCAGGGTCCTGTTATTGGAAGACAGAACTGCTCCAAATATTTATTTTTGTTCAGAGTGCCTGCTGTCTATTGCAACTGACCAAATCAAAACAGGGAAATGAATCAGTTAAAAGCCTTTTGGTCTGGAGAAAGCTCAGACACCATTTTTGTTTCACAGAAGTAAAAATCTCCATTTTTGGTACAACACAACATTTCCTTTGGATTTTTTTTTTATCAGTACATGCTTGTCTGGGTTGTTGTGCTGTCCTTGTCCTTGTGTGGAGGCCTTGGCAAAAGGTCCTCCTGGCTGGTGCTCATTGCTCAGCTCCTGTCACCGTAAGCCACTATTGCATAACAGAGGAAATGCTGCTTGTGGACATGGTGTTTGTTCCTGGGCTTTTGTACATCTGGGAGCAGCTTCTCTGGAACAGGATGCTGAAGAATATGTACTGAAACATCTCCATACTGTGCTGGAGTAATCTCTGCAGTACACTGCTTTTCAGAACCTCTTCAATTTAGAGCAGACAGAGAGGAAGGAGTAGAAAATCTGTTGTGTCCTTGAACACTTTTCTTGTTTCTCCTTGTTATCAATGCTGGAAAGCCACCTGCTTTTGAGTGAAGGGCCCTTATTTGGAAGACATGGTTAAATTTAGCAGTAATTATACTTTTTAGCATAAAATCTGAAGGGCAGTACTCAAATGCTCAGAGTGAATACTACTTAGTTGCTCAGTTTGCATGGCTGTGTTTGCCTGTGTTGCATCCCGCTGAGCTTGTTTTCTTAAGGTAAACCACAAGAAGAATGCCTTGAGTACATGCTCTTCTGTCTGCAGGATGATTGCTTTGGAGAAGCATCTTTTTTTTAGCTGTTTGCCAGGAAGAATGTTGACTTCACTACAAAACAATCTGTTCCAGCTCTTGCTATCAGCACTGGGTAGTTAGGTTTTTTCAGCTGGGTTGAAGATAGATATGTCTCTGGAACATCTTTTCACATAATAGGCTTAAATAAAATTGATCTGATCTGTCCTTTCAGAGGGCAAAGGTTTTTGTACAATTCCTGACAAGTTTTCTCCCCAACGGTGTGGTGTCCTGCACCTTCAGGACTGAAGAGTTCATTCCATGCTCTCTTCTTTGAATGGGTTTATTAAAAGCAAGCTGAAAGTCCAAACAAACCCTGTATAAAAAGGTGACCCATCCTTCAGTCTTGTACAGTCTTGCACCATTAGGCTCAGTACCTGCTCTTGGAAGTTCTTGTAGACTTTGTCTCAGCAAAAGACATAAGTCACATGAAGATTTCAAAAATAGATTTGCCCATTGGCAAAATGGAGGGTCAACAGAAATAGTGTGACAAGCAGATCATGTGTCTGATTCTGCTATAGACTCTAAGGATACCTTGTCCTCAGCTGAGAACAGATTTTACCTGAAGTCAGTAAAAGAGAGGAATCACTCTCACTGTAAAGGCATTACAGGGTTATGTAGTAAGCTAGAATGGCAACTTGTCTTGGTAAACAGAAGTAGTATTTTTATTAGCTGCTTGGTTTTGCATCCATCTGGCAAGGTAAATTCAATCTCTCTTAGTTTTTCACTGTTAATACAGGATCTGTACTATATGGGCAGCTCTCTTTCCTTTCCCTGTTAAGCGTTGTTGTGTTCAGTCTCCTTAGGCTGGATACTTAAGGGATGTGTTTTGTCTCACAAGTCTGCTGCTTAAAGGCTGATGGGCCTAAACAAAAAGACTGGTGAGGTAACAAGCTTCTGCCTGAACACTTGCATGTATTTCAGAGCTTCAACTGCTCTAAAACTTGTGCAAACTAGAAATATACTTAATGCCAAGGTAGAAGTTACAAATCTCTACATCAGAGTACTATGCACATTACTCATGCTGAAGCTTGGCCTTTGAATATTTATCTCGAAGAATGTGGTTACATGCAGAGTGACTAACACAAGTTGTCTTTGCTGCAGGCAGCAATGCTTGAGCAGCTGACTGGAGTTAGCATCATAAAAGATAAGCTGAGCATTTAACTTGGTCGATAGGATGCTCAAACACTTGTGCTTTCTGCAGGGAGCAACAGTGAATGCTCCCTTGTCCATAGGGTTTCACACAGTTTTGAGGGAAATGTGGAAACTGTAGTTGTCACTTGACCATCATTATGGATGGAGCAAAAGGGATTCCTGCCTTAAATAGAAAACATGTCAAGGAAACTGCATGTGCTGTTTGCCTGTAAAAGCAGAATAAAGGTTTGATTTATTGCAGATCAGTACTTAGATAACCTCCAGCTGGCTTATGCAAAGGCGGGTCTGGGGGTTTCTTTCCCCAGAGAAACCACCAGTGACCCGAAGAGGCAGGCTGTGGGAACAATGCACTCTTGGGAAGCAGTGTGCTTGAAACCATTTGCCTTTGTTTAAACTCTGGCAGTAGTGGTGGGGCTTTAAAGACTATTCTAATTTCAACTCCAACAGCATCCTGTGGTATGTGCTGCTGCTTGTGTCCCAGTGGATGGCTGTAACCTATAGCTGGAAACTGGACTGTAGATTAAACGTGAGGATAGGATTGGTGCTTGCACAGACGCTTGATTTTTAGTTTGTTTTGGTTTTTTTTGTGGTAGCAGTAATCAGTAATAGCTGTATAACTTAGCTGCTGTAGCTGGACAAATTGCTTTCCTGCTAGCCCTTTAGGGTAAGATTTGGGGATAGTCTTTGATTTGAAAAGCACTGTATGGAAGCAGAATCACCAAAACTTTGCAATGCGTGTTCTCACCTAAGCTTAGAGACCCTGAAGCAATGTTGATATCTGAGTCTCTTCTAAAAGAGCTGCAGATTCTTACTATAGGTTGTATTTGTCAGCTCCCCTCAGAAGGTGCTAGCAAACCCTATCTGTGAAGGATGCCTGTGGAAGAAAAAATACAAAAACCCAGTCAAGCACTGTCTAGTGTGGAGTATGGCTACTGATATGAACTGGTGGTACAGTAAATGACTGGGGTGAAGCCAGCTGTTGTTCCTTATGTTAGGAGAGCAGTATCTCTTCCAACTGGCGTAATAGTTGTTTTCAAAACCCTTGCACTGAGCTGTATGTGACTTGAGCAGAACCACGTGTAGTTCTTGTGCAGCCTGGTTTAGTTTGACTGCCCCATCCCAATGGCCATCTACCCTGAATTGTGAGAATGGACCCACTGACTGCTTTTCACCTCTAGCAGCTGTTGCAGAGGATGTGCTTGTCCAGCCTCTGTCACTGCTGGGAATCTGCACAGTTGTACACTGTGCCTGGCAAGACCCAGTGCAGAGATGCTGGGCTGACAGAAGAGGAGTGCTACTCCTGGCCTTGCCTGGTTCCTTTGAAAAGCTTTATAGTTGAGTGATCAAATCTAGGATGCACTGAGGGCTAATTTACAAGGTTGTCAGCATCAGCTGGCAGCTTTTGCAGCCTTTATTGAAGAAATATCTGCTTCTCCAGCAATCTGTTTTGGATCTCTTTGGGAAGTGCACTTGCAAAAATGAGTGAAACTACAGCAAGCTGTTGTGTTTGTTGCTTTGACTGTAAGAAATCCCCCTCATACATGTGTGAAAATAATGGGGAGAAGGAGGGCATACTGCTGCTCTTGTCTTGTTAAAGAACCTGAAGTAGTTTTTATTTGATAGGAAGTCTTATAAAGGAGGGTGTGGTGGGGCAAGAGGGAGTTGCGGATATGACACATAAGAGCTGGCATGGGGAAAGGTCCAGCTGTATGAGTAGGTAGTGTCAGAGCACAAACATAGGGTTTCTATCACGTTCTAGTGCATTGTGGGCTTAATTAGTAAATTTGAGTCCTGAGCTGCCTAGTTTTTTTGTGAGCAGGGAAGAATATGATCTCTGTTTTATATGCTCTCTAAAAGTCAAAAAGGAATAATTGCAGGAAGCTCTTAAACACAACAGGGAGGGTGTTGCTAATCCCTCAGAATCCAAGGTGAAGTCAGAACCTCTCAAGCTTCTGGATATCCTGGTTTGTGCACCAGAGACCACAGTTCTTTAATTGGAAGTGTGTCCCTTGGGGCTGCTGTACTCCTCAAAAATAAATCATTCATGCTTTCCTGTTCAGAGCTGATGTAACTCTCTTTTTCAAGGGGTTGGCTAAGTCCCCTTTGCTGAATGACCAGGTGACTTGCCCACATGGTGGTGGTGCTAGGGCACAGTGTGTTTCCTGTTAAACCACTTGCAGCTCTGCTTGTGCTAAAAAAATCTGATAACTAAGCCCTTAATACTTTCCAGCTCATAGCTGTGTTTCTCACATATCTTTTTTGAGGGCCTGTAAGCCAGGAAAGGAGAGACAATCTGCTTTGTCACATAGCTTTAATACACCCTTGATAAGCATAAGTTATTGGTAGACTCACCCCTCTTATTGAAAGGGATTTGTTGTTCAGTGGAGTTTGGTCAGTTCTGACTGGTTCTCTTAACACTGTCCCAACTTCTACTTAATTCTGAAAGGCAAAATCAACCTGTACTGTGCTCTTTGTTTAACTTAGTAAAGCAGTTCTGTGTGAAATGATTCCAACTAGCAAGTCTTGGGGCTTTCAATTTTCTGGAACTTGGTGTGAATCCTGTTGTTTCTGCCACTGGCTTGTACAGTCAAGTGCTTACACAAGTTCATGTGGCTTAACCCAGGAGGCTTCAGTGTTTCAATTAAAACAGATTTACAGCACTGTACAGTTCTGGAGGTCACTTTGGTTGGTTGGCAACATGCGCTTCCAATCTCACTAAGGCACAAGGCCTTTGTGTATTTAGTGAGAAGCATTTGTTCCTCTAACATCTCAATATAGGGAATGTCTGGGTTTTGGCTTCTGCTGCTGCTATCAGTGCTGATTTTTCAGCTTTGAGTGTTCTGGTCTCTCTTCTTGTGTAAGGCTGCAAAGATCACTGTTGCCAGTTCAGTCAGAGCAAAAAAATAATTCCATATTTGTTACTATATTTGGGAGCTCGTAAGAGATTTGTTATGGGAGTGCTTATGTGTTCTCAAGGGCTCATTAACACGGCAGGGGTAAGCAATTAAATTACTGCATTTCAGGTACATTCCTCCCCTCATCTGGGGAAAGAGTGGACATATCCAGACAGCTCTTTATGGAAAAATGGGGAGAGTGAGATCACCACATCCATATGGACTTCGCAAGTACCTCACGATGCCAGATGGAGCAACAGCCACCTTTGATCTCTTTGAGCCATGCTCTGAGCACTGCACTGGAGGTCAGTCCAACAGCTGCTGCCGCTAACCTTGATTCTGTGCTCTGGGGGGACAGATGAGGATAGAGCCCATGGCTCCCATTTGGCCCTCAGAAGAAGCAGATTTCTTTTTTTAAACTGTCAGTGTTGAGATCTTCACGGTACAATGCTGCACTAGAGCAGTTGCTGTTATCTTTATTGCTGAAGAGAATCTGAGCAGTGCTTTTCTAATGAGATAAAAATTCAGTGGCTAGAGCTGGTAATGTTGGAGCTTTGCACATGAGAGTTACAGTTAATTTGAAGTGCATATGATAATCCTGAATGTAATTTACTGTGCTTACTTGAATTACAGCAATTACTTTCTTGGTTGATGAAATGATATCTTGTTAAACTAGTGAAAAGTGTCAGCAGATCAAATATCATTAGATTAGCCACAAAGTAGATGATGGTTAGTGTCAGCTGATCAGAATGTCTGTGTTTAGCAGAGCTTCATTTGGAAGATCTGTATTACACTCAGCTCTAAAGGGAAATGAGGGGGAAATAGCATAACCAGTCATACTTGGAGTGCTGGGCTCCACAGCTTCCACACACATCACGACAGGCTGTCAGAAGGCAGAACATGTGCAACATCAAAAATGTCCTTCAGACGGAAGAATGTACTCGTGGTCTCTAGGCAGTGCCTGGAGAACTGTTTGCACAGCTTTCCCTGAGGTTAAAAACTGTTCATCTCCCATAGCATGAATTACTTTTTCACATCAGTAGCACTAGAGCTGCTGATCTCCCATCCCATACAGGAATTTTGGCAGACTAGTAGGAATTGTAGCTTGCTTGTGGTAGGTGGTTTCCCACGGATCTGAAATGGAAACCTTCTGACTCTCGTAATTTGCATGAAGTGACATTTACTTAACTTCCCTCTCTTTCTGAGCACAGAGGATGTCACGATGGTGATCTGCCCGGGGATTGCTAACCACAGTGAGAAGCAGTACATCCGCACCTTTGTTGACTATGCCCAGAAAAATGGCTACAGATGTGCTGTCCTGAATCACCTGGGAGCCCTGCCAAACATTGAGCTCACTTCACCACGGATGTTCACTTATGGTAGGTACTTTGTGCCACCTGGGGAACTTATTTTCAAGCTCCTCAGCCTCCTTCAGGATAAGAGAACTGCTGTACCCCAAAGGGGGTAAAACAGTTTTGTACTGTTTCTTAAGAACTAAACTGAACTTAGATGCGAGGAAGAGAGGAGGCTAATACTAAATTCACTTTTGTCTCTTCTGCCTGCTCTTACAGGTGCTTGCTCATCAAGGAGGCAATTTTTTGTAAGGAAACTTTTCAGGGAAAAAAAACCCTTCTGTGCCTAGCTGTTCAAATGAAATACAGAATTTGCCAGTTTCATGGAATGTGAAACAAACCTGTTTCTAAAGGATAAATGCCACTTCTGAGGCTTTGTAAAATGCAACCTGAGAGGAGTTTGTACCAGCCTGTCCAGAAAGTACATTTATATCTTAGGAGGGACACTTGAGGATTTGCTCCTGGTTGTAACACAAGTCAACCACAGCAACAATTCAGAAGTGTGACAGTAAAGCTACAGAAGTGGTACTGCTTAACTTGCCATGATTATGGCTCTCACCTTGAGTATAAGGAAGTCTTTCTTAACCTAGAAATTAAAAGAATAAATGATTTGAAATTATGTGAAGGGTGACACTAGCTAGTCTTAATTGCCCTTTTGGTGAGTAATGTGATCTCTGTAGAATGGGGCCTCTTTGTGACCTAATCTGCTTGTTCCTGAGCTCTCTTGAGCCCTCATCTCCCTTTTTACTGTAAGTATCTATGGGTACCCTGTCAATTGTGTGTTTAGCAGACTTGTGTTAGGTTTTATTTTTTAAAGTTAGCTAAGCTGCTGCTTAGATTATGGATTAACAGAACAGTTATCTTCAACAGTTAAATTGTCAAAGCAGAAATATTGTGCTTTGAGATGCCAAGTCTGGCAGGCAAATAGGCTGTAACGCTTTGTTGCATGTTTTAGAATTAAATATGCTCCTCTTTGGGAAACACTTCAGGAATAGCAAATACCCTCATTTGTAGTAAGGCCTTAGGCTGTTAATGGCTGCAAGACTGCCATGTCTTGAAAACTAAATTTTAATGTTAAAGCATTTGCTATTTTGATAAAAGTTAAGAGTTTGCTTTCATGGAGTTTTGCTTTGGGTCTTAGGGTGTTATTCTGTCGTGCATCTCTTGAGACATACCTTTGAGTCCTTTATAGCCTTGGAAAGGGCAAAGAATGCCTACCACTTCCTTTGAGTAAGACAGTAAATCACTTGGTAGAGTTGCTTGTTAAGTAAAGTGCCAGCAAGTCCAGTAGACTTTACTCTGTCTCCTACCCAAATAACTGTGCCGTTTCAGCTTAGCTGTCCAGGCATACTTGTTGAGGAGCAAGTAGCCTAAATTTGCCATTTGTTGAATCCCAGCCTCTATATCAAGCTTGACCTGTTGCTTTTCTAGTTTTGGATTTCTGAGCTGCCCTGTAATCACGAAGGTCAAACACTAAAGTATTTTGACAGCTGGTGTCTTCCAGAGGAAACCAGAGCGGTGCAGAATTTGTTGTCTTAAAGGTTGCTCATTAAAAATGTTCACTAGGAAGTGCCCAAACCCTGCTGAAACACTCAGCCAGGAGCTTGCTGCTCCACTGGAGCAACCAAACCCTGGTGCTCAGAGTTTACTCCAGAGTTAGGTAAAGTTGGAGTCTGATGCCTACTGAGGATGGTACAGCCGGGGTGGGGGCAAAGTGGAGCAGTATTAGGTTAGTACACAGTGGAATGCTGGAACCCTAGGATTTATCTCCCTGGACAAGTTCCACAGGATAGAGCTGAGTTTGACTCTGGACAGGAAGAAACATCTGGAGTTCTATTTCTGTTGTTCATGTGATGCCCTCTGTGGTTTGCAGCCTTGAATCCAAAGGGAATGTTAACAAGCTGCATAAACAGTTGATACCAGTGTCCTAATGCCATCACTATTGCAGCTGCTTCTCCATATCTCCTTTTCCCATACTTAGAAGCAGGAGAAATAGTGGTAGGTGCTCAGATTGTTGTATGTGTGGAGCTCTTCAAGTCTGTCAAACAACTGGAGGATGCCAGTACTGCCAGAAGCTGGATCCCTCAGTGCCTGCAGCCTGTGGGATGCAAGTGGGTGTTTGCTGACAGTGGAACAGATCTGTATAGAGACACTTAACTATTCTCTTGATGTGGGGATATCCACGTGTCTTTCAGGGAGCTGCAGTATCTTTACCTGTTCACTGGTTACAAAGGGTTGAATATTCCTGCTTAAAGCCTTCTCCCTGATTCCAGAGATCACCTGCTTAGTCAGGCTCTGCAGCAGTCTGCTGGGAGCTCTTCCTGAGAAGCCACTTCTTTCCCCTCCTCACAGCAGTGTGGATTTAGGGATCCGTGGTGGTCTTGCTATAAAAACAAAGGACCAAACTGTATTCCAAATACCCCACTTCACTTCAGAAGTGGCAAACTGCCTCAGGAAAAGTAATGATGTGTTCTGCTTTTGCATAGTAATGTCAAGCCCAGAGTTGCTGGATGCTGCTTTTTAAGGCTGTTTTAGAAAGGAAGAGTTTTGATTGTCATGTTAACTGTTGCCATGATTTTTAGGCAACTAAATTTCATTTTGCTTTGGTGCTCTGTCAGAACTAAGCATGAGCTAAGCTCCACAGGACTCACAGATGTATGAGCACATGTGAATCAGAGCTGTTAAAACCTTAAGGCTATTGAAAAGTCAGAAAGGGTAAGAAGCTGAATTCAAAGCACGCAACTGAAACTTCAAGTGAGAATTTAAATATACTAGAAGATGTTTTTTAATTTTGTTCTTTTTAGGATGCACCTGGGAGTTTGGTGCCATGGTGAATTACATCAAGAAGACCTACCCTCAAACCCAGCTGGTGGTTGTGGGCTTCAGCCTGGGTGGAAACATAGTGTGCAAATACCTGGGAGAGAGCCAGGCCAACCAGGAGCGAGTCCTGTGCTGTGTCAGTGTGTGCCAGGGGTACAGTGCTCTGAGGTAGGTCTGAAGCCTTCTCTGTGCTGCTCTCTTCTGGGAGTGCGGGAGGGGGCACATCTTTGCAAGGGCCAGCTGAAGATGGATGTTTCTCTTGCACTCAGCTGGTCTGACAGACTGGGTGTGGAGGATGGCACTGTCCTGAAGGAGCACCTGAAGCTTTGTTGATTTGCAAGCACAAGTAAACTGTGTCAGCAATGCAAACAGGTTTTGTGTACCTGGCCAGGTACATGCAGCTTTTGGACTGTGCATGTGATGCTGTCTCATGGCTACAGTGTCCTAAGAGGGAGCATTCCCTGTGCAGTCCTGATTAACCAGGCAGGCTGGGCAGCATGACCAGCTGCTGAGCTGATGCCAGGTTTGCAAGCAATAGTTTACACTGTCTCATCACTCTGAGAAATATCCCGTGGTTCATAATAGCTTGTTTGGCTTCAGTGTGCAGTTTCATCTGGCAGCTCTTACCTGGGGAGACAGGAAAGACACAGCACATTCTCTGTCAGTCTGTACTCCCTTATTAGTGTGTGTCACTGAAACAGGCTGATCGGGGCACAGAGAGGTGCTTGCAGCTGTGTTATAGGAGTGGGGAAGGTGAGGAGGGAAAGTATTACAGCCCTAAAGTCTGAAAATATTAATGTCTCCCCACCTGGAAGCCAAGGCTGTGGCACTTTAGGAGCTGTGATGGCTTCACTTGCGTGTACTGATGGTGGGTCCAGGCACAGCAGTGCTGCTTGAAAACCTTTAACCTTTCCATGTATGCACAGGTAATGAAGATTAAAACACTGTAACTGGCTAAGCTGCTATTTCCAGTTGTTACTCTCTGTATGTATGGACAGTTACTAAGGTGTAGCTGACTTTGCAGTAACCTACCTGCAGTTTTGAGCCATCAGACTACTTACAAGGCAAAAGGGACTGTTGAGACTCAGGTATTTGGGTTAAGATCCTTTGGGCTGATGTGAATGGTGAAACGGTGGCAGGTGTGTGAGGGGCTTGCTATGGGATTCAGCCTCACAGCTTGGTCACGGGGTCTGGAATTCTTTATGCTGATGATGCTCTGCCTGTGTAGGGACCAGTTTGTTATTCAGCAGTCTGAAGACACCTCTTATGAATCAGGCTCTTACAGGTAAAAGCAAAAGCTTTTCTGGAAGCACTAAGATGTGAGTAGAAGCTTGATATGCTTGTAATAGTTCAGCTATCTAATCTCTCTTGAGGTCAGATGTGACTACTGCTAAAAAAGTGTATAATCTGCTGCTAGTTCACACCCTTTAAGTCTGAACAGATGCTACAGGAACAGCTGTTCTGTTTTGTTTCAAGTAAAATGTTCTTAGCTGTCCTGGAGTTCTGGCGTCGAGCACAGAGCATCCTTTTGAAGCCAGCTCCTTAATTGCAATCATCAGACAGGGTTTGCAGGGATAATATCTGGCTGAGGTCCACTTGGTTCATCTTCTACAATTATGCAATATTGTATTCCTGATCTCCAAAATGCTGTTGTGAGTAATGCTGTTATGCTTGCATGGCAAGGACGACCTGATTAACAATTCTCTACTTGGATATTTGTGTGGAAAAACAACTCACTGGGTTGGTTTTTTCCCCTGAGTTTAATGCACCCCATCATGTGGGCTGCGTGGATTATTGAGCTCTTGCCTCCACCTGCTGGGTAAACATCTCCTAGCAAAACCTCCTGCCACAAAACATCTGCTCTGTATTACTGGACAGCCAGCAGGAAGGCTTTTCAGGTCTTGTGTCTCCCTTCCTAATATCCGCATCTGCTCTAAGTGCTAATTAGATGAAGAGCTAGGGGAAAGCAACATCTGCTGAGTAAAAGACAGGAGGAGGGAGGCCCTTGTGCCCTGGTTATAGAAGTGAGAGGGAGGAGGTCCAAAACACCTGCAGGTGGAATGGTGAAGCCACTGCCTTCCTGGACTTGGTCTGGTACATTCAAATAGCTGGCTTCAGCCTTCAGGGCTACATGGAAGTGGATTACCCTGGTAACATGACCACCAGTTAGGTTATAGTTGCATTTTATATATACATATATATATTGCTTTATCCAGCACTTATTCCCCAAATAACTTTCATAAGTGAAGGAAAAGGTTTTAGCGAGTAAGGTGAACCAAGGACCTCAAATAGGAAAGCCTTTCCAGAGCAACAGCAATACTAGGATCCGCCAGAAGAATGAGACTCTTAGTTTAATGAATGAACACAGTGTCTAGGGAATTTGTTCCCTGAGGCTAAACAAGGACAGGTCTCCTTATTCCTTAATCTCTGCCTGCATAGGCTTGATTCTGCTTCTTGATCTTGTGGAATGCTTCTTCACCATAGCTACAGGCTGTGGGGAGAGACCTCAGCTCTGAAACCAGGGCAGTCCTCAAAATACTGGAAGCTGCCTGTGGTTTTTTTTAATGCTTGAAGCTTTTCATATTAGGAGTACTGCTGTACACCAAAGGAATTGCCGGGAAATGTAGTAGCTTTAACTTCAAACATATTGTAATAACTTGGTTTTCTTGGAAAACCTTTTGTGAAGAAAGAAATGTGCATTTTCTCATCTTCTGTCATTCCCCTGCCCTGGCATAAATGTGGTATGTATAGCCTGGCTAGACTAAAAGGTAATGAATTTTTTTTTTTAATCCATACTCTCCAGCGTGGCTAATTACAAGAAAACAGCTTGCTCCTGCCTGGTAGGGGACTTGCAGGCTATAGCTTGGAAGGTCATCCTAAATCTACAGTAGTTCTCATGGTATGTTAATGTTTAAGTGGTAGGAGAGCTTCAGTAGCTGAAACTGCTCCCAGCATTCTTCAGTCTCTCAGTAAATGATGGTGTGTTCCCCCAGTAACAGCAAACCCTGCTAGGAGGAAAGCTCTAACCTGCCCATGACCCTGCATAGCAAAGTAGTGCTGGTATCTGGCAGAGCTCACACAATTCTGGATGGTTTAAATTCTGTTTTAACAACAGATAAGCTGTGAAGTGCTCTTCTGCTTTGAGAATAGGTGAAGACTTCAGCTCAGATGCCACTTGCAGCTGCAACTAGTTATTTATTCCTACAGTTCCTCTCAATGAAGTGAAACAATAATAGTATCTGTACATATTGGAAACATCTGCACAAATTATTTCCTCTGGAGAGCTGTATTACACAATAGACAACGCTGTTGAGTAACAGGTTTTAGCCCTTTCCTTGAAAGTGCCATTATGTAAATTACATCCAACTTCTGCAAAGGGATACTAAAATCCTCTTGTCAGTGTTATGGATCTTGATTGATGGCTCTTAAATGCTCTGATCAAAACTGCTAATTGCATTGTGCAAGATGAGACTGAAGATCTGTTTTCTGATACTAACAAACTTCATCAAAGTGGAAGTCATTTCCTGGAAAAGGTTAAGCTGTGGCAGGGAAGGCCTGGAGGTTTGTTTACACAGCCCCCAGGCTGCCATAAGATGTTAACAGTGTATTAATCTGATCTTTCAAGAGCTCCATTAGCAGCTTTGTTTGTTCTGCACTGTGTTTTTTCTAGGGCACAGGAAACCTTCATGCAGTGGGATCATTGCAGAAGATTTTATAACTTCCTAATGGCAGACAACATGAAGAAGATCATCCTTTCTCACAGGTAGGCAGTACATCACTCACACTGACAGTATTGATTGGGTCAATTGCTATATTGGATTTGTCTGCCTGGTCCTTTAAAACAGGACTCCTGAAAGGTTTAGCGCAAGGGCCTTGATGGATCTTTAGATGAACCAACAGAGAAGGTGAGCCCAAGTCAATCTCATATTGTAAAATAGATGAATAAGCTTTGGTCATCTTGTTTGAAGAAAGGCATTGTTGTCTTTTTGTGTTCTGTGGAAACTTGCTTAATGAATAAACAAGACATGCACAAGAAAACATTGCAATTAGACTTCAAAGTGGAGTGTTCTACATCTGTTTCACTTCTAGCTAAAGAATTCCCCATTGAAGGAGCCTCTTGTTCTGCCACCTACCTGAGGTAGGACTAATCTTCAAGATCTGCTGTATGGAGTTGTTGCTTATCAAATAAACAAATAGTCAAACCTGTAGCTCTGGCTTCTAGCTGTTCCTCTAGAAAGAGCATGTAGCCAGCAAAACACTTAACATTGCTGTTCCTGGAGTGCAAGTGTACTGTAGGATCCTTGTGCTGCTGTTGCTGATCTGTGGCTCCTGCATAACAAAGACATTTGTGTGCTAAATAGGTGACATGCTCGATGTTGTCGATTTCCCCATCAGGAGTTCTCTGGGTGGTACTTTCTAGGCAGGAAAGTACCTTATCTGTGTGCATTGGAAGTTACCTGACTGAGGGAAAAGGAGGGGAATATCTTAAGACCTATTTCACTGAAGGAGCATGTGTCAGTTCAGATTTCTGGTTTTGTTTACTCTCCTGTGCAGTATGAAACACTTGTAGAAGGAGGGTAGCCAATGTAGGATGATCCACATGATTCATTGCAAGTTTACAAATATTTAGACAACTTGAATAAATTTGACATGGGAAGTTAGGTAAACTCCCATTAAAAGGTACTTAAATTATTAACCCAGAAAAAGCCAGTGCTGGCTTGAAGGGAAGTGTGTTAATTAAACTTTTTCCATAATCACTTGTGGTCTAGCCCACCTAAATCAAACCTAGCCTCCCTGCTGCTCTGCCCTGCAGCTGCCTCTTAAAGGGAATAAAAATCCCTTTGCAACTTTTGGCTTTTGTTCTGTTTGTGAGGGAAGAAGTTTGTTCTGGTAAAGAAACACATCCTCCCTTGAGGGAAATAATCAATCATGACAAGTGTCCATAGTAAATAGCTTTCTGCTAAGGTAATACCCTGAGTAATTTCTGTGTGTGAGGTAGCCTGAAGTCTGTGCTGGGGAGCTTTAGAACCAGATGGTGCAGGAGATGCAATGCCCAGCATTGCTGGTGCTCTCACCCAAACCACCCACAGGTTTGGTCCGAAGCCAAAGAACCCTCCCTGTAACATGTAGCCTCTAGTCCAAATACCCTTAGTGCTCTCTGTTCTGGGAAGTTTAACAGGCCCTTCATGCAGTTTTTCAGTAGATAAGTAAACCATTTCTTCCTACGAGAATACTGCTAGGATTTGTTATGTCTTGCTGCAAAGGGAAGTGGACAAATAAACTGTTCTTGCTCCCAAGAAAGCCTCATGTTTATGTAGCCCACTTCTGACCTTATCTTGTCAGATTTGGTAAACTCAGTTGTCCTTGAACAGGTCATGGTTTTGCTGCCCTTGTGTAACTTGGACGTAATTCTTGCTGTCACTCTTCCAGGCAAGTTCTTTTTGGAGATAACATGAAGAAGCCACAAAACCTGTCAGATGCAGATCTGGGCAAGCTCTATACAGCAACATCACTTATGCAGATTGATGATAATGTTATGAGGTATGAAGGGCAATTCTTTGCTCCCCTATAGAACTCTAAGTACATTCTCTTCCCGGTGTTGCTCTTGCATGTGCCTGTAGGAGTCTACTGAAATACAGTGAACACAACTTCCAATTCTTACTTGCCTCTACATTAAAGAAAATTTAGCAAAGGAAAAAAACCCAACTGTTTGCAGTCACAGCTTCTTTAAAATCATCCAGGAGGCATTTATTTATTGGTAACACCTGAACCTGCAGCCTTCATTAAGGTAGTAAGAGGCCAGCTCTGCTGCCAAGCTCTAGCAACAGAAAAAGAGAAGCAGCTCAGAACTGCTCATGGATTTCCTTTGCTCTGTTTAAAAAATCTTCTCCCCATAAAACACTGCTGCCTTCTCAGTACACAATAGGGCTGGCTGAGATAATGCAACCTTTCTTATTTGTCATTCTAACACCTCATTAAGTGCTCTGCTTTAATAAGCAGTAGCCTGTTACTGCCTGTGTCCTTGACAACAACATAGCACTTTAAGTGGCAGTGTTCATACCATGGTATGTTCTGTATCAGGCATTGACCCCTTTCCAAAATACAGCTGTAAAGTGTTAGCTAAAAAGCTGTGACACTTTTGGTAAACTGGGAGTATGGTTGGCTGCTTATTAAAAACACCATTCCTTGGGAAATCTCCCTGCTTTTCCCCATCCCTGCCACCTGCCTAGTTTGGACTAACAGCTATGTTGTCCCTTATTTAAAAATAAGGTACTTTAATATAGGCTTACTGAATTCTTGGTTTGGGGTGGTGTGAAGCCATTTGGCAAAGAAATAAAATCACAGTGAATTCTGGGGAACTTGTCTGATAAGTCTGAGGTTTATAAGCTGTGCTGGGTTTGTATTTGAAAAGACTTTCAGGGAAAGATGAACAGGATCCTAACTTTCATCCACATGTACAATTAAGTGAAGTGGGGTGTTAAAAGAAACACCCTGAGGCGGCTGGTCTTCAGTTTGCATGTTTCACTTGCCTATGCTTCTCAGAATGTTTGGGAAGGCACGGAAACCATCAAGGCATGTGCTGCCTAAGGGTTTTGCAAAGAGACTGGGTATTAAAGAAATTGTCTATGGAAACTGAGGCACCATTCCTGTTTCTGCATGTGTGTCTGGACAGTGAGATGGCTGAAGCAGGTGATATTAATGACAGTCTGTTCTATTTCAGGAAATTCCATGGCTACAGCTCACTGAAGGAGTACTATGAAAAGGAAAGTTGTCTGCAGTACTTGCACAGGGTAAGCTCTCGCAGGAGAGTGCTCTTGCACTGGAGGGAAAAGACTCTGTGGTTTCTATTGTTGATCTTAGCTGGGGCTTTTCAAAAGTAATCAGGCACTGTATATTGGAGTGGGATTTCAGCTCTTGCTGCCTCTAACACTGGGGCTAAATTCTCTTAGCTTATAACTGTGGCAGGTGGTAGCATCCAAGAGATGGAGATAAAGCTACACATTCAGTTGAACTGTTCTGATTGTATGAGGATAAAGTGGGAAATGGGTGCCTGCACAGAGCCTGCACCTTCAGGGAAGAAAGGCTTACTGGATACTGTGGAAGAGACTCAGGACACTGACAAGGCAGATGCTTGAGCAAAATTTTGCCAAAGTGGAACTGACATCAATTCCTCCTTTCTCTATTGAACCAGAGAATGGCGATGTTCCAAGGGAGTTTCCTGGACTTTACCCAAGGTGTACATAACTGAGCTGGCCATAGCTGCCTGATGTGCAAAGCAATGCAGAGCAAAAAAAGAGTGTAGTTATTTCAGTTCTAAGAATGGGGACTCAGTCTGTTTGCTCTCTGCCTCTTTCTTACAATTAGGTTAGAGGAAAAAAATAACTCTGAAATAAGAGATCTTAATTGAATTATGCTAAGATACTTTTACAGTTGGTAGATTGACATTCAAATACTAACCCCTTTCTGTTTTGGTTTTGTCGTTTCATGTCATGTTTCCTGATGCAGATCTACGTTCCTCTTCTGTTGGTTAATGCTGCTGATGACCCTCTTGTCCATGAGAGTCTTCTACAAATTCCAAGAGCTCTTTCAGGTATGCTGAAACAGTCTCCTCAAGCTCTGCATATTTGTGTACCTACAGCTTGCTTATCACATCACAATTCCTGATTGCAAAGCAGCTTGACATGCCTCTTTACACCTGTAATGCTGTGGGAGGTGTGCTAAGCCTCTAAGTCACTAATTGCCAGAACTAACAAGGCTAACTCTGAGCAGGAAGAACTTCAGCCCTTTCAGGCACGTGTTGCTTGTGTTGATAAAAGGCGAAAAAAGGTTTCCTCATATCTCCATTGCTTCACTGGGATTTAGTAGGAAGATGGGTGGTGGTGACAGTCTGGATGAAGCACAGATAAACACCCGACTTTGCTGATGAAATGGAGACAGTGCATGCATGGCTCTGTCACTGCGCACTGATCTGGGATCTCTCCCTTGAAAGGAGTTGAGCTGTCTGTCTTCAAACAGGGGGAAAGGTAGATTATCCTGAGAAGCTCAGAAGAGGGAGCTGCTGCTGCTTCATCACACAAAAAGTGGGTGCATAAGGGAGGGAAGCAGGGTTCATTCTTCTCCTGGTCAGAGGCTGTGAGCAAAGAATTTATCCCCAGCTGCTTTCAGACAGAAGCAAGCACAGAGTTTTTCACTACATGCAACAAGATGGCTGATGCACTGTCAGAGCTTAGTGCAATTTGACATGATGCAAACAGTCCTAGTTCCAGTGGATGTGAGTTAAAGGTGCTCATTTGTTAAAGAATTAACATTCTTACAGCAATACAAGTATTGCTGTTAGGGCCCAGCCAGCAGCGTGTTTTGGGCAGCCTTTGTCCTGGCAACTCAAGATGCTTTCGTTCTCAGCTTGAAGATGTTAACCTTCTGGAACTTTCTGCCTCTTTTTCTTTTACAGAGAAAAGAGAGAATGTCATGCATGTGCTGCCCCTTCATGGAGGCCACCTGGGATTTTTTGAGGGGTCTGTGCTATTCCCAGAACCTCTTACCTGGATGGATAAGCTGGTGGTACAGTATGCCAATGCCATCTGCCAGTGGGAGAAGACAAAGCCTCACTGCTCAGATGCTGAGCAGGATATGTCTGGCCAGGAGTAATCAACCCAAAGACTCTGGATCACTTCAGTTTATCTCTCTGTTTGGGAACATCTTGTTCCCTCACCTGCTGCTTCAGGTTTCCATTCTCCTTGATATCCTATAGCTGGGGTTTGATCACCATGTGTTTTTTCCAAAATGGAGTTAAAGCAGAGGTTAACATCTGGTCAGAGCCTCTTTGGATATCCAGTCATATGGATTTGTAATTTACTGCTCTGCTTGAAGAATTGGGTTGCTGACTGTAGCTTGTTACAGAGCTACTGAGCTAAAGACTGCTTGCTTTAACATAGCAGAAGTTTCACATGTCAAAATCTCTTTACCTGCTGGTCAAAAACTTGATCTGCAGCATTTGTTTAGGTGTAGATGATGAGAACTGTGGCTCTCTTCTCTGTCTGGGTGCTGGAGAATCCCTGTACCAAGCCACAAGCCAGTGAGTGGTTCAGTCTGTAAGCCACTATAGTGGGGCTTGGGAAAACAGATGCTTGACTGCAAGTATAGTGTCAGCTTTGCACCATCTCAAGGGAAACCTTTTAGTACCTAGGAGTGCACTTGCACAAATGAATCACTTTAAAAATATTCAACTTTTCCATGCTTGAGCTGTCAGTGGATTGGGGTGGCTTTATGATGGGTCTCCAACTAGAGAAAATGCAGCTTGGTAATGCCAGGTAATGTTTCTATGTAAACATGTTCTCACTCCAGGACCTGATCAGTCACCTTCTTGTCATCTTTGCCTCTTTTTAAATACTGTTATCTTTTCAGTACTGGATTCTTTATTTGACCTGGGACTTTTTAAAGCTGGCTCTAGCTTCCAAATGGAAACCCATGATTAAGAATCTGCAGGATTTTTTCTGTGAGCTCAATTTGTTTGAAAGAATATTTCATGGAGAGGTATTGTACTCTCTTAGAGATTAATTGGTGGGGGATAGGGTGTATCTATTTAAATTTACTCCCCTTATGTCAGGGTAAATAATACCAAAATTCTTCCCATTGGCTTTCAGAGCATCAGGTAGGTTTGAGACACGTGACTTGCCTTACAGTTGATGTGGAACTGGATGTCTCCAGCCTGTGCAACTGAAATGACATCTTTGCATGGCTGACTACTTCCAGATCTGTGTAATGCTGTAGGATTACTGGCTCCACATTTCTTTTCCACAACCAGACATCCCCTTCTAGTTTTAATGTGCAAGGTGAAGTGTGAAAGCTGTTTGCAGGAAAGCTGGCTACTCACCTGTGCTTTTCCCTCAAGTGGCAGTTACGGTCTGTGCCAAGATAGTTATTAAAGGAAAGTTGTCCCATGACAATCTGGAGACTGAAACTAGTGGTAAAAATCTTTTTTCCTTACTGTTTGTTCTGTCAATATTGTAGCGTCATTAATCCATTCTTAGGATTTCTTTATCACAGTGTCAGTGAAATTCCTGTCATATTTCCCTCATCAGCACTTTATTGCTTCTGCCTTGGTCTGTGTTCCAGGCACTTTGATTTATAGCTTAAGGGTGAAACAAGTTGCAAGTCTTCAGTCTGGTAACAACAAACCTGGGGAGCAAGCCTTCTGGACTGCCCAGTCCCTGAACTTCAGTAGGTTGAGTAGGTGGGGTGTCATTTTAATAAAGCAATAATCAACTATTGTAGCAAAGGTGCATTGTCATATCAGGAAATTCCTTTCATTTGCCTTAGGCCAGACACCTTGGCCTGTGATCCACGAACTGTGGATATCTGCACATTCTCCTAGTTAGTAAATCTGGGCTTCTTTTTTTCTTCAAAGAGAAGATGAAACTAAGTAAAGCTACAGCAAGATTTGGCTGTGCTTGTGGCTGTTCCTTAAGAACTATTTTAGGGCATCAGTTAGCAAGGATATTCTTAGCTGATGGATATCTTGTCTCTCTGTTGTTGTGCTCTTATTCATACTGCATCACTGAAGTATGTCATAGAAGACATTTCAGGTTTTTTTGCTTAAGTAGTGTTCATGTAATATTCATTGGGTATGACTTAAATATCTTCTCACTTCAGCAGAAGTGGAGTGTAAACAACACATGTACACATCAAATAGATACAGTATAAATTTAGGTGTCTAAGTCTCCCAAAATGAGGTGAGCAACTGGGCAGTTCTCAAAGCAGCAGGAGCTGTAGCTTTGTCTAATCAAGTAGAGATTTTTCTTTAAACCTGGAGAGCCTTTTTGAGGAGTACTCTTTCCTGCCCCACAACCCAAGCCTTCATACTTCAGAAGTGCCAATGTTGTGGACTTTCTGAAACTCTCAACTACAGAAGTACCATGCGTCTCTGTCTTGCTCCTTTGCCCTGTTTTGGCACTTGAATCTGAAACTGTTCAAATCACCTGTGACTTGACTGAGTCTGGCTTCTTTGGGAAGGACAGCTTTTGTTGTGGCTTTTTTGTGCAAGGTTTCTGGAGCTTGAGGTTCAGCTTATTAAGCCTGTAGGTGGAAGCAGTGTGAAAAAAAAAAAACAGCTATTCTCTCCATCTCAACAAATTTGATACTTTCAAAGCAAGACTTTTAGTCAGACTTGTAGCAGTCACTTAGAGGTCTTGGGGAACTAGGAGAGGAGAGAATTAAGCTGCAGTTCATGTTATCTAAAGACCTTTAAATTATGTATTAAATCCTGCTACTGACAATGATGGATAATTGATACCTAGTGACACATGGGACTTCGTCCTTTCCTAATCTGAAATACTCTTACCTCCTTAAATAAGGCAATACTAGTCTTGTTGTGTGGGCGGGTGGTCTTTATTTTCCCAGTGAACCCAGCCTTAAATGGAGTCTGAAATTTTCAGTCTTAGAGGTGAAGTCTTTCATCTCCTGTCGAAACACATGAGGCTGCTGAAGTGTGCACTTGTAGATCATTGCAGTGTGGTCTGATAGAGCTGTTCAAGATTACAACATGGTGAATCTGACATGTGCTCTGCTTAGTTTCAAACTGGGATTAGAAAAATCATTAGAAGAGCCCTTCCACGGGTAGTCTTATGGTAAACACACCTTCCCCATCACTGAATGTAAGTAGCACTTGAACATGAACCCTGAGGGCCCTCTCAATCAGACAGCAAGTTGCAGAACTGTTACTCTTTGATGGTTAGGCTGGTCCAACCATCACCTTTGCCATTTTTCTAGAGATATCTGAGGATGGTAAATAAGCAGCTCAGACTTGCTCTGACTGAACACAAGGAACTTCAACTTCCACTACAAGAGCTCTGCCAGCATTTTTAATTGTCCCTTTGTTAGCTTCTCAATCAAGGTGTTTTCAGGTGGGTCTGGCAGTGTTGTAGTTGCACTGTAAAGACAAACACTTGAACTTCCCTGCAGTCCTTCTCCTGAGTGTTTTTCTGCAGTTCCTGTTTATGAAGATATGGGTTACAAAGACAGGACATTAAGTAAAAATGTTGGGAACTATTAACTCCAGTACTGAATTTAGCCAAGCTACCTGTGTGTCATCTGTCCTGGGTCTGTCACACACTCCTGGACCACAGCCCTTTGACACGTGGTGCCTTGCCCTTTTCCTCCTCCTCCCTTGACATCAGCATATCTAGAGACTTCAGTGACAGCTCTGTCAGAGCTTTTGGGGCTTTGCTTTTTGGTAAATGAATTTTCAGACACTGTTACTGAGACTCACCTGTGATGCACACTGTACAACTGAGTGCTTACTTCAAGGACCTTTGTGGGCAGCCTACAACTGGCTACAGTCAATTTCAATGCTTAAAATAACAGTGTATATAAGCAGTGGATCACTTTCAGCTCTCTGCTCCTCTAGCAGTAGGAATTGAGTCATAGAAGCAGGGTTTGCTTTGCTTAATGTGTGACTTGTTATTCTGCAATCCCAAAATTTTTGTGTCTATTAACACTCTAGCAGCATAGCTGGAGGTAGATTGCTCAAGTGGCTCCATCTCAAAAGGAAAGAGCAGAGAGTACCATCTTCAGGACTTAATTGGCAGTTTAGTCACCTGGATTGCTTCCAAATTTTTCTGGAAATGCTATGCTTATCTGGAGCTTACTGAAATTCTTCAGTCTTTTTTTGTGAGACCAGAGAAGACCTGAGCCTTGTGCTGCCTGTGTAAGTCATTTGTTGTAAGGAACATCTTGTTTCTGGCTTGAGTCATACTCCATGTGTCCATTTCCCTTATATGTGGGTTGGTTTGTTTTGGGAAGGTGCTGGAGCCACAGTGACTCAAAGCAGTGTCTCTTTCATGGCTTCTAGGTGAAAAGCAAAAAGCCCTTCTTGTTGTGAGGACCTTGATTTTTCTCCAAGCTTAGAATGCCTCAGAGCAGCACCAGCCCAAGGGAGGGTGCCCTGTTACTGTACCCTCTTCTCACTGGGACTGGGAGTGACACTGGCCTGGACTTCCTCAGCTGTTAGGGGAGCTTAGGCACAAATGCCATCAATGAGTCAAGGCAGTTGCCAGCTTTCCATGCTATGCTGGAGAGGTTTCCGGAGTTATCCTGAACATCTGTAAAGGTGGCACAAAGCCCCTTTGCTTTGGTCTGACTGACAAGCTTCCATTGTAATCAGGGTTCTTGCATGACCAGAGAGGAGGTACAGAATTTTCTTTTAGGATCTCAACTATAGTTCTGCTGGGATGTTGACCCTTCTCATGGCTCCTGCCAACTGGAACATCTTTAAAATTAAAAAAAAAAAAAGCCAAATAAAACCCATTTGTATTTGATATAACCAAATCCTACTGCTTTGCCCAAGTCAACAACTTTCCAAAGGGACATATTTTCTCATATGTGTTACATGACTGCTTGATTGTAATTCCCAGTGACAGATCTCTAGCCATTCTTCTTGAGAAAGCATAACGTTTCTCTGAAAGTTCCTAGCCAAAAGGGTGTGTAAAGAGCTTGGGAAGAGGAGACCTGTGCCCTTGTTTTTCTCATGCAGCTGTGTTAGAACAGGCAGAGTGACTTCCAGTGTTTCTGGTGAGCAGTTGACTATGAAAATATTTTCAATTTGGCAAAGTTATATTCTGTAACTATCTCTAAATGCTACCCTGAAGAAGCATGTGTACTGAGACACCCTCCTTGCTGCCATGTTCTGAGTCAGATTCTCTGGAGCTGAGAGCTGCAGGGGAGATGATTTGCAACTAGCAATGCAATTTTTCTATATCTGCTGATGTTTACCTTTAAAATGAAATATAAATATATATAAAACTGTCTTTGATTTTTTCTTTAATTTTTGTTCTTGTGTGTTGTAAAATGGAAGTCATTGCAGAACAAAATGTAATTTTGTTATCTTTGATTCAGTGGGGTTTCTTTATTTAAAAATAAAGGACTTATTGAAATCAGTGCTACAGCTACTGCCTGTGTGTGAAGTTCCATGTGTTGGCAGAGGCTCTCAGTCTTCCCTGAGGCCCAGCTTGGGGAGCTGGCTGGGGGGAAGGTGATATAAGCACTCATAGTGCTCAGGCCTTTCCTGGTTGCTTTTTGTCTTCTGGCCAAGAAGAGGTCTTTAATGCCACTCTGGTGGAGAATGGGCATAGCACTGGCTTAGAAAAAACGCATCTGCCATGAAACTACTGAAAAGGATTATTTTTGCCAATGCATGGCACCCATCTGTTATTTTTCCCTATGTGAGAGTAAGTGCATTTCCTAGTCTTTCAGCTGCTGGCAGAAGAAACGCAAACCAAAATCTCTGGCCAGGACAGTGACATCTTTGAGCCTGGGGCATATAAAAGCCCTGCCTAAAGCACTACTGACCTGACCCTAACACTTCACCAGTGTGTGGTTTGTGATCTACAGCCCAAGGGAGAGAGTTGTGGAGGTAACTGGGACTGGTGACCTGCTGGGGCAGCTGGACTGGTGCTCTGTGGGAGGCAATGGGCTTCATCCGTAATTTATTTGCCATTGTGATTTAGCTGTTAGATCCACTTCAAAACTTCTTCCTGCCTTGGTCACTCAGCTCCTAGCTCTGCTGTGCTGTTCTCTGTCTCCCCATCAATGCAAGCTCCTGGCTGACAATTTGTCACAGGAGTGGTGAGCAGCTACAGGCGCCTCCCAAGAGCTGTGACTCTCCCAGTCCAAATCCCAGAGACAGCAAAGTGATACTCCTGTCTGTGTGGATGGGTCTCTTTCCCCTTGTTTCCACAAGCTGCAGTTGCTCTGCCTCCCAGGCAAGCTGTGCTGTTGTGTTTGCACTGGCCTGATGGCTGCAGGGTTGTCACACGTGGTTTCCTTGGGATGGCTCCAGGTCCAGAAAGGAGCCACAGGAGGTGGAGAGGTGCCTTTTGCTCTGTCCCTGGACTCTTGCACAAGGTTGGCACAGCCTCAGGCTTTGGGATTTGCCATGCATGGACTCACCAAGCAGCTGAGGCTGGAGCAAACAGATCTAACCCCAGACAGGCCCCATCCTCCCTGTGCCTTCAGAGCTGATGTCCTGTTTGCTTTGAGCCTGAGCCCGTGCCCTGATGAATGTGGCTTCTGTCAGCACCCTCCACCTCAGCCTACTTCGTGTGGGGGGCTGATTTGACTGATGAAAAGGACCCATGTGGAGCTGGGACAAGACACACTGTGGAACCAGGCTCAGGGAGAAGGTAATCTGGGTGGAGACCTGGAGCTTATTCTTCTCTGAGCCCTGCCACTGGCCAAGGGAGGAGATGGTCTGGGAATGGGTGTCCAATTGGCTTCTTGGAGGACATGCCTAGTTCATGAACCAGAACAGATTCCCTTGCCTGGGGCAGCTACCTATGCTTCCCTCCTCCCCACCTGAGCAAGGTGTAATTAGGTGTCAGGTGCAGCTTATTTGCTGCACAGGTACCAAACATCCTTTGCCCTCCTTTGACTTGTGGTGGGGCTTCCCTGACTGAGCTCCCTTTCACAGTGCAGTGCTAGGAGAAACAACTGCTTAGGCTTTGGAAAGATTTAGGAGGGTACGTTCTGCTTGTCTTTCAATTATTTTGTGATTGAAATCCATCTCCTAGTCTCGGTGGCAGCTTGTTCTCCTCCCTGCCCAAGCAGGAATTAGGCAGAAACAGCTCCACCTGGGACCCTGGTTGGGTTTTTGTTTGCAAAAACAAACCCAGCTTGGTTTTGTTTTGTTTGCCCTGGTTAGAGCAGATAATGAAGAACTGGGGCTCCTTTCTCAGGCAAGAAAGGGACTTGATCTGAAGTGCAGGGAGGATGGAGATGGGCAGTTCCCTGGTCCTAGTGCCAAAATACAGTCAATGATGATGGGACAGGTCTCCTGCCAAACACTGGCACTCCTGATCTCCTTAGAACCAGCAATGCAGCCAGTGCCCAAAATGCTGTGCCCCTGTTCCTCACCATGAGGGACTGCAGAGCTCTGCTGTTAAACACTTTATTTCTCCCTCACTGTAGCCCTCCCTTCCCAGAGCAGACACTCTCCTGTCCTCCCCTTGCAGCTCCAAGAAATGCTGTGGGAGAGGGCTGGTGGCCTCCTTCCTCCACCAGCTCCGGAGCGAAGGACGCTGTGCCTGGGAGGGACAGCCCGCTGCCTCCAGTGAGGACAGGAGGGAGAGGCAACGCGCCTGCAGCGCCTCAGCACGAGCAGTCACTCAACCAATGCTACAGGAGGGAGGTGGCTGGGGCTAGAGGGCCACCTCTGAGCTGTGGTACAGGGGAGGGCAGCAGGATCCTGCTTTAGAGAGCCGTGTCCTCAGACTCGATGCGGGGCCCAAAGAGCTTCTCTGCGGTGGCTTTGCCGTCATACTTGGGCAGGTTGCCACCAAAGTCTGCTGGCAAGATGTCAGCGTCAATCTCCTGGTAGAAGGATTCCAGCTCCTCGCCATGCACAAAGACCTGGAGGGAGATGGGAGTGACCCACAGCAGAGGGCTAGGGCAGCTCTTCCCAACTGCTCCGTTTCAGCAAAGGACATGCCTTTGCCTGCAGGCCACTTTCCTACACTCACCCTCTCCAGCAGTTTGCTCTTTAGGAATGGTTTGACCACATTGTAGGTGGTGGTGAAGTACCAAGGCTGGTGGATGAAGTGGACGGCCTTGAACCGCGCTGGGAAGGAGTCCTAGGATCACAAACCCAGACACAGATGGTTACCCAGATCTGAGCAGGCAGCAGTGGATACAGCAACACTGCCACAGCTCTCCTTGCTCCATGTCCCCTTCTCTATTTGATGGCCCCTTTCTGTTCTGACCCAGAGGATCAACCATCCCAGCCTCAGAAGCACCAGGGAGCTGAAGAACCTCCCAGGCAGCTCACTTCTCCCACTGCATGAGAACGACCTTCCCTGGGAAGAGCCAAGTGTCTTAAGCATTTGGGCAAAAAACCTGATGTGCCTGTGAGTCTCCATCCAGCCTGGATCAGGCTGGACTGAGAAGCTTATGAGGAAACACCTCCAGGCCATGCCCTAGGATGCTGCAAGGAGAGGTAGTACTGCTTCTGGTCAGGCATTTGAGGAGGCAGGGAGATGGAGTGGGAAAAATTTTGCAGGATTAAGTCAATTAGCTGGCAAGGCAGGGAGAGGGCGATAGGGAACAGCTTCTCCATGATGCTTTCTCATTGTTCCAGCATGGTGGCAACCCCAAACACTGCTGTCTCCCTTCTCTGAGCTCCTTCCTCCCCCAGGGTCCTCTGTGCCACTGCTGGATGCAGACTTTGCCACCTCACCTGCAGCATGTCCACCATCTTCTTGAGCTCAGAGGGTTTGATCCCTGATGCCTGCTGCATGGTGAAGCCCTTGAAGTTCTCAATGATGCAGAACCCATTGATCTGGGTCTCCTCGTTCTCCAGTAGATTCTCCAAGATAATACAATAGGCACGAAGGATCTAATGGAGAGGAGAGACAGCAGGGTCTTGTATGAGGCCTCACCTCTCATAGATCCTAGGGGGGACCCAGGAAGAGTCCCATGGAGTGTTATCCAGGGTCTGTTGGACTCCAGCCTGCTTGTCATAGCCAGCCCCCAGATTTCAGAGCAGGGAGGGGGTGACCACATTCTCTTCTCAAGTTGTGAGCATCAGATCTGGATCAGTGATACACTGAGACCAGAGTCAGAGCTGAGCAGAAAAGGAAACTGGGAAAAGCTGTGAGATACATGCCTGGAGACCTCTTTGCCAAGAAGCCCTTTCCATGCCCTATGCCTCAGTTTCCTCCTCTGTCCTTGATTTAATGGTGTGGTGCCTTTCTTCAGCCCTTGTTACGTGGGCTGGAGGATGCACATCCTGAATTTGGCATGCATCTTGCACTGCATCCTTTGGGGTAGACCATGCTCTCCCAGACTCCCTCAAAGGATAAATTCAAAGGGCCACAGATTTCCTTCCCCCTGTAAGGTTGAATGGATGTGTGTGTGTGTGTGTGTGTGTGTGTGTGTGCGTGTAAGGATACTGTGCTCAGATGTGAGGAGAGGGACAAGCCCAACAACAGGACTGTGGGAACTGACAGTGGTCAGAACATGGATTTTTAGGCTCCAGGCAGTGCCTTGAAGCCTGTGGGAAAGCCAAGGACAAAACTCTCTCAGTCTGGCCTGGAAAATCATAAGAAAGAACCCAAAACAACCTTGTAGATATCCTCCTCCTGACACCTAGTGTTTTTCCAACTTGTTTACTGGTAGAGATGTTTACAAAAAGGTGGTGCCCTAAAGGATCAATCCTACTCACTGTACTGAAACACTGTATAAAAATCTGTCTTTCAATAAACTTTGCTATAAACCCTCTGAAAAAACTGAAATTCTACGTGTCGTTACACGAGCGGTCCTGAACCATAAAGACACAGGACCACTCTGCAGTGGGAGCAACCTCTGGGCTGGGCTCACCTCATCAAAGGTGATCTCCTCGTAGTCCCAGTTCTCGATGTTGAAGAGCATCACCACCCGCCCGTACTTGTCCCTGCTGGCCAGGATGCCGGGGTAGCCGGCCTCGATGGTGCTGCGCACGGCCTCGGGGCTCAGGTTGTCGAAGAGCTCCGGGTACTGCTGCCGGAAGTTCACGTAGCCTGCAGGAGAGAGGCAAAAATTGGGAAAACTGGCTGCTAGCCCGGCCTCGGGAAGCTGGGGGAGCTGCCAGAGACAGGATGGGCTGGTGATGGCGAGATGTCAGTGCTGAGCCCCAAAGCTGTGGAAAGCTCTGCCTGAGGCCCACATGGGTCAGGTCTCCTCCAGCAAAGGGGGAAAAAGAAGCTCAGCAGCAGACCAGCCCCAGCATGCTTGGTGTTATCCCTCCCCTTGCCAGGAGCTTCCCACACCTGCTTTCTCTCCAACACCTCAACAAGTAGATAAAGTAATTTCCCCCCTCATTTCCCTTGTCCCCTTCCTCCCTGTTTGGGTGAAAAAGCCAATCTACCCTCTCTTGGCACCCTGCAGGCACAAAACAAGGAATTTCATCCTGGGAAAATACTGCCAAACAAAAGAGCTCGTCTGAGAGCCCAGCACTGATAATTACAACTCATTATCCCCTAAGCTGACACAAAGAAGAGCAGAGCTGGAGCCAGGCAGGTTCCAGTCAGCAGCCACTCTCTGGGCTGCCCTTCCGCTTCCCCTCCATCCCTATGGGTCACTCTCAGTGTGAAGAGAGGGTGTCACAAGCACCCCAACCTGTCCCAAAACCTAGAGGTGCCCCAAGGGTGCAAAACCCTCCAGGCACCGTGCACAGAAGCACTGGGAGAGTGCAGAACTGGCTCCTTACAGGGATACAGAGGGAGGAGTGTAGGGCATGGGGTTCACAAGGAGATGCAGCCCAAGCCAGCTGGGTTTGCTGCATGAATGAAATCATCACGAAATGTGAGGGTTTTTTCTATTTTGTTTGGGTAAATTAGCAAGGAATGGGACTGTCCTGGTGCTGCAGGATGCCAGGTGTCACCCTCATTTATTTCCTTTTCCATCCCAACTCTTTCCAAGACCCTCAACCCTGACTTTTTCTATTTATCCCCTCTCTTCATTCCCTTCCCATGCCAGGGTCCTGCTCTGCCAGCACAGCCCAGTCTGGGCTAGGAGGCACCAGCACAGGACTGGCAGCTGCCGGATGATGTGTACCCTCGTCCTCACCCAGCATCACAGCCCAGGACCCCTCCCCACCTTTCAGCAGGTCATAGGCTCTGTGCACATCGAACTTGCGGGCACGGATGAAGCGGAGCAGGAAGGAGTCGTCCTTCTCCTGCACCTTCTCGGCCACCTTCTGGCAAACGTCCTCGCCGCCCGCCCGCTCCTGCACCAGCTCCCGCAGCGCCTTCACCGCCACCTCCCTCTTCTCCTCCGTCTCGTTCAGCTCATCCTTTGCCTGGAGGGGGCAGAGAGGAGACCCAGTGTTACCCCGCACACATTCTAAAACGCCCCAGGGGTGGTGGAAACAAAAACGGGGGGAGGACATTAAAACTCCTCGCAGCACCCTGGCACAGGGAGGGCAGGGTGACTCAAGTCCCCAGCTTGGAGACGTTTTGGTTAAGAGCACCCCCCCCAATGCAAGACACGGTCGAGGGTCTCCTCTGGCCCCTGAGATGCAGGAGCCTCGGGCTGCACCTGCCCCTTGCTCCCCACAGCCTCCTCACCTTCTGCAGGGTGTGTGGGGGGATCTTCTCGCATCTCCCAAAGACAGGGCCATGGTCCTTGGTGGTGAGGCGCTCCAGCTTGGTGCGCAGGGCCTGCTCCTCCTCCGACACGATCCGGAACGTGCCCGTCTGGAGGAGGGAGAGGATGTGGGGGCTCCCCAGACAGCCCCCCAGCTCCCTGCCACACTGCAAGTCTCCTTGGGAGCTACAGGGAAGGGGAGAGGCCCCACACATGCACCCAAGGGGGTGTAGTGGGATAGGGATGGACTGTGTGCTGCTTGGACTAAGGTGCACTCCGTGCACCCCATCCCAGCACTGCAAGGAGGGCATGGTCAGAGCCCAGAGGATGGGGCAGCGTGGGGACAGTACTCACAACTGCAGACATGTTGTCCTCTGTCTTCTGTCGGCAGCAGGACACTGGCAGAGGGAAGGAGGAATCAGCATGGATCCAAATGGTCTCCACGGCCCCCCTTATGCCCCATTCCCTGCCCATCTTGCACAGAAGTGGGTGCCCAACTCTCCTCAGCTCCATCACCTACTGCCTGCATCTCTGCCTGCCCGAGGAGGCTGAGCAGCCTGGAGAAACACCAGGGATGTTTGCAAAAGCAGCTTAAAAATCTGTCTATTGATCATCTGATACCTTGATATGTTTTTCTCACTCTGCCTTTCCGCTTTGGGCTGGAGGCATCTCAGCCTGTGCTCACCCAGCACTGTTCTGTCTCAGACCCCCTTCACATGGGCAGAGGTGAGCATCCAACTTTGGCCAGGCAGCCAGCTCAAACTTTTATTTCCACTACCAAAATAAATAATATTACCAAAATAAATAATTATCCCTGAAATATTTCCCAAACTCTCAAGTCTCAGGGCTCCACCAAATACAAGGCTGGACTATGAATCTCTCAGAATGCAGTCTGGGTGAAACACCTTGTTCCCATCCATGAGGAGGAGGGCTGCCTTCATCCTGCCTCCAGCATCTACCCCTGCCTGGCTGTAGCACCAAGCCCAGGCTGTGTGAGGGATGCTCGGCTCCAGCTCAACCATTTCCCAGGGGCATCCTCTTTCCCTCCATCTCCTGGGAAAGGGATAGGCATCCCCTTGTTCCAGGCTCTAAATCCACTTCAAACTCTGGAGGTGCCAGGTTGAGTGAGGGCTGGATGATGGACTTCAATGCAGTTCTTTCAGCTGAAAAATGTCCTGGATACTCACCAGGAAGAGGAAGAGCTGAGCTGTCCTCAGAAGGTCAGTGCACAGAGCTGAGGTGGATGCAGGGGTGGCGAGGCCGGAGTGGAGCAGCAAGGACGGCGGGCGAAAGCTTTGTAGAGTCACCGGGTTGGGATTAGACCGTCACAAGGCATCAACTCACTGCAGCTTTGTAATTAAGTCAGCACAGCCCAGGAAAGAAACCCCATTAAAACATTACAAAAGGCAGCTGAAGAGAGGGAAGGAGGGAGCTGGGGCTCCTCCGCCAGCCGGAGTGTGTGTGGAGAGGCGGGCTGGATGCTGGACCCGATTAACAAAGTATAAAAGCTCCTTGTTGTGTAACTCGCTCATTAGCACGGGGCAGGGGCAGAGGCAGGTGGTGGGCAGCCTGCCATCGCAGCCTGCTCCCCAGGGTGAGCAGGACAGGTCTCTTCCCCAGCTTCTGCCCCAAAAACTCTGGCGAGGTCCTGCTGTGAATTTGGCCGTGTGGGCAGGGTCTGGCTGTGGGGATGGGTCTGTGGCAGAGGATGCTCAGGGGGCTCTCCAATTCCTCCCCTATGAGGCCTCCCAAACCAGCATGCATACAAGGCCCCTTTCAGCTTAAAAAAAAAAAAAACAACAACAACAACAACAACCAAAAAAAAAAAAAAAAAAAAAAAAAAAAAAAAAAAACCACCAATAAAACCCCACAGGCAAAATTCCTACAATGCCCTCAAGTGATGATTAACTGCTTGGAGCTCTGGGAGTTGGAACCCATAACACCCCCAGGGAGATGCCATAGACCCATGAGGGGAGCCCCAGAATGTGGGAGAAACAAAGGTGAGTCCACATGTGGGTGCAGCAGGATGGCAAAATGGGTTTTCTGGGATGACCCAGCATGCTGAAGCTACATAGGGCAGGAGAGCCCTTGCAGCCTTAATTCTTTGGGTCAAGGGTTGTGGAAGCTGGCTGAAGATGTGGTGAGGATCTGTGCTCAAGCCCAGGAGAGGAGTTTGGCCAGGCTCTTACCATGATGGGGATTTTGGGGAGGCAGCAGGGCTGGGCTAAGCACCAGAGCAGGGCTGAAGGGGCTTACACAAGGCATGTTTTGTAATGCCTCTGGGATTTACGGATTTGGTTTCCACACAGGGCTGTCCTGCGAGCGAAGCTGAGACCCCGATGTGAGGGAGGGAGGAGGAGGAAGGCACGAGACTCCAGATGAAAGGTGGGGGTGCTGCTGAGGGAAAATTCGAAGCTGTGCCAAAACCCTGAGTAATGCAGCTGTGGCCAGAGGCACTGCACACTGCTCTTCAGAGGAGATCCCCAACTCTCCCATCCCCTTTCCACAGCAGCCCTGGTGCACAGCTCAGCTCCCTCCTACAGCTTGTTGGACCTTTGTGTGCAGCTCAGTTCAAGATAGCACATAACACGGGTACAGCATTAGCATGGGGTTTCCCAAATAGACCAAATAATGTCCTGTTGGGGTGCCAGAAAGAACCTGTGATCCCTGGGCCACCTGGGCATCCTGGTCAGTATGGGGTCATCACAGGTGAAATAGTTTTGCAGACACATGTGTGTACAACCCAGCATCACAAAGCAACTGTTTTGCCCTGGGTAAACGGGTCTCAAGGAGGACCCACCCTGATTCTCTGTGACAGAGCCCTAAGTCCATCTCTCTTCCAGGTGTGGTTATCCCACAGCCCCACGCCAAACCCGCTCCCCTCGCTCAGCAGCATCAACTCCCGCTCCACGTGAGCACGGGGCTTGAGAAAGCTCCCACGCTGTGCTGGCACCGGATCCTTTGGCCAAATCCTGCCGCTTAAAGGCGGGCTACACCTCCTGGTACGCTAAAGGGGACATTCCTCATGTCCCCCGGAATTAAGGGGTTTACTCGAACGTATCTGCACCCCACGTGGGCGGCACTCGCTGCTGATGCGGAGTGGCTCTGAATGGGCACTTTGTGCCAAAAGCCCCGGTAGCCCCGGCTGTCCACCCCACGTGCCTGCACCCCACGTGCCTGCACCCCACTCCATGAACTTTTTCACTGCGCAGCGACCACGCAGTGGAACAGGCTGCCCAGAGAGGCCGTGGAGTTTGCCTCACTGGAGAGATGCCAGACCCGTCGGGCTGCAACCCTGTGCCATGTGCTCTAGGACGACCGTGCTTGAGCAGGGACGCTGGGCCAGGTGACCCACCGCGGTCGTTTCCATCCTGACCCACTCTGTGACTCAGCGTCTCTGCCCCCGGGGGACTCGAACCCGCGGCCCCGCGGGCGGCGGGGCGGGAAGCGCGCGCCGGGGGCGGGAGCTGTTCCCCGGGTGACGCGCGGGCACTTCCGGGCGGGAATTTCGGGGGACGGAGCTGCGGCCCGACGGTCCCGGCCGGCCCCATGGCCCAGCGCATCCTGTCGCTGGCGGCCGAGGAGGGCCCCGAGCGGCTGCAGGAGGCCCTGCAGAGCCTGGCGGAGGGCGAGGTGCGCGCTGCCCGCGGGCCGGGCCGGGATGCGCCGCCGGGGCTGCTCGGCGGGCGGGCGGCGACTCACAGCGTCCCCTTCTCTTGCAGCTGGGCGACATGGTGACCAGGCAGGCCCTGAAGGGGAGGGAGACGGCGGCTTTGCTGAGAGGGATCTTCAAAGGTGGGTGATATGTGAGCTGCGCTCGGGGGGCTGCACTGCACTCAGGGGAATGTCACTGTTGGTAAGGAACCCCCGTCAGGGCTGTCACAGGGAAGCACGACATCCATAAATACATGCGGGGAGATAGCAAGCTGGACTAGAGTCGTGATGAGCCCGTGGTAAGCGCGATTTACTTTGAGAGCCTTTAGGTACCTTGCAGTAGGACTGAGCTGGCCAGATAAAAGCTAGCTGCCGAGCTGGTTCTTCTCAAAATTTTGACACTTTCTGATCTCCGGCAGCAGGCTGAGTGAACCATAGGATGTGATAACAGGGTGACCGACTACTTTATCCAAGTATCTCATTTCCTGTTTTTTGGGGATTTTTTATTTATTTTGTCGGATAGGAAAACAGGAAGTTGCAGCCAGGTGACAGTTTATCCCTGCTGATTTCCTGGAGTTTAGCAACATGTTGTTACTTGCATAACTTTTTCCCCCATTCTTTTGTCCCTCTGTTTGCTTGCTGTAAGGCTCCCCCTGTTCCCAGAGAAGCGGTGTTCTCAGGAGACTTCAGGTTTACAAGCACTGTGTCCCACTAGTGGAGTCAGGGGACCTGCATTTGGGCAAGGTGTCTGAAATCATAGGACTGCTGATGCTGGAGGTAAAGCTCCTTTGGGCTGGCTTTCCTGGGCTCTGCTGAGTGTAATTTAATATGTAAATTAATATGTAATTTAATATGCAATTTAATATGTAAATTGAGATACTTCACTAAGCCACTGAGGAAAATAGGTTGTATCTTTCCTAGACTAAATTAGCTGGTATTGGAATTGGCTCCGTGTGTGAATTTGATTATCTTTAGATATTTAGTCTTAGGCTCAAAACTCTAAACCTATAATCACATAATCTTGATTTATTGCTCTGTTCTGTAAAGAAGAGTACAAAACAGAGATCTCAGGGCTAAATTTTCCTTTAAAGGGAGCGTTTCCCTGTAAGGAGTTCTGTCTTCTGCTGGGTTTTGGTGCCAGTGTGGATGTGTATGAGGAATTCTGTGTACTGCCTCAGGCTCTCTCCTGTTGTGTGTTCTCCCAGGCCCGCCAGCTGCCAGGCCATGCCTTAGCAGAGCTTGCCAACCTGTTTGTGGATATTATTAAAGGGGGCAGCCTTACCAACGGGAAATCCTTGGAGCTGTTTTCCACTGTTCTCACAGCACTGGCCAGTTCAAAGGAGAACCTGGCTTATGGGAAAGGTAACCCCTGTCAGCTCCTTCTCTGCAGCTTGTCCTCCCTTCCTCTGGAATCAACTCTTAAGACTTTTACTTTTTCAGGTGAACTGAATGGGGAAGAGTTTAAGAAACAGCTGATAAATACCCTCTGCTCCAGCAGGTACGTATGTCTGGCAGGTCTTGGTTACGTGGCAAAATGTTGTGTTTTCACACTGTGCTTGGAAAAAGGTATCACCGTGAGCTGTGTGTCCTGTCATCCTTGAATCTGTGCCCTCTGTGGCAATGTCTTCTCTGGCTGGGAAGGCAAGGGAGTACCCTGTTCCCAGATCTTGTGAGACTGTTGCATGAACTGGTCTCAGGAAGTGCTTGTTTTTATTCCTTTTCTGGCTTTCATTATTAAAGAGGCTGGGGCAGTTCAGAACTATGGAAATGTGGGGGGTTAGATTGGTGCTGATGATTTCTGTTGGAAATCTGGCTTCTCGTTTTAGTATCAGAATGTAACAGGGAAATGGTGACATTGAATAATTCTGTAGGAGAGAAGACCTAAATGATAATCCATCTTGCCCTCAATCTTCCAACGTATCTTTGTTTTACCAGGTGGGATCCTCAGTGTGTAATACATCTTGCCAACATGTTCAGGTAATTCTTTTTCTCTTCAACATCGACTTGTGCTGTGGTCCTGCCTGTGTCCTATTTCACAAGCAGTTTGGGGCAAGTACAAATAGGAGGTATGACCATACCAGACAAAGCACCATGGATGGTTGGTCAGTGAGCATCCACACCAGATCCATTTGGGTGCAAAACACATCTGGGCATGACGTCAAGGTTTTTATTCCATGTGTGAGTGAGGCTTGGCAAGTAAACAATATATTTATGAAAAAAAAAAAAATGTTTGATTCAACAGGGATATTCCACTATCAGGAGAGGAGCTGCAGTTTGTGGTGGAAAAGGTCCTTAGGATGTTCTCCAAATTAGACCTGCAGGAAATTCCCCCTCTGGTCTATCAGCTGCTGCTGCTTTCTGCAAAGGTAAAAACTCGCAGGTTTTTCCCCAGGTTTATTTCATCAGAAAAAAAAAATGTCCAGAGTGATCTATAGTCTGGATTTTGGCAGGGATTCTGATTGTTCCCAAACCACACTGTAGAGGCACAATGGAACATCAGTAGGTTTTGTTTCCTCTAACTCTTTCTAGCCTGAAGAAGCTGACTGCTCAGAGAAAGATGGGATCTTGGTCTTCCTTGTGGGAAAAGGAGCAAACCTTTGGGAAATAAGGGATGAGCACAGACCTAACAGACAGCAGAGAGGATCGATTTTTTTCTCTGTGGTTTTGCTTAGTCTTTTTATGATCTGCATGCTATAATAATAGCTCATGCACTATGATTGTCTACTGGGCTGTAGTCTGACTTACTCTGGGGATGTGTCATCTCCTGTGCTCTTCTCCAGAGCAGAGACTGCCAGGGACATCTCTGCCCTTTTTCAGGGTGATCTGGCTCTTTTCCTTGCTTCATTTTGGACCATGTCACTGCCAAGATGATCCAAAGACAAATTATATATGTGTTATAGAGGGTCATTTGGGTCCACTGGCCAAAATGTATTGTTAGATTTAAGGTTAGGAGTTTGAAAGCCTTCCCAATTGATTAAAACATAAAGGGTCCTTTCTAATTAATAACAACTTTAAAAAAAAAAAAAAGAGACAATCACAACACCTGAGAGCTTGAGTTTCTTCCAGCAATTCAATAATGCAGTCTAAAGAAATAAGTGCAGTCAAAAGAAATATGAAAACTGGAAATCTGGAAATGAGCCATACAGGAGCGCTCACCTGCCTTAGCAATTTATGGAGGGAAATGAAGGATACCCTGGGATTTGTGACAGGTGTGGGAACTGTGGGATACTGCAGGCCCTGCAATGACTTACTGTAACGTCTTGCCTTGCAGGGCAGTAAGAAGACTGTTCTGGAAGGAATCATCAGTTTTTTCAATCAGCTGGATAAGAGACAGAAGGAAGAACAGAAGGTTCCACAGTAAGTTCTTGCTCTGTCACTCCCTTTCTTTATTGCCTGGGTATTTGTAGTCACACTGGTCCTACCCATGGCTTCTTCAATTTGAACAGTTAAACCTTGTACAGGAACATCCTTCTTGATCCATAAGGAATGATTTCTGGCTTTGGATGGCTTGTTATTTTCTGGTAAAACTTCCAGGTCAGTGGACCTTGAGGTGGCCACAATGCCCCTGGACCAGCTCCGCCACGTGGAAGGCACTGTTATCCTCCACATTGTTTCTGTCATCAACCTGGACCAGGACCTGGGCGAGGAGCTAATTAGACATCTGAAGGTATGGCAAAGATATTGAAGCAGGGTTTAAAAACTTAGTTTATTATCTGGAAAAGGGATTTAATATTTTTTATGATGGCAGTCATGTTCTCTTTAGCGAGTGCTGTGATATGTTTGAAGAGATGTGCCTGATGGCTTCATGAATTTCCAGGGTGTTTCAGTTGAAGATAACAAGTTTTCTCACTGCTCCTTGCTGTTTCCTAGACTGAGCAACAGAAGGACCCTGGCAGAGCCCTGTGTCCCTTCACCGTGGCCCTTCTGCTGTCAGTTGCTGTAAAACACAGACTGCAAGAGCAGGTATGTGCTTGATTACCTTGCAGTGAGCTTCCCTGGGAATGCACTTTGCACTCCCTGTAAAGGAGAGGAAGCATGGTTAGGTCAGAGTCCCATCAGAATTACGCTTAAAATGCTTTCAGGACGCTCATGAGTAGGCACTTAGATCACTGGTATGTTGTACTTTTAGTGAACGCTGTAAAAGACCCCAGAGCAATATCACAATTTTCCAGAGTAGTGATTCTTGTGGGTTGGTATTGTAGGATGAGAAGAAAAGCAGTCTTATTTTTCTAATGTTTTGGCTCTGTGGTGGCCACATGAAGAGCATCTGGCAGCAAGTCATCCTCCTTGAAGCACTTAATGAGACTGGTGTATTTGTCCTGACAAAGAAGTGAGTTCAGATTTTTGGCAGGCTGTAGTGGAACGTGTGGCTGGTGCTGGCTGGTGCTCTTACTGGAACATTCCCAAGACTATACAGGTCCCATTTCAAAGATCATTTCCTCACACTTAATGATTTTATGTTCCAGATATTTGATTTCTTGAAAACATCAATCACAAGAAGCTGCAAGGACCTGCAGTTCCTTCAGGCCTCCAAGTTTCTGCAGGATTTGTTTCCTCAACAATATGATATAACTGCTGTCATTCTGGAAGTGGTGAAAAATAGGTGAGTTGCTGCCACGTGCTCCAGAACATTCAATGGGCTTTAGGAGTGGGGAGAGTTTCAGCTTTGTTAAAACACTCTCGGATGCTAAATACTTCTGACCACGTGCCGGCAGGGATCAGTGTCAAAATCCAAAGGTTTTATCCCAGTTTTATATTAGCAAATTTAGAAAACCCAACAACAACATGCGGCTGTATAAATCTGCTCCTTCTACCTCAAATCTCAGGGTCTGGTGGTGCAAAGGATTAAACTGATCAGGGCCTAATCTGCAGTGTGAGTCATGCTGCTGGCTGTAGTTTGTGTTCTGATCAAGGGATGAGGAATAAGTTCACTGTTTAATCTGGTTCACTGATTAGTCCTTTAAGCATCCTGTGGCATAGCTCTGGTCTGTCACCAGTTGTCCTTTAGTTGGATGGGAGGCATTCCTCTTCCCTTTTTCTCCAACATGAAGATCTTGACATCAGTAGGGTGGTCATGCATCTCAACTGTAGCCTGCTGTAATGTTCAGGTCAGACCTGAGGTCATTCCCCATGATGAGGAAACCTTTGGGCTGGAAACAAATTCTGGTGGAGAGCCAGGACTGCAGATATGTGCTGAGCACCTGTCCCTCAGCCTAAGGACAGTCCCAGGGTTGTGAAGGCTGTCATCAAGTGTCTCTCACTGCTGCTTTGGACCCTGGAATGACTGCAGAAGATTTTACCTCTGCTCTAATCTAAAATTTCCTATGACTAAGTTGTTTCTTTCCTCATCTACTTAATGTTTTCCTCAGTGCATTTGGTTGGGACCACGTTACTCAGGGCCTGGTGGATCTTGGCTTCAGCCTAATGGAATCCTATGAACCAAAAAAGCCCTTTGGAGGAAAAGCTGCTGATAACAGTTATGGCCTTTCAAAAATGCCAGCCCAGCAGGCTTGTAGACTGGGAGCAAGTATCCTGCTGGAAACATTTAAGGTAATGTAGGTTTTGGAGAAGTTTTTGTTTTGGTGGGGGGAGAGCAACTCTATTCTTATTCTCTCCTGGTAAACAGTGTCAAAACCTTCCCTGCTGTATCCATTGTGAGTATTTTGCAAACAGTACTAGATTTTGTCTCCTATTCGCCCCTTTCCAGATGGGAGAGGCCATCCTCAGGAAGATCTAATTCTAATCTCTTCCAGCCGTCATGATACTTGTGTAATCCCTATTACAGTTTCCAAGAAACTGCAGAGGTAGAGAAGGCAGAGAAATTCAGAGGTACAAGTAAAATCTGACAAGGTGGGATTGAAACCCATTCATCTTCACCAATTCGGTAAATTTTCATCCCATAGATGATTGGAACCATTAAGCTCTGAGTGTACTGTGTGTGCTTTGATGTGCTGGTTCTGGTTGTCCTGGGATGAAATCTGAATCAATTTGTTTGGATTTAGCTGAAAGGGAACTTCTGGTGACCATCCTTGCTTACTGGTCAGATCTGGATTTGCTTTGTACTGTACAGTGCCTGTGCTGTGAAGTTTAGGAATATCTTAAAGGTTTTGATTTTTATTTATTGTTCTTCCTCATTCAGGTTCATGAGCCCATCAGAAGTGATATTCTTGAGCAGGTCCTGAACAGAGTCCTCACAAAAGCAGCGTCTCCTGTCAGCCACTTCATAGGTAACAGGAAAGAAAGAGAAATGTGCTCTGCTCTGTGGACAGTCACAACACAGCTCCTCAAAACACATTATAGGATCACAGAATTAGGTTTGAGTTGGATGGGACCTTTGAAGGTCATCTAGTCCACTGCCTTGCAATGAGCATGGAGGTCTTCCACTAGACCAGGTTGCTCAGAGCCTCATCCAGCCTAACCTTGAATGTTTCTAGGGATGCATCCATCACCTCTCTGGGCAGCCTGTGCCAGTGTTTTACCACCCTCACTGTAAAGAATTTCTTCTTTATATCCACTCTGAATCTACCTTTTAGTTTAAAATGATTAGCCCTATTCTTATCACAACAGCTTGGTTGATAAAAACTCTGTCCCCATCTTATAAACCCCTTCTGAGTACCAGAAGGCTACAAGAAGGTCCCCAAAGTCTTTGCTGCTCCAGGCTGACCAACCCAAACTCTCTAAGCCCATCTCAACAGCAGAGATGCTCCAGCCCTCTGAGCATTTTTGTACCCCTCTAGAGCTGCTCCAACAGGTCTCTGTCCTGCGTGTGCTGAGGACCCCAGAGCTGGACACAGTACTCCAAGGGGGCTCTCACCAGAGTTGAGTAGAGTAGAGGGCTCAGCCTGCTGGCCAAGCTGCTTTTGATGCAGTCCAGGATGTGATGTGGTTTCTGAAGCTCCTGCCAGAGTGACCTGAAGCCAAGAAAATCAGTTGTTTTTTCTCCTCTGACTGAGGTATCAGTTGTATCAGATTGCCTTGTATTCATCACAGGTGAAAAGTATGTTTGCAGGCAGTTGCCATGGAACAGCTGACGCACAGAAAGTCAAAATCATCAGTCAGTTGCCTTCTCCTCGTCCTTGGGAGCCACTGGGGCTGCTGGGATGTCGGTGCTGCAGCCTCTTCCCTTACACCTCAGTGCCCTCTGGTGGGGTGAGGCTCTTCAGCTGGGCTAGGAGCATTTTTAATGCTTGGTGTCTGCAGTAGACTCAGTTTGTCGATGCTCATTTTATCATGACCTCTCTGTGTCATGGAAGGTCTTTGATTAGTCTGTAATTGTTAGCTCTAGAGACATCTTCTGTTCAGGCTTTTCTAGCCCCTTGGCATCAGCTGTTCTTTTTGTCCTTTTATTTTTCAGACTTGCTGTCCAATATTGTTGTGTCTGCTCCTCTTGTGCTTCAGACTTCATCCTCCAAAGTCACAGAGACCTTTGACAATTTGTCCTTTCTGCCCATTGACACAGTGCAAGGGCTCCTCCGGGCAGTACAGGTAAAGCTTTGCATTTCTCTGTGGATCTCCTTGCTAGTTTAGTTCCAGTGACAGCTCTGGGCCACAATTATATGCATGATCCAATAACCCTCCTCATGAAATGAGCCTTCGTTCTCTGCTGTGGGTTGTTCGGTGTAGCACGGAACTGTTCTTCAAGCATGGATTTGCATGTGCCCTCTAGCAAAAAGCATATGGTGTAGGACCAAAACTGCTCTGTGCTGACCTCTCATCTGGAAGATGCCCAGATGCTGCACCCTGTAGAAAACTAAGTCTACAGTGTTTAGCTGAACAGCTGTAGCTGTCATGTTGATTTTTCTCCTTCCAAGCTCCATGTCAGTATTCCTCTTTGCCTGGGCTGAGATATTGCCCTGGTGTTTTAACTTTTACCTGCTTTGTCCAACTTGGGGATAACAGTTATTTTCCTAAACCCTTGCACTGTGTCCTCACTAACCTGCGAAGGTGTCTCACTGCCACAGCTCTACGTGTTTTCTTGTCTATTTTAAAATCTTTTGGTCTTCCTACTGTACTGATGACAGTACTGGAAATGCAGGGCCAGATGGGCCTGAGGAAGATGAGCTCATATGCCCCAAGGGCTTGGCATGCCTTAGTGCTTTTCTCTCCAAAGGTTATTTTCCTTTCCAGCCTCTGCTCAAAGTCAGCATGTCAGTGAGGGACTCCCTGATACTTGTTCTCCAAAAAGCTATCTTTTCCAGGTAAGCTGGGGAGAGGATTCTTTGAAAAAAATTCTACAACTCATTTATGGTTTTGGAGCAGAAGTTTTTTTTTTTTTTTTTTCTAAGTATCTTGTTACAGTGTTATTCCCATAACTAGATAGTGACATGTCCTGTCCCTTTAGCCTGGAATTGTGGTACAGTCACAGCTCCACACAAATCCCAGCCCCCACCTGAATGAATGGGCTTTGCAAGTCCAGAAAGCTGTTGAGGACTCCAAATACATAGGCAAAATTAAAACCAATTCCCACGTGTCTAGTACAGTTGAATACATCCAGGGAGGGTCTGGAAGGAACCACCGATCCCTTACAAGGTGTTGCCTTGGTCATGCTTTGAGCAAACCATCCTGCTGTGATTGTAGACTGGATTTTTTTGGCCAGTGGCTGCCTGCTTATGAATATAGAATTCAAAAATTTGGGATTATTTTTCAAAGCAAGGGACTTGGTCTTGGAAAAGACTTTGTTTCTGTGAGCAAAGCAAAGCAGCAGGTTTATATTAGGAATTTTCCAGCTCTGAGGACTGTGACACTGTCCCAGCTTTCAGGGGTATTTAATACTTGGGTCTTGGCCTGGGGTCTCCCTGAGTGCGAGCACTGTAAGGACAGAAAGGAGATTAAATATTTTGAGAATGTAGAGCAGAGGAGTTTCCAGTAAACTGCCCCGCTCTTGTCTGTACTGCCCTTTTGGGAAATACAGTTGTACAGTGCCCAGTCACTTTCTATTTGTGGCCTTTTTTTTTCATTGCTGAGTTGATATTTTATGTGCTTCTGAGCTTCTTGCTTCCATGTTTCCTTATGTAACCCTCTTTCCTGTCCTGATTCCCAGGCAGCTCGATGCTCGTAAAGCTGCAGTTGCTGGCTTTTTGCTCCTGTTAAGAAATTTTAAGGTTCTGGGCAGCTTGTCCTCTTCCCAGTGCAGCCAGGCCATTGGTGCCACTCAGGTAAGTGCTGTTCTGCAGTCCCTGTGTGGACACGTGAGACAGTCTGGTGTCTAATGTGCACTGTTTGAAACAACTCAAAAGGGAAGTGTTCCCCCAGAACGGAAATACAGCTTTAGCAAGGATTAGTCCTGGAAATCCAGTAAGGATTTCCTTCCTGTAAGGAGAGCTTTAGGAAGTGCAATGTGCAGAGAAGCTGGCCTAGAGATGTTACTTCTCAGAGTCATTCCCTTTTACAGCACCAGTGTTCTGGGGAGCATTCCCACTGCTCCATGACCATAATGATGGGCCTGGCAGCACAAGGACTATCTCAGTGATTGTTCAGGGGCCAGACCCTTACCACCTTGCTCCTGTGTGTTGTGATATTGTAACCAGAATAACGTGACTAATGTTCCTTCTCAGGTCCAGGCCGATGTACATGCCTGCTATAATTCTGCAGCTAATGAGGCCTTCTGCCTAGAAATCCTGGGCAGCCTGAGGCGATGTTTGAACCAGCAAGCAGACGTTCGACTCATGTTATATGAGGTAAACATGGATTCTTCTGTCTCTTAAACAGCCACAAGCTCTTCTGTGGTCTGATTCTTCTCTAGCCTCAGGTAAATAACAATCATGTTACTGTGAAAAACGGCCTTTCAGCTCAGTTTTGTTCTTCATGGGACACGTGTAACATATTTTCACTCCTTCTGCTGCTGATTTTGTTTGGACCATTATAAACCCAAAGACACATTGATGTATCTTCTTCAGCTCATGCATTGTTTAAGAGCAGAAATATGTCAAAAATATGTGGTAGGGCCTAGGGAATTGGAAGGATGTTTGATGCCTTGTGAAGAGGAGTGGTATAACAGGCATTGGGTAGATATGGAGCTGTTGAGAGTTAATTATGGGCTCTAAAGAAAACCCTGTCTGGAGAGTAGGGAAAAACTTCCTTAGGGACTGCATCAGGGATCTGTCTTTTCTCCTCTTCTTTTCCAAGTTTTATATAAAGCTTGGCTGTCCTTAGGTCTCTTGTGATAGGCCTGTTATAAAGGGCCATTTTTGGGTGCATATCTTAGGTTGTTATAACCAAGGGGTACCACCTTGAGGAAAAAAACCTGTTCAGGTCAGAGAGGTTTTATTTCCTTCTTGTCTTGGGTTGGATTGACCTTTGATGAGCTGCAAGTTCTGGGTGTATTTGTCACTGTTGCTAGAAAACTTGTGCTTTTTTTCACTTTTATCCATCCACTGAGCTTTCTCAGTCTACAGGATTTATTGCCTCCTACAGTTTCCCCACTGGCTTGTTTTGCCTTTGAAGCAGGGTTTCACAGTTTGAAGTTGGATCTTGTGCTAGTGTTAAATAGCAGTGAAAGTCACTCTGGGCTTGATGCCACCGCTGCTAGGGAGATACAGCCTGTGAGAGGGCCCCTGTGAGGAAATTCATACTTTTTCTGATTCATACCTTCTTTCTGTGGTGCCTTTGCTTTGCCAGGTATGGAGTTTTACGCTGAGCACATTGTTACTTCCTCATGGTTCCTTGTGGTGCCAAAGTGTCGTTGCTGTCTTATGACGCCAACTTATTGTGCCTGTGGTTCATTTTCTCTGCTGTGTCAGCCAACCTGCCCTTCCTTCCTGTCTCCAGGGTTTTTATGATGTCCTTCGCAGGAACTCCCAGCTGGCCAGCTCCATAATGGAAACACTGTTGTCCCAGGTAAAGTCCTGCTCCGTGGTGGGGCTGCAGGGACTCTTAAGAATTCTGCACTTCAACCAGTATGGCAAACAATTCAGGTTAAATATCGGGGAAATTGTTCTTCCTCACACTGGAAACATGTTTGAGTGCTGTGACACCTCCCTAAAGAGGTGTTCAAACCCCTGCCATGCTGAGAGAGCAGACCAGGGAAACATCTGGAGACGGGTTCATTTCCTGCCTTGGGGTGGAAGAGGAAGGATCTCTTGGAGCTCTTTCCAGCCCTTCAGCTCTTAGGTGCTGTAGGAAGTGTGAGCCCAGAGAAGTTCTTTGTGCTCTCCCTGTTCCTTAGCAGTGCACAGCAGTTACCCTCCCATAGCTCCCCAAGGATATGTGCTGACACAGTAATTATTGTTGCTGTCCTCCCATCGGGAGAATACCCAAGTCCATGTAGGATCTGGGAGGATTAACTCATCCCCCAGCAGTGTTGCTCATGGCAACAAGACAATCACATTTCCTCAATCCATTGGACAGGCTGTGCTTTCTTTGAGACAAGTAATTTTCTTCCCTTTAATCATCCAAAGAGTTCATGCTGACTAATTCCAGCTTTCCCATGACAGTATAGGGTCTGAGAAAGGAGCATGAACAGAGCCAAGACAGTTTTCGGGTAACAGAGGGCACTTAATAGTAAGTTGGTGTAAAGGTGTAAAATTTAATAACATCATTATGTATCTATAACTTTCTACAGCAGCAGCAGCAGCTATTGATCCTCACTGTTTAAAGGAGGGGTGACACTGCAGGTGGGGTGCAAGTGATGTTACTTGTTGAGGCAACACAACAGCAAGTGGTCAGCTAATCTTGTTTCAGGGCACTGACATGTCCTGGCTGAGGTACAGGGCAACTCAAGAAGGGATTTTTATCACCAGTAGAGCAGATGACGTGGCTCGTGTACTTGTATAGTCCCCTTATCACAGTGCCAGGTTTTGCTCTCTAGAATGGGGTACAAAGATTATTATGCTCTGTTTTCAAGCATCCTAAGAGGCTCAGTTACCAAGTAACTGGTTATTTTTATTTCTTGTTTTCTGTGACAGATAAAGCAATATTACTTGCCCCAGCCAGACCTCCTGCCTCCACTCAAACTGGAGGGATGTATTATGGCTCAAGGAGATCAAATCTTTCTGCAAGAACCACTGGTAAGAGCTATATTGGTTGGCCACAGCTGCAGGCTCATCTGTTACTAGTGTTTTAGTTGTCCTCCTGCATGAGCTGAATACCTTGTATTCAGGCTTCTTCAGCTTTTTCTAGCCTGGAGCAATTCTTTTAATGGCACCAGAGCTGGGCATCTCACCCCTGCCTCAGGCTATTTATTAGAGCTCCCCAAGCAGAGTGGTTGTGGGGACCTGTGTGAAAAATGCTCTAGGAATAGTGTTCTTCTGTTATCCTCTACTGAGTTCACCCTGCGGGGTTTTTTTCCCTCCTTTAACTTAATTCCACATAAAATAGTTGTGCAGTGTGTGTTTGTGTGGCAGGGGGAAGAATTTGTCCTTTGGTTTTGCTCCTTTGAAATTCTTGGCAATGAGACCTCAACGATCTGTTGGATTTCCAAGGGAACAAATTCAAATTAATCATTTTGTTATCCCCTAAGGAAGCTTGTGTGCAGTAGAAAACCCAGGAAGGGCACAGATGTGTCAACTAGAGTGAGAGTCCCTTTGGAAATTCCCTTTCCATCTTCAGTGCCTGAGGTGGTTGGGTGGAGGGAGTGATGGGAGTTGAGTCTAGAAAAGCTCAGGCAGAGAGCACTGTCTGAAGCTGGAGCTGGGTGGCTGTGTGTGAGATCACTGATCCCCTCAATTTGGGAATGAGGCCCATCCTCGAGACTCCAGGCAGTGACAAAGGCAGCTACAGCTCTTTACATTCCACCATAACAGCCTGGCCCATGTCCACTTCTGCCAGTGACCTCCAGCTCAGAGGCTGAGTGTGACTGTGGCTGCTTCCTCCAGGCCCACCTGCTCTGCTGCATCCAGCACTGTCTTGCCTGGTACAAGAGCACTGCGTGTCTGTGCCGAGGAGCTGGGGACGAGGAGGAGGAGGATGACGAGGAGGAGGAGGAGGGTGTGGGATTTGAGCAAAACTTTGAAGAGATGTTAGAATCTGTCACACGACGAATGATCAAGAGCGAGTTGGAAGACTTTGAACTGGTAAATCAGATTTTCAGATTTTGACTCAGTGGGAGAAGACGCCGAGTTTCTTGTCAGATTTTGAAAAGATTTTTCACTTCTTTCCTTTACCTCTCAGGATAAATCAGCAGATTTTTCGCTGTCTTCTGGTGTCGGTGTGAAAAATAACATCTATGCCATCCAGGTGATGGGAATTTGTGAGGTTCTGATTGAGTACAATTTCAACATCGGGAATTTCAGGTAAAACATTAAATCTTGCCCTCAAGCACTAGCTGTGCCATTATTTGCCCAGCTCTTTGGAGCACAGCCTCATTGCAGGCACAGGATGGTCACGCCCACTCAGAATCAGTGATCTGAGTGTGAGTGCCTCATGGCACAGCCACTCTCAGAGCCTTGGGGAGTGTTTTCCTTTGGAATATCATGTGCTGTGGGAGATGGGATCTGACATTTTGTAGAAGAGCAGGTTGAGGAGGATTGGGTGAGGTATACACTGTTAGGGAGGCAGGGAGATATAATGGGATTCATCATTTAAGCAGTGTCATTGTGTAATTTGGCAGCTGAAGCTTCAAATGGGAAACTCCAAGAATGCATTTTCTCCATTAATGCTTTCTACTATTTTATTGCAGTAAGAACAAGTTTGAGGATGTCCTAGGCCTGTTTACATGTTACAACAAACTCTCTGAAATCCTGAAGGAGAAAGCTGGAAAGAACAAATCTGCCTTGAGCAACAGAACTGCACGGAGCTTCCTGTCCATGGGTTTTGTATCTACTCTGCTCACAGCTCTGTTCAGGTGAGAAGGTGTCCAGCCCTCTGTGGAGCAGAGCCAGACATCAATTCAAACCATGTGTTAGTGTGCTTGGAAAGGCTGGTGCAACTCTTATCCTCTGAGTGTTCACTACAAGCTACCAAAACAAAGGGTCTTTTCCACCCTCAGTTCAGCCAGAGATTTTATTTGCAAATGCACGTTAAGTTTAGGATCTCATAGGCCATCCCTGAGCTTGCTCTGTGCATGCCCAGTTGTCTGACAGTTCTCCTGGGCCTGCAGGGACAATGCCCAGAGCCACGAGGAGAGCCTGGCAGTGCTGCGCTCCAGCACGGAGTTCCTGCGCTACGCCGTCAGTGTGGCTCTGCAGAAGGTGCAGCAGCTGGAGGAGACGGGACAAACGGACGGACCAGACGGACAAAACCCAGAGAAGATGTTCCAGAACCTCTGCAAAATCACGCAGTGAGTCAATGTGACATGTGGAGACATCAGCGGTGCATTTGGGGGATTTTTGATTCCCCAGGTAGGGTTTCGAAAGAAGAATGCAGTCCGTAACAATTTCAAACTGTTGTTGCTGGGTTGAGGTCACTGCCTTTTTGTGCTCCTGAGAAATCAGGTGGAGGCACTACAGTTTCTGTGCCAGAGTGAGTGATACAGCTTTAATAACTTGGCCTGGAAGAACTAAATGCCATCAAACATTTTCAGCCTCTTTCTGACTTCCTGTTCATCACTGTCATAGAGAAGGTAAGATGATTACGGGCCGGATTCTTGAGGCCTCTGGAATGCAGCAAAGTTAAAATTCACTTCAAGCTGCAGAACAAAACAGATGTATGAGAGACACAAGCTTTAGAAAGCGTTTGTTTAGGACTTCTGCAAGATGCTTGAAGACATTCATGCATCTAATCCTTTGGAAATCCAAGAATGTGAACCATGTAAATGTCTTTTGGAATCTAGGTCATATCTGCATGGGGTCTTTTCAGAGCCCAGTCAGCAGAGAGCACAAAATGCAAATTACCCCTGCTATGCATAATGCCGGTTTTGTGTCTCACCCCAAATAATAGAGGCTATTTTTGTTGCAGTCATTAGGACTACATGTGAGCTACATGTTTTGCGTGATTGGACATTGAAACAGAATAAGATCATCTGTGCAGGCAACAGAACTAATGAGAAGAAAGGAGAGAGAACAAAAAAAGGAAGAAGTAGGGTTAGGGAAGCAGGAAAAAGATGTTTGCCTACAAATAGAAAAGTCTCCTTTGGGCCAAACAATTTTGCTTTCCTCACAGCTTTTTACTTTGCTTTGCCTGCCTTTACCTTTCTAATTTTATTTATAGAGAGCCCTGTAGTGAATTCTGACATTTCACAGACCCAAACTGCCACAAGAAAAGCTCTTTTTGTCACTGGTGGATTTGACACCAGTGGTCAGGGTGGTCTGAGAAAGAGGGAAAGCTGAGTGGAAGTAATGAGTGTATAAAGATGGATTGAAATGGGATTGGGAGGTCCCTTGGCACCTGGAAAGAATTAAATTATTTAGCTGAGCAGGAAGAATGCAGTAGCTGTTTTTGCTGACATTGAAATAAAATCTTCTTAAAAAAGATCTCTTCCCCCACTCTTTTCCGATAGGTAAAAGACCTTCCAGTTTAGTTTTATTAAAAATGCGATCTTAAGAGTAGAATCTAGTTCTTGCCCTGTGCAGCCAGTTTTACTGGAGTAAATCTCATCTCCCATCCCACAGGGTTCTGCTTTGGAGGTACACTTCAATTCCCACTGTTGTTGAAGAATCAGGGAAGAAGAAGGGCAAAAGCATTTCACTTCTGTGCTTGGAAGGTTTGCTGCGGATCTTCAACACAGTGCAGCAGCTGTACTCTGCCAGGATCCCCCAGTTTCTGCAAGCCCTGGGTAGGCACATGGTACAATTCTGCTCTGGTTTCTACCCTTCAGGTTCCAGCCCATCTGTGGGCAGGTAGAGACCCAGCACTCTCTATCCATAACTAGGGAGAGATGGGTTTGGTTCTTGTCTCTCAGTAACAAAGTGGGCTTAATAGTGTAGATTTTCACACCAGAGACAAGTTCTAGAGATACATTTTACCTGCCTTTTTAGAGCTCTCAGTCTGTCAGCAGAGGATAGTTGGGGTCTAATACAGCATTCATCTATTTGAAGTTTGCCTTTAACGTGTTTTTCAGCTCACCGTGGTTCTGCAGTCTGTATTCCTCCTCTAGCTGTGAGCAGTCTTTCCCACTTTTGGAAATAAATCCTGTATTCTGCTCTTGGCATTTAGGTTTTTTTCTGCACCTCTCTGTCTCTGCCAGATATTACTGATGGTGACGCAGAAGAAACGGATATTAATGTCACAGAGAAAGCTGCCTTCCAGATCCGACAGTTTCAGGTGAGTACCACTGTGTGCTGCAAGTGTTCCAAAGCATTTGGGATTCTGGCAGGAAACACTGCTAGCTCTCTGTTGCTTGACCACAGGGTTGAGTATGTGATAGCAACTGTGGCACTGATTCACAAGCAGTTCAGTGAAGTTTCTGATCCCTAAGGAAAGCTTCTTCAGAGTGCCCTACAGAGCTGGGTGGACATGCATGTGTATTTACAGAACTCTAGGTTCTTCAGTGCAGCATAAACTTACCTGAGTATTCTAAAAGTCACACTGACCATATGCAAGCCTGTATATAAGCACTCCTATTAAAAATCAGCACTTGTTCTTGAGAAGAGTCCTGTTTTTATGTTTCTTGTCATTCTCCTTGCTGCTGATCCCTTTGTCTGCTTGCAGCTTTTGGTTATTTGCTTATGCAAAATATATTCACACTCAGGGAGTGTTTTCCTTCCCCTACCCAGAGGTCCCTGGTGAACCAGCTCAGCAGTGCTGAAGATGACTTCAATGCCAAGGAAACGCAGTCACTCATCACTGTTATCTCCACACTGTCCAAACTCCTGGATCCAGCCTCGCAGCAGGTGCTCCTCAGCCTTCACCTGGTGGCTGGGTGTCACAGCCAGAGGTGTGGGAAGGAGATTATCAGATGGGGTTGGCATCTGTGGGCTCTGGCAGGTGTGTCCTGCCTCCTCCCACAGACCACACCAGGTGCAAGGTACAGTTCTGTTACACTGTGAAGGACTCTCCTGTCCAGTGTTCATCTGCAAGGACACTTAAGAGGAAGCTGTCTTGCCATCCCACTCGTGCACATTCTGATCCTGCCTTTGGGCACCTGAATGATCTGTTTGCCTGAGCAGGGACTCCTAACAAAGTCTGGTTGGGGTGTGGCATCCACATGGGAGTAGAGGCAAAAAAGGCCAGCAGACAGGTGTCCAGTCCAAACTGGCTGAGTGCCTAATTCCTTCTATGCAAGGAGTCATTTTCTAAAGTGCCCCAATTTTACAAGCTAGGAACTGCACTAACTGTGCCAGAAGTCTGGAGTCATCATTTACTTTAAATTAAATGGATCTGTTACTCTGTCCAAGGGAATATATAGCCATTACCCTGTCCTGGGTCTCAGTTTTTGACTTGTTAGTAGGCTAAGCTCTGTGGAACTTCACAGAGCATAGCTGGGTTCTCTACTCATCTTCCTCTGCTGTGATTCATTGTCTTGAATTTTTAGTAGTAGTAGCAGTAGTTTTGTGTTTTGAATTCTGTTTCAAAGTCATGATATCTTTTCTCCTCCTAAATAGTTCCTTCAGTTCCTGACTTGGACAGTCAAAGTTTGCAAAGAAAATGCGCTTGGTAAGTAAGCTTTGAGGAGCATGTTTAGATGTGATGTGTCAAGTCTGATATTAGACCCTTGCATGCTCTGTCCTGGTTTTACCTCTTCGTCAAGACACATTCAGGTCCCATTCTGTGGAGGACTGCCACAACATTGTGATTATAAGTACAAGTATTAGAGAGGGAACCTCATCTCTAAAACTATTAGCATTTCTGAAAGAAAGGAAGCCGCTCACATACTTGACTTTCCTCCCCTGTTATTTAGGCTCAAATCGGGATTTATACTCTGGAAAGACAGTGCTCTTGCCAGGGTTTGTATTGCACTTTCTCAGTGCTTTTGGTCACCATTTTTCTATGACAAAACAACTCCAGTGGGCCATAGTTCCCCTTGCCCTATTATATGGGATGCCTGATGTTTTAAACCCTGCTTTTGTAGCTGGGATATTTTGATAGGATTTTCACCTACTGTTAAATCCATACTGAATCTGAGACTTTCCCCCACTGGATGTCTGATGTTCCTAAGTAGCTAGACAAGCTCTGCACCTGGCACTGTGTCACTTTCTCTTCCCCACAGAGGATATTTCTTGCTGCAAGGGTTTGCTGTCTCTGCTCTTCAGTGTCCATGTTCTCTACAAGAGCCCTGTCGGTCTCCTGCGGGAACTTGCACAAGACATCCACGCCTGCCTGGGAGATATAGATCAGGTATGATGCAGGAGTAGCTGAGCTCTTCATCACATAGTGCTGTCAGAATTGAGTGCATCTCTGGTGCAGACTGTGTGACAGCAGTTAAAGTTTTACTCACCAGAATTTGTTTTCTCTCCTCTGCCCAGGATGTAGAAGTGGAGGGTCAGTGCCATTTTGCCATAGTGAATGCCAAGACTGCAGCCCCCACAGTCTGTGTGAGTCAGAATAGTGTGTATGTGACACCTGCAGTGTCCAGGGCTACTGTGCTTGGAGCAGCTTGCAGCTTCCTGTTGTGCCAAACTCCTCCAAAAACCTGTTTTGTTATTGATTTCTGTCTCAGCTGCTGGTTCTGGGTCAGGTGGATAAGGTCCTTGAGGAGGTGGATTGGCTTATCAAGAAACTCACCAGTCTGGGGTCAGACACATCAGGTAATGAAAGTGATCCAGTTCTTACTGTTACATATTTGTCAGAAACAGATAAAGACAGAGAGCAAAAAGATATTTGAGAACTTTGAGATAGCATCATCTGAGGTCAGGTTAAACTCTCCCTTGTGCTGGTTCCATATGAACCAAGTAAGATAAGGGTGTTGTCATAATATCTCTCCAGTGATTATTTTCCCCTTGCCCCACTGGGTCTTTATGCATCAGACACAAAGATGGTGTTTTGTGCCTCCCACCTGCACTACTGGATTCATTAGACATATATTCACCAGATATTCATCTCTTTCTTCTAGAAGACTCCTCTCAGGCATCAAACCAAACTCAAGCTCTGGAGAAAGGTGTAATTCTGCAGCTGGGAACTCTTCTAACAGTCTATCATGAGCTGGTGCAGACTGCACTCCCAGCAGGGAGCTGTGTGGACACACTGTTGAGAAGCCTCAGCAAGACATATGCAATTCTCACTTCCCTCATCAAACACGTGAGTGTGCTCTGCTGACAGTGGGCTGCCTCTGAGCTAAAAAACCTTCTCCCCATCTGCTGCAGCAAGCTCACAGTGACCACTGGCAGCAGCTATGCTTGGAACTGGGCTGTTGATCTCTTGAAGGAGTTGAGCCCTTGTTCTGTTGGCTTTTATGCCCTCAATTTCATGACCTTTTTGAGCAGTGATAGTTGTACCAGTGGAGATAAAAGGAAAGCTTCTCTCCAGCTGAATTTGGCTTTGCATGGCTTGAAGTTGCTGTTTCCAGTGTGTGCTGTGGGTTCTTCTACACAGCTGTGTGCACAATAAAGGGCACTCACTGTGTTCTCACCAGCCCTGCCCTTGCCACTCACTCCCATGCCCTGAAGCAGGACCTGGGGGATCTGGGCCATCAAACACAGGCCTGTGGAGCTCATTGAGACGAGGTGGTGACTGCCCCAGAGCTCTCCTCGCACAGCTCTGGAATGCACACATGGATTTGGGATATAACAATCCACTGAGGAGGATAGCTGTGCAAATCCTGCCCTCCCCACTGTGCCATTGTATGAGCCTGGATACAGGATGGAACAGCACACCTAGAAAAACTCATGTTTTCCTTGCAGTATATCCAGGCTTGCCGCAGCAGCTCAAATACGATTCCAGGAAGACTGGAAAAGCTGGTGAGTGTGAGCAAATTTCTGGGGAAATGGCTCATTGCCTTGAGTTAGGAGTAACACGAGCTTCTCTGCTCCTTTACAGGTGAAGCTCTCAGGTTCCCATCTGACCCCGCAGTGTTACTCATTCATTACTTACGTACAGGTAAGGCCTAAATTAACTGGCAGAATCACAGGCAGTCTATCTGATGCTGAGTGGTGTATCAGCTTCAGTACACGGGCACCCTTGGGGATTATTAATCTTCTTGACATGACCTGAGTTTCTTACAGTTCAAGCTTTACTTTGTCAAATATAGCATAAGACATTTCAGCACCATTGGGACTGAGCATGCTGATTGCTGCTTGAGCAGGGAAGGAGCTGGGTTTTAGCTGGGTTTTTTTCCCCTCTGTTCATGTGGGTTTTTTTGGATGAGATTAATACTGCTGTTAACCACAATGGCAAATAAAGGTCAACAACACTGCAGTCATCACGGTGTGAAGTAATGTGGGTGCCAAAGATTGCAGTGCTGGAGCTGGGATTTATCTGCCTGCAGAATAACTGGGTACTTGTGTGAGGACCACAGGAATTGTACAACATATTGGGGAAGGTGTCATGGTGTGCAGAACTATCACTATTGGGGACTTCTCATTCATTCACATTTCTGAATGTATAAATTATGAAATTAGTTTCTTTCTTCTTTCTTTCTTTTTGTTTTTTAGATCACACGTAATTCCACCCTTATATCACTACCTTTTTGTTATCTAGCTGATGATGCTGTTAGCTGGCTAGAGCAAGGACTTCTCTGGCCTTTCTTGGCTGGCCTTTTTTTCCTGCTTGCCCTCTAATGACACATCTTTTGGCATCCCCCTTTAGAACATCCACAGTGAGAGCTTAAGCTTTGTAGAAGAGAAGAAAAAGAAGAAGAAAGACGATGAAGCTGCTGCAGTCTCCACAGTAATGGTAAGACTGACTCACTCCATTAGAACATGGGCTGTAGTTGCAGGATCATATACCCCCAGGCTTGTGGTACCTGGTGGCTTCTTACAGATCACCAGACAATTTGTCATTTGGGCCTTTAAGTAAAAATCAAATTTCATTGACTTCAGAGTAACTTCAGAGAAAAGTCTAAAAAAGCACAAACAAATAAAATACAACAACAACAACAAAAAAAAAACCACAACAAAAAAGCCATCTTCACTAAATGCAGCTTAAAATCCCATGGACGTGAAACAAAGGTCAATCTGGATAGTATGCCTTGTCTGATATTTTTACCATTTGGGGTAAGCTATGAAATTACACATATGGGAACTGATTGCGCCCTCTTTAAGTGTTTCTTAATTTTATCAGTACATTTAAAGATGAAGAAAGGAATGGATTCCACTAAAGTAAAGCAGTTGAAAATAACTGGATTATTTATTTGGTAGCAAGTGAGCAGGCTGGCAGGTTCCTGGTCCTTGATGTCCTTTCTTTGTGCTCCCAGACAGCATTTCCTCCGTCTCGTCAGCTGTCCCAGACATTCCTGTGATGTTAAGGGTTTAAAAGCCACAAGTATGATCTTCCTAGCTCTTCCCTGAGTGTGTGGAAACAGGCTGAAATGCTGCATGTCCTTTACCACTCTGTCACCATGGGGAACGAACACCAGTGGTGGTAAATAAGCAGGACAACAATGTGGTGATACGTCAGAGTGCTCCTTGCTTGGATGGCCTGTGCTTGTGACGCCTTGGGAGAGCTGGAGCAGAGGAGCTGCTGACAGGGATATCAGGGCTGTGGAGTGCAGGCAGAGCACAAAACAATGCACAGGAGAGCCTCACTGCAGAACCACCCTGGGTATCAATTTAAAACTAGTGACAAAGCTGGCAAGGCTTGCTGGGTGGGGCAGGACTGGTGCAGAGCAAGGCTGCTGAAGACTCTTTTCTAAACTGGGAACGTTGTGGTCTTCATGTCGTGCTAAGTGCCACTGTACCCTTCCAAATCTGACCCATCTCACTCCTCACATTTCAGGCCAAGGTGCTTCGGGAGACCAAGCCAATCCCAAACCTGATTTTTGCAATTGAGCAATATGAGAAGTTCCTTATCCATCTCTCCAAGAAGTCAAAGGTAATGTAAAGCAGAGATCTTCTGTGACCTGAACCTGGGGGAGCAGTGGCATCAATGGCATGGTGGAGGGCTGTTTTTCAAGTCTCTCTTAATGCTCAGATTAGGAAGGTGCAAGGACCTTTCAGCCCTTGCCCATGCTCCTGGCCCAACGCTGCTGAATTGTTGCCACATTGACACCAGCCTGTGCCAACATCAGTCCTGCCTGTGACCTGTGGTTCCTGGTGGAGCAGGAACATGCACACCTCCTGCTAGCTTTCCTCACTGTCATGAAATGTACCATGAGGTCCTACATGAGAATGAGAGTAGCTGGCAATCACTTGGCTTTTAGGAAAATCTAAATAGTCCTCTGGACTGCATGGGGGCAGGTGCTTTTTCACCCACTTTGTGCTTCAGTCCTGCATTATTACTGTGATGGACTCTGTCGCAGTGCTGTGCAAAGGACATGGCAGGGTAGAAAACTAAACTCAAGATGCTCATGGCTTAATATTTTCCCTGCAGGTGAACCTGATGCAGTACATGAAGTTAAGCACCTCACGGGATTTCCGCATCAACGCGTCCGTGCTGGACAGCGCCCTGCAGGAGCAGAACTCACTGGAGGCTGAGAACGAGCCGCACAACGACCAGGTCAGAATTCATTCAGCTGCTTTTACTGATAGCTTTTCTCCTCTTCAGAAGCCAGCTGTATTTGTGAGTTGTGCAGGAATGCGTGAGGTTAGAACAGCTTGTCTTCCCCGGGTTAGCTCTCACTTTAATACTAAGCTGATAGGAAGGAGTGAACAGTTTCAGAATACCCCCTACACCCCAGCCCTCTGCCTCGAGCAGCCTTTATTTTCATGCACCAGCTCTGTGTCCCTGGTCTTGGGGAAGTGAAAGTGTTGGCCAGGATCAGACCTTTGCAACACAATGCAAAGTGGTTTTGTATGCAAGTTTTTGTAGATAAAGACCTGGCAGGACAAATTCTACAAGGCATCATTCTCCTCAGACCCATCTCTACTGCATAGTGCTGGTGAAGGCAGTGCAATGTGCTGGGAAAAAAAAAAAAAAAAAACAAACAATTTACTCTGCTGATTGTCCAGGTTTTTATTGATGCTTCTGTCCATATTTTCCTGAGTGTTTCAACCAGCCAAAACCCAGGACAGAGTCCCTGTTCTGTGCCACTGGCAGCCTGTGGACTAAGTTCCAGCATGAACTGGGGAGGGGGTAGCCCATGGGGAAAGTCTCACTGGCTGACAGGAATCCCATATTCAGGTCATTTTGTTAGTCACAAAAAAAGAGCTAAACCCTGTTCTGCACAGCTGGCTTCCTGCTCTAGGTAAACATTCCTTAGACTACTCACACAAAAACAATCACGCTCTACTGCTGCTCTCACCCTCTCCTCTCCAGAGCAGCACAGCGGAGCAGACAGATGAGAACCAGGAACCCAAAAAGAAGAGACAGAGAAAAAAATAAACTGGGGCTGCTACCACTGCCTCGTCACAGTGCCTGTTCCATGGTGGACTCTCCTTGGTCTCGGAGGCTGCAGATATGGAGATGAAGGTTTATTGCTTCTCTTGCCAAATATTTATGCCTTCTTCCTTTATGTCCATGGGAGCAACTCTGGCCCTTGTCTCAGGTTCCACAGCTGACTGCTGCCATCAAAAGTGCCTCTGATATCTGAACGTACTACTAGGAAAATCTTCCCCAGGAACATCCCTTCTTACAGCAAAATGGAAAGGGAGAGACTGGGATCAGTCCCTGCCAGAAGATCTGCTTTCGGAAGGACATGGAGGCTTTGGCACACGGTGTGGACAATTGTCCTGGCACTCTGGTGTCATCACTGCTTCTCCAGTGAACCTTTGGTTATTTCAATTATCTGATATATATCCAGTGCTTCCCCTGGAAGACAAGGGGACAGTCAGTTCCCTGCGGTACACTCAGACTGTGCAACGGAAGAGAGCAATGGTTGGGATCTGCTTTAGTTCAGAGCATCTAGCGCAGAAAGCTCTAAATTTATTCAAACTTCTTTTTTGGCTTTTGGTGAGAATGCAGAAACCAGCACCAGCAGGGAGCTGGGAATATGAGCTGTTCTGTGTTGGAGTTGAAGCTGCTGTGTGCAGCTGCTGAGCAGTGAGAGGCCACAGCTTCCTCTGCCCAGGCTGGTTTTGCACAGTTTTGCTGTTACGTTTTTGCTGACCCTGATTGTGATGCACTTGTTTAATTTGCCTTGTTCTTGGTGAAAAGTGCCCTTTTTGCCGACAGAGCACAAATCCTACTTCTGAAAGCACACTTTGCCTGTAAGAGTCTTAATAAAAGTTACTTAAGGGTGGAGCATCTGATGTGTGCAGTGACTGAGAGAACAAATCTGAGGGCAGGTTCTTCCCTTATCTGGGAAGGAGCTGCTGCACAGTGAGGAGCTGCTTTCCCACCCACGAGTTAAATGTTTGCCTGCAGCAATTAGAGGGTTACATTGAGTGCAGACAGCGATGACTTGAGGTCTTGGGACTGCTGAGGAAGCACCCAGCAATGCCAGAGTGGTTCTCTGAACAGAGCTGTGCTTGGCTAAGGGAGAACAGGGAAGGAGTGAAAGATGGAAAAGTTTGGATCTGCAGGGCAAAATAGACAAGTTGTTGAGGTGCTTCCTTTCAGAGAAGAAGAAATTAAGTTTGGTTTGTGTTAAAAGTGCACAGGAGGGCTCCTCCAAGGGGCACAAAGCATGGGAGAACAGAGCCAGGCCTGGCTCATCACTGTCACAAATATTTGGAAAGCAGCAGCACGAACTGCTCGAGGACTGAGGAAAGAGGGGCAGGCTCCAGCACGGTGGTGTAGGTCAGATGATGTGTGAGGAACCAAGGGGTGCCTCAGCTGAACAGAGGAGCCCTCAGGGAACGACTGCTGAGGCCAAGTGCTCTGCTTAATCTGGGAAGGCTCATGCAGAGGAGATTACAGGGGGGAGCTTCCCTGACACCACTGACCTTGAGGGATGCCGTACTTCTCCATCCCCATGGGATTTGATGGTGTCACACAGTTCATGGTCACCTCCTTCCTTAAGCACTGGTCAATATCCACTGCACTGAAGAAAGCCACTGACTGTGGCAGATCCTGGAGGCCCAGTTTGTAGGCAAACATGCACCTGGAGAACAAGAAAGCAGGTGGGACAGTGCTGGACATCATCCTTGGCCTTGTCACACACAGTTCCAATTAGCCACATTTACCAAACACTGGCCAGCACACCTCACAAGGTATTATGCACCCACATCATTCAGCAGGTGGGGGACAAGGCACTTTCTAAGTCCTGGATTACAGGAGGGTCAAGTGTTGCTGAAGTGGGCATGGGAGGAACAGTAATGGTGCCTCCCTGCAAGTAATGGAGCCTCCTTGGGAAAAGGGAAGAATCCAGCCCCTGACTGCTGGCTAATCCTCCGTGGCAGGCAAAGCAGATGCAGGATTTTCCCAGCAGGAAGCCCTGTGCTCGCAGGAGACAGCACAAAGGCAGGAACGTCAGGGTGCCTGTCCCTGCTGCGGCAGCAGAAAGGCTGTTTGTGGCATTCCTGCCTCCACACAGGAGAAACAGCTCACCTTGGCCAGCTCCTGTGTAACCAAATACCCCACGGTGCTGGGAGGGGGATCCGGCAAAGCTGGCTGTGCCAGAGCTCGATCAACAGGAGTCCTTGGAGGTCAGGAGCTTTCTAGGCTGAGCTTAGTTTTGCATGGGGCAGAGAAGCAGCAGGAACACCCCACACTGTGGGAGGGGTGACAGCGCTGGTGCTCACAGCAGAGATGAGCCATGCCCCTTGCTGTCCCCTGAAGGCAGCAGGGGATGAGGGATGGGACAGTTTCAGGCTCCCAGCTCCTCAACCAAGCCCAAAGGTTGCTGCCATGTGACAGCTGCAGACCTGAAGGGAGCAGGAAGTGATGCACTGGCATCCCAGCAGTGACTGGCTCAATCCCTGCAGGGCCAAAAGCTGATGATATGCCCCTCTTGCCAGCACGTTATCCCTGGAAATCAAAGCTGAGGTCCATTTATAGCCAACTGAGTCACACAGGAAGGAACTGCAGCCTCCAGTGCTGCTAACTTGCCCTGGGCAGAAGAAAACTGCTCTGCACCAGCTTGGTGTAGGCAAAACCAACCCCAGCCCCTGGGGCTTGCCTGTCCCACTCCGGAGTCACTGCTGCTCCTCTCCAGGAGACACCAGAGCCATCACAGCTCACCTTGTGAGGAGGTTGGTGATCTGCAGGGCCAGCGCTGCTCGGTAGCGATCCTGGTGCTGCACCAGGTACCGCACCTCGTCATGGATGCTGATGCAGAAGCGCCCGTTGATGTCAAACTCCTCAAACAGCCACTTCATGGCAACCAACATGAGGTGCAGGTAGTCAACAGCCGAGCTCTGCACCACCCAGTTCACTCTGCTGGTCACAAACTGGTGAAAGCAAAGAGATGGACAGTTAGAGAGCACTGCAGTCAAGGGCATGGCACCCATACAGGACAGCTCCTGGGAGAGATCTGTTAAACTCAGGGTGGTTGGGTTTTCTTGATGGCATGGAGATAAAGGCACAAAGGGTTTCCTGAATGGCTACAAGAGCCTAGTGGGTCTCCAGCAATCTAAGAGGGGCTGAACATCAGGCACTCATTTTGGAATAGATAAGCAAAGCCAAAATCTCAGCAGCCCAGAGCTGCATCCTTACCTCCCCCTTGACCATGGCAGGCTCCAGGGCCCTGCTGATGTGACAGCCCAGCACTGGGGTCTGTGGGGAGGGGGATAAGGCAATGCTTTCCAGCTTGTTGAACATCTCGGACTCGGTGCCCCCAGCCCACACTCTTTGCTCCACCACATTCCACTTCTTCCCATGCCGGGTCCTGTGGGCAGAGGGGAGGTTTGCTGGAAGAGTGTGAGGGGGCTGCAGGTCACCATTTGAGACCCTCCAACACTCCCTTCTGGTTTGGGGAGCAGGACAAGACCCTGCTAACTGTTCACTGGCAAAGTGGGGGAGGCTGACAAACCCCAAATCAAACCTCCTTGGCCATGCAGGAGCATGAAGGAAGGACCAAGACTATCCAGCCCCATCTCCCTTCTCTGCCCACTGCTCATCAGGCTGCAGCCCTCTCCACCTCACACCCCACTGCCACAGAGCTGTGCAGGGTCAGACCATCTCACCTCTTCATGGCTTCTCTCTGGAGCCGCTGGACATCCTGGCCCGACACCGATCCGTCCTCCGCCCTGTCCACAGCCAGGTCCAGCTTCGTCACCAGCCACTCTCCCTCCTCAGAGAGATGAAACCTGGAGGGGAGAGAGAGTAACCCAGCTCCCGTGGCACGCGTGGCAGCCCTGCCCGCACTGTCCCCGGGCAGCACCCACCTGCGGATGCCCTTGGTGACGGCGTACATCTGCTGGGCCTTCTCGCGTGCCTGCTGCTGCGTCAGCCGGTGGTTGAACTGCATCAGCAGCCGCTCAGCAAAGGGCTGCCCCGCCCCGTAGATGCGTCCGTAGTTGAAGACCTTGGCGTGCTCCCGGCTGATGCCCACGGTGGCAGCTGTCTTGCTGTGCAGGTCCGTGGCGTTGCTCTTCTTGCCCTGCAGCGTCATCCAGCCAAAGGCCGTGCAGCCTGTAGGAGGGGAGCAGAGGTTGAGAGGGGATCAGGGTGAGGATCAGGGGGATCACCCCCCTGCCCTGCAAAGCCGCTCCCACAGCTCACCGTGCATGCCAGCAAACTGCGCCTCGCCCAGCACGGCGGCGATCCAGAGCTCCTGGGAATCCACGTCTGCTCCCACCAGGGAGTAACCAGGTGGCACCTGGACCATGGCTTTCAGCTCGCTGCCCACCCGGTCAGCCTGCAGGACATTATGCCCAGGTGAGCACATTCCTCTCCTCCTCCAGGGCACAGGAGCAGCCTTCCTCCCACAGCCACAGAGTGCTGGCACCACACTCCCTGTGCCCCTAAGTTTTGCTCTCAATGTCAAAACCAGGTTTGACCCATGTGGAGCATCACCCACTTGGTTACTCCAGCAGAGAAGAAGGGGAGCTTGAGAAAAGACAGAAACTGGTACATTGGTGTTTTCTTTCCCTTTCACTACATCTTGAAGCTCCAGAGCCTCTGCTGACCACTTCCCTTCTCCCACATGAAAGCACATCAACAAGAGGACCCCAGCTCTGGCCCTGCTACACCAAATTCCAGTATCTATATTCTATTCCAACCCAAGCTGAGAGCTCCCATCAGTCCAAAACACAGATGAAGCCGCAGAACACTCCCACAGGGATCCAAGTGTGGCCATACCCGGGCGTTGCTGGCTGTCAGCCAGGTGGGCTCCACCGCCCGGCGGGTGACAGTGCCTGCAGTCACCACCTGCGGCAGGATGGCTCCATAATCGTCCTCCTCATTATAGTCAGGATGCCTAGGACAGAGGCAAGGATGAGCATCACCCTGCAAGAGCCCTCCTGGCATGGGGTAAAGGGAACAACAGTCCAGATTTGAGTACCGTACTTGGTCACCACACGAGGCAGCTCCCCTTTCTTCAGCCACACCACCATCTGGGAACTGAGGGGACACACGGCAGGTGAGATGCTGAGGCCCCGTGCATCCACACAAACTTCCCAGTCTCAACACAGCCTCCACCCTCAGGGGTGTCACCATGAGAGCAGCTGCTCACCTGATCCGCTTGTGAGCATTCCTCCAAAACGAGATCATTTTGTTAATCTCGAGGGCTCTTGTCCCGTGGGTGCGGCCCACAGCAGCCCGCAGGGTGCCATCCTCCATCTGGGGCAGGAAATCCTTGGCAAAAGGGCTTCCCACGTTGTTATCGTTCCCATCCTTCAGCAGCAAAAGAGCTGTCAGGGCTCAGCAAGCCACCACTCCACATCAGCAAAGCTCTGTGCATCCTCCTGTCCCAGCTACAGAGATGGATTTCCCCCACCCAATCCCATGGGATGAGATCCCATGGGTCCCAGCAGCACTGTGGGGCCAGGAAGAGCCCCAGGAGCCCCAACTTGCCTTGTGAGGCAGCTTGAAGAACCAGCACCCAGGGATGTTGACATCGTTGTAGGGACCATTGCCATGGTGGAACGAGGGCTGGCTCTTCCTCTCTGCACACCTCAGCTCTTCCATCTCCTCCTGCAACCAGCAAAGAGAGGCAATGCCAAGAACATTTTCAGGCATGGCAGGAGGGGGAAATTAAGGAAAGAGAGATCATTCCACCACCCCATTCCACAGGAAGCCCCCCTTACCAACACCAGGCTCTGGTGTGCTTTGCTTGTTTTCTCCTCTGCATCCACCTCAATCCGGCTCAGCTCCTCCAACTGCAGCAGAGAGGGACCGTGGGGAAGCCAGATCAAACACCAATCCTCCAGTAACCCTTATTAAAGGGAATTTCTTACTTGCAGCCCCAGGAGCTGCACACAGGGCTGGTTACTGCATGCACAGAGGAAGAAGCAGAGCCCCACATCTCCCTCCCACCAGGGAACCCTCCATCCCTTCCTTCACCTTCTGCCAGATCGTGCTGCTGTCCATCACCAGCAGCTCGTCCTCTACAGCTGCCTCCAGCCCCGGGGGCTGCTCCTTGCCCTTCTCCAGGCAGTGCTGCCTGTACAGGTTCTCAATCACCCTGGCAGAAGAGAGGGCAGGGCTGACACACCCACAGCAGGGCCCAAGGCTCTGGGGCAGCACCTGGGCAGAGCACCAGGGTGCCAGGTAGCTCCCAAATACCCCTGTGGGGCAGCTCCCAGCCCAGAACCCCATTACACCCCTCTCACCTGTGTGGGCAGCAGGGGCCGTCAGTCTCTAGGGGGGCTGCTGGCAAATTGTCCTGCCGTCCTGGCACCAGGTATCCCCAGCCATGTTTTTCTGAGTAATGGAGGGGGAAGCCGTCCCAGGCCAGGCGCATCAGCTTCGGAGTCACCCTCATCTGCAGGCTGATGTGGCTGGGACCAGGCACCCACCCCTCCTCCTCTAGGCGTGGGCACAGCTTGCGGTACCAGCTGGGGAGCAGCAGAAAGGGGTCAGAAAGTACAGGGAGAGTGCTGGGGACACTCAGGGTCCCCAACTCACCCTGGGTGGCCCGGCAGGTGCTGGAGTCTCTTGGGCTGCAGCGTGACCGTCTCCTTCAGGCGCTCCAGACAGAGCTGGCTCGCAGAGACCTTCAGCTCCTCTTCCTCACTGGGGGGACCAGGGTCTGGTGGGGCAAGGAGAACTGGCTTGCAAAGGGCTCTCTGTGCTGTCATCCTGGGCACAGGGACATCAAACCAGTCTCCCAGTACATGCAGCAGCATGGGACATAGGCCAGTAATGAATCACCCTGCAGCACCAACAAACCCTTTGTCTGGGCACCCCCGGGAAGGCAGCCCTGGAGCATCCCTCATCCCCAGGGATCACCTGCGCTCACCCTCCTGCCACTCCTGTGCTGACTCTTCTGCATCCACTGCTGCTGGGGAGACTTGGCTGTTCCCATCCTGACCTTTCTTCTTCTTCTTCCCTGGATTCTTCTTTTGCTTAAACTCCTGTGTGTCCCATTCGAGATCCCAGAGCCAAGGGTCATCCCTGTACCTGATGAAACACAGTTGTCAAACCACAGCTTTGCTCCTGTCCCTCACACCCACCCACAGCCCCCCATGGACCACCTGAGCTCCTTCCTGCAGCCCCAGTCCGTGGTACCTGTGCTCATGTAACAGCTGGCAGGCATCGTTGGCCAAGTTCATCAGGGACTTCTTCATCTCCTTTTGCAGCTCCTCATAAATACCCTGAGCATCATTCAGGTACCTCTTCCAATTTCCATTGACTGGCAGGTAGGACACTCCCATCTCCAGCATCCCTGCAAATGTGACAGGGTGGGGGCACCTGGACCCCAAAGCAGCAAGGAATTAGATATCTGCCAGAAGGGTCTGGCTCTGGAAGCACCAGACTACAATAGCTATGGATCTGTCTTCACCTAAAGCTTCCCAGCCTCACACAACCCTCGATGCTCTTCCCCTAAACCATAAGGATCCCTGTATATTCTGCCTGCCCTGTGCAACAACCCCAAAACTGTATTGCTCCAGACTGCCTCAGGAAGCCTGCCCACCTCCCTCAGCCACTGTGCTGCTGTTTATTCCTGATGTTTATTCCTTTATCCCTGCTTATACACGGGAAGGGTCTAAAGTCCCTCCTGAAAAAAAGTTCAGGACACCATAAGGACAAGAGGAGCTACATCTCATGCCCAGAGGGACCGTGACCCTCCCCACCGCCCACCAAGCCCACAGCCCCCTGGCCAACACCAGCCAGAGCCTGGCAGCTCTCACCTCTCCATAAACAGTGGCAGCTGTTCTTGAAACACCTCATGGGTGGCCTGGACATCATGGGCACAGTATGACATCAGGTCCTGGGGACAGCAGCAGGTGAGAGCAGGCAAAGCAGCCATCCCTCTGCCAGCACAGGGCAAGGCATCGGGGCTGCAGGAGCACAGAGCAGGTCACAGCCCCATGCACACCCAATGTTGCAAGAAACGGCAGCAAAATGCAAACTACCCCAGCAGCTACTACCACCCTGCTCCCCACTCTAGTTCCTGCTGCCTGTAAGGATGGTGGGATGGCCTCCTGCACCTGGAAGTTACTCCTGATGTCAGCCATGGTGCCCTTCACAAAGATCTCCCGTGCGTCCTTCTCCAGCGGCTCCCCGCCGACGTAGAGCGCGTGCACATCAGCCAGGTTGTTGATGCTGCTGACGTGCACCCAGTCCCACGAGGTGATCTGTGGACAATGGAGAAGTCAGACAGTGTGGGAGGATGACCAGCTGCAGCCAAGATCAGGAGGAGTAAAGGATGGTGCTGCTCCAGCTTAAACCAAGGCCACCTTATCTGAGCTCCCACTGACTGGAGCTGCTCCAACAGCTCCCACTCTGCCAGCGCAGGAGCAAATGGCCCCATCACAGGAGCACAGTCACAGGTCCCCTGCCACCCACAGCCCTGCCAGCAGCTCAGCCCCTCACTCACCGCCGGCCCCTCTGCCTTGCTGCGTGTTTTCCTCATGTGCTCCTTGACCTGCTGCATCCCCCTCCTCTTGCCGTGCTTGGCAGCCATCCAGAGGCTGCGCTGGAAGCCCGTCAGCCCCGAGATGGCCATGTGCATGCTCATGGTGTCCAGGAAACGCATCTTGGAGCCCTGAGAGAAAAGAGAGGGTTTGGGATATGCTGGAGGTGCTGCAAGCCCTCTGCTCAAGCTGTTTTTGCTAAGGGAAACTTTGCCTTCCACACTCCCCTTTTGAGAGCCAAAAGCATCCCCAGTGCAGGCTGTCAGTTGTTCAAAGGTTCCTGTCACATCCCCAACTGCCACCCTGCAGCTTCCAGCAAGCCCTAAAGGGTGCAAGAATATTTTCCTCTAAAGGGATCCAGCCTCAACCTTTTCTGCAGGAGAAAGTGAGCACAAACCTGGGGTATCTGTGCAGAACAGCATCTGTCAAAATAACCCTCAAGACCCAATGCAAATGATTATCTGGATAAGAAATAGCCAGTACAAAGCAAAAGCTCAGTGGATCACCTGGATAAGGTACTGCTCCTTGATGAACGCCCGGTCAAAGGCCACATTGTGTCCCACCACTATTCTCTCCATCCAGTCCTGTTTGCTGGCACAGCTGGCACCTGCTGGGCTCTCCATGGGAATGAGGTCGGCCAGGGTGAGGTGGCTGGACCAGGAGTAACGCTGCTCCAGCAGCCGCCTGCTGCACCACGAGTACCTGCAGGGGACACGCAGTACCCACAGCTGTCACAAAGCACCTACAGTGCCATGGGGGGCTGAGCAGGACCCCAACTGTGAGAGGGAGGTGACCAACCCCGGGGAGTGCTGTGCTTGCTAAGCAGGACATACACCCCACATCCCACAGCCACACTCTGGGGCTTTGTTGTGTCTTCCCTGCAAGCCAGCAGTGGATTGCAGGAAGAGGCTTCGCTCAGGACCATCCCCGTCCTCTCCAAACTGTGCCCCCCCAGCCCTGCTGTGACCCCAGCGTCCCTGCTGGCACTGCATCTCACCAGGCGTGCGGGGACACGGCCACGGCCAGCGTGGGGCAGTGGCCATCAGCCATGCACACCTCCACATCGAACACCAGCGCCCGCTCCTCGGGGAAGTCGACGGGCTCCGCTTGCCCGCCGGGGCCGTAGCGGGTCCAGCCCGGCTTCCACGCCCACTGCTCGGGCAGCGGGGGCACCTCGCAGCGCAGCAGCTCGTTGGCCGCCTCCAGGTAGGGCAAGCTCTGCTTCTGCGCCAAGAGGCGAAAGTGTTCGTCGATGTTGTCCCCGTACATGCGGGGCAGCCGCAGGTCCACGTCGGGCAGCGTGGAGGTCTCCTTGCCCCACAGGTCGTGGCGCTGCAGGTGCCGCACGCTCCGCTGGACCTCCTCCGCCGAGTAGCGCACCCGGGCCCCGCGGAAGATCTGCTCGTGGAGGGTCCGGGAGAGCATCTGGATGTTGAGGGGGTTCATGCGCCGCTGGCCCGCGGCCGTCTCCTGGCTCGGCTCCTCCGGCAGCGGGCGGCTGGCCGAGGAGCCGGACGAGCACCGCCGGGGCTGGGGGCTGCAGCCCCTCGCCGAGCGCATCCAGGACACGCGTCTCATCGTTCCCCCTGCCCTGGGATGTGCCCCAGCACGGGCAGCTGGAGCTGCGGGGAGAGAAAAGGCGAAGGGTGAGCTCAGCACTGACCACCACGCCCGCCATGCACGCACTGTCCTGTACAGTCATGCACTCCTCTGTACAGCTGTGCCCCCATGCAGCCGTGCCCCCCATACGGACGTCTTCTCTCATATAGATGTGTCCCCATACAGATGTTTTCCCCCATAAAGCCGTGCTCCCCATACAGCCGTGTCCCCCATACGGACGTTCGTCCATACAGATGGTTTCCCCCATAAAGCCGTCTCCCCAAAAACCCGCCCCCCACAAAGCCGTGCCCCCATACAGATAGATGCTCGCCCATACAGATGTTTCTCCCATACAGATGCTTCCCCCCCAAATTCCCCCCGGCTCCCACCTGGTCCCCGCAAGCGCCGCAGGGGCCTGGACCCGCGGGCAGATCCAAACCGGGACGCCCGGGGGAGCTTCCGGCCGCGGTGACGTCCCGTCCCGTCCCGCCCCCTCCCGCGCATGGTCCAGCCCTCTGGGATTCTCTCAGTATGGCACGCGGGAGGCAGGGAACGGAGGTGGCCGCGTGGCCTAATGGATAAGGCGTCTGACTTCGGATCAGAAGATTGCAGGTTCGAGTCCTGCCGCGGTCGCTCCGAGAGCGGGGGGCTGGCGCTCGCTATTTTGCTCCGCCAGCCCGTGCCGTGGCTCCGGGGCTCTCGCGGCCCCGGTACCGGGTTCACCTCACTCACGGGTGCGCCTTTTGCTCGTGAGTTTAACGGGCCCGAGGAACGAGGCGGAGTGCGGGAGGCGGATGCGTGCGAACAGGCTGGGATGCTCAGGGTGGCGGGGCCAGCACGGACATTGCTGGTCCTTGTCACCCTGAAAGCCACAAGCCTAACGGGTGGGTTGGGGATGGAGCAGTGGGTGGCGAGCCGAACGTGAGCACAGGGTCTGGGATAATGGGCTGTAGGGTGCAGGCAAGAGGGTGTAGAGTGGCAAGGAGCGGGTGTAGGGTGAAGGGAATAGGATGTGGCGTGCAGGGAACGGGATGTAGAGTGCAGAGAAAATGCTGAGAATGGGGTTTGGGTGCAAGGAATGGGATGCAGGTTGCAGGCAGGGAAAAGGCCACAGATGCAGGGATGGAAGATAGGGCATATAGGGTGCAAGGAGTGGGATGTACGGTGGAGGACGAAATGTAGGTAGCGAAGAATGGGCTGTAGGGTGCAGGGTATGGATGTGGGGTGAAGGGAAGGGCATGTAGGGTGCAGGGAAAAGGCCACAGGTGCAAGGAATGGGATGCAGGGTGCAGGGGAGAGGTCACAGGTGCAGCAAATGGGATGCCTGGGCAGGGCAGGTGGATGCAGGGTGCAGGGGATTCAGGGTGCAAGGAATGGGATGTAGGTGGACAAGGAAGGGAAACAGGAGGTGCCGAGGTGCGGACAGGTGTGTGCAAGCTCCCCGGACGCCGCAGGAGCTGTTCTGACCGGGACTGTGGCTCCCGGCAGAGCCCAGCCCCGTGCTGGTATTGCTGGGCCGGACCGGGCCGGGCCGGGCCGAGCCGAGCCGAGCCGAGCCGAGCCGGGCCGCCAGGTGGCGCTGCGGCCCCGCCGCTGTGGGCCGGGCCGGGCCGGGTAAGGCTGAACCGGGCCGGGCCCCGCGGGGCCGTCGGGGCGCGGACACTGCTCGGGTCCCGTCCCGCTCCCCGCTTCACGTGCGGCGCCGGGCAGGGGCAGCGGGCACCGTGACTCCCCTTCGCCCCTCCGGGCCCCTGCGGAAATCCAAACCCCGGGTGCGCCTCCTCTCCAATACTCCAGCTCCTCATCACCCTCCCCTCGGGGGTGCACGATCGGGGGGATGGAGGGTGAGGAACCGCTGCCCTCCGCTCTCGGAAAAGGCAGAGCCAGCATGGGAGCTGTGTGGGATGCGAGGAACGCGCACGCACACACAGGGCGCGATGCAGGGCTCTGCGGCTTGGAATGCATTTCACAGCCCCTCGGTGCCCCCCCAAAGTCCCTGCTGCCCCCCAGCTTGAGATTCGATGTGGGGGTTGGGCTTTGCCCAGTTTCGCTCAGCAGCGGGAGGCACCCGCTTTGCCTGAGCCTGCCAGGAGCCGCAGGGGTTGCCTGTCCTCGGCCACCTCCATAGCGGGGACTTCAGGTTTCCTGCTCTTTCTGCAGGAGCTTGGCGGGGCGCGGGGTGCGGAGCCGGCGGGGCGAGATGCTCCAGGACTGCGGGTGCTCTGGCCGGGATAGAAGAGCCATGAGCTGCTCTAGAGTGAAGGGAAGAACGGTTTAGCTCCGGAGTGGCTCCAGGAAAGGACCCGGGTGCACTTGTTCTCCCCTCCGATGCATTGTGTTAACGCAGATTTCTCTTATTTGGCGTCTTTTATCTCCTTTTTATTTATCGTGTTCGCAAAAAAAAAATAAATTCTAAAAAACCCAAACCCGCCCCATCAAAAAAATTCCTTCTCTCCCCAAAGCATAAATAGAAAAAATACATTCTCTAAATGTTTCTCGCGGCAGCGCTCTGGGGAGGGTTGATGACAACGAGCTCCGCTGCCTTGTCCGCAGGCAGGACCGGGCCGGGGCTGCCTGTGCCTCACCCGAGTGCGGGCAGGAAGGTTCGGCAAGGCACGCACCATTACTTAAAAAAAAAAAAAAAAAAAAAAAACCAAACAAAAAAAAAACCACTGTGAACAACCCGAAATAACCTCAAAAATCCACCGTATCAGCAGAGCTGGATGCAATGCATAAGTCGGACTGGGGTGTGTGTAGTCCTTTTTTTTTTTTCCCTTTTTTTTTTTCTTTTTTTTTTTTTAATTTTATTTTATTCCCTAGTTTGTTTGGTTTTATGTCTGTCTGTCAGAGAAGCCTCCCCATCCAGGTGCGCACCGTCGGGGTCCGGTATCGGCAGCGGGAGCTGCGACTTCTCGCCAGCTTCTTGGAGACCCCACTCCCCGCCGGGAACTCAGTGCTGTCTGTCGGATAATGGGGCGGTGGGACTTTGTTTAACCCCGTTGCTCCCGGGGCCAGGGGTCAAGGGCTTCCTCATCCCCCGGGACACGGCGGAGACGCCGTTGGCCACGACAGGAGGACCGCGGTGAAGAGGGGGAAGCCATGGCCGCAGTGTACCCCTGTCCCCGCCGCGGCCCTCCCCGTGCCATCGGCGTGGAATCCCGTAAACCTCCTTCTCTCCCCGGCATCGAGAGGCTGAGAAGGGCTCCAGATGGGTGTTTTGGGGGAGCAGGGGGCGGCCAAACATCACCACGGGGCAGAGGGTGATGATGCAGAGAGGCGGCCCCTGCCTTCCAGCATCTCCCGGTTCTGCTTTCCCCTCCCAGCTGGAGCAGGACGTTTTTAACGGGGTGCCGGTTTTAACGGGCTTTCACCTCCTCCCTCCACAGGTAGGGATGTCTCAGCTGCCCCCCCGGAGCCAAGAAACGGGAGAAATGGGCAATTTTTATAGGTGACGTACGGGCTTACGTGGAAATCCGTGCCCAGCACTGCTCTTTCAGCTTTTTTTTCTCCTCAAATAACCCTTCCGTGAAGCTCGTACCCCCGTATTTCAGCTCGCAACCCCTTTTCCAGGCTGGGGAGGAGTCGGCAGAGAGGGAAGGAAAAGAGAAAAGAAAAGCACCCCAACATCCCGCTCTTTCCCTGCTCGGGAAGCGAGCCCCGGAGCTCCCAAAGTGAGCGCTGAAGAGGGCGACGGGAGACAGGCGGGAGCCGGCTCCGAGGTGGAGGGGTCGGGGGTGGGATGAGAGAAGAGGAGGACCCTCCTTTTCGGGATTAAGGGAGAACCAGCGAAGGAGCGAAGCTGGCGGCTCCACGGGCATCGGAGGTAAGTCCCTCTCCTGCCCGCAGCGGTGGTACCTGAACCAGGGCGCTGCTGCGGGGGATGCTTCGAGGGTTCAAAGGAGCCCGATTCCGGGGGGCTCCCATTCCCGGGGCTGCCCCATCACAGCCACCGGGCTCTGCGGGTCCAGGGCTGCTTTGGCGGCTGCGGCTCCTGTGGAATCGGTGCCACTTATCCCGGCCCGGGGGCTGCCGGCAGCCCCTGCCCCGCTCCGTGCCCGCTCCCTCGGGGCTGGGTCGGGGTCCCCCCGGGCCGAGCAGCCCACGGATCCCGCTCCCAGCCCCCGGGGCTCCTCCCGTGCGTGTCTCAATTCGCTCAGGCTTGACTTGGCAATAAGCTCTCTCAATAGGGTGACAATAGAGCCCCGGTGGGACCCGAACAAAGAATTTGAAAGTAGTTAAATTGCAGGACACGTCCATCGCCTGGGTGCTTGAATTTAAAAAAAAAAAAAAAAAAAAAAAAAAAAAGAAAAAAAAAAGAAAAAAAAAGAAAAAAAAAAAGAAAAAAGAAAAGAAAAAAAAAAAGAAAAAAATCAGAGAAAAGAAAAAGGAGAGAGACTTTTCTTTGAGCTGGTGAGAAAATGCTCAGGGTAAAAGTTGGTTTGGCGTCTTCATTTCAGCGACAATGGAGCAGAGCTAATTCAATAGGAAACGCGGGGATTTTTTAATGAAAAGACCGCCGGGGTTACACCGAAGTTAAGCTCTTGTGAATTAATTATTAGGGCAAATAAACTGGGAGGGGGGGAGCGCTCGGGCGGGAGTGTTGCAATTTCTTAATATTCTCCTTTTCGTGTTTAACGACAATGCCATTAGGTTTTCGACTCTGGGTGAGCAAAAGGATTTCTTACACTCCCCGGGAAGAGGAGAAGACGCGCTTTTTTTTTTTTTTTTCTTTTCCTTTTTTTTTTTAATGGTGTTTATTGCTTTTAAAATAAAATACTACGGAATTTGGCAACGAGCTCCAATTTCTGCTGACGGTGGCATTTGGGGTTGTATTTCCTTTTGTGGCAACTCTCAGATGCAAAAAAGAAAAATAACGGGGGAATTTAAAAACACGAATGTAAAGGCGAGGCGGCGTGTTCGGCTGTTGCAGATCTCTCGGGCTCGATCGGTTTGTTTTTTCCTACATAGAAAACCTGTCTGGGGATCCCTGTGTATTCATCGGGGCGGCGAGAGACTCCCCAGAGCCGCTCCGGGGCATCGGTGGAGTGAATCGGAGATAAAAATTAGAAGCCAGGTTAAACGCAGGAAGGAAGAGGAGAGGTCAGAAGCGAAGTAAAGGTGTGCCAGGAGGGATTGGGGTGGGAGGGGGTGTTGTGGGATTTTGGGGAGGGCTTTTTGAGCCTTACAGCAGAGGCTGCAGGCGGTGCAGTGTGTGTGTGATTCTGTAAAGACTGTGATAAGGCAGATAGAGACGGAGGGGAGTGGAGGAGGACGCGCCGGCGGTCCCTGCGTGCCCGCGACCCGGTTCCAGCTCGCTGTGGCCACCGGGAGCTGCTCTGCGGCTGTTGGGGTGAACCGGACTCCGGGCTCGGCCTGTGCGCCAGGGAGGGCACGGCACGGCCCGCTACGGGTCCAGGACGGACCGCCTTTCCAGGGTCGGGGACTCGGCCCGGGGGCAGTCTGTGCCCCGGCTCTGCCCGACGGCTGCAGGTGGGCCGGGCCGTGCCGTGCCATACTGGGCTGTGCCGTGCTGGACCGTGCCGGGCCGTGCCGTGCCGTGCCGTACCGGGCTGTGCCGTGCTGGACCGTGCCGGACCGGGCCGGGCCGTGCTGTGCCGGGCCGGGCCGGGTCGGGCCGGGTCGGGCCGAGCCGTCGCGGGTCCTTTCAGCATTTGGACAGCGGTGCGAGGTCGGGAGACGGTGGGAGCTCCCCGGACCAGGGAGGGTTTAGGGTGGCCGCAGCCCTTTCCCTGTCCGCCGTCACAGGCTCCGTTCCTCATGGAATGGGGGCACCACCAAGAGGGGACTGGGGGGGAACTGGCCCCCTGGGAAGGGTCGCTTCCCGGGGCTGGGGGAAGAGTGGGGTGCCCGGTGGGGCGGCCAGGTGAGCGACGGCAGCCCCGGGGGACCGGGAGACAGAGGGGCTCACCGGGGGGGAAGGGGGGTACACGGCCCCCCTCCCCCGCGCAGCCCCGTCCTCGGGGGGTAATTAAGGGGTGAGGCGGAGGGGCTGCGCTTTCTGCTCGGCGGAGCCTGCCAGCCACCAGCCCCCGCCGCCACCGCCGCCTTCCTCCCGTCCTCCTCCTCTCCCCCTCCCTCCCACCGCCTCCTCCCCTCCCCCTCTCCCTCCTCCTCCTCCTCTCCGCCATGGTTGGAGTGAATAGGCGGCTGCCGGGCTGACGTCAGTGCGGGCAGAGCCTGCCGGCGGCGGCAGCTCCCGGCCAGCGACCAGAGCCGGCACCGGCAGCAGCCGGGAAGACGCACGGAGCCGGGGCAGAGCCGCCTCGGCCGCCCGCGCCGGCCCGCACCCGGGGCTGGGGGCTGCGGGGGCCCCTGCTCGGCCGGGGGCAGCCCTGCCCGCCCCTCCGCCCGCCCCGGGGAGGGGAATGGCCCCGCCGTCCGCTTCTCCCGGGGATCACCGTCCTGCCCCTCCGCACGGCAGCAGAGTGAGTGTCGCGGCCGGGCATCGCCGCCTCGGCGGGGCGGCCCCGGGGAGGCGGGAGGGTGCGGGGGGACAGTGTCATCCGGGGGGACACACCGGCTGCCGGAGGGGGAGGAGGGAGGCAGGGAGAGCGGGAGGGGGCACGAAGTTGGGCCGGTTCCCGCCGGGAAGTTGGGCGCCTCCAGGTGCCGGCACGACGCGGGACCGGGACCGCCCCGCGCCTCTCCCTGGCCCCGGCTCACCCTTCACGGGCACGAGTGGGAAACACGGGGGACGTTTTGCTGCCGGGGACACGTTTGCTCCGGCAGCTTCTCCCTGGATGCCCGGGACGTTGCAGCTCGGGAGAGGGGTCCGGGGCGGGCTGAGCCCCGACGGAATGGCGGGGAGCTGGGGCCGAGCGCTGCTGGGGGGCTGCCTAGTTTCCCCCAAACCTCCCCTCTCGCCGGTCGGAGAAGCGGCACCGGCCAAAACGCCCGGATGAGGCCGAGCCTCCCGGGACACCCAGGCTTTAGGCCGCGGGAGAAATCCCGGGCTCCCGAGGAAGTTCATCTTCCTGGTGCAGCGGGTGCTGCTGCTGGGCCTGTTTTTAGGGGTGAGGGGGCGGACACCAGGGCGTCCCGCTCCCCTGCTCGGATTTACCCCTGAGGACCAGCAACGGGGCTACCGCTGCTCGTGCCCTGATCTGCCACTGGCTTCTGGTGCTGGAGGATTTATTTCATTTTTCATTTGCTGTATGCATTTTCTTTGCAAAAAAAAAAAAAAAAAAAAAAAAAAAAAAAAAAAAAAAAGCATTTTTGTTTTATTTCATCCTTGTTTATTATAATTTTCTTTTTCTTTCTGTTTTTATCCTCATTTTTTAAATTTTCTTTTTTTCTTTTTTTCCCCCCATTCATTTATCCTTTTTGTTCCCTGCCTTCCCGCGAATGCTTATTTCCTCGCGGTTTGTTGTTTGGTTTTTGTGTTTTGTTTTGGTTTTCCCTGTATCACCCTGGAAGTGAAACGCATTTTAGGCCTCAGCCTTAAGGAAACCCGAACCATAGCAGTGCAGGTGGCCTGAGAGTCTGCACCTGGCCGAATCCCTTCGACGTGCCTCCACCCCCGGCCCGCGGTCGGGCAGCACCTCGCCCCGCCAAGCGAGGAAGGTCCGGGGCGGTCCCCACCTGTGTCCCGGCCCCGACGGCCGGAAAGAAAAGAGGAGCCGGGGGTGAGACGCAGCCCCTTTGCCTTTTCGGCGCCGGGGCTTGCTCAGAAGCGGCTTTTAATTACTAAACAAAGCGACGCGTTTCCTTCACGCCCGTCGGGGGCTGCCGCTTCTTTGCCAAGCCCCGATGGTGAGGGGAAAAGCAAAAAAAAAAAAAAAAAACAAAAAAAAAAAACAAAAAAAACAAACAAACCCAACAAAAAAAAAGGCGGAAAAAAAGGCAAAAAAAAACCCCCAAAAAACAAAACAAAACAAAACAAAAAAACCAACGCAAAAAAACAATTAGAAGAAGATGCAGCTCGAGGCTGAGAGGCGTGGGGGGTTACTCCAGGCTGGCTAAAAATAACTTCTCCTAATTAAAGAAAAGTGACGTCAGACGTGCAGGACGTAGAAGAGGGGAAGGCAGCGGACTCGTTCCTGGGCGATCACGTTAAATAATTCAGGGACGGCCTGGTGACCGGGCTCTTCCGAGGTGCGGCCAGCGGGGCCGCCCGCCTTGCCCGGAGCCGGGGTCACCCGAAGAGGGAGCGGGCAGCAGCGCCGTCCGGCCCGCGGGTGGGGCGGGAGATCCGCAGGGCCGGGGCCGGTGCAGCACCATGGCCAGAGCCACACCGGCCCCGCCGTCCCTCCCCGCCCCGTCGGGCCGCCCGCCGCCCTGGGTTGTTTTCTCTCGTGCAGATGAAGGCGAGTCCCGCGGCCCCCGTGGGCGGCCCAGGGGAGGAGGAAGCGAGCTGTCTCCGGGCCATGCCACCCGGAGCTCCGGAGCCCGGGCAGCCCCGCCGATCCCTCCCCAGGCTTCTCGCTGGTGCTTTGCGCTGTACCAAGGAGCCATTTTGTACGCATCCTGCTAAAATTGCGCCAAAAAGAAAGCCCAGACAACCTCTACCCCCCGCCCCCCCAAAAAAAAACCCCAAAATTAACCAATTTTTTTTAAAAAAATTCCACTACACCCAAAGCCTAAAAACAAACAAAAATACCCCTAGCACAAGGTATTATCTCCCGCGTACTGGGGCTCTGCCTATACGGAGAGGGTCAAGGCGAGAGCTCCGAGCAGAGCAATACATTGCAAAAAGGAGGAGCAAGGAAGAAAAATATTATCCTCTATATTTCTGCCAAGAAAATCACCTCCTTTGACCGGCAGAGAGAGGGGATCCCGTCTCCAGCCCCGAGAAACCTGGCGAGGTGCGGTGGTTTACCCGCAGCATCCTCGCCTGAGCGACACGGCAGCCCGGAGGCTCGGCACGGCAGGCGGGAGACCTCGCACGGCGGCAGCCGGGCAGAGCTGCGGCTTCCCGGGGCTGGCTCTGCCCGTCTGAGCCCCCTCGCCGCTGCCGCAGGGACAACGGGGCTGGAGCGGGGCCGCATCGCCGCCCGAATGGCCCCGGGAGTGGGGAATGCTGCCGGCGGCGCCCCAAGCTTCTCCCCGCCCGGCGGTGAGAAACGGGGCCTCCCCCGTGGGGGAAAAAGCGAGGCCGGTCCCTAGGCCAGGCTAGCCCTTCGTGCCCGCTCGGTGCCACCGTACCCGCACCCCCGGGCTGCTCTCCGAGGCAGCGGGGCGGACAGGCGACTTCCCCCTGCCCCAGCCGTCAGCATTCTAGCAGCGACCACCCTAACAGAAAAACCGATAAATTAGGAGAAAATCCAAGGCCGTAAAATTAAGGAGATCCCACTGATGGCAATTCCCCCCCCCCTCCCCCCCTTCTCCAGGACAGATTAAAATAAACGCCGGCCAAGTCCTCTGCCGAGCGGCTCCGGGCCGCGAGGAAGGCACCGAGGCGCTGGGAACGGAAAAAATATTTCTCCCCACCTTCTCCAGCCCCGTCGGGGCGGCCAGAGCACCCCCGGGTCCGTTTCTCGTTAGGCAGGAGGCGGGAGGGAACCGACAGTTCCCGGGAGCCAAGCAGGGGTGGCCGGGCTCGCCTGGGCGCCGAGAGCAGCGCCGGCTCGCAAAGGGCTGGCAGTCCTCGTCCTTTAGCTTTTAGCCTGATTGAGCGCGTAGATTTTATTTATTTAATTTTTAAATTATTTTTAAGGGGATGGCGGGGAGGGGGAGGGCGAAGAGAGGGAGAAATAAATAATCCGAGCGGAGCTCGCCGGGAGACGGAGGCGGCGGGACCGGCAGGCAGCGCTCTGCCGCGGCTGCTCCCGCTGAGATCGCTTCGTTTCGCGGATCCCTCGTTTTGTAGCAGGTCACATTTTACCCTCGTCTGGGGTTTAAAGAAAGGCGATGTTTAGAAGCGGCGTGGGATTACATTTTTTTTTTTTTTAATAGTGAGGAGCAGGTCAGTTAAGCACCCCATATAATCAAATTTAGCTCCTGGCATTTTAGTCTGATTATTGTTGTTGTTATTATTTATATGTGCCGGATTCGCCGCTACACGCACATCGCGTTAAGAATCTGTGCAGGAAATAGCAGAACCTGGAGGGGAAATAACTAAAACTGTGGGGAAATGGGGAGAAGAGAGGATCTGTGGGGGATCACGGGTGCGCCCCCGGGGCACGCCTCGGGACGGGCGGGCCCCGCGCCTGGCTGCGGAGAAAGGGTCTTTCGGGCTGCCCCCAGGTGCGGAGGCCGGACGGGAAGGGCATTGCTGGGGGAGGAGAAGGTGTGAGAGAGGTGGGCTGCATAGGAGGCGGGGGGGGGGGGGTGCGCGGAGAGGAGTGGGAAGAATGGGAGAAGGAGTCGGGAATATGAAAAGAAAATGGATGGAAAGGGAAAAGGTGGGGATAAAGAAAAGGCCGGGGAAAGGGAGAAGAGTGAAGGGGAGAGGGGATGGGGAGAGGGAAGAGAGGGGAAAGAGAAAGAGGCGAAAAAGAGAGAGGGGAGTGCCGAGGAGGGGGAAAGGAAGGTTAGTCGCAGGTGCAGGACTGTGCAGGGGTGCCGCTAGCCTCTCCCCCAGCCCAGCGGAGGTGCCGCGGGGGCACGTCGGGGCGGGAGGAAGCGGGGAGGGGGGTAAGGGGAGCGACCCGCGGCGCAGCCCCCGACACAGGCCGGGGCAGGGCGGGAGGAGGCGGCTGGCGGCGGGGCGCTGCGGAGGGGCCGGTGCCACCCGATGCCGAGCCCAGCCGTGCCGGCCCGCCCCGTCCCATCCCGGCCCGCTGCAAAGCCCATCCCGGCCTGGAAAGCGCGGGAAAGGGGGCGCTGATTTAAATGAGGGGTCGGGGATTGGTTGGGCGCGGCGTGACGTCACTTCCCAAAGGGGGCGATTACCATGCGAGGGGAGTAGAAGTTGGGCAGCGGGGCGGGAGCGCGAGTGCCGCTCGCCGGGCCGGGCCGGCGGGCTGGGCACCCAGCTCTTCCACCGGTCCCCGCAGCCCAGCCCAGCCCAGCCTTGCGCTGCCCGGCCCGGCCCGGCCCGGCCTGCATCGCCTCGCCTCGCCTCGCCTCGGCGCAGCCCGACCTGTCTCGGTACGGCGCGGTTCGGCTCCGAGCCCCCGCGGCAGCCAGCCCGCCATGCGCCCGTGGCTCTGCCCCGGCTCATCTTCTCCGCTTCGTATTTATCTTTTTTTTCCTCTCTCTCTCTTTTCTTTTTTTTTTTTTTTTTTTTTCTTTTTCTTTTTTTAATTTTTTTTTTATGTGTGTGTGGTTCCCGGTGGCAGCTCCTGGCCGCCCTGCCCCGGCCGTGCCCGCACCTGGGAGCGGACGGACGGACGGACGGACGGATGGCCGGCATCCCCGACGGAGGGATGTTTCTGTCTTTGGTTATCTAGCTGTATGAGTGTTGTGGAGCCATCATAAAGCTAGATAACCGAAAGTAGAAATGACTTCCAGACCTGCTCGCCCAGGGGAAGCGGCCGCACCAGGACCGGCAGTGCAGAGACGGCCCGGCTCGCCGCCCTGGGGGCTCCAGGTAAGGTCTGCGGTTCCGCGACCTCCCCGTCGGGCCGCTCCGGGTAGCCCGAGGCTCCGCGGCAGCGGGCGGGAGGGACGGGAACAGGGAGGCGAGCCCTGCGTCAATTCTTCCTTTGCTAAATATACCCGGGGTTTAATTATCGGTTAAACGCACGTCGAAATTCACTCCTAGGCTGCCGGGTGTCGCGGCTCTGGGGGCATGGAGAGAGCGAGCGCCCTCCCCAAGTAAATCTTCCCCCCGTCCCAGCCTACGGGTCAGACCACGAAACCCCCCAGCTTTTGGCTATCTTTCCTTCTCTCTCTCTCTCTCCCTCTCTCCTCTGCTCTATTTTTTCGGCTTTGGATTTGATCCTGGCCTCCCTTTGGAAGGTCAAGTTGGTGAGAATGTGATCACTTTTCTTGCGTGGTGGCTGTTGCTTTTGTCCGTAGCTGCGGGGGGATGTCCGGGGAAGGGGTCCCGCTGCTGGGTGCACCCCTCCAGCGTGCAACCACCCGGCCCTGAGGCTTCTCTGGGAGCCGAGCGCTTGGCGAGGCACAAAGCCTCCCTCACCTCCGCTGCAAGCCCCAGAAGTTGAAACATAATATGTATTACAATGTCTGGCAAGTAATAAAAAAAAAAAAAAAAAAAAAAAAAAAAAAAAAAAAAAAAGGTGGAAAAAGAAAGAAAGAAAAGAAAAGCAATTGGCACATCTGCATTCCGTTCCCATGGCGACACAAAGCACCGTGCTCTCCGCCGAGCCTCCCCGGCACGTTTTCCCCGCTGGCGTGAGGCGAGCGCCCCTGGCCGGGACCGGGGTCCCCCGGGCCCCCCGGCACCCTGGGGCAGGCTGGGAGCATCGCCACCAGCCCCTCGCCCGGCGCCAGCCGCTCGCATCCCGCAGGGATGATCCCCGCGCTGCCGCCAACCCACACGGGTCATGACAGCCCCGGGAAGGCTGCAGAGAGAAGCCTTCCTTTGGCAGGGGTTGCGAGTGGGCTGTTAGCTGCCTCTCTGCCCCCCCAGGAGATGAGGAGGGCTGGGCGAGGCACTGCCGTGTTCCCGCTACTCGGCGAGGTGGAGCGCGGGTACCCTGCCCCGTCCTGTCCTCCGCAGTGGGCATCCCTTGCCGAGGGAGAGGGGAGCACCGCAGGGCCGAGCCGCCCGTGCCCAGCGGCGTGCAGGGGCAGCGAGAGGTGGGAGCCCCCCGCACCTCGCAGGCAGGTTTTCCACCTTCCCTTGCACGGGGTAATGGCGTCAGATGGCACATAGGCCCGCAAAGCTAAATCTGCCTGTGCACCCTTCCAGGGCCAGCAAAGCACCGCCATAACCACAGTAAGGAGAAAGGATCTCAGCCTGAATTTGGCTATACCGGGAGAAAGAAAAGTTCTGAGGAGCTGTTATTATGTATTCTAATGAGAAGTCATTGGAGAAATTAAAAAGGGCAGAGAAAGACGAAGACGCCAGCACTAATTCCGCAGGAAGCCTCCCAGGGAAAAGGCTGTGTGAGTGTGAACGCTGAAAAGCATGAAGGCCTGGAATTAGACTATCATTTAGAAAGCGTTACTAATCCGAAGTTACAGCAGTAATTCCATGATTTGCTGGGTCCCACACGCAGCGCCAGAATTAAAGATACGGATTTTCTAGAAATGTAACTCAACTGTGGCACCGAGTCTCGGCAAGATCCGAATGAATCATTCATTCCAAAGGCAGCGAAAGACGTGTCATTAAGAACCAACCTCCTTCTCTCCAGCCCATCTGGAATATGTATACTCGATGCAATCCCAGAAATTGTGGAAGAGATCGGAGGTGGGGAGGAAGGAATGTAGTCCTTTCCCTCCTTTATTATGTTGGCTATTTTTAAGAAATAATTTTCCAATTATTTTCACAATATTGTGAGTGGCGCTCAATTCTTCTCCTATTTATTTTTTTCCCCCTTTCGTGCGCTAGCATCGAGTCAGGTGCAAACGGTTTCAGTGGAGATGCTTTAAAACTAGACTGAACAAAGCAGGAGGGAACCGAGCAAGGTGGTTGATGAATGCATTTATTCCGGAGTAATGATTTGATGGGGGATGGAGGAAAGAAACATTCAAATTCCTAATGAATGTAATTCAGGAGGAATCATTCAACCAGCATGTTAGAGAAAATCTGTTTGGTGGGAGTGTTCTGTACTGGCAGAACCCAGGAGGTATTTCTGTCCCTGGCTTTTGTAATTGCAAAAGGTGAAAATATAAAAAGAGGATCTGAGGAAAAAAATACACACACATATAATAAATGTCTTTGTGTGTGTATATATAAATACATATATATATATATATAATTTTACGAAATAAAATGGAAGTGTGGAAATCCGTGTCTACATGGGAACTCTTACAAAGGATTGATGCAAGCTTTTCTACCTTGCTATTCAATCAGCTGGTCAGAAACCACTCTTGGCTTTTACTATTTTTTTTTTTCCTGCACTAAATCACCTCTCTTGAGCTGATTTTTCAGGTATTTTTTCAGGCCATGTACTTGATACACTTACCCCAGAGCAGTTCCCCCGAAGGGGACTGAGACAGAGGCTGGGCGATTTGGCCTTTAATGTCCAGGAGAGAGAAATGGCGGTTGCATTTTTCTGCTGTTTTAATGCTTCATTTTTGCCCCCGTTGTTGGCATGAGCCTATGGGTGTCTCAAGGAGGTGTGAAGGCAGCACCCCCTCAATTAACAAGGGAGGTGGCAGTGAGTGTTGGGGGACAGCGGTATGAGAATCCCCAGCTCATGCGTGCGTGGGTGGGGGAGTGAGGCGGTGGATGAAGCCCCCCAGCAAATCTCTGCTTGTGACATACCCGCTACATCTAGAGACTCCCTGGCAGCCCACCGACAGGTCTGTGCTCTCTGTCTCTTTTTTTTTGAGTGCCATTTTGGAAGGGAGGTCCCCAAGGGTCTGTCCTTGGGCCAGGCATGGATTTTGGCTGAACGCAGTTCCCTTTGTTGGCTTTGCTTTTTGCCCTGTAAGGTTAGCTCTTGGTTAGGATGGATCTTTGCCCCTGCGTAGGCAAAACCCATAAGGGAGAGCGTCCTTTTCGGGTGTGCCGAGATGAGAGTCTGTGTCCCGGCATTCCTAGTTCCTTCTCTTCTCAGTGGGACTCTCCTGGTGGAGCAATAGGATGCAGCGTAGGCCAAACGTGGGTGAGGTTCCTGGAGCTGGGTTGTGATGTCTTTGTTCTTCAGGCAGAGCTGAGGATGGGCAGAGGGAGACAGAAACAGAAGAATCAGCATGTGCCATCAGGGGATAAATGGAAAATACAGTTTGCGGGTTTTATCCCAGGGAAATGATTCTCTGGGAGATCGCGTGCTCCTGCTCATGATTTCCTACGTCTTCCTAAAGCTTGTCCACCATGCAGTGGGTTTGGCTTAGTGCATGAGATGAAGGGGGTTTATACCGAATACCTGGGGAAGCCAAACTCACCAGGGCTTGGGGTCAGGTGGAGAAGGGGCTGTTCAGGCCCTGCTGTTTGAAGGAGCTCCCCTGGAAGCCAGGCTGTGTGAGCATGCACGCTTGTTATGGATGAAATCCCATCAATGGGCATTTTTGTGGAACTGCCTGGCAATGGCGAGTTGCACTCTTGAGACTGGGCTCAGCCCTTTCTTTTGTCTCGCTTGGCTCCCATGCCCTCCCTCCCTGCGTCCTTGATGCAAATGGACGGTGCCTCCCTTTACGTGCTGCTGGCATTGTCTGTGCTGCTGGAGAAAGGGCAGAGCCCAGGAGCTTGGAGGGTCCATCCAACCTGTGGCCATGGATGGGTGCTGCTCATCCACCAAGGAGGGATCACGGCTGCCGTCTGGAAACGGTCTTGTGTCTGGATGGAGGGAAGGTTCTGATTCGGCATCTGCAGGTGCAAGCACTGAGGCGCCTGGCACATGGCAGTGCACGCACACCATTTGTTGGTGTGGGTACTGTGTGTCACCCTGACACTGCTGCTGCCACATCTCAGCTCCCCAGTCGCTCTGAGTCTCTGGATGTCCCCAGGGGCCACCAGCATGAGATGGACATGTGGCTGCCCATGCTGGCTTCCCCAACACATGGTACAGGCATCGCCCTGTCCAGTTCGGGGATTTTGGTGTTTTGTGCCCAGAAGCCTGGTCACCTTGGAAAGGTGTTTGCCAGGACCCAAACTTGAAAAATATCATCTCAGGCTTCTCACCATCCCTCTGTCCCTCTGAGAGCATGTTTGTGACCAGAGCTTGCATATGAGGCTGGGCCATCACACTGCCCGCAGCTGGGCTCCCGGTATCCGCAAAGAGTCAGGATGAGGTTCTGGCTTTCATGTTTTCTAATATTTATTCAGGGGCTCAGGTTTGGTTAGGAGCGTTTGCCTTGAAAGCTGAGGAGTGGGGTTAAAAAAAAGAGAATGGGGGGAGCAAAAGAACACAATCTCCGGCAGTTAGCTGTCTCTTGGAAACTCAGCTTGCTGTTCCTATAGAGGCTTTCTCTTTTCCTTCACCCTGGTCTGGCCTTAAGTACCACTTTAAGCGGGCTTTGCTCATTCACATCCAGGCTCCTTAGAGCAATTGAGCCTGCGGGGGTTTGAAAAGAAGGGACAGTCCTTCAATGGCAGGACCTTGGGCCAGGCTAATTGGTTTTGGTTCAAGGGGATACTGGATTTGTGAAAAGCCCAAAGACATCTTTCCCACGCCAAATCCCAGCTCTTCAGAGGGGGAAGTGAGGGGTGCTAGGTGGAGAAGGGAGCTGAAAGAAACATGGTTTAGTTGAGGAATCTTGTAAGGACTCAGATGCCCAGCAGCTTTGGCAGGGATGGGTGCAGCCGTGGGCAGCGCCCAGGGTGGCACAGCAGCAGGGCCACAGTGCCCTTCCTCCTCAGGATAGGTGGACAGTAGTGGCTGGCTCCCAGTGGCATGCTGGCAGCAGTGGCCTGGTTTCATTAAAACCAGGCTTTTTCCGTGCATGCCAGACTCCCATGGCGATGCCACGAATGCAGGAAGGATGGGACATGGGTCCAGAAACCAAATCGCATCTGTGTGCTCACCTGTGCAGCCATGGGGAGAATTTGTTGAGGTCTCTTGTACCTCATTTTGATGTAGGAATTTATTTATTTTTAAAAATTTACTCTCTCTGGCACCATTCCAGCAGTCCCACGACCTTTACTCTCCCCAATCCATAAAAATCACTTAATTATTGGGCTGAAAATCAAGGCTTGGAAACAAAGCCAGCTTATGGGATCATCAGTTCTTGATATATTTCCTGAGAGGACATATTTCTGGGCACCTTCAGAGCAGAGCACACAGCTTGTTGGATATGAGATATCAAGGCATTATTTATTGAGGAAGTCTTCACACTCCCTCATCTGTTATAATTAACTGATGACATTTTTTTCTTAGGTTCAAAATATGGTGAAAAAGTATAATTAGCACGAAGCTGAGGCACTGCATTAAAATGTCTCCTATAGTTAATGTAGGGTAGTCGTGCTATTTATTATAGGAGGAGCTGGCTCTGACCTCTGTGTTGCCTAACACTTTTTATTGTAAAGATTCTTGAACTTTTTTTTCTTTTTGAGAACCTCTGACACTCCCATTGTTTGCTGTGGGCCCTTGAAATTCGTCTGGGGGAAGCTCTTCGAGTCGAGAAATGCCTATTCTTTGTCCTTTAAATTCCTTTCAGGTTTAGTTGAATTATGAATTGTTCAGAATCACGATTTCCCTTTGCTTGCCTCTTTGGAGGGGGGGGGGGGGAATTAAAATTTATTGTTTCCCTGGAATAATAATAATAGATCAGGAGCAGAGTGAAACCATGGACTCCCACCACTTTGTTGCAGAGCTCTGGACCAGCCAGGGAAGGTGGGAGGGTGTTCACAGCTAGCTCTATCACCCCTTTCCACCTTTAGGTCATATCCTTCCAGCACAGACCCTTTTCCTGGGAGAAAACTACTCCGTGTTCTGGTGCCAGGAGGAAAAAGTGAAGGGTATGTGGGTGCCTTGGCCTGGGCACTGCCAGCCCCAGCAGTCCTCTTCTCTGCCGGCCCCAGGAGAGCAGCCTTCTGCCGCTGCCAGATAACATTAGTCCTGTATTTCATAGTGGCAGAAATCTGTGCTGAGGCTTGGGGCTTGAAATCTCTCTGCCCGCACAGGATGAAGCAGGGATGGGTGCGGGGTGGAGGAAGGGGAATTTGTTACACTTGCCTACAATTGTTTTTCTTTTTGCTTATATAAACAATCTATTATTTATTAGCTATAAATAATGCATTTTTCTGTATGTTTAGAATGCACGTGATTTCTGTATATTAAAAATGTACATGGTTGAAGGCACCAAAGCAAGCTCTGGCAAGTCGGGGGGTACCTGATTTCATTTTGACCATGAGACGTTCATTCAGCCTCTCCCTGCCCATGCCCTTACGAGGCTGACGACACGGTCACAGCCTATTTTTAGCTCACTCCCTCTTTTCCTGTCCAGAGTGGCTGCACAGTGAGGTGGAATTAAGGTTGCATGGGCAGCCATAAATTGGACGTTTCCTAACTTTGAAGTGCTTGACCACGCAATCTAAGTGAGGGCTCTTCAGGGCAGTATTTCTGCATGTGGCATTAACTGCATTGGCTGGGGACGTCAAACACAGGGGTAAAGAAGCTGTAGAGCAGAAAAGACCTATCAGACTATTGAAAGTGTTCGTTTGAATAGGTGGGGGAGTCAACAGAGCCTACACTTGATCTGAATGGCCAAGAAGATGTCTCCAAGCTGAGATGGGGGAAGCCTTTGTTCCTTCAGTCCCTGCCTTGATGTTTTCTTTGCCTTTGGTTTTCCCTTGTTCCCTCCTAGGGAGGTTTGGGCTCCTGCTTTTGAGGAGCCTTTGGTTTGTGTAGTGGATTTGTGTGCTGGTGAAAGTGAGGGTGTCCCTAGGAATGTGCACACACGCACGCTCCCGTCATCGCACCAGCAGATGTGTGTTACCAGCTCATAGGTACTTGCTGATTGGCATCCTTGCCTTGCCTTGCCTTGCACACTCCCTCTTTCCCATGTCACTGTCAGGAGCCATTCCACATGTTGGAGGGAAAGGAGAGGCCTTTGTGTTTTACGTAGGAAGGATAATCTCTTTTTTAGCTGCTGGAAGAATTACTCCAAAGGTGATTATATGCAAAGCACCTTTATCTTTTCTTGAAATAGCACTTTTTTGTTTTCTTTTTTTCCTTTGTTTACTGGTGGGTATCTCCATTCTGGCTCTCAGTAGGATGCTTGGCTGTCTGTTTTTGAGTGCAGTGGACACCTTGAGCAAATCAGTCAGGAAAGTAAGCAGGCCTTTGTTTTACTTTCCCAGGTATAATGCAGTCACAGCCCCTTGCACACACCTTGTGCCGATACCATAGCACTCTCCCCCAGCTGGCAGTGTATTTGCCCTGGGTTATAATTATTTGACCGAGCAGATCTGTGTTTCCAGAATTCCTGGAACCTGATCGCTGCCTGGGGCTGTTTCTGGGTCGGCACAGGTATCTAAGTGTCCTGCATTTGGGTTTCCATTGTTTGGGTTTGGCTTGTGTTTCATGAGCATCTCTTTCATAACTTTCCCCCTCTCTCCTGCCTCTCAGTTCAGCAAAGGGCCTGTCTATCTGAATGCAGGCAATAAACATCTGTTCTCACCCTCACTTCTGTTAATGAGATAGAGACAGGTAAGCATCACACATACCAACTTCCCTGCTCTCAGCAACATCAAGGAAACGGTGACAAGCTATTAATGGAAAGTGATGGTCTGGGTGCTAATTAGTGCTTCCTTTTCAACTTTTACCTACATGTCTGCTGAGATGCCCATCCCAGCCTCTCCTCACTCCCTGCATCCCTTTGTTTCCAGCACATTCTGTGTTCACTGTGCTCATCCCATGTCAAAGAGTCTTCTCTGTTTTTCCCTACTGATCACTTTCTGCATCCCTTCATTCCCTTCCCCCCCCCCCCCCCCCCTTTTCCCTGGCACCCTCATTCTCCTGTGGTTGTTCCAGCCAAAGAATAAGCATGATATGATAGTAGGATCTGAAAGCTTGGGGATGGGATATGTGAAGTTGGTCAGGAATTGCCCATCTTCATCACTGGATAGTAATGTTTGCTTGTGGCACTAGTGCACGGGGTCAAATTACCCTGGGGGATCTGAGGTCAGAGATCTGTCCCCTCTTCCCACAGGTAAAGCTGTAGGGAGCCTCCCAGCAGCTCACAGGTCTTGATCATGGAGCAATTAGTATTTAAAGCAGATCTTCTGGTAATGCCCAGAGACCAAGTAGGACAGGCCTCCACGGTGTGAGCCTGCAGGAGATGACAGGTCCTGCCCCAGAGAGTTTGTGATCTAAACCTTAAATCGTTTTGCTGTCCACCAGCCCCTGTTTTTTTAATGGCTGGTTTTTGAGATCCACCCCAATTTATGCTGCTGCAGCAACATGATTCCTGGTCTCAGCTTGGTGCCCGGTCTCTCCCGTTTCTCTTTCTTCTGGTCCCTGGGCTCTGCCCCTTCCCCAAGGACACTAATCATCCCCTCCTCACCTTTTCTGCACGGGCTGTGGGTTTCTTGCTGCCAGGCTTGTGTCCCAAGGAGCTGCCTAATCTGCCCCTGTCATTCCCAGTCACAGGCTCCGCACACACCATAGCTTTATGGGGAATGCTTGCAGGGCAGTGGGAAGAGGCAGCCATGGTTTGCACATCAGCTAATTAATTTTCATGACTGAACGATGCTGCCTGGTCTCTTGTTTATACTCCTCGCCTCTCCCCTTCTCCCCCTCCTCGCTGACACACACACAAGACGACACATCTCGTAGGAACGTCAGCATCCTTCCACAGCCTTGAGACGCGAGCGGTTATTCTGTTGGCTTGTCAAACGTGGGTTTCCCTGCTTCATGGTACACAGGGGCCCCCTGTTTCACATTTGCTGATTCTTATTAGACCCAGCGCGCCAGGGCCCTGTCTCTCCCTGCAAAGCAACGCGCCGCATCCCATCCATAAATCCAACCCTGGAACAAAGCCTCTTCTACCCTGCCCCATATTTCTACCCAGCCTGCCCGCTTTCCCCTCTCTCTCTCTCTCCCCCTCTCCCATGCTGAAGGTTTCCTAGTGCCAGGGAGATATGATAATTCTTGTGAAGAGAGCATGAAATGCCTCTGCTCTTTGTGTCTGTTTAATTCAATGAGAATCCCAGCCCCAGATGTCATGAATGGTGGGCTTTGTGCTGGCCCTTCCTAAGCCCTAACCGCCAGCCCAGCTTTCTGTCTTTCTTGTTTCCCACCACTGGATACTGATTAACAAACTAAATTATTTTTCCTCCCTAATGATGTTTTCCCACTTTGCCCACCAGGCTGGAAGAAGCCACGGGGAGGAAAGAGTTTGTGCAAAGGATGAGATAGCCAGGGAGAAAATTAAAGAGACAGTGTTGCTGTCTGGGCTCTGGCAATGCAGGTCCACTCGGCTTTATTTCCTTATTAGAGAACGGGGTCGTGTCTGGCTGTATTTTACGTGGCTGGGTGTATTTCAGCCAAGGGATGGGCTTGAAAGCATCTGCACAACGTATGCTCTGGAGCATGCCAAGGTCTGTAACTCACTTGCAATTGTGTGTGCAAGTTTGCACAGCCCCAAATTTAAGGTCTCTTTTCCGAACGTGAGTGACATGTGGTAATTACTTGACATCCGTCCATGCATATGGGAACCTCTTTCTAATTGAGACAAATTCTCTTTTCCTTAATCAGACATGACTGAGAGTTCGTGGAGTGGGATGCCTTGGGAAGGGCTGGGACGTCTCCACCTGAGCAAGGAGAGGTGAGTCCCTGGAAGTCTTGCTGAAGGATCGAGTCCAACTCATGCGTGGGAGACCAGCTCTTTTACCTGATCCCTCCGTGCCTCTCACAGCCAAATTCCCAGCCAAGCTTTTGAAACAGGGCCAGTTGTTAGCTGCTGGTAGAGAAGACCAGCAGCGATAATCCAGGGAGCCTGGACGGAGCTGGAGGCAGGTGGCCAAGGCAGGATTGTGCAGAGCCACCTGCTTCTTGGTGCCCAGCAGTGCCTCCTTGGTGGACACCAGCAAAGCTGTGTCCAGCAAACACCTTCCCAGAGCAGTAAAAGAGGATGGGTGTCAACCTTGTGAGTAGAAAAGATGGCAGGGAGGGAGAGAACATTTTAACAACAATCCGGAGGTCTGAGTTGTGGCATTGGGAATGACTGAGAGGGGGTTGGTTTGGCATTTTGATTTAAAAAAACCCCAAACAAAAAAACAGAGGAGCCCCTGTGTTGGTGTTGTTGACTCCTCTCAGTTGGAACACGGGCAGGGACAGGTCTGATGGACAGGGCGTGACAGAGAGCTGGGTGTGCTTAGGAAGGCTCTACAGTGGTGCAGTGCTTAGCCCTGTATTTATCAGACAATACAATATATGTATTTATCTCTCACAATTGAGAGCTTGAGTCAGCGAGGGCCAGAGCCTTGCCTTTCTCTCTGCAGATCTGGGAGGCTTGTGCGGGCTCAGCTTGTGCAGCTCCTGTCAGAGCCACGCCAGTGCTGCGGTACCCAGCCATGGTTCCCCTTTTTCTCAGCTTTGACTCAAAGGGAGAATTAACAGGGAAAAGGGAGTTGCTTGCCTGCACCCACCAAGCCCCTGCAAGCACAGCCGCTGCATCCAGCAAAGCACTGCCTCGCATACGGCCTTTGCTTCCCACTGCAGTCACATCTGACCCTTATTACTTCTGCAAGTTAGAACAAGGCAGGAAAAATGGCTGTGCAGTGAGTTTCTTCATGCGCCAGGATTTATTAAGAACAATAGGGGAAATCAATCCATCTATGTAGAATACATCGCAGGCTGCAATGGGATAAAGCATTTATTCCGCTCTTGAAGGGTAGAGCTATAACTCATGGGAGGCAAAACCCTTAGTGCTCTGGAGTCCCTTCCCTTCATGTGTGCAAAGAAATGCTTTAGCCCATGGCAACCTACCAGCTATTGAATTTGTGTGGAGAATCTGCCGTCCTTCCCCTTTGCCGGCCCCTTTTTGGAAGGCAAGTCACTCATTAAAACACACCTCTGGAAAAATGAAGGGGCTGTCGGTTCGAAGGCATTTCTGCATCTCGGTTTTACTTTAAACAGAGAGGGAATAGAAATGTCTCAGTGATTTAAAAGCGACCCCCCACCAATTTTGAATGGACAGATTGTGCTTTAACCAACACAGGATTTCCTGCAACTTTCTGCTTATGCCCAAGGACCAGGCGCTGCAATTACAGCAGAGAGGGATGGGTTGGGGTGTTGTGACAAGGCGAGATGCTGTGCAGGGAGATGTGTGTTGTGCAGCTGGACACCTCTAGTGCTCACTAGAGAGATGTGTGTGTACCTGTATAAGTACTCCCTGTGCCCAGCTCTCTACTTTTGGTAGAAGGCATGTGGTGCAAAGACTGGAGCAGTAGTTAGCAGGGGCAAAAGGTGACCAGGATTTGTTATAATCTTTCTGGGTGTGAGAGAGTGTGAAGCTGGGGGGGGGGGGGGGCAGGGTGAGGTGGGTGGCATTAATAGTGGAATGGTATTTTCACTAAGCCTATTTTCACTGGGTCTAATCTATGTTGTGGGAAGAGGATCTCCTCCATAGGGCAGACCCAGCGAGGCTGGTGAGCTGTTCAGAGGGGTCTGGGCTGCCAAGGAGTGAGGGCAGTGGGAAGCAAGGCAATTGAGCAGACACGTCAGACGGCCTTCCTCAGCAGACATGACTTGGTAGCGTGCTGTTGGGCAGATGGGGTTAATTCTTACACCCAAATCAAAAGGCAACCGAGGGGGGAATGTTTTATTAATGAAAGCAGCCCTTTGTGAGTATTCCTCCCGAGGCACGTTCCCTCCACCCGCTGCCTTCCCCCCTGGCTGCTGTCTGGCCCCACGTCTTGCTCAGTACCTGCTCAGCTGCCACTCACCCACTGATAGGTTTCATCAAGAAATGTCTCCATATGTGTCTGAGTCCTGAACCTGGGTATGTGGGATGGGAGGAGGAGGCGGAGAGATGAGTCCTTGGCCATGCTGGAGACAGGGGTTTGCCACAGGCAGGCAGAGCTCGGGCTGTCACACGTTGCACATCAGCCCACTGATTGCTGCAATGGTGCTGCAGGAGTCACCTCTTGCTCACTGAAGAGCAAGTGAAGCAGAGTGCAAGGTAAAATGCAGGTTTGAAAGTGGATACTTCAGTGGGCAGGGGATGAAGGGAGCAGCTGGAGATTGGGTTGGTGGCCTTGCCTGCCATCCAGTCCCCTTCTCATCTTGCCACCTCTTTGCCTGCCAATCAGTGGGGTCAAGAGAGGAGCAGGGGATTTCTGTGCACCCAGAAAGCGGCCTCTCCTCATTTTTCTTACCCTGCTGTCGCCTTGTGCCTATGTCCTCGGGGGCCCTGGACACCTTGTTCTGTTAAAGGACAGGGCCGTGGGAGTGGCAGGGGCTGTGTGTGGAGATAATTTCTGTCGCTTTGTTAAAATAAAACAAAAGATGGTTTATGACAATTGATTCAGGAGAAAGAGGAAGTGGAGCTCAATTCCCAGAGCACCTTTTAGCAAGGCTCTGCATGCGCGCGCGCGTGTCGTACGCGTGTCAGAACTGAGCACCCACGGAAGGCCGGGTCGGGAAACCTCACATGGAAGCGGGGAAAAGACCCCAGTGCATGGCTGCTTCCCTGAGGGAACCCCCGCAGGGCTAATGTTTGATCTGAGGCTTCGTTGTACTCCTCTGAAACCTTGGGATGTCAGGAGCTCGAAGGGAGCCTGGGATGGAAGAGGATGCTATTTGCATTTTCCTATGAATGCATCTATTTGTATAAATCTGGTGTCTCTGTGCATGCGCACACTCCCCTACGCATGCATTTGTTTGAAGAGCAACACGCTGTCCCCGTAGTGTTCTCTGCTCAGGGCCAGAACTGGTTAGTCTGAAATTCAGACTTTTCCTGGAGGAGCTGCAGCTCCCCTTCCTGCTTCAAATCTAGCAATGGCTATGGACATAGGAGTCCTGAGATGGTTCACCATGCGATAGCAGAGTTTCATTGTGGGGGCTGAAGGCTCCCCCTTTCAAATTTGCACAGACATCAAAAGAGTCTGGAAGGTTCAAACAGATCACAACGTAATCAAAATGCCAAGCCACCGTCTGCTTCTGCCTTTGGGTTGACAAGCAGGATTAGCACCCAAGGGAAACAGGGTGTAATAGTGTTTCACGGGCACTGTGAACAGCCCAGGAGTGTGTGGAGTACAGAAAGGTTAGCCGAAGGGCAGGTCTTGCTACAGACATACGGTTGGGGGGTGGATTTTAAAGCAAGGAGCTGTACACGTACAGCCTCCATGGGTATTTACTTCAGCAGAAGGCAGGACTCTCCTGTATACCAGTGATGTCAGGCTGGAAGCAGTTTAAGCTAAACTGGAGAAAGCCAGTTTAAGAGTGGAGATGTGCACCAGCGTGGCGAGGAGCAGCAGCAGTTGACCTATAGTGCTGTCATTATAATGGTGTGGTTTTCCGTGTAGACAACCCTGGAGCGGAGCAGCTAGCCTGCCATCCCTTATGTTTCACTGTCTAGCTGAGATGTATAACATGGCCCTGCCTGCATGCAGTTGCAATCACCCTCTAGTCCTCCACAGAGTACTGGAGCAGATTCCGAATTTTCAACGTGCCTTGTGTGCCCATTGCACCATGTGAAATAGTCCCATCATAGCTAAAGACATGTGAAATGCTTCCCAAATACTGTTTTAGTGTCAGTAATTGCTGGTCTTGTCCTGAGGGCAGCCCAAGACCAGAGATGAGGGTTCCTTGGTTGGTATTTGGTGTTGCTCATTTGGAGAACTGAGCAACACTGATGTGTACACTGCAAAGGTCCCATGGAGTGAGAAATGTATCTGTAGCTTTGTCTGTGTTGTATGTGTAACCATGCGTTTTATAACTGACCTTGTTTCAAATTTGTGTTAAATTAATGTTTAGGAAGCTCACGTCTTCTTTACTGATATCTCTGCAGTTTTGGTTTGGGTTTTATTTTGTTTTGCCCAGGAGAAAGGCATAATTTGCCCAAAATTCACTCTCTGATGGCTGGACAGGTGACATCTTGCCTTGTAGCTCTCAGAATTCTCTATCTGTGCAGGCCGTGTCTTCCAGGGCCAGTCCAGTGCCTGACAGCTTTCAGAACCCACTGGGACACAGTGAGGCAGGCTGTTGCCTGTGTGGGGATAAGCCCACTCGAGTCCAACGGTAAAGCCGTGGCAAGGGCACAGCCGCCTCTGTGGCCACGAGCAGGGCCCAGGCAATGTGTGCTGCCTGGTGAAGGAGAAGGGTATCAAGATTGTTTCAGCCAGGAAGGCTGCGGAGAGAGCCCTGGGAGTGCCGCATGCCCAGCGCCTTGGCATCGCGAGCAGGGTCCGCGCTAAGATGGCCGCTCGCCAGTGCACTATGGCCCACCATGGCAACTCCTTTTCTCCTGGGGCCCCTCTTTACTGGCTGCCACTGCTCCCGGGTGCCCAGTGCCTCAGGGCTGGCAGAGGGGAGCCCGCTGGGATGGGCCAGCTGCGGGCATGAGGCAGCGTGGGCCCTGGCGGCCATTTTGCAGGAGGCGAGCGCCGCCTGTAAGATGGCCGCATGGGCATGAGGTGGGGTGCAGCGCTGCCTTGTCCTCGCCACGCTGCCTCCCTCACGCCGTCCCCTCCTTATCTTGCTAATTACCGATGAAGGCAGAACAATAACGGGAGCTGGCATGCCCCAGTTCTTTCTCTGCCACCTCCTTCCTCGGGCGGAAAATCTGTGCGCACACCTCCCCCCCACCGCCCGCCAGCCCCTCTGTGATATTAACTGAATTAACATACTTCCTAATTTGCCCTGTGTTTTTCCTGCGCCTGCTCTGAGCCGCCTCGTCATGGCTTCTCCAACTGGTGGGGAAGAAGCGAGTGCGTTCATCCCCTCCGCTTGTTTGGTTGTATGCGAAAAATCCTTAATGACATCTAAAAGGGGTGGTGGGACAAAAGCCCATGCGGGGTTTGGCAGGAGACGTGCGATATTTACCCCGCCAGACCATCCTCGCTGCCTCTTTGCTGAGGGATTACGACGGCCGCCGTCCCCGCGTTCCTCCATTTATTTATTTTGCTGGTGGTGGGGGGACGCGTTGGCACGCGGCTGCTTTGTGCAGCTAGGAGCTTCACCTATGAAAAGGACATATTAAGGTGTCGCCATAAACCCCTGGATGACAAAGAAGGTGCCTTTCTCTTCTGCTTGTGGGCAACAATGACAGAAGCCTTTAAAACCAAGATTTTTTTTCCCCCCCACTTGCAGAAGGCTTCCCCTAAAAGGAACTTAAATATTTACCATTAATTCTAAAGCGCTGAGCTCCTGCAAACTATGCCATGCTTTTTGTTTCTGATAGTATTTGTCCATTGCAGAGAGCAAGCCAAGGATGCGGAGCCTCCCCCGCCCTCCTCCCTTTGTTTAAGTGACAAAATGTTTCTATGTTCTTGTTTAGAAAATAAACCTTTGTGGGTTTTTCAGCTTTTAGTTTTATTTTTTTCCCATCTATCGTGGCGTGAAATCCAAACTCCCCTTCTTCCCAGATCTTGGGAATCCATGTTCCTCATGATCAATTTTCTCTCCTTTATCTAAAAATACAACATTATTTTATAGCATTACTCTGAAAATGCAGCAGTTATATTTTGAATTTGAGTATTCAGAGCTTCAGGATATTGCAATATTTTTTTTTACAAGCGATGAATGAAATGCAATGATTTAAGTGTGTAATGCACAATACAGATGCCATGCATTGTAAATACATTTCAGGGGCATAAAATCCAACACAGAGAGCCGGTGTTCCACGAAAGCCGGGAGTCCAAAAATAACTGTAAAAATGAATTGTCTGTCGGGACAAATCTCTCAGATCCAAGCCAATATTTGCAGGGTTACAATATACAACTGGCTTACTTATTGGCATAAATATCTCATTTTAAAATGCCGATGATAAACTGAAAAAGAGGTGAAGGAGATATTTGACTGATTACTGGATGCCATGGATTCCCTGCATTTAATTTCATACTTACATGCTATTTACTTATCCCATGTTTATGGGTATGCGCTTTAGCTTCATATAAATCTCTCCTGTCTGTCTGTCTCACTGTGTTCTTTTCTCTTCTGCCATCCCATCTGCTTCTCATGGTCCTTCTCCTGAAACCACATCACAGGATCTGATGGGGATAATGGGAATCTGCCTCTGGTCTCTATCATAAACATGCCAACGTGGGCTATTGTGTCGGGAGCCGGCGGTCACCAGATGGTGCTTGGTTGCCCAGGGTTTGTGTCACTGTGTTTGGTCTCTCGATAAACCAACAGCTCCTTTAGCATTGTGTTTTCCCCCAAGATCTACCTGCCCTGTCTGAGGAAGGTGTAAGGACCTTGGGTAACGAATCCCAAGGGATGAAATCCTTCTGGGTGTGTTGAGCCCTTTGCAACCTCAGCTATGCAGCTATGAGCTGTCCTTGCAGAGCTGAGGTTTGTTAATCCCTGTGCTCAGCTGTGTTCACCCTGTCTGCATTTCTGGAAAGGAAAATGAGCGTGGTAGTTTGGGACTGAATGCTGTCTCCATGTGAAAAGCCGTCCATGTCAACCTAAGCAGACATCTTGCTACCTTTACGTACCAGGCTTGGCAAGACAGGGCAAAGACATCTCTGTGATGCAGACAAAATCAAGCCGTCTCCTCTTGCCTGGGCTCACAGACAACTCTTGAGTGTCTGCAAAAGGACTGACTTGTGCAGGTATCATTGAGAGATGTAAATGTTACAGAGTGACTGAGGTATGGGGCTTTCCCTGTGAAAAAATGTTCTCCAGCCGGGAAAGACCCAGGGACAAATCCTGCTCTTCATTATGTGCCTGTATGTCCTCGGGAGGTCCTGGACATTGTTGTACATGTAATCTGCAGAGCGGGGATTAATGCAGAAATAAAGATTGAAGATAAAAACAGTGAGAGCGATGGCTCTTCCTGAACGCAGACAGATGGAGAGAGCCTGGCATAATTACATTTAGCAAAGGGCTGCCATGAATGAAACCAATTAAAGTAGAAGCAATGCTCATATGAGAGAGAGAGGGAGAGAGGAAAGCAACCACCTCTCTGGGTCTTCTTGGGCATCCACCTTCTATGGGGGGTGAGTCACACAGTCCCCAAGTCAGGGGTGAGCTTGTGCATGCACCTGCCTCCTGGCTGAGGGGGACTTCACTTATCTGCCATGGTGAAAAAAGAAGGAAATGGGAAACATCGGGCGCTGGCGGGGCTGGAATGGAGCTGGCTTGCAGCCAGCCCCAGCCTCGCCGTCTCCATTGTCTCATGGCTTTAATGCGTGCCTAGAAATCCAGTATTTAGGATTCAGGTTACCATTGTAAAGCAGAAAGGTCGTGCTCAGTGCTGCTTGGCGTGGATTCCTCTGGCAGCTCTTTTGCCTGCGTGCCCCATGTTGGGACAGTGTTGGCAGAAGGCCTGGGGCCAGGAGGCTGCAAGGAGCACATCTTTGCTGCCTCTGGCATGGTGTGCACCTTGCAAGGGATGCTGCTGGCTTTGGGATTTAGAGAGGGCAGCGGGAGGTGTCCAGAAAGCCACACAAAGGAGAGGTTTGCATTTCCTGGGCAGCCAAAGCTGAGCATGCCTTGCTGACAAGCTTGGCATAAAATCTGGCAAGGCAGGATCAATGTGTCTCTTCCTTTGGCTCTCACTTGGTGGGAGCTTCACGAGTAGCTGCTGCTGCTGGCCAAGGCTAAGAGAGGCTTTTGGGACTGTTCCTCATGATTTCATTTGTAGTCCCAGAAATGGCTGTTTTCCAGCTTTCTTCCCTTCTTCTACTATCCTGCTCTCAAGGGAAGGTGCCTTTTGGGTAGAAGAGCAGCTGGCAAGGCTGGACTAAAATAATTCACAGGGGTTTTAGAGCAAACCTTGGGATTTGGGGTGTCTGTTGCAAACCCCCAGCAACTGTAATCAAGGACTGTTTAAAGTCTCAGTTCTCACTTAAAATTAATAGAATTATGCTAACAAGAAATGTATTTAAGGACGTCTTAATTGCAGGGAAAACTCTAGAAACAAGTCAAAGACCTTGTAGGGCTTAGGCATTATCAGACTGAAAAATAGTCCTCCAATTAGTTGATTTTTGGAATGAGTCTTAGCAATTTTGGGGATCAAGACTCAAAACTCAAGGCTGACAGTGCAGGATGCTGAGTTACACCCAAACAGGGAGTAAAAGAGAGCCTGACAACTGAAAGTGTCGTGGATCACACTGTGTTGAATAGCAGCTGGCTTGGGTCTCATTTAAGCCCCTAGACATACTGAGGGCTCTCAGGAGTGGTCCCAGCCACTGTTGTATGGCCCTGGGCACAGAGAAACTTGGGCACAGAGGTCTGTGCTCTGGAAGGTAATAATTGGTGGTGTTGGTCCCTGGCACCCTATTCTACAAGAGAGGGATGCACATCTCTGTATGCGCTAATGAAGGTGGTGGGAACAAGGCTGTACAGATGCAGACTGGCTGTGCCTGTGGATATGTGTGGCTCTGTGTCATTCTGGAAACAGCCTGAAGAAGAGTATTTGACTTCCATGCTGCCAGGACTCAGAAAAAAAATGCTTTTTAAAATTTATTTGGTCCTTGCTTTAACTAAGAGGTCGTGTACTGTGTGCAGTGCTGTGGAAGACTCTGCTTAAGAGCCAGAGGAGGGGATGCTGTCTCTGTGGTGTCCTCATGGGATTGTGCAGGATCTCCCCAGGCTGCTGCAAGACATGTCCCAAGCTGCCACTTGGACCAGTGACTCAAGGGAGTGTGCTCCTTCAGTCCATTTGTAATGTATTTCATAGGTATTGCCTTGGTCCCAGTGGCTGCTTGTCTGAATGTGCTGTTGCCAGTGTGAGTTTTAATGCATATTATGCAGAAGTGTACTGGAGCTCTTCAGAATAAAGGGCAAACTGCATATGTGAGTCTGGACCTCTACCAAGCTTTTAAGGCAGCTGTGGTCCTACACGGTCACCAGGCTGAGCTTTCTGATGGCGTGGCACTGAGGAGCAGAGTAGAAATAGAGGGCTTCTGAGTGGGTGCAAAGCTGGGACCCATCTGACTCATTTTGCTTGCAATCAGGTGAATGGGTGATGTGTCAGAGCAAGCTGAGAGCTTGGGGAGGAAACAAATGGTTCACATAGATAAGTGCTGGCTGAGGAGCCCATCAGGCGCCTGTTCCCTTGCAAAGGAAAGATCCTTCCTGTAGCTTGTTGCATTTCTGTAGGCTATGACTGACTTCTCCCTCCTTGCCTCCTTCTCATCCCCAAAGGACAGAGACGTATTGCTGCAAGAGCTTGAGGATGTGGTCAGAAGTGGCTGGTCTCTGCTACCTAATTAAGAGCATGGCTGAGTGCTGGGAAACAAAGGCTCTGGTTTCTACACTCTCTTCATCCTTTTTCCCTTCCTTCCTAGCCCCTAAAAGAAACTGTCCTACTGATACCATGGGATGTTTCCATAGATACCTCTGTGGGTGCGTGGATGTGGAGGGATCTGCCTTGCTGTGTGCAGTGGGATGAGGATGGTGATGGTGTGCTTTATTCCAGACGTGGATCAAGCACTCCAGGGAAGGCGTGGCTGGAGGAACAGGGATGCATCTCTTCTGCTTGGGCTATTTCCAGCTGCAGCTGTCTCGAAGCTCTGCAGAGCGCCCTTCTGCCTCCTTTGGGGAAAACCTGACTGTGTTGACCCATTTGGGCATGGAGCAAGCAGAACTGGCCGCAGATGCCTGCTGCAAGAAAGGCTTTGCCTGTTCCATGCTCCAAAGGCAGTACCAATCTACTGGGATTGTGGCACCAGTGATCAGCAGGGCCAGTGCACTTGGCTGAGGGGCTGAGAGCTGCTAGGGCTCTGCCAAGGAGGGATTCTCTGCACCTTGGGGAGTTTTCACACCTGCATCCTCTGATCAGACCCACTCAGTGAGAGTCCTGGTGGCAGGCAGAGGGACATGGGGGGGTTTGAACTGCATGCTGTACTCCTGAGGGACTTGCTTTATGGCTGTGCAGAATTAGTCTGTGTTTTCTAGGCCACCTTTGAAAAGTGGCTGAAAATTTGATTTCCATAGCCTAAAAACTGAGCTCTGTGTTTGGCTCCTTAAAAGACAGGCAAGGACTAGAAATCTCCTGCGACCTGAGAGCCCAGCCAAGCTCTGAATGGCTCAGTGAGGGTGGAAATGGGCTTTGCTGTTTGCTTTTACCACAGTCAAGTTTACTGCTGTTGTTGCCCTGGTTTGTGCACAAGTGCCACACCAAGGAGCTTCCCAGATCCTCTCTGTCGCCTGAAGTTGCTGGGGCAGAAAGGCTCCTTTGCCAGGGCTGGAGTGGCGGCTCTCAAGACTTACACCTCTTTAGTGCTGTGTTTTCATGGCTGTGCTTGGAAAGGGCGGGTGGGCACGAGGCCACCAAGCCCTGAGAGGAGGGCTGTCTGTGGTGACGACCACTCATTTTGCCATGCAGCCCTGAGGAACGCAGGGCTGTGTGTCAGCCCGATGGAAGCTCTCTGCAGGTCCTCCTGCCCGAGGAGCTGGCAGTGACACATTTCTGACACAAACTGAGAGGAGATGCCGGCGTGAGATCCTGGTCATGTCATCTGGGATCAGGTACCGAACCCAGCCGTGGCTGCAAGCGGGGAAGGAAGCAGCTGCCCCCAGCGATGGTGAACGTGATCTAGAGCTAATCCCGAGGCGTCTGCTCCCTGTGCATGCCTGTGGCAAGGTGTTGTCCTCGAGGTCTCCCAGCCCCACACCGGAGCTGCTCCCGGGGCTCTGTGGCTCTCTGCAGAGTGGAGCTGTGGATGCCGCAGGGACACTGGCTGAGGATGTGGCGGGTTCGCACTGGGCTTGCGTTTGATGACGGGTGCCGGCTCCACAGGGTGCAGGCACAAATATCTCAGAGGGATTTGCTTTCCTACAGAGCCTATTGCTCTCACAGGAAGATGGAAAAATTCGGGTCCTAAAGGGATGAACACTGCCTGCACTTTGAAGGCAGACATCCCAGAAACCATAGGGGAAAAAAAAAGACACCCACTGATTTTTTTTTTTTTAATTTCTCCCTGTTTCTGTCTGCCTATCAGCCTGTCAGCCAGCTAGATGCTAATCCACAGCAGCAGCAGCACAAATAAAGCTAGGCTAGAGGGATGCTAATTTATGCCTGGATTTCATGCTTTGTTTTACTTCCCCACTTTATTGGACAGAGTAGGCTTTGTGAGTGACGTAAAATGTTGCGTGTGCTCTCCCCATGGCAGGTTCATGCACATGCAGCAGGAGAAGTTCATTTCTCTGTAGCCCCTGCAGCCTTGCATATGCCTTTCTCTTCCTCCGGATCATTCGGGGGGGGAGGGGGGTCATTCCTGATATACCCCCATCTGATGAGGACTCCCTCTAAGTTTTGTTGCACTCCATGTGAAACCGAGGGATGTGTTTCCAGTTTTATCATGTCTTCTCTCATGGTGCCAGCATTTATGCATCTAAACTGTAATTTTTTGTGCTCTTGCTGGGTAACCAGACTACAGCCTCGGCAATTTGCATGAATAAATGTCATGTAAAATCATCTGCTCGTGGGTAGTGGCCAGCCGAAAAGTTATGTTGTGAGGCAATCTGTTCTGAGTGATCTGTTTAATGAGATGTTGAGATTTACAGCTCTCAATGTCCATGGGGAAAAACATGTATGGGTTTAAGGTCACAGCCCTGAGGTGACTTTACGTGTGTGGTACAAGTAGGTGAGGAGTTCTATTACTTGTTACTTGGGAAACTCAGTGTTTTAAACTGTGCTGTTGGGCAAAAGCCTTTGAAATGCCCTGTCTTGAAATAAAGGGAAATGTAAAGAACAGGCACGGAGGTGTTAATAACAGAGGGTCTTGCAGGATTTCTTGCAAGAGTCTTGCACAGGATCCCCACTGGGACCCTAAGAGTATTGGAAAGGGGGGATGAGCCACCAGAGGCAGGGAAGGGTTGTGTTGGGGGTTTGCTGAGGTTTTCAATTCCCATTAGAGACAAAGGAGATGCCCAAATACCATTGAGTCTCTGTGCTTGCCAGGCTGGTACTGACTGTTCCCTGCAGCCAGAGCTCCATGAGCAAAGCAACAAATCACTGGGGAAGGAGAGAGCAGGCAAGACAGAGCTGAAGGGGGCTTTGAAATGGCCACACTGGCAGGGATCTATGAATTCCCTTGCATTTTTGCTCAGTTTTCTCACAACTGCTGGCCTCTGCAGAGCAAGTTGAGGGGAAAAGCTCAGAGGTGGGTCTTGTAGCAAGGTCTGCCCTCAGCTTCACCAGGTTAAATCCTAAGTGAGGATTTAATTGCATTCAGTAAAAGTCCAAATTTACAGCATGGAAATGAGAGCAGAATCACGAGTGTCCTTGTTTCCTTTTACCATCAAATAGATTTTCTCAGCCTTGAGTTCTGCAAGCTGATCTCTGTAGGGTTTTATTTCATTTGCTGTCTTCATTGCCCTATTAAAACAACAGCTCTGTCCCCAAGTCCCTGTGTGTCACTGTGTGTCGAGTGCTTATCTCTGTGTATTGGGGCACAGGAATGTGGCAATAAAACTGCTCACAACCACTTGTTTGGATAAAAAGCACAGATTTGCTTACTTGGCAGTAGTTTCCCTTTTTTAAGCAGAAATGTTTGCACAGGTGACTTTTGTTTTTGTCGCAGTGGTTGTGAGAAGGAAATTTTTTGCTTCACGTACATTCTTGGGTTTCTGTGTGACATTTTGCCCAGCCTTGTTTAGTAATGTCCAGGAATTTCCTAGCTGTCCTCTTATGGAAGGCACACAAAGGTCTAGGGGGTGGATCTGACTGCAGGAGCAACGTCGGAGGAGCAGAGCTACCTCTGCCCACCAAGGCAGGGCTCATGTGGGTTTGCATCACAGCTTTTCTCTTCTCTGACTAAGCTAAAGGACAGGAATAGTTTTGTACTCCTAAGGTGCACCTGTTTGTGTAGGAGGATGTGGGATTGTGGCATTTGTCTTTGCAGCTTTCACTGGGCTCCTCCACGAGGCTTTCTTTAGGCTGATATCTGCTCAGATTGGGGTGAACCTCTGAGCAAGATTGCATCTTGCATTGCACAGGTCCTCGTGTGTAAACACCGTAGGTGTGTGGAGCTATCTGGCTTTGTGCGGGTCTCAGACCCAGCCTCTTTGAGGTCTCTTTGTTTTGTCTCCCTCTGGGTATCTTGTGTGGATGCATTTGCATATATGGAAAATGTTGTCATCATCTTCTCCCCCTCCCCAGCTCCCATTCCCTTTGCTCTGCTGGCTCTTGGGCATTTCCAGCTGAACGGAGCCTGCCAAGGCCAGCCAAGCGCAGTGGGGCTGGGGGCGAACAGCCCCCATCTGCACCCTCGCTATTTCCTTCCCCAGGCGTGCCTGCGGGCTGGTCAGGGCACTGGGGCATTTTTCCCGATTTTTTTTTCCCCTGGTATTTAATAACTAGCAATAGGCAGACAGTGGGGTTCTGAAGGGAGTCTGGTCCATCCTCTGAGCCCCCAGCCCCAACACCCTGCTGCTCCCCCCTTTCTTCTCGTGCTGTAGCATGTCTGGCAGCAGCACTAAAGAGAGCAGTCCAAACCGTGCAGCAAGGCTGCTCACTTGCTCTAAATCCACGAGGCCAGGTTTAAGCACTTTTTGTTCCAGCCTGAAAAAGCCTTGGAGTGGTTGTACCAATAAATCTCTTGCTCCTCCATGAAGATGTCCTTCCCAGGACATTTTAAGTCCCTAATCCTCTCCAAGGCATCTCTGGCTCTATCTTCTCTTCTCTTCTCTAACCTGTACCTGCCCCCCTGCTGCCCAAGACTTGAATGCCCTGAGGCTTCATCCCTTCAGCCTGTCTGCTCTCTGTGCACCTCTGTGCAGCCCTGCTCCCACTCCCCCGTCCCGACATCCTGCTGCCCGCCTCGAACTGGGGACAAGCTGGGCCATTGGAACGGCTGGGGGCGGAAGAAGGGGGTGGAGGAGAGACCGGGCAGCTGCGAGGCTTGTGTTAGTAAACACTTCCTTGGGTTCACATTTTAATTCCTTACCCCCCTTCCACATCTTCTCCCCCATCCTTTCCCTTTTCTATATGCTCACACAATGAGACCATTGTCAAGGGGTGATTTGAATGAGGGGTCTCCGGGCATGTTCCCAGCATTGTCAAACAGAGTGGGAAAAAAACCACAACTCCAGCCTAGTCAGGAGGACCAGACCAGACTGAGACAGATGCCTAAATTAGTGACAAAGCCTTTTGAATGTCCTCCCTAGACAAGGGTTGCCTTGTGCATGCGTGCGTGTGTGTGTGCATGCTCGTGGGTGTGTATTTGTGGCTGGGTGGCAGCTTGCATGTCTCCCCATGTTAATTAGTTTTGCATGCATGTCTGATAAGGTGCCAATGAATATATTTGTACTCCTTCCATTGGTGAAAGCTGTCTCGGCGGCGGGGGAGATGCGGGGTGGTGGGGGTGTGCTCAGTGCAGCCTGGCAGCCTGGGGTAATTGAGCTGTGCGGGGCTGGGAGAAGGGGTGAGGGTTGCATCGCCAGAGCTCAGCTTCCCAGCAATGGGATCTGCTGCTTTCGTTGCAAATCATGGGGAGTTTAAAAGAGAACTGAGGCTTTTTTTGGTTCACTGGATCTTTCTCTTCATCTTGGCTGATTGTCTGGCTGAGAGTCTGTAGGCTCTTTCTTCTCCTCTGCCCTGTATGTCTTTCTCTCAAGTCCCTTAAAAGGTGTTTATTTCCAATGGATTTGTATCCATCTTTGTATACACACATACACATGCAATCACTCACACAAAGCCCCAGTAACAAAACCTCCACCTCTTTCTCCAGAAAGGGAGTCAAATCTGCTACCAGTTACAAAATATGGGAGGGAAGTGAAGCGTGTGGGTGCCAGGGGTGGAGCAGTGGAAACAGGCAAATGGAAATGCAGAACAGGAGTTGGAGAGACAGAGATAACGTGCTCTATAAAGGATTTATCAACATTTGCTCAGGATAGAGTATTAATTACCAATGCAGAGAAAAGACTTTCTGCATCCCCAGCGTATGGACCAGCACATAATGTCATTCCTAGACTGCTGTTATCATTCATCCATCCATCCATCCATCTGCATTCTGTAGGTTCACACAAGAATTCATTGTATGTGTAGGGATGTAAACATCAGTTCACATCTAATTAATTTCCTGTCTAAATTAATTTTTCATCCTTTCCCTTAAATCAACAAGACTTAAGAGCCCACATACATTTCTTGAGCAGAATGGGAAGAAACTCTTGAATGGGCCAAGATGTCTTTTCTCCCTGTGGTCCTGTCTGAGCCGCTGCCAGGTGCTGAAAGAGCAGGGATTTACATGGCACAAGGCTGCTCCGAAGCAGAGGTCATTTTGGGAAGTTTACTGGAGCACAGCTTGCCTTCTGTGGAGCTTGGTAGCACCTAGCTTCATGTTAGCTCCAGTTTGCTTTGCCTTCTCTTCCATACTTGGGTTCTGGTGAAGGAATGAAGAGCAGGAGCTTATACAGGATAGAGCAGGGCTGGCCCTGCAGGGAGCCTGAGTGGGAGATGCTTGGTCCAAGCAGCAGAGTGTGGGGTTGACTCCTGATGGGCTGTCTGGGGAGGAAGGGGGAGGTCATGAACAAGGAAAGGTGGCTGTTGGCATCAGCAGGGTTTCGGTGGGGTAGGACTGACGCCTCTTCCCCTGCTGACTTGGCAGCTGCACTGGGCTTTCCTCTGCTGCTGGGAGGGAAGCTGGGAGGTGACATGGAGAGATGGTAGAGTAGCTAGGAAGCGACAAAGCCACCTGCCAGGAGGAGAGCTGACAAGTCCCTGGTGGGGCAGGGTGGGCTGCAGGAGGAGCAGCTCTCCTTTGTGCTCACGGAAATCCAGGAACACAAGCAGGGCCAGGCTACACCTCCCCATTGACCTGCACAGGACATCTATGAGGGCCACCCCAAAATCCTCACTGCCACTCTAGCAGTAGGTGTAGTTGTCAGTAATGTGCAGGAAAAAAGGGATTCCCATGAAATGCAGGTCTTCCAGTTGGAGAACAAAGGCAATTTCATGTGACTTATCAGCAGTGCCTAATTGCACAGGGTGAATAATGAGCAGCTGGAGAGGCAGCATTGCGGTCCCTCCGGCGGGCTGCAGCCAGTGGCCACGGCTGGAAACCCCCAGTCAGTGCCAGCAGAAAGTGGGCATCCTCAGAGAGGTGCAGCCCCAACACTCTGTGCCCATTTCAGAGCTGTTTGGACTCCTCCAGTGCAAAGTAGTTTTGTTAATCCCACAAGGATGGAAGCGGGGAACTCACTGTGGGAAAAAGTCACTCTGCAGTTGCTCAGACCTTTCATTTATGCCGAGGGTGAATGTGTCATCCATGCCTGACCCAGATGCAAAGTGGTCTTTACTCACAAAAAAGAACCAGGCACCAGCGTCCTGCAAAGGGCTTGCAGTCCCTCCCTGTCCGGTGTCTCATCTCTGAGCAGTGGCCATGCTAAGGACCCCCTCCAGCTGTCCTCCCACCCCTGTGCGCTCCTCTCCTGTTTGCACATCCCTGTCTCTCCTTAATTCTGCTCTCAAACTCTGGGCAGGGCTGTGGAAACCGCTTTGTCAGAGCTCCTCGCCAGGTTGATCTGAGAAGGGTTTTTTTTCCCTTTCCCCATTGGGATGACTATTCCCACACAAGCAAAGCCTCTTAATGAATCCGTGGCAGCAAAGTAGGTAACGTGCTCACCCTGCCACGGCTGCTTGGCACAGCTGGAATCACGTAATCAGGCTAGGCTGCCAGCCGGGGACAGAGTGGGAAGAGTTAAACTGAGGACAGTGCAGGGACAACTAATCCCCAACAGGAAGAGTAGCAGAGACCTCCCTGTCCTTCATCATCCTCCCCCTCCATTCATGCACTTTTCCTCCCTCTCCACCACATCCTATTCCTCTCCCACATCCTCTCTTTACTTATTTCTTCTTCCGTCTTTCTCACCCTCCTCTTCTCCGCTGCTTTCTCACTCCTCCCCCCTGGTTTCCCTCCGGCCCCCCCATCACCAGCCCAGTCTCCTCTCACATGCTCTGTCATGTCTCCAGAGCTGGTTTTCGAGTGGGACCGAGGGACGGTGTATTTGGGCTGTGGTGGAGGTCACAGCTATATGGGGATTGTTTAAAAGAGATTTGCCCACATCCCAGCCCATGTGACCAGCCTCAGCTGCAGGTCTCTCTTTCTTAATCTGGAGATAAGCGTGATTATCCGAGGAAGGGCTGTTCGGAGCTTTGTAACTGTGACAGGGGAGCTTTCAAGTCGCACTTTGCTGGCAGAGCAGCGTTTAAAGCCGGGGAATCAGATTCCAAGCGTGGCTTTGCATCTCTTTTCTGCTGGGAGCATGGTGCAGGGCTGGCAGTGGGGATGGGAGCTTTATTAGGACTTTGCTTATGATGCGGAAAAGGAGTTAGGGGAGGGAAAAGGGGGGAAGAAGGAGGTGAAAAAATCCCAATTCGCTGTTTCCTCATCAGTGGTGGCATAGGAGAGATTGGCACTGATTCAAGGGGACAGGCCAGCCTGAACCCTGGGGCAGAGCAATGAGGTCCATCAAACCTGGGGTCTGGCATGTTTTTAGCCTGGGGTTGTGTCTCCTTGTTTTGCTCTACCCCGCCTCGCTCTGTTGAATCCTTCACACAAGAGGTCTCTGGGGCCCTGTTTGGAAATGAAATGCTGTTTTAGCAGCTCCCATGGCACAGCTTCCCTGGGAGAGATGGCAGGGCCAGCTTTGCTGCCCGATAAACACATCGGCCCCAGTGCTCAAGTCAGCCAACTCCCTGTCCTTGTCCAGAGAAATATTTGCTAGAGATGAGCCCTTGTGGGGCATCTCTGCAGCCAAGGTGGAAGTGCAGGGACATACAGCAATTCTGTAGTTCAGTTTTGTATCAGTGTCTTGTACTGCTGGAGGTTGAAATCTTTAACATCTCATACAAGTGACACGGTCCCAAAAGATTTCTTTGGCCGGGACAGGCATCAAAATAGGGTTCAGTGGAAATGTTCAGCTCTGGAGAAGGTGCTGCTTTGCTTCTATTTGTAGACTAGAAACTCAGAGCAGAGACTCATAACAGCACTTCTTTTGATGGAGATGGGTCAAGGAGAAAGAAACCTGGATGCCAGCCAAGGGCAGGAATCTGGGGCGAGGTTGAATCAGGACGCAGTGCCAGCGCTTTGGACCGTCACTTGGGCAGGACTCACTGTTCTTGCCGTATCCTCCCTGGAAACGGTACAGCTTCCAGCACAGCAGCTGAGGCCAGCCTGATCCAAAGGACACCCTGAATCCCATCTGCTCTCTCCACACCACCCATTCCTAGTGGGAATTTGCAGTGAGGACACCAAACAGCCCCTTTGCCTGGGTTTGTTCCTGGAGGGGCAGTTTCTTGCCTGTGTCAGAATACCAAGTGATAGAGTACAGCGCTCTTCTTCCTCTCCCACGGAGGCACATCTCATTTTTGCATCATGCTGCCACAACGGCCAGCCAGCCTTAAAGCAGCCCAGGACAAAGTCCTGTGCCTGAAGATTGAAATGTGTCTCTGCAGGGCAGGTAGCTCAGTGTACCTCCAGTGGTTGAAAAAGGGAAGCGGTTGCAAATGCATCATTTTGAGAGCAAGCTCTGAAACATCTCCCACGTTGCCTGCCTGTCTCCAGAGCCCCACACAGCTGCTCTGTGGGTGGAAGCTCTGTTTTTCGTGTGCCCCCGTGAACTTTTTTTTTTTTGCTATTTTTCTTTGTATGCTGCTTAGATGAATCCTCTTCAGTGCCTACAGCTTATTCCAGGGCTTTACTGAGGATCTGGCCAGCACACTCCAGGGCATGGTTCTTGAAGAAACTAAAAGGGTACGGCATCTTTTTAGTCTAGTGACTGTAAGACCAAACAGCCCAAATGCCAACCTGCTGCGCAGATAATGCCCGTGCCCCATTGGAGAACAAGAGCTCCCCTTGAAATCCCACAGCCTTGGATCTGGCAGCAGGAACGTGGGCAGGAACATGTAGGTGTTGGCATGTGCAGGCAGGAGCACGTGTATGCCAGGGCAAGCGTGCCCATCTCTGCAGGCACAGGCCCACGCCTGTCTCTGTACCATCCCCCCTTGTGCTCTGGCCTCACAGGAATCTGCTCCACACCTGCCTGAAATGCGGGTTTAGGGGCAGAGGGCTGATGGTAAATCAACCAGGGGTAAAGGGAGGGAAGCACAGTAGATGGGTTTAATGGAGAGATCCATTTGGGATGCAGCAAGGGAAGGTTTCCTGATGGAAAAAACAGGAGAAGGACCTAGAAAAGGGAGCAGTGTGGTAGATAGGGGTTTGAGATTAAAGGCTGTGATAGGGCCAAGAGAGATGAGAGGTGGAAGCCAGGAGCAGTTTGTGTTCCTGGGTGTTGAGCAATGCTAAGGACAGTGAAGGAAAAACGCTGGCTGCTCTGAACAAAAACCACCGAATGGGAATATGGGAATGGCATGGAGGGGGCAAAGCAGGAGTCACAGAGCAACAAGCACCAAGCATGGGGGTGGGTGGCTTTCCTTACTGGGTGAAAGATGGGCTGGAGAAGGGGGCTCACACCCAGTGATGATGTGCAAAGTGGTTGTGGCCCATGACAGGGAGCCAGCAGAGTGCCACAAATTTGGGGCACAGAGTGGGTTTGGAAAAAAGAAGCTGTCACAGTGACAAGGTGTCTGGTTTCCCCAAAGGTGGCCAGTGTTTCCAGGACAGGGAAAAGGAGCTCTACACCTGGGTTGGGAAGAGCCGAGTCAGTTCTCCAAACACCCCCTTAGGCCAGATGCTGGAGTTTGGGCACAGGCTGGGCAGTAACACAAGCCTGGACTGGAACGCCTGCACAGCATTCTTGAGCCCTACTGGGCCTGCAGCTCACCCTGCAGCACCAGGACTCCGCAGGGTCCAAGGGGAAGGGAGAAGCTCTGGCAGTTGAATTTGGATTCTCCTTTCACTCACCCAAGCATCCACCATCACTGCACGAGCAGCTGAGACCCAAGGGCAGTTTGGGCCCTTTGCTGTGGTTGCTGTTGATCAGAGCCTTTATGTACAATGCCCCAGCACCTCCTTACATGAGTCTGGTTTTTGTGATTGATGACAAGCAAAACTCTTGTCCAAAAGACCGTAATATTTGCTTGCAACTTCATTGCTATAGTAACAGAAGTCCTCAGGACACCTCTGAAGTAGGTCACCACAGACCCCGTTTTTCTGTGTCTTCCAGTGCAGCACAACTCCAAAAACAGAGTTCACCTACCACAGTCCGGCTGGGCATCGCTCTGGCACAGCCCAGACCCTCTCAGGCCAGGCTGGAGAACTGCCCTCCAGTGACAGCACCCAAGGGTACAAAGGGCTGTCCTGCACCTGGTCACAGGAAACTTCTGTTCCTCATGCAGCCCCAGTGCCAGCTAATGGTGTTCCCCAAGTCAGGGCTCCCTTCCAGCCTCCTGTCTCCCCATCCCCCACCTCCTTGCTGCCTCCCTCCCCCCTTTCTCCCAGCGCCTCTCCTGCTTTGCATAATTTTCCATTTTCAGTGTCCCCTTTTCTTTTTCTCCTCTCCATATGGTGCGTCCCCCTCTCTCCCTGGCGCAGGAGCCATCCTTAACAAGCTCGGCAAAGCCCTCTCTCAGGGGCTGCACATGAAAGATGCTCTGTAAAAACAGAGGCTGGGATGGAGCTCCCCCTTTTTTGCCCCTTGATTTATATGGGGCTGGGATGTGGGAACGTTTCTGGGTCGCATTTTAGAGCTGCCGGGTGCTTGTGCCTGTTCTCTCCAGCCATTCAGTGCAGACCCCTAAGGCCAGCTCGTCCCCAGCCTTTGATCTGCAATGCAGAAAGAGCACCCAGGGCAAGTTTGTGCCTCTCATCCAGCCCTTGCCCTCATTTTGGCTGGCAGGGACGGATGCCCTGTCCCACCACACCAGGGAGAGGCCATGCCCTCAGTGTCCGGTGGCCTTTTCCAGCTGGCTACTTTGGCTCCCTCCTGGCACCATGAGGACCTTTAGACTCACGAGGTCCAAGGCACTGGGTCATGGTGAAGCAGCAGGTTGTGGGATTTGTGATGCACAGCGACTCTGCACGTCTAACCCACCCCTGCCCCTCTCCAGCTCCACTACAGATACCGGCCAATGAGCACCCAGGGGTGCGTGGAGGGTGCTGGGGCTGAGCAAAGGGTGCTGGGGCTGGCAATGCCTGCCCAGCATTTGATGGGTTAAGCCAGTCTCTAGCTAATTTCTCCCAGCGGCTCCCCTCCTCCTCCTCATACTTCTGTATGCAGCAGGCAGGGCCTCAGCGCAGGTTCCTGCACTGAGCTGTTGCCAGGGGAGTAGTTAGGCGAGTCTGAGCTATGTGGGGAAAAGGCCCGGGCTGTCAAAGTGTCTGAGATGAACCATAGCCCAGTCCCCCTGCAGCTGGGCCCAAGCATGCATCAGCCCTTGTTTGGAGCCTGGGAATGGCAAAGCCCAGGGAGGTTCAAGGGCAAACTTGCTATTCATTAGTCAGGGGTCCTTGACGTTCCCACTCTCTGTCTCCCTTCTTCTTCTTCTTCTTCTCTTTTCTGTCCCTCTTTTGACAGATTCCTGGGTGCTTTTGGGGAAAGCTCCCCTCCTCCTCCTCGCCCCAGCAAAAGCCCTCCACATAAACTTCCCCAGCAGACAAGGCAGGAGGACAATAACGTCAGGGCCGCGATGCAAACGAGAGCCGGTGGAGCAGCCGCATCCCCCGGGTGTCCTTTCTCCCCGGCCCTTCCCGCGCTGCCGCGGGAGGCTCGGCCGGCGCATTCATTTCACTCATCTTGCCCATCGCCGATGTTTTATTATCTTGATGCTTGCAGGAAATTGTAACTTGAGATAAGAAAAATGTCAGGCGCCTTCTTCCTCTCTCCTGTAGCCCAAAGCACCGGGAAGTTGCTCGGTAGGAAATGTAAATGCTTGCCCAGGTGCAGAGGAGGATGAGCACGAGATGGAGGGAGCCTCGAGAGGCCGCACGAGCATCTCCGTCAGGAGATAAAACTCGCAGCGTAGGCGTTACACAGAGCCTCCCTCCCGCCCCGCTGAACAGAATATTTCATAGCTCTTAGAAGCCGAAGCTCCCTTGTAATTATCCAAAGCAAACAGCACGTGTTATTAGTTTAAAATGATTTTTTTTTCCCCCTCCCCGGGCCCCTGGAGCAGAATGGAGGTGTAATTGTGCTAAGGAGTTAGCAGGGGAGAGCACAGCTTTTGGTCACATTCAAGTTGGAGGGCTTGAGCCAGGGAGGCTGGTATGAAAGGCTGGTATTTGCATAAGCAGCGTGCATCCCTACAAAAAAGAAAGATATCAGGGGCTTGCAAAATTCAATCAAGGCTGGGAGGGAAGAAAAAAAAAAGGGGGGGGGTGAAAGGGAGGGGGGGAAAAATTGACAGTGAAAAAGGTTTTTCTAAGTAACACCCTGTCGAGATTAAATTGTCCAGAAAGTTTCTCCGTGTGAGCCGGTGAAGCGGAGGCTGGGCTGAGGGCAGGGGAGGAGCGGGGTCCCTCCTTCCTGGCCTCAATAGGGGACAGGAATCTGATTAGGCAGAGCGTTCTGCATCCATTTACCATTATTTGAGGGGGTTTTTTTCCCCTCTTCCCACCGCCCAGAATTGCTGTGGCAGGGCAGTTTATCAGCATATAAACCTCAGTGCTGGCTTTGTAAGGGCACAAGGAAGCACAGGAGCAAGTGTTGGGGCAGCGACTGAGCTATAATTTCAACTATTTATTCAGTTAAAGAAAAAAAGAAAAAAACATGGACAGTAAATACACACACAGAGGAATGTTTTCCCTGTGCAGTGAAGGAAGGCAGTGTTGGGGCTGGAACTGGGTCCTGGTGGAGCCCTGTTTTTGCAGGCACCCTCAGTGCAAGGCTGAACTCTGCCCAGAGAGAAAGTGCATGAAGGAGATTTGAGTTTTCCTGAAGCTTATGTCAAATCATTTTGGTTGGCCCAGCCCCTCCTGCCCTCAGTTTCTGAAGAAATTTCTGCCAGAAGTTTCAAGCCCACCAGGCAGTCAGTGGATGATTTCCAGGCTGGTACCAACAAGCATCCTCTCTATCCACACTTCAGAGGAGCCAAAGCAAGCTCAGCCTGTCCCTGCAGAGGCCAGGGGCTGTCCCTGCCCAGGACAGGGAATTCACCTGCCAGGTAAAGGCTTTCCCCTGATGAGAACAAGGGTCAGCCACCTCCTCCTCTCCTGGGCTTGTGAAAGCACCCACCATCATCCAGATCTCATCTGCTCTGACCTCAACATCCTTGCCAGGCTTGGGGGAACATTCAGGATGACTCCTAATGTCACATAGGACAAAGAAGTGCTGAGCCTAGGCATTTTGCAGCCTGGGTCTCCCTAAACACACGCAACATAAGGTCTGTCCTCAGCCCATGGTCCTTCCCCAAACCCAAGCACATCGGGTGGGTTTGGCCTCTGCCTCTCTTAAGTTTTAGGCTTGCTTCAAAGTTGCAGAAGGGAAGGGATTTTCCTTGGATTTCCATCAAGTGCTTTATGAATATTGCAATAAAGGGGTTACAGAAGATCTATTTTTAAGAGGGAGAAAAAATACCCATGAAAATTGCAGCCTGGACCCCAGAGTGTAGAGTATTTGCACAGTTCAAAGAGTTACGGTGGTTCATCCAGTCACAGCCTGGGAACGTCGCGGTGCGACCTACAGCAGATCACATGCCGGCTGCTCCCAGGGCGGCTCATTAGAGAGCCACACAGAAGATTTATCTCTTAAAATGGGCTTGCAAATATTTTATAAAATTTGCAATATTTTATAAAATTACAATTTGGTGCAATAAAAAGAATAAATTAGCCAGCTGATGGTTCCTTTTGCAAGTGTACTCAAGGATTTGTTATATTAGTCTTTACCCCTTTTCAGTGTAACGGTTTATGGGCAAAGCAAAGGGAAGATAGGAAAAGGATGGGACTGGTTTGGGGGCTAGGGAATACACACTCAACATGGGTAAAGTGTAAAGGAAATAGATTAAAAAAAACAGGGAAAAGGGAGAAGAACATGCTGCAAGGTGCAAAATGTGTGGGGCAAAGCAGGGGATGCATGGGGAAAGCCGAGAAGGGGACTTTGGCTGAGCGTCACAGCTTCGGCTCCAGCTTGGTGGCTTGGTATCACTTTCTCCAGTCAGGCAAGGGCGCCGAGGGCAGGGAAAGTTAACACGAAGATTAAAACATCAGAGGGCTGTGCCTTTAGTGGCTCTGACATGCAGAGTAATCCCATGCCCCAAAGCCTAGGGAGGAAGGACAAGCGGTGAGCCCTCCCCTGGCTGGCAGTGTGCGGGGCAGGCAGAGGTAGAGGATTGAGGAGGGTGCAGGGGAAGCTTGGCATCTTGGGGACTACAGTTTTCCCAGCCAGGAAGACGGTAAGGTGGTCCAGAGCCATGAGAAATGTGTGGTGAGGAGAGAAAGAGGATTGGAGTTCTGCTCCATAAGAGACAAGTTGATCTGTTCTCAGCCAAGCACTACTGGGCCATTTCTCTGACAAAGATCATAACCACTCCATTTTTTTTCTTTCGTTCCTAGATCCCAGTGAGTGGACAAGGGACTTTTGAAGCCTGTGAGTTCCTTCTTGCAGTTGGCTGCCTCCTGCCCCGGACTTGCCATCTGACTTCTCCGAGTTTCTCCAGGAGGGTCCCAACCTGCTTCTCCATTGGCCCCAGAGAGGAGACAACTTTATCTTGTGAACACAGTGGATTTCTGCATCACTTCAAAACACAGCAGTGCAGCCATGGGGAGGGAGCCAGGGCAACACAGGGAGCCAAGGCATCATCCCACAACACTCCTGTATGTTGCCTTCAGTGCCCTCAATACCCCAGAGCAGGACCAAAGTGCTTAGGCAGAGAGACCTGAGCCAGTCACTGTCTCTCCTGGTGAAATACCAGGTGTGTGAAATTTGGAGGGAGCTTTTAGCCCCTAGCTTTGCTCATGGAGCAGAGCTCGGCCCTCGCTGCTCTTGATCCCTGGGTCTGTGGAGCTGTGGCAGTGCAGCCTTCCTGAAGGCACTGTGCTTGGAGCCCAGAGGACCATGAGACTGTCCAGGCCAGGCAGCCCTGCTGCTGTTTTACTTCACCCTCTGTGTTCCTATAAAAGAAATGTACTGCCTGTAATTCTCTCCCATTCAAATCCCACCCCCCCCACCCCATGCACTGTTGAAAATAAACTCTCTTTTTTGCAAAAGTGAGCGTGTGATTTGGTGCAGTCTCGAGATGGAGGAGGCAATGGGCACAAAATAAACCCAGGCAAATCAAGAGGGGAGCAGGAGCAGCCGAGAGCCGAGCAGCCGGGCTGCGCCGTGCCCCGCATCAGGCACATTTCCCTGAAAGCCCGAGCGAATCCCTCGCCGCTCAATGATCTTTATTTGGTCTGAACCCCGTCTGGGAAGTAACCGCTAAACCCAATGCAAACAGACCCCCGTGAAAGAATATAATGAATATGTCTCTCAAATGATTTGGAGCCCTTCTGCCTGCAGAGCAGGGTTCCCCATTGTGCCCCGCTCCCGGCGTGCTCGGGGCAGGCTGCGCGAGGTGGCCGCTTTCCCAGCTGAAATCCGAAAAAAGCAAACAATGGGTCAAGGCCGGCATTGTGCGAGCCCAGGCAGGCAGAAGGAGCGCAGCCCGGCATGGCCAAGTTCAAGGCTGGGCAGGGGGCCGGGCGCAGGGATGCTAATGGGGTCTGCGCGGGGGCTGCGGAGCAGGGGGGGCGGGGGGGGTCGTCTGCATACTCTCAACCTGTGCAGCCCTGAGCACCCAAAAACGACCTTACAGAAAGGCAAGGACTGCCAAGTGCATCAAGGGATGCTGGGGGCACCGGTGGTACTGGGAGGAATTTGGGTTGCTGGGGGGCTGATGGTGTTTGGGGGGCTGGGATTGCTGTGGGGGATTAGCGTGAGCTGGAGGAAAACTGATGCTACTAGGGGCAGACTGGTGCCATGGAGGTGTTACGGGGGGAACTGGTGTTGCTAATGGATGTTTCTGGGGGAACTGCTGCTCTTGGGGGGCTGCAAGTGGAGATGATGGCACAGTGCAGGGCCCTGCTAGTGCAGTGGGCGTCCTGGGGGCGATCTGGACTTGAGAGCCTCGCAGAGGACACAGCATCTTTGAGTCTGCCTGGCGCTCCAAGCCGGAGCAGAGACCCCCCCACACCCCCTCATCTCCCCGCCGCTCCCCCCTCCCCGGATGAAGTGTGCGGAGACAGGCGGAGCGGCCCGTGGAAAAACACCATGGAGGGCCTGCACAAAGGGGGTTTTATTCAAATTTGTTTAGAGTTTAGCGGATTTGCATGAAAAATGTGTGAGAAAAGCCGGCTCCAATGACCTCATCCCCAGCTGCCATTAATGTTCAATTAAGTGCTGAATAGTAGCAAAGGGGGGACCGGCCGGGACGTGCAGAGAATCCAGGCTCGGGCGCAGACTGTGAGAACCGGGCGGCCCCCCCGACCGTCTGGCCCCGGCCAGCCCCGACGGGGTCCCCCCGCCGCCGCCCTGCTCTGCACCGGGAGGTGCGCTGAGCCCGTCGGGTCTCAGCCCGTCTGGGTTATTCCCTGGATCAGTCGCATTCTGAAGCAGAGTGCCCCCCCCGTCGCGTCAAAGGTGGGTGTTTAGAGGGGGTAATGCCCCCTCTCTGCGTTGCCGGGGCTGTTCTCACTCCCCCCGCAGCCGGCCTCGTCCGGTCCGAAGCCGCTCTCCGCCTGGCAGACGGTGTCAAAGCCCAAGTTCAAGTCCACGCCGAGGGGCTCTGCCCTGGGATTCCCAGCTCCTTTCCATCCTCCGCCTTTTGTTCGCTTCTGACAATTGCTCTTTATTTCTTACACACCCCCAGCCTCCCCCCCGCACCCCCCTCCCTGCCCGCACTTGGCACCGTTTAGCTGTCTGCCTGCAAACTTAACAACCCCGGTTCTTGGTATAAGCACTCAAATTACCCTTCTTTCTACATATAAACACGGCCCGGGGTGTGCGGCTCTCCCCGGCCGCGGGGTCCCCCCGGCACAGCCCGGCTCCCCCGCACCGACCCCGGCCCCGGCCGGAGGAAGTTTCTGCTGCGGGACACGGCAGGAGAAAACGAGCCGAACACAGAATCCCCGCTCTGCGCGGTTCCCCCCGGGCCAGCGCTCAGGTAAGGGAACACCCCCCCCCCCCATTTGCTTTTTGGGGGCTGCCTCTGCTTCGGGGCGTGATGACACAGCAGGTTTTGGGGAGTGATGGGAGGGTGTCTCCCTGTGGAGGTTCCCACACACTCCTGGCAAAACCAGCCCTGCCTCGGGCACGCTGATGAGGAGCCCGGAGCCGACCTCCCCCGGGCTTGCGGACCCACCCCCGGCCGGGGTGCGGCGGGGACACTGCCTGGCGGGGGCAGTCGGAAAGCCAGGGGAGGTGGCCTTGCCAAACCTGCCTCTGCCCCGGCCTGCCTCTCTCCGCCCCCCTCGAGAGGGGAACACCCACCCGGGGAGCGGAGCGCGGGGTTGGGGGGCCTTTGAGGGCCAGCACCCCCAGGGTTCCCGAGCACCGACACCCCCTGACCCGCTTCCCTCCAGGACGGGGCTTCGGGGCAAAGTCCTCGCCGGGGGTCAGCGGCATCATCCCATCTGGGTCACACTTCGCTCCGCACAGGTGTGATGACATGGTGACCGAAGGAGGTGCTGACTGACCGCACAAATAAACCCCAGTACTGCGGTTGGGTAGTGCTGGGGTAAACTGGTCGCGATGAGGCGAGTCCGGGGACCTCGGGCAGGTTTAGATTTCGGCTGATTTTATTTTTTTCTAAGACAATTTCAGGTGAAACGGGTGGGGATAAACACACATGCCCCTCCACTTCCCTGGGCTAAAATAGAGATAACGGACGGAAAGAGCGAACGCACCTTCACCGGGGGAGTGAGCAAGATTTGGGAGAGAGAGAGAGCAAATGAGGGGATGAGAGGCTGAGAAGGGACAGGGAGGAGGTGGAATAACGGGTGGAGGGACAGGAGGGGATCCCCCGAAACCCAGTGGAGCCCAGCGCAGCGACGCGGGCGCCCTTCACCGGCGCCTCGGGGCGGGGCGGCCCCGCGGCCCGGGGACACCGGCGGGGCCGTGCCGAGGGCCGAGGGCTGTCACGTCGCATCGCGTCACGCAGCATCGTGTAGTATAATAAGGCGCCATAAATTATAGCGTGTTCATAAATTATATACGTGTTCTTTACATATACATGGAATGGAGCGCATATAACACTGTATTGCATGGCAGTCGTGAGTCGTCCCCGGGTTTCTCCCCCGGTCCCAAAGCCCCGTGGGGTATGGGGAGGTCGCGCTGTGCCGCGTCCCCGCCGAGGATGCGCTGGGGTCGCCGCACCCCCGCTCAGAGAGCGGGGACAGAGCACTCCCCGCTCCCCAAAACAGAGCCCTTCTCTCTCACGTGCGGGTTTGAAAATAGCGGCGTGGGCGCACCCCGGCGCCATGGGAGAGGCCGCGCTTTTTTTTTTTTTTTTTTTCGGTGGCTATTTCAAAACCCCACACTCGCACCGGTGCCTTCAACGTCCGGCCCTTCCGTGGACCCGCACGCGTGAATGGACGCACGCCTACTTCTCCCCACTAGTGCCTGTAGACACCTCTCGCCCCCCTCAGCAGAGGAACAAGGGGCGAGCCCCTCCGGGGCACCCACCCGCGGCTCGGCACCCACCGGGGACTTCACACGGTGCCGGCGGACCCAAAAAGGTCACAAATTGCCGAGAGCTCAGCACCCGGGCGAGAGTCGGAACCCCTTGGAAGGATGGAAAAGACTTTCCTCCCGGTCGGTGGGAAATCAAAGATATCCCCGCGCGTGGAAACAGTGACGACTGGGCTCTGGGTTTGGGGACAGCGGGACAAAGTGGGGGGGAAAGGAGAGATGGAGGTGAAAAAGGAATGGAAAGGGATATGGAAAGTTGAAGGAGAGGAAGGGGAGAAGGAAAGATGGAAGGATGGAGGGGGAGAAGGAGGGATAAAAGGTAGAAAAGAAATGGAGGGTGAAAAAGGGATGAAGGGTAGAAAAAGAGGGATGATGGGTGTAAAAGGAGTGATAGAGGTGGGATAAAGAAATGGTTGGAGGCGAGAGAAGGAAGAATATAGAGTGGGAGAAAGAGGAATGTAGGGTGGAAAAGGAGGGAAGGAGGGGAAGAAGGAGGAATTGAGGGTGGAAAAAGAGGGATGGAGGGAGAAGGGAGGGATGGAGGGAGAAAGAAGGAGGAATGGAGGGGGGAAGGGTACCGCGCCCCCGATTGGCTGCTTAAGCACAAAATCCGGAGGTGGGTTTGCGGGGAGGGGGCGCGGAGGGGCCGGGGACTGCTGGGGGGCAGAGGTGGGTGCTCAGGAGGCTGCGGTTCCCCCCCGGCAGCCATTTTGTGGCAGTACCTGCCTTGGTGCCAGGGTTGGGCGGTGGGGCCGGAGCAGAGCCCTGCCCGACCCTCCCCGGCCCGGCGGGGCGGTGAGGGGCGCGGGGCGGGGGGAGGCCTCCACGCCACGGTAGGAAACGTATTACCGCGCCCGCCACGCTTGCCCATTGACAGAGATAAACATGCAAATGAGTTTCTTTGCATGTCATTAGCATACAGGCAGATTGCGGGGGGAGGGGCCGCAGTGTGCGCACTGCAGCGTGCTTTAATGCAACACCCAAACAGCCATTGCGGGTCTCTCCCGCCAGCAGCACCTGCGGCTCCCCGCGCCCCCCGCCGCGGGCAGTGGGACCCCATCACCCCCTCGCACCCCCCGACCCGCCGAGCCACCCGCCGGGGCTGCCCCGCCGGGCACCCGGCTCGTCCAGCCTGCCCGGGGCTGCAGGGCACAAGGATACGCAGGGATAAATAAAGCCAAACCTGGGGAAGCGGCTCTTTTGGGGCTATTTTTGTGTTTTCACCTTTTTTTCTGTGTTCTTTCACCTTGTGCAGGGAAGGAAGCGGGCGGGGGGCCCTCTGCCGCCACCTCTTGCAGCCCCGCTCCAGCCGCCGCCGTTAATTGAGTGGGTTGGGTGGAGTGGGGAGTGACAAAGCCGACGAATTTGGGGAGGGAAGGTGCAGGGGAATGAGTACCCGGGATAGGGGATCTCCACGGCTGCCGGAGCTGGGGAGCGGCCGGGCTGCGCCCCGCGGGAGCACGTTTGCAAACGACGGGTGCGAACCTGGGGGTCGGTGTCTGTCTGTGGACACGGGTGTGTCCGCGCCCTCCGCGTGTGCCGCCCCGAGCGTGCCCGTACACGCGTGCTGCATCCCCGCGCCCTACGCGTGTCCCACTCGGGTGGGTGTGTCACACGGGCGGGTCACCACCCGGGGGGTGTATGTGCGTGTCCCGCACACACGTGTGTGCGCCAGAGCGGAGGGTGTCCACACACACCCCGGGCAACCTTGGGGAGCATTTCTCCCACGGGCGAGCACCGCACCCACGGCCAGGGGGGTGCGGGGAAAGGCCGCCGCCCCTCGCTCGCAGCAGAGATGAGGGATCCCTTCCCGGCCGGGCTTCCCCTGCATGCCGACCGTCCTGCGACGAGGGTGGCACCGCAGAGGGCCCCGCCGTCACCTCTCCGGGTTTTCGTTGAAGGGGGAACAGTCTGCCGCCCTTGCGAGAAGGGCAGGCGAACAGCGTGCGACGGGCCGCGGGACGAGGAAAACGCATCCGTGTGGCAATTCAACCTCAGCGGGAAAAAAAGGGCACTTCCCGGGCACCTTGGTGTCTCCCTCCGTTCCCCCCAAAATCCCCGCACATCTGCGGTGAGAGAGCGAGGAAGCGCCCTGGCGGGTGCGGGGCTGAGTGCGGGCCCCCCGGAGCCCCTGGCAGCGGCCGCTCGTAGCCCGGGGGACCCGCTGGGGAATGAACCCCAGCCCCATTTAGGGGGCAGTCGGCGGGGAAGGTACCCCCTTTCTTCTGTGCGTGCCCCCGAGACATGGCACAGCCCCCCGTTCCACACCTCCCAGAGCAGTGGCTCCTCGCTCTGCAAAGAAACCGGCTTTTTGGTCTCTCGCGAGTACACCCGATTTTTATTCTTCCAAAGAAACACACTTTTCATTCTTTCAAATAAACACGATTTTTAAAAAATCTTGTAAACAAGCCCGATTTTTATTCTAGGAAATAAGCCAGCTTTTCTCCGCCCCGGTGGTTTATTTCTGGCCGGAATGACAAGGAGGGGAGAGGACGCGGGGCCAGACCGGGCAGTGTTTAGGGGACGGGAGAATCCAAACTCCGGCCGGCGTTGAGAAATTAAATGGTCCTGGCTCATCTCCGTGTCCCACCACAGAGGAGATAAAAGCCCAGGCGAATTTGTTTTCTAACACAATTTTTAAAACCCCGAGTATATCTTTTGCCCGTATGTCCTCGGGTGAGCGAAAATTCACAGAGCAGCGCCGTAATGAATTTTTTTCTGCTGAAAATTCCTCCCAAACTCAGTTAATAGATTATGAATACAAATAATGCCGCCTCTTTTTTCAGCGACTACAATTGGAAATCAGAAATACCGTTGTTTTGGCATTATCATTATTATTATTATTAATATTATGTGTATGGTTTGTTTTGTGTGTAGTGAGGTTTTTTAAGTTTGGAGGTTGGGGTTTTTTTTTCTTCTTTTAAATGTACCTGAAATAAAATTTAATTTTCTTAAGCTTAAGCAGCCTTTCAGAACAGCACTTCAGATAAAATTCGGAGGTTCTGCCTTTTGAAACGACAAAAGTGTTAGGTGAAGGTTCCGGGAGGAGCCCCGTGGTACGGACAATGCCGAGCGGGGATGACTCTGTCCGGCGTGTGCCACTGACGGGAATCATCCTTTTAATTTCAGTCTCGAGTGAGAGAATTCCGAGGGTCTGAAAAAAGTGATTTATAGAGACCCTGAGACCTGCGGCCGCCGGGGCGGCCCCGGCAACCCCGGCCTCGGCTCGTAGCTGCCCCTGAACCCGCTTTCCATTCCCCTGTGCCCGATTCCTCCAGGATCAGGAGGGCAGGGATAGCCCTGAGCTGCCGGGCAAAGTTTGCAGCGCTCGGCAGAATTGCTGCCAGGGTTATGTGGGGCTCAGGGTCCTGCCCGGCTCTGCGGACCTGGTGCTGGTGTGGGTCCAGGTCTGTCACGGTCTCATGCCGCCCACCCCAGGCACAGCCTTCACCCGGGGCATCCCCGGCTCCGGCTTCGGGGCCAGCCACGGGCGGGAGAAGGGGGACGCGGTTAACGAAAGAGGGCTGTATTTCTGGCAGCAGGGCCGGGTCTTTGTTGCTAGGACCGGGCAGGGCGACCCCGAGTCTCTGCCACCCCGTTTCACTGTCGGGGCACGGCGGGGAGTCCACATCGTCCCCAGCACCGGCAGCAGCCCGCATGCCGATGAGGGCGGCAAAGACTGACCGAGCCGGTCGATATTTATTAAAACAGCCTCTCGGCTGCATTGGCGTCCCCTATCCACGATTTCCGTGCACTGGTGTGTGTGTTTGTGTTGGAGTGGGCTCCGACCGGTGCCAAACCATGGCCCGTCCCCACAGTACGGTCCCGGGGCTTGACGGCCGCTGCGACGGGTGATCCCAGCCCGGTAACGGAGGGAAAAAGAGGCGAGAGGTCAAGATCAGACCGGACCAGGGAGAACCACTCCTCCCTCGGCCCGTCGGGATGTGGCCTGAGGACGCGAGGGGACCCGGAGGTGCCGCGCCCCGACGGCGGCCCCGCCCCTGTCCAGGGTCCTGAAACAGTCTGGGGCTGCCGAGCCCGCCGAGCAGCCGACGGGGCGGGCTCGGGGCGGGGGGCGGCGGGACCCCGCGGGTTGCGGGAGGGACCCCTCTGTTGCGGGGAGGGACTCCTCGGGTGCGGGCAGGGAGGCGATCGGTGTTTGTGGCGGGAGCCGGGAATGCCACCGAGGAGACGGTGGCTATGACGGCGGCGAGACGGGCCGGCAGCTGTAGGGCCGACCAGCGGCCCCGACGGCGCGTTTCCATGCGCTATTCTTCCCCGATTTACTGCTTGTCATCGGCAGCTCAATGGGGGTCCCCCCGTCTCCAGGACCTACGCTGCCTTCCCCCTCTCCCGCCCCCGCCGGCCCTGGGGCAGCGCACAACCGATCTCCCGGCCCCACTCCCCCCCCTCCCCCCCCGGCACACCGCTCTGCCCGGCGGCCGCTCCCCTGCGCGCCTTCGGGAAGTTCAAGAAGTTGCCTGGCCCCGCTCCCTCCGAGCAGGGCCAGCCCAAACACCAGCGCCTGCCCCGGAATATTTCTCCGTCGGGCAGAGGGAAGGGAGGGGGGGAGACGGCTTAAATCCACCCCCCAAAGCCCCTCCGGCTCTAATCTCCCATGCATCGTTACAACTGTCCGCAACGAGGCGGGGGAGGCCGGGCTGCAATTAGCTATAGAGCCGCTCGCCTTGCAAACAGAGGGGCTCGGATTATTGCAAATTCATTTCTATTTTCCAGGCCAGCGCTTGTATTCTCTGTTAGCATAAGAATAGAGCCAGGCCCTGTGAACTCCTCCGACCTACTGACCCCTCTCCCCAGAAATGAATAGCAGCACTTTCCGTCCCCCCCCCCTCGCCAGCCTCTCCAGCAGACTCGAGCCACGGCCTAAATTCCTAATCAGGGTAATTTAATATATCTTAAGCCCCTGGCTGCTTTATTTTCACTCCTTTTTTTTAGTTTGTTTTAGGCATTCACTGGCTCTCACCCCGTCATTAGAGATCCTTATTTGACGGATATAAGAAGCTGTTATGAGACTACAAGTCTCTCTTTATCTTCTAAATAAGCTGTGCTTCCCCGTAATTAGAATGGTGTTCCCAGCCTTTGAGGCCTTTCAGGGCCGCCTAACAAAAAACTTGCAGGAGCTGAATAATCCCGAAGTACAGACTCCCCGGCCCAAGCAAAGGGCCGGGACAGAGAGCCGCGCCGGGCGGAGCACGGGGGGTGGGTGGCGGCGGGGGCACCCACGCGTGGGCTCCGCCCGCAAGTGTGCAGGGGCGGCCTTGCCCGCACCCCCGGAGCGCTGGGGCTTCGCTGCGACCGGGACAACCCCTCGGTCCTTTGTCTGGGGCTCTCCTCCTCGCGCCTCCACCCCTCTGCCAGGGTCTCGCCCCCTCCCACACCCACACATGCGACAGCCTGACCCAGCCCCACGGGACAACCGCGGCACCCGGCGCTGTCCCGGCCCTCCACGGCCCCGCGGATGTCCCCCCCTCCCCGAGCCGGGGGATGCGGCCCCGGAGCGCCCGGCGGGGCTGGGGGGTCCCGGAGCGCCCCCCGGGAGCCTCGACCCGTCGAGGGGATCCCGGCGGGGCCGCGCCGCCCGCCCCTCATTGGTCAGCGCGGGCTGACGGACGCGCTCGGGGCTCGCCGATTGGCTGGCGGGGCAGTCGGGCTCGGTGACGTCACGGCTGCTCGACGGGGCTCCCCCGGGCGCGGGGACACGACGAGCGGTGGGCGCGGGGGGTCCGTCCCCTCCCGTGAGCGGCCCTGCAGAGCGGCAGCCCCGGCCGTGCCGTGAGAGCACCGTGTCTCTGAATATAGATATACATAGGTGTGTGAAATAGATGTGGAAACGCCGGGAAAGTGGCTTTGGGATAATTAGCCTTCTTGATGTGGTTGGAGAGTTATCTAATCCAGAGGAGCCTAAAGGCATCATTACGGAGACAATATTTCAGGAAATCCAATTCATTGGAGCAAAAATATGACATTCATTTTGCTGGTTATGTTATTACAAATATCCTTCAAAGCCGACATTTCACACGCCCTCCCTCCCCCCAGAAAAAAAAAAGGAAAAAAAAAAAAGTAAAATAAAATAAAATAAAATAAAATAAAATAAAATAAAATAAAATGACCAGACTGAAAGCCCAAAAGCTATGGCCTGGGAGCTGGGAGGAGGCGGAGGCCGACGGCAGAGGGATCAAACCTCAGCTTCCAGGACCCAAACGCAGAGGGCTGGATAGAACACGAAGGTCCTTGATGCTGGAGGGAGTTCCCGGAGGGGGGCACAGAGCTGTGAGGGGTTCCGACAGAAACAGCCCCAAACACCGGACACCAGCGCTGCGACTGTCGGGGGACCGGGGAAGGCCGCCCCATGCTCGCCTTGCGCTGGGCTGCGTGCTATTTTCAGCTTTTCCGCGGAGGAATTCGCGGTGCGAGCGGCGGGAGGCGGGGAGAGGGCAACGGGCAGGACGGCTCTGTCTCGTACGACGAGTGTCGGAGCCGAGCGGGGTAAAACCACGTCTCCTTCGGGCACGGCTTCTCCTCTGCCGGCGCTGCCCGGAGCTCCGCTGCCCGGGCATGGCAAGCGCCAGTGCCACTGGTGATACTGGTGCGACTGGTGCCGGCCGGGGAGAAGCTGGCCGGGGAATGCTCTGCCGGGGTTACCCTGGCCGGATCAGACCGTTCCCCACCTCTTGTTTTTAGGGCCGGGTAGAGGCGCGGGGCCGCAGCCGGTGATAGGGTGGCTGTCAGTCGGTCAGCATCTCCCCAAAACCCACTCAACGAAATCCGCCCCTTGGAGCGTTCCTCGCCTTCCCCCCGCACCTCAGACCGCTGGGCACCCGTCCTGCTCCACGCCGGGGCAGGGACACGCGTGGGCCTCCGCCGTCGTGCTGCGCCCCGCGCGTCTTTTTGTAAAGAGACGGGCAAAACAGGGAAAGAAAATGCTTTTTCCCGGCCCTGGCCGGCAGTCTCGGCGGGGAAGCCGAGCCGCCCATCCAGCCTCGGTTTTCCGAGCCATGCCGGGCTCCGAGCAGCCGACGTGGGCTCGTCCCGGCGGGGCGGCGGCGGGTGTCGGTCCCGAACCGCGCCCAGCCCGGCTCCTCCAGCTGCTGCCACGTCCCCGCTCCAGCTCGCAGCCTGGTTGTTTTGTTTAATTAAACTCAATGTCAGTGTTAATTTTCCGCCTGGCCGGGCAGCCCTGCCTTTGCCGGAGCCGGAGTGTTGGTTACAGATGTCAACGCGCCCCATCGGGGCTGCGCCGAGCCCGTGGAGACGCGCTGCGCCGGCCACGCGTGGCCACGGCCGCGGTTTCCTGTCTGTGTCCGTGGGCTGCAGGGCCGGGAGAGGGCAGGGGCCGGACTTCCCCGGGACCCAGCCCCCCCATTGGCGTCTAGGTCCTGCATGAGTGAAAAGGATGGGCACTCATCGTTGTGATGTGTGTCGTGTAAAGAGCCGTCCCTGTGTGTCTCACGTGGATTTCCACGGCGAACGGGGTAATTGGTGAGAATCCGTCCCGGCGGGGTGGGGGCAAGACCTGGGAAACCTGGGGGTGAATTTTGGGAGGGAGGAGATCCTTCCTGGTGCTATAGCAAAGAGGTCCGTAAGTGAGGTTGTTACCTGGCTCTGGAGGACAGAGATGCTCCAGGGAAAAGTGGAGGATTCTGGGCCACGCCCAAACCAATGTCAGCTCTGGAGAGTACTCCCTCCGTCCCTCAAGGCGTCCCAGACTAGGCCAGGGCATAGGACAGTGTCAGGGAGGGGACACTTTCTTGCCTGCTCCTGCCCTACTTTCTGCAGAGCCCTCAGCCCCAGCTCTTTCATTCCCTGTCCAGCAGCCAGGCATCTCTCTGCTCTCCCCAATTGCTTTTCCAAGACTTCTAAACTTTTGGTGGTTGCAACACCCCAGGTGGCTGCCAAAGCTGTTTGCTGTGCCAGCTATCCAGCTGCAGCATCCGAGCCCCTCTTTCTGCAGGCTGGACTCTATTTAATTCCTACCCAGAGGGCAGCTATTGCACAACTCCAAAAGCCTCCTCGCCCTGCCCTGCTGCCTCCCCAGTCCCTGTGGGATGCCTTCAGTGAGGCAGGGACCCACATGGCACAGTGTGAGCCTGCTCCTCACCTATCCTGCCCTCTTCTCTGGTCTATCCTGAGTCATTCCTGACATGCCATGTTCCTCTTGGCTCCTGCCAGTGCCCAGGCTAATCTTTTCAATATCCATGTCTTGGAGTGCCCTTCCTCTGTGGATGTAGCTGTTTTCCTGCCATGCAGGTAGTGGATTTATTTCCTCTGTGCTCAACACTGAATTCCTACTCCACTAGTAGGCCAAGTTCATTAGCACGATGAGTTCCTTTCCATAGCCCTCTATGCGGTGCCAGATCTTATCACGTTGGAGCAACACTGGATATTGTCCTGTTGCTGCTTCCTCCTCCCTCCCTGGCACTTCCGAAGGCTCACACTCCTGCCTGCTGTGGGGGCTCCGGCACTGGCTGCTCTGAGCTGGGAACCCCTCGGGTTTGTTATGCCACTTTGTCTCCTAACTTTTAACCAGTTATTCATTCCCCAGCTGCTTTTCAAACTTCCCTTCTCAGCAACAGGCTCGGCCTTATTTACCAAACAATCAGGTTTATTGCTGTTTCTCCCCATTCTTTGTTACCATTTCTATCTGTTTTCACCATTAAACTCAGGACGTTGTGGTTTTCCGGACCCCCCGTAGAGCCCTTTTGGGGAAGTTGGCTATCCTCCATTCCTATTTACAAAGACTGATTCACACAGGAGGCTAAACTACAGCTACTGAAATAGCCATTTCATATTTAACTTCTTCTAAAAGCCTTGCCTAAATCCCATCTTTTCTCACTGCTTGTTTCTCTGCACTCGATCAAGCTGCTTTGCAACCTCTCTTCCTGTTATCAGGGCCACCAGGGCATCCAGGCCCCCAAAAGACTGGGAGATTTTCTTTCAGGTGATGGTAACAGTATCCACTGTAGGAGGGTCTTCAGTGTAGAGATTCATACTGTTTTCTTCTTCCTCCATTCTCTTCTTCTGCAGATTGCAAGCCCCCAGACATCCACCTTTGGTGCTTTGTATTTGTTTATCTTCAGCAAACCATTCCTAGAAATTCTCTTTGTCCTGCTTTGTTGTTTTATGTCGATGCTGGGGAGTTCACCTAGGAGAGGAATTGAGGATGGGATCTGGGGGCTATAGGGGGCCACAGCCCTTACATGTGTGCCTGTTAGAAACAAGCCACCCTATGCCTGCTCCACCCTGATGGGGGGGATTTACTTCTACCACCTGACCCTAACTCCCCACACTCAGAAGAGAGATCCCTCTCTTCTGGCGGTTGCCACGGTCCAAGCATCCCTGTCCCTTTTCCAAGACAGGCATCACATCCCAGGAGACAGAGGATGGATGATGGTGGGCCCAAAACAGGAGAACCTGGAAGGGCTGCAGAGCTGGCCTGCACTGGTCCCTGAGGAGATCCAGCCCCCTGGCATGTGTCCACCCCCTGCCTGGATGGAGGGGCAGGTGTGAAGACGATAGAGGAGGAAAATGGGCCCTGCCTTATTGGAGCTGCTCGTAAACAAAGCCACTTGAGTGGAGAGGATTCAGAGAGCCCAACAGCCGCAGGAAACTATAATTACGTTTAAATATTGTTAGCATCATTATCTTTTATCCGCCATCAGATTAAAACAATTATGGCATTTTCAGGAATCGTCCTTGGCATTCTCTTGACCGACGTTATCTGTCAGGCAGGAAATGTGATTTTCACTTGGAGAGGTGCCAGCCACCGTGCGGCCAGTCCCACAGCCCCTGTGATGGGAGAAGCCAGCAGCCAGGGTGAATTCCCATTTTATGGAGAAGCCTACATTCATCCCATTCCCTGTGGCCAGGCATCAGTCACTCCACCCTCATCCCCATATTACTCTGAGTTTCTGCAGATCGGCTTTGGGATTGCCAAACTGTGGCAACGGGAGGCAGAGGTGGGGACACCAGCCTGTGCCATCACCTCTGCCGGTGGCTGAAGCAGCGTGCCGGAGCGGGTGGCCTTGGCAAACACAGCTCCGTGCCTGAAAGCTGTGGTGAGCAATTTACCCGAGGAACTCATTTCAGGAGATCTAGTCTAAGTTAATTAAAGATGGCTGGCTGGGGTCATCGCCTTGGCAACAATTAAGGGCAGGAAAGACGCCTCATTAGTGATAGTTTTTAACAAAAACCATAATTTTTCATATCAAGACAATCCTGGGCACATGAGACGGGGGGCAGGAGGATGCTTTCTCTCTGGCTTTCTCTTTCTCCACCCTGTCTGTGGGTAGGCTCACAAGACAGGACCGAGGGATGAGGAAGCAGGATTTTCTGAAGGGAAAAGCCCCATTGCAGATCTGTGCACTGGTGAGGGTCTGGTGGCTGGTGGCCAGTGCCTGGGCAGCGGAACCCGAGCTGTTGAGAAAGGGGCCCGTGGATAATGGAGGTTGTGCCTGGAGGGCAGCAGGTGAGATCCAGTTTCTTGGGAAGGGGAGAATCCACAAACCTGCCATTGCTACTATGCAGGGGCTGCCTGCACATCCCGACCCAGGGAACACTGTGCCAGGCTGACACCCCCAGCCACCGGCAATGGGGTTATTCCTCCAGCTGTGCCTTTGTTTTTTAATTTCCCCCTTGTACTCCAGAAATCTTAATGCCGCTGCCTACTAATGCCAGGCTGGGCAGAGCAGCTTTATTTTCTACTTAATTAACTGTCATCCAGTGATTGATCAATTAATGATGGAGCCATCATGGTAATGCTCTGGGAGCTGGTGCACTGGGGCCAGGCAGAGTCATGTGCTTGCCTTCCCACTCCTACCTGCTCTGGCACCCAGCATGCTCCCCCCGGCACCAGGGCTGTGCCGACTTCTCTCCTGACAGCAAAGGACACTGTGACAGATGGAAAATCCCTCGCTCCCAGGAAATTTGGCCATTTACAGGGCAGCTGCATGAGGGACTGGGGACCAGCGACTGGGGAGAAGGAACGATGCCCCTGCCCTGCTATCCCTGACCGGCATCTGGGGTTGGCAGAGAGGCCACTTCCCTGCTGGACACAGTGCCTGCTGCTGTGTTAAACTCTAGCTCCAGTATTTCTGCAGCATCCCCTTGCCTTAGTGGCGTTTTGGCTGATTTTGACCACCTGGGTGATGCTCTCACCGCTGATCAAAAGGAGTCAGGGTTCAGCAGAGCCAGCAGCAGGGCATCTCTGCTCTTGGCCTCCTCCTTCTCCTCCAAAGTTGCACACATGGCTCAAACGGGAGAGATAAATATAAACTCCATTCAGATATCCATAGAAACAGAGCTGGAGATGGAAGACCCCATGCAGATTAAAACCTTTCCCCTTCCCACACTCTGCTATTCCCAGTATTATTCCAGAGCATTTTGTAAAATCAGTAGAGTTGGGCAGGGACCAACAGAAATGACCAATAAGGTGTTAGCAGGAAAATCCCAGAATGGGGGAAACACTTTTTCTGCTGAGTAATTTATCTGTTATAACAAAAACAAAACAAAACAAAAAACCCCATCAAGATCGTGTTTAGGAAGGGGTGAGGCTTCACCTGGAATAGTGGGGCCCACCAGCACACACGTGCACAGGGCTGAAAGGGATGCAGCGAGGCTCCGGCGCGGAAGTGGTGTAAGTCCTGTCGCTTAATTACTGTTTCCTCTCCGCGCCGTGAAAAAGTGCTGAGATGCGGATTTGATGTGCTGAAAAGCGTCTGGCATCTTGTCATGCACCAGCCCATCTCCAGCATTCAACAGCTGGAGAACAAACCTCCCCACGCACCCCCAGGTGTATTCCTGCACCTACAACATCACCGCCTGTTTACCTACGGATTGGTCCCGATGATAACGTGTTTGTTCAGACGATGCTGACGGCTGGTAGAAAAGAAACCCGAATTGGTACCAAAGGGAACCAGCCGCTGCTCGGGGCTGCATGTGCAGCTCCTCCTCTCCACCGGCTCCAGATTGAGTTGTTTGTTTCATTACATCCCTGCACACACATCCGCACCCACACACCGACACATATATAATCCCGTGCGTACAGCCAGGAGAAAACCTTATATAGTATTATAAACATCGTGCTATTTTTTGAATTAAAGCTGAAAACTGTTCATTGGAGATGACACACGCAACACGTTCAAGCCCAAGAATAGGTTTGGAAGCAACTCGGGAAAATATCAATATTCTCCAGCGTTTCCTTACATCCCAAAACCGATCCAACATAATTTCTGCTATCAATAATGCATGTTTACAGGGAGAAGACATTCAAGGAGGCCCATGGCTTGAGCCCATCCTCCCTTTAGGGGTGATGTTACTGCACTTTCCAGGGCTGGGAGAAAGATTTATTTCACCTATCCTCATGGCAAGGAAGCCGTTTGCTGAACTAACCCCCCCTGGGAGTTTTTTGGGTGAAGAATAGAGCTTTTCTCTGCCTGCTTGGTGCCTGGAGGTGCTCAGTGGTGTGAGCTGTGGTGTGCCAAGAGAAGCTTAGGCAGTCTCTGGGCTTGTGCCGGCTGCCGAGCTCCCACATGTCGTGGCCATGTGGAGCCTAGAAATAAGCTGAGGTTTGGGTGGCAAGGAGGGGTTTGCAGTGTGCCAAGGTGGGGGTTAAAGTGGGGAGTGGGTTGCAAAGCAAATCTCCCTCATAGTCACACAGGAGGGAGCAGAGAGATGGAGAAATTGTGAATTCATTTGGAGAAGTAACGGCTGAGCACCCTCAGCATCTTCCTGGCTCATCTCCGTGTTGGCTGCACCCTGTCTGAGGCAGTGGGAGCTTGGCAGGTCCTGGGGGGCTTTTATAGGACTGACCAAGGGATGAAGGAGGAGGAGAGGCCATGGGAGAGGTGGGCTAGCTGCTCACCCACACAAAGGGGCCCGGACCAGCGGTGCCCAGCATGCCCTGACCCCATGTGGGGCAGTCAGGAGGGTACAGACATATGGTGGCCAGCTCAAAAAGATGGTTCAAGACAGAGCTGGAGCCATTTAAAAGCAATTAATAACTGTTAACTGTCCTGGCCCTTGCTGTTCATTAGGCAACCACAAAGAAACTTTATTTTAGAGTTGCAAGTCCTCTTTTTTTTTTTTTTTTTTTTTTTTTTTTTTTTTTTTTTTTTTTTTTTTTTTTTTCCAGAGAGAAACTTTTTAAATATGTAATTGGCTCTGGGAACCAGGACCCAAAGGGGTTGCAAAAGCAAGGGAAGCAATTGCCTTAATCAGTCCAAGATCTCTGATTTATTTATGTATTTATTTCGATTTCAAAGCAGTGCTGCTCATCATATCAGAGCCTTTAGAAGCACAATTATTCTCTCGACAGAAGAGCTAACCTAGGCTGCGATTATTTGCCTTTCTGAAAGGCAGTGGTTCCCCGTCAGCCGTCCTTCCCACGAACACAGTCCCGCTCCCGCATCTCTCCGAGCGATTTTAGCATCTGAGAAACATTCCCCCCAGCCTTCCCATAGCCACAGCCCGCCTGAACACTCAGCCTTTCTGCCGAGCTTCCCAGCTTCAAAGAGTGGGGGGAGCGTTCACTAAATAATGATTCTTTATTCCCGTTCTTTGGCTGCTTTTCAAGCGGTGGTCGGCAAACGTGCACACATCTTTATGGCTTGTAAAAGACACTCGAGGTCACAGGTGGAAGGAGCTGGGCAGGCCCAGCCCCAGGTGGGTTTTGGACCATGTGGGTTTGCTTGTGTTTCACCCCTGAGAAAAGCTGTATTTCCAGGCTGTGCCTGGAGCTGGGTTCGGAGTGGGATCGGGGTGAAATTCAGAGGCGATACTCTGCTGGCCTGCAGAGACAGAGGGTGTTTCAGCGGCGGAAGGGAACAAGTGGGAAGGCAGGAAAAGAAGGAGCTGTCCTTTAAAAAAAAACCTTCTTGAAATTGCAGTGGGATGCCTGGGGTTGTGGCAATGTCCCGAGCCCTGGCTCCCCACCCTGGGAATATCCATCCACAGGGTGAGTGGGCATGTCATGGCTTGTGATGGGCAGGCCAGTTCTTTAGAGGTCAGAGGGTCCACTGGGGTTGAATCTACACTGTTCCCTCCACCAGCTGCAAATTTTGCCCCATAAAGAGACAAATCCCTTTTCAGTGACAGCCCTGCAAGGATTCCCATCTGGGGGGCTCTGCTGCCCCATCCCTGGAAGGTTCCCATGGCGAGCAGCGATACAACACCGCATCCCCAAGCCACCACAGGGCTCCTCCACAGCAGCACGAGCCATCCGTGGGCTCGGGAGAAATCCTCGCGTGTTGTTTTCCCCCCCATCCTCGTCCCTGCAATGCATATTTTTGCGAAGGTTTAATTGGCAGCAATTATTAACTAGCACAGACCCTGGAAACCTGCCAGTCAGGAAAATAATGAACCATTTTAATACACATTCAGCCCGTAAACAAATGTGGCTGCCAGAGCCATTGCAGCCGCCTGGCACTGGGAGAGGCAGCACAGAAGATCAGCAGGGAGACCCGGGGCAGCCCCACTGTCCTTCTGGCACTGGGTGAGAGTCTGTGTCCCCAAGGCCACCCTGTGTCCCTGCAGGAAAGGCCAAGCCTTTCCCTGGGGGCTCTCCACAGGACCCTAACGCTGCCCTGAAATAGCAGCATCAGGAATGGTACGGAACCAAACCCATGTAGATTTAAGGTGCAGATTTGGGCTTTGGGATGGTTTTGGTGGGTGGAACTGGCGCTATGCATTTGGAAGTGGGCACAGGAGATCCCCAAGGCTGAATCCTGCAGAGCATCCTTGCTCCTTGCCTCTCCCTCCCTTGCTCCCTTGCTCCTACGAGCCCGACTGGGGTCCTGACCTCTCCACCCCGACTCGCACAGTTCCAGGCATAGGGAACAAACCCACTCTCCCCTGGCAGATACCTCCTTTGTCTGCCAACAGGCTCCCCCCAGACCCCCAGAAAGGTTTCCAGGACATTCAGACAGTGGGCAAACAGCCGCCTTTGCCCGCTGCAGGCAGGAGAAAGAGATGTCGTGACCCTAGAACAGCCCTGGGGCACTGGCATCCTCCAGCACCCCTTGGCACCCCCCTGGCACACAGCTCAAAAAGGCAGGACCCCCTGCTAATAAAAAAAAAAAAAAAACAAGTGGGACACAGGCTTGACATTTTTCACTCAAGGAAATATTTCTGCAAAGGAACTGCTTTAGGTTTATTCTACAAGGGCTACATTTTTCCATGTTATTTTTTAATTTTCTCTCTCCCTTTCTCCCTTTTTTTTATTTTTAATAGTAAAATGGGCTGATGGTTCTTTTAACTTTCAGTAATTTGTGGAAATTAAAAAAAAAAAAAGCAAATAATTTGCAACGCGACCCAGATTTAAATGGCACTCTGAAATTAATGTCGCCTGGCTTTGTTTTTTTTGCCTTTTTTTTTTTTATGAACTCACTTCCAGAATGGTGAAAAATGTCTCAAATCTAGATCATGAAAGTGTCATGAATTGTTTTCCAGATTTTTAAATGTTCCTGGCAGATAATTATTCCGTATCTGAAAGGAGATTAAAATAATCTTCGTTTCACACATAGCTCACAGAAACATATTTTACCATTGGAAAATAAAGCAAAAATTGTATAAATCAGACAGACTTAAAATATATAAATTAGTAAAAAGGTGGAATCAGCTCTTTCCTCAGGTTCGTGTGTGTAAAAAGGCATTTTTATATCTTGCCTGAGCGAAGACTATTGCTGCCTGCTTTCAGAAGAGGTTTCTTCCCTTGAATTAAGTATCAAGGTAGTAAAGATACGGTATTTATAAGCCAAAAAATAAAGCAGGCACAATTTATTAAACAGCTACAATGTGACAATAAATAATTTTAATGTCAATCAAAATCAGATAATTGTCACTGAAATTTGGATTGAAAAGATAAAAGCCTGAAAGGGAGAATTGAAATCCAGCACTGGAGACGATTCCAATATCTTTGTTCCTCGCAATAAATATTTTGGGTGAGAGCTTAAACCAGCTCATTCTTAATTTGGGGGGAAAAAGGTTGAGTGTGGTAGACTTTTAAGAAATAAACTAAGAAAATATATTCATGTTTGGGATTGGTGAGGAGAATTTTTATTTTTTTGTGAGAAATAAAACCATTTTATTTTATTGCATTTTTAAAAACTCTGCTTGGGGTTTAATTTTCTTTTCAGTATCAGGCAGGGGCAGGAAAGGGATGCTTTTCTTGATCCAGTAAATATTCCCCCTTGTTCCTCCTATTTTGGAAAACCCAAACTCCCCTTGAATTAAAATCGGCCAAAGCCGCCCATGCTTTGGGACGGGCATTTTTTGGTGCAGCTGCACTCCAAAAGCCCGGGGAGCCCCGGCTGCTGTGGGGTGGCTCTGCTCCCACACAGCCCCAGCCCCAGCTCCCTGCCTGCTGTGCCTTGGGGGCAAGGGCCCCCTCCCAAAAACCTTGCTGAAACATTCCCCTTTGCTCCCAGGCATATTCAGAGGGGTAGCACATGCATTGCATCCAGGGTGAAAAAAGCCCTTTCTCAAGGTGGCAAAAACCCCAGTAATTCCCCTGATGGGGAGCAGGGCATGTGGGAGAGTGGAGGCCAAAGATAGAACTCTTGGAGAAGCATTCACATCACCTATTTTTTAACCCCAAAACAAGGATGATGAGGATGGGGTGCAGGCAGGGCTTCTGGCCTCTTCCATTCCCCTGAGGGGCTGAGACCCTCTGGGCAGGAGAATGGCCCCTTCTCGATCCCCTTCTCATAGCGCTGCCCAGCTGCCCACTGGCCCCCGGCAGCGGCCGTGCCTTGGCACTGTTCAAACCCTGCCTGAACCGGCAAATATTCCACTGGAGTGGCCAAGGCAGAAGCACTCCGTGTGTCTCTAGGGCAACGTGTTTGTTCTGCATCCCAATAACGCCCAATCTTGCCTTGAGACAAAGCTCCCAATTGCTTTAACAGGGATTTAGGTGCACGGCATAAATAAATACATCTATTTATGTACGTTTAAAGGTGGGCATGTGCACGCCAAATTAATATCCAATATTGGTTTAAACCCAGGGTGTCAGAACATGCAGGGATGGAGGTGTGGGCTAGGAGTGGGATGTCAAAGTTTGTCCCCGTGCAGCTGATGGATGGACAAGGAGGAACCGGTGGGGGCCGGGTGGTTTTAATCAGCCTGTGTGTGTGTGACAATAGTTGGGTGAAGAAGAGGACCTGACACCGGCATCCTTGGTTTGTTATAAATCACACACATAAAAATGGGGAGGGGGGGGGGAAATTAAATCTTGGGGATCGCAGTGCTTTTAGTGCCAACTCAATCCCCAAGCTGGAACAAAGCTTTGCCAGCCCTGAAATAAATGATGCTTCAGCTAATGGCTCTTATCCCTTCCCCACTGCCTCCGACCAGGCAGCTTTGGGGTTTTAACGATGCCGACGTGATGAGAAGCAACGTCTGGGCCTGATGCTGATTTTTACCAGCAAAGGTGGCCCTGCCAGGTGGGGTGGAGGCCCTGGGGGACTCGTGGTGGGGAGGGGAGGCTCATCCCCATGTCCCCAGGTCCCTGCTCGGCCGTGGCTTCACTGATGCTCCGCAGCCGCCGGGCTCCTCTCTCTGCTCAATTGCACAGCGCGCAAATGGAATCGCTCTCCTCGCTGTGTTTGTGGCCACGGGAGTGGAAGAATTACATTGGGCTGAAAATAGTATTTACTTTTACTGATTGAAAAATAGATGTTAGGAAAAAAAAAATAAAAAAAAAAGCAAAAGCAGGAATTGAAACTATAATTACAACAAACCATATGTAAACTCCCAGGTAAACACTGATTATACTGTGTCATTTCAGCCAGACTTTATTAGCGAGGGAAGAAGAGAATCTTCTTTCTCTCTCCGCCCGCGGCGGATGCAGCACGCAGGATCCCACTGCCTGCCATTTGCAGAGCACTTTTCACCCTAAAAAATCTCAGGTTCGTGGCCTGATCCTGCACAGCTCTCATCAGCTCTGTTTCCTAGGTGAGCTGTGCCATTCCCCTCACGTGGCTGCAGAGTGGGTGTCTCAGGGTGCTGCTGTGGGTGCATATCTGAGCTGCCCCCGGCATATCCTCTTCTTTGCGGGGAGGCAGGGAAGGGACAGGAGTGTGCCAGGGGAAGAGAAACTCAGGGCATGGGACCCAGCCTGCTCAACCCTACAACGTGTTGGGATGGGATGGAATGGGATGGGATGGAATGGGATGCCCCAGCTGCAGCATCCCCCTTCTCTCAGGCAGTTCACAGACCCAGCTGCATGAGGACAGGGCTGGCCAGATCCATCCTCGGAAAAAAGCTGGAGGAGATGAGTGGCTGTAGGCTTGCCAGGCCCTTTTCTTGCTCCCTAGCAATGGACCCAGACCCCCTTTGTTGAGGAGCTGAATCCCCAGAGCCCAACACCCCAAATGCAGGAGAGGAGCATGGTTGGAGTATTGTTCCTGGACATCTGTGTTACACAGCATCCCCCTCACTCACTGTCACGGCACAAGGTCCCACAAAGCCTCCAAAATCTCTCCTCCCTGCCAGGTCTGATGGAGACAGAGCAATGCCATCATGACATGTCAGTCACCACTGTGTCACTCTCAGGACACCTCAGAGCAGGTCGCAGCATCCCCTCCTCCGCCCTGCAGTGCAAGGGTCACCCGACAGCACTGCCCCTTCGCGTGAATATTTGGGGGGCTCTTGCCGCAGTTTCCTTGCTGGGTGGATGAGGGGAGAAGGGAACGGAGGGGAAGAAGGAAACCACGAGTAACGTTGAGTAAACGCCAGGCATCCTTACACAACGGGGCTGAGGGCTCGGCGGCCTTACAGCTTTGCCATAGTGGCACCCTGTGGCAAAACGCATTACTACAGCTGGCAGGGGCTCCGGAGGGGGACACGGCCTGGGGGACATCGCCCTGGGGGCTCACACCGCGCGGGGACACTCGCTCCCCACGCACGCAGGGATGGGATAGTGGGGGCTGAACAGCCGGTGGTCCCCTCCACCGCGACATCCTAGTGCCCCGTGGCGGGTACCACCCATCCCCATGGGGTCAGCCAGGATGCTCATCCAGACTAGACATCCGCTGGGATGGGGCTGCAATACTGGCAGGCTCGCTGGCCACTGCACGCTTGCTCGCTTCGGGCTTTCTGGTAGCGTCCGTGTGTCCGGGCGGCGTGGGCTGTGTGGTGATGTGGAGCGGGGTGTGGGTGTGTGTGTCGGTTTTCTCCTCCCGGAGCAGACCCGGAGTGACGGAGCGAGCTCTTTGTCTGCCTTCGCCTGCCTGTCACGGCTCCCGGCGTTTCCCAGCCACCTTGCACGGCGCGCAGCCACTTTGGCAGGAGCTGTCTCGGAATTTTAATGCGGCTGATTAACGCGGCACGATGTAATCGTGGAGCCAGGCGTACCCCTTCCCTAGCCTTGCCTTTTGGGGGAATAAATAACCAAACACAACAAGGCACCCCCACTCACGGTGCCTCATCCATTTCTGAACTGAGCTAAAGAATGGGACCTAACTGGAGGCAGGAGGTGATCCCAAAAGAAGAGATCCCGATGCCTGAGCTGTGCCAGCCCAGAAAGCTGAGCGGTGTAACAGAGATGCCTTTGTCATCCTGGCACACGGGTGACAGAGGTGGTTTTGGGGCCAGCACCAATGTGTGACGTGTCAGGGGTTGTGGCACTGCATGACATGACAAGGAGTTTTGGGAAGGGTCACCTCTCCCTCTGGGAACAAGGGTGAGCCGTGGAAAACTCCAGGCAGAAAGAGAAATGGTGAAAGGGGAGAAGGTGGAGAGCAAGTCTGTGTGCGGAGCTGGGAGAAGATGGGTGAGCAGATCTCTGTGCCACCCAGGAGATGACGTGGGGGAGTTATTGACACAGAGGACACATTGCTAAATTTTCAATCTGTCCCTTTCTTAGGTGGTGTTGACAGAAGAAGATGGGTAGGAGATTTCAATGGCAGGCACACGTGTCCCAGGAGAGGGTGAGACACCAACAGAGATGGAGCAAGAAATGAGCCTTGGACAGCTGCAGGAGAGAAACCCAAACCTTCTTTGGAAAGTAGGGTCATCTGCAGACTGGGGACACCTTATGAAATACCCATCCCTCCAGACATCCAGGAGCATCAAGCAGCCATCAAGATCTGCCATGGGTCCCTTCAGCATTGTGGAAGGTGCAGGGCTGAGCGAGCGGCTGCAAGAGTCTCTGCACCCCTTGACTGTGGAGCTCTTAGAGCAGAGAGAGGTGCAGAAGGAGACCCCTCCTGAACATCAGCTGCTTTGGTGGGCTGCTCCAGACCTCCAGTGCAGCCAGAAATGATATGGGGAAGAAGAGACACTGAACCCCTCTGCAGCGGGGTGGGGCTGCAGGTACCTGCCTGGCGTGGTGTGGGGATGCTCTCAACTCCTTTGGCCCACCCTGTGGAACCCACAATCCCCATGCTGGCTGTCAAGCTGAGCCCAGCAGAGACATGAGCAGCCAGAAAGGGAAGGAAGGAAAGCGGGGGCAGCAGGAGTGACAGGGACCACAGCCTGGGCATCCCTGTGCTGTTCATGTGCCAGTGACTGCCAGCAGGGACGTGCTGCATCTTCTCATGACACGGACAGGCAAGGCAGGATGATCCTGGAGCAGAGCAGAGCCGTGAGGGTGGAAGGTGCCACTCAGGACCCATCACACTGCTGGGGTGTGCCCACGGATAGAAGGGGAAATGTGAAAGGGACAGCAGGGAATCAAAGGAACACAACAGAGCCTAAAGGAAAGGGCTGAAGACAGAACATATGAAACAAAGGTGGTTTGGACTCAGATGGGAGAGAAGATCCATATCTGGAGCATCTCCTTCAGTGGGAGATGATTTCAGAGGGGTTGTGAGTGTTTGAACTGGCTCAGGATTTGCCTGGGAAATGTTAGGCTGGTGTTTCTAGTGTGATTGCAACCAAGCCAGCTCTGCTGGGGATGGCTCCAATGTTTATTCATGGTGGGGAAGGAAGGGACCAGCTGACTTTTAGATCCCCAAGAGCATAAAGAGGGGGAATGTGCCCTTTCCCATGGCCATGGACAGTGATCATACTACTTTACCTCAGGGCTTTTCAGATGTCAGCCATGTCCCAAAAATTCAATGATAAAGAAAGGGAGAATAAACCCCAATGTAAGTAAGGCAGCACAACTCCTCCCCTGCCTTAGGGCTGCCCTTACTAAAGGCTCAATTGACCCTATTTTTGGGACCTGAAAGGTGAACGCCAAATGCAGAGCAAATATTCTTTTGTGAGGGTCTCTCATTTCACCCTTAGACCAGAGACTCCCCCCATTTCCGCAGCTGCTGGGTGCAGCCTCCTGGTCCCACTATCACAGCCTTTTGTCCCAAGCAAGAGATTCCTTTGGGAAGGCAATTTCATTCCCATGCACCTTCCCCGGTTTTCTTTGGGTCTGTGTCCCCCCTCCAGCATCCCTTTGCCCTATTAATATCCCTTGACTGTCCTCACACCTGCAGACAATCTGGTCCCCAACCACCTCCACCTCCCCCCTTCCTCAAAAGCTTCCCTCAGCTGTCTTTAAGTCGTAGCTGAAATCTGTGGTATGTAGGAGGAGAAATTCAGTCTGACAGCAGTTTAAAACACCGCACTACTTGGCAGATTTAAATGCTATTTTAAATATAAGCTATGACACAACGGACAAAAATAGCATTGAAAATACCCTGTCATGTTCCATATTGCGAGGAATAGGGAAGCAGACCAGGCTAGAAAGGAGCAGAGAAAGGGGCCAGATGGAGAGGACAGGTTATTTTGTTTGTTTTAAAGAAACTGGATAAATGTATTTCGTATGTGACTGAGTAAATGTGTTTTATAGAGCAACGAGCCAAAAAAAAAAAAAAAAAGCCTTCTCATGAAAAATCTACATATTTTATTTGATGTGGGATCTGCCAAAGCAGGTTTGCTGCTGAGAGAATATATTTGTTATCAGGTTGTTTTGGAGATGCTCAACACCAGCAGCCACCAGCTACTGGAGAGCACTTGGTCTCTACTGGGTAATTTTCTTCCCTTTATTTATGTTTTAATAGGAATTTGCTCTTCTGAAAAAAAAAAAAAAAAAAAAAAAAAAAAACAAAAAAAGAAAGAAAAAAGAGAAAGCCACCCTAAATACCTGGAAGTGACTTTTCACCTGTGACTCCCAGCTTTGGTGACCCTGCACTGTAGGAGCTGATGAATGGCAGTGCTTGGCTGGGAGTGTCCCTGCAGGGTCAGCCCATGGGACAGGGAGGGATGGAGGGATGGAAGGATGCAGGTTGAGCCACCACTGATTTCCCAAGGTACGCGAGTGTGTTCCTGGAAAATCCTGGGAACTCTCCTGACCCTGCAGCACAGTTGCTTGCTGGCATGAGTAGGAAGCATCTGGAACATCTGGGCCCAGAAACTGCAGGGCTGCAAGGAGAGGTTTCTTCATCATTCTTCCTGAGTACAAGGACAGCTCCAAGCTGCTCTCTCATCACAGCACCTTCTTCCCCACCCCTCCACACACACTGTCTTACAGGGCAGGACAAACATCTGTCCACGTTTTGGGTTTGTCTCCTGGGGCTGGGTTTTGGCTCCTTCCAATCCCCCCAGTATAACCAGCAATAAATCTGGTTACGAAAATAACCTGAGAAGAGTCCAAGAGAACTGGGGAGAGGTCAGAATGTGACCAAGTCTCAGGCTGCAGCACCATGTGACACACTGGAAAGCCTGGAGATAAGGGCTGGTGTTCCACACTAGACTGACCCTACCTGGGGACAGGCACAGGGTTGGCACCCATGGCATGGAGGTGCCAGATGCCAGTTGTACCCTCAAAGCGGGGTAGAATTTGAGGTTCACTCCCCACAGAGGGACTCCCATACTGGAAGCACCTGATGGCACAAGTTACCAGGGTGACTGAGCTGCCAGTGCTCTGATGAACATCCTGGCAGGGATTCAGGGGCTCCCCAAGCCTCCTGCATCCACTGCTAATCCAGCTCCAGCAGCTGAAACCAGGGGAAAGACACAGAGTGAAACATTTTTGCTATCATCTTATAAAGGTCTTTTATTTATTTTAAACCAAATATGTTATTATAATGGAAACACACAATTCGAAGAGTTTAACAAAACAGTTCAATGAAGCCAGGTTAGCATTAGGAATCAAAGACTGAGATCTTTCAACCCCTTGCAAATCACCATAGCCTGAGAAAACGTGCCCTCCAGGCAGATTTCTATGACCATCCAGTGGTGGATGCAAAAAAAAGCAAAAGCGTTTTATTAAGAGAGAGAACAGCCCTGAATCTGTGCTCCTTTCTCACCTGCTCACCTCTGAGTGCCCACTCCCAGCTGGGGGCTCGTGGCTCTTCCTGACCCTCAGGCTGTGCCAGCCCTTGGGATTCCTGTGGACAGCAGCTCTGTGGGCACTCTGGAAGGAAGTGAGACCTCAAGCACGGTTTGCAGCAGGAACAGCATCGCTGGTCACAGTGCCAGAAAGTCCACGATGTTTTCTGGCTCTAGACTAAGGCAACTGGCAGAGTGGGGCACCCACATCTCCACATCCTATTAAAGATTTTGAAGACTCCCAGTTGCCCTGTCTGCTGCGGGGCAGAGTCAAGAGGCAGCAGTTTCAGCATGGGGTCTGGCTCCAGACACCTGTGCCCAGTGGGATGTACTCACTCGGCAGCTCTCAGCCCTTGTGCACCTTGCAAAGGGAGCCATGTACCCTTCTCAACATCTCCTTGCACATACAGAAAAACAGAGCTAGAGGGAAACAGGAGGATCCCTGGTGAGAGGTGAAGGAAAACTCCTGGCAGAGCCAAGAGAGGCTTTGCTACAGACTAAGTAGCATCACTGCTGTCAGAGCTATCACTGGGAGCTCCAGCCACCAGGTGATTTTCATGCCCCACTCGGAAAAGCAGAACCATCGCTCCGTAAAAGCAGCTCTGTTGTGCTTCCTTTTTATTTCAGACGAAAATAAAAGCATTTCAGTGTCTTTTGATCTGCCTCACTTCCTTACTGACACATTCAGGATGCTCACAAGCATTTTGGTATGGTAGGTCACCACACCTCAGCAAGGTCCCAAGATTCCCTGGGGAATTGCATCCATGCAAGTACAACCAGCAGCAGAGAAGCAAAGGAAGGATGGGATGTGTCCCCAGCCCCCCTGCTTTTCCCTGGCTGTCACCCCTGTTGCAGTACAAGCCTCGGGGTGCAGAGTTACTGATGCTCAGATAGCTCTGGGGGTACGCCGGGCTCCTGCCCACCTGCAGCAGGTATTGCAGGGCCGAGGCTGCTTGCTGGAGTGGTGGCATTGCAGTCCTGCCTCCTCTTACCGCCCTGCCCAGCTGCGACAGCAGCTCAGCTCCCTCCCTTGCTCTTTGTTAACCACTGAATTCATCTGACAACTCAAAGAGAGAGAGAGAGAGGGGAGAGACCCTGCGGCCCGCCGGCGCGGTTCCCCGGCTCCCCCTCTGCCCTCATTTGCAATGCTTGAGTGGGGATTTCTCTATTTACTAAGCTAACAATGTGGGTTCCCAGGGCCTGGGCTGATGATGACATCCCGGCGCTGGTGGGTGGTGGGGCCGGGGGGGCGGTGAGGGCTGGGGGGGATTGCATAATGCCGAGGCAGGCGTGGGAAACCACAGCATCTGCGAGAAAAGTCTCTGCCAGCCGCTTTGAGCATGGCTCAAAGGGCTCCCGGGGAAGCCACGGGGCAGAGGGAGCCCTGGGGACCCGGTGGCGAGGGGAGATGCTCAAACCCACATCTCCCGACCGCAGCCGTACTGGCACGTCCCCGCAGAGCGGCGACCGGCCCCGCTGCCAACGCCTCCGTCCCCGGAAGGGTTAACGCGGGCTGCCACGGGTCTGCTCATTACAGGGTTAAGGGGGAGATGGCACTTGCAAATCCCTCAATTACCCGGGCCAGAAGGCTGCTCAGGAAGAGCTTTATTAACGGTTGCCGTCTTCATTAACCGCTTCTCCACAGCTGCCTAATTACGGCCGCCATTAGGCTCACTGGGTCTCCCCACCACCGCCCTGATCCCCGGCCCCCTGATTAACCTTAATTACACCTCCATCCTCGGAACCGGGTGCTCACCTGAGCGGGGCCGCGGCCAGGGGCTCGGGGCTGCCTAATTGCGGGCAACCCCGGCGGGGCGGCGCGGGGAGGGGGCCGGGGCGGCCGTGGCCAGGCGCCCGCCGCACGCCAGATGTTCGCTGCTGAAAAGGCGAGGGCTGCCCTCGCACTGAGCTAAGCGGTGGCAATGAGATCGCTAGCAGGGCATTGAGGGAGGCGGTGAAAGGGTTTCCCACCTGAGCCGATGGGGCTCTGCTGGGAGGAGAACGGGGCTTGCCGGCGAGGGAAGGCGAAGGGTGAGGGTTGGGAGATGCTGTGGGTGCTGCTGCTTGGCCCCCTGAGCTCATCCCTGCCAGGAGACTAAGCATCCTTGGAACCAGGTGGTTGGAACGAGATGATCTTTAAGGTCTCTTCCAACCCAAACCTTTCTATGATGATCCTTCTGGGTTTCTCCCCAGCCTTGTTTTTTTCCGGTTAAGCTATGGGATGTCTCCGGGGCTGGATGCAGCACACGTGGGTATCAGTGCCCGGATGCGGCTGTACGGTGCACGCCCAAGATCAGCGTTTCAGACAAGGCCACAGATGCTACGGAGGGTAGCAGAGATCCCACTGCCCTCCAGCTCTGCTGTCCTCAGGATGCCACCACTGCTCCAGGACAGCCCGAGTCTAATGTGCCACCCGAGCCTCCCTTCACAAAGAAGATGCTGCTGCTTTTTCTCTCTCCCTCACTGAACAGGGTGAAGCTCAGCTCCTCAGGCACAGGGAAAATGGAGCCGCTTTCTCCCTCTCCCGCGAGATGCCCCTACCACTTTCTTCCCCCTCCTCACTACACACCTCCCTTTTGGGAGAAAAGAAAAAAAAAAAAGATAATAAAGTTCTTATTTCCACCACATTTGCCATTTCCTGGTCTAAGTAAAGAGTGTCATAAGAGTGACAAGCTAAAAGCCACTGATTACTGTGGATTCATGGCATTTATTCTCCTCGTGAAAAGAGCAAACATCAGAAATAATGTGGTCCGGCCTGCCTCGGAGCCTAACCCTGCAATTAATCAGCATTCATGTGCAGAAGGTGCATGAGCATCTGATATGTAGAGAGGGAGTAATTAAAGGCAGATGCAATCTCTGCTTCCCGCAGGCCTGGGGAGGGTAACCACGCTCCCCCCTCACTGGGGTTCAGCTCCCCCAAAAACACCAGTGCTCCCCCTTTCCCTTGGAACAGCCGTTCCCACTTGCCCCGTTCACCTTTGCTGGGTGCTCGGGAACCGGCTCTGCTCCCTGGAGCCAACGGACCCGCAGCGACTCTGCGCCGCTCGGCTGTCGGCAAAGCGAGCAGGAGGGCTGGGGATGCGCTATTTAGGCGAGTTTCCGATGCCTTGAACCCTGACATGGCTCGGTGACACCGCAAGGTCCCCGGAGAGGGGGATTGCTGCGGGCTGGAGCTTGCCCGGGACTATCACTGGCCTCCTCCCGCCGGGGTCTGCCCCGCTGCTCCCGCTGATCCTGTCGAGACCTTTAATCCGTGGGGGATCAGCAAATTAATCCACTAAAGCATGAAGGGCCTGAGCTGTGTTTAATCGCTCCCTTTTGTGTCAGGGGACGGCTAAATGACCATACAAGAGAAAAACCCACAGAGGGGTCAGAGGGGAGGCGGTGGGCGATTAACCCCCGTCACCTCCCTCCAGGCTGCGGCGCGGGGTGAGACGGGGCCGAGCCCGCAGCCGCCGGTCCCGGCACCAGTTGAGCTGGTGTCCCCTCGTGCCGCGATGCCCCGTGTCACCCATCGCGGGTAGCACCGCGGCCCGCGGCGCTCTGTAGCCCCCCCCAGCACGATCGGAGCTGCCCCAGCCGCGGGCAAGGATGAGTCTTTCGAGGTCTCAACCCGGCTCCCAGCAGACAAGATGTTATCGCGGCAATTACCCCCCAAAAACATCCTTTGGGAGCTATTCTGGCCGAGGGGTCAGCGGCGCTGACAGCGGCCGAATGCTCCCCTTGCTCCCGGCGGAGGAGGAGCCGTGCCGGGGGAGGCTGAACACAAGCCGTCTGCCTGCTCCGGCACAGATTGTGCCAACGCGTGGTAGAGCGCGGCGAACGCTCGCAGCCAGCACCCTTCAAAAATATCACTCGGGGAACAAATGACACCACCTCCCCCTCGCCATCCTCGCACACCAACGCCCTCGCCCAGGCAGGGGCGGCCACGCCAGCCTGGGCGCTGCGGCCCCCCGGTTTCCCCCCCACCTCCCATTTTCTTCAAAAGGAGAATAACCTGCAGTATATATATATATTTTCCTTTCTGGAAACTAATGGACTCCTTAAATAGCAAAAATTGCACCCTGTAATTAAGATCTTGCTTTTTAAATGATTAATCATTCTAACCCCTTCCAGCGGCATCCCACTTACTGCTGCTCTCATATTGAAATGCAGATCTGAGAGGGAGGGAGCCGAACAGGTCTGTGGAGAGGAGCAATTAAATCTTCCAGCTGTCGCTGGTCCACCCCATCCTCCATTTTTTTCGGGAAGCCCTGGGCGTTGTCCACCGGGCTGGCTCTGTGCCCTGATTCACATCCCCCTTTATCATCCTCTCATCTTCATCCTCCTTCCCACCTCCACCCCTTCTTTTCCTGTTGTCTCTTGGGTTCTGGGCTCAGTGGCACTTTTTCACTGCAAGGTCTGGCCTTCCTTTCCTTGGAAGTGCTGTAAGCTCCCCAAAAATCTGCCTGTACCCCTCTTCCCAGGTGAAAGGGGAAAGGATATGACTGCATGGTAACATCAGCCTTGGAGAACCAGCAATCCCAGTTCAGCCCATAACAACCAGATGCCTGTTCAGGTCCCACTGCTCTGCATCTCTCCCTAAACCAGCCTTTGCAGCCCTACGAGGCTGTACCCACCTGTCTTTCCCTTGGCTTTCCTCTGAACTCTGCTAAAAAAAAAAAAAAAAAAAAAAAAAATCCTGCAAAAGACACCCATGAACATGTGCTGCTTTCCTGCAAGGGGTTTCCACAGCCTTGGCATAGCACCTCATTCACACTTCCCCAGGACCAACTACAGATTTCTCAGGATGCTTCATCAGGAAAACTGCTCAGCTGTGTATAAACCAAACTCAACAGCACGTCTTCTGGCCTAAATCCATCCTATAGACTCCCTTTGGGTTGGAGGGTATCCTTCAGATGTTTTCCAGAAGCATGCTGGTGGTTTTTCAGCCCATTTCTCTGAAGCCATGGGTGGATGTAAAAAAAAATGGGGAAAATGCATTATTTGAGTCCCCAGCAGTGTCAGGATAATGGTTTGGGAGGGGCAGGCTCCTTCCTAATCATCACCCCAAGGGGAAGGACCTGGGATGTGTATTTCTGTTTCAGTGCTCTGCAATAAATCCCTCTTTCTGTCAACCCCTCAAGCCAGTCCCATGGCAGGTCTGTGAGATAAATGGGACTGCAACCTCCATTCCCATGGGGCAAGGAAGAACCTGGGTCTATTGAAAATGGACAAGAGTTTCTCCAAGGAATCAGAGAAGGGATTCTTGGGAGTTTCTGTGCCTCTCTGTCTGTTGGATTTTTCTGATATAGAGACAGAAAGGAGACAGGAAAGTGTGTGCTCATATGAGATGGAGGAGAGGGAGTGACAGAGAATAAAAGAAGTGGGTTAAGATGGGGAGAGAATGCTCCCCAAAAAATGGAAACGAGAGGAGAATATGTTTTCCCAAGGAAGTGGAATGGAAAGGGGGTTCCCATGCTACTGTCACCTCTAAAATACTCACTTCTCCTCTCAAATGTTTTCAAAATAGAAGATTCCCAGAAGATCTGGGGGAAGGATGAAGATTGGAGCTCCCCTGGACCATCCATCCCACACTCACTGCATGGCACATTGGGCCAGCACAGTGCTGAGCCCCAGGGCAGAGCATGGGAAGGATGCTCCATAGTCTGGGAGAGGGAGGAGCGAGTCTCCTCCACAGCACACATTAGACAGCAAGTCCTCAGCATCTGCACTGGTGCCACTCCGATTTTCAGGCTTATTCCTCATATTCTGGCTAGGACATGGCTATAATAGGACATGGTTCTCCCCGCCAGGTACTGACCCATCCCAGGGCAGAAGATAATATTGCCAATGAGGCCAAGGTGAGTTCCATCCCTCTACCCTCAACCTCTTGACACAGATGTATCCTAGAGGAAAGAAGGTCCTTATGTATCTTGTCCCTGTCTGAAGTGTGTTTTGGTCTCTGTGAGAATGTCTTTTAATGCCATGGACAACACTGACCAGGGGCTTGATTCCCCCCTCACCCAGCTAGAGTTCAGAGGCCTTTGTCCCATGACAAAATGGAAACAACATCAACAGGCCACATAGTAAGCAACAGGGAGGCATGCAGAGCACAAGCCACCCTTCCAAAAGGAATCATTCCTCGCTGCCTCTGAACTGTCCTGGCACCCTATCTCATACTGTCTGGATGCTCCAAAACAGCTAGTGATCCTCCAGGATTTTAAAGCATTAAATGCCTGTTTTTTTGCTGTTTTGGCTTTGGTCTGGGAAAAACATAGGCAACCTGCCTTGTACAGGCAGGAGCACCACAAGGGTTAATCAGTGGGAAGCAGAGTTGGATACAGATGAGTCTTGATGGGACCAGATTCCCAGGGCACCAAGAGGAAAGTCAGCAAACCCCACCAAGCTCGCTGCTTATGGATCCCTACTCCTCTGCGTGGCCCCTTTCTTCTTCCTCTTTGCTTCCCTCTTTTTACTCCCTGCCCTGAGTTGCAAGGCACAGGACCCCATCCCATCCCCAAGCCCCCTCCATGCTATCATTTGCATTTTCACCAGCCTTGATTAATGCCAGAGCCTGTTTATAGAGTTACAATCTCCAAATTAGGTTGCCGAAGGCATCCCGGTCCAGCCCTGGAAAAATCTTGGTGGCTGAAAGGAGCCATAACTAAGCCTCAAGCAGACGTCTTTATTCAGCTGTAATTGACGTTTAACAGACGTCTGTAACTTCGTCTGGACTTATAAAAAACCCCGAAAAAAAGTTCTCCCCTCTCTTTATGTTCCCCCCTTTTATCCAGCAGTCAAAAGTGTAAGAGCCCACCACACCGGCCCCACTCGGTCAGTGTGCAGCAGGGGCCGTGACAATAGTGGGGCTGAGACAAAGCCACAGCCCACGCTGCACACACTGGCGCCTTGTATGTCTATTTACCTCCTAGAGTGGTTTATGCTAATTTATTGGCGAGCAGCGACCACTCCTGCATACTGATGTGCCGCCACTTCTTTCTGAGCGGGGCCCTCGTCTGCAGGGAGGCCCGTGGGGGGACCCCCTTCCCTGCCAGCAGCGCCCCAGAAAAGGATGCTGCAGTGCTCAAGGCTCCTCATGTGCTCCCAAACCATCCAGGCTCCCACTCATTCTGATCCCATGATGGCTCTTTGTTTTGGTTTCCTTTGCACACGGGGTGCTGATGCTTTGCACAGGGATGCTCCAGGTGCTGGAACCAGACAGGCAAACTGAAGCCACGGCCACAGGAGCTAAGGGCATGGAAAGAAATGCTATAGATAGCTGTGGAGACAAACGGATTTTCATATAAATAAATCTCCATGGTGTTCTGCTGACATGTGTGAGTACGGAAGGGTGCTCACAAGTCAGGAAGACACTAGAAATCAGGATAAAATTATTTTCTTCTTTCCTGAGTGCTTACATTGTGTACTATTCTTTGCCGCACAATGGTTTATTTCATCACTGGGACATGAATTCTCAGATCAGGTTTTACCCGCTAGTTCTTGAAGGCAAATTTTCCTTTCTTCCTCAGGAAGACATGGTGCTGCTCAGCCCTGACTGTGGAAAAGCCCTTGTGCACTCCTGCAGATGATCAGACCATCAGGAGGACAGTCAAACCTCTCTGCAGACCACATCCTTCCCAAACACGGGTTTTATAGAGTATTTCCAGTGTAAAGACTGCCCAGAGTTACAGAGTAAATTGGTTTTAGTGGTTCAGGATTCCCCAAAGAAAAGTGAAACCATACGGGATGCTCCTGCTCTCCTCCATAAAGGCACCTCCCAGCACCTGCCAAGCACAATCCAAGGCAAAGACAAGGCTTGGAGGCAAAGACAAGGCTTGGAAGCAAAGCCAGCAGACACAACTGAAACAAAAGGCATAAAGTCAGGAGCAAATAATTCTGATGCTGTCGATTTCCTGTACACAGCACACGGAGCTCCTAAAAACCTGCTCAGTGCCATGACTGTGAAAGTCGGGGGCAGTCAAAAATGGGTCTTCATGTCCATGGTGTGAGCATTGGGTCATTGTATTGCAGAGGATGAAGTCAATGAGTCAGAGAGTTTATCCAAGAAAAACAGAGGCCGCTTCCAGATTTAACCAAGCAATGGGCCAAGAAGCTTTAAGATGTATGTCAAAAGTCATTCAGCCTCCCCAGGAGAGGATGAAGGGAGTTGGGCTCCAGCATCCCACCCCCCAACTCTCTTGCTGCTCATTCACACAGGTGATTCTTGGCTGCACACGAAGGCAGGAGACCTGTCTGTGAAGTGGAGAACATTACTCATGGCTGGCAGACACACACAAAAGGAGTGAGAAATCTGGCCAGGAGTACCAGGGGACTGCTAAGGTCCCAAAGCTGAGAGCTCACCCATGCCAGAATGGCCAACAGCCAGGAAAAAAGGGTAATAGAATTAGGTAGGACTGTGTGAGAGCCTCAAAGTAAACAGATCTTGCCTGTGCTTTGCTGGCTCAAGCCTAGAGAGATTTGAGCATGTACTTCAGAAGCTGCTGGCTAGGAGGCATTTATTTGGGGTGGGTGCCCTCTGCCAAGAATGGAAAACAGCCCATGCAGCCATTGCTGCCCATGGCGAGCACAAGCTGATAGAGCACCTGCACCCATAACTCCACCTTCCTCCAGAATGACAAACGTAGGTATTTCTGTTCCTAGGAAGACAGAAGAAAGTGATCATGCCTCTGATGTGACTTAGGACAACCTCTAGATACTGGGAAAGCCATCCCATTGCCCATGGCACTGGAGGTGGCTGTGACATCAGCTCTGGTGCTGCCCCTTCAGTCACTGAGGGACCCTTCACAAACTGGACAAGAGCTCACAGGGCCAGAGAGGCCAGTTTGTCAGCTGCTTCGTGCTGCTAAAGATCCAGAAAGGGGCTGTATCACAGCCACGGATTCAGCATTTTGTGTCTCAAACCAGGAGGCTCAGGGTTTCTTTCCTTTTTGTGCTGCTCAAAGCGGCAGTAACTTTTATATCCCCTCTGGCATCTTTCCCTGGGGTTTTTTTGCACCAGCTGGGCACAAGGTATGGCCTGAGGAGAGGGAGCAGCTTGTGATGCTGTGCCAGAGCAGTTTATCTTTCCCATGGAAAAGGAAACAGCCTCTCTGCATGTCTCTTCCACAGTCCTGCCTGTCAATGCAATGGAACCCTGGTCACCTCTATCAGGAGATCAAGGGCTTGCAGGAGTCTGAGGTCAAGCAAGATTTCCCAGGCTGAGGTAGGAATGAGTGGGTTTCTCCAGGCTTCCTACAGCGGTGGAGAGGGAGATTTCCTGCACAGGGCTGCTCACAAAGAGCCTGAGCTGCCGTGCATCACTAACGCTGGGATGCCTCTGCTCAGGGCTGGTGAGGGAGGCTCGGCAGCAGCACTGGAGAGCCCCTGGAGGGGTACACGAACGAAGGAGAGCCTCCTTCCTCCCCCCAGCACTCAGCCTGCCAGCGAGGGCAGGCAGGGCAGGCAGGGCTCTGAGGAGGTGCCAGCCCAGGCCCTGGCAGCCTGCAGTCCTGCCTGTACCGCTGCCTTGCAGGAGAGGAGGGAGATGCGAGCACCATGTCTTAGGCGAGGGCACCTCATGCTGGCAGCTCCAGAAATAGCCGGGAAGCCTTTGTTTTAGTGCTTTCCCTTCTTTCTCTCAGGGTCACACGGCTGGTGCTGACAGGGTAAGACGGTGCTCTGGAGCAGAATGAAGCTGAGGGGACTAAAGAAAAGCCTCCCCACACTGGAGGTTATCCTTCTATTTCCTCTGCCACATGTTCCCCTGCAATACCATGCCCAGAGCCACCCCTGCATGAGGCCAAGCCAGGTTTTTTTCGGACACCAGCACCAAGCATCCTCTAAATCCCTGTCCCCAAGGTCCCACCGTGCCCAAAACCACCAAGACATGGGGGCTGTGGGGTGGCTGCCATTCCACAGCCCAGATAGGGACAGCCCCATGTGTGGTAGCAAACCCTAGACATTTAGGACTGCCTGCCCGACCCCAACGCCCCAATCTGCCCTCCAACAGCTTCTGCATTTTCCCTTTCCTCCCAAGGCGAGCTGCCTCAGCAGGAGCATCCCCGGGCCTCGCTGGCGAGCTGTTATTTGCCAGCCAGAGGTGGGTGGGAAAAGAAACACCCTCCCTAAAAAACAAGATGTCTGGTGTGAATATCCTGATCCTGCTAACCCGAGGGCGCGGCTGGAGCCGGCCGCGTGCAAGCGGCAGCCCCGGGTCTCGCTTAGCAACAGGGCACGGAGCAGCCCGCGGCTGGCAGGGAGAAAAAAGGGTCTTTTCTTGTCGGTGAAAGATTCATCGTTGGGCTGAAAGTGGCCCCTCCCCTCTTTCAAATACTTGTCAGCAGGGAGAATACAGCTTAGATACTGGGCTGATCAGATCATGGCTAATCTGTTATTCCTGGCCGTGAAAACTGCCGGAAGACTTTCAAACAACTTCACTGGGAGCGTGTGCGGCGGGAGGGAGCAGGCAGGAGATGCCGAGCCACTGGCAGCCCCATGCCTTCATCCTGAGGGCATCCCCTGCTCGTGAGGTGTGCAGGGAGGGCAGCACTTGCCCCCCACCCCGTGCTGACCGGGGCATCCTCGGGGCCATGGGCAGGGGTGGTGGAGGGGAAGGGGTCAGTGCAGAGCAGCAGAAGATGGGCTGGCCAAAATGTCCCTGTGGTGAGAACAGGCTGCCCTGGCTGCATGACTTTTTCTCACGAATGAGGTGGTTTGAAGATGTTTGTCACTGTTGAAGGACTTTGGCCACTCATGTCTGGTAGCCTCATTGCCACACAGAATGAAGAAAAAAAAAAAGAGGGCCAGCGCGGAGAAAGGTGCTTTCCTCCCTCTGGGCTCAGATATTTGTAAGGGAAAAACCACACCAGACAAGTCAGACAGTTTGTGTACTCAGTAGCTTGCAAAAATTTCACATGGTGGCCCAGATTTCTGCTCCTGTACATGGGGGTACATCGAAGAGATGCAGTATCCTACAATATCTCCTACACATCCTGCTATGCCCAGCACTGGGGATGTGGGTGTGGGGTGGTGTGGGTGGCCAGCCCAGGGAACAGTGGCAATGCACCCTCACTGCCAGAAACCCACTTCTCCCTACAAAACCAGGGTAGATGGAGTTGCTTTAACCACTGCCACAGGTAAAATCTGATCCCCAGGCCCAGCACACGCTCCTCTGCCTCTCCCCACATGCTCTGCATGCCCATATATCTTGGTCAGGCATCCTGCCCTGCTCCCTGGCTTTCCTGCTGCTGCCTTGTCCTGCTGCATTCCACTGTCAGCTCAGCTTTAGCCCTAAATCTGCCTCTTCCAGGCTCAGCAGTCACCCAGGCTGTTGTCCAGCCCATGCCATGAAGATGGACCTTTGGTGGGACAGCTCTGTGATAACGAGGAAAACTACTGTGAAGTGGCCCAAACTGATGGTAGCCTGTGGGAGGGGGATGGATGCCCAGCGAGCCTGGGGACTGGCCTGCACCTCAGCAAGCTCCTCTTAGTCAGGAATAATTAATTACCTTCTCAAGGATCTTAGCTTGAGCCCTTCCCTGCTCATGCCCCAGTCCAGGAGAGGAGGGAGGAGGAGACGGCAGCGAAGAGGGTAGAGAATTAATTGGACATTGTGTTGGGAATCGCCTCCTGGTTGCTGTCAATCTTGGGAGTGAACAGCCTCTTGTCTAACTCAATAGGAACTTTATATGCTCCTTTAATCCTTCAGTCTGTATTGTCAGAGCTTCCCCCCTCCTCCTGTCTCTCCTTCCCACCACAGGACTTTTGATGACCCCAGCTGTCTGAGGCAATACAAAGAAGCCCCTTAACTAACACCCTGTGATCTATACAGGCAATAAAGAGGGTCCCCTTGACAAGGATTTGCGGGCAGAATATATGCAAATGTTGGGAGGTGCGCGGATGGGGAGGTGTGCCGGGAAAACCACTGCGCAGAGGGCATGGCTCCTGGCCCTGGGGATGGCCCGAGCAGGCATGTGGTACAGGTGAGGGGTGGCCAGAGAAAACCAGGGCTGGCCGGGGCTGGTTAACCACTGCACACCCTGCCATGGGGTAAAGTAAACAGGAGAGCCCTGCTCATCAGGGCTGCAAGGCCAAGCCATCCATGGGCACAAAAATGGGGGGCTCCTGGCCCATGCCCCCCTGTGCTTTGCTCCCTGACGGCCACCTCCCGAAGTCAGGAGGCCATGCTCCTTCCCACATTAGCACATGAATGGGGTTAGGGGTGGGGGGGGAGGTGTGAAGGGGGGCAAGCCCCCACTGTCCACTCAAGCAAACAATTTGGCTAGCAAATTGACATAATTACAAGGGACAGAGAGAAAAGAAAGGCGAGCCCCCTCCCCTGCGCTCCAGAGGGCCCGACCCCTGCCGAGTTACTTAGACCCTTTGTGCGACTCAATGCTAGGTACTGATGAGGGGACGTATGCCCTTTTCAAGGGCCCTAAGCGACCGGCTGCCCTAATCTGATTACAATTTACAGCGCTCCTTCAGAAGGGGCTGGAGCGGTGCTCACGCAGGCGTGGACACGCCGGGCCGGACACGCAGGCGCTGGCTCCAGCCCAAAGGTAGGTGGATGTGCGTGGCAAAGGTGGGAGGACGTGCACAGTGGCACCACGGCCAACAGTGTGTGAGCATCACCAGCAGCACCTGCAGCATAGTTTCCAGTGTGCCAGTCGTGCAAGGTCAAGAGGGCTGAGGGCACGGCTGTGGGGACATGCGGCTTTGCCCGTGCTCTTGGGCACACTGCCAGCAGCAGATACACAGGGGCCAGTGGTTGGGGTGTGCAATGAGCCCATTTCAGCCCAAATCTGGGGTTGGCACTGTGTAAGTGCACCTGTGCACACCAACACACGTGGGCACAGATGTAGTAAGCAAGCAATCCCCCTTGTCCCGGGCAGATCCACAGATGGGGCCCCTCTCCACCAAGAGTGAGGGACTGCAGAGGTGAGCAAAGGCCTTCTGCCAAAATCTCTGCAGCAGCTTGCAGGAGCAGGAGTGCGAGCAAAGCCCACCACCTGCCTATTAAAAGAGGGATTAAACTATGCTGTTCCCCCCCCACCTCCTCCCTTCTCTCTCTAACATCATCCCCTTGGGGAAACCACTACCTTTACATGAGATTTTCTCTCTTTTTTTAACCTCTTTTCTGCTCTCTGCCACAGAGATCCCAGGGGATTAGCAGCCAGGCTGGGCCTTCCAGCCTCCTTGAAGGCAGGTTGTTCCAGCCACCCCCCCCCATGGGAACCTGCCCCAGGACAACTTTGGTCAATGCCTCCGGTGCTTCCCAGCCAATTTGTACCACCTAATCCCCGCGACTATCTACGACCCCTTTCTCACACGTTCTCCCGCCTGCCCCGCCGGAGCAGCCCAATCCTCTGCTCTCCATGCTCCCCCGTTGAGAAACCCTCCGTCCACTGCTGGGGCCGCGACTGCACTTCAAACGCGCCAGCCCGATCCCGGCATTGTTTGCCAGGGAATTAAAACTGCACGGCCAGCCCCAGAGAGTGATTTAGGTACTGAGACCAGACTGAGCACCGCAAGAGCATGGGCAATAAAACGCTTCACTGCCCAGCAGCCTGGGCAATTTAGGTGTCTTCCCACGAGGAGGAGGCACAGCCCAGAGGGCCAGGGAACTGGGTCAGGGCTTCTTCTTCCAGCATGTGCACATGGGACAGGACGCTCTCCCAGGGCTCACAGACCTGTCCCACCAGAGGTGTGGGTTGGCCACCTTGCTGAATCAATGAGGGTCACCCAGTCTTTGCCCTTACTTTGCCCCCATGGACCCTTGTCATTTGCTGGGAGGAAAGACCAGAGGCCATGAAAGTTGGACACACAGATTATCTGGAACAGAGACAGAACTCAAATGGTGTGGGATGAAGGGACACCAGTCCAGTCACACAGTAGGAAATGCAGCGCCCAAAAGGTCTGCTTCTGCTTTCAGATTTTGCAGATGTGTGGGGAAAAGTTTAGGACTCCCTTTTTGAAATTACATTGTCTATGGTGCCTGTCAGTAAACATCTCTGTGGTGGTTTCTGATGCATTCTCTGGATGAAGCTGTGAGCAGAAAATGGCTGTTACAACCCTTTTCCAGTGCAGAGAAGCTGGGAGGAGATCTCCCTCCTTCTGCAGATCCCAGCACAGGGAACACAAATACCCTATATTTTCCCATCCCTGTCCTGGAGGAAGGATGCAACTTAACATATGTTTCAGCCTCTGCAGGGATCATTCTCCAGAGACCATTTCTAACCCCTGTCAGACCTGCCTTTGCCATCATAAAATAAACACACAATGCACCACTTTCTGGCAAGTGGGCTGGAGCTCCTGATGGCCCAGCTACAATATTTCTGAATTTCTCCCTAGCCAACCAGCCCTTTCCCTGCATCCCACACTGCTGCAGTGCTTGAGACAAATCTTATGAAGGATTTTAGGCCTTTTATTACTCTTCTTTTCTTCAACGGTGAGGTTGTTTCAGGCCAAATGGAGGCAAGGTGTGTACAGGAGAGAGCGTCTCCCGTGCCTGGCTGTCCCCGTCCCTGCCATGGCAGAAGAACACAGTGTTTCGGCACCTCCTCCTCTGTCACAATGTTTTTCAGCTCCACCAAGCAAAGTGTCCAATTAGAGCAGAGCCTCTTGCTTCCATCTTTGCCGACATTTAATTAACATGCTGCTGCTGGCAGCCGCTGACAAATTCCAGAAACATGTTGTAAAGGGTTTTTGTCTTTACCCAGCATGGAAAATGAGGGTGTCATATCCCAAGGGGATGTGAATAGCTACTTTTGACTCCCCCCCTCAGGTGTAAGAATTACAGTTAGACGCAGTGAAGAGACCCACCAGCCATCCTACCTCCTTCTCCTCCCCCCCCCCCCCTTTTCTTTCCTGCTCCTCACATTATATCACCCTGGAAATTTAGGCCTGGTTTTCATCCCTGTTTCCTCCAACTCTGGCTGAAGTCTGATGGTCCAGCTAAGAGACAGGGGCTGTCCTCTTCCCATCAGAATAGCACCAGACAGTGGAAGGAGCCATCTCATGACACTGGAAGAAATGGCTGAAACCAAAAAAGAGGAAAGGGTCCTGCAAGCCTGTGCTGCACATGCAAACAAGGTTCCCAAGGAGCTGATAAAGGCCTCAGCAGGGCAGTTCAAGGGGAGGTGATGGCAGAGGCCATCATGTAGAAGTGTAGCTGGACTCACAGGTGGCCCTCACCCCTGCCGTGGATGGCAGGATGAGTAGAGGGTCAGCTGCTGCACCCCAGCATCCCTTCCTCAAAAAGAACCAGCCTGGCCCGTGCTTCCCACAGGGGCTCAGCCTCCACCGTGGGGGTTCATCACCTTCTCCATTGTCATCTCAAGGTGCCAGCTCCCAAACCAAACATCTCCCAGACTGCATTATCTAATATATTGTCTAATACACCCAGCCTGTATTGCCACCGTTCATGCCTCCACTTTGTCCCCAAGGCACCAGGAATGTCCCAGCGCCTCCGCTTTGCCCCGGGCAGCCAAGAGCTCTCCTGGCAGCTGCTGTGCCGCTGGCGGCAGAGAGGAATCTGGGCGACATCCCACCCCGCTCGGCTGCTGACACAGGGCAGCACAGGCCTGGAAAGAGGAACACGACTTTATTATATCCGCAGCAGCTCGTTACAAAAGCGGCAGAGTAGGGCAGAGCCCTCCTCGTCACGGGGAGAAGACGATCCTTCGACCCCGGCAGCGGGCCGAGGTCCTGCGGCGGGGAAGGCGGGCCGGCGGCGGCGGGGCGCGGCTCAGGGCGAGGCGGGCTTGTCGGGGTTGTGCATGTGGTACACGTCGCTCTCCTCGTCCTCCGGCACCTGCGGCAGAGCCCCCTGAGCCCCCCGGGCCGGGCCGCGGGCCGACAGCGCCATCTCGTGCCCCCCGCCCCGCTCCCGCCCCGCGCCCCCTCACCTCCCAGTAAACGCCGTCCTCGAAGCAGTTCTCGGCCGCCGCGTCCCCCCAGATGGGCAGCTTCAGGATGCCCCCTGCAAGGAGGCGGGCAGGGCGGTGGGCAGGGGCCCGTGGGGGAGGCGGGAGGGATGAGGCTGGTCCAGTCAAGGGGGAAATCCCAGCCCTGGCACGGCGGTCGGTGCCGTCCCCCCCAGGATGCATCCGGCCGTGGCCAGCAGCACATGGATGCCTCTGTTTCAGCTGCAGGCTGGGTCAGCCCTCCCCTCTCCGTGCTCCCCTCCGGCTTACCCACAATGGCCCCCCCAACAAATGCCATCAGCAGAGACACCACAATGCCGGCCGCCTGGAACCCTCCCTGGATACTGGGTGTCCGCGCCTGGTACATGCCCGTGAAGTCAAACGCCTTGATGAACCTGCCGAGGGCAGAAACGGTGATGATTGTCCCTGGCTGGGGACTTTCCCTGGCTCCAGACGAACCATGTTGCCCTGCCCTCTTGGGAACTCTTCCCTAGGCCCATCCTTCTTCTGCAATGACCAAAACCCTGCTCACTTCCTTCTCTGACCCCTGGCAAAGCTTTACCAAGGAGGAGCCCAAAATATTAACATTCACTTTGTAATTCACATTTTTAGCCTTACCCAACCCCACAAAACAATGCAGAGGAGAGGGAGAAACACTTCCCTCCCCACTGTGGCCCAGAATAATGCCAAACAGCAGGATTGTGGCTCACTTTATGAGGCCACCAAGAGTCAGCTGCGTAAGATAAGGCTACAATTCAGTAGGCCCAACACAGTCAGTGCACCCCATGTTTTTGAGGGACATCTCTCCGCAACTCTGAACTATTAACAAAAGCTGTTAATTGCTTCCTGCTCCCAGCCCACAGAGCTTCAGGTAAGATCTGTTCTCAGGGAAGATTTTCAAGCCATCTTACCCTTCCTTTCCATACACATCCTCTGTGGCTGCAGCTGCTGTGATGGCCCCCACAATGCCCCCAATAAGGCCTGGCATGGCATGGAGGTTGTGGATGCCACATGTGTCCTGAATGTGCAACCTAGACTCCAAAAAAGGCTGAGGGGAATGGAAGTAGAGAGAGATCAGGGAGTTGAGTGTGGCCCTGGAAAGCATTAGTTCCTTCCATGGGGGACTGAGATAAGCAGAGGAGTGATAATGTGTCCCATTAAAGAGCTAAGGGCTTGTAGACAAAGAAGTGAGCCAAGCTCAGGATAATCTAACAAAATATCCTCCAAATACGCTCCTGTTGCGAGTCTGAAACTTCCTGAGCATTTTGGGGCAGTGAAAGGAGACAGAAGGGATTCTGGAAAACAGGAACTGTCAAAGGAGTCAATCCATCTCTGGTCTCCTCAGCAGGAGCAGGGCTGCAGACCCCTGGAGCAGCACTCACCGTGAAGTAGACATAGCCCACGGTGGACACGATGCCAGAGATGGAGCCGACGATGAGGGAGCCGTATGGGGTCAGCATCATCTCGGCACTGGTGCCCACAGCCACACCGCCGGCCAGCGTGGCGTTCTGGATGTGGACCTGCAGAACCAACCGCCCTGCCTTGGCATCTCAGGGAGATGGCAATTGCCCAGGGATGGTGCAAATGGCAAAGTGGGACAATCAGCTCTGAAAATGTTTCCAGAGGAAATATCAGGGCCCATTTTCGTACTTGGTGGTGAAAAACAAGAAAAGAACAGGCAGCTTCTGTCTGCAGCACAGGTGCACATAGACTCCCACTCCCTGTACCACACACGTTCTTTGCATCCACAGATAAGGGTGGGGAGTTGTGATGAGATGGAAATTGTCTCACCCGTGTGTCATGCAAGCTCTGCTGTCACAGAGGCATGTCACCCACACATCTAACAAGTCAGCCCCCCGATTGCTCATGAGCTGCTGCGCAGGCCTTGTTTGATAGAGAGCGTTGCCAAAAAGGGCTCTACAACACGCCCAGCAGAGCAAGTCCAGTTCCTGCTGTGACTTGGGTCCGCCACAGGTAGGGCATCACCCCGCACCTCAAGCCCTGCAGGTGCCATTCCCACTTTCTTATTCAGTATAGCCTTAGAGTTTCTGCCTGGATGCTGGTTTCACCATCATGCCCCGAAACCCTGTGTCTGTTCAGAAAAGTACAAGTACCAGTTGTTTCCTGGACCTTTGATCAACCTCATTATATGTCCCCTGGGCAGTGCAGGGCTCTTTGCTCCCATCTTACCATGTCAAGCTTGCCCTTCTTTTGCAGCATGCTGGAGAAGGCCATGGTGGTGAGGACACAGGCGGCCAGCGAGCAGTACGTGTTAATGGCAGACCTGTGCTGGGCATCCCCGTGATCAGAAATGGCTGAGTTAAAACTGGGCCAGTACATCCACAGGTACAGCGTGCCTGGTGGGATGGGGCAGATGGGATGAGGAAGAGAAAGGGAAAAGAGAGAATACAGGGATTGAAAAAATACCGTACTTCTTTAGGAAGATATTTCTGCATAGAGGGAAATTACATCCCATAGTTGTGCTTCCCCAGATTCACACCCCGCATGATGAGACCAACATCAGAGAAAGGGAACCAAAATGCGTCCTTGTGTTCCCAGGCACCACCTCAGCTCAGCCACTGATGAAGGGAGCTGTGTAACTCTGAAAGGTGAAAGACCTCTGGGATACAGAGCTCCTCAACTCCATATCCTGGTTTCACTTCTTCCCAGAGACACAGGAGGAACCAGCCCTGTGCACCCGAGTGGTCCCCAGGTAGCAGCACCCCGAGATGAGGGCTGACTCACCGATCATGGCAAAGAGGTCAGAGTGGTACACGGAGCCCTGCTTGTCCTTACTCTGCTCCAGGTTGGGTCTGTACAGCACCCGTGTCACCGTAAGGCCAAAGTAGGCTCCGAAGGTGTGAATGGTCATGGAGCCACCTGCATCCTTTACCTGCAGCCATGGGAAAACAGAAGTTTTTCTTCTGCAATTGCCACTCATTCTGGAGCTCAGGCCTGATTTGCATCGTGCCCAGCTTGTCTGCGCACTTGACAGAGGGACCCAGTGCTCCTGACTTGCCAGACTTATAAACACCAGAAGATCTCCCTTCTCAGGGAAGTATGACCCACTGCCCCTCTCCTTCACAATCTGCCTACTTTTGGTGCCTGAATTCTTGCATTTTAAATGCTTATGAAAGCAGTGGCTCGGTGGAGCCATAGCAAAGGGAGACAGTTTGGACAAGCGCAGAGAGGAAGGGGCAGAACAAAGCAGGTACTACCTAAAGCCTTACATGAAGAAGGTTGAGGAGGATGTACTCGTTCACTGAAAAGAGTGTGACTTGAAACAAAGTCATGACAAGGAGCTGTATGGGGCTGGTTTTGCCCAGGATGGCCCCAAAGGCGATGCACACAGAGCCCACGCAGAAATCAGCATTGATCAGGCTGGAAAAGGAGAAGGAAAATTGTGGTTTAATAAGGAAATACTTCTCTGTAAATCACTCTTATACACCCCCAGCTCTAGAGACCCCACCTGAAGACAAAGAAGTGATTAGGAGACATCCCTGGATTTCCCACTGGCCTTCCTCCCATCCTTACACTCCCAGATTTTTCAGGTAATGTGGATGATACGTGCTCTCAGCACTAACATCCTTGGTGCCTGGCTCAGCACTAAGGGGTGCCACTCATCTCAAGATTCCCTTTGAGCAGTACCACCACAATGGCAGGTACCTTTGGACTGAAAGGTAGAAAGCAAGTGGAAGTATGTGGAAGGAAAACAACATTTTAGGGACTGATTTGTATTTGACATAACTGAGGGACAGGTGTTGCCAACTGCTTGGCCCTCATTCCAGCTCTTCCACTGGCCAGGCCAGAGGCGCCATCCTAGACCCCAGCTCTTCCTTACTTCTCCACTCCAATGAGGATCTTCCCATCCTTGAAAGAGTGGAACCAGCCTTGCATCAGGAGAGCCCACTGGATCCCAAAGGCAGCAAGGAGGAAATTGAAACCCACAGCTCCGAATCCATAGCGCTTGAGGAAGGTCATGAGGAAGCCAAAGCCCACAAAGATCATCACATGGACATCCTGGAAAGCTGTGCAGAGGGAAGGGACTGTCAGCTCTGTGGGAACAGCAGAGCTGCAAGTGCCACGTGCATTTGGTGTTGAAAAGAAACTAATTACATCAGTAGCAGTAGGGGGGAAATTCAAGAGAAAATGTGTGTTTGCCTCATGTCCCCATGTTTTTAAGTCTGAAAATGGCTCAGCTTTTAGAAACTGGCTTTTTGTTAAAAGGCTCAGCCTTTAAAGTAAATGTTTACTAAAAGCTGTGTGCAAAAGAAGACCTGAGAGTAATGGAGTGTACAGAGGAAAACATTTTTCTATTCAGATTGTTTTTTCCCCTTTTGTAAAAAACTCAAAAAACATCATGTGAAATGAACAGCAAAGCTTTGTTAAAACACATAAATGTTCATTTTGGGTAGGTCCATTCAGTGCAGGGTCCCGGTGATGGCTCAGAGCAAGGAGAGCACAAGAACAAGGAAAGTTTACAAATACATTTTTAAATGCTTCGAAAATCAGTGGCAAAACACCCTTGAGACCAGAAACCCACCTCGTGAGATTTTTAGTGCTTAAACCAGAGAGACCCAGTTCTTCCCACTAATGGTCAGACCTGCTCACCCAAGCCCCTCAGATGCCCTTCCCCGGGGGAAACCAGATCTGTGAGAGCCTCTTGAAAGACCTTCTTGGTGCAGTAAACCTGCTGTACTTTTTAATGCCGCACGTTTCTATCAGATAAGCATTGCTTTGCAATTAAGTGAGCTGAAACGCTTGCATACTTACAAATTGAACCATGCAAACCCTCACACTGCAGGCCACTCAGCCAATAGAAAAAACAGGAGACCCAAGGCTGGGATGCCCCCTGGGAGGCTCCCACCAGCAAACCCATGCTGCAGAGCACATAAATTCAGCAGTGATGGAGCCAAACCAGAACGTTCTGCATTTTGCAGTCCACAAATCATTATAGCCACTATATCCAGCAAAGTCTGTGCACTCAGAGAGGGTGTAAGCTCAGGGTAGAGGAAATTCTGTGACTGCAAGTCTCCTCTACCCCAAATCTGTGCTGAAATCCATCAGCTTATGGTCCATTTCCACAGGGCTTGTGTCTGCTACTTCCACTGAGGGCTGGTGAAGACTTGTGCGAAGTGTAGTTCTGCAGAAGCTGAGAGTTTTGTCCTTTTGTGCTTTAGAAGACCTTGCAACTTGTTTAAGGATGAGCATTTGGACAGGCTTGAGCCATGTAGTGCCATGCTAATCTGATTGCTTTTAAAAAATGCCCCCCATGCCTATGAAATCACTCTTTAAAAAGGAAGTAGAAGAGATCTGCAGCTGGCACTGTTCAGCAGAGGTCACTTCAAAAGCACTTCTCCACATATCCTAAGAACCAGCCTTACTGTGCTTTTACCACACAATCCCATAGACTTTCCCTCTGCAGCTGTATTTATTTCCCCTCTCTCTTCTCCAGTGTAAGCAGCACGATATACAGCTAGATTTATCTGCTGCTATTTGCATTATATATTCATCCTTTCATCCTAAAAGCAGAAATACACAGGTCAGAGTTAAAGCTGTGGACTGTGTGCCTTCCAAAAAGGATCCCACTGTGTGTTAGACTCTGTACGAACTCAGGAGGAAGAGCAGATCTTTCTTTAAACCACACCCAGTCTTAAAACCTTTTTCTAACCCTTGCCTTTGTTTTCCCGTAGTAAGAATAACATCGTTATCACTGAGAGGCAGCACAGGCATTGCCATGCCCTAAAGGTTTTGTAAGCCTGCTTTTGTGGCAGGACAATTGCCATAACTATCAAGAATAAGTGTTTGGGCTTTGGGAATGCTCTTGGGACAGAGAGCAGATGAGTCACTGATTATGGAATATCCATGTGCAATCCAAAATGAGACAGAATTGTCACACTGACTGGACCTGGCAATGGGCACCACTGACACAACCACATATTGGCTTCCTGAGAGCAGGACAACTTCCCTCTGCCTGCCTTCCCAATCTTCTCTGGTTTGAAGGACCTGTTTGTCACTTCTACCCCTCTGCCATTGCAGACTGGTGCTGTGGACAGCAGTGGTCACAGATATGCTGGTACAAATGGTCTTTGTGTGTTCAACCACCGCATTCTTCTGAGTAGCACTGGACGGACACAAGGATTTAAATTCCAGGGCTTGGCCACCTTGTCATATTTGTCCATCTTTGCAGAGAGAGAATATTTCTGATTAGATGAGGGGGAAAAGAACAGCTGTGCTTTTGGGCATGTGAGCTCTTCCTCAGGTCTGAAACAGAAACGTAACTCAAAGCTAAACTGAGCAGTTGCCCTTAGATTGATTTAGTTGTATTGAATCCATCCTGCCATTTGAGGGGGAATACTTGGCACTGCAGAGCAGGAGTGGGATATAAGGACAGAAGAGATGTCACTTCCTTAGCTCCCACACACTTTCTTGGACTCCTGATGTCCTCCCAGTGCACCAGTGACAAGAGCAGCCCTCAGGCACTGCTGCTGCTTCACACCAACCTGTGTGGAGCTGGTCCCAAGAGCAGATGCCCAGGGAGAGCCCAGGGGAACCACGACCGTACGTGAACCTGGAGGCTGACTGAGCAGTGGGTTTCTGTAAGCAAATCCTTTTCTGAACTAGCTAATCCTCAGCAGCCACAGGTTGCTATAGCTCCTTTGATTTAGCAGGTGTTTTTAATGGAAATGTTCTAAATAGATGCATGACTCAGGCCTGTTGCTTCCTTGGAAACAATTGCCTACAGACGCAGCCTGTTCTGAAAGGCTCACAAAGATGACCAGCCCTGGAGATCAAAGCCACCCAAAGGCACTGCCTGGCCAGAAGATCTTTAACCTTCTGAATAATTTCTGTGTCACTACGATGCAGAGACCCAAGGACCCTGGGAACCCGGTAGCTTAGGAGGACTCTGGCACTGAAATGCCAGTAGCTAAAGGGCAATTCACAAGTGAGGGGGTAGACGGAGGAAGAGGAGGAAGATGTCACAGGATCTCGACAGCCGCTCCTCTCTGTGCACAGAAAGGCTTGCTCTGATCCACCAGAGCTGAGGGAGGGGGCAGCAAGCTGAAACTTGCAGAGTGTTTGGAATACGTCAGCCCTATTCCTGGAAAAAAAGACGTCACGGTACCCTGCTGACAGAGCCCCAAGGCACCAGAGGGCCAGGAGGCTTTTCTCCTGCTCTTTGGTGAACCCCAAGGCAGCCTCAAGGCAAGCACATGACTTTCTAGCAATGGCTGGAGACGGCGCTTCTGACAGGCTTTGCCATAGCACAGGATAGGACGGATGGGATGGAATGGGTCAGGATGGGATGGATGGGATTGGGACCAGCCAGCACAAGGATTAGGCTTCTGGAATACTCACAGGGGTATCGGAAGTAGAAATCGTTCTCTATGTCACTGGTCATGTTCATCTCTCGTTTCTCCTCCTCCCAGTGTGCGTCAGCCTCGGTGCCGAAACGCACGAAGACTCCAAAGAGGACGATCATGGCCACCTCCCAGATGAGGCACACGAGCGGGAGCCGCCAGCGCATGTACGTGTTCTTGGCCATGCCTTGGTGCCTCGGCCTCTCCGCCCGCAGGAATGCCCCGCGTCCCCCGCACCCGCCCGGGGCCCGTCACATATATAGGTCGGAGAGGGCGAGGTGGGGCCCAGGGAGGTGCCTCCGGCAGGATCACATTTCAGAGCGCTGGAGCTTCAGCAGGGTTGTTCCTGTAACCCACCTTCCTCCCTGGGAGGAGGGACAGGCTTCAGCACCTTTCCTCAGAGCTGCTCCGAGCACCTTTGAGCCCTGCCTCCACGGGGACGAGCAGATGTGGAGGCCAGTGTGACTGGGGAGTGGAGCCAGAGTGTCCAGCCCCCTGCTCTGGCCGGTCCCACACCCCTTCCCTGCCCCTGGCAGGAGCACCCTGTGCCCTGCTGTCCCCTCCCTTCTGGCTCTCGGTGTTCCCCTTACTCCCTCCCCATCTCTGAGATTGCCCTTCCCCAGCTGGCACTGTGGGTGAAGGCAGGGTGCCCTTTGCTCCAGCTCTTGGCTTTTGGAAAAGCCGCTGAAGTGCAGAACAGGAGGAAGGTGTGCACTTCAAACCAGGTACCAAGATCCTGCATGAGTGCAAAGACACGTGATGGCCTCGCCAAGGCTGTAAGGATGTTCAAGTGACACATGTTCCATAATTTCCCAAAGTGATTTACCCAGAGCATCCTCCTGGCAAGGCAAACTGAGCTGGGGCTGCATAACCAGGGCAATACTGTGAGACGGTGCTGGAGGCCTAAACACCCCCTCCTCTGGTATGTTTTTCTTTTAATTAACAAACATAAGCACAAAACTCCACTTTTCCTCCTGTTTTGAATTAGGTGCTCTTTCCCCAAAGAGCCGGGCAAGTCCTTCAAATGGATCCCAGCTCCTTCCTCTGCCTGCAGATCCCTGGGTTGCCTGTCAGTCTTCAAGAGATGAAAGACTGCAGCCCAGGCAAGCTGCCCAAATCTGCTGATGGCATCTAATTGTGGCCTGCAGGCTGAGCAAGCAGCACTGATTTTGGTGTTGATTAGGCAATAATTTGAGTTTATTATTTTTCCTTGTGTGCTTTCTTCTCAAAAATGACAGATGGCAGAAAAATGCTGTGGATGGTCTTGAAGAGACTGACGGCCACACAAAATCACTCTTCAACCTCATTTGAACCCTGTGCAGGCAGCAGGGTAGAGACAGAATTGGGAATAAGAGAGAAGCCCATCTGCCTTAGCCCTTACCCTGCATGAGCAGAGCTCCATGTGACTGGGGTCACTTTTTGGGGACACCTAAAGCAAGTGGATGTTGCTGTTGTCTGAAGGACGAGCTCCCCCTCGAGCAATGCTGCTCAGGGTGTGTTTTTGGGTCTCCCATTACACAGGGTTTCTTCAGGGCTGTCTCAGCTGTACACACCAGGATACAAAAGATCTCTAGCTAGAAAGAAGCTGAAATCCCCAAACAATACTTGATCTCTAATTGCTGGAACACTGTTGACAGTTGCATGTTCTTGTGCCAACTACGTGGTAAGACCAGTATTCTGCCCTGCCCTGCAGCAGCCCTTAGACGCCTTGGAAAAGGCAGCACAGGGGAACATTTTAAAACAAAAGGGAACTTGCTTAGGTACTGTAGCCACCAGCAGTTACACTCTGTGATTACTCTAGCAAAAGAGTAACTGCAGAGCTTTTCTAATCTATGACATCAATTGAAATGGCAGGGTCTCCAGAAAAGCAGCTTGCAAAGCCCTTGTGCAGACCCCAGAGGAAGCAGTTCTGCCCCACCTGCTGTCCCCAGCCCCTCTCCTCATGTGTGGAGGCCAGGAACAAAGGCTAATGGCTTTTCTGCTGGCCTGATAGTCTCACCTTGCTGCACTACCTGGCACTGCCCCTCCTTATCAACCTGCAGATCAGCACTTTGTCACTGCAGTCGCATCAGGGCTGGCATGCTCCACTGGCTGTCCGTGCTGTGAGAACCCATTAAAAGACCAGCTTCTCTCCAGGCTCCTTTTCAGGGCCAGGCTAATAGTGGGAAGGCTGATGGGGCTGTGCCAGCACAAGTGTCTGCAGCAGTGCTGGCAGAGCACTTCCTATGATGGGTAGGCCACCATTGCATCCACCCTACAAGGTACCCAGCTGTGTGGTAGGACACACAGGGCAGCCTTCACCATACAGTCACAAATATCAATGTGATTAAATGTCCTATTGGAAACTTCAGACTGGTGTGAACTTGCTCCACCACAGAATTTCGCCCATCATGTCCAGCATCCATAAGAGCCGCAAAGTTTCCCCAAAAAATCACTGGGATGATGCTGAGGGAGAAGGAACATTTGCCTTGCTGCTTAAGAGATGTGGGACCAGGTCTAGCAGTGTCCAGATCTTAGTTACCTTGAGTGAGGGTTGTACAGTACTGGCCCCAGCTGGGTCTCAACAAATTTCTCACTTTTATGAGCACTAAAAATATTTGAAAATACATAGATAAAATCTAAAGCACACAGAAAGCCTTCCCTCTTGCCTGGAGGCCTTGGGGCAGCTTCACCCTGGATAAGAGGGAATGGGTGCTCCCCAGAATCAGTGGTCAAAGCAGCCAGTGTCAGTAGCCTTTGGGCACATGGGGTGTAGAAGGCACTGGAGAATGGGGCTTTGGGGAGTCCTGGAAGCCTTCAGACTCTGGGCATTGCCCAGTATCAAAGGTGCCTTGTTGCTTGTGCAGGTCCTTGAGGAGTGACCTGAAAGCAAAGCATCTGAGTCAATACAAAACAAAACTTTTGTTCCGGCCGGCTCAGCAGAAAGGGAAACAAACTTTCCACTGGGGCAGGACAGAGTGGTGGTATGAGGGTAGATCAAACAGTTCACTTAGGTCTGGGCTTTCTCATCCTTTTATTCAGCCCCCACCATTAAGTATCCCTTGGAGATAAATATTGGAAACAGGACAAAATAAAGTGAGATTTTTAGGTTAAAAAAAAATCTTATCTGGATCAAAGTGACAACCACACGTGATACAAATTCACAAATGATTTTTCTTGCACCCTCTCCTTCCTCCCAAGAAACAGCATTTATCAGCAAGTAAATGATTGTCCAGAAAGAACCCAAGGACTGTTGGAGAGGGAAGTTGGTGTCCTTGTGGAGCAGGCAGAGAGGGTAAATGCCTGTGAAAGCAGCACACACACGGGACAGCAAAAGAAGCAGAGATGTGAGCAACTCTGGCTGTCACACAGGGAAACACCATCACCTGGGCTCAGTCAACACCTCTGCTGGCTTTCCCAAGAGCTGGATAGGCTTCCAGAGCAAATACACTGTAGTGGGCAGGAAAGGAGAAGGAGTTTGGGTAGCTAGCAGCAGTTCCTGTGTTGGAAACTGTCAGATTTTGCTGGGAAACTCCCCTTTGCCCTGGGTTTGTTTCGGGTCCCAGGTGGACTGTGATAAGGCAGGCTTTGGTCACACTCTGCTAAGTGTCCTCAGCAGGCTGCTGGGACAGATGCCAGTGGCTGGACAATGGCAGTGACACGGTGTGGTTGGCTCTTCTTCAGGGCTCAAACAGCAGAGTGACGTCAAGCAGCAAGAGATGTCAGCCCCTGGCCAGGAGAAGGGAGCCCACACCCCCAGGGCTGCAGGCTGCCCTCTGCACTTTTCCAGGGAGACCTGCCGTCCTTCTCTTGCTCTTGGTGGCAGGTTACTCCTGCCCACCTGAGTGGATCAGCTCCTGGTTCCAGCTCATTAAATCCACTTGTGTTCACAGGGTGGAGCTGAATGGGCGGTTTAGTGCCCGCTTGTCTTTGTTGCTCTATAAATATGACTGGCTGCTGGTGACACTGGTTTGGGCTGGGGCATTCAAGCTCTGTAGTCCAGGGTGGAGCGGACACCTGGGTGGCTCTGCTCTGTGGGGATTCCTCTGCCGTTACCCAGTGTGATCCCACCTTCACCACTGACACAATGGGGCAAGAGGGAGCCCTGCAGGGAGGAGATGCTCCTGGGCAAGGCAGCTGATGACAAGCTGGGGTTTTTGGCCTCCACAAGAATCAGCCCCTTTCTGGGTGCACTGACTTCACACCTTTGCATAGAATAGTCAATATTGGAAGAGACCTTTACAATCAAGTCTAACCATCAAAAGAGAACGTTACTGCAACCCCTAAACCACATCACCCAGCGCCAGATCCAGATGCCTCTTGGGTACCTCCAGGGATGGTGACTCCACCACTGCCCTGCCCAACCTATTTCAACGCCTTACTATCCGAACAGTAATTTTTTTTTTTTTTTTGTAATATGTGATCTGAATTTAAATCTGAATTTTATCCATACAGGCCCTGGGCTGTCCCTGCTGTCCTCCAGGGAGGCTCGGGGAGGAGGATGCCGTGTCGGCGGGACCCTCCAGGCAGGCTGTGACTGCCGCTGTCCCTGTTCCTCCTGCCCGCGGGCGGTAGTGGTGATGGGGAGGTGCCGGTGAGCGGGCAGGCGTGGACCTCTAGCGGCACTAGCGGAGCCTGCCCGGGTGCACGGCGGGCAGGACCGGGCCGGTGTCACGGCCCAGCCCCGGGACCCGGCGACCGCCGCCCCAGTGACGTCATACGACAAATCCAATGACGTCACCACCAGGCGCGCCCTGTCGGCTTTAAATTTTAAACCAGTGGCGGCGCCCAATCGGCTCGGTCGGCGCGCAGGCCCCGCCCATCACTCCGCCTCTGCCTCCCGCCAATGGGATGGCAGCACTCTCCGCACGGCCGGCCAATCAGCAGCGAGCACCCCATTCGCCCCCGCGTCGCTCCGCCCTCCCGCTTCCCGTTCTAGGCCAATGGGAGAGGGAGGTGCGGGGAGTGGGCGTGGCGGGCGCTTCGCGGCAGCCAATGGGGGCCCGCGCTCGGCGAAGGCGCGAGCGGCCGGACCGGGCGGGCGATGGTGGCAGCGGCGTGAGGTGTCCGCGCCATGTCGTGCTCGCACAGCGCCGTGTTCCTGCTGGACACCGCGGGTCCAGCGCGTCGCCAGCGCCTCCAGCACGGCGCCCTCCGCCTCCTCACCCTCCTGGGCTGCCGCTTCGGCCTCTCCCGCCTGCGCTGGGCCTTCCGCTTCTTCGACTCGCTCGGCGGCCGCGGCGGTGCCTCGCGGGGCGGCGGGTTCCGCCCGCCGGGCCCCCGCGCCTGGGAGCGGTTCGAGGAGGAGCTGGCGGAGCGGCTCGGGGCGCGGGCCCCCGCCGCCCTGCCCGGGCCCGCGCCGCGCGCCGCCCTCACGCACAGCGGGCTTAAGGAGACGCTGCTCGACTTCCAGTGGGACCGCCCGGAGATCGCGTCCCCCGCCAAGCCGCCCCGCAGGGGCCGCAGGACGGGGCTGGCCGCCGGAGAGCCCCCGGAGGCGCCACCCGAGGGCTTCGTGAACGCCGTGTTCCTGTTCTCCCCCTGCCCGCACTCGCGGAGGGAGCTCCGGCAGTTCGTGTCGGGGAACGACGCCCTCTCCTCCCCTGTAGAGCCGCCCACGGCGCAGGAGCTGGCGGAGAAACTCCTGCCCAAGAGTGTCCAGGAGTTGCTTGTGGAGCAGAAAATCACCCTGTTCTGGGTGGACACTGCCGACAGGGCTCAGGTAACGAGGTTACACCGCGCAGCTTTCCGCTGTGAGCACTGGCGGGACATCTGCCACGCGGGTCTCTGGCATAAGTAATCTTTGGATTAGGTAGGGAACCACGCCAAGGTTCACTTACTGCCACATAATCTTCAGCAAGGGACTGAAATCTGGAATGGAATTATCCACGTGGAGACTGAGATATATTTGCAGCGGAGTGGCTGTACAGTGTTTATTGATGGGGTGTCTTGTGCTTTGACTTAGAGGCGTATTACAGCTGTTCAGAATTGCAGATAAGCAGCCTGATAGTTCAGGTGTGTAGATACCAGATTAAAAAAAAGTAGCTTGAAAATACTGCTTGCTTTTAATTCACTGGGAATAGTATTTACTTTGTTAGGCTCCTATGAAGGCTGATAAAGTCCATAAAGACACTCCGAAAGCACCCTGTTTAGATGCTATAGATATGTTTATATGCCAGCTTTTCTGAAAAAGGGCAATCTTTATTTGTTTGCATGAAAGCTCTCTCACTGCCAACCTTGAGACTTCTCTGTTACTTTCGTTTCAGCTGATCGAATGCCCGGATCATGGTGGCTACTGGACAATGTTTGAAGTGATTTGCCAGATGGGAGGCACCATTTTGCCGGCAGAAACCTTGGTGCACTGTCTGAGTCACCCCAGGGCAGATGCTGCTCCTGCCTTCCTTGGGGACTCCGGGTTGTTCCCGGTGCCACCGGCTGTGCCTTGGGCCACGCTCCTGCCCCTGGATGCAACTCTGAACTGTTTGTTCTCCAGGCCATCCGTGTATCGATCAGTGTTTCCCCAGCAGGAAGGAATGTTGTTTCTCAGCATGCCTGGTAATAAAAAAAAAAGAAAAATATAGATGTGCATGCTAGTAATTGTTCTCTCGTGCAGGGTCCTTGATGAGCTTCCTTTGTGAATACTGTGTGTAGAAGTAACTTGAAATATTTAAAAGCCTAGGTGTTTTGGTTTTTTTTAGAGTTCAGCTTGTGCTCTACTTCTTCTGATATGAAAACTGTTAGCCCACATTTCTGATTTAGCCTTTTCAGTCTTCCATGCTCCTAGAACATTGGATGAAGTGCTCTTTGCTGGTCCCACCTTATAGAGGTGTACTCCCTTTTCTCATACAATTATTTAATTTATTTAAAATAAGAACACATATTAAAAACCCTTCCCAAGGTAACAGATTAGCTGTAAAGCAGTATGCAGGTGGTCTTTCTTTAGCTGGCTTTCCATGCACTCAGCTCTTTGAGGGCATGGGAAGGAAGTCAGTTCTACAGCACACTGTAGAGTATATCTACTTTTTAATCCCTGTTTAATCTTAGAACTCACTTTTTTGACATTGAATGTCAGAATTTGACATTGATGGAAAAAACTTTTTTTTTTACTTGCTTTCAGACTTTTTCTTTATCCTATCCTCGCACAGGTGAGAAGAAGCAGGAAAGCTGTGCTGTGATCCTGGAACCTCTTGCCATGAGCCAAAGACAGCTGCAGTGTCCAGTCAGCATTGTCCTGAAAGGAAGCTTGACAGGTTGGAGCTTGGCACAGGCTGGCCACTTCCTCACAGAGAGCTGGATACTGCAGAGATCCCAGGCTGAGCAGGGAGAATGTTACAGGTGTCTGTTTCATCAGCTGTTGAGGAGTCTGGTGGCTGAAGGACTGCACATGGTAAATCTTCCTCTTTGCCTTAAACTAATACATACTCTGAAATGAGCTGTGACAAAAGGGGTGGCAATGTCATGTTGTGAAGACAGTAATTGACACTGCACTGCAAATTGCCCATTTGAAGCTAAATTCAGAACTTTTTTTTTTTTTTTTTTTTTAAGATCATGTAACTATAAGCTGCTTTAAAGTATCTGTGCTCCTTAGGTCTCTGTATTTCTAGATAATGTAAACTCTTTCCTTTTTTTTTTCTTTTAAATGCAGATTGCTGAAGTATCTCTGTCTAAAACTTGGTGCCCCCGCACTGCTGTTCTGTCACCACTTTCTGAGGATACTGCAGTTCTGACTGTGCTTGGTCCTGAGAAGACTGCTGAAATTCAGGGATGCAGCCTTGAAGGAGCTGTAGTGGAAGACTCTTCCCAAAACTGTGCTACTCACCTGCCAGAGATTGTGAATAGTGTGTTGAGTAAAATTGACATGTCAGTGGAAGATTCTCTGGTCAGTCTGGGTAGGTGTCAAGAAATACAAAACTTGACATGTTTTGATCATCTCCAGATCTGTGGTGAAAAAAAAAATCTAAAGTTAATGATTTTGTCCTTGAGGAGTCTAATTTTTGGGACTTGTTCATTGTGTAGCTAGCTATGGCCACACAATGTGATGTGATGCAGAATGAAATGTATCTGGGTGTAGCTTTCTGTTTTATTGACAAAGTGTTAGTTTCCATTAGCTTGCAGATAAAGCACAGTTACATGTGCCTGTGGGCATGCTTTTAGAAGAAGGCTTCCTAAAATGTGTCACATGGGCCATCCCTGGCCAGTAAAGCCTTTGGGTGGGACTGCAGTGAGGAGGCTGCTTTTACATGTGTCTTTGTGTTAGAGTGACTCACCTCGTTTTCTGATGTATTGGCTATGAAATTGTCTCTCCAGGATCAAAGGTTTGGGAACCTCTGTTTTAGAGCTTCTGTGAAGGTTGGGACCTTCTGCCACTTAGTTCAGCTTTTCTAATTTGTGTGTGTGTGTCTGCCTGCTTACAGGAGAAGAAACTCCAGTGCCAGAGTGGGTCCAGCGGGAGCTGTCCCATACAGGGGCCTGGCATCCTTCAGTGCTGGAAGCCTGGTATCCTGCATCCAATGCTTGTGGAGCAAGCTCAGATCTGATGGAGTCATTCAGGTATTTTTCTGAATGTCTCTGAGCAATATCAAGGATTTCTGCTTCCTGTTAAGGGAGTATGGCTGTAACATGGCTTAGAGTTCTAGAATTGAGTGCCTCTCTACTGCTTTTATTTCTGTATTCAGTTTACTGGTGGCTTATCTCTTGGTGGGGTATATAGACAAACTGGGAGCAGGATGTTTGGGTATCAGTTTGCATGAATCAAAATCTTGCCAGTTTCAAGAGTTATAAAGGTCACTTAAAATGACCTTGAGCTTCTTGTGAAATAACAAGAGTTCAGCTTTTATGGGATGGTGAGATCCAGTGCAAGATACTGAAGATGTGGTTGTGTTCTCACAGTTGGTGTTCATTTGGAATGAATAAGCTCGCTTTCTTCAAAGAGCTTGCTGAGTGAAACAAAAGAGCCTAATAAAAAAGCAAGATAGTTTAGAAAGCACAAAGCTGCTCATTTAGGTTTGTGGTACAGATCAGTGCCATACCCATTGCACATTAATGTAGTGCTTGTTTCCAGAATTTTAAGAGGGTGTGGGTTTTCTGCATCTCCTAAGTGTGTTGGGGAGCAGGTGATGGAAGAGTTACTAGTGTGTGCTACTTGCACCATGTTTCTGCAGACTGGAATCTACAAAAACCTTGTTTCTGTCCACAGGGAAGAAAGGATATGCCTCCTACTCCTACTTTATTTTTGGTAACAGTATTGTTCTTTCATATAGGCTCCTGCAGGTTCCTTGTGCTAACAGGAAGGATGATGCACACCGATCTGATGTGGAGCTCTCAGAAAGTCTATCTGAGCTGTACCAGAGAAAATTCAGTGAAACCTCTGCTGCAGCTGGACCAGGAAATAACAAAAAGAGACGTACGTATACTTAGGGATTATGTGTGCATGTTGCCAGTAAAAGATGATGCATGAAGCCCAGAGATCTGTATTCTAAGTAATAGCATGCTTTAGATTTTTTTTTTTATTTAGGGACAATCTCATTTACTTATTACTATTAGGTTTGTCTTGTAGTAGAACCCCAATTATTGTAATTCAAGGCTGTGCAGGGACTGACAGAGCTGTTAAAAGCAGCATGCAGAGCTCTGCAGTTTAATTAGCTGTTGAAACAGGGACTGCTCCAACTACTAGTAAATATTGCAACCTCTCAATTTTGTTCTGATTAGAGAAATAAAACTCTTTCTTCTAGAAGATTTTGATTGTTGCATTTCTGTACACTAACCACAGTTGACTTTACCCTAGCCTCATGTGTCTGCAAGTCCTGCTCTGTCAGCTCTTTCTATTTCTGTGACATAAGATTGCTGCCTATATATATAACTTCTGATTAAACCTATGTAACTTCTTATGCAGAGCAGTATGCGCCTGGCTTTTTATTTGGAGAAGTAGCTGCCTACTACACTGCCTGTATATTGATTTCATAAAGAAATACCAACCTTTCGGGCCATGTTTTCCTCTGGGAGTTTACTAAGTTCACAGTAATAGAAAATTTAGTGTTATTCTCTGCCTTGGATGGAGTTCCTACCCCAGTGTGCCTGATTGTAGAACTCTCTCTTGTGGCATTGCAGGTGGGGTTCCCCGAACTCCAGTTAGGCAGAAGATGAAGACCATGCCCAGATCCCTGCAGATGCTCAATGCAGCAAGACTGAATGTAAAAGCTCAGAAGTTTCAACCTGATGCTGTGCCACCAGCAGTGAATGAGAAGGTTCCACAGAAGCTTTCAGCAAAAAGATTGGATGAAAAGGTGGAAGGAAAGGCAAAAGCACTTAAAATATCAATTGGTGTGTGCTAAGTCGTGTTACCTTTCTGTCCTGATACATCCCATATGAACTCTTGATATCCTGATATAGGAGTCATAGAGTATTTTTATGGAGGGGAGAGCAAAGATAATAATGGAGTATTCAGTACCAAGGAGCACATCAGTGTTTTAGTTTCTGATTCTTTACAAACTTGCATTACAGCTGCTTCTGGGGTTAGTTTCTTGTCTTGTATCCATCTGAAAAAAGCAATAAGGATTTACTTTTAAATTTTTTTTGACTGAGAGAAATAGAAGGAAGCACTCATCAAGGTATAACTGGAAATGTAGTCCTATTTACTAATTAGGCAGAAATAAAGGGCATTTCTTGACTGCTACAGTAGCCTGAAAGTTTGCTGGCCTTAAGCAAACTTCGTTGATTAGAGGATTGATTTAGCTTATAATATGTCATGGGCCTGGACCTGGGACTGCCTCTGTTAGGTGCTGTTCTCTGTGCTCTGTTCTCTGCTTCAGCTGGTGTGGGCATTTTATCAGTGAGGTGTGGTGAACATGTATTTGGTTAACAGAGACCATTTCCTTGCAGACTTCCAAACAGAGGAGGAGCTGCAGTCCCACTTGACTGCAAGCTACCAAAAGGCTGTTGCTGAGGGAATTCCCTCATCTGTGTGTGCCCAGAATATGATCATGGCCATTAAAAGGTTCTTGAAAATACAAGATGCCAAAGAGAAACAGGTAGGTAAGAGCATGTGGGCAGAGTTGTTACTGATCTGGAAGAATTTTTACTATTTTGGGCTACCTTTCCTTCATGTTCCCTGAAGTTTTATGTGGAGTTGCACCATGGTCACTGACTGCTTCTATCTGTGAGGACTCAACAGTGAGAAACTGGATGCTTGTAAAAAAATGTAGGAAAAATCCAGTTCAGTTACCAGTTTACAACTTTGCTAAATGTTGCAAGATGTCTTTTCTTAACATTGACCTCCTTACAAATTCTAATTTCAAAGACAGTATTTTAAAAAGTACCTTCTTGCAAACCGTATATTAAAGAAGGTGCATGTTTTGTTTTTTGCCTTACATGGCAAATCTAGGCCTGGCTTTGCCAGGAAAGAGAAATTGTTCAAGGTATTTCTTTAGCACTGTTCATAGGCTTACAATAGTCTGAAACCAAAACTGGTAAACCTGTGATTAATTTAACAAAGACACTGAGAGACAAATCCAAAGTGGATCCAGAGTGAAGAAGGCCTGAAGCTGCGAGCAAGAGACCTCTGATTTCAAGCTCTAAGTTGTTCTATGACATAACTTTGCTACTAAAAGGAAAAGTAATTTCTTTCCTTGAAAGAAAAGGAAAAAAACCCTGTACTTCCAAAAGAATAGGTGGGGGGCTAACTGGGGGATAGGAAACAGTTTTGAGGTTTTTGCTGTCATTGTGTTTGCAGGTGGCCTGTGTGGGAAAAGTGAGAAACATTCTCCTGAAGACCAGCAAAATGCTCAGACAACAGCATGGCTCACAGAAGGAGACCAAAGTCAGAGAGTATGAGACACTGTATTTACTTCAGCCTCTGAGATACTATGGAGTTGATTAGCAGATTTTAATGGTGGCTTTTTTGTACAGCTGGAAAAGTATTTACATGGGGCAAATATTTCAAGGGAAATCTCTGGTTGCAGTAAAACCATTTCATTAAATGCAGATATACCCATGCTGTGTGATAAGCACTGCAGCCTATATCTGGAATGAGGCATCTCCCTTGCCACCAAAAAGAAATGCTAACTAAATTTTGCCGTCAAAAGGAACCACTTCCCTTCCCATTGCTTTTTTGAGCACACCTTTTGCAGTAAATCTGCTGTTTCCATTAGAAGAAGAGGTGGTGGATAATTACTTATTTCCTCAGGTGCCGACTTCAGGTATTTTTGCGCCTTGAGTTGTGCCTTCAGTGCCCTTCCCTGCAAAGCAACGCTGAGGAAATGGAGCAGCTGCTAGAGGAGGCAAGTAAAGTATAAACCAGGCTGTGTTTCTGCATGGCACTAGAAATGCAGACCTGGAACCTGCTTTTCCTTTGATTTTACACTAACACTTTATATTCCTTACTAAAATATCTGGTGCTGCAGCTGTCAAACCTTAATGCCTTTTGCCACCTGACTTTTTCTTCCAGGTGACAGATATGCTGCGTATTTTGTGTCTGACTGAAGACCCAGCCTATCTTACAAAGTTTCTAGAGGAAATATTAGAATTGTAAGTTCTTTAGCATGACTTGTGTTGCTGGGGCCTGTGGTTTGGGTCAGATGTCTGTGAGTAGAGAGCAGTCAACAGCTTTGATTTACTGCATCTTCATAATTCTCAGAAATTTAGACGTGTTCTCTTTATTACAGTGATGTTTTGATTAAAGAAAAAATAGCTGATAAGCAAGTAAGCTAATTAAAACCCGGTTGATATTCAGTTTGTTGTTTTTAAATTGACATGTAAAAACAAGGATTTAGTTCACACCTTGGGTTTGAAATACCAACAGTTTTGAGGAGGGGTGTATTTCATGTGGGTTCTCTCTGGTGCTCCAGGTATATGAATTCTATACCAAAGACCCTTGGAGACATTTATTATGGTCTGGGTACACAAATACCCCCGAAGCTTGCATCCGTTCTGCCTTCAGACTTCTTCAGTGATGACTCTATGACTCTGGATAGCAAATCTCCAGGCCTTCCTCCCTCCTTGTCATCTGTTTTAACTCCCAGCGCTGTTTGCACTGAAAGTGATCAGCTGGAGGAGCTGCGCACCAGATCTGCCAAAAAGAGAAGGTAATAATTCCAAACGGCAGGCAGCTTTTTGTTGACTGTAAAAATTACAGTCTTGATTCTGTATTTGTATCTTACGCAAAAGTAGATTTCAGAAGCATCTTCCATGAGAGGAAAAGCATGTTATGTGTGCAATAGCTGATCTATATAGTTAAAGTTAAAAGTGATTTACTGGAGATCTGTGGTGGGGATTCTGTGTTCATAGTAGCAAATTGTGAATGAATTCCAATACCAGCCTTAGGAATAGCTTTTTATATTGCAAATCATATCCCAGTGTTGTAGTAAGTGAGGTATCAACGCAGTTTGCAATTTAAATTTAGGTAAACACTTCCTGTCTCTTGAGTCACACCTAAGTTTAATTGTCAGTAGGTTGATAACTGTGCTCTTGGTCTTATTTTAACTTAATTTTTGTGTATTTTCTAAAGGAATAATGTGTTAACCAGACACAGGAGCATGACAGAAGCGCCACAGAACTTGCGTCAAATTGAGATTCCCAAAGTAGCCAAGAACCCCATCAGAAAGGTAAAACTCTTCCAGAAGGATTGTGTGTGAGTTGTGATGCTTGGCTGCAAAAACTCTTGCTCTGTATTCCCTTAGTAAGTGTGCCCTGTATCAGCTGTACAAAGATGAAATTGTTTCGAAGGAGAAGTTGAAATAATGTGTGGTTCAGAGCTTATAGTTAATACTCATACTTAAACATAACATTGCACTGCTGCCGAGGCTGATTTCTTGTTTGTTTCAGGAGAACTTGCGTTCTTACCTTGCCACTGAGAAGTCCCAGCAGATGCCTTTGTTGCAGAAAGAGGCAGTGCAAGGTACATTGACTTCTGGCTTGATCATGGAAAGGTGCATCTTCAGCGCATGTTGTCCCTGTACATTTTACTGAGCCATGATGAAATTATGCTGAGGCATGCTGGAAATCTGAAGGAAGTTTTGCTGAGTTGTGCAAAAACTTTGAGGGGGAAAAAAAATATGCGGTATTCCTAGTACTCATATGCAGAAAACTTAAATTTTGTGTCCTCAAAAGAAAACCTTGACTCTTGAAATTATTTCCATCTTCTCTGTCCTGAAAAGAAAATGGGCACAAGAACGAACTATATCTGAAAATAGGATATATCCCCACAAATACTTCATAAAAATAAATCTCACGTGTGTTCTCTGAAGCAAGATGTGCTTTGGTTGAGATTTTGTAGTGCACCTAATGTTCCACATGGGACACTGACTGTCTGCTTTTGCTGCTATGGCATCTGCTTGTAGCTTATTGCTGGAATAATGCAAATAATGCAAATTCAGATGAGAAGGCTGGAATGAATTTAGAGGAGAACCTGTTCCAGTAGCTGAAAAAAAAAACCTTTTCAAAGTGTTTGAGCCTCTAAAAAGTTGTCCTTCCATGCTGGTATATTGTTCTATCCCTAGTGGCCTGACAAAATTACCTTTGTAATTTTTTTTCTTTCTTTTTTTTTTCTTCTGCTTTTCCTTGTAATTTGATCATTTCTTGCTTTTCTTGCCTCACAGAGGTTACAAAGGTGAGGAGGAATCTCTTCAATAAAGAGATACTTTCACCATCAAAAAGGTCACTGAAAAAGATGCTTAGAAGCCAGTCAGTATCTGCTGTGGAAGGCCTAAAATACAAATGCACCAGTGAGGGCAACAAAGGTAGGATATGACCTGCACATGTAGGACTGTTGTGGAAGAGCTTTTGCTAAAATTCCTATTTTTGTGTTCTCAGTTCTATGAAACAATTATGATCTGTTTTTAATAAAGCATAATAGGAGGTCATTGCAGTGACGTTTGGAGGGTGAATAATGATGGCATTGAAACTGAAACCTATTTTTACTGAACTCTTTACTTCTCATAAAGAAGATTAAAGTTAAAAATGCTTGGTTAAAAAAGAATCTGTGAAATAAAGATAAAGAATTAAATTATCTCAGTAGGTTAACTATGTCTGACATGGTACTATTAATAATATTGAGGGAGTGGGAGGGAGGTGTAGACACTGGACTGAAATAATGATAGCTTGTGAGTGCTGAGAGACAGCACAGAGATTTAATATTGGCTGTCATTCTTAAGCTTAAGCCTGTACAAAACTGTATTTATTTATTTCTTCCAAGTGCTTTATAATTGTGTGATGTCATAGCTCTTATGTGTTTTTTAGATCATCACAAGTTATTGACCAAGAGAGTTGCAGAAACACCACTACATAAGCAGGTGTCCAGGAGACTCCTACACAAGCAGATCAAAGGCCGGTGAGTTCTTTCTGAATTTCTTCAGTAAGTATTGCCTGTCTAATTAATGGATGCCTAATTAACGGTTATGAGCAGAATTACCAGGTATCATTGTGGTCAAAGATGATCTTCACTTCAGGCAGTAAGAGACCCAGTGGAGGCTAAATGCCATTGCTTATGTGGGGGGGAGATACTGCTTGCTTCATCATGTAAGTCAGGCTGCTTTAATTCCTTCAGCTAATATCTGTTTAGGTTCAGTTGCTGATTCAAGGGCTTCTGAAGAAAAGGCTCCTGCTGTATTTTGTGGAGTCCAGGCTGAATTGTGGCATTTTCTTTCATGTAGAACTGTTACCTGTACATCTAGGGAGCTACCCATACTTAATTACATGTCAATAAGAGGCAAAGTGCTCTCTAATTGCTCGCTTAGAGTAGCCCTCAAAGCAATACATTGGTGTAGAAAAGAGCACTGCTTTTCAGTTTCTGGCAAGTTCTGTTCTTGTAAATGTGCTCAGTATGCTAAGCCCAAAATGTCTGTTGTTTCTTAAGGTCTTCTGATCCAGGTTGTGACACTGGTGTTGTAGAAGAATCTCCAGAGAAGGCCATATACGGTAAGCACTGATTTTTCATTAAAGGTGGTTTGGCCATGTCGTAGCTTCTAAGATGAGTGTGCTTTCATTTGGCTAATTAATGAGAAGTCAGTCCAAAAGTGTTGTACTGTTCTGTTCTGCTAGAACCACTTGCTGCTCACTGCTTTAACAGCTCTGGACAATAGAAGTTAAGAAAGAGAGGTAGGTATTAAGTCTTTCAAATGAAAAAACGTGAAGGACTTGAAGGGTGAACTAGATTCTGAGCTGCTGTAATTACTGTCAAACCAGCATATGCTTATTTTTAATGTAACTTCACCATGTTGTGCTGTGACCCTGCTCTGATTTCTGCTGTAATAGACAGCCACCTGGCTCTGGGGAGTGTCTCTTATATTGGCTACTGCTGTTCCTTTTCCCCAGAAGGGAAGAAAAAACCAGCAAGTCTGGGCAAGTGGGAAAATGAAATTGCTGATGAAAACAGACAAGAGCATTAACCCATCTTTTAGCTTGGATGTAGCCTGCATTGAACACGGCTTTTCTAGCATTCCTTTCCATATAATTGCTGAAGAGGAATGACAGTAATCATGAGTTAGAAGAGGGGCGTCATACTTTAGAAGGAGATTTGTATGCATAAATATTCCAAATCCTCAAGAAAACTGAACCTTTTCTTCACCTGCTTGCCTTTCTGGGTGGGATAGGTATCTGTAGAGAAGTTTCTTTTGAGAGTATGTTCCTTGCAGTTGTGGACTATTCCTGATGATGTGCCCATTGCAGAGGGGGAAAGAAGGCTCAATCTCCAATGTCCTTACCTTTCCAGAAGCAGGTTTGAGAAGAAGCCCACGCATCAAACAGATGTCTTTGAATAGGACCTGCTCTGGTGCTTTCTATTCCACTACACAGCCTACCTCAAAAAATTCACAGTACCTCCACCAGGGACAAGAAAAGGAGAGCTGTAAACTGCAGGATGTAGAAGGTACTGAGTGGGATTTGAGCAGACTGATACTGCTGATCTAAAAAGCTGGCATGGATAGCTCTGAGTTTGATTTGATTTGGCTCTACAAGAGACTGTAAGAAGCTAAGAGCTGTCATGTAATACCTTCTGTAGACAGAAATTCATCCTCAGTAATTATTTTTTAATTGATGATCTGAATTTTGAGGGTGGTAAGGCAGCTATTTCTATGATGAATTCACTGCCAACTTAACAAACCAGTCAGGCCTATCTAACAGAATACCACTGATTGTCAGTCTGCATTCCTTAAATGCAGTGAAATCCATGTAAAATATGGGACTGAAATCCTATAGCTTACTCAGTCTACTCTGTGGCAGCATAAAGCAATGACTGATGGGATCTTCTTTGCAGGCTTTCTCAGTAGGATTATCAGCTAAAAATGGTGACACTTAGTTCTTTATATTCTACTTATTAGAATCCTTAGTCATGAACCAGAACTATCTAAAGCTACAAGCTATAAATAGAATAAGAGGCCGAGGTATTTTGTATTTTTTTTTTTTTACCATTGGGGCACTCTTTCTGGAGAGGGATGTTAATTTCATAATGGGAAATAATTCTGGTGAAGCTTTAACACTTGGCTAGAAAAGAACATGCCAGGGATATGAGCTTTTTACACTACTTTGCCACACATCTGACGTGATTCAGACAATTGTGGCACGTTACTTTGTAGTAGTTAAATTGTGCTGTTCCATGTTATAGGCCTTAACCAGCATTCAGAGAGCCCCCCTGTCCAGACTCCCAAGAGGTTTTTCTTTGGTGCAGTCATTGACATGTGTAGTCCTGCAGTGAAGCATTCACCTGGAAGGAGGAGAACAAGAAAAGATTCCTTACACTTAGAGGAGCTTACCTCATGTCAGGTAGAAACAGTTACCTCCCTTTCTCTTTCTTCCCATCCTCATTTTCTCCTCCATTCATCAGCATCTTGAATTTAGCATTCGTTAAGTCTCATCCAATGGGTTTTTTATGTTTCAAATCGTGGGAAGTAAATATGAAGATGGATAGATAATACTCCTGGAGTAGAACAAGCATGATTATTTAATTTATTATTTTTCTCCTGCAGACTCCTAGAAAAACACCTCATAAATTTGCCCAGAAGGCACTAAATTCTGCCAGTAAGCTCCCAAGGAGATCGCCTCGCATTGCCCACAGGATGCCACAGAAGCTGGAGAAGACACCTGGCAAAAGTCCAGCAGCTAAGCAGCCTGTAGCTAAATGTTTGGGAAAGTACTTTTCTCATCCTGCACAAAGGGTCAAGTCTCCATCTGCTCTAACTGACAGCAAGAGGGTTCACTTACTGCAAGTTGCTGCTGAGGACTGTTGTGCAGCACTAACACTTTCCCCTTCTTGCAAAGAGCCTGGCTTGCAAACACCAAAACGTGAAGGGTTCACAGGGCTTAATGCCTCTGTATTACCTCCAACAGATTCAAATCTAACTGCTTCTTCTTCCCCCTCTGCCACTCAAGAAAGGTGTTTTACAGAAATTCAGACTCCAAGACGTTCCTTGAGATACCTCTCAAAATCAGCATCTCCAGTTAGTGCTCGGAGGCAAATCCTCACAAATGAAATTCAGGTGCAGTCAGATCAGTTATCTCAAGCACCTAAAAGGACACCCAGGAAACTTGAAGATCCAGGTTCGAAGTTATGTACCAGCCCACTGAGTACAGAAATACCTCAGCTTGCTATGAGGCCAGAGCCTCTCTGCAGTTCTCCACTCCGTGAAAGTTCCACAAACACTGTGACAAGCTGCTCTGCTTCCCACATGCAGGCTGGGGAGTCTGACTGGGAACCTGGTGCATCTAAACCATCTTCTCAAAAGACTCCAGGTATTACTGGCACTTCGCTGAGGTCCCTGCTTCACACATCCAAGCAAGCCAAATGTGAGCCAAGTTCTGGAGCAGAGAGCCTCACATGTGCCATACTTACAGAATATGAGGACAGTCATGATGGTGGTGGTAACTGTTCTGTAGAAAGCCTTCCGCTTCATCAGTCCCAAGTTACTGAAAATACTTCTGTATTGGAGAAAAATAAACAGATGGATAGAGTGTTTCAAAAGTCTCCTTCAAGGGAGGACTTGGAAAACTTGGAAAACCATTTGTCTCCAAAGCCTTTTGCTGGAGGGCAGGAACATGCGCGGAGTGCTGAGAGAGACTGTGAGCTGTCAGTTAAGGGGGAGAACTGCAGTGCAAACACCTGTGAGCCCTTCCTAAGTGATTTGCAAACAGTCAGCAATGACTTGGAAGCAAGAACCCTGCTAAGGGAAGAATGTATGGGACTGAAGGCTCCAAGTCTCAAGAGACGCTCCAGGTTTGCCCTGAATCCTTCTCCTATGCAGAAGTCTCCTCCTGCTTATTCCCTGCGCTGCACTGCAGACAGGCGGCAGCGGGAGGCTGCAGCACGCATGGCGGAGCCTCCCTTTGTTGGCAAGTTCTCCACTCCTAAAAGTCGTTGCAAACTTCCCTCTGCCAGCCCACCGACATACGAAGTGGAAATTGAAATGCAAGCCTCAGGCCTGCCCAAGCTTCGCATTAAGAAAATTGGCTCTTGCTCGTCGTTGGAAGTTCAACCTGAAACAAGTGCCAGCAAACCCAGGGGAGGAGAAAGCCCCTTCAGTGATTTTGCTATGACCTGGTGCAGCAAGCACCCAGGGAAACTAGCAGCTACCTGTGTTTCTCCATCCTGCTGCCGTTCTTTCCATAGTACACCTGGGAAAGGTGCGGGACAGACCTACATATGCCAGTCATATACCCCAACAAGATGTGCCTCTACTGTCACCTCCCCGTTCCCCTTGGATGCAGGAGTTCTCCGGACACCTTCTCCAAAGCAGAAGGGGAAGACCACTCCTGATGCCATCAATGACTGGCCTCGGAGGAAGAGAGCAGCAGGCAGCACTGCTAATATGGGCTGTGGTCAGAGTGAGAGGAATGCTGACGACAGGTCACGGGTGTCAGCAGGCAGAGAGAGAACGATGAGGATCTCAGAACACTGCAGCAGCAAAGTAACAAATACTCTTGGGGAATTTGAACTGGAAGGGATTTGCAGGCTCCAGGATCAGGCATTTCCTAGTGACTCTGAACCCAGGGCTGATGAGGACTCTGCCATGGGACCTTTTGGCTTGAAATCTCGGAAGCGGGTCTTCACTCACCTATCACCAGAAAAGGAGGAGAATCACAGTGCCAAGAGATCACGTGCTGATAGGAGCAGCTTGGATCTCACTGGCTTTTCCACAGATGAGGGCGGCAGAAGTAAATCAAGGACAGACTCTCTACTTCCTGAGAAACCAGGAGCATGTGCTCTCAAAACACTGGAGCAGCACAGTAGTCTTGGGGATGATGATGTCTTCCTTTTGTCAGGTAATTAAATGGCATGAAAGACACTCCACTGAAATTCAGATGTGGTTAAAAATGAGGCTTAGACTAAAACAAGAACACAATTGTTTTCTGTGTAATTACCTGAAGGAGAGTGAGGTGAAAGGGGAGTGGCTTGTAGATGACATGGAAGATAATTATGTGGATAGGCAGACTGGATATGAGGAGTATTAATGATGGAAGAGAGATCAGAGAAATATGAAAGAGCAGGAGGCTGGAGGAACTAAAAGGAAAGTCTGAGAACTTGTGGAGAGAGGATCCCAGTTGCATTCAGCCAGTGATTTGTTCAGGTTTGTGTTGATGCCACTGGCTTCTGCCCAGCATCCAGCTCTGAAGCCAGAAATCTTAAGTGTAAAGCTTGTCTGCTTCAGTGCTTCAGACGGGAGTCGTGGTGGGGTTAGTCCTGTGGATGTTGGTGTTTATTAGTCCTCCAGTTGTCTGCCCGTGGTGGTGGGCTGGTTAAAAGTGCTACCAGAAATGATTCCCTTGCTAGCAATAATGATCAGTAGGTGTATAGATTTAAACTGCCTCTTTGCTTTTGCTGTGGGTACAGAGGATTTAGCTAACTTTGGAGAAACAAGCTGTTCAGCTCTGTAAACAAGGCCTTGTGAATTTCAAATACTCAATCCAGTGTTGTTGTAGAAATTACTGGGGGCTGTGGCCGGTGTTGTTCTATAGTCATTGCACTAAGCTTTGGTGTCTGTTTTCTTTTGCAAGGAAAGATTTGTACACAGGCAGTGTCTTACTCAACATTATCACAGAAAAAAGGCAAAACCTTGAAGCAACATTAATCCATATTCAGGATATGAAATAATAGTGGTGCTTAGCCTTAAGATGGTCCTGTAAGAGACTTTCTGTACCTGCAGACATTGTGTTTGTATTTCTAGATCATTGTGGTTGTAACAGTTTTCTTCCAGGAAATGTGAATTACCCGTGTTTAATACAATGAAGGATTTTCTGCTAAACCAGCTAAGAAAATTAAATGTGCTAAGAACTGATTCTAGACTGCCATTTACCTTTCTCAAATGCTAAAACACTGCTGTGACAGCCTAGAGTTTGTATCACTTTGATAAGTGGTATTGGAGTATCACGTCAGTTTTGAGGTAGCATAAAGGGTGTGTGTTAGACTTAATATTTGAGTTGTTGAGTGGTTTTGCTTCAGCGTCTCACTGTGCTTCTCCAGGCTCCACTCCACCCTTGAAGAGTGGACTTTCTGCCAGCAGCCTTCTAGCCCTGACCCAGTCTCCACTGCTGTCCCCACCACCAGGTCAGAGAAAGCGTGTTCAAGGTAAGCACAAGTGAGGAAAGGCTGGGCTCAGGTAGATTGGCTGTGCTCTCTACTTGCCTCCAGCTAATAAGAACAGTATCATGCTGTGCTGGGGGTTGGGCTTTGGGCAGAAAACCTGTGACTGTATCTGCCACTGCTGTGTTCAGTGCCTCAATCTCACATGCTTACAAGAAGCTTGGTATGAACTGGGAAGTTTGGAAGGAGAGGTAACAATGAAGAGAGAGTAGCTACATGGGAAGTGCAACTTTCACTTCTTGTTGTCTCCACTTGGTATTTGGCTTCTTGGATTCACCAGTGAATTCTGGTAAACTGTGGCTTTCATGTATTCTTCCTGTTTTTGTAGAAGAGGAATCTGATGCTGTCCAAATTACTGCCAACCAGGAGCTGTCTCCATTCCACGTCATGGCTTCCAAGAGGCATCGCTTTAGCAGGACTTACTCACGGAAAAAGCTGCTCAGCTGAAGTTTGGAGCCAGGCCAGCATGGGAAACTTTGTATTATCCCAGCTGTACAACACACCTTTTAACGAAGACTGGGATTTGGTGCTGGACTGGAACTGCTGTGTGTTGGTAGGAGGCTGGGTGCAAGGTGATGGCAGTAGAAATAAGGACCACTCTAAAGGTTTCTTCCATCCATTCAAAGCCTTGCTTCGTCTTTCTGCTAGAGGAAGCTGGGAGTTCTGCAGTGAAGATCCAGTTCTCCCAGGCCAAGAGGGAGAATTGTCAGTTTTCTACAGCTTTCTTGTAAAATAAACTGATATGAATTTTCATTGTGTCCTTTAATCCAAAATCTGTCTTTGGCTTGAGGGATGTGGGCTGCAGGAAGGAGGATGCTTGGAGGCTAATGGGTACAGAACAATCTGCGTGCTCCTGCTGTGTCTTGTCCTGATACTAAATGGATCCCTCTGTTAATTGCATCCAGTTTGCCACAGCTTAGTGGGAAAATAACAAGTGGATTAATTAATTAGTCAAGTGCCAAGAGTACAGAAAAGGGGGAAGATAATTTAACTGGGAACATCTTTGTAGATCATGAATGGTTTGGTGTATCTGCTCCTGGCTACTGCTCAATAAGCAGATGCTGATGGAATGACTTCATTGTCCTTTTCTGCAAACTTGCAGTAAGCCAGAGAGAATTGGCTGGGGAAGTGTCCTTGAGAAGTAAAACTTGGATGGAATAACTGGAAATGACAGTTTCAAGACTACTCTTTATCAAACTGAGTCATGGATTAAATAGTGATTTAGTTGCCTGTGACACATTTGTGTTCTAACCCCATGATGAGAGCAAGAGCTGTTGTTCAGTGCCTGAGATGTAGCCTACAAGGGGCTAAAACTGTGCATAATATTGGAAGGGCTGAATTTTTTCCCTTGGGATAGTGATCTGTTTATGCATAGCAGGATCTCAGGGAACTCGCCCCACTGTGTCTACTGACTGCAAGGGAGATGGAGAGCTATGAAAATGGTGTGAGGTCATCCTTAAACAAAGCATGGGAAACCAGAGGTTTGTTAGGTGGCTTTAAGGGACTATATGGGATGGAGTGGAGCTTGTTTTCTGGATACACAGTTTGTTGCAGGAAAGCTCTTAATTTCCCAGTGGGAAAAGGGGTGGGGAATCCTGTGCTTAACAGTGATTGTTTTGCTTCTGGGTGAGCTGTATCTGCTTCAAGGATGTGGAGTGACACAAGCGTGTAGTTTCAAATCTACTACTTACTTCCAGTAGGGTGGATTGTTATTTTCCCTATTGAAGGTCATTAACAGCAGGAAATAAAGTGTCTAAACTTAATCTTGCATAGCTCAACCACATACAGAGCCCTCAATAATATCCCCCCTCATTGTCACACCAGGCAAGGTCAAGGATGTAGATCAGAAGGTGGTTCTTATATCAGATGCTGGCTTTTAACTTGGTGTGCTACTCCTTTAGTAGTGGTTGTGGTGGCTGTTCTCATTTCAGGCTGAAGCAGTGGCTTGTTTTTTAGGGTCAAGTGGTCAAGCAGCCCCTTGCCCTTCTTAAAGCAGATATCATTTCTTGCTCTGCCAGAATTGAACTTAGTCTCCCTTCCTGAGCTGTCAGTGTTAAGCTGCAGGATTGTATTTAGGCTCTCTTAAATCCAGACTGGAAGTTCTCTCAAGAATATGAAAACTGCTTTAAGAGCTTAGAGGCTGCAGGAGAACAGAACCAGAGTTAATTTTATCATGGATGTTTCAGACAATTCTGCTGCTGGCTGGAGATGCTCTTCCTGTGGCAATTTGATGTAGGAGGCCTACTAGATGTGGCTGGGGCTACTTAAAGCAGATATTTCAAAATTAGGCCAACAGTGTGACAGCAGCCGACTCCCCATGCAGTGAGATTTAAATACAATTCCTTTCCTACGTACCCGGAGTAAGTGGCCCTTCTGACAAGTAACCATTTCATAGAACTCACTCTGCTTTATTAGAAATGTTATAGTAGAAATGTAAAAAACCCGAAGTTACTACAAAAATCTATGTACAAATTCTGCAGGACTGCACAGCATCTCTCTCTGAGGCTGGGAGGGCTGAGCGAGCCCTTCAGCTGAGAATTCCACACTGTAAACAAGTTTTTAGTGTTAAGAGGCCTGGAAGGAAAGTGTCTCCTGCTTCATTCACAGTGCTTAAGCTGCTGAGGGAGCAGAGGAGAAGCATCCTGTCAGGGCTGCCTGGACTGGCACCAACACGGAGAATGTAGGCTGGTGCTCTCACACCTTACACACCCCACTCCCTCCTAACAAGTCACATTTCTCTTCCTCAGGCCTCTGAAATGTACCAGGGTTGTAGCCAGGCTGGCTTGTGGGGCAGGAGGAGGGCTCTCAAACGCAGGTCAGCAATACCTGCTGCTCCCTGCCCTGCGCCAGGTGAGTGTTAAGCCCGGCTCTAGAGCGGGTTTTTCCTCACATCTATCATGGCTGGGTGATAAGGCACCGGGCTCATGTTGAGGCTGGCCCTGCGCAGCTCCCGGCGGGGTTTGGGAGCAGCAGCAGCAGCCAGGCCCCGTGCTGGGAGCAGCTCGTGGGGCTGCCCCGCTCTCAGCGGGTGCTCTGTGTCCCTCTGCCGAGGGTCGCCGGGGCTGTCGCTGGGCAGGGAGGAACGCCTCCATGTCGAAGGCAAAGGGGCGTGCACCAGGTCCCTGCTCTCCTCCCTGGCCCGAGGGCTTTCTTCAGCGGCAGGCACGGGCTGTTCCCTGAGGCTGAATTCCTCACAGGTGCCAAGCTCAGGGGCAGCTCTGTCTGCAGCCCCATTAATGCTTCTCTCCATCCCTGCTGGGAAAAATTGAGGGTAGAGAGGTGAGTATCAGGATCTCTACTTTCCTCATCAATACTGGTGCCTGTGTAGCAGTTGTTGAAGGACCTATACGTGCACTGCTCTGGACTGCTCCAAGCTCTCACTGCCAGGCACGGGAACAGAATCTACTTTTTAACATGCAGGAACAGCAAAGCCCTAGCCTGTGTTTCCTCTCACCTTTGGTTTGTCCAGGGTGGAGGTTCATGTTATTCAGTCTCTGGTTCAGCTCCTGGTTTGCCCACATGTAGCGACTCAGCTCCTTTTCCAGCACTTGAATCCTCGCCTCATACTGCAGCTTGCTGCTGGCCAGCCCCTCGTCCATGTGCTCTACAAGAAAAAACCAAGGCTATTTCAGCCTGGGAGCCCTGTGAAAGACAAAAGCAGTAGCACTGCTGCCCATTTGGAGAGCTGGGGGTTACCACGGCTCTGCTGCAGCAGTAACTGCATGTTCTGCTCGTGCTCCTTCTGCTGCAGGGTGAGCTGGCGGTCCATCTCCAGGCGCTGGCGCTCCACGGCCGCCTCCAGCCAGTACACCAGCTGCTGCTGCTCCTCCAGCTGCATCTCCAGCTCTGAGAAGGCAATGTGCTGCCTGTGCTGATCCTCTCGCAGTGTCACCACCTGGCCAGGGCCCAAGAGCAAGGAACACTTCAGCTGCTTCATGCCTGGGAAGATTTCCTGCCCCACCGAGCCCCAGTCATGTTAGTTTTTTGGTACATCTTACAAAGGTTAGTAGTGCTGGGATGTCAGAGCTGCCTTGTGGAGGGAAGAGGAAGGTGTGGCTGGACTGATGTGGCAGAGCCACTGCAGGGATCCATGAATCCCATGACTAGAAAAGCCCCTCTCCCAGCTGGGGGTCGTGGTGCTGTGGTTTTGTGGCCTGACTTTACAGGGCAAAGCTACAGGATGATGCATGGATAAAGCTGGAAACTGAGGAAAACAAGAGTTTGGTCAGACCATCATTTCTGTGAACAAGTGCATTCAAGCTGTGTTACGTTTATTATGTATTCTGGCTGGCTAATAATGCAATCACTACCAGGCAGTAAATGAAATACAGCTCCCACCAGCACAGAGGGCAGTTGTCTCCCACCTTGTCAAAGTACTTGCAGAGCAGAGCTCGTGTCTCGGAGGAGGAGAGGTAGCTGAGCTTGGCCATGAGGTTCATCTCACACTGGGACAGCAGGCTGGCCGAGGCCCGCAGGACTCGCTGCCTGCACGTGATGGACTCATTCTTATACTCAATGGCTGCATCCAGAGCCTCGATTGCCTCATCCAGCTGGAACAAGATCCGTTCTTCCTGCCAGGGCAGAGCTGTAGTTAGCAAAGGGTTTGCTTTGTCTTACCCTGCCCTAACCTTCCTTGTCATGTCAACAGTGCTGGTGAGAAGCTGGGACATGCACAGTTTGAGATGCGGGGGAGCATCTGCCAACAACCTATGCTCAGCCTTCACTTCTCTCCTACAACCTCCTGCTCCCCAGCCCCAGCAGAGGTACCTCTGGGGACAGCAGCGTGCCCTGACGCAGCTTGTTGTCGAGCTCCAGCCTCTGTTTGAGCAGCTGGTCCTTCTCCTGGCGCAGGCTGTTGATCTCCTGGCGGATCTGCTGCTGGTCGTGGGCACTGCCGTGACGCAGCTGCCCATTCTTCTCACTCAGCTCCTTCTCCAGGTGCTCCAGGCGGCTGGACACGCGCACTATGTCATCTGTCAGGACCTGCAGCAGAGGGTGCTCAAGGGGATCTGCTCTGAAGGCAGGCCCTCAGCCCCATTCTACTCCATCTCTAGGTCAAGTGACCCCCCCAGGCAGACATAAGCCAAGGGCCATCAAACCAACAAGTTCAGAGGCACAACACACCCAGACTCTTTCATAGAGACGAGATTTCCTACCCACTTCCCAGCACCACCTCATGTTGGCCTGCATTCCCCTGCCAGACACAGGATGGTACCCAGGTATTCCAGCCTCCACCTCTGCTGGAAATCAAGCAAAGGGTTGAGGTGTCACATTCTTGTCCTACCTGGCTGGAGCGCAGCCGTTTGCTCTCCAGGCCATTCTTCTCCTGCAGCAGAGCTTCCTTTTTGGCCACAATAGCTTCCCGCTTCCTCAGCTCATCTTCCAGCTCATCCAGGGCTCGCCGCTGCTCAAGAACTTTATCCATCTCCATGTCCAGCCACTTCTTCTGTTCCTCAATTTTCTGATGGAGGGAGAAGCAAAAGGCGTGTGTGTGTGCAGATAGCAGCAGCAATGCCCAGGACTGCTGGACTAAAGAGCAGTGGAGTTGAGATCCGAACAAGAGTCCCTATTCCATCTCTGCTAACCCCCACAGCCGAGACTTCACTGATTTTATCCTTCCAGCTCCTCCAAGGGGCAGAGCTAAACTAAATTCCCAGCTGTCAAGGAGTTCTTGGTGGGCACATCTCTCACCTCCCTTCGGCTAACAGACAAAATTTCAATACCAATGCTAGGATTTAGATGAGATCCTGTTTCTGGGGGTAAGACAAGATCTTTAGTCCTCTGCTACTAGGTGCAGATTATGGACTGTCCTTCTCAAGGACAGGATGGGCTCAGGTCCCTGTTTTCAGATCTCTCCCATCAGCCTACAATCTGCCAAGCATCCCCTCTGAACAGGAAAGCGAAGGCAGGTTCCTGTCTGTACCTGCTGCTGCTCCAGGCTGATCACAGAACCATTGCTGCCACTCCGCCGCTTCCTCTGGAAAGCTGCAATTTCCTCTGTTTTGATGCGCAGGATTTTCTGGTGCTGCTCGTGCTTCAGTTCCAGTTCCTGCGTGTGAAAGAGCAGCCATGAGCTGGAGGGAGTGGGAGATGTTTTCCCTTACGGCCAGGGGCTGAGGGACAGGTTATGTTCTCCTCAAGTTCTTAGGATACTCTCCATCTCCATGCTCTCCAAGACAATCACAGACCACATCAGAGCCTACCCATCCTCACAAACACCACAGCTGCTCCTGCCCTCTCCTACCTTAACTCGGTGCTGTCCCTTGTTGACCTCTGTCTCCAGCCGCCGTTTCTGCTCGCTCTCCTCACGCAGCCGCCGCTGCAGCTGCCCCTGCTGCCGCCGCATCAGCTGAATGTTCCTCTCCAGCTCCTGCACGCGCTTCTCGCTCTGCGCCGACAGTGACACCAGCCTCTCTGTCGCCTGCTTCTTCCTGCACAGCACCTGCCATAGGGTGAAAACCACCCTTGGCCTCAGCTTCCCTTTGCAGAGACGCCCCCAACTCTGCCCCTGCTCAGCGCCGGGGTGGGCAGAGCCCTTCCCCTCACCTGTGCCTTGCTCTGCGCAGCTGCCACACGTGTGCGGTACTCCTGCAGCTTGCGCCTCTCCCCAGCGTCCCATGGCTCTTTGCCCTCCAGCTCCTGGAGCTGCTTCTGGCTGTCGCTCAGCTCTGCCCGCACCTGCTCTGCTTCCTGCTCCAGCTCACTGATCTTCTGGCTGTACTGCCTGTTCAGAGCCTGGGCGTCCTTGCCTGCAACACAGCCCCCTCTCTCACAGCCAGGATCCTGACCCTTCCTCCCTCTCCCCAAGTATTTTTGGCTACAGGGACTGAATGTTCCCTTTCCCTCAGCCACTCCAGGGAAGGGACAAACCAGTGGGAAGAGTTTCTATCAGCTGGAGGGATGGAGAAACAAGGCCCTGCCGCTTATAGGGGAAGAGACAGCACAAGCAACACAGGGAGAGATGAGGATGGAAGAAGAGACTAAGCACCAGGACTAGGAGGAGGTTTCATGGGAAATGGGTGCACATTCCTGCCAGTAGCACTGCACCTGTCTTAATGAGCTCTGTGATCAGCTCCTCCTTCATGCGGATGTTGATCGCCAGCTCTCGAATCTTCTGCTGTGCTTGCACCAGCCTCCACTCAGAGTCCTTCCCTGACAGGCACTCCCAGGAACCAAGTAAGGACTCCCGCTTCCCACAGACCTCTGGAACACAGATTCCCAGGTCAGGAAAGTCCTGTCTTAGCAGACAGGTGACAGAAGGACAGTCTGATCTTGGATCTGTAGCCGGAGTCTGGCACAGCATTGCCCAGAGTCACCTGAAGCTTCCACCAAACACACCCTTGCCAGACCCTATGAGTTCAAGTTTCTCCCTAATAGACACAGCTGGGCTCCATTTTTGGTCCAGTTTTGTCCTCTGGATGCCATCCAGGTGGGACATCAAGATCACCCAGTGAAGCACCACCAGCCTATGAAAGATTGTCCAACAATCTATGGGTGCTACTTGCCTTTTGACAGCTCCAGCTGCTCTGCCTGAACTGAGTGGGCATCGCCTCCACTTGGCTCCTCGCTCAACTTGAAAATCTCTTTCTTGCTCAAATTTTGGATCCCATTTCTAGAAGAAGCAAATTAATCAGTTTGGTCTGGGCAATGCTAAAGCTGTTCTCAGTAAGGACCCTCATGATCCACAGGCTTCAGAAGGAGATGGAAACAACAGCTGTGGTCAGGAATGAGGGTAATGAGCTCTCCAGGGAGCAGTAAGGTGCCTCAGCAGCATCACTGACCCCACAGGCAGCATTTGCCCCTACATTAGACATGAGTGCTGAGCTGCAGCAGTGGGACAGCCAGGTCACAGACAGGGCACCACACAGGGACAGCTGGCTGGGAGAGCCCCAACTCACCGGCGCTGGGACAGGGACCGTTTCTGCTCCCATTCCTCCATCTCCTCTCCCGAGGACAGTTCTGATGGCTTCTCTGAGTCCTGGCTGAGCTCCCTCCTCAGCACCACATCTCTGACCTCAGGATCGCCCGTTGGACACTGTGCATGGTGCGGGTGCCAGCCTGCCAGCTCCTCCTTCTGCAAGGAGCAGTTGCTGCTGAGCTTCTGGGGCACAGAATTGGGAAGAGAGGAAACAAGCTGTGTGAGAGCCAGCTTAAGAAAAAGCGGCTCCCAGCTGAGCATCACTGCTAGACATAAAGAAAACAACAAAATGGATTGAATGTATTTTCCGGAGAACCGATGTGTTGCCAGACCCAGCTGCCTGTGCTTCTGCTGCTCAAACACTGAACAAATCTGGCACTCACCCACAACATGAAAGCAAAACCCTCAGTTTTGAAGCTGGACTGTTTTTGCCAGAGTTGTAAAACTCTGGATTTGAACACTGAACACAGGCCTCTGGACTACACTTCTGACAAAGATCACATTGAAATGCAGGGCAAAAGCTCCCTTACAGCGGAGAGCAGCCAAGTGAAGAGGCAGCAGCTCTTCAATGGCACAGCCTTATGCCCTCACCTTTTTGCAAAGAGCTCTACCACTCTGCTCAGGAAGCAGCCCCGAGGGAACCCCACCAAGGCCATGGGATAGGGCAGCATCCAGTGGGGCTGTGTGAGGTCTCTGGCTGGCAGTCACCAGGTGAAGATTTTCCAGCAGGCCTGGCACACACAGGTTTGGCATTGCCATCTCCAAGCGCACGTGCAGCTCTGAGATCTTATCCTGCTGCTCCTGCAGTTTGTCACTCTAGGATACAATGAGAAAAATGTGGTTAAATGTGGTTGATCTGAGACCCACTGCAGAAGAATCTGAAAGCTGGGCCAAGAATCCCTGGGCAGGAAGGAAAAGAGTGGGGCAGGTCCCTACAAAGAGAGCAGAGCCCAGAAATACCTGCAGCTTATACTGTTCCATAGCATCCTCCAGGGCAGCCAGGAAATCACGGTTCTCCTCCTCCAGGCGTTCCACTTGCCTCTGCAGCTTGGCCACCTGCTCATCTTTGATGGACTCACACTTCTTCTCAGTGCTCATCTGCTCCCCAAAATAAAAGAGAGGCAGCATCAGCATCCACCTTTGCCCTACCCTTCCCATGCTGCACTCTGCAAGGACACAACAGCTCTGCAGACCGAGATTCTTCCTGTGCAACAAATCTCTCAGCTGCAACTGAATCTAATTTCTCTCTGCCTGCTGCAAGGACCATGTCCTTCTGCCTCCCTAGGGCCTCCTGGACAGGTTACTTCTCCTCCCCTCCCTCTCCTGACCCTTCCATCATGCTGTGCTAGGGCTGCTTCATGAGATGAACCCAGCCTCAGAGCTGTAACACCCCATTACTACCTGGACTTTTTCATGCTGTGCTGGGGCTGCTGAGGCCATGAGATGAACCCACCCTCAGATCTGTAACACCCCACTATTACCTGGGCTTTCACCACCTTTGAACCTTGTGCCTCCAGCCCCTGGTCTTCCATGGAGGTGCTCTCGATGCCGCTATCCAGCCCGGCTGAGGTCAGCTCGCTCCTCTCGCTCTCCACGGCACACAGCCACTCCTTGAGGCGCAGGATCTGCTCCACGGTGAGGTTGCCGTCCTCCTGGAGCTCGGTGAGCAGGCGGTAGGCAGCGTCGGTGCAGGTGCGGTAATGGGCGCACTCAGCCAGCAGCCGGGCCGTGGCGTCGGGCGCACGGTGCTTGGCGCTGGCCGAGCGGTGGATGATGCGGGTCTCGGAGCGCTGCCGCTGCTCCAGCGCCTTCTGCAGGTTCTTGATCTGCAGGTGGAGCTCCTCGATGTGCTCCGTCTCCTTGCGGCAGTTCACCACCGCCTTGTTCTGGATGTTCTGAGCCCGGTTGGCGTAGTTCAGCGTGTTGAGGCTCTCGTCGAAGTCAGAGGACGAGGGGCTGACACAGGCTATCATCACGGTCTGGGCATTCCCCCCCAGAGAGTCCTTCAGGATCCTAAGGAAGAGCATAGGGATTCAAATAGCAGAAATACAAAATAACACAGGAAACAGAACGTTTTCAACCTTTTTCAGAGGTTAAGCCCAAGGAAAATGATGTCCTGGCTCTGTAGTTGGTTTGGCACTAGTGAGGTGAATGGATGGGATCATTAAACAGAGGATTAACAGTTTGCACTATGGCAAATCTCCATCCAAATAACTCCTGAGGTTGGGAGCTCCCTGACTCTGTGATCACTGCTAGGTATGTGCTGCCAGAGATCCTGCCAGAGACAGCAAAGGCCACCTGCTCAAGCTAAGAACTAACTGTGGACCATTAAACAAGTCTACTGGGAGTATTTTTTATTCCCTGCCAGGCAGGAAGGGCAGGATAACCCACAGCAACACCCCATCTCAGCTTCATTACTCAGCATGAAGTATGAATCTCAGCAGCATTACTCGTGCAAGCCTCATTGTCTCCAGCACTGCAACAAGCTAGGCCTGCATTTCTATCCTGGCCTCATTGCTCCTCGAGATTCCCTACATGAAAACCTGCAGAGAGGGCAGACCTGTAAATTGAGCCTGTGAGATGTAGGGGGACCTGGTCCCAGTGGTACCTGGTGATTTTGGAGTCCCTGTATGGGATGTGGGTGGTCTTTCTCCGAGGATCTCCCAAGGCACTGATGACATTGCCCAAGGCCAGGAGGCCACAGTTGATCTGGATACTCTCCTTCAGCCTCTCTCCTGTGTTTCCCGTCTTCACAATTCTCTCTGAGCCTGCCAGGTCCACGAAATGAAACTTGGACACCAGGACCTGTCCGGCGGCGGGCAGAGCCGGGGCGCGGTGGTGCAGGGGCAGCCGGCCAGCCCCCCGCCGCTGCTCCATGGTCACCGTGAAGATGGTGTGCGAGCGGCTCGACTGCCTGTTGATGTGGGTGGCTCCCGTGTGCTTGGCTGTATTCCCCATCTCCAGCAGGCTCAGCACCTCATCCAGCCCTTCCACTTCTGACTCCTTCACACCACACAGCACTGCAAAGCAAAGGCAGCTGTGGCTGGGAGGGATGGGCTGCCCGAGGATGCAGCTCCTCTGCACAGCCTGCTGCTGTCACCCTGCCCCTACTGGGCCTTGCCCAGAGCAGCTTTCAAGATTAAGCACAGAAAACTGCTGCAAGAGACAAAGGGATGGAAGGAGAACAGCTGGCTCTGCCTTCCTGGATAGATAACCCAGCTCTGGCCTACAACATGGGGAGAAAAAGAGCCTGTGCACAGCCACACATACCAATGTTCCCCTTGTCATCCTCCCGGATCTGGATGTCTTTGCTGGCTGTATCCACCTGCAGCAAGTCCCGAAACTCCTCCTTGTACACTTCCAGGTAGGACACTCGGACCGTGTAGTCGATCAGGTCATTCTCATCGATGAGCCTGAAGGTCTCAGCCATGGCTCGTGGGATGATGCCCTGCTCATCTTCATTGATGGATGCTGGCAAAGAGAGGCACATGGTCATGGAGAGGAGGGAATGTCCAGGGAGCCAACGCTGGCTGGGGACAGAGCTGAGGTCAGGGGACTGCCTGCAACACACGTCAGCTGGAAAGGAGCAGCCTCACAACTCTCCCACAGCTCAGCCCTCACAGCCTGGGTTAAACATCCCACAAGACCTCTGGGCAAATCCTATCCCAGTGCTGTGCTGGATTCCAGCAAAGCTGCTTGTTTCCAGTGCTTCCCCAAGGAGAAAAAAGCACCTCAGCATTTCAGTGAGAATCAAACACCATGCCTGCAGTCAGAGTGTGCTGTTCTTTGAAGCCAGCATGACTCTACAACTTTTCCCAGCTCTGAGAAGCTTTTTTTTTTTTTTTTTTTTTTTTTTTTTTTTTTTTTTTTTTTGGTGCTTGCAGCTTGCTCATATCTGGCCACAGCACTCTACTGTCTCAATTTCAAATATTTTTCCTTGTCTCCAACAGCTATGTAAAATGGCAATCCCCAGATTTGGTGCAATGACAGCCTGAACTGGGAGACTGAAAGCAGACGTAGATTAAAAGTATGAAACAATTTAGTGTTTACAAGTGATACAATTAACCTAAGATGACTGAAATGTTTACAGTACATCCTCTGTAAGAAATCACAATTCCATTAAACCAGAATAAAAAACTTGTCTCTTTCTTCATTTCCTTCATACAAAAAAAATAACAGGATTAACACTTGCAAACCTCCCTCTCCTTCAGATTTATTTCAGGGCCTGGGACTATCACCACCACCTCCAGAACTGGTGGAGGACCAGGTCCTGTCACCTGTCAGGCAGTGAAAGAGGAGAAACCTAGACTCTGTGATCTCAAAGGTGTCCATGGGAGGTGGCTACAGCAACATAGGCAGGGGGGAAAGGAAAGGCTGCTGGGGGCTAGGATGGCAGGGGGAGGTTGGCTTGAGCTGGAGGAGCTGGCAGGGTGGAAGCGTTATTTGCGAGTGAAGCTGGAAGTGATGGAGATGATGATACAGAAGGGTTTGGGTAGAGAGAGCAAAGGTGCTGAAATGGGTGTGGACAACAGCACCGGTGAGGCTGGTGAGCTGGGAGAGATGGCTGGGATAATGGTGGGGTGGGTGGCTTGGCTGGAGATGGAAGGAGATGGAGATGGAAGAAGGAGGTGATGTGGGGCTGGTGGGAAGAGCAGGGAGGTGGTGGGGATGCTGGCAGGGCAGGGATGCTGGAGGAGCAGGGATGCTGGCAGGGCAGGGATGCTGGTGATACAGGGATGCCGGTAGAGCAGGGATGCTGGAGGAGCAGGGATGCTGGTGATAGAGGGATGCTGGTGGGACAGGAATGCTGGCAGAGCAGGGATGCTGGCGGGCACGGAGCCGCCGGTCCCGGGGAGACTCACCGACGCTGGCCTCCCCGATGGTGTAAGTCTTGCCGGAGCCGGTCTGTCCGTAGGCGAAGACGGTGGCGTTGAAGCCGCGGAAGAAGGCGCGCAGCAGCGGCTGGACGCAGGCCCGGTACACGGCCGCCTGCCCCGCCGCCTCGGGCAGCACGGCGGCGAAGCGGAACCGGCGGCGGCCCAGCGCCACCTCGCCGGTGGCGGCATCGCTCCGCAGGCAGGGCCGGTGTCCCCGCAGCGCCTCCCGGGGCAGCAGCGGCCGCACCCGCACCGCCACTCGCACCGCCGCCGCCTCCGCCGCCATGGCCGCGCCGGGCGCGCCGCGATGGCGTCAGCGGCTCCTCCCGGCGGGCCGAAGAGGGAGGATGCGATGGGCCGGGAGGATGCGATGGGCCGGGAGGATGCGGCGGGCCGGGAGGATGCGGCGGGCCGGGGTGGGAGGGAGGATGCGGCCGGTCCTCGCTGCGCCCCGGGGAGAGCGGCCGCCGGGAGCGGGGGACGCCCGTGGCTGCGGGAGTTGCGCGGCGGCTTCCCGGTGCTCCAGAGAAGCTCCATCACTCGGGAGATGCTCCATCACTCGTGGGGTGCTTCATCACTCACAAGGGTCACTTGTGAGATGCTTCGTCACGTGCGAGGCGGCGCTCCGTTAATCGTGGGGTGTTCCGTCTGTGGTGAAACAAATTTCCACCACCCATGAGATGCTCCGTCAGTCACAAGGGACTCACATCTCTCATCAGCTGCTTCATCACTGGCGAGACACCCCAGCACCTGTGACACTCCTCCACTCCTGGCAGACATTCCCACGATCACCGTGGCGAAGGGACAAGGGGATGCGTGGCCCCTTGGAGGCACAAAGTGCTTGAGGTGTTGGCCTGGGCACCTCCTGAGATGCAGTTTGCGGAGCAGCTGGTGCCGACAGCTGGTGCTTCCCGGCCGCCCGCCCGCCGTGCTGGGGGCTGGCAGGGCCGGCTCAGCCGCTGACGTATGTTCAGGACAATCTGAGCGATGACAAAGTTTTTCATCCGGCTGCCTGCAGTTCCCTCTGCACCGCCCCTGCGGCTGCGGGGAGGGGTATGGGCCTCGTGGGTCCCCTGGGTGCCGTGGGAAGCGCTGGGCTGTCGGCCGTGCCGAGCGGAGTTGTACACACGGCTGGGACTGCCGGAGGGGCTCGGCCACGCTCGGCATGGGGCTCCGGCTCCCGCTGCGCCGGAGCACCAGCTTCACCCCCGATCACCCTGCCCTCATGGAGGTGCCCGGCCCCACTGCCCTGAAGATGGAAGCAAACGTCCTTGTCATGGGAGCAGACAACGTAGGGAAATCAGGTGAGAACTGGAACAGGGGGTTCCCAGGCTGAAAACTGCAGCAGTATTTGGAGGGCCAGTGGCAGGGAGCACAGCCCAATGGAGCAAATTGGTGAGATGGGGTTGAGCCCCGGGGTGCAGCTGTGATTCAAGGTGGGGAAGGTGAGCACAACCTTGTAGCCAGCCGGGGAGTTACAGGGGAAGGTATTTTCCACTGAGCTGCAGTTTGCTGATGCTTGGGATCGTGCAGATGCTTTGGTTCGTGCTGTGCCTCTGCTGCACTCACAGACCTGCTGGTGGCTGGGGAAACTCAGAGGTCATTCGTGCTTGTAGGAGTTTACAAGGGGATGGTGCCTGACTCTGCTCTGGATTTAGAAAGGAGAATCCTCCAGGTTTTGGGTTATTCTGATGATTCCTGTCCTTCCCTCTGCAGCTCTGACCGTGCGTTTCCTGACTCGGCGCTTCATTGGAGAGTACGGAGACATGGGTGAGTGCCAGGCCAGGGCCAGGCCAGTTCCCAACAGGGACTGGGGTTGAGAGACAACCCTTCTTCTGCCTGTGGGATTTCATTGCAGCCCATCCTCTCCTGCCTTTCTTCAGAGCCTTTGCCTGTTTCCAGGGGCTCGATGTTGTATTTGTTCAGTGACCCATCTCTTTGCTCCAGAACTGCTTCTCTAGGGTGCAGAAGGTCCAGGGTGGCAGCTGGTGATACCATGAAGATGACTATTTTTTTTTTCTTTTTGGGGGGGCAGAATTCATCTACAGCCACAACCTGACTGTGGATGGCCGAGAGATTCTCTTACACATCTGGGACGTCCCCAGTTCCCAGGTGAGAGGGCTCCACTCCTATCCCCCATTTCTACCCCAGGGACAAAAAAAAACCCCTCTTTACTGGAAGTTACCTATGGGGAACCACAGGCTGGGAGGTCTAGTTAAGCAAGGCTCTCAGATCAGAGGGTTCATAAGTGACTGAACTCTTCTCACCTGCCAAGCACGGGACAGCAATGCTGCTGACAGGGTAGCAATAGTTACCATAGCCCATGGCCCTCTGGCTGAGAACACTGGAGCTGAAGCACTGATGCTAATACAGGACTGTGCTAAAGAAATAGAAGTGCTGCTCTGAGGTCCCCACACTGTTATCACCTACAGCCTGCTGTGCTTGGCAGCTGGGTGAGGGTTAGGATTCGGGTGTGATGCTGAAAACTAAATCATCCCCTCCCCTTGGTTAGTTCTGCCAGATGCTGCTCTGCCCTCCTTGGTACTCCTCTTTCTCTCCACCCTTTTCCTGTTCTCTAGCTGTCCCTGTCCTGACAGGCTCAGGATTGCCCTCTTCTAGCAGGCAGGTGTGGAGGGAAGGAGCCCAATAAAACAGTCCTTCCTTTTCTCTTTCCTCAGGAGCAAGCAGAGGATGGCTCCTCAGAGGAGAAGCGAATCCAGTGGGCAGACAGCTTTGTCCTGGTCTACAGTATCTGTGACCGTGCCAGCTTCAACATCCTGCCCCTCAAAATCCAGTTCATCAAGGCAGCCAAGGAGGGGCAGAGCCAGGAGAAGGTGCCCATTGTCATTGTGGGCAACAAACGGGACCTGCACCACCAACGGGTGGTGTCCAGCGAGGAGGGGCGGCTCCTGGCCCTCTCTTTGGACTGTGGTTTCTATGAGGTCTCTGCAGCTGAGGCTTATCACGGGGCCCTCATGGTCTTCCATGGACTGGCCAAGCTCATCCCAGACACCAAACTGGCCCTGAAGAAGGGTACAGGGATCCGTGGCATCGTCAAGACCATGTCGGCTGTGTTTGCCCGTAAGCGAACAGACTCCCTCTGAGCTGCTGCACGGATGTTGCTGCTCTCTGTGCTGCCCAGCTGGGCCAAGCCTCCTTGCTGGGTGCCCATGGAGATGGTGTGTGTCTTCCCATAAGTGTGACAGGTTCCTTGCTGTCCTCCTAGTGTCAGGGTCTGGGTATCCTGCCATGCACAGCCAGTGCAGCCGAGGACTGTAGTGTGTTACTCTTGGCTCTGCCGTGGGACAGTCTCATCTCTTTGCTGTACCAGCTCTTGAGGTGCTTCCTGCTTTCTCCTTCTATCCTCCAACACTGGAAACCACGGGGGAATTTTGCCAAAGCTCCAAGCAGTAGCATCCCTAGCTCCTGCAGCAGAAGCTGCCCAGGATGTCAGCGATTAGGGAGGATATCCTGCTCTTGTACAGCACACGACTCCCTGTCTCTGCATTCCTACTTTGGGAACCTTATACTTGTTTAACCCTCATCAGGATCCTCCTCCTCTGGAGCACCCATGAGCTGGAAAGGTGGGGCTTTCTCCACTGGGGAGGCACTGGTAGTTCCCACGTGTGTGTCACCGTGTGAGAGCGTCCCAGAGCCCAGGGCACGGCGATGCTCGAGGACTTTGGTGAGGGCTGGTGCCTCCCATCCCCCCCGCCATGCTTTTGAACAGCGCTGCTCGCAGCCCTCTCCCCCACAGTCTTTCAGCGATCACAGCCGTTTCCCTCGTGCGGGCGAGCGCTGTACAGGCTGTGCCTGGGAAAAGCCAGGCGCGGGGCTCGTTCCCAGCATGGGAATTGCACCACGCGCCTTCCCAAGCCACTCCTTCTGTAAGGCTGCCTGTCCCCGGGGAGGAAAGGAGGTGGGGAAGGGGGTCGCTGGGCTCTCCGCTGAACCCTTCTGCTTCTGGGAGACTTTTCCCTGCCTCTCCCAAACCCTTCTCTTTGTGCCCTGGGAAAGCAGTGTATTGGAAGAGGGTTTGTGCGTGCTGTAGGGACACTGATTTCTCTGCTGTGTTCTTCTGGAAATGCAATAAATTGTCTTTGGCAGGAAGCCCCGGCTCCTTGGAGCTGTGAATTTGTACTTGGGGCATGGGAAGAGACACGTACTGTGCTGGGCATGAGCACCCACTGTCCCTGTAGTGGCAGCTACCCACAGGGAATGTAACAGGATGTTTCTCACACCCACTCCCTTGACCCTGAGTTGGGGGTCTCACCCCACTCTGTTCCCTTGGTTTGGTGTCTCACTCCCACAAAGATGCCAAGCAGATGGGGTGAGCGGCAGGTGGTTTATTGTTGCAGGTTTATTATTGCAGCAGATACAACAAGGTGTTGTAGGAAGCCAGGTGATCTTGTGGGAGAGGGGCTCCAGGAGCTCCACCTGTTCTCACCAGCCTTTTTCCTGACCGCATCATCCATCCCACTACCAGCTGGGAGGGAAGTGCCCAGGGCTTTCCCTCTCATGAGTCCTGCTGGTTGGTGGGGATTCTTTGCTCCTCCATGGAGAAGCAATCTGTGCCTAGGGGGAAGCCCTGCAAGGGGGAGTGGAGGGAGGAAGGATGGGGAAACAGGCTTGCTATTGTGATGTTTGACAGCTTTGCCATCCTCCCTGCTCTCTCTCCCCTGCTGTTCTCAATGTGTAGCCCATCTAAATTCACTCTGTCTGCTGAGCAGGGTTCAAGGTAGCAGTCCTGGGTGGTCCCTTCTTCTGGTCTCACCATTCTTTCCCCATCTCCGTCACCCTCCTAGTCCCACCTTCCCCTACCTTCTACTTCCAGCAGCAGGGCTTTTGGTTGCCTTTATTCCCCTATCCTGGCATTGATGCACTCCAGAATAAGCTATCCCATGGCCTGTCTACCACTTTAAGCTCCTGTCCTGGAACAGGGGTGTGTGTGTGGGCAGCTGGCAGGGGCCCAGGCAAAGCATGCTGAGGGGGTTGGAGAGGGGCTGGGATGTGCTTGTCCCTCCCTCTGGCTCAGTCCTTCTTGAAGACAGGGCTGTAGAAGTTGCCGTAGTAGGCCCGGCTGTACATGGACTCGGGGCTGAAGCGGTAGGAGCCCTCACTCACCCGCCTGTTGTAGGGGGAGAAGGCGGATTTCCGTGGGAATGGGTAGTCAGGGTCGAAGGCAGGGCTGCGGTAGTAGTTGTGCCGCAGGAAGAGGGGGTCCTCCAGCCCCAGGAAGGAGAGAGGGTGATGGCCACGGTACACCCGCCAGTCACTCCTCAGCTGGGATTTCTCCTCATTGCGGGGGGCAGCAGGCTTGGTCTCCTCCTCCTCCTCCTTCTTTTCTTTCTTCTCCGTGTTGGTCTTGCTGGCCCTGGATGCTTCTTCTTCCTTCACCGACTGCCTGCGGAGCTGAGAGATGGGGTGAACACCCAGCCAGGTTGTACCCACCTGCCAGCCCTGCTCCACCTGTGCTACACAGCCCCCCCCTTAACTTGGGAGAACCTCAGGAGAAGCTGGTTGGCCCCCAGAGTGGAGGGGAGTGGGTGGCTTGCAGTCCTTGAGCAGCTGTATGGAGAAATGCTCCCAGGGGAACAACAGGTTGAGGTAAACGAGAGAGAACAGGGTCTGAGCCTGCACTTTCACCTTCCCAGGAATGTGGTCACACTTTGGCTTGGGCATGAACTGTGTGAAGGTGTCACCACTGTCTGATCCATTTGTTCTATTGGGAGACTTGCTCTCATGGCTTTGGGGGTGCTCAAGAGGAGGGTGGGACTGAGGTGTCTTCATGGCACTCCATCTCCCCAGTCTGGTACCCCCTGACATTGCCTGCAGCTCTGGGGTGCTCATGGGAGGGGACTGAACAAAATGGGGTTTGCTGGAGACGGACAGGCCTGGCTGGGGAAGAACTCACCGGCACATAGCTGTACAGGGTGCCCAGCAGATGCTTAGGGGCACTGACCAGGGTCCCACCGAGAGCATCCACTGTCTCCATGGCCCTGGACAGCCTGCGTGGGGTGAAGAGGATCAAGCCCTCTGCAGCATCCCAGGCCACGGCCGGGACCTTCTTCATGCTGGAGATGCCGGAGGCGCAGGCGGTTTGCAGGTTGTGAGCCACGCTGCCCACGAGCCCGGGGTCCTGACTCGCCTGCCCAGAGAAACCAGCTCAGCTCCTGGCCAGGGCCTCTGCCCCACCGGCCCCTCCAGGCAGGACAGGGGTGGCCCTGGTTTCCCCATCCCCTTTGCAGCTTGAAGCCTGAGAGATTTCAGCTTGCTGCTCTGCAAAAGCCACCACAGCTCTTTGCAGCAGGGTCTCTCTCTGTCCCTGCCATCTCCCCCCACTCCAGGCCCCAGGGGACCCTCTGCTTGAGGCTTTGCTTCCGCTGTAGGCAGAGGCAAAGGGCACTGACCTCAACCTGTTGCTTCCCGTCCCCAGGTCCCAGCGGAGCCAATGCTGGAGACTGTTCCCAGCTCCACCGGCTCACACCAGCCCTCGCTGCTGGCACCACGGCAGGGAACTTTTCGGGGGCGTTCAGAAGCTCAGTAGGGAGTTCAGTGCTGACATCTCACAGCTCCAAAGGAGTTTTGAACATACAAACCAGAGTGACTGTGCCTGGCACAGAGGCTGCCCACAGCCCCCAGCTTTGGGGAATTGAAAAGGAGCTGCCCCACTGTCAATCCCTTCTTACATCCTTCAAGCTGCAGTTCGGGGTTGAGCAGGGGTAGGGGCCTGGTCCCCAAAGGTGTGGGGGAACAGCTTCATGCTTCCATGGTCCATGAGTAGGAGGTTGCTTTGGAGCATTCCTAGCTCACGGCTCTGCTTTTGTCCATACCTTGGTGTGGTTGGTGTCTTTCTTCCCTGCCTTCTCCTGCTTCTGCTCCGGTGCCTTGCTCGGGCGCCGGGTCAGCCAACCCACGCTGCCCTGCCTGTCACTGCGGGCCTGAGAGGCCACGGGGGCACTCGGCTTGGCCAGGCTTCCCTGGAAGGGGAGCAAAAAGCCATCACTCAGAGGGAGCTGGCTGGTCCCATCCACTCCATCCTGTTTAGTCTGAGGATTTCACAGGGGTGCACAGGGAGCAGGGAGTTCATTTGTGCATCTGGGGAGAAATCCTGAGGGCAGATGGGAGCTCTGGGATTTTGGCCAGGGAAGATGTTCCCACTGCAGCACGGAGTAGGAGAAGCACCTCCTTCTCCCAATCCCCTCTGGGTCTCTGCAGGGGCTTTTTACTTTAGGAAGGATGTTATAGCAAGGCCATAAATCAACAATTACACACTGGGAGCCTGCTAAAAATAACTTGTCCCACTAATGTGGTACATGGTTATGTGTGAATATCACTCAGGAACTGCCAGCCCCAGCTTGTCCTGCTGAGCAGGGGAAATGTACTCTGCTCAGATTTGCTCCAACGAGCCTGAAATATTTCATCTAAAAGCAAAATCAGCTCAAAAGAGGATATAGGGGAGCAGGAACCCAGCAGGCGGGTTCTGGCACTCACCAGGATGGGGACCCAGGACACCAGCTCCTGCCCTTTTGTTTTGGCACGCTGGAGGCTTTGGGTGGTTTGCTGGTAAGCACGGTGGGACACGGTGCTGACCAAAGCACCAATCCGGCCCAGGATGCTGGGAGCACTGGGAGCACTGGGAGTGCTGGGAGTGCTGGGAGTGCTGGGTGCCCTGGGAGTGCTGGGAGCCCTCAGAGCACTGGGAGCACTGGCAACCCTGGGAGCACTGGGAGTGGTGGTAGTGCTGGGAGTGGTGGTAGTGCTGGGCTGCCGCTGGGAGACCTTTGGTGTTGACAGATGTTTCTTTTTGGGCTTCTTATCTAAAGGTAGAAGAGTACAAGCAGAAGAATGGTGGGAGGGTTATATTCTGGTGGGACAACCCTCCTAGGCAGCCTTATGCCAAAATCCAGTGGCTGCCTCCTGCCCCATGCATCCCACAACTGAGGAGCCACCCAGCCAGTTGTCACCATATTCCATCAGAGGGGATTTGGGCATCAAGACTACCTGCTTCTTCATCCTCCTCTGGCAGCAAGTATTCCATCAGCTTCTCCAGCCCTCCCAGGGCTGTGTCGACCCCCGCAGCTGCCATCTGGGTCACCGAGTTCTTCCTTGTGTACTTGGCTGTTGTTTCCACTGTGCTCTTGGTGGCCTCATAGCCCTCCGCTGCCAGCTCTATGATCTTATCCATGGAGCTGCCAATGGTGCTTTTAGCACTTTGGAGTGGGCAGGAGATGGTGTCCTTCAGTTCAGATGCAAGCTGTGGGCAGAGAGATGGAGAACAGCCCCAGTGGCATGGGACAGCCAGAGGGACTACAGGGACTCCAGCCATGTCCATGCCAGTCAACAGCTCCAAGAGGGGCATAACAGCTCTCTCCAACCTGGGCTGGAGGTAGCTGCCAGGGATGGGACACAGGACATTGCTGACTTATATTTGGGAGCCCCAACCATCGTTTAGGCTGCAGAAGCCCTTGGAGGAGCCCTCACTTGGAGATGCTGCCTTGTTTCCCAGCCAGCAGCCTCTCATCATCCAGAAACAACACCTCTAGAGGAGATGTACTGTGGGCTCTTCAGAGGGGCTGGGGGGTCCCAGATTGTCCTGCCTATGACTTACCTTGTCGACAGGGTACTGGAGAGCAGGGATCTTCTCCTCTAGGTGATCCAAGCCCCGGCAAGCCAGGTTGTTGGCCACAGCAACTGCCTTGGGCAAAAGCACGGTAAGAAAAGCACCTGGGCTGTGCCCGCGCTGTCCCACCAGGGGAGACTCTGGTGGCCGCCCCTGCCATGTCCCCCTGGCACAGGGACTCACACTGCGGCTCCAGGCGGCGCACCACGGGCTCCATGCCCCACATGGCCAGGGCACCGGCGCCCTGCACGCCCCGCTCGTACACCTCGCACACCGAGGCCATCAGCGGGTGCGACTCCTTGGTGCTGCTGTACTTCCTCTGCAGGGTCTCGCAGGTCGAGCTCACCACAGGCAGCTGCAGCACCCTCTGCAGCACGTTCTCCTGCACGTGGCAGATGGACACAGGTGAGCCAACAGCTCTGCCCCACTGCCCACACACCAGGGGCTCTTGGTGGGTTGCAGGGACTAAAGGATCTCGGCTTGCATGGGAAGAGAAAGAGGACATTTCTCAAGCCCCACTGAGGGTCTCCCAGGTACGTCGAGTAAGGACAAGCAGGCTGGCTGCTGCCACTGAGGGAGCAGGGACACAGCAGGCAGTGTCCCATGGGAACAGTCCCCACTCCTCCAATGTCCCAAGCCTGACTGTTTAGGTGCTCCCTCTGGCTTTCCACCCTGTGGAAGCCTCCATGACTGCTGGAGGTCTGGGGACCAAATGGGGCACATATGAAGGACAGGTATAGGTGGCAGCTATCATTTACTGCTTGCATCAGCTCAAGCTTAACATTTTTGAATCTGAACTATTTAATTTCAAGCAAGCAAAAAGGTTTATCCTTTCCCTTTGATGATGCTCCATACTACTGCAGGTAAAGATCCATATAAAGAGAACATGGGAACATGCGGCACAGTGTGAGGTGTGGCTGGTATTCATCCAGCACAGTCAATACACACTACCTGGCTCCCCTTGTCACATCTCTGCCCTTTTCTCTCTCCCTTTCCCTGACCCACCTTGGCACTTCCATCCTGCAGAGCCTGAGTCTTCTTCACCGTCATTTCGGCGCCTCCACCTGCAAAGCAAAGTTGGGAACCGCAGACTCTGCCTGAAAGCAGGGCTGGGCTTGGGCTCCCCCCTCACTCCTGCACCCCCCAAGCACAGCAGCTGGGCTGACACACACCTCCCATGGGTGCAATGGACGCGGCATTGCCCAACGCTTGACTTTTTACCAGTTAAACTGTAAAACCAAAGCCTCCGTGCAGCCCTGCCCTGCTCATGTGCCTTAACACCCAAAGATACAAAAAAATTAGTTGAGAGGCATCTAGTTTAGAGAAATTATGGTAAGGGCAGGATAAAGTATGCTGGCAAAGCAAATTCAGAGTGACCAGGATGCTAACAGATGTGCATGAGAATAGACTGGCTGAGAAGAGGTGAGAAGGGGTAAGAAGGTAGGACAGAAGCAGATAGAAGAGCGGTGGGTAGAGATATGGTGAGATGTCCAGGCGAGGTCAGCATCTCCCTCTCACATGTCTGCTTCACGTAATGCCAACACTCATCTTTGTGAAAACACAGCTCCAGCCCCAGCACAGACCCCTTTTTCTTAGCAGCAGATGAAATTTTGGAAATCTAGAGAGGTGGGGTGATCCCGGCTCTCAGTCCCTGGTCCCACTAAAGCCGTCCCGGAGCACCCAGTGGGTACAGGCTACTCACCCAGGGCCAGCCTGTCCCCAACAGAGCAGGAGCAGAGAGTGGTGTCTGCACTGTCCCTTCACCCTGGTCCTGTGAGGGTGATGCACTGTGCTCTGGCCACTACCACCACAAGGCCCCACCTCCCTGTTGCGTGGGCTCGGGAGCTGACGGATTGCGGTGGAAATGGGCCAAGGATCTCCCTGAAACCACCGTAATTGGGAACAGATGACGGCAGAAAATCCCCTTTGTCGCCTTCCCCGCGGAGTCCAGAAGCTGCAGCACGGCTGAAATGTTCCAGGGTTTAGCACCGCTCCTTCCACAGAAGATGAGAAGAAGCTGGCCTGGGACCTTGCCACCTCGAAAGCCACAGATCATGAGCAGACAGGGAGAAGGTGAAGAGTCAGGCAGGGTTTCCTAAGAAATTAAAACCTTCCTGTATTTCTGCAAGCCCTGTCATGCCTCATGATGGACCAGGGTATGATCCTGCTGGGAAACCAAACATAGACCAAGAACATGGTTTCTCCCCAGGAGAGTTTACTAAGCACAAGGAGCAGAAGGCAGATGCGGGGAGACATATTCTTCTTGAAACAATCTAGTTTCAAGATCTAGGCCTGGTCTGCAATTTCTAAGATGATTCATGAGGTTTTTCTTGAGGAGGCTTTAGCTAAGGGTCAGGGCAGACACTACATTAGGAAAACTTTAGGCATTGGGGTAATGGAGAAAAAGATCAGTTTGGAAGTGATCTCTGAAGATCACCTCATTCAGCTCTTGCTCAAAGCAGGGCTACCCTCAAAGCCAGATCAGGTTGCTCTAGGGAGAAGCAAAAAAACCCTTCCAGGGAGAAGATTCCCCTCTCTCTGGGGCCCAGTTCCTGTGCTAACCATACTAATGGTTAAACTATTTTTTCCCTAAGGTCCAGCTGGAATTTTCTTTGTTGTACCTAACTTCTCCTATCCTTGTTTTGTGCACCTCTGAGAAGAGTTTGTGCCCCAGTTGGTGCTGGTGCAGCCTGTGTTCCATGGCCCTGAATGCCTTGCCCTCTCAGTAAGATCTTCTGACAGACTATTCAAGATGTGTCCTGTGATGGTGGGACCAAAACAAGACATGGTGCCCAAAATTTGGACTCACAAATGCTTTGCAGAAGAACAATAGCCCAGCCAGCAATGCTCTCACGAAAATGCTGCTCTTCCCTGGCCTTGATGCACAGGAGGCACACTGAGGACTCACACCATCATTAACAAATCCATTTGTGGTACTGACTGAAAAGAACACACCACTTGTATGGGGCTATGCCAAGTCTTGGTTATCGACGACAGATGAGCCACACTGATGAGATGAGGACAATGTGGTGGAAAGAGGACAAATGCCAGAGGACAAAGCAATAATCAGGGAGATCAGTGCAGATGAATGGTCCAGGGCTGCTGTGTGTCCTGGGTCAGCTGGCGAGGCAGGGAGCCTCACAAACAAACAGCTGCCAGGACTCCCATTCAGGACATGGAGTTGAGCACCCAACACGGCTCCACAGCTCCCTGCTTGTGGCTGCACTGCTCCTACATGGGGGTGGGAGGCTTCCCTGGGGCATGGGAAAGCAACAAAATGGAAAGAAAATACCTCCTTCCCTTCCCAAAGAGCCCAGAGTTCGCTCCCAGCCCAGGGCTGTGCCTGCCTTGCTGGGTACAGAGGCACATGAATGTGCTGGGCTGCCTCCAGCTGGTGCTGGGGTCAGTCACTGCCCTTGAGACAGAGATGGACAAAGGGCACCAGCCTGCTTGAAACTTTGCTCTCTTGGCACTGAGACTTTTTCCAGCCCTGCTGGCTTGGCTAAAAGTGCAGAGGGCACAGCAACCTCCTCTCTGCCTTGGCTGGAGTCAGGAGCCAACACAGCCTTTGCCCTACTAATGCCAGTGCTCATCCCCTCCCCTTCCTCTGGGGCAAAGGCTGTGCCAGCCCCAGCTCTGCAGGACAGAGGTACCATGGCCTCCCTGCCCCACCACTCCAGCTGGCACCAGAAACACTTCCTGTGCTCCTGCAGGCAATGTTTACAGCTCACCAGATCCACAGGGTGCAGGGAGGCAGTTTCACACCCCTGCCTCTGCAGTCTGCTCTGCACTCTCCTCCCACCACGGGGAGGGGGTGAGCCAGATCCCCAAAGCCCCGCAAGGCACCTTTACACTTTGGTCTGGGAAGGGACGGGAGAGGCATCTGATTCATTTCTGTGCAGGATGAGCAACCCTATAACCACTGTTGTCTGCCCAGTTTCTTTTTAAGGACTACCCTCCTGTGCAATCTATTTAGATTTTTATTTTACTTTCAGTTCAAAAGAAGGTATGATTTAATTCTTTGTGGCAATATAAAAGTAGTGACTCCTGGATTTAGAGACTGATTTATTGCCTTGCTCTTGGCAGAAAAGCTTTTAGACACTTGGAAGACTACTCACACCCTCCCCCAATCACACTTCCTCAACAGAACCAGCTTATTTGGTATCTCCCTGGAGATGTTGGTTTTTAACCTTTGACTGCTCTTGACATTCACCTGGGAATCCCCAATGGCTCACGTATTCTTTGAAATTTCATGCCAAGCACAGTGTTAATGTCAGGAAGGCCTTGTCTGTAAGCAGAAGAGAAGATGACCACTCTCCTACTGTTTCCATTACAGAATGTGTATGAGGCCACTAATCCAGAAGGAAACTCTTGCTAAAGCAATCCTGAATGCCATGCTTTATACATTGTTCAGGAGCTGACATTTTGGAGCTTCCAAGCTTGCAAGACTCTCACTGCAGGGGGTAGGAGCTAACAGTGAGCTCAGTTTAATGGTTATCCTGGCTCCATCCCTTGCCACCTCTGCCCCAGATGTTACCCTTTGTTCCCTCCCTGAGGTGGCATTTGTCATTAAACTTTGACCATCCAAATGAAAAGTTTTTTATAAGATACTGAAATGCAGGTGCCCCCGTCCCTTTCACCCACCTACACTGGCCATAACGCTCCAGCCCTCACTGCTGGTACCCAAAGGCAGCTGATGGCGATTCCCAAAACACCATCTTGTTTCAGGGCATTCTAAGGATACAGTTTCACCTAATGCTCATGTATTTCTAAATGTTTTTGCAGCTGAAATTGTGATTCTAAATTAGCTGGATGAGTCTAGCTGCCAGTTGGCTACTGCAAAAGGAAAGCTCTAGAACCCAACCACAGGCAATGTCTCTTAAATAGGAATGTCACCCGTCATAAAATTCAGAGACGGGAGGAATTCTCCCTCCTTCAGCATCTCTTTACACCACCTTCCAAATAATACACAGTGTCACACTCATCACAGTTTATTGCTTGTGTTCAAACATCTTGTTCTCACTCCAATTGATGTATTAGAAACAGATACCAAAAAAAGGCACTAAAAGGATCACAATCCTATGGCTTCATTATGTTAAGGTATCATAAATCACCAGCCTCCAGCTGGGGAGCAGAAGGCAAATATTAGTGCTTAACATCCAGTAAACAGAGGTACTCCTGTGTGTTCCAGCCTACATCATGGAGAATGGGACAGGTAGGGCTGAGACAGGCTGAAAACTCACCCCCCATTTCCCTCAGTAAGGCTGTACATGCTAATCCACACGAGGCCCTACAGGAGAAACATCAAAGCCTGGCTGAGGGCTTTGCAGTGTTTGCCTGCAGGGCAAAGGGAGGTGGAGATTGGGCTGCACCACTGTATCAATGGCTTTCCCTGAAAAGTGTAAGAGAGAAAGAGAAAGCAGTTGGCAAACCAGTGAAAATATATGGTGAAGTATTTTGCATCTGAGAGCTCCCCTAAGTGGGATTGAAAACACAATTTTAGCAATCAGATGGAATTCTATAGACAAAAGCTGGTCAAACCTCCAGTCAGACAATCAAGACTCCTCTTCCTTTCTTCCAGGGGTTGCTATACACTGGGATAATGATCAGCTCTGACTAAGATAGGGATGGATTCCACATTGCCAGGAGATGAAAGACAAATGGAGAAAGAAACAAAAAAAAATCCATTGTCATGAAGGAGAGGAAGCCTAGAATACAGCCTATAATACATATCCCACACACAATGCTCAATTTAGGCCTGAACTGCCAGTATGCTCTACTTTTAGTGCTAATCATTTCCATATTAAAAAGAAGATCTGCTGAAGGCCATATCTGGTCTTCAAACACACTTAATTATCCTGCCCAGCAACCTCTTTCTTTTCAAACACTTCATTGGCATGCTATCACTTCATATTCAAACTGGAAGTGATTCCAAGCCCAACCACAACTTCAGGTAAACTGGAGCACTGCCTCACCTGCCTACTTAATTCCACATCCTTTGCCTTTTAATAAAGGAGACCCACACCTTTTAATTTTCTGGTTTTAGATAGCATCAGACATAATAAGAGAGCACCTTGGCCCAGGTTAGAGTAGCCTGTTCACATCTCCTTGGCAGATTAAACAAGGACTTCTTACACCAGGAAGCAGCAGAACACACAGGCCTAACTCTGACGAACAAAAAAGTTAAATTTATCTCCTATATAATGTGCAATTTTGTCTCAGATGGTGTCAAACTGCAAATTCAGGAGCAGCAAAAACCGCAGGCCATGCTAGACAGCTGGACACAGCATTTCTCTTTTAGCCCAGTTACACTGCCAGCCATCACTGCCAGTGAGGTCAGTGATTAACAATAACACATTTGCAGGGCAAACATGAGGCATTTTCAAATGGTTGAACCCATTCAGCCAGCGAGGGAACACACAAGCAACCACGTGGTCACGACCAGGGAGGATAGGGAGCACCAAACAGGAAAGTCTAAACCATGAATGCCCAAATCCAGTAAAAAGCTTTCTTCTCACACGGGATTCTGATGTTATCATGACCAACTCCATTCTCTTCCCTCCTGGAGCTTACACAACTAGAAACACGTCCTTGCAGTTTTTCTGACTCAACGAGCTTTGAGCCAGGCTTCTCTCCTTTACTGCACGTTCCAAACTCATTATACTGGAATTTTTCATGTAAAATTAAAAGACAAAAAGAAGCTCCTTATCACAATATCATTAATGGAAAATAGTTGTGCTTGCAATTACAGGGGTTTGGGAGTTAATGTGCTGTCCTGCACCAAAGCCCTCAGCTGTGGCCTGCTGGTGCAGTCAGAGTCACTGGCCAACAGTCCTTGGCTCACAGTATCAAAGGAAACAAAGAAAGTGCAGATTTCTTGGGACAGGAGTTGGCACTCACGAGACTGCAGCTCCAGCATCACCAGTGCACACACCACAGAGACCACTTCCAAGTACCATCACAGTGCACTCAGTGCCTTCAGGACACAGGATCCATCAACCCAAACCCATCAGAACACTCATCCCTGACTTCAGCTCCTAATCTAATTAAGCCCACTCTAGACAATCTGACTGTAGGGACCTTGGATTAGTGAATTGAAACTTTCCAGTGTAAACATGATTAGTGTAGTCGTGAGTCATATACCTATTACAGTTACTTAGGCAGCTATTTCACAACCCTGCATTAAAATAAAGGAATATTTTCTTATCTAGCAGCCAAGTTCCAAGTCCTCTTTCTGTTTGTGAAATATTACTCAGCCTTTTCCTCTCTCCACTCCATCAGGGAGTGTGTCGCGGTACCAAACTCATCTGCAAAGGCACAGGGAAGGAAAAAGGGCAAAATATACTTATTCAGAGGACAAAATTAATCTTGAGGTAATTATAAGATACGTTCATTCAAAAGTGCCATATGAAGATAAAAATCTATCAGAGGATCAAAGCTGCAGCCTAAAACTATGCAGCTCCTTTTATGTCACTGTTTCAGCTTCAGATGTGGGCTTGCTAATGTGAGGATCCCCACCAGGGAGGAGAGGAGGCCGCAGAAACCAATCACTCCTGGGCTGGTCTTGTAGATTCCCAGTGTATCCAAAGGGCCTGGGAGATCACAGAGGTTCTTCACCAAGTCCAGCAGCAAAGGAGGATTCCTTTTCAATATCTGAAAGAGCTGGCAGAAAAAACTGTGCAAACCATCACTTCTCACACCGTTTAGCTCCTCACCGTGCTTCTGCGAGAAGAATTTCTCCTTTGTCTTTTCCTCCACCGCAGCTTGTTCCAGCCTCCAGGAGATCTCATACCAGTCCCTGGCCAGGTTCATCAGCAGTGAGCAGTAGTAGCACTTGGTGGCCCAGCTGTGCCACTTGGGCCTGTCGATGTGCGGCTGCAGCCCGACGCTCCTCAGCCACAGCACGGCATCACACACGAAGTACAGGGCCCGGCTCAGGTGGGAGCCCGTGAGGCACAGGCGGGGAACCACCTCCGGCAGCTCTGCAGTTCTCCTGGCTGCCACCAAGGCATGCACCATGTTGCCCAGTCTGAACACTGCAAGAAACCCCACACAGGTTAGCAGGGCCCAGCCTCACACAGAACTCGGCCTGCCACTGTCTGCATGAACTTTTACAAAACTTGGAGGGCTTTGGGCATTTGTGTGCTTAAGCATTTCCTAGAATTGGTGAGGAAAGGGGTGTAAACATCTCAGTTCTGTGTAAACATCACCAGCCCAGGACCTACACACATGTTTTGTCAATAGCCAGGACTTGCACCTCTCTTGCCACTCTGTTCTTGGACCTGGGGGCCCTCTGTACCACCCTCACTCTGCAGGAGTCAGTGCCACCAAATAAAGAACACAAACAGAGCCTCTGATTTCAGCTGTACGTTTCACTGGACATTACCTCACTGTGTGGACAGAAGATGTTACTGCATTAATCCTATTGCAACCATGAGATACAAGTTTCCTATGTCCCTGTGAAAGCCAGTGAGTCACCTGCTGAGCACAGGGACCAAAGCCCATCCTCAGCCATGAATCTGTCAGAGGGACATTAGCTCCCTGCAAACTGTATGGAACAGTGTATTCCATTTCAAACCATATGGCAAACCTAATTTCACCCACTGCACTGTTTGAGTTTTGGCCCCTGCATGTTAATACAATATTATTCAAAACCCTTTTTACAACCTGACACCTAGTCACAGTGACAGATGTTGACAGCACACAAGCCTGGTGGAACTACAACAGCCCTGAACTTAGGCCTGGTGTCTATTAGTGATTTATTTAGCAGAAGCACGAATTATGGCTATGCTGATAAACCAATTGGCTTCCCCACTCGAAATTACATACTCTGAAGCTAATGGAATAATAAACAAATCCATGGCAATAGGATAAACTAGGATATTTGTCTAGTATGTTGCAGTTGTCCTAGGATTGAGCAATTGACAAGTGGGTGGAACACCAAGCTGAAAACAAGTGATACAGACATAGTAACAGCGTAACCATCATGGATGCAACCGTGACACAGAATGGAGTGATGCAAACGGTCAGGCTGTGTGAGAAGCATGGAAGGGTATGTGATTTAGTAGGGCATAAATGCTAAAGAAAATTAACATGTTAAGTAGGATATAAAAGCTATATTGAAGGATGATCCTTCAGAAGTGATTTTGTGGGACGATAATCTTTTAACACTGGGCTGTCTCAACCCATCAGCTGGAAGGACTAATGAGCACACAGTGAGCCAGCCTTGCCTCATAACCCTGGTCTGTCCTTGAACAGAGGTGACAGTTTGGCCTCTACAGGAACAGCTGACTGTGAACTTATTCCTCTCATCCTTCCAGCGGTAATTCCAATTGTCTAAAGGAGAGGAGGCTGAGGAAGTAAAAAAAGTCTATTTGGCCCTGCCTGTCCTGGCAAGCCATGGCAGGGAAAAGGTCTATTGACAGTTTTGTAAATATGCAGAAAGAGGTTTTGTGGGTCAAGGTAGGTTAACTATAGGAAACACAAGGCCAGGATCTGTTTTACTGGAAGGAGCAAGTGAAGGTCTTATCCCTCTCGACACTGGGTACTTACTTTTCCGGCCAGAGCTCATGCTAGATTCCAACTGCTTGAGTTTCATTACCAGCTTCTTTTTATCGGCTTTATTCTCTATTAAATAGCTAAGCAACATGCATGTATACTGAGTGGCTCTGGAAGGGAAAAAACGAGGAGAGAGGGACACAGGTGAGACAGACAATCACAGGATGGCAGCAGCAGGACAGGTTTATTTCACAGAATCAGAATTGTCAGGGTTGGCAGGAGACCATGCAGTACAACCCCACTGTCAAGGCAGGATCACCTGGAGCGGGTGACACAGGGACGTGTCCAGGTGGGTTTGGAATGTCTCCAGAGAGGGAGACTCCAGGACCTCCCTGGGCAGCTCTCCCAGCGCTCTGCCACCTTCAATGTAAGTAAGTTCTTCCTCATGCTGAGGTGAAAGTTCTTGTGTTTTAGTTTACGGCGATTGCTCCTCGTCCTGTTGCTGGGCACCACGGAAGAGAGTCCGGCACCATCCTCTGACACCGCCTTGGGAGCGGAAGGTGCCGCTGGCCCGCGGCAGGGCCGGGCTGGGAGCGGGGCCGGGGCCGCGGCCCGGCGGGACGGGGATGGGCGCGGGGCCGCTGACGGACCCGGGGCCAGTGCTGGGAGCTCCCGGGGAGAACACCTGCCCCCACACTCACCGGAAAAGCTGGTCGCGGCCCTGGGAGCGGTTGGTGAAGTCCACGAAGCCCTCCATGGCTCGGCAGTACGGCGGGAACAGCGCTAGGGACGCGGCCGCTCCGCCCCGCTGCGCTCGGGCCCCGCCCCGCCGCGGAACGCTGCGAGGCGCTCCGCGTTCCCGGCCGGGCCGCGGCACCAAGGTGCCGTTACCACGGCAACCGTCAACAACGGAGCAGCGGCGGTGTCACCCCTAAAGGCTTCCCCCGCCCGTGAGCCACCGGCTGACCTGCGGCGGATCCTCCCGGGAGAGCCGGAGGAACCCGGCTCGGCCCGGCCCGGCCCCTGGACCCCGGCCCGGCCCCTCGGTCCCCGGCCCCACTCCGAGGTCAGGCCGCTGTGAGGGGTGGCGGCGGTGGGGTGTGCCCGCGGCAGCACGGCCCCGCCGCAGAGGTGAATCATAGAATCACAGAACGTGTAGATTAGAAAAGACCTTCAAGATCATCGAGTCCAACCCAACCCTAACACCTCAACTAGATCAGGGCATCAAGTGCCACATCCAGTCTTTTTTTAAACACGTCCAGGGATGGTGACTCCACCACCTCCCCGGGCAGACTATTCCAGTATTTAATCACTCTTAAAGTGAAGCTGGAAACCACCCGGTTTCTTGGAAATGAAGTAGAAAACTTCCAGTGGGAACACCTGCTCTCAAAGTTAATCACTGGGATTTTACCCAGGCCGAATAAGTCCATTAACAAATAAGCTAATATTTTTGAATGCTTTGTCATAATTCTTACACAAGCTCGTGACAAAGGTTTTGGGTTCTCTTTACCTGTGGGCAGCCTGCAGATCCCTGTGCGGCTGAGATCCCCAGAGCAGGACAAAACCCCCGGGAAATAGAGGTGATACAAGGAGAAATGAGCTGTATAGAACAGGGTTCCTCTGGCTATCAGCACTGAAAGGAACCCCCCCTTAGACATCATTAATCATCTTTTTCCCCATTACCTCATGAAAGAAAGTATTGAAGCACTCTTCGTTCCTCTGCATCCAGGGTGATTCCTTGCATCGTAGTGCGTTTTGCATCTGGAAGGGGAGAACCATGGCACTGAATACCCGGACGGATCCCCTGGGGATTCCCCCACCATCTGATAAGGACTGGCCCAAGGAAGACGAGGAAGATTTCTTCCTGCTGGATCCTGATCGAAAGCGTGATGTGCTGCCGAAGCCCTTCAGGATGATCAACAAACTGGTGATGCAGGTTTTTGAGAGTGCTATGGAAATCATTGAAAGAAGGGAGATGCTCCAAGAAGCACAAAAACTGAAGGTCCAGCCCAAAAAATGCTTTCCTACAGCTGAATTCCAGGTACAGAGCCTCTGCCAGCAGATAGAGCATTAACCACCATAGCAGATTTTGTCATTCTTCTGTTCATGACCTTCCTCAGAATGCACCACCATCTCACTGGTTCAGTTTAAAAGCCTGCAGTTTCTAAGCTTGTCTGACAGGTTCTGCTTCCCACTCAACTATCACACCTCTCTGAAAAGAGAGAAGCAGGTATTAAACACTAAATTCACCTTCTGCTTCCCAGGCTGGCTCCACCCTTGTTTGCTGGGGAGAAGGTAATTAGTCAGTAGCACACAAGTGGGCAAGCTCAGTTCTGTGTTATGGTGAATACTCCAATGGGAGCACCGTGAGCAGAATGACAGTGCTGCCTTCCCCATTATTATGTGGAGGTGTCCAGGAGGATGCTCTGCTGTCTGATGGTGTTCTGTGGTTGCCTGGAGGAGTTCCACATCCCATCACAGCTTTGTACTGGAATGGGAAGGCTGAATGCTCCTGATTTCTTGGCCTTTAAATCACTTTTGTTTGTGGGAAGGGGAAAGGTGGGAGAAAGCTTACTCAGTGCTAACACAGACCAATCCCTGTGACAGAGATGGAAGACCCTTCCCTGCTCTTGTGGGGAAAGAATGTGTCAAAACGTTTCCCTTGCAGAAGAACTCAGCATTTTCTGGTGAAAAGGCCTGTAATAAATCATTAGTATGGCTGATGTACCCTGCTGTGAGAAGCCAGTTGGGTGCACTCATCTCTTCTCTTTTTTTGGTAGGTAACTGAAAGAGCCAATTGCCTTGCAGTGTCTGGAAAATACATCTTTGTTGGTCTGTCTGTGGGTCTGGCTGCCTTCAACACGTGTGACTTCAAGGATGTCTGTGCTAGGGATGCAGCCAACACAGAGATCTGTGCCATCCATGCCTCAGATTTGGGAAATGAGTGCCATGTCCTGCTTGCTGTGGATGAAATGGGTTAGTGTGATGTGAATTTCCTTGCCCTAGCTGGGGATTCCTGCTCCTGTGCTCTGGAGCTGAACTCCTACAGAACACTGCTAGATCAGCAGGAACACTGCTAGATCAGAAGAAGAATTAGGGTGGCTGAGAAGTTTCCTAGAAAGCCCTGCAGAGAGGGCGTTGGACAGCTAACAGATGGATTGTTGGACTGCTAACAATTAGGGCCTTGTGATTAGCAGAGGGTGTGGGTTTGGTGGCCTTTCTGGCACAGCAGAGGCAAGTGCAGAGCTGAGGGTGAAGCACAGCAAAGTTTAGGAACATCTTGGGCTGGGCAGAAAGAGCTATTGCTCGATATGACCTCCTGCCTGTGACCTGTTCCTGCACCTGTAACAATTTGTTGGTTCATCTGAAAGTTATCAGTTCTGGTGGAGATAATTTTCTGACTGACTTACCCATCTCTCTGCACAATCAAATGTTCACTGATGCTGGCATAAGGAAGCCAGCAAAAGTTTAGTGCTGGAAACAGTGGGATATTATTCCTTGGGCCCAGAAATTAATGTAATCCTGTTCACTCTCCTTCACATGTTGTAACAGTTGTCTCCCAAGAGCCTGTCTATAACATTAATTCACTTTTCTCTCTCTCCTTCAGCTACTTCTGTATTTCTATTTCAGGGCTTGCCTGGCTCTTCTGCTTTCACAAGGAAAGCTTCTTGCTCATTAAAATCCTGAATGAAGTGGTAAGTACTGAGCTAATTCCATGGACACTGGGCACAGGCTGGGAACTAATCAATCATGAGGACTATCAGTTGCCCTCAGGAATTTATTCATAGGCAGCAGAGCTCCAAGACTGCTGCCCAATATTTATTTCTGTTCTTCCAACAATCTGCCTGGCCTTCATCCTGTTGAGAACTGTGTAAGCCCATGGAGCTCTCTGAATCAGTGATCTTGCTTTGAGGCCAGCCTGTATTTTCCTTGGCAGAAGGACATCAGCCAGCGAAGCACTTGTGTGGAGGTGGTGCTGTCCCGAGGTGGTGATTATGCAGGAATCCTGCTGCAAGGCAAGTGCAGGAACATGCTGTGTTTGGACACTCTTGTGTTCTAACAGAGGGGCAGTGGCAATGTTTTTAGTATGCTGCAAGTGGTCTGGGTACCCAAGGATCCTGTTTTAACCCTTCCAGTTCCTCCCCCGGCTTAAATAGCGGCTCCTGCCACTCCCTCTCCTTTTCAAAACACTTGGTGTGGATCAGGACTGATCTCAAAGTGAGCTGCCTGGAACTGGTCAGTGCAGTCCCCAGCTCCCAGGAAGCTTGGTGAAAGCAGCTTTCCCTCTCTCCAGAAGTACCAAACTCAGTTCTTCCTCTGGTTTGCTATGCTTCACTTTTATGCTGGAAAGATGTAGACCTGAGGAGTTTTCTCTGCAGACGTAGGCCAGCGAGCATAGAGAATCTCTAAAACCACTTCAAGAAACTCCTTGTTACAACATTCTTCTGTTTCATGGCTGCTGAATTCATGACAGGCAGGTTTTCTGGATCTGTGTTTGGTGGAATCTGCCTGGACACATGCTGAGAATGAGACGTAGCAGAGAACTAATGTGAGACCATATCTAACTTTCTACTCACCTACTCAGGGTTTTGACCGAGTAGCTTCATGGAATTTCTTTGGTAGATGTGAGACCTTGTGGAGTTGAGCTGGAGGCTGAGAGGTCAGTCTCAATCAAGCATGTCAAGCCTTAAGTGGGAGGAGAGGTGGGCTGCATGGAGTTCACAGAGATTTTGTATTTCAAAAAATAGACAAATCTTTTTATAAGGATAAAAGATAACAGAGACTGCTTGCCTGACAGACCTTTCCTCCTCATTACCAATTGCTTAACATGGTTTCCCAATGCAGACAGCACAAAAGCTTGGCTGGAGATCTACCAATTGCCTAAGGATTCCTGGCTGACGGAGATGGAAAAGAATGTGGGAGCTGCAGAAGAGCTGGCTTGCAGTGAGAGGAGGTCAAACAGCTCATCTGAGGTACAAAACAGTTCCATCTCCCTCTGTGCTATTTTTTCTTACACTTTTTTGCCCACAGGTCTTCCCCCAAGCCTCGCTGCTGCAGACAGTGACAGCAAAACACAGCCTGAGCACTCCTGTTGGCCCTAGGGGATGGTTTGTGTGTGTCTCTACATCTGCTGCAGCTGCCCATCCCACATTTCATAAGGCCTTTGTGCTACTGGGATATGTTTACTCTCCCAAGACAGGCTTTCCAAAGAGATTCCCCTGGTCCCAGGGTTAATGTTCCTGCTGCCCCTCCCTGAAACTTGCAGCTCATTTCTCAGCAGTATTGCTCCATCTGAAGGAGCCCTGTGTAAGGGTATTCCCACAGGTCTACTCCCTTATGTTATTGGGGGAAGGTGAAGAGGAGTGGGAATCAGGCAGGATACCTCTGATTGGGAGTCTGGCCCTGAAGCAGGGTTTGTGCTTTAGATGCCATACAAAAGGAGCCTGGTGGGGTCACAGCCCCACCCACCTGAGCAGGGCAGAGTCTCTGCCTGTGTGCACTAACCACTGTCAGCTCAGTTTTGGCAGAAAACAGAGGAGCTGCATGGACACCATTCTGCAGAGACGGTCACTGGCCTCAGTGACTACCCTGAGCTGTCATGGGGAATTTTAAAGGCTAAGTCAGTGCTTAACCCTCCCCTTTATCACTTTCACCCTGCTGGATTTCACCTCTCAGCCACAGACACCTCCTGCCCAACACCTTGAACTAACCCTCTGTAATAGCACCCTCCTAACACTTTCCTCTTCCTTCAGCAAAGACTTTCCTGGACACTTAAGAGGGAACTGCTTCTCAGCCTTGTCCTCAGGGCAAACACCCTGATTAACTTAGCAAAGCCAAAAACTATGAAGCCAGACCTTTTCTGTTAACCCAATTTCTATGTGTGTGGGGTGGTGGTGATGGGCACGCACTGGTGTTGGCCCCCTGTTACAATTTTCTGTTCCGAGACAAGCATATACTCTCCAGTCCTGGGCTCCTGAGAAGTAAAATCTGATTCTTGCTTTCTTGCTTTCAGGAGACACCCTTCAACCTTTAGCCCTGCCTTTTTTTTTTTTTTTTTCTTTTTTTTTTTTTTTTTTTTCTTTTTTCTTTCTTTCCTTTCCCTCCCCTCCCCCCCCCCCCCCTTTATTTTCTGAGCATTGCTGTGACTCACACAGGCCTCTGCTGCAACAGGAATAATTGAGAGATGGCACAAAGACAGCAGTCTGGGCAAGACATCCTTGTAATGTAGTTGAGAAAGTAGTGACACTCTCAAGCTTCTGTGTTTTGGCCTGAAGAATGAGCCCAAACTCAGTATCTCTCAGATAGTGCCAGCCAACCTTTGCATACACAAATGAGTTTTCCTAAATTCTTTAGGAAGCATTTGATTCCCATGAACAGGTGAAAACTCATCAGTGTAGCACTCAACACAGTTCTCAGATGGGCACTTTTCTGTTGCAGGGGCTTCCTGTGTCTGCAATCCAAGCTGATGTAAAGCTGGATCCCCCAGTGCTGCTGCTGACAGTGAGACCACCCAAACCCATTACAGGTCAGGACTGTGTGTGCAGCCTGTTTCTGGTCAGAAAGGAATCGTGGCTCCTACAAATACAGAACAGGTCTGAAAGTTTCAGTAACATGATCCCTGGTCCTTTCCTGACCTGTCTTTCTAGTTACATGTAATCCTGTAGTGGGAGTTGCTTCCTCCCAGACCATCTCACATGTCACCTTTGCCAGCACAAAATGCTTTAGAGTGTCTCAGACTGGGTGTCATACACCCTTGGTTTCAATGTCTTTGGAGAGGGAGGAGGCTGCTTCCTAGATCTAGCAGCACCTCTAGTTCATCACTCTGAGTCTTGGATTTATAGAGAAACACCAAGGATGAGGAGGGGGCAGACTTTCTGCTGGAAAAATGCCACAGAAAGGCAAGGTGAGTGGGATCCTCAGAAGTCTTGCCCTAATCCCTGCATTCAAATACTGGAAGATGGACTAGCGATGTGGAAACTCCCAAGCAAGATAAAGTGTTTTCTGCTTCAAGACCATGCCACTCCCAAATGCCTCCATGATGTTTGCTTCATGGTTGGTCCTTCTCTAGGGCTGTGCCTTTTCCCTTTGTGTTCCAATTCAGGCACTAGTTTTAAAGGCCCTTTGGATGCCTTGAAGGAAGTGGATGATGGCAGCATGCTTGGCTTGGGCTACAACCACCTAATCAAGGATTCCCAGTGGGAGCTGCAGGAAGCAATCTTCCGGAGCACTTACCAGGAGAATCTGGAGGCTGAGGGTGTGATCAAGGAGGAGATCCCCAGGTGAGTGGGAGCACCAACCAGGATTCAACCCATGAGTCATCCACACAGGGCACTGAGCTGTGTAGATGTCTTTGCTTTGCTTCTTTCATCCCAAGGCTTCAGGGCAGGGGGCTGGAGCCATTCCAGGTCTTGTCATAGTGCTGCCTACTTATCAAAGCCTTTCTTTTACATATATTTCTTCCTTTTTCAGATATGCTGTCTTTCACTTCCTCCTTCCTAGCCAGATCCTGGAGGGACCAGAAATGAAGGTGCAGCCAGGTAATCCAAATGGACAAAAAGCTGTTAATCTGTGAAACACAGTCATTGCATGACACTGAGCTCCAGTGAGAACTCAGTGGGTCTGGCTTACATCCACTGTGTAAGTTCCTTTTCCAAGGACATAAACCTGGGCAAAACTGTCAGTCCTGACTTCAAAGTCAGTTACTGGCATGGAATAAAAAACCCCTTACCTTCATATTTAAAAAAAAAACGCCACAAACTCTCTCCTGAAAAAAAACCCAGATCAAAACAACTACCCAAAAAACAAAAAAGGAGGCATATAGTCAAGATTAAAAAAAACAAACAAACAAACAAAGGGAGAGGTTGTTCTGGTTTACTTTCTGTGTGAGCAGAATTTCTATCAGGAGTACCACGAAAGCTCTAATGAGAGCTTTCTAATGGTGTTTTCTAATGTCCTGGATTGTTCCTCTATTTGTTCCCAGTCTTCTCTTTTTGTCATCCCCTTCTCTCTACCAGATATTCCAGTTGGCATCGGTGTACATTGGGATGGAAACCACAATTTCTGCTTGTACTTACTTAACCCTTCACTTCAGGAGAAAGCAGGTAAGAAAGTTTTGCTTTTTCTAGCAGAGCACTCTGTGGGGAGTGGGAGTGTTCTGTGGCCAGGGGCTGTCATTCTGCCAGGTCTTCATGATTCAGGAAAATGAGGAATTGGGAGGAAAGCTGACTCATATCTTGTGGATTAGGCTGGCATTTGGATTGTGGGGCTCTGTGTTCCACAGTCTGGCAGTGTTTTTAGTGAAACCATTCTGGCAGGAGGCTGCAGAATGGTGCATGTTTAATGGGAAAAATGGATGCTATTACTATGTGAGAGAATGTTCTGCACCTTCTTACAGTTGTCTCTCTTCATGCCATTCTGTTTAGATTCTGATCTGAAACCTGATGTTGTGTGGCCATGTGCAGCTCCAATTGCATGCTCGGCTGTCAGTTCCTGCTCCAGGTATCTGGCACTGGCAGGTGAAGATGCAACAATAACTATTTGGGATAAACACCTAGGTGAGCTTGCCATCTGGGACTGTGTATTGGGATCACTGTGGATAAATTGCACCTTGGCCAATGAGTTTGAGGCTTACACTTAGTGTGAATAAAGGGCTGGTGATGAGTTTACAAGGAAACCTGAAAATGTTTTGGATTCAACCGTCTATTGGATGCTTGGCCAGAAGCTGCCAGCACAGCATGACTGCCCTGGCCCTTGCAGAGCCATCCCCATCCAGGACAATGCAGGGGCTGGAACTGCTGCAGCAAGGTCTGATCAGCCTTGCCCTGAGGCCATGAGACAATGACAGTCACTTCTTTGTCACAGCATTCTAAGGTCATTTTTGGGACTGTTGTGGCATCACAGTTCAGGCTGCAATCCATGCTAGTGTCATCCTGCCATGATGCAGGGACTCTCCTGGCAGAAGAATCTTCCTCTGCCATCTGCTTGTTCTCCCTGTGAGCAGACCACACTCCAAACTAAGCTTTGCTTGGATAAATTACCAGTTCCTTTTTTCTTCCTTCCTCAGGATACCCACTGTCTGTGGCTGCCATTCTAGAGGAACGTTTCATCCGTAGTATCCACTTTCTATGTGATTCTGCAGCTGCCCGTGATGAGACATGCGGTGCAGATTCTGTCTGTCCCGTCATACAGCTTCTAGTGCTGTGTACAGACAGCTCTTTCTATTTGGTGAAAGCACCCAGGGCTGGAAAGTCCAGCATCACACTCCTGGCAGACAGGTGAGGTAGATCCCAGCCAAAGAAGCCATGGTTATAGTGGTCCAGTCTAACAGGGAGCCCCAGATTTCTGTGTAGTAGAGAACTTCCTACTGTTTTTACCCAGATGGCTCTGCCATGCTGCTGTCAGCAGCAAGTGTGGTTTTGCTAGTGCTAAAATTCAGTGGTTTGCCAGAATTAGGGGTGTTCCTGGGTTCTTCTGTGCACCAGAACACAAATACTTCTAGCACAGCTCCAGGGCTGATGTTAAACTCTTTGTGTCTCTGCTGGGTACTCAGGGGAATTTTTTCTTCCCTTTTCTGCCCTTAACAGAATACCATGCCCCTAGAAGTCAGAATAAACATTTCTTGCTATCTTTTTATCATATTTGTGTTCACTTATCCCCTTGGTTTGAGGAGGAGGGAAGCTGTTGCTCTGAAGTCTCTGGGTTCATGCCTCCATAGCAGGAAGGGATTTATATCTCCAGTGTAGTTCCCAGGCAGGTTTACACAGGGATGGACCTTGGGGGTTCCTGCCCAGGAGGATACAGGTTTTGTCTCTCTAAGGAAGGAAGCTGGCTGGGACTTTTTGCCAGCCAGTGTGCCACAAATTGCCACTGTCATTATCACAGCCTCTCAGGTACGTGCAACAGCAGCGCAAACCTGTGTGTCTTTTACAGGCCTGAAAATCCAAATCTTACTGTCAGTGCAGTGATGCCTGTCCTGGCCTTCCCCAGTGCAGTGAGTATTACTGCCAGTTCTCTTAACAGCTGGGTAGGAACACATGTTCATCTGTGCTGGGATCTGGTCTCCAGCAAGGACAGTAACTGGGTGCCTAGAAGATAACGAGCAGGGAGGGCAATCAGATACCGTTCTTGCCTCACACCCTTTCACAGCCTCCAGATATTTTTGACATGAAGACTTCCTGCACCAGTTACAGGTCTGTGTGTAGCTGGTAATGCTCAAAAAGATTTCTCTTCCACAGTCTTACTCAGCATCCCTTTGCACTTGTGCCCTCTATCTGGGCACTGAGGTGCACATGGACAGGTCCATCTGGAAGGTGGGAGGGTTCAGCCATGAAGCCTCAGGGTGAAATATGAGAGGGCATCCTGGGAAGGAAGTTACAAACACAAGTCCAGCCAGACCTTACAAGTGGCCTCAGAAACTTTGCAGGCATGGAGAGGAAAGGACAAAAAGCCATTCACCATAGCTGCCATGCAGTAGGCTGGATCTAGCTCATTTCAAATGTGCCTTGTTGCCCTTTTCCAATCCCAACATTCAGCATTTTCAATCCAAGTTCCCCGCAAGGGCTGTTCTTCATCTTCAACCTACAAGATATGAGTCAGCTGTCCTTCCAGTTCCTCATTTCCCTGAATCATGAAGACCTTGCAGAATGACAGTCCCTGTCCACAGAATACCCCCACTCCCCTTCATCTTTGTGACTATGGGGCAGGCAAAGAAAGCAGCATCATAGTTGGGGATGTGAAGTCCTGGACGTCATCTCATGTCCTTTACACAAAATGTTTTTTACTTCTTTTACATCTACATGTCTATTTTGCTGCTTCAGGTCCTGATCTTCTCCTGGGATGGCACAGTGTCCCTGATGAACACTGACACATCACAGGCTGTTTACTGCTTCTGCACTCCACCTTCTCATGCTGTAGAACCCTGCTGGCAGCCAGTGTTCACTGTGGATAGTGTGAACTGCTGCTTGCTGCTCCGAGGTGGGTGACACCTTGGAGTGGTCATAAATACACCATCACTGGATGCATTCAGCTGTGCACTGATCCTTGGTAGTTCTTGTTAGATGATTCCTGATGCAGTAGCTCACTGTTCTTGTCTCCGTCTAGGAGATGAGCACCAGCAGGAAGATGATTTGGTCCAGGACAAAGCCACTCACAGCACCATCTTCCTTTTTGACTTCAACTCCTACTCACTGAAGGACACTTTCCCTAAGAAACCAGATTTGCCTCTCAAACCCTTGCAGGAACTGCAGTGGATTGAGAGATGTAACATTTTCTTACGTGATAGGTTTCGTTTTCTACCTGAAAGGTAAGCATATCTGCATTATTGTAAGTTGTGGTGTTGCTGAGTTCGTGCAAGGTCTGGCCCTGGAGCTTCTGTGTTGTTCTGTGGTGCTGTGAGAGGTCTCTGTCTGACTAAGGTTGGTGTTCAGGCAGCTGGATTCCTGACAGCCACCCAGAATCCTTCCTCCTCTCCCTTCTGTCCTTCCTAGAACAGCTTCAGCTGTAAGCCAGGATGCAAGTGCTAATGCAGTTTTGTGCAACACAGTTTGTGCGCGCTGATCCTCGCGTGTTTGCATCTTCCTTTAGACCCCACAGCCAGGCAGAGCTGGGATCTCTTTGTACCCCTCTCGACCCGTGCATTGCCGGGTTCATGTGATGTCTAAGTAGGTTTGTGTTGGAGGATTCTTGTTTTGAGAAGGTCCCCGGGCAGCCTCGAGGACGGTGCATTGGGTGGATGCCGTCATTAGATGGCACTGTGGCATCTCTTTTTGGGGTCCTTTGCCTTGAATTCTTTTGGAAACCTGCAGCTAGATAGGTGTCAGTATTTTGTATCTTTTCACTATGCTTTAATTCTCCAGCTTGAAACGAAACAGGTGGGTGCAGGTGTGACCTTATAGTACATATTACCTAGTAGCCTTCTCTAATTCCTTGTCTCCAGGGGGAGTCCTGTGGAGTTGTCTGGCTAGTTAAGTACAGAAAAGTTCCATCCTATGCTACCAGCCAGCAGTTCAGTCCCTCCTTCTCAAAAAGCTGGAGAGGAGACCCTTGTCTGCCTGATGCCAGAAAACTGGGGAGTCATCCCCTTTAGGGATATCTTGCTCCCTGAGAACTGAGAGCTGAAGCCAGAGTAGTGTAAATACAACTGCAGTGAGACCTGTGTCTACAGAGATGTAGAGACAAGCGAAATTCCGAGGTCCTTCCTGTCAGGAACAGTGAACTTGAGTATTGATTGGCGTGAGGGAATTGCTGAGGGTTTTTGGACACAGGAAGTATAACTGCTTAATTGGTAGTGAGCCCCAGGGGCCCTTGGGGGTACTGTCTGAGCACTGGGGGAATGTCAGGGACTGTTTTTGTTTTAACCACCCTTTCTCCCACATTCCTTTTTAGGCAGCAGGTACTTCTGGAAATAGAGGAGCAGGAATACTGGGATTATCTGCAGGCACAAGCAGCTGCCATGGACAATGAGAGAGAGAAAATGTAGAGAGAGAAGAAGCAGTAGCCAGCCTTGCATCCTGAGAGGCTCATGATCCAGCACTGACATTTTAATAGACACTCTATTGCAATCACCTCTCTCTCCCAGGGACCTGGAGCATCAGAGCAATCTGGTATGTTACCATAATAGAATGAACCTTAATAAAGCCTTTCCTCCATTAACAGTCTCTTGCTCTTCATAGGATTGGCATTTTGTCAGATTCTGATTTTCTGTCCTTGTGTTGCTGGAGCTCGCCAGTGGGTCTCATTTTCTGCTCCTACCCACATGGGCAGCCATCAACATCCTGGTGCTTAACCAGAAACCTGGTCCTTTCAAAGGAGGCAGCAAACTGGCTGTGGAGGTGTCTTCCCTCAAAGCACAGCAGTGCTAAGCAGCAGTGACACTGCAGAGTGTGACAGGCCTGACATAGGATGTTCTGCAGTTGTTTCTCTTGACTTCAAAGCAGGCAGTTTTGGAATAAGACTGCTTAGGAATTGCAGCCTGGAAGGCCCATGAGAAAGCTTCAGTCTTTCTACAACTGATCATGCTTCCAGGATGACTGCCTAACCCACAAAGAATCTGACAAATCTCCCAGGAACTACTCCAATCTGTGTCCACGGGGGACATTTTTTTCCCCCCCAGGTCTCACTCTAGTGCCTCCCACAAAGGCTCAGGAGAGCACCAATGCAGGGTGCCAGGGATTCAGCACAGACTGTGCTGTGTAGATTTTCCCGTGCCAAAGTCCCATTTCATTATTTCATAGCAACTTGTCTTGTTTTGGAATGAGTTTTGATGAGGGGTTTCAGCTCATCCTGTGGAAATAAAGTCAGCCATTCTGTTGGGGAGGTAGGAAAATGGAGAAGCATTCCATTTGTTTCACAGTCTCAGATGCCTGGCTTTGCTCCGGAGAAGGACAAGCTATTTGAACTGAACCTTCCTATTTGCTACCTTTGTGAAGGCTCTGAGGGCTGTAGTAAAAGCTTTTGTGCTGTCATTTTCCATCTGCCACAGATTACAGCTTCACAGCTCATCTGATTGTTACGGATATTGGGACTGGGCTGTGTGAGCTCTTGCCATCTGCCTCAGTGCGAAGTCAGGAGGGTGAGCCCAAACCACCCTCAATGCCTGTTTAAACTGAGCCACCTGGGTCAGCACTGAAGTGAACAAGGAGCAATCCTTGATCCTTCCTTCTGTTCTTGCTGAGCTGGCCATAGAGCTTAATTATTTTGTTTCTATGCTACTTTCAGAAACAATAGACCTTCTGCCATAGCCAGGCATAGGGGATTACTCAGGGCAGAAATTCCTATTCCTGCATTTCTTCCCGTGCTGCAGAAAGCCAGCACAACTAATATGTGGCCCCTTGAACAGCACTGGGTCTAGTTCTTGCTATTTGCAAATATAAAGGGTCTGGGGATCTGTGCCATTATTCCTACCCCATCTGCTTTCCATCCAGAAGAGGAGCAGGGCTTGCCTGGCATCGTAGGCAGGACAGGATCTGCTGAACAGTTAGATGTACTGTGCATCCACCAGTTTGTGTGTATTCCTCTCAAGATGCACTCGTTTGTTTGCAGTTAGAATTTGCTCTAAGATTCTAATCATGTCCTTGGCCAAGATAACCAAGAGCTGGCAGGCTCCACAGAGAAAGGGAAAACAACACACAGCTGCAGGAGGCTGATGAAGAGCCTTTGTTTTAACTCATGATTTCAGCAGGGGACCATTTGTTTCTTGCTTCTTCGAGAGATACAGAAAAATTGGCATGATCAGTGTGTTGACATGTGTGTTGGTGATGGAACTCAGCTCTGTGCTGAGCTCTACAGCATGTTCTGACAAACACAGGCACCTGATTGCTTGCTCAAAGACAATGCCCTTGGCAGCTGTGCTTTCATTCCTGGTCACTATGTGAGCCCTAGGCAGCTGTAGGTTTGCTCCAATTTCAGCTGTTCTGCTGCTGGAAACTGTAGAAAGGCCTTGAGTAGTATCATATATATATATGTATGTATGTATCTCACCATCAAAAGATGAAACTGTGAATTCTGGCTGGGCCAACTCCTAGCTCAGTGCCAAGTGCAGTGAACTCAGAGGTGCTCAGGGTATAATAGAAGCAATTTGTCTCTGTATTTTAAAAATAGAAAATAAAATTTAAAGATCAGTTGATGCATAGAGAAGGCTGTGAGGGAGGGAGAGGAGCTCAGATCCACAGAGAGGCGCTCGAGCAGCATCATTTCAGCAGAGATCGGTCCCTGCCCAGCCGGGCGGAGATGGTTTTCTGCGCGAGAAGGGAGACGAGGCTGTCCTTTCATCTCGCTGAATTATCTGCTGTTCTCTGCAAGAAGCCAAATGTCATCTTACTTCTTTGCATACTTGCTTGTGCTTGAAGGCAGAGGAAATCAGAGGCTGATCTGATCTGATTCCCCTGCTCCTGGGGCAGCAAAAGTTTGAGCTGTTTGGATAAGCCCCGTCTATGTCTGTTGGAGGAGTGTGGTCCTTGGAAAGTGCTGCGTGCTCTGGGATTTGCACTCCTTGTTGCCTGTGTTGCCAATTTTAATGCAACAATCCACATATCCTGTAGTGTCTCACCATGTAAACCTGAAGCCATCCTGAGGAGGAAGCTGCAAAGACCTCTGTGTCCTACCTGTGGGAAATAAAGTCCCTGCAAAACATTGTGGGATGTGCAGTGGTGCCTGGGGCAGGACAGTCCCAGCAAGTGCTTGCTCAATTTGCTCTGGAAGTAGCAAGGGAAGGTCAGGCTGACTCCCCTGCTCTACTAATTTGTGTCTAGATATAGATAGACCATGTATTGCATCCCATTCCTAATTTCTGAAATAGCTCTCATTGTCCAAACTAGTGTTGCCTCATTATCCCTAATGCCAGTTCCCTGTACCAGGGTGCAGTTTCTCATCATCCTCTGAGCCCAGGCTATTGCTGTTGGATTGTTCAGCCAAGCCTTGCAGATCAACTCTTTTAATCTTTCATAATGCACTGTGCCAGGCATCTCAGTCTGGTTTAATCTCGGGCTTCTGCAAACCCTTCCACTTTGTCCCTGTTTCTATTCCAGCTTGATGGTGTCCAGTGTTTGTTGTACTGCTCTGTCTAGGACCTGGTATAACATTCATTGTGGTCTCACATGGGGAGCCAGGTTCTGCTGGCTTTGATACCAGATTTTGCAAGAGCAGGACAGTTGGCTGGGATGAAAAATGAGCCACATTTTCTAGGCCAAGATACAGGATGAGGCTGGCTGAGCTCAGCTGAGGATGCTTGCTCAAGAGATAAGAGATTTGCACAATGACGAGGGTGATGCTGTGTTTTGGCTCTTGCCCCATGGATTTACAGGCACTCCATGCAGCTGAAGAGAGACAGTGCTTGTGCTCTGAGGAGCTCACACCCTACACAAGCCAAGTGCTGGGCCTGGGGTGTAGAGGAGCAGACCTGTTGTGCCAGAGGGGAGGATTTGTCCTCACAGGAGCCAGGTCTTCACGTGGCACACCTCTGTGCAGGGCCATGTGCTGGCTCGGCCCCAGGAAAGTCCATGGTTTAAGAGAAGGGGAAGGAGGATGACTCATGTCACTGCGGGGCTGCGGATCAGACAGGAGGGAAATGTACAGTGTCTGAGTAGTGAATTGGCTGTGCTGCCAAGTTTGAAACACTTCCACTGCCTCAAGCTCATCAGACTGAACAGCTTGTTTGGTTAGAAGCTTCAGGTCAGCCCGCTCGGGCAAACAGCAGCTCTTCTGCATGTGAAGGGCTGGATTGTTGGAGGGAGAGGGAATAAATTTGTGTTGTTGAGAGGGTGTTCACAGGAAAAGGAGATCTGTAGGGGGAAAACAACAAGTCCTGCACTGAGCAATGAGGAAGATACGCTAATTAGGCAAGGAAGAGGAGCCTGCTAGGTTGCAATCTTGACCTAACAAGCAATTACAGGATAATATAGCACAGTAATATAGGGTAAACACTAAGTGGAGGATGTTTCTGAATTAATTCCTTTTTGAAGCACAGCAATCATTTAAAAACATCTGGCATGCTAATTCTAAACTGCCCATCACTGACGCCAGCACAGCCTGTGGTCAATCGTCACAGTTGTTAAACTACCTTTGCTGTTTGAATTTGCATTCTGTTTCTGATCTGAATAAGTCACGTTCCAGCCTACAGCTTTCCAGGCACTGGGAGATGGAAGAGCCCACCAGGGAAAGGTGTGGGGTTCGTGGAGGGTCTCAGAAGCCATGTATATGTGTAAAACAGATGTAGGGACATGAAACAGGCTGCAGTGTCCATGGAGGACCTTAGTAGTGGGTTCAGGTTAGAGGTGAGGGGAAATTCACACTGGCTGTGGAGGCAGCGCTGGTGTAGATTTCTAGTGAGTCATGCAGCATCCATCAGTGGAGGGATCTCTCCGGGCCAGGGAGATTCACTAGGACAGGGGGCACGCCTGAATTCCATCTCACCCAGATTCCCTGTGATTGTCAGTTTCTAGAAATGAAATGGACAGGGTTCCTGAAGTGTTTCCCCCACATTCTGTATTTGGATCCTTTCTCTCAAGGAAGGAAGGAAGGAAGGAAGGAAGGAAGGAAGGAAGGAAGGAAGGAAGGAAGGAAGGAAGGAAGGAGAAAAACATTTCACACAATTCCTGGGACAGTGCAGAGAGACACCAGGAGCAGGGATACAAACAACAAAAAATATTTGCAATTTTCCAAATGGGAATGGAGTGTTCAGTTCCATCACTAGTAGCTTTTGCCCTTTATGGATCTCCCCTGTGACAGAGTCCTGGCAGAGACTGAGGCAGCAGCGATGGTGGATGAGACAGGACTAAACAGATCTGCCAGGCTGTACTTCCTTCCTGGTTCAATAACTTGTATCCTTCATGCTTCCCAGTGAGGAGGCAGTGCCTATTATGGTTTTGTCATTTTTTTTCTTCTGGTCTTGTCTCTGTGGAAGTTCATATTTTAGCAATTCATTTTCTAAAATTATTTCTGCTAAAAGCATTACCAGAAGGTCCCTTGGCACTGGCAAATGTTTGCAAAGACTGAATTGTGTTGATCAGCATTGCAGACAAGCCCCCTTCCAGCAGATTAAATCAGAGTCAGTGCTGCTGAGTGGAGTAACAAGGGGTAAGGCAGCTATGAGTGATAAAAGGAGGAAGCCATGAGTTATTTGGCTTTGCTATGATCACTTTAATCAGTGGTTTTCAGGAACAAGTTGTATTTTTCTACAGTGCACATTACCAGTGTTGTAAATCATCATTCCACGGGGATCAGAGGGGCCGAAGTTATTTACTTGTTGGAACCAGAGTGAACAGATAGAGACTTACACATTTCCTCTACAAAATGAATCTGAATCAGAAGCCTTCCTCTGTATATTCTCCACCTCTTGAGGGAAAGCCTGAAATCCAGATCTGGATTTTACACTTGCATCTCGCTATGATCACACTAATCCTAATCTTTCAGACTGGGGAAGAAACTATAAAGCCTAGCTGCCATTTAGGCTACCTGTTCTGCTTTTGTACTTCCATTTAGTCAGTCTTAACAGCAGTTTTTCTTTCTGAATGCATTAAGACAGTCTCATTACAGCATAATTATTTTGTGGAAAGACATGCATCTTGTTGCCTCATACCAGAGCTTCTGGAGAAAAATGCTAATGCAGCCTGCAGTTTGATTATCATTGTGGTGACGGTTGTTTTCCCATTTAATTTTGACTTTGCTTTCATTCTCTGGGAACAGAGCAATGGCTGAAGCCCTTCTTCCTCTTTCAAAGATGCCATGCTGCAGTTAGGAAATATTTAGCAAGGCACTGGGGCCACACAACAGACATATAAAAGGCACGTAATGAAATACAATGAATTGTTGGTGAAAAGATCAGCCAATTAATGCTTTCAGCTGTTGCAGCACAAAAACCCTGCTATTCCCTTCCCCAAAGGTAGATCAAGTGCTGTTATGAATTCCTAAAGCCTCTTTAGAGAATTTAAATGCATCCTCCAGCTCTAAGCTGTGGACTCCTGTAGCATTCCAGCGATAATATTTTCCCAAGGATGAACTGTTCCTGAGCAGAATGGCCACTGAAGGGCATTTCATGTGTAAGGGCTTTCAAGTTAGCAGGACCTTATGGTTCTATAAGTAAAGTTTGTATAATCTGTCAGAAAGCTAAACATTTCCCCAAAAAGTTTGTAAAAAATCTTGTGGTTTTCAAATTTTGAATACAACCCCAGTGTTTTTTCACTTGTCTTTATTATCTGTTTATGGACACAGGGTGAAAAAGAAATAAGAACTCTAAGGAAGAAGGTTTATTTTTTTTTATTTTTCTCAAAGGAGAAATACTGCTGCATTTTGTTTCACTAGTTTAAAAAATGACCATCCTTTTCACGGAAAAGATCTTTGGAGCAAAACTTGTTTCAGTGTTTTCAGGCACATCCTTAGTACTGTAGAAAAGAAGAGACATGGTTTGCAAAAGAAAATAATGATTTTGGATGCCTTTACTTCACATACTCAACTAGAGTTTCCTCAAATGGACTGTTTTTACTGTCCCCCAAAGGCCTCCTTCAAATCAAATCAGAATGTCTTGAGACTTCAGATGTACCTTAGATATCTCTCTAGAAAATGCACTGAAGACTTGGCTGCCATGCATGTGAAGAAACAACTAAGTTTTCCACTGCCCCTTAAAATTGCACTGGGCTGAAGCTGAAGGGGCCATTGGGCAGTTTCAATGTACACCTGAGTCTTCTGTGACATGAACTGCCCCAGGTCAAGCTCACTCCTTCTGTGGCTTCCTCGAGTGTGTTGACTTCAGTGGATTTACACCATGGAAAAAAATTATTTTCTATTTAAATCAACAGGAGGGAACTTCAGTTAATTGCAGCCATGCTGAGGATTTGTAGGTGAGCAGAAGGCAGGTCCCTCAGGCATTGCATCAGGGGTGCATTTGCAGAGCCATTGGGCTTCACTGCTGCAGAACAAAGGTGTGATAATCTGCCATGGCTCTCTGCACCTCCAGCCCAAGGCAGAGCTCATGGGCTTCCCCCCAGGGCCCCTTAGCTGGAGTGTCATGGCCAACCCAGCTCTGAAATGCAGCAAAGCAATGATTCTGTTTGTCAGAGTTCTCTGAGCTGAGCCCTGTGTTTGCTGCAACCCCTTGGGCAGAGCTCAGGGTGTGGGATCAGAAAATCTGAATGGGGCTGAAACTGTGAACACATCTGCAGTCTCTGAGCCCACAGCTCTCCCTGCTACAGCTCTGTGCTGGTGACAAAGTGGCTCCTGTGAATGAGACAGAGACAATGCAGCCAGAGCCCAGGCAGGGGCAGGAACCTGGAAATGACCTCCCACTGGCAGCACATTGCTGAGATAGTATGGGGAGTTTGAACTAAATCTACTGGAAATTCAGGGGCCTTCTGGGAAGGATGCTGATGAGGGCAGGGAGCTGCAGGGTGTCTCTTTCTCAGGAGCAAATGCGTTTTATGCAATCATTTTAGACCTCCTCTTGGCTTCAGTCCCCTCCCCACAACAGTGAGGCTGATTATTTGTGCTAATGTCCTCATCTCTGGTGAACAATATTGCTGCTATATTTAATATGAGAGAGGGTTATTACAGTATTATCTAGAATGAGCCATAACCATTATAGGTTGCTCTGTGTCTCAAAGCTAGTTTTAATTAAAACTGCCAATAATTTTTGAGGGGTTTGACTTCTGGAGTTGAGACAAAGGAATAAGATGCTCAGGTGGTTTCATTCAGTGAATGAATTATTAGAAAGTTGGAATCAGATTCACTGGTAGCTGAGCCCTGCACTTTCTGTGTTGTCTGTGACAGTCCATAGAGCCTGACTGGCCATCCCAACGTGTATATAGTTGGGAGCAGGTTATCATTTCCCACAGGCCCATGGAAGGAGAGGTTATCCTCCCTTACATCACTCAACTTGATTATATTATGAGACAAACCGTGAAGTGGGACTTCATGTTGCCTGGGATGCCATTTGAACAAACTCCCTGCTAGCCAGAAATAAAGAACTGGCTCCTCAGAAGTTGCTTGGTTTGAAGTAAATTCAGAGATTTTTCCAGCTCCCTCCCAAGTTTCAGCAAGCCTGGACAACACATCTGCTCCATCAGCTCATGTGTTGGAATACAAGGTCATGTCTCCCTTTACCTGCAGCAAGTAGCAAAGCACCTCACAAGTGTGCTATTAAAAGACTGAAATGAACATGCAATTAGAGATCAGAGAAGCCTTCTGCAGGAAAGTGCTAATTACTCCAATCAGAGATTCCTCTGTCTCTCTTTACCTGTGCACATCAGAGTTCAAGATTTTGATAGTCACAGCAAACTCAGAAAATCCATTTATATCCACACCTGATGGCTGGTGTAAGTGACATAATCGATCTGCTTTGCTCAGACCTTTGCCCATGTCCTACACGACATCAATATGCAAACAGCAGAGGTGAGCTCGGGGCTGAATTCAGGCAGCTTGTAGTTGGATACATTCTACAGCTTGGAACAATTCCCCCTTTACCATGTGCCTCCACCACCGTCTCACCCTGTGAGACTGTGGGTGTGTGCCTGATGAGTTACAGGGCACATTCCTAGAAGGGAAAGGAAGAGGATCTGGGATTTCATGCACTTTAAGGTAATTTTGTGAGGAGGGGACCCCTTCAACCCTAGAATCAAAAAGAAATAATGAAGAATTAAATAACCTTTTCCTCCCACTTCCTCTACCTGTATCACATGGTATACGACAAGTTTTCCTCCCTGATGGAAATCACTGGGCAATTTCCCCACCTCAAGTACTGATGGGTGTTCTTCCATGTACTAATACTGTAATCACTACCTCCAGGAAAAAAAAAATCATCTCAGGTTTACCCTTACAGGAGTTGTACACTCAGATTTACAGCCTGTCCCTTTCCTTGGAGTGCAGAGACAACACTCCACCATTACATGGTTTGAATAATCTGGAATCCTACCAATTCATCCATCCCATTGTTGAAATAATATCATTAGAGGCCTTTGTAAGAAACTGTATGAACTTTGGCTTTATTTTGGTAAAATTTAATCTGTACATATTAAGACAGAATTAGCACTGTAATATGAGGAAAAAGGCAGCATATTTGTTTGGGAAAATGCAGGCAGGCAGTGATGGTAGGTGTGAGTGATATTCTTTCTTAGCTGTGCCATGAAACCATTTTTTCTGAGCCTGAAACTTCAGTCTCGATTTCCTTAATAGCCAATTCTTTCATTTTGTTCTCCTTGTTCAGCCTTAAAAGTTATTTACAAGGTACTTCTAAAAGCCTGTGATTTAGGCTTCTCTAATGCTTCGTTTGTTTTTGTCTCATCAAATTGCCTGCTGACCTGCAAGTAGTGGCCAAATCAGACTGAAATTAAAAAGGTGGTGGAATATGCCCCAGTCTCTCCTCAATCAATACCAGCCTAAATTACTGCAAACCTGGAGCCATGGTGCATGTAATACATCATTTTGTAACCCCATAAATTGCTTTTAGCCAGTCTCTTCTGATTTCTCTGTAATGGCCTTTCAGCTGAGATCAAGTGTAGCATCAGTTCTGCATCAGCTGTGCACCCTACCCCGGGGCTGGCTCACACTGGTACTGGGATGAGCTCAGCCAAATTTTGAGAACTCCTTGATGTTGGTCATTTGGAAGCTGCTCTGAGATGCCTCCCCTCTGTGAATTGCATCCAGAGAGCCCATACCTGCCAGCCACGGACTGTGAAGTCCTGCCCAGGACTGGGTTCTTACTTATCTCATCCTTTTTCCAAGAAAGTGAGGAAGAGAGGTGGAGAGATGATACTGGAATTTGTTCTTTAACCCCATGGGATTACATGGCCCCACAGCACTAGCCCTTGTTATGATTTCTTCTGACAAAATGGAGCAGTTTTAAATCCCAGTGGGGACCTCCAAAAGCCATGGCCCTGCAGAACTCCTGCCATGGCCTCAGCAGCCACAGCTGGGGAGGTGGCACCCTGGGCGTGCATGTCCCACTCGTGGATCATCCCTTTGCTTACACAGAGCCCTGTGTGACTGGAAGAGCAGGTGTCAAGCCTCCCCTCCTCCTGCAGAGAGAGCCCTGCAGCTTCTGCTGAGGTGGAAGATCCTCACCATCTGCCAGTGCTGCTGGCCTGGCCACGCCACTCTCATCCCAGCAGGATGGTGCCTGTGTCACAAATCGCGCGCTGCAAGAGAGGCCCTGCCCTGCCTGCAGCTGAGCTGGGAACGTGACGGGTTCTGAGACAGCAGCTTGATCCCTTCCACTGGCTCTTCCCAGAGGCTGTGTCCGCAGAATCACTTTCAAATAACTTTAGAGAGAGGCGAATTAAGCCCAACCCAACCAGAAGCAGGACCACCACTGCATCTCTTCAAACAGGACTCTTGCTTTTGCTGCCTTTCCCCATCCTCAGTCCCTTTTCTGTGGTTGCTCACACAATGATCCCAGTTTCAGGGGAGGAGACACCTTCTCATTTCCCGTGAGCTGTGTTGCAGAGAGACATCTGCTCTGGGTGCAGCCCCTGCACCCACCCATGCCCTCTCCCTGATCAGGATCAGGCCTAGAGGGATTGTTTCGTCTGATCAAAATGTGAAGACAGTTAACTAACACTCTGCATGGCGTTTAGAGTTATACCTGAAAGCAGTATAGGATTTCAAAAATATAAAAGCTAAAATCCTAAGGCATCAGCTTCTGGGGTGACCTGCTGGGGGCTCGCAGGTTCCAGCAAATACAGTATAAGGAAATTGGACAGATTTTACAGAGCTCCACTGAAAAGAAATACTTCTACAAGAAAATAATGAGAACTTTAAGAAGAAAAGGTTTAACTTTTGGCAAAGAAAAGATGTGCCTGTGTGTGTCTGCTGAATTGCCGAATATACTTGGCACTGAGAGCAGTTCCTCTTGTCTTGGCTCTTCTTTTCCACTTTTCCCTGGCAATTGTCTTAAAGAGCTGTTAGGAACTCTTGGAAGAACTGTGGAAGATGCTGTAATTAAAGTACAGCTTTGGTCTGTGTTAGTGTAATGTGCAGTGATTTCCTGGGCTGGGAAAGATTCTATGAACTGAATTACTCATAAGATGCTTGAAATTTGTTGACTTGATCTGTGCATCTTTCAACACTCTGAAATGTCAGTGTAGGCTGCAAAGAGCTCAAAACACTTTCAGATGTTCAGAGATGGTCAGAGATCAGCTTTCCCTATCAGAAATATCAAACACCCCCTCCTTCTACCAAAACACAATGTTTTTATAAACATCTTAATATGGAAAACATGCCTGCTATTGGAGGGCAGAAATACAAATGTCCTATTTCAAGCTGACATTTTAAAATGAAATGAAAATTTCCATTTTGGTTTGTTTTCAGTTTTCCCAAGAGGAACCTCATCATTTTCCCACAGGAACAGCAGCCTTACTTTCAAACGGTTTTTACTTTGGAAGAAAACTAATTTTTCTCTTGGGACGGTAGTTTACAGGGTCAGTCTCAAAGCAAACAAAACACTTCTGAGACTCTGGGAGAAAATGCCATGTTCCCCTCTGTGTTCCATTGCCCCCTTTGCTGCATAAGCAGCAAAGAAAGACATAAAGAAAGACACAAAGGGCAGTGCATATGTTGGGGCAAGACTCATGCAAGCAGTGGCAGAGCAAGCCACGAATAACTGGCCTTTATTTTTCAAGGAACTTAAAGCCAGATGCAACCCAGATCAAGTCAGGGTGGTATTTCCCAGCTCTGGCTGCTGAGGAAGAGAGCAGTGTAAACACTTAGGGGCTGCTTTGTGGTTTGCTGTACTTCTGCTGCCTTTCATCAGCCGTCAGTGGAGGCTTCAAGGTGACACTGAGAGGGCATTCCTGTGGCCTTTTTCTCTTGATGGACTTCAAGTGGATTAAGAGCTGCCCAGAAGTCACTGCACTTTACAAGCAACACAGTCCTGGATGTGGGGATGTTGCTGGTGGCTTCAGGGGAGGGTGCTACTTGTCACTGTTACTCACTGCAGGGAGACTGAAAGCTCCTCAGATCTTCTGTAACTGAATAAAATGCACTTCCAGCTACAAAATTAATTCATTTTCCTTTCTCTCTGAATTCCAGGAGCAGCATGCTATAAGGTGGGTAAGCCCTAATGCTTTTTTACGTATCTTTATTTGAGACTGCAGTATTTAAAACTTTCTGTTAATAAGAGTAAAGAGGCCTCTTAATTAATGGAGCTTGTAATAGCCACAGTGGCATACAGAGCAAAATTTGACAAGAGAAATTACATCTGCAGAAGCATTATAATGAACTTGTGTGCAGATCACGGTACTGATAGGCATAATGTACTGCATCTGGTTTCAATTTGCAGGCTTGACCTTTCACCGAAAATGAATTTTAATAGGCAATTGACTTAAATAATTTGTATGCGTTCAAATCAATACTGGAACGTGATGGTTAAGTGGTTAAAATAATTGAGGTGTATGAAAGGGGTTTTTAAAGGGTTTCAGATTCCCATCAGAAGGCTGGTGTTTGTGGAGGTCGGAGCTCAGGTCTGTGGCTGTGCCATCGCTGACGTGCTGTGTGTGGCTGTGACTTCAGCAAAACTGCTTTGGTACCTCCTGGAGCCCTCCCAGCCCCACACTGCTCCCTCCTCCTGCTCTTGCTCCAGGGGTCGTGGAGTTGAGTCGGAGCTGTGCTCCCTGGATTGCCATGGGAGGGAGAATCCAGGTGCACATTCACACTGAGCACACACCCCACCCCTCTGCCCTGAGCTGGCCGCACACTGGGGCTTCGAGGCTCCAGTGCCTGTGTGGTCTGGGTGAGCTCATCTTCTGCATGTACAAGGAAAAAACACGTTTTTGCAGAGAATTGTCTCTGCAATGGTTCACAAGAAGGTTCCCTTTGATTGTACAGCACAGCTGTTACTCTGAATTTCATTCATGATGTGTGGATAAGAGTAGGGGATGTCACATTGCTCCCAGCAGCAAGTGCTCTCAGGTAGTGCTGGGGACCTGTTCTTGCTTCTGAAGCTAATGCAAAGAATTTAATCCTGCCTACTAAAAACAGGGCCTGAAAAGTGAAGGGCAAGACAGCACACCATAGTCTGAGGCCTCATTCTCACAGGCTGTGGCTGCAAACCTGGCCTGCTGGCCACTGCACTGGGTGACAACACCAAGCCCTGCCCTTCTTGCCACCCCAAGCCTGGCTGCAGTGAGAGCATTTTGCACAGGACAATTGTGCCAGTGATTTACGAGGCAAAGAAGAGTCCAGGGGTATTTATCCACTGGTTCTTTTTGACAACAGAGAGATACAACATATGCATGCCTACTTCACCTTATAAAAAATAGCAAGCCCCAAAATCTAGGGGCTTTACTGTTGCCTAAGGATTTGTGATAATGCTGCCTGGTACCTCAAGTCAGATGAGTGGCCTTGCAATGCCTCTTGTCTGTCTGGTGAGGCTGTGCCTGGTGGGGACAGCCCAGGGAGGACTTCGGTATTGCTGGGCACCACAGGCTGTGTGGTGCATGATCCTGGTGTGTCTCAGGGCAGCACAGAGAAATCCCAAATCTTCAGGAAAGAGCTGAGCCTGCTAGGCTGGGTGATCCATGCCAGGAGGCATCTCAGTCTCAGCACACCAGCCTCAATCAAGAAGAGTTTTGCTGCAAATTCTGAAGCTAAATTTAAGAGTTCATTTTAAAGGAGTTGCCTCTTTTTTTAGCCCAGATAAGTTACTCAGTCTGCTTTTGCTGTGCAGCTGCATGTGCAGCTGTAGTTGGGTGATGGAGGGAACAGCACAGGGGTGAGGGCAGGGGAGGGATCAGCAGGGCTGTGTATTGGCTGTGCACAATTTCTGTGTGGGCACTGAGGTCTCCTTGCATTTAAAATGGAAGGGTAAGAAATTGGGTCTGTCATGCTGGTTGGCTGCTACTGTTGACATGGCCCTGGGGGTCTTCTGCTGTCCCTGTAGCTGGCACCAGTGTCTGCTCACCCCAAACTGGGCAAGGCTCAGTCCCACCTGGGAAATCAGAAAGTGCAAAGGGACTCAGTGATGAAGTAAAAAACTTGGCTGGACTTGCAGCAAGCTGGGGCTGAGCATCATCTGACTTCAAATGAGAAGTCTGCTCTTGGTCTGAGCTGGACTCTCGTAAGTAGACTGAACAGTGACAGCAGCATCATTGTCTGCATTTTAGCAAATGCTTCATACTTAGGAAACCCTTCATCAAAAGGGGTGGGCAGGAGCTGGATGACAGTGAGGAGAGATGTGTTCTGCACATGCGTTATTTTTTTAAAGAGTTGAAAATTCTGCAAAATAGAAAACCTTTTTGGCTATATTTGCTCTCACAGTGGAACAGCTGCCAGCTCAAATATTTTTGTGGTGCTTCTGTAAATAAGGTTCACAGGTATGACTGATACAGCAATCAGTCATTGTGCCAAGTGGCTGTTCCACTCTGCAACAGCAGTTTGATCCTTATGCAGAGTAACTTCTTTAATATATAGGGGAATAATCATAGATTGTTTTCCCAGGATATCCCTTCTCTGGGAAGATAAAGAAGCGAAATCTTTCCATCAAACTAGGTTCCCACCTAATTAATGCATGTGCAGACCCTTTGGTGGAGTTGTTGTTCCCAGGTGAGACAAAGATGAACCCAGCAGTGGATGGCAGATGGGTCTGACATGGACAGAAAAGGAGCAGGGGGAGAAATCTTCCCTTTTCTCTCCGGGTAAGTGGACATCTTCAGCAGTGCATCTGTCAGAATGCTGCCCAGATAATCTGTTTTCTGCAGCTTGAAATCTGATAGGATTTGAGACTGACAGTCTGGAAAATAGAAACTGCCTTGGCACTGAGCAGGTTGGCAGGGAAACCTCTTCCTGGGGGTGGGATTGACAGCGTGGCCAAACCAATTACCCTGGACCCTGGTCTCGGCTCGCTGGGGCTCTGCCTGTGTAGACAACACTCCTGATTGTGATGGCTCTGCTTGTGCTCAGGTGAGCAGTTGCCATATGCTGAGGGCTGCAGCTTTCAGGGGTTTTGTGGTCCTGAACTCCTCCGTGGAACTCGCGCTGAAAAACTGCTTTTTGCAGCTATACATTATGTACTCCAACTGTGCTCCAGCATTAAAGCAATGCCTGGAGGAACAGTGCCTTCTGGAAACATCACTTCACTCCTATATCTTCTGGAAAGTTCATTGCTGCCTTGACAAAATTCAGTTTTTATTTAAAATGATTAATGTCTGTGAATTTAATCAAGGCATGTTCACACAGTGGTGGCTTTGCTATAATAGCTCGATTTTAAACAGCTTGTGTCCTGATGCGTGAGGTGTGTTATATTATTTGACAGCAGTGACATTTATATTTGTAATTACTAAATGGTGACAATCCACTGGAAAGCCTGCTCCACTTGAAGGAAGGAAATGGATGGAAATGCGGGGCACCGAAAAGCACAAAGTGTCACAATACATCAGTGCATCCCGAGATTAAAAAAGCCATGGAGGACATTCTCCTACTAACAAAAGCACATATATGTTCCCAAATAAATTGCTGAGTTTTAATTATTTCACTTGTGTTCTTGAAGTATTCTCTTCCTGCTTATTGCCTGGCACAGTTACCTCTTTATTTCATAGCACGGGAGCGTCTTGAAAAGCAGAAGATGTCATACTCACGAGTCATGGGCCTCTCGGGGTTTGATTACAGAATGCTGAAATATTGGGAAAGTCAAGCTGGAGCAGAGAACCCAAATCTGATATAAATCTTGATAAATTGGCCAGGGAAAAATGTTTGGAACTGCTGTTTGCGAAGTGCTGAGATATAGGATGAACTTATCAGCTGGTAGACGCTATTTTGAAAGTGGCTTTAGACTATTAACACTTTGCAGATAGGATCCCTCCCCCTGCAAGAGGAAACTCAGTATTTATCAGAGCACTTGAGAATGGGTTAGCAGTGAAAGGAGATATCCTCGGGGCTGCAGGTAATTAATGGTACATATCTCCTAGTTAAGAGGAGCTCTTGGACGAGATCAGTATCTGGATTTTGCAGGTGTAGGAAGAACAAAGAGCTCTAAATGAAATTCGTAACTTAGATGGTTTATGTGACCTGCTGGGATGCCAGGTGACACCGGGCTGTGCTTGTCCTTGACACCAATTTCCTTTTCTCATCTGCCTGGTCTATTAAAACTTTTCCTGCCCACTCTAGGTCTCTGTCCTGGCTACACAGCAATGCATGGGGGAAAATGGACTCCTGTTCCTACAGAACATGAAAAAAACCTCCTGCAGAACTGTTCCTTTGGCAGATCCAACATTTCTCCCCATCCAACCAACCCTCCACCACTTCCCAGCTGGGGGCTGAGCATTTCCAGGTACATTAACTAACATAAGCTGGGAAGGATGGTGCCCTGATGGGTGTCCATCCATCTTCAGGGTGTGTAAGATCTTAGCAGCTCTGGTTTTGTTTTGTTTTGGGTTTGTTTCTTTTTCTTTGCAAAACTCCAGCTGCTGAAGAGGTCTAGCTGTAAATAACAACCTTGTGACTTCCTCAAGTTCATGTTGCACCTGGAATTTTTCTGATAGTCATAATAGATATTTTCTTTCCTTGTGCATTGGATTTATCCTTTGCAGGTGCTAATTTATACTGATTGCAGCTCATCAGTCTTGCATCTTATCTGCCACGGGGTTTCTTATGCTTTCTGGTTTCCTGAAGGAAATTGTGTTGACAGCTCTCAATGAATCCCACAGTACAAGGAGGTGCGTGTGGTGCCAAATCCTGGCAGAATGCTGAGTCCCAGATACTCTCCAACAATGCCTAATGGTTTGAGACTCAAGCAAATGTTTCATTATATCAATCCAACAATGGCAAAGTAGCACAAGACTTACGATGGTCCTTTTCTTCCAAAATAAAAACACAATCAAAAAAATGGCTTATCATCTCATCATAGGCCCTTCAGTAGGTGGCAAAAACTGTCCTTCAGATAAGACTGAAGTCCTCTTCCTCAAGTGGTTTTCTAGTTTTTTAATCAAACGTTCCTTTTGGGAATGATCTATAAACTCTATCAGTACTTATGTAAAAAGATGTTCATAACTCAAAGTGAAGAAATGAAATATTTAGGCAAGATTAATCCTGAAAACATCACTGCTTTAGCTGCATAGTCATTCATCTTATGACATGGGCATATTTGCTTGGCTACAAACTTTTCCTTTGGAAAAATCTAGTTCCATTGCAGCTTAAAATATTAAAGTGGGGAGAAAGGACAAGTTTTGGAAAGAAACAATATGGGAATAGAAGCTGATGGCATTTAAACTGAAGGTGAAATGCCATATGTCTGGCACAGGAGCAAGAATAATTAAAGCTGCCGTGTTTTGAAGGTGGTCCCTGACCATATGTACCTACTCAGTGCAGCTCTACAGGTTGCTGTCTGAGATATCCCTGCAGAGGCAGCAGGACAGAGTGGCTGTGTTGTTTTTCTCAGCCTGGGGAAGATGCTCCAATGGTCTTTTTTCATCCTGGGACAGGTTAAAAGTGGTAAGAACTACCTGAAGGGCATCTTTGGGGCAAAGAAATTACTGATGTCTCCAGGGTACCCTTTGGTGCCTGGTGGGTCCTTCCACCCCATGGGCACTAAATCCCTGTGTTCCTGTGTCATTTTGGAATGGGGCCACTGCAGAGGTCCCACAGATCCCATCCATACCTCCACTGCATCTCATGTACCTGGCTCTGTAAGATGGAATTGAATCTCCAGTGTCTTGAGGCTGGGAGGTTTTTTGCATATTTGTTTATAGCATTTCCTGAACTAAAGCCTGATTGCTGTTGTGGCAACCTTGAACTTTTGCAGTTTCTCATCTTCCAGCTAAAATGATTCAGTCTGGCAGGAGTCTGGTGAGGCTCTGAGCTGCTTATGAATGCATAGCTTGTACCAATAAGGGAAATTAATAATTCCTCAAAACCATGCAACAGTTTAGTCAGCTGTTCATTTTCTTGTTGGCTTTTTAAAGTTGCAACTGTCTTAAAAGGCACTGTGGAAATTTTGCCCTGCCTGTTTTATGGGGACTAGTGCACAGACTGAGCTTGTGTTGAGTGGGGTGGGTGGTTGGCAGGGATCACTGCTCCTTCAAGTGCAAGGTCCCGTGAAACCTGCTGGGAAATAGATATGGAACAGGATGTTTTCACTGAGCAGTTCGTGTGAAATCAGAATCCACCCAGATCTCAGGCAGGTGGAGCCACATAGACCTTCCAGAACTTACTGAGTTCTTGTCTTGGGACAATCAACTCAAAACAGGGCTTCAAATGAGTACAAGGGCAAGGGGCTAATGGGGAACAGCTGGCTCACTGAGCTCAGGCAACTGTGCAATGAATCTCTAGCCCGCAAGATGCACAAAATATCTGTCACAGATCCCTGTAGACCTGAGGACTAAAGTACAGCATGCTTGGCAGGCTATGCAAGCTCCAGCACTATCTGCTCTGTCTCCTAGGGTCAGATGCGGCAACTGCTTGGTAGACAGCCCTGCCTTTTTACACATAATTTGGGACTGGCCTGAGGAAGCTGCCTAAATCCTGAGGATGCCTTAAACACCTTTCAGAGTGAGAGGATGGGGATGGACCATGGCTTTGGAGAAAGGAAAGCTGTTCTCCTGTCCTCTTGATGAGCAACAGCTACAGAAGGTCTGAATTATCCTTGTGGGGGACACTGTGCTGGAGGCCAGCTGAGACTTCCCCATCCTTGCTTTGCATAGGTTTGTTCTCATTTTTGAGAGCAAAGCAGTTGTACAGAACACAAAAGCAAGTGAACTCTCAGGTGCTATGCTTATCCTTGATTTATCCTTAGAAAAGAGCATCCTGATGTCATTCCCACAGGGGAAGAAGCTGAAGCCAGTTGCAGTATTTACAGCTTGTGGTGCTCCTCAGCCTGACCTCTGCTCTGTGGCAAAACCCTTTCATGATGCAGGATGGTACTGGAGTAGAGATAAATGAAAGGTCTGAGAGTTTTATTAGACTAAATATGAATGATAAAATTGCACTGGCATCCCTGCAGTGGTATAATTTAACACAAGATTCAATTAGTTCTATCCTGCCCCTAAATTTTTAATTTTTCAGTATATTAAACTTGCTTTTCCCCATCCCTCTTCTGAGAAACTTGCAAATGCTTCATGGAAATATTCAGTGATGAGGAGACTGAAAACCATGAACAGCATTGGAGATGCTATTGGGGCTATTGGTATCCACAGAAATTGCTTTGTGGAATCAGGGAAGAAGGGAAGTGACTGAAAGTTTAACTCGGTGTCTCAGCTCAAGGAAGGATCCCGGTCCTGTTCAGAGAACTTGCAAAGCGGTGGGATCCTTTCTGTAAGGGATGCTTATTTCTTCCTCTCCTATGGGAAAGCTTTTCCACCTATGCCCTCATCTAACGCTTGGACATTTAACTAGCCTATGTATTTGTGCTGGAAATTAAATGTAAAAATTCTTCTTGTGCCCGTACTGCTTTTTATCTTGTACATTATTGGTGCAGTCAAGGGTCACTCCAGCTCTCAGTGCAAAAATAGGCAGAGTCTGATGCTGGTAATCTCTCTGATCTATTCAAAGACTGCAATTGTACCACTAGACTTTCATTTGCAAACTGAAATGAGTTATTTTTAATCTTCTTTTGTGAGATTAGCTAAACATGTATGGGTTTTTGTACCTGTTACAGTCTGAATGTGATCTTTCCTAAACTAGGATTCCTGGGCCTGAGCAATAACACTGATCTTCAACTTCTTCTGAGCAGACCCTCTGTAATAATTGCAGAAACTCATTAGCCTCTCTTATGGCCCAGTCACATCATCACCTTGTTCTATCAACAAATACACAAAGGTTGTCATCTTCCCAGGGCATCAATTACACTCAAATAAGAAACTATTTTGTCCTGTGAGTTGTTTTTTTTTCCTATTCTTGTTTCAATGCTTTCCCTGAAATGAATACCCGGTTGTTTCAGGATCTCTTTGGGTATGTGGAAGATTGACAGTCATCAGGATTGCGTGTCTGAGAAGCATCTCAGGGTGAAGGATTTCAGGCCAGATTTGTCAGTATTGCTCAGCAATCCTGGCTCCTGGACAGCAAATCAGAGCAGCTGTGTTAAGGGCAGTGTCTCTGCCTGGTAAGGGATGGAAGCACTGCAGTAGGATGCTGGAAAGATGCCTCTGTGGAGAAGCTTTTTCCCTCCCTGTTAGGGGTATTTCTGCTGACCCTGCATGTGGCTGGAGGGAAGACTGGTGTGGGCTTTCTAACCTTTTCTCTACCTGGTTTAGGAAATGGTGGAAGTGGGAATTTGGATGGTGTGAAGGTGACAGGATGAGTGGAAATGGCCTTGGGCTGTGCTGGGGAAGTTTACAGAATAGATGACAGGAAAAATTTCTCACTGGAAAGGTGGTCAGGCAGTGGAACAGGCTGCCCAGGGAAGTGGTGCAACCACCATTCCTGGAAGAGTTCAAAAGTCAAGTGAATGTGACCCTTGAGGCATGGGGTTTAGTGGTGACCACGGTGGTGCTGTGTCAACAACTGGAGTCAAAGACCTTTGAGGTTTTTTCCAACCTTAGTGGATTCTGTGATTTTAAACTGGTTTTACCTCTGGTCTCTCTTGACTACCCAGAGACTGGGGTATTGTCTTTTTGAGTAAAGAAATCCAGTCTCTGTCTCAAGAAGGCTTTAGAGGAGGCATTGTTGTGACCTCAGGGGGCTCTGTGGCACTGCTTGGGTTTTCATGGTCCAGTCTGCCCTGCTGCACTTCAAGATGTCCCAGTTTTAAGCTATTTAAACAACAACAACGGCAATTCTCCCTCAGAGCCAAATGCAAAGCAAGTATGTTGTACAATCACTCTTAGACAACAGTGTGTGCTGAGTATCCTTAAGGTCAGGTGGCCTCAAGTACCCAAAACTGGCCACTTGTAGCAAGGTACAGTTGATTTTTCTTCTTGGGCTGGATGAAGTAACGCACAAAGTATTGTCTCTAATCATCAGGTCAATTCCTGTGAAAGAAAATCTCATCAAACCCTTAATTTATCTTCAGTTGATTAGACAGTACTGACATGTTGAGAAGACACTTATAAAGACTACTTCAACCTTAATAAATTCCAGAGAAAAAAAGACAGTTCTTAATTTTCCAGTTGGCTACATAGAATTTGTTAAAGCCACATTCTGTGAAAATTGGCTCACCCTAGAGAGCTTCAGGTCTGTCACACCGTGCCTTAACAAAGGGCCTCAGTAAAGCAGCAGATGAGTATCAAAGACTTGAATGACTGAGTGTGGTGGGTGGTTTAAAATTACATATTAAAGGAATTGTTATTGCCCTTCTGAGTGGTACAGCTTTTAGAGCTTTTGGTGATCTAAGAAAGGAGACCTTGGCATCAGGAGGAGGAAATACATATTGATTCAGCCAGGACTGGTGATTTTTGAATCTGCAAATTACTTTAACCCGGGTCAACTTAGTCTTCTTGTTTCTCCCCTTGGAATCTAGCCACCCAAAAATGCAATGAGGGCAGTGCAAAGGGCATGGTGCTCCTCAAGGGCATGAGGACCCACAGATGTCAGCTCACAATTCCCAAGGAGTCAGTCCCTGTGAGATGGATGAGGCATAGCCGCTGTTGTGGGTGCTCATTTACAAATGAGACCCTTTGGGCTGACTTCACTGAAAGGTCTCATTCCCTAATGGAGCAATTACCTTACCAGCAGTGGGAATGTGTGTGTTCCTCCTAAGTTTCTTCTGCGGATGTTTTGCAATAAATCTTCTTTATATTGCTATTGGCTGAGCTGATACCCATAGAGGGGACTATTGCATGGCAAGGGTATTGTGGAAGGAGAGTGCCTCCTGTCTGGGCATGATGCATCCACCATCCCTTGCTGCTCTGGATTCCAGCTCTGTGCAGGGCTCTGGTGTTTGTAGAGCCAATCCTTTCAATATTTGTTAAAGCTGTCTACAGTATTGGGCAGGGCTTCCTTTTTCCTTGGAATAGAGTTACTGAATGTATGCAGAGAGATGTTTCCAGTAGGATTATTTTATAAAGCAGAAAATAAAACAGAGCACTCTCTGGCTTGAGAAGCAAACTGGGCTTTTTTCTTGAATTCTTACTGAATGTAGAAATTAAAGTTATTCTTAAAGAAAAAGAAGGTTTTTGTTTTTCTCTTGCAAGGCCAAGTCTGATCTTGGTGCCATTTTTTCACTGATTTGAAGGAGCACTGAGTTTGTAACCATACCTAATTTGTAACCACAAACTTTCTACTATGTGAGTTAGAAGCAATTAAAATCTAAATGGACTGTATTTGTCTGAGGTCTAAGGACTTCAAATACTGTGGCTGCAGAACAGAATGTCTTTTAATCAACTGAAATTGATCTTTGCTCCTCTTTAGGATGTGGGGAAATGGGAATTCAGTAAAGAAGAATTTAAAAAAAAAAAAAAAGAAAAGAAAGAAAAGCCTTATTTTTGAGGGTGGATATTATTTCTTTCCCCCTTTTTCCTTTTTTTTTTTTTTTTTTTTGTGGTTTTTTTTTTTTTTTTTTGTTTTTCCTCTCAGTGTTGCTCTGGGTGAAAGCAGGTGAATGAAGGCTGTTTGTGAGGAATGGGGAGGATCCACCAGATGGATTAAGAAACTGAACCTGTGGTTTACTTTTCAATCCACTTGTGATGGCCTGAAAATGAATCCAAATGGAAAACTTAAAGGTAAACTAAGCTCCTCTTGATCTAGTAGTATAAAATCAATGATGGGAAGGGCAGGGAAACACTTAAGCAAATCACTGCCTTGATGTGGACTGTGGCACTTCTGTCTTCCAAAGGCATATGACAAAAAAATGATGTGAGATGAGCTCTGGCCAGACCCTGGATTTTTATCCTTCCCCACCTTGAGCAATACATTCTCAAGGACAAGTTGGAAGCACTGGAGCATTTTGGCTATACTGCAAGTATCACAGTAATGAAAACTTCAGTTCAAATCACTGCATAACTCCAGGACAATTGGAGGCGCTTTTTTTGTTTTGTTTTGTTTTGTTTTGTTGGTTTTTTTTTTTTTTTTCATTTAGAGCAAGTAAATTTCTAGCTCTTGTGGAGAGAAACCTTGAGCTAAGTATAGCCTAAAGCATTTAAACAGACGGCAGATGAAAATAATGCAATGGTTGCAGCTTTTTTAATAATGACTCTTAGGGCTTAATTCATGACTTCAAAGCTCTTGGGGTTGGAAGTCTGAGGACTCCTGAGGTCTGAGGCACATCAATAACAGTAATAGCCTCTCCATGGATTGATGAGCTGAGCAATGAAGGGAGCCAGCTGTATTCAGTAATGGTGGCAGATACATCACAACTTCTCTTTGCACATGCCTGGGACGATTTTACCTGGGAAACACAGAATTGAGTAGATCAGCTGGGGGTCCTGACCTGATGAAGATGGTCTTCAATGCTCATTTGAGTCAGACTTCATCTCCAGCATGTGCATATTCTTAAGGAAAGCAGGCCTCAGGGATTTCCTGGCTCTTCACAGTGCCCCCCACTCCCATCCTGGCCATTTGTCTGAATGGAAACTCATGGTCTTGGGTTGTGCCCTTGAACCTCCCCACATCAGAGCCATCACCCGGAGGTTAAGACAGCTTCTGCATATCAAAGGGCTCTGCTGGAGGTGCACCAAAGTAAAATCTTTGAACCTAGATGATTAATGGTGGGGGTTGTAGCTGCAAATCCCTGGATTTTGTTCCTAACAAAAGTGGTAAGGCAATATATCCTGGCTGTCAGGGCAGTAGTTTGGGCAGGGCTGCTACTAGAGTGGAAAGCTGTTCCTTTCCAGCAAATAGCTGTATGAGATTGTGACTCCCTCCTCATCTGAATGGAGGAAAAAACCCCAACCCACTCTGTTTAGCAGGCAAGTCAGCTCTCCTACAGTCTGAAAAATACTCCAGGCTTGATAGTCTTGCTCCCCCCACAGCAGTGCTGGTAGCCATTTGCCAGCTGCTTGCTCTGACCTCCAGTCAGTGGTGTCTGTCAACACACAGTTTTTCAGAGGTGGCAGTGTGAGATCAAGCCACAATCAAGTATCTGCACCGTTGCCTGAAGATCTGTTGGGCAAACTGAGTGAGGCAAGAGCCAGAGCTGGAAATTTCCTTATGCTTCTGGTCTTAACAGCAAGAAGTTTAAAAAACAAGGAGGAGAAAAAAAAAAAAAAAAAAAAAAAAAAAGACTTTTAAGTCTTATAAAACCACACTCATAATCCAGGCTGCCTATAAACAGTTTATACGAGAGCATCTATTTGGCCTAATGTTGATTTGATATAAATTAAAATGTAGGAGGGAAACAGAGCTCTTGAATGGGCTTTTATGCATTTTGTGCACAGGAGCAGGCCAACTGTGTGTTCCTCTGGCTAAACTGAATTTCAGATTGCTTTCCCAGGGGAAATTTGTTTGGTTAACAGGAACTCAAGAGCATAGATGAGTCTTGTGCAGTTTCTAGCTGCTCTTGGCAGGCCTGGTCCCACGCAGAAGGGAGAGTTATCCCACTAGTGCAGCAGATCTGTGTGTTTGCACCTCTGAGAGGTAACTTCTCAGTCCTGACAGAACTTCTGATGGGGTAAAGTCCTGTCTGTGGAAAGAAGTTTGAGCTGTGCTGAGCATGTAGATTTTTTAATCACATCCCATAAATATTCTGCAGCAAATAGCAGTGGCTATAAAACAAAAATGTATATGATTTCGTTATCAGCAAAACACTTGCTCTGTCACTTGAATTCTCAATCAGAAACTTTGCCAAACCAGCAATTTTTTCATTGTTTCAGCCCAGAAAGTTTCTTGGAAACAAAATCACACTCCAGAATTAATAAACGCTGATCTGAAAGTTCCCTTTCAAGAGGATGGTTTGCTGGGCAGGAATTCAAGTTCTCTTGTTTGAATGAGACAGCTTGTTCTCCTCTGGAGCACTGTGAGGCAGCACCTGTGCCACCGAGGGAGGTTCCCACTGGGCTCTGGGACACCAGGTGCCACCAGGGGTGGGGTGGCAGCACATGGCTCAGGGTCCAGCTCTGCAAAGCAGCCAGGGCCCTCAGTGGTGGGGCTGCTGGGTGCAGCTTGCTGTTCATTCAGCAATTCCTGCAAGAAGAATGCTCAGGTTCTCCTTTTCTTTGCCAACAGCTCTGACAAAGTCTAGGAAAGTGGATTTTTCTCTGCCTTCTTGCAATGTTTGTTCTCTTTAGGTGGTTGGTTGGCACTGAAAAGTGTGTCTGTGAGAACAGAGCAGGAAGGCAGCACGAACTGGACACATGCTGCTGCAAAGTGTGCTGTTGCAATCCTGCTGGCCCAGCTTTTGGTTTAAAATTTTTTCACAGCTGTCTAGTGTGAAGAAAGTAGTAAAAGCCCAGTGTGTCTTTGGAGCCCAGAGCCTCTCTGAAGGTTTTCTTGCTGCCCCTCTGAGCTCCTTGCATAGTCCCCTTAACACATCAGGTAAAGGTTGGCCAGCACAAAATCAGTGGCCTCTTGAGTGTTGTGAGTTTAGGGCTGAAAAAGCCATTTTCTGTCTGAATGTGGGGCTGGTGGCTCAAGGCTGCCACAATAAGGCAGAGCTGCTGCATGAAGAGAGGCATCTCCCAGCAGCTGCAAAGCTGAGACAGAGGTTTGTGACTGCAAAGTCCCTGCTGTGCATGCTTTGGCTGATCTCCTGGTTTTTCCTGGTCTCCCTGTATTGTCCTTTCTATACGAGCTTGCAGGAAAAGGTTCTTGCTTGCTTCCCAGTCCCAGCTGTGCCCCAGCAGCCCTGCTGGGATCCTGATAGGAAAAGCAAACTGGTGATGGACCTGAAGAGCTGAATTCCTCGATCCTATTTAGTACTGACACTTGAGATCATCGGCTATCTTATGTCAGACCCGTAATGAAATTAAATTCATTTGCCTCTGTTAAGCCATCCAGGGGTCTCTGCCTGTAATTACATGGTCTGCATCTCTGACACACTCACTTTACTTGCTGATTTTCTCAGCCTGTTTTGAGGCTTCTGCTCAGGTTCCCATGATCCTGGATAGGAGCAGTGGTCCCTGTAAAACACAAGTTTGATGTGAGCTGTTTGCTGTGCCAGGTCTTAGGCTGGCTGTTCCTCTCTTGTCCCCAGCCTGTGGCCCTAATTAGAGGTACCTTATTGAAATGCCGAATCTGCCTGCCTTGGAGTCATCTTTTAACCCTTTCTATCAGCTAATAGCTCACTTGATGCTTTAGGTACTGCTCACCTGAGGCAGATTTAGAAAAAAGACCCTGATTTGATCAGTTTTTGACCATTCAGTGACCCCTGTCCTGCTGTGGTGATGAGAGGTGAAACTGGACCTTTCTGTGCTCAGCAGCAATCCCTGATGTGCAGGGATGGGAGAGCCAGCAAGCAGAACACTTTGGGAGGATGAACTCTGCACCTCTGCATATGTAACTTCTTTTACATCCTTTATTAGCTCTTGGAGCAGCAAGGTTGTTCAAGAAATATCCTCTCTAGTGTTGGCAATAATCTGAAGGAAATGTTAGATGAAATCTCCCACCAGCAGATTTTAATTTGAAGGCACACTGTATTTCAACAATCAGAAGTGTTGTTTGGTTATAAACCAAAAATTAATTCCCATGAAAGTTACTGAATAAGCATGAAATATTTTGAGTTCATTAAATGTGATTTAGGTAGTTTTCAAGAAATCCTTAATTTAAAAAAGAAATGGAGATTTTTAACTGCTTATCTTCCAGTCTTGGCCAATTATACTCTGTAGCCAGAATTAAAAAGCACTAGATAAAATATCTTTCCATTAAAACAGAATGAACATGGGGAAAAGTAAGAGCCTTGGAACATCCTTGCCTTGAATTTCAAATAAGCTTCTTATCTGATAAAGCTGGAGATACTCATCCAAAGTCTCTGAAGTCAGGAGGGCTGGGGTGGGTTGTGAGAACATCCATAAAATACTATCCTGGCCTCACTTGTGTGTAACATTTGCCTGAGCACTGCAATTAATATTTGATTCGGGGAGAGTTTTGTTATCCTGTCCGTACAGAACCCCTGTGTCAACAGTGACCAGACCTTGTACCAGCCTGCCAGCAGTACTAAAACAAGGAGTCATTTTCTGCTCTTGGGCAGAGCCTGGGGAATTGGTGGACTCCAGGACATCCAATAATACCTTCTTCCAACTTAATTGCAAAGACTTTTGGAAAGACTTCTAAATGTACTTCTCAAATCCCTAAAACCCATTCTGAAAACTCTCTGCCCCCTTTAAACTGCTGTGAAGCATTTTAAGGACAAAAATATTTTCCTTTCAAATACTACAGGGGTTTAAATCCTCCTCCCACTCATTCCTTGGGCTGTATTTTCTGCAAAGCAATTATCAGCCTTCGCTAATTTTTATCAGCATTATTAAATGCTTATGGTCTTAAGTAGATCTTACATTCACCTGATTAGTGAATACTCAATATTTAAACCCTCTCACAGTTTTGAACTCTGATCCTGTTGTACTTTTATTACATCTGTGTTTGATGGCAGATTTGTACTAGGCATGATGTGCTGGTAGCTCTGTAGCACTTTTAGCTGAGCTATTTTGTAGTGCCAAGGAGACCCAGCCCTCCTGAGTGGTGTCACAGCTTTCTTGAGGACACATCATGGCTCTCCAGTGCTCAAGATGAGGCCCAAGTGGCCCCTCCTGTTGGAAAGTGTGTCTGGCTCCTGCCCTCCAAACTGATTCTGTTGCAAGTGTTTTGCGAAGCTTCTCATCAGCATGGTGTGCTGAGTCAGAAAAATGCAATTCACCACGTATTAGGAAGAATAAGCAATTATCCCTTGTCAATTATGCCTTCAATCAGTGCATATAAACAGCTGGTGATGCAGAACAGTCTTCACTTAAAATCAGGGAACCTTTTAGGAGAGTTGGTTCATTTCCATATATTTACCAAAATTTCTTCCTATAAAAATATCATGTCTTTAGTGAAAAAAAAAAAAGTGACTTAATCCGCTTGGTCTCTGGGGCAAGTGATGTATTTTTAGGTGTGATTAATTAGCAAACGTAGAGGGGGGGGATTTTAAAGCTGCTCTGAGAAGAGCTGTCACTTGAAACGTTCAGGAGGTTACTGCTGGTTATTCTGCCTCTCCAGCTGTGTCTGGCACAGATGGACAAGGCTGGCTCCTGATCCAGAAGTGTCAAACTCGTGCCCACCAACTTCTCTGGGAGCCTGGTGCACGGGAACTCTCTGCAGGCAGATCCCAGAGGGAGCAGCGTTGGTGCTGTGTGCGGGGTGATGCTCCTTGGTGAGCATCACTAATGAGCCATTATAAGGTGAGGCATGGCGTGCATGGCAGTTAATTTTGACTTTAATTTTATTTAGTAGTTCATAACACTTCATTTCAATGTTTAACAAGCTTAAACAGAATGAACAACTTGTGCGCTTTTTATGTTAATTGGCAATATTTTGCTGCTGACTGCTCCTGTGCTCTTAACCCTCCCAGCTCTTTCCCTTGACCTTAATTGATGCTCTCCAGGCTTTCTCCTGTGACACAACTGAAATGGGTTATTTCTTCCTTCTGGTTGTTACCACCTTGGAATAGAGAATATTCACCAAACTGAGGGGGAATGACAGCTGAGTCACTGGCGCTGCCTCCTGAGATGGAGGGGTGTATGGTCAGCCAGGCACCTGCAAAACCTTTGGGGAGAATGTTTGCACTTTCCCTTGAATGCCAATGCACAATTTTAATTGCAGACAACCAGGATTTCTAAACATGAGTGCTTCAAACCACCTGAGGCCATGTACAGTTTGCAATTGCAGGCAGAGGGAGGAAAATTGCAGGTCTTTTCTGTGACTGATACACTTCATCTACCAAAAGAAGTTGGATTCATTTCGCTTTCTTAAATTGTTGCTGTTTTAGGCCAAAAAATGAACTTTACCAAGGAGTGGAACAAAAGACACCATTTTGAAGCTGTGTGCAATGGATGGCTTGGGACACGATTGGTTTTGGGAAGAGGCAAAAAAGAATGAACAGTTCTTGGGGATAGCTTTGTGGAGAAAAGGCCTTCAACCCTCGCCCCCAGTGTGGCATTCATTTTTCTCTGCCACCAAAGCTAATCAAGGATTGTTTTTCTCCTCTTGAAGGATGATGGGTAGAACAGCAGCAAAACCCCTGCTGTGCACTGTCTCCTGTCTGATTAAATTTTAGTCAGAGGACTTTGTTCTGTCCATGGCCTCTCTGCCTATCACTTGTAAAGTAACAGAGTACAGTGATTTGTCCAGCCTGTGTTCCTCTAAATAGACTACCTCATATTAGAGTGTCTAATGGGTACTGGGAGCACTTCTACATAACTCATCAATATGCTTATGGGGTGCACCTTCCCTCACCTTTCTCCAGGGTGTCTATAAAAGTACACAAATGCAGTCTGTCCTCATCATTAAACCAGAGGTAGTAAGTCTTACTTCTTCTCATGGGATTGTGAAGGTGTGGGCTGTGTAAACTCATTTGCACCAGCCAGAGGTTAGAGGCCTATATCTAAACTTCATCTTATCACTATCTTATCACTGGAATTAATATATGGTGATAGGTGCAGGTAGCAGAATGATTGATTGACTGAAGTTAATTTGTGTGCTGACTGAGAGATGTGGTAGGGAAGGGAGACATCCATCACAGGAATCTGTTCTATATATATATGTGTGTGTGTGTATCAGGATCAGCTGCTGCTGCTCAGCTTCTCAGGAGGAATAGAAAATTGAAGCTATGTCAAACAAAACTAAAATTATTTGTGTCTCTGTCACTGCTGCTCCTTGACTTGGCTGGATCAGCCTGTATGGAGTTTGAGACTTGCATGCGTTGGCATGTGGAGGGGTTTTCCTGGAGGGTTCCCTGGGTAGGACATGTCTCATCCAGTGTGTGCAGAGCTGCTCTGTGCTGCTCATGGTGCAGGGATTCACCTGACCTGCCCTTGCCATGCTCTTGCACCATCAGCCTCTGCATTAGCAGCATGCAGGGATCACTCTCTGACACCCCAGTCTGGCTTCCCTTCTGCCAGAGGAAGATCATGTGTGGAGAAGCATTGATTCCTGTTGCTGCAGAATGAGAGCTCCCACCAGTGAAGTCTGCAGCACGTGGACAAATAACACCCAAACTGAGGCTGCAGTGATGCTGATAGTGAACAAGTGTGTGCATTTTGCTTGGCTGTGACCTTCAGACAGGGACACTGGGCAAACTCTTATAATCCTTACAGCTCTTACAGTTGGGATGGCCCTGGCAGCAGGGAGGTGCTGGTGGTATCTCTTCCTTCTGCTCTTCCCTCCAAGAATTCCCAGCTTGTGGACAGAAACGCTTAAAGCCACAAGCTGACCTGCAGAGAAGAACGACTCATTGCTCCTCCCTGGGCTATGAATGAGTGCTCCAGGAGTGTCTGGTGCCATGAGCCTCCACCCTGGGGTGTTGATGGAGGGCTTGGCAGGACTGGCCCCTGCTTGGGGCATCTCTGCAGCTCAGCTCACAGTGAGCTCAGCTCTCGTCAAGGGAACAGAACAGCTCCTGGGTGGGAGAGGCATGGACCATGCCAGCCAAAGATGTTTGCTCTCCATGGGAAGCAGTGCCAGCAGAAATTGGAATTTACAAGGCCTTGCTGCACAATTATTTAAGAGTATATTGGTCTCTCCCCTCCCCTGCCTCTTTTAAGGGTTGGTGCAGTCCCTGCTCTGTTAGGACCCAGAGGAGCCAGATGACCACTGCCAGCTGTAATAACTCTGTGAGCAATAACAGGAGCTGCTGCAGTTTAGCAATTGTTAACTATGTTCTTCATTGAATTTTGTTATAGCTGTTCAATTAAGCTCACTGTAGTATGTTACACCTAATGTGTTTATTAAGAAATCTAGTGAAGCAAAACAAACATATCTGTGCTGTCTGACAAACTTGTTTTCTACCAAAGTTAATTAAAGAGGAGGATTCCTCCTGACTTAAATATTTTCCTGCACCTTAAAACCAGCTAATTTTAAATTGGATTGTTAACCATTCTCAACAGAGTGCAATTCTGACTGCAGGGGTTCCCCAAATATACGGGGACATGGTGGGGACCATGCAGGTCTAGCAGGACTGAGGCTGGTGCAGGGCATCAGGGCAGGGAATATTTTGGTGGATAGGTCAGGCAGTGAGAGGCAGGCTGGTTCTCCAAAACCAGGAGTTGAGATGTCTGAAAAAACCCCTGGGTGATTTTGGCTTGGGTGAACTCACTGCTAACCCAGAGGGTTATACACTGGCTTCCTGTGAACTGTTTTATCTTCATCTCGGGGGAATTTTGCAGTCTCTGCAGGACTGTTCATTTTAGCAGGCACGCTGGGTTTTGATGGCAATGTCTCTTTCAGGTGGATGTTATTGCAGGTGCTGTGGGAACTGTTGTGTCAAGGTGGAGCCAGGTCAGCAAAATCTTTAAGTGATCATATGTCTAGAGAAGGAGGTTTGCAATATCTGTATTAAATGTAAAGAAGGCAGTGAGGAAGGCTTCCAGGCAAGTATGTTCCTATTTAGCTTTTGTTTCTTAGCTTTATGTACTATTTAGCTTTTGTTCTTTGTTTTTTTTTTAAAAAAACTACATCACTGTTCTAATAAAATATAAAGCTTCCAGGAAGAAGCACTGTCACTCTCTTACACTCATAGACCACAGGATATTGATTTCCTTAAATCTATTCCAGAGGGAAGATTGCCCAAAAAGGGGATGAGTGGGGGCAGGGTTGAACACCAGCACCTGAGCTGCAGTGGCCTCCCCAGCGCTGGAGGACAGGCTCTGGAGAACTGAGGGAGGCTCTGGAGAACTGAGAGTGAGCTGTGAGGGAGATCAACTAAAGGTGTGTGTCTGACCATTTCCATGGAGAGTCAACCTTTCCCAGAGAGCTTCTGAGACAGTGATTCTAAAGTTTGCAGGCAAACTTTGTTTTCTAAAGACCACTGGAGAGACACTGTCAGCACTGTCATTCTTGTTCAGCTGAATACTGCAATCTCCTTAAAAGCCATCATTACATCTGCCACCTGTAAGTAAGAGCGATTTCTTCTTTTAATAGTGAGAAATATGTTTACTTGTATTTGAATGTCATCTAAGATTAAAAACTTTATTCAATTACCTTCTGAATGGTACCTCAGTATGATCTGATGATAGACAAGAAGTAATGTGAATTGATTTGATTTTGTCTGAGAGATTCATCACAGGAGGTGAAAACCCAAAATATTCTTCAGCAGTAAATTAATATTCTTTTCCTGCTCATAAAAGATCAAATACTTATGGTATTAATATATTCTAAGCTTGTTAAGATTCAAATTGTGGATGGTCTTGTAAAGTTTTCTATTGCCCTTTGTGAGGAGTAGCTGTTTATTCATTATTTCTGTAATGAAAAGGGAGCTCTGGCTCATCAACACTGATTTCCATTTCACAATGTCTGAACCTCTGGTTTCAGGGAGGGCAGAGCTGTGAGTTGTTGCATGACTAAATCTCTTTAAAACAGTTAAACCTTAAATTACATCAGGACTGGGCTTTCTTCAGTCTCCCTATAGAAAGCCAACTTTTGATTTTACACGCTGTTGCTCTTTACAGGAGCTGCTGTTGCTGCTTTCCGGGCTGGTTCAACACCTCCCCACCCTGTTCCCAGTCTCTCCCACTTTCTTCATTGTACCCAAAGGCTGAAAGACCAGCCACAGTGCAATTAACCCAAATTCAGCATCCTTGAATGAGTGATGCCCTGGACAGTCTGGTTTGGCCATACTGCTCACATCTTGACTGTGTTGTTCCTTTCTGGTTCCTGCAGCAGTAGATGGAGATACTAAAGCACAAGGACATGTGTTTGGAGAGGGTAGGAGACCCTGCCAAGGTTTCTTGGTACTGGACTTGTCTCTTCTGTAATCTCTGATCATTTTTGTCCAGCTGGTTTTTCCTGCAAATAGCAGCTGAACCTGAGATCAGAATGCTTTTGATTAAGACATGCTGGGATGGAGACAGAATGTGCCTGCCTGATGTTTCCAAAACAGGAAACCTTCCAGCACTGCCACATTATGGCTTGGAAATGGGAAAATTATGCACCGGCTTCTCAGGAATTTTCTTTTTTTTTTTTTTCCTCTGTAGCACTTGAGTCTCATTTAATAACTTTACATGGGGTGGGTTTGGGGGGAAGTTTGTGCAATGCAATGCAGCTTAATTTGAATTTTATAGCATTTTAGTACCACTTGGTGTGTGCAGCCTTTCTGGGTTTTATTTCTCTAATGGCCATACAGACATTTTCCGGCTGACGATGTATCTGCCGCTTTGCCCATATAGGGAAGTGTGTGCTCGCAGTCTTGGAGCTGAAGAGTGTCACTGTGCCTGGGGAGAACTCAGGTTGGGAATGTGCTCCTGCAAGGTGCCTCTGTAGGAAGTCATCCAAAGGGCAACACAGCCAGCTGAAGTCCAGACCAATGTCATTCCTGTTTGGTACTGGACTTTCCTGTCCAGTTCTTTGGGCTTTTCCACAGTAGGTTGGGTTTGCCTGGTGCTGGGGCTGTGCTGATTATCAGCCATAAACACTGTGTTTCCCTGTCAGGTGTTAGAAGAATGGCCCTAGTCCTTTCCTTTGCCAATGGTTGTATTTTTCTAAACCACACCTCAGTGCTGCTGGTCCTTGTGGGGCAGGGGATTTGGCACATGCCTGATGTCCATCTCTGGTGCCTCAGGAGTATCCACAGTGTAAAGCTGGAGGTGAAGGACCTGAGCCTCTTCTCTGCCTGCATAAAGCAAACTTCACACCAGATCATTGGCAATGATGTGACTGAGCTTGCAGAGGAGAGAGGATGGACTGAAACTATGTGAAGAAACAAAGCTGTGCTGCATGTGCTGCAGCTGTGGAGAGGAATACAGGCTTGGGGAACATTAGAAACTGGATGGTTTAGGAAATAAAACTTCTACAGAACTTTCCTGAAGCTAAGGACATACACACCACTGTCCTTGTCTGCTTCAAAAGACAATAAATTGTTATATTCCCTAAAATAAAAAAATAAAAAAAAAAAAAAAGAAAAAGAAAAAAGAGCTTATTTCATGTGTAGACTTATTAAGTACCTAAGATGTGAGAATTGAATTTCATCAACCATAGAAACTCAGACTAACCTTAAAAAATTAAGCCCCTGCTAAGATAAAAGATGGGAGGACAAGAACATAGCATGTGTGTATTCTGGTCAGCTCCTTGGAGAGTTTCTCACTGCTAATAATTTTTGTAGCACCCCTTATTTTTTCTAGCTCCAACCAGCACTTTTCCATGCAGTTTTATTTCCAAGTTCCTCACAGATATCCAAATAGATTAGACTTGCCACATTTTTCCCGTGGAAAACTAGCTATCTTTTTAAAGAAAGATATTGGATTCAGTCTGGCATGAGCTTCCCTTTGTACACCCATGCTGCATTTTTACTGCTTTCCATTAACCACTATATCTTTTAATTACTGTTCCCTTCATAACTTGTTCAGGAAATCTTGCACACTAGTGCAGTTGGATTAATGAGCTTCTCTTAAACATAGTTTTATATTTGCTGTTTCCTAGCACACACTGCCATTTATGCCTTGATAGATTTTTCTTTTTTTTTTTTAAATTATCATTATCCTCAGGAATTATCCAGCCCCCAGAACTTAAGTGCACTGAGCTCTGGCTCTTACTTTCACTTCAGATGGGAGTGATTTCCATTTCTATTAACTCATTCATATTAGTCATCCTATTTGTGTCCCAGCACCCAAAATCCACTTTTTTTGAGTGCAAATTGAAGTTAAATTTTCATTTAGGTTTGGGATGGTACCAAGGTATATTTATTTTCTACTCCATTCCTATCATGCAAGAGCCCCCTCTGTGATAAAAGCTGCACAGAAGCTTGTTCTGTGATGGTGGCCCTACAGGAGAAGCAGGGCAGGATGTAGTGACCCTTTCCGGGTATATCCCCCAGTCCTCAGTGATTTGCTGTGCCTTTTTGCCCTCTGTTTTACATGCTGAGCAGCATCTCTGGTTTGTTTGGGCAGCAGTGCCTCCAACACCCTGTGGCTGGCTCTGGGTCCTGCCAAAGTCATCTGGAGGCTGAAGGCTCTTGCTCAGGGTTGTGGTGTTGTCACACACGTGCCTTGCTGCTTTCTCACCTGCCATATTCAATTCCACATACAGTTCCCTCAGTGAGATGAAATTTTGTTAACTCCACCACCAGCTTGGACGTGCTGCTTGCATTGTCCCTGGGGTGTTTCTTCACTTCCCTTCCCTGTGCTCAGGGATCTTAGCTCTGAATTTGAGGAAAAGCAGCACTCTGGGAATCCTCTCAGGGTTCACCTTGTTTGAAAGGCAAGAAATTCCCAGGTCTGCTGTAACATTTGTGTCACCTTACATTTTGCATTTGTTTTTTGGCTTGCATTTTGATGTCTGGACTTATTAACAATGCAGGGCAGTTTGAACCTTTGCAAGAAGTGCTCTCCACCCATTTCCACTGACTGGACCAGATGGATAAGGGACACAGCATAGTAAAATGCATTCTTATGATGAACAGTTCTCCATGCACAGTGTGCCTTCATACTCCTTCCTACAAGCCATGGCTTGAATGGTGAACTGTGGAGATGCCCAATGGGAGTGAAAAGCTCAGAGGAGTAAGAGGATGGAAGTGTCCCCAAAGAAGGCTGGTAAATGAGATGTGCTCAGGGAAGGGGACATGTGTCTGAGATGGGGCACAGGGAGGAATGACTGTAACTGGGGAAAATGAGGGGAAAAGAGAGTCCTCCTGCCAGGACTTTGTGTAGGCTGCTGTCTTGGGATGTAAAGAAGAAGTTTAGAAAAGCCTGGCACCCACTGGAATACTGAGACCAAAACACTTTCAGCTAAACCAAAATCTCCCAGTCTCCATGCTTGGCCAGAAAACAAGTTTTTGTTAAAAGAGGTGCTGGCACTGTGCCTCAGACCAGAATGAGAAACGCCTTGGGGTTTCACCAGGGAGAAGAGGAGGAAGAAAAAAGCCATTCTTCCTAATTTGGTATTCAGTGCAGTTTGTCCCGTGTTTCTTAACACTGCCTTAACACACTCAGGAAGATGCCATTCCCTCCATGCTGCTGTTATTTGCTTTATAGTTATCATTTATTTCTATTTATGCTATCTAAACTGCTCCCGCCCTGGGCACAAATACAAGACACATTTTAGGAAGGGAGGAGGATAATCGGAACCGTCTGAGCTTTTCCTGAGCAGGGAATGGCCTTGAGATGACAGTGGAGTTTTGCTGGGTCAGGCCAGCCACTGGAGTGGGATGGATCCAGAGGCAGGAGCTGTGCCCTGGGATTGTAGCCCCCCTCCCATATTCTCCCTGTTCTGAGGACCAGGGCAATGTGGTCCTGAGGGAAATGTAAAGACCTTCATGAAGTCCCCTTTCTGCTGGGGTTTGCTCCTGTGTGTATTTGACTCACATATCTTGCTCCTCATGTGTTGTGATGCTCCGAAGGCTCTCCCTGGTGCCAGGGAGGGAATTTGCTGCTGAAGGGCAGGGATGCAGCCTCTATAGACCCAAGTATTGACCAAGGTGTCAGATGTTGGAACAACCTCCTGACCTCACTGAGAGAGGCCAAAATCTCCCATTATAGATGCATCTGAATCCCCTGAGAAAGGACTGGGGCTGAGCTTGTAGAGATATTTAACTCCAGGAAAACCTTTCCTTGCATGAAGGAGAAAATATGCTGTTTCTGCATTTTTCTCTTTGGATGGTTTTAGTAGATTCCTTTCAGGCTCCATCTAGACATGGGATTGTGTTTACTAGAAAAACTATTTTTCTTAACAGCAGTTTAAAAACTGTTCTTCTCTAATGCAGTTTGCCCCTCACAATGTCAAAGAGGGTAGTGTTATTTAAGACAAAAACTTCAATTTTGTATAAGGCTGAAATCTGCCCTGAAAGAAACATGCTTGCGATTTTATTTTTTCCTTTCATCCAGGAAAACATGAGAATGCAGCCTGAAAAAGACCCAAGTCTTATTGTGCTTACAGGCTTTTTCTGTGATCCAAACTAAGTCCTTTCAGCTCAGACAGAGATCTGCTTTATATCTAAGTCCAACTTACAGTGAGGTGGTTGTACAATGCCCCAAAACATGTTTGTATTGGTATTTTAAAATAATTAATTGAGGCGTTTGTAGATGCTTTTGCATATGTTAAAATCAGTTAGGTTAAGGGAGAGCAACCGGTATCACAATGGTGTTAATTAGGAGAAGAGGAAAGAAATTTGCAACAAGTAGAAAATCATGTTAGCAGCCTCCAGGGGATGGGTCTGTTCTCAGTCACAGCAATACCTGAGGGGCACTAAGAGGGTTGAAGAGCCAAAATAACCATGACTGTAGATCTTTCTGTGCTTAAGAGAATAACAGTAGAACATAGGATTGCAAAACACCAGCTTGTAGTTATTTGTGCACAACATTTTGTCTGCCTGTGGAGGGTTTTCCTATAACAGCTGGGGAGGCTGTGATGAAAGGACACTTCTTATTTTAAATAAAAAATAGTGGCTTTAGTCTAGCTTGGAATATTTTTGTACAGAAAAATATTTCTGCTTGCTGGACCTGCTGAAATGAGGATTCTGGAGAAGTTGTGCCTGAGGAGGGTGGGGATACAAATTGCCTTGATGAGAGTGGGTAGAATAACACACAAACAAGTCCCTGAGCAAAATATTACTTAAAAGCATGCAAACAAAAACTGCAGAGGGTTGCAAACTGGCAGATACTGTGTGATGTTAGTAGCTGGCTGGTACAGTGCTCTGGGTTGTAAAGCTTCCTGAGCACTCCCCCCTGGACCTGCCTGCCTGGAAACACCACTCTTCTCACTGCTCTATGTGAAGGGATAATTCATCTTTGTGTTTTCTTCCTTTTTTTTTTTTTTTTTTTCTCCTTAAACATGGCTAACCCTGCAAATTAAAAATGGACCCATGAGTAATTAGGCTTTTCTTTTTCCTTTGTTAAGTGAGTAAGTGATGGTGACAGCTGAAAAATGTGTGTGGTCTTTCTACCCGAGTCTACAGACCTTGAAGGTCCCCAAGTACTGGAGAAAATGTTCTGAGATACAGGTTTTCTTGGATTCCCCAGAGAATATTTTTCTTGGTATTTTCAATTGTCTCTGTCTACACAGGTTATAAATCTAGTTCAGTAGAAGCAAGACAAATTTTAATGGAATTTTTTGTTAAAGCTAATTAAACATCTGGCTCCCTCATCACCACAAACAGACAGGAGATTAACTATAAAATAATAGCCAACTTCAAATTTCAACAGGGGTTTTGGAAACTTGCATTCACCTTTTGCTTTATCAGTTACTGTGTTTTCTAGCTGTTACACCAAGCTACTGATAACATAGGTGTCCTTGGTCACTTGCAAACAGCCTGCAGAACAGACTCTACACAGGCAAGCATTCAAGGAATAGAAACTAATTGATTAAGACCACTGTCTCCAAGAGTGATTTTATTTCCTTAATCACATCTTCATCATCTGCAGTTTGCAGATCAATCTTGACTTCAGGCATCATAGTTCTGTCAAAAACCACACCATCTGTTATGAAAATGCTGGGAGGCACTTGACAAATTTGGATTAGACACCTTTATTTCGCTTTGACATTTGGATGTAGGCAAGGCCTAATTGGATTTCTAGAGCTATCATTGTTCCTGTGGATAATATCTTCCCACAAGAGATGTTCAGAGCCCTTTGGCTCATTTTGCTCTTAGTGTGGACAACAAGAATCTCTTGTGTTTCACTGCACCTTCTTGGCTGGTCCTGCTGTTTGCCCCAAAACTCACATCTGTTTCTTCTCTTTGACGCCTTGAGCCAAAACTTGGTGTTGAGCTGCCTTCAAAGCAGGCTGAGCTGGAAATGAGGAACATTCTCCAACAGATGGTCCTGATTCAGTGGTGGTCCTGTCCACACCTCTCTGCCTGGGCACTTCTAATCCCCACTCGCTCCTCAGGAATGGGTTGCTGATGATCTCCTGAGCCCAAATCTGAACTGATCTACATTTGCTTGTTTTAATTCCCAGCTGTCACCACACTTGTCCCTTTTCCTGCTCCTAGACCTCTGCAGAATGTGCTGTTCCTCTAGAGCCTAGGGTTATGATTTGGGGTGGTAAATGCTGAGAGCAATGTCCCAAACAGGACCCTTGTCCTGGTGCTGGCAGGGAAGGAAGGGTAACTCCTGCTCCTGAGAAGAGCTTGGGTTCTCATGGGTAATGGAAATGCCTTGGGATCACAGTTAAATTTCTTCATCCAGACCTTCTGTTGACTTTTTTTTTTTTAATTGTTCATCATGTTCTTTTAGTATTTTCAGTCCTTTTATTCTGTCCTGATTTCAGCTGTGAAAGTCTTTCAAGTGATTTTGGCAAGAAATCCATGAGAGCATTGGCTCGATATTCTCCCACGTTTAATATTTTGATGTAGTTTTTTTATTTCCATTTTCTTCTTTCTTTTTCTCTTTTGGCTTTTCAACCTTTGTTTGTTAAAGAAACTTTTAAAACCAAAGAGTATTTTTCATCTATAATGGCATGAATAAATGAATGCGAGCTCTGTGATTAATGTGCCTTTATGTAGTTTTATATAGCATATCATCCTAGAAGGGGAAAAGTGCTTTGTACTTGTTTTCTAGTGAGTGTGCAGGGAGCCTGAGACAGCATCCAGTATTTAGGGTGAAGGCAACAGAAACAAAAGAATGAGGATGCTCTGAATGCAGAAGGTGGTTATTAAAATAGAAAAATCATTCAATGAGCCCAGGTCTTGTGCAGGGCAGGGGGGTTTTCCCTCTCTCATTTGACAGAGCTGCCATCTTCCAAACTGAAGTTGTGATTTCAAGTTGGGAAGTCCTGCTCCTGCACCACCAGCATTGCTTGGACCCACTGTGCTGGTATGTGACGGCAGTGATGCTTGTAGTAATTTTGGTACAGAAGGGAGGCAGTGAATTACTCTGGGAATAATTTTCCCATCCCACTGGTACATTCATGTCCCTTGGAAGCACCAAGAGGATGCTCTGAGGACACGACGCCCTCCAAAGGGCTGAGGTGTGTGAGCAAGCAGAAGCAAAACAGAAAGAGGCACTTTGATAGAAACCAATAACATGGTGCCAAATCAGAGTAGATCCAAATCCTGTTAAAAAAAAAAAAAAAAAAAAAAAAGGCTGGAGCCAAGATGAATGTGTCTGACATTCAGCTGCTTTTAGCACAGAAATCTCATAAGATATTCACTTAGTAGGAGGAAAGAGGGTCAAAATGGTTAGCTGACAGAACAATTAGAAAATCTCCACTTTTTTTTTTTTTTTTTTTTTTTTTTTTTTTATCACACCAAAGCAAATTCAACTCTCTGGCTGTGCAGGTTCTTTTCCATTGTTTGTGCCTGAGTGAGGGTGTGGGATCAAATGTCTCTGATTTGGAGAGTCTCCCTGTGCCAGGGCAGGCAGGAGGGAGCAGCAGAAGGGGATGGGGCACTGAGGTGCCCTGGTGGGGAACCTCAGGCAGGAAGGACGAGGCTGCCTTGGAGCTGCAGACCACGGGGTGTTTTATCTTTAGGTGCAGATGTTACTTGTTCACAGAGGACATTTCAAGCTGCTGGGGCAGGGGGGACTGGACCTGTTCCTACTCTGTTTAGAGGAGGAGATGGAAGTGTGATCTCTTAATTAGTTTGTTCCTCTGTTTTAGAGACGCCTCCCACTTTTCAGGGCTGGAATCTGTACCGCAGAGCTGAGCTAGGTGTGAACTGTACATGTGAGGACTGAGGACCAAAACACAGTGCAATTCACTGAGCTCTGGCTGTAGACCCTCTTGAAACTGGATGGAGTTCCCCCTCCTCTGCACCTCCCCCTATTAAATCTAAGCTGGTATGACATTTCAAAAGGCTTTTAAATAAGGCATGGTCTGGTGTATTTTGCATCACTTGTTATGCTGAGGGATGGTGTAGCTTTTGTGCTCATTTCCTCGGTGTTGTCTGTGATGGATAGAACTGCCGTCGTCTCAGTGAGGTCTTTGAATCTAGCAAGCCTTGACATCTAATGCAATCAACAGAAGCAAATAATGAGATGCCAGTGTTGAGAGGAAAATTCCTGCAGCTTAATGTCCCAGTGCAGAGCATGGTGTACCAGCTTTGTAACCTGCTAATTTAATAATGGAGCCAACAGAGCTCTACACATAAAGCATCTTCCAGTGTGCCTAGAAATTAACCTTTAAAAGCCACTTCACTTTGTCTCTCAAAGTCTGTGATTTTAGGCCTGTGGGCTTTCGGTAAGATTTAAAGGGTTTGGATTAATTAGGTGAAGGGGAGCTGGATGAACCTGGTTTGCCTGTGAAAACACAGGTGGGGTGTTTGGGGTTTTTTTGTTGGTTGGTTTGTTTGCTTTCAAGGGCTGTTGAGCCCAGTGCCCAGCAACATGGATCAGGCCGGATAAACCTCCTGTAGCCTTAGTATCTGCATCTGTGAGCATCCAGAAAGGCACGCAGTAATGTACGGCAACAGGCACATCTCTGCTTTAATGAAATCCTGCTGTTTTGCCTAACAGCACTTGAGAGCTTCAAGTGGAAGTTTACCCAGCTACACAGATCCTCAGTTTTCCTTTTTTTTTGCTTTTTTTTTCTCTCATAAAAAACCAAACTTGCAAAAGACCTGCAAAGTATTTCCAGTCCCTTTCCAGTGCAGCTGGATAAATATTTTGGCATCTTCTGGGGAGAAAATAAACATGGGGAGCAGTAATAGGTAAGCACAGCCTTTCAGCCTCTCTCTTTCTGGGCATTTGATGAAAGGCAGGCCAAATTTTGTGGTGGTTTCTTTACTGAATGTCCCAGCATCTCCCCTGCTTTATCTTTATCCTGCTGTGAGTGTGCACCATGTAACAGGATTTCCATTTGCTGTTTGTAGTCATGGAGCCAAATCCAACTTGATCTGAACAATTTTCTGGGTTTTCCATCTGAAATCCTGATGCAAACTCACATGTCACTTGTACAAGAGGCTGCAGATGCAGGACAGGAGAAAACTCCTCTGTGTTGATTGGATGCAGGTGAATGATTTCATTATGCTTATGTGGGTTTCCTTAGTTCATTTGGGCTTCTAATATTTAAATTAATGTGTGACATCGTTAACTCTAATATTGATTGCTGACCAGTGTGATAACCACTAGTACAAACTCCAGTTGTTTTTCAATATTTTCTCCTGCTCTGCTCTTCTATTGGCAACTAATCTCTTTTAGGCTACATATAAAAACATCCTTCTTCAAAAGAACATGTTTGTTTTGGAGGCATTTCAGACACATTCAAGAACAAACTTGCTCCAGTGACGTATTGCAAGCCCAGAGGAGTTCGTTAACATTGCAGCATCTCTTCTCTCTCTTTAGCAGCTGTTTTCTCCTTTTTTCTGGCTGTGAAAGACAGCTTTTGTGAGACAGACTCTCATGGGAGCTGTTGTGTGATTAACCCTCCCCATGGACAATGTGTACCCAGCACGTTTTTTAAGCTCTCCCACACCCAAGGCTGCCTTTTGCAGCCCCACACCAGCTCCCCTCACTCATGTTTTCCTGCCTGCTCCCAGGCATCTGGATCACCTTCTCACATGGTTTAGGTCTAGAGCTGGTTCATCAGGTCCAGGGGATTGGTTCCTTTGGGCTGCTGAAAACCTGGTGGCAGGTCAACCATGAAATATAAAACACTGACTGTGCATAAGGGGCTGGTAACACTCCCTGTCTCCTGGGCTGTGCCATGCTAAATCCTCCTGAAAGATGGGAACATTTTGCAAAACTTTGAGTACCAGTGCTAGATGCTGTAATCCCTTTCAGAAGAGCCTGGGAGATTAAGAAGCCCAAATTCCACTAAGAATTGTCCATGCCTCCATTGATTTTGGAAATGGGGCACAAGGTTTGTAACTGCTATTAAACATCACCCTGTAAATTACCTGTTCAGAGTCCAGGGTTTGCTGGAGACATAACTGTTTCAGCTTTGTTAACAAATGCTGCCAGCACCATTCCTGTCAGTGGGAGTCCCCCTGGGGAAAATGGTGTTTTTTGGATGCTGGGTGCCCGTGTGCTCCATGGTGTCCTACTGAAATGAGGAGAGCATGAAAAACCACCCAGTGGGCTCAGAGATGCTGCTGGCTGCAGTAAAGGTGGGTCTGTGAAGAGAGCTGAGCTTCTGCTGATCATGTTAGCTGAAAATAGGTGAGATTGCAATAAAGACAAGTTTAATCACATTGAGAAAAGTTGTAATAACCTAGTTTTGGGCTGGCTCTGGGATCCTTTTCAGGTTTTTTCTGTAGTTACTGCCTTATGAGAGAAAAGATGGGGGAGAGAAAAACAGATGTCCCAGATACAGCAAGCATTTCTGATAACTTGACTCCTAAAATAATCTTGCTTTATAGAAATTGATTTTGTTCTTTTTCTTTTACAAAGAACAACAGAGAGAAGGAGTTCATGTTTCCACAAATCCTCTCTAAAGGAACAGTAGTATATAAATCAAACTCTGGTTCAGGAGGTTTTTTTTTTTTTAAGCTTTAATATTTAATTTAAGCCATCAGTTTGGACTGACATCTATTTGTCTCGAAAGGGCATAGGTTTTTTATTTTCTATGAGAGAGTGGTATTTTCTCTTTTAATAGTCCCTTTCTATCATGCTAGGGAAAGAGGAAGAAGCTACAATATTCCCTGAATGAGTATCATACTCATGACACCTTGTTTTCTCTGTAATGGATTTGGACTAAAATAAGGTCCTTTGAGTTTTTTTCTTCTCCTAAAGCCCTGGCATGTTAGGAGGATTTAGAGTCCACCAGAATTAAAGCAAGGGCTGGGATGTGTGCAGCTGGCTTTGCTGCCATATTTCCCAGCTCCTGGTGATCACTGCAACAGTTGGAGCCAGCACTGACCTGTGCCCCAGCTGGGGTTTCTGAGTTGATGTTTGGAAAAGGGAGGGAGGATGTGGGTCCTGAGCTCCTGTGCCCTGTCATGTAGCATCCATCAGTTTCAGAGAGAAAGTTCCCAGAACCAGAAGAGCTGCTGAGCAAAAGGTCTATTAATATTTTTTTCTGAAATGATTTTTTTTTCATTTTTTTCTTTATGTAAAAGAAAACATGCTTTAAGATCCAGCAGTATGTATTAAAATGAATGTGTTTCTCTTCCAGGAGTTTGTTCAGTGTGCAAATAAAATCAACCTTTCTGCACAAAAATCTGGAAGGTTTCAATTTAAAATTCATTGGGTTTTCTAGAGAAGTGTGTGGGGATTTTTTCTGCGTGTATAGTAATGTATTGAGAAAGATCCTCATCTGCATAGAACATCAGAGAGCAAATGCCAATTATGGATTCATAGACTAGCAAAAAAATATTATTCTTGATTTATCCTTGTGATAAGATTTATAAAGCACAGTGACAGTCTATGCTAAAAAGAATAACTCCAGTTGGTATAAATAAAACCAATAAACTTGATGGTAAAAGTGATAATATCAGCCCAAAACATGATCTGAACAGTATGAGGCAACACACAAATTGGTAGTTGATGTCCAGAGGAGAGGACTGCATTTCCTATTTGCACTTGAGGGATATATGAGCTCATTTGGGTCTGCAGGAGAGTCCTCATGTGTGACTCAGAGGAAGAGCAATGAGAATTATTACCCCACTCATTGAAAAACCAGTTTATACTGAAGTCTCCACTTCTGAATTTGTCTCGTTCATTGCAAGATGGGTTGGCACTTTCCAGTGTGATATGGAAGGACTCAAAATGTACATCTCAGGAGCCCTCCATCTAATTTTATTTGCAGACTGCAACAAAATGTAAAAGCAAAGTCCCACATTAGTCGGGTGTCATCAGAGCAGCTCTGCAGTGATAATGTAAAAAACACTCCAGAAAATGATGTGTTTGCCCTGCGAAAGAGCTGCCTGGTGGAGATGCTAAAATGTATTACCTGATGGAGGAGGGCCATCCAAGCAGTGTGTGATTATGCTGCACTGGAAGTTGCAGCCTGACAAAATGCCTTCCTGGGGTGCTGTGCCTCTGCACAGGGAGGGGGGTCACAGCCAGGGCTTGAGCAAGGTGCTACAGCGCTGAGAAAAGCTGCCCCTAGTGTCTGTGGAGATCTCCCGCAGTTGACAGCCACGATTTTTGCACCTCTTATAAGGCTAGAGCTGGATAATATAGCTGGAGATGAGTGATCAAAATATTGATGAGTTGTGACTTTCTGTGCCTCAGTTTCCCACATATTTTTTAGTGTCATGGTAAGTGATGATTCGAGATAGTATTTTGTGAGTCTGTTAGTAATGTTACTGTATCAGTATGGATAATGGTTATTTTCTGTGATTTAAAAGCCTGCTTTGCCACTAGCAAAAGGACTGAGTCCAGCATTATGGTTTCTGGTCCCCATTAATGTTAAAAATCCCATTATTCTGAGCTCTCCTTTGTGTGAACCCTTCCTGGCTGCCTGTCAGCAGAGCCACAGGGCAGCAATCAGCAGGTTGGTCTTACAGGGATGGAGAGTCCCAGGTGTTTGTGTGCACATCAACAGGTTTTGGTTACAACTGTACCAGTTCCCTGCCAGGCTACAGGGCAGGAGCTCCAGGGTCCTCCTGGCCACTGGCCTGTGACCAGGAGAACACAGCTGTGGCGAGAACCTGACCATTTTAAAAATAAAAAGCATGAAACTCTTGGAAACTCTGGATGTTATGGGTGATTGGGGGTTTGGAGATCCCTGTGATATCACAGATACCAGTTATCAGGTCTGGTGTCTGCCCAGTGTGAGAACCTAGACCTCAGAGGATGGCTTGGGAGCAGCATGCTGTCACCCCACCCAAATGGGCCATGCAGACCTACTCAGCCACAGAGCAAGGCTGTGGGAGAGAGGGAAAGCTTATTCCCCCTGCCTGTGGCTATTCAAAAAACTCACGTTTCTGAAGAAGTTTCTTCAGTCCAATCTTTTTAATCCATCAATTTACATCTATTTGTTCTTGTGCCAATATTCTTCCTCAGCTGAAATAGCTCTTCTGTCTCCCCTGTGTTTACCCCCTTGATGTATTTATAGAAAAAAATCACAGCCCCTCTCAGGCTTCATTTTGCAGAGCTAAATGGAGCAGCTTGTCCACTTTCCTCTTACAACACTGGCTCATCCCTGTTGCTTTTTGCTCTGAGTTGGGCATTGCTGAGCCCAGGGGACAGTGTGGGGCAGGGTATTCCCAGTGAGATGCTTGTCCTTCCCAGTGATCTGTGCCCTGTGAATGCGTCAGCATCCTCCCCAGGAGCTGTGTGCAGAGCTACTCATCCCATTCCCTTTGATTTTTGTATGGCCACAGCCTGTCAAATGCATATGAGAATCCTGTGCTGGACTAATGCTTTGCTTTTCCTCCTCCTCCCCACTGATAAGCTCCCAAGTGCTCACAGATATTCTTGCTGCTCCTTCAGTGCAGAATCATAAATGATTTTTTGTATTTGACCCATCCCTCTGCCTCTTGTTCTGTGCAATTTCTCTAAGAATGCTTCCTGGCCCTCTGTCTAATGCCAGTGAAGCCATTAGTGCCTTTCTGCTCTGTCTACAGATAATTAATGAAAATAGTAACAGAAATGGGTCCCAGACACAGAGGAATTCCTCTAATAATCTCCCCCAGCCTGCTCATCCTCCTCTCTAAATGGCATGTCAGTATCTCTCCTACTGGGTGGGTGGGGATGTAGTTGGTAGTTGTGAATTAATCCAAATAATTTCCAGTGAACTTAATTTTCCATGTCAGCTGTTTTGCTGAAGTCCTGATAGGTTATATGTTCTGCTTTAAAAAAATGAGGATTTTTTTTTTATCAGAAAACATAATGGTGTCCCTGGGTGTGATTTATTTTGGTGCATTTTCTCCTGCCACCATTTGCTTCCAAAGCCCTTTTCTTCATCATGTATTAAACAGCCTTCCTTGCTTGTGAAATCAGACTGGAGAACCTGAAGCTGCCCAGATTGCTTGTCTGCACTTCTGAAAAATTGGAATATCATATTTTCTCATTCTATCTGATTGCACAGATTTATTAAATAAATCCTTGCCTTGTAGCTATCTTACATCCAGATTTTCAAACCTGTGCAGGGAGGATGATGGTTCGTTCTTTCTTTGATGAAATCTATTGAAAGCAGACCAGTAAATGAATCCCAGTCACCATGCATTTAATAACAAATGCAGGCAAATAAAACATCTTTAGGGACTCTCATTTTTCAAGCTCTGTATAGGTAGCATGACTTCAGGCTGCAGCACTGTGTCTCAGTGCATTTAAACACCCTGTCACCTGCAAAGAGCAGTAGTTCAGATACACAAAGAATTTGGCAAAGAATGGCTGCAGAAAGGTTTGCAATGAGCTCTGTTATCACTAACAGGTTTGTCATTAAAGTGGAATATCCTGTACGGACACTTCAACTTTTATCATTCCTCAGAAACAGCAAGCTAACATGATATTAACTGAACTAGTATGATAGATGACTGTGTTATAATTGAATTAGTAGGGAAGCATTGACCTTTTTGATGTATAATCTGTCTGAATGTGAACAACAAATACAAACTAATGCTTTTATGACTTTGCTGGGTGAGTTTGGTCATCAATTGGCTTGTGATAAATAAGACATTGTATGTTCCAGTCAATGGAAAACATGTTTGCAGCTCCTGTGCTTGTATTTCTGTACTCTGTGAAATCAGCTCTGCCAGCACATGTTACTCAAGTGTGGCTTTTGTATTATGAGCTGGACCCAAATGTGAATTCAAGTCCTCAGAGGACCTTATACTGCTGGATAATGATAAGCCCAGCAGCTAGTGCTTGGTGTTAATTGTTTTCTCCCTTACTGTGTGGCCAGATTAGCTGACAACGACCTGAGGAGATTTCTGCTGTTTCTGCAGCACCTCTCCTTGTCAAAATAGTTGTAGATCAATAGCTGTTACCTCCACAAGCCATAGTGAAAGTGGAGTTAGATGGGAAATGCAATTAGAAGAGAGGAAGCTATTTGCAAAGAATTCATGTGGTTTGTTCTCGTTCTGTTTCTACACCCTGGTACTTCCAGCTTCAGAACAGAAAATGAAATTTTTTCTGCTTTTTATTCAGTTTGGGCTTGACAGAAAAATCACTATTGCTCTAACCTGGGACATTTTATTAGTGTTTATCTGACCATGATGAATTCACATATTGCTGCTTGCCACTGGAGCCAAAATAAATGATGTCCAGTGGACAGAGAGTGTGGGGTACTGATGGATGTCTGATCTGCCTCTTCCAGTGCAGCCTAGGTCAGGAAACCTTGTCTTGAAAAACACTTGGTCACTGTGCCATGCAAAGTGAACTGACAGGTCTCAGCCTACATTTTGACATCTCCAAAATGGCATGACCTTGGTGCAGGAAGACTGCCCACTACCCCTCATGTCTATGTGTAAGTGTAGCTAATTCCTGGTGTCTGTGCTTTTCCTTACCTCATTCCCAATTTTGTGCAGTTTCCAGGTACTTTCTTGCACATGAGAATTTCCAAAACCCTCTCCAGGTCTGAGACTCAGCCACAGCCTAAGAGCCTGCAGCTATAGCAGCTTTCTCATAGTTACTATTGATTTAGGTAAAAGTATAAACGTTGCATTCTTCCAGTTTGTGTGTCTGTCTCTCGCCTCAGGCTCTTTCTTTTCCTCTGTGGGATCAATTACCTTTTTATCCTTGGATGCAGTCTGGCATGGCCTGCTGGAGCACAGAGGCCAGGCCACTGCTATGATAGTTTGGATCAGAAGAGCCCCTCCAGTGCAAGACTTTGTCCCCAGGAGGGCCAGCAGCAGGCATTTTGGGGAGCACTGCAGAAATGCATAGTCATGGCTTGATTTTCATCTAAGAAAACAACATATATTAGTGCCTTCACAGTGAGGTCAGAGTAAGCCATGAAAGAGCAAAACCAGACCAACCAGTTAGCAGCAGAAAGTAAATTTGTCTCATCACTGTTTTTGTACATCTGTGCCCCACTCTCACGTCCCCCAAAACTCATGTAGCATTCTGATGTTTATCACTCCAAGTCTAGATAGTATAATTGTCTATAAGAGACTTTAAAAAGCTTTTTTAGCTCTTAATCTTTGATAATACTTGGTGGTGGTGAAGTTTTACAGTACTGATATTAAAGGAAAAGGTCTCCTATACCACCACCTCTGGCTCTCTGCATCAGTGTTGGATGCAGTGAAGATATTTTAAAATAATTTTGTCTTGCAAATTCAGGCGCAAGTTCTTGCTGGGCTTGATGCAAATGTTCAATTGTGGCAAAGGGAGAAACCACCTCAAAAAGCATTTCAAGGGCAGCTCAGGTGTGAAAGTACAAAGCAGGGTGAGGTCTGTTCCCTCCCTATGCATGGAGGTGGGAGGCAGCAGCTACATTTCCATCCTCCCCAGCTTCAGCTGGGAGCTGAAAACAGGGGCATGGCATCACTGCCTGTGAGTGTAGCTCACAGGGCATGTACATCCTTGACCTTGGCACTTACTGCCCAGAATCTGGCACCAGGAGTCAGGCTTGACTGGCCCTTGGTACCTTCCTGCACTGAGCAAACCTGCTCAGCCCCAGCCCAGCTGTGAATAGATGCAGCTTCTTGGCATGAGGCAGTCCCCGGGATGCTGCTGCTCCTTAGACTTGTCTCTGTACCTCCAGGCAAGACTTTCCTGAGTCCTCGTGGATTTGATGCACACAAGCAGGTCAGGTATGCCACACCTCATGGATCCTCTCTGGTACAGAGCAGAAGAACAAATCTTTTGAGTATGCTGTCTCTCCCATGAGCAAAACAAATTATGCCAAAAGTGCCATGTAGAATGTGGTTTTACATGGTCCCCACTGATAAAGCAATTATGGAAGAACTGGGCTGCAGTGTGTGTACAATCCCCCAGACATCACAGGGGAAGAGTAAAGACTTAGAATCACTCACACAGGGAGCAAACCTTGCAAACCTAATAAACTGCAATACAGACACAGAAGGAAGAGAGATTCTTTTTCTGTACGACCTGCCCATGGTCAATGGGAGAAAAGATTAAATGCTAGAGAGGTTTCAATCTATTTGTTGTGGTTCAAGAGCCTTGTACAGGATGTGTCACAAACAGTTCACTGTCTCCATAATGTAATTTAAGTTAGTGTGATCCATATGGGTCATTCATCTGCTGTTTTTCCCAGGATGGAGAAGCATGGCTTTTTGGCTTATAAAGATATTTTGTTATGATACATCTTATTATATTACTCAATCCTTCCTGTGGGTGAGCCAGTGACACAAGGGAGGAATTCAAGAAAATGGGAATATGTGAAGACACTGTTCCCTGGCTCTCCAGTGGCAGTCAGATGGTCTTACCAGCTACTGGAGAAATCCCAGGGCTGCTGAGATCAATAAGCTTTTTGCTGACAATTTCAAATGAAGGGAGTGATTTAACCCTACCAAGCCCAAAGACACAACCTGATGTGTGCTGCTGCCTGGATCTTTGGATTGCAGCCACTGAATTTTGCACCACATTGAGGTATAAACTGGCCTGGAAAAGCCAGCACGGAAAGACTTTTCCATAGATACACTCTGAACTATTCTTCACTCTGGGAGCACAAAAACTTTGTTTCAAAGGATTCTAAGGCAGACAAACTCAGCTCAGAGGTATGGATACTAGGAACAGGGGGAACAATTTAGAGATTTGAGCTGAAATGTATGAAAGAGCTCCTTTAGAACTTCTACAGATTCTCTCTCACAGGCCTTCCCCATATCCCCTCCCAGGGAAGCTGACCTTGGCCCCCACACAGCAGCTGTTGTTGTTGTTGCAAAAGTTCACTTTTGACTCTCCACTTCGCATGGGCTCAGCCAGAACATATTGCTCCATCCCTTGAAAGCCTTGGAGCATCTGGTTAATACATGATCCTTGTTCCCCCAGCGAAGATGCAGGAAATAGTTATAAATAAAAGCAGGGCCAAAGAAGCCAAGGTTAAGTGGAGATGTGTTCCTGCCCACCATCAACCATGAACAATCTGGACCTAGGACTGTTCCCACAATGTGATATTGTTTCCTGGAGCAAAACTGACAGGGGAGATGGGAAACTGGAGCTTGGAACAAGCGAGACAGAAATACTGAGGGAGAAAAAGGCAAAGCAGTGCAACTTCTGATTCAGCCGGAGAAGAAGTCAGAATTAAACCACTCCATCACAGCGATGGTTGCTTTCCTCCAACCCACCTGGCAGAAATGAGAACTTGTCCTTTTTCTCAACAAAGATTTGCAAAGATTCTTCCCTCATTTTCCAGACTGCAAGGCTGGAATTAGGATGAATAGCTCAATCCCCTACAAAAATTCCAGACATTTCTCTGCAGGAACACAGTGTGTCACACTGCTGTGGGGAATTAAAACCTGTGGTTGCTGGGCTAGAGATGTTGGTGCTTCCCAGCCAGGTGTCCACAGGTGTTCAAAGGTGGGGGGATATTCTGTATTATATACATTTTACTTTTAAACCCAAGAGGAGATTAAGGACCAGATGAACCACTGAAGGCAATGGTAGTTTCTTAATTTCTTCATTTCTTCAGTGGAGACTGCAGGCTTTTCTGGAAGATACTTTTTAATCAAATGCTAACTGCTGAGCTAAACACAGTGGTGGTTATTGAGTGAAATGCTATGGGATACGTTATTTTGCAGACCAATGAGCTAATAGTCTCCACTGGCCTTAAAACCTGGATGGACATTTTAAGGAGATTCTATAAAAAGGCCATCCCAATAAATAATTACTCAGGGCAGTAAAAGCTAAGGCATTTGTGAATTCCTCGGTGACCACAGGAAATTTGAAGACTGTTTAGTGTATTGCTAAGTGCCAGCAAGCACAATCAGACATCCATCGATATGACTGGAAAGTCTCCTCTGGCTTCAGTGGACATTTGGTCAGGTCACAGCTGTGGGAATTGCGTGAGGGTTAAAGCCAGCAGGGAGGCAGAGCTGTGCCACCCTCCATCACAGAGCATCACTGGATGAGAGAGATCTTCCTTCAAGTTTTGACTGTCTTGGGAAGGTTGTTTTGATTTTCCTTTAGAAAACCTTGATGGCTTGGGGACTTGGGGATGAGCCAGTAACCAACAGAGAGACAGATTGCACAGAAAATTCACCTGAACGTGCAAGAAACCAGCACACAGTTTGCACAGCTTGGAAATGCCTTCACTCGCTGTGGAAGGTAACACCTTCCCAAGAGCTCACACAGAACAAAAATGTCTCCGGCCCTGACCTGAGATCCTACACAGCCTGTTGTGGAGCTGGGCTCCAGGGAGCCTTGCAAAGTAGCAGGTGGTTACCTGTCACACCTGCTGCTGCCTTCAGCTGTGAGCTCGAGAGGAAACAGTGCCCAAAGAGCCAGGGTGATGGCTGGGCACAGAGAAACGTGAGCCACAGTGACTCCATCTGCCCAACCTTCCAGCGCTCCCTCCCTCCTGGGGGCTGAACTTGAAAAGCAACCCCTTGATTATCTTTTCCTTCACTTTTGACCTAAAATCTGCTGCACCTGTGCCTTTGTACTTGTTCACTCCAGAACGGAGCTTGTCTGTGCCATGACCTGAGAAATGTCCTAATCTTACCCCTTTTGCTCATGGTTAGCAGTGCATTCACAAAAACCAAAACTGAGAAGTAAAGGCTCATTTAGGAAAGTATTGGTCATGAATATAATTAATAAAACTGTTCTGGTTTTGAGTTTAAGTTGGTTAAACAAACCTAAATGCAATATTTCTCCCCTCTGATGGATTAGCCCATGGCTACTTTAATCATCAGCGTTTTTCTACATGGTATTAAAAGTGCACTTTACAAATCCTCAAACATGCAGTATGGGGGTGTATATTTTTCATAGGTGTTTGTGCCAGCAAAAGTGTGTTTCTCCCACACCCACTGAAAAGAAATTCAGTTTAGCAGAGGGAAACTCATTAAAAAATTTAGACCAATATTCACATAAATATTTTATCTTATCCATCCTACTCTACAGTTACTGTTCTTTTTGTTTGTAAATACATTGGGGGAAAAATATTACTTCTGCCTAGAATTGCTGTCAAGTTGTACTGCTTTGAAGAATTTGGCATATTCTCCAGTCAGCACATCTGGTATGGGTGGATGCTCTTCAACAGACTGACTTTTTTTTTTCCTGGTTGTTGTTATACTTCAAGTGATCCTGTGCCAAAGCCCGTTTAGCTGCACAAGAAGTTTGCCCATTATCAATCACTCACTGATAACTGCTGCTGCCAGCTCCAAGATGCATCTTTCCAGGCACAGCCTGTGTGCACGCTGGCTGCAGGAGTCAGCTTCAGCAATATTGAGACCCTGCTGAGATTTCAGAGGAAGTGCAAATACGGAGTACTTGATAAAAATAGCAATCTGCAGGCTCCGTATTGCTAAGTGCTATTTAACGATGCAGAAAGTTTTAGTATTTGTCTTTAAGCTAAGAGAGGATTTAATGTTTCACCCAGACTGTGACAGAGAGGAAGAAAGCAGTGCCCTGGGTTGTCTGGCTCTTCCCCCAGAGGTTGCCTTGCACTCCCAAATCCTGGTTAGAGACTTCAGGGAGCACAGCAGGCTTAGAGAGACTTGTCTGTTTGGAGTGTAACTAACTGTACTCCCAGCACAGGCTCTGCTTTGGGCTTTAGATATTCTCTTTCTCTTAAAAGCAAACCCAGAAGAGATTAAGGACTTGCTACTAAAACACTGGAAAATATAAAGCAGTCTCTGCACTAGAGGTGATATTGGCAAAGAACTGTTTTTTCTGCAGTTTAATACCATTAGAATGCTGCTAGCTGTTTAAGAAATGTCTGTGTTGAAGAAGCTGCTAGGCAAAGTCATGTCCTATTTAAAATGATTTTTTTTGTCTTTTACCTCTTAGTAAAAGAGATTCACCAGGAAATGGTTTAGGGGTTCCTGAAGGCAGCTAAAACACCAAGATGACTGATGAGTTTTGGTCTTGATTTCTAAAGGCACAAATTTGCCCAGAGGTCACAGTAAAGAAGCTAAAGAAGAGACTTGCTGCATGAAGATTTGCTAGTGCTTTTAAATGAGCCCTTGGGGCAGTCCCTTTGCTGTCACTGGGACAAGCAGCTTGGTTTGAAGTTATAAACACTTGCATGAGTCTCTGCAAGGAGGAGCATACAGCAGCTGTGTGGTGCTGCAGCCACTGGCATGAGAAAAGGCAAAGTGAGAGCCCTGAGCCCAGACTTGCTGATGTTTATGCTGGCTCCTTGGATGCAAACTGCTCTAGAGAGGTTGCAACAGAGAGGAAATTTTGCCGGAGACTGTGGATAAGACATAAGTGGAAAAAACCTGCCCCTGCACAGGGAGTTGTACACATGGAAAGGGAGCCAAAAAGTTTCAGAGAAATATCTAGTGAGCGTTGCAATGATGAAAGTCAGATTTTCTTTTTTAGACCTTACCCTCAACATCAGTTTCCCCTTCTGCATCCACCAGCTTCAGTGTTTCCAGCCCTGTGCGCAACTAGAAAGCACCACCGCTGCTGTGAGAGAGGACAGTGGCAATGTGTTCATTTTTGTGTAGCTGGAACCGGCATCATGTATGAATGAGGAATATGCTCTGGCCCTGACAACCAAAAAGGGCTGAAATATCTTTATATTGGGGCTGTGCTACATAGGGAAGAGACTGTGAGGAACTGGGCACTATTTCTGCAGCACTGTGATGCCAATCAAACTGGGAAAGGTGGGTGTGCTCAGTCCTAGACACCCCTGGCTTGAGGAGACATCTACATCCTGTGGGTCACCTGTTTAGTTTGGAAGGAGTTGCTGAAGCAGAGGGAAGGGAAGGTGGAAGCTCTGGGGGAGCCAGGCAAGGTAAGTGTGCCAGCTGCTGAAGGAAAGAGAAGATGAAAGGGGAAAGAAGAGTGAAGAACAAAGCAGAAATGTCAAGGAAAGGTGGTGAGGGGAGACAGGAGTTGATGGTGCTAAAATTAGATGGAGAATGGGGACAGGGAGAGCTGATCCGGTGCCCTCCTCTTGGATGAAAGTCCCACTGAAGCTGCTGTCAAATCTGGCCTGGGGAGGGAGGAGAACTGAGTCCAGATTCGAAAGCAAGTGAAAAGGAAGGGGGGCAGGTGTCCCTGCAGGCCTGCAGCACCCCAGCTGCTCAGAGAGGATTTCCCCAGCCCCAAGGGGAGCCAGTCCTGCTGCCCACGGGACACACCACCCAGTGTAAAATCAATGTCTTGTGTTTATGAGTCTGCACCATGTTTAACTGTTTCAAACCAATTTTTACAGGTGATTCCTAATTATATGCTGCTGGTCACAGCCCACAAAAACATAATGAAACCCTTGCCATCAATTAAATGTAATTTCTGCATGCTGAGGTGGAAGAAAAGAAGGCAAAAGACAAAGTCACCAAATTTTCCTCTGGCGGCAGCTGTGGGAACCAGCTCTGGAAACCTTTCAGAACCTGAGCAAAACCAAGTAAGATCAGCTAGACCTGAACTAGGGGTAAGAAACGTTTTCTATTTATTCTCTGGTGTGTGCAGTTCTAAAGGGTACAGAGAGCTCTTCTGACTATTCTGATGACCTGAAGGCATGCGCTCTAGGAAGTGGTGTAGGGCTGAAATCATCCAGCCGTGAAATTTGCAAGTAAATGGATACTTACAGACTAAAAAAATCTGACAAAAGCATGGAAAATGGGACCCAAGGACACTGCCTCCTTTAATGCTGTTAAGTAGTGGTAAGAATAATGTAGTATAAACATGTTTTTCTTCCATTTGCAAGGATGTACGTTTGCCTTCTCCTCTTCTATTAGCTGCTGTGTGTGTTAAGTGTCTTTACAGATATTATGCATACCTTGAATCACACACAATATTCTTCAAACTCCGTGGAAGAACTTGCACATCAGTGGGTTTCAAACAAAAAAACCCCTCCTGACGCCTTGTTCCTCCCTGAAAAGCAAAGAGCTCTTTTCCCAAGGTTGTCAGAATAAGTAAAGCACATAGTTTTAGGCCAGTTTGTCCATAGTGGTCTGATAGCCGTGGTGTGTTTGTGCATACAACCCTTCAAATTAGTTCATCTAGGAAAGAATAGCCGATAGTCCACTCCCCAAACAGTGCTTGAGAGAGGAGAAGCGAGCCTTTGACATCTCACTGCTTTATTTCACCCAGCAACACCTCTATTAAAAACTCTCTGCAGCATTTCTGTGTGGCGTGGCGAGGCAGGCAGCAGCAGGGGAAGAGGCAGAGCTCTGATTGAGGTAAGACCTTGCCTGCCCAGACGGGGAACAGTGTGCATGTCGTGGCGCTGCACGTGCGACACAGAACACCTGGGGTGGGGACTCCCACACCGTGCAGCCCCTTCCTACACTGCCAGAGCCCATCCCTGCAAAGACCACCTGCCTGAGAGGGGCTGTGGGCACTGTGCAGCACAGGGATGTGCACTGGGGGCATTGGGGGCAGTGGGCATGCGGGGTGGGCACTGGGTGTGCAAGGTGGGCACTGGATGCTGTCACAGCATCACAGAATTGTTTAGGTTGGGAAAGACCTCTAAGATCATCAAGTCCAGCTGTTAACTCACTATAGGGAAGTCCACCTCAAAACCGTGTTCCTAAGTGCCACATCTACACGTCTTTTAGGTACCCCCAGGGATGGTGACCCCACCAGTTCCCTGGGCAGTCTGTTCCAGCCTTCACCTCTCAGCGAAGGAGTATTTCCTAATATCCCACCTCAGCCTCCCTTGGTGCAACTTGGGGCCGTTTCCTCTTGCCCTGTCGCTTGTTACCTGAGAGAAGAGACCGACCCTTACCAGTCTACAAGCTTCTTTCAGGGAGTTGTAAAGAGCGATAAAGTCACCCTCTCCTCGCCTTTTCTGCAGGCTGAACACCCCCAGCTCCAGCAGCCGCTCCTCCTCAGACTGCTGCTCTCCACGTTCCCGACTGGGAAGAGTCGGGCTCCCTTCCCGCCGGGCATCCCCTTTCCTGCCCGCCTTTGCCCCGAGCGCGGTCCCCATGCGGGCTCTGTCCCCATGCGGGCGCTGTCCCCAAGCGGGCGCTGTCCCCATGCGGGCGCTGCCCCCTGCCCGGACAGCGGGGCTGGCGGTGCGCGGGGAGCCGAGCGCTGTCTCCAGCTCCGACGAGCGCTGGGACTCACACTAATAGTAAAACAATAGGGATAATGGTTTAGGGAAGCGGAGTCTCGGCCCTCCCGCCGCTCCCCGTCCCTGCGGAGCCGGGGCCGGCGCTGCCGCAGCGCCCGGGGCCGGCCGGGGCAGCCCTGCCGCGGCTGCGGGCCGGGGGGCGGTGCGGGGAGGCTCGGCTTGTGTAGCCCCCTCCCTCCTTCTCTCCTCCTTCTTTCCCCTCTCTCCTCCCCTCCCTCCCCTCTCTCCCTCCTCCCATGCCAACCTGCTGCCGCCTTTGTCAGCGCAGCCCGGCGCTATGGCATCCTGCTGGGGCTTCAGACTCGGGCTCTTCCTCCTCCTCCTCCTCCTCCTCCTGGCCGGGAAGCGGCTGCTGCAGCGGCAGATCCAGCCGTGACGGCCGCGCTCCCCGCGCCAGAGGCAGGCGGAGCCCGCAGGTGAGCCCCAGGTGCGGGAGGGGTGGGCTGGCTGGGGGAAAAGGGCGCCCAGGACAAAGCCCCCACGCTCTCCAGACCCAGGGATGCTCTGGGCACCCGGGAGTGCCGGGGAGAGGGGTCAGCACCGGCTCCCCCTCGGGACTGGGAGAAGGAGGAGTAAGTGCAGGTAAGAGACCCCCTCAGCCCCTGTGGTCCCCACCGGTGCCCCGGGCTCCTGCCTCTTTGTTAAGCTCTGTAGGAAAGGGGATCGTGAAACTCCGTCTGGGACTTTGGCAGCTCCACTTCAGTCCCGCACATCTGGATCTGTCTTGAGAGGAGCAAGTGGGTGACCCCTGGGCTAAGCCCCGGGGACCCCAAACCCCAAACGGAGTCCGAAGGGATGGCGATCAGGGAAGCTGGACCCACCAGGGCAAGGGAGCAGTCAGGTCTGGAGCGGCCATGAGATTGTTACAGGTTTGCTGTGCAAAAATCTAGGTTGCCCAGAGACGGGATAAATGGCTCATACCTGATTCAATTAGACTTTTTTTGTGTCTGTCTGTTAGTGTTTTTAATGATGTCTCCTTATACAAAAAAAATCGGGTAAAAACGTGGTTTGGATATGTTCTAATAATGTATCGGGAGGACTGTATTTGTGTATGTCTGTATGGGCCAAGAGTTGGCAAAGAATAACCAAGAGTATATGATGCAGTAATAATTCAAGTAATTTATTTCAGAGTTTTAGTATGATTGTTTGCACTTTCACAGATGGTAGAGATACCTTAACCTGGATTGCATAACTGAACCATGCAAATAATCAGCCTAATGTTACTGTGCAAGAAAAATCAATGGCAGACCCTGTTCGACTTGAGGAGTGAGGGTCCACTGCTTTTATCCACAAGTTCCCTAATAATTTATGCGCTCAGATCCTTTAAAAACCGCTGAATTCTGGGATGTTGGGGAAACTGAATTGTTGTGCAGAGTCTTTTTACAGCAGAGCCTGTCTCTGTTAAGGAGCTGGGTTTGTAAAGCGCGGTTTTCCAGGACTCATTCACACCAGATGAGAACCAGAAAATAGCAACTTCTTGCAGTGCTATTCCCAGCGACCCCCGGTGAACCTCGGAGGAGGCTGGCAGTGGGATGATGCCCGGGAGGGCGCAGAGTGTGCATCCTTCCCGTGCACGACAGCAGAGAGCCGCTGGCTAGAGCGGGTGCACAGGCACCGTGAGCTCCCGGCATGCGGGTGTTCGTCCCCTGAGGCTCTGAAGGAGTGAATAAAAACCACACCGGCGAGGCAGGAAGCCAGCACCCACCTCCTACCTCTGCCCAGGGACTGAGCCCACCCTGCTCCTGCGCAGCCGAGGAGACAGTCCGGAGGAGACAGTCCGGAGGAGACAGCCCGTGTCAGCCTGGTCAGGAGGACTTTTCAATGAAAGGTGGAGAAGAGCAGTTGCCATTGCAAGGGCAGGGCTCCGAAGTGCATGCTTTAGTTTTCTTTTTAACGAGCAGCAGAAGGCTGGAGGGAGGAGGAATAAGGTGTGCGGAAACGGGCATTGTTTCCCCGAGTACCAGCTCCCGTGTCTGTGTGCAGTGGAAGCCAGATGGGGCTCGAGGTCCCCGTTTCTTCATGAGAAATTTCTCAATGTTTTAACAGAGAAATGGATTTATGAATGTGGGAGAAAACAAAAACTGAATTCCATCTCGATGGGTTACATTTCATGTGAGGCAAGCGTTGCCTGCCTTGCTTTATAGTATCTGGTGTTGGGAAGAGAGGCTGAATGATTTATGAGCTCAAGTTAATAGTAAAACAGCATATCACTGGCTCTGTATTAATGTTCTGCCGCGCTGAAGTAGCTGGCTCTTTCTGAGGGAATTTATGCAAGGATCACTTGCTGTCTGCCGTTGCCGTAGTGGCATTCTGGGGTGGTCTGTCAGTCACCGTGGGGGGAACAAAATAAGGATGCTGTTTCCCTCTTGGCTGGCAAATCAAAGGGAGAGGGGAAACGATGACCCCAGCAGCCACATCTGTGCGTTAGCTGCACCTGCTGTGGATAGTCGGAGATGGGGAGAGCAAATGTCAGTGGTACAAAGAACAGGGAAAGGAAATGAAGGAGGAAATAAGAGAGGAAGATAACGTGGTCTGTCTGCCAGTGGCCATGATTCAGACTCATGCAGGGCACCTTGCCACCCTACAGCTGCTCAGGGAAGTCGAGTGGTGGGACTGTCTCTAGAATCCTGTGCTGGGGTTTATCTGCCCCAATGTGTGCTGCTCATAGACCATTTGCCAGGGCAGGGTTTGGGCTGAAGGAGTCACAGGAAAGCAGCCAGGGCAACTGGGAAGCAGTACTAATTTCATGAATTCCTGTGGATGGCAAATTTATAGGGTAGTCAGGAGATGAGGGGACCACCCCCACCCCACTGCTGATTTGGGAGGTGGTGAGGATGGGAAGTGCATTCTTTTCTGCTACAAAGCAAGAAGCATGAAAGAATCTGCAGGTTTCCCTGGTCTAGAGAACCACAGGGGAGAGGTTTCATGGAGGTTTAGTTCCTAAAGACACCAGAAAATAGAACAGTATATTCCCTTTGTGCAGCAGAAAGTTCCACTGGGGATGGAGGTTGCAATGGTAATATTCTTGGACTTCTCCTCAAGAGGCTGAGACGATGGGTTAGTGGTAAGATGAGAGCTCAGTTCATTGCTCCTGGTGCAGGGCAAGAAGGCATCGATTTGTGGTGAGTCTGGAGCTCATCTGTGTGCAAGGAGAGCCAGCCCCCATCGACTGGCTGTGCAATATGATGCTCTGCAAGTCCATGCTGGGATATAATTGTGCTATTAGAGCAGCAAATGTCAAATCTCGGGAAGCTGAGTCAAAGCAACCCTTCTAGTGTTAATATAACAAAATCATTAAGGATGAAATGTTAAGTGGCTCCTTTGGTCAGAGATGGTCTTGGTGAAGATAAATAAGCCAGATCCTATCCCTTTGTCTGGGGAGCTCCATGACCAAGGTCTGTTTGAGGGGGGGTTTGGAGGGTGTGTGTGGCTGCTGGCAGGGACAGTAAGGCACGAGGACCTTGGTGGAATTGAGGCCATTGAGGAGACCCTGTGCTGCTGCTCTTGCTGTGGGTACTGCCATTCGCTTTGTTGCTTTTGACTGATTCGTGACCCTGTACCCTCTTTTAAAGGCCTTCCTGTGCTTATTCAGAGCTCTGCATTTCTGTGCCATGTCTAGCTCTATTCTGGTCCTGCTTTGAGAGATCCTGAATGAACGTGGACATAATGGCTGAGATGGTGCATGGCCAAGTGCTTGGCACCCGGGCTGTGGCAGCTCCTGGGGCGGCCTGCCAAGAAGCACCTGTCTTTGTCGCAGGCTGTTAGGAGGCTTGACAAGAGACAGAGGAGCTTAATGTGCCACTAAAAATTTTGGCACCAGGTTTTCCAATCCCTGAACCAAGAAACAGGATTCCAAGGCCCTTATATATTATCCTTACAGGGTAGTACATCCTGTTCTTCACAGCCCCAGTCTGTTGATGCTCCACTAGCAGCAATGTTTCTGATGCTCCAGCACAAGGGAGCACTGATTTCCATGCTCAGGCTGAAGCCCAGAGATACCTTTCACACCTAAAATGCTCTCACACCAAAAAGCTGTTTGTGAACAGCCAAGAGGTGAAGAGGAAATTATTCCAGCTCCTAGCTAGCTTTCTTTTCCTCAAGGCCTACCTCTGAGTTTGCAGCCTTCCTTTCCAATTTCCACCTCGCATAGCTGAGTCTCAGTTGAATGAACTGGCTGAATTCCCACCTGAGCAGGTTCAGCTCTCTCCTGGTCACACTTCCCTCAAAGCCTCTGTCACCTCCCTGACCTCTCCCTGCTTTATAGCTGACTGCCACCTGCCAGGCTTAGGTCTGGAAGCACAGGGGCAGGACTGAGCCAGCCCAGCCTAGCTGAGCTCTCCTGCTTTGGGTCTGTGCTTCAGTGCCTCTGCCTTACTGCTTGTGTATGGATTGGGGTCCCCGAAACAGCACAACAAGGTTCCTTGTTGGTACTGAGTAGAAGCAACATGAGATAGGGGGTAGGCAGCAGGGCTTCCACTCGACTTACTGAACTTGTCATCACTTAGCAGCTTTGCAAATCCGACTGCACTTGAGTTTTACCAGATTCATACTGTTTAGAAACCTGAATTGAAGATAAAACCTCTGATGATGCTAAGAACGGTTTGGTACAAAGCAAAAATTTTCAAGAAGCTGTAGCTAGGATAGCCTCACTGGGTTGAGAGAGTAAAGACAGGAAGATGGGGAACAAAATGGGTTGACCCTTTTCAAAAATACATCAGCACAAACTGGCTACTTGGGTGTTGGGGAGAAGGCAGACTGCTGGCAGGCCAGAGCAAGGTGTGCATCAGGCTGTGAAAATGTATATCCAGGTGAGGAGCTGCAAGAATCTGTGAATTTACAAATAGGGGGAGATAGTTGCTTTTTCTGTTATTCAGCCTGGAGGTGACAAAAAGACATATTTTCACTCCTGTCCCAAGTGGCAGATTTATAACATGCAGAAAATTGACTTGCAATGCCAGTCCCCTGGCAGCTGGGAATGTCTCTGAGCTCCACATGTGAAGTTTATTCTGTGAGGACTTGGTAGTCTTAGTGGTAACTAGCAGAGTTTGGACCTAGGGTGGGAGCATCATTAGTGGTGACATGTCAGAGAAAAACAAAGGCAGTCTGTGAAAGAGGCTGTGCCTCCAAGCACACACTGCTGAGAGTGAAAGGATACCAGCACCCTCCTGCAGCCTTTTGCATTACTTCTTGGAGCTGAGCACAGAAGAGTAAAACAGTTTTTCTCTTTTGTCAGCTGGCAGAAGAGTTGTGCTGGTATGCATAATACAGGAGCTTTAAAAGCAAACATGCACGCAGTGGAGGTGTTGGAAAATCCCTGTAGCCATTGCTTTCTGAGAGTCGTGTTTACAATCACACAAATATTTTCACATTGCTGCTGCTCAGCTCCTGATCACACACAGTAGAAAGATGTTATTTAAATAATCAACTGAGTTCATATGGAGACTTATTTTGTATTCTTTTGGGTAACTATTTGTTATGAAAACTGAAGTACTCTGGCTTCTGACACTGATAACAATCCCTGATGTGTAATGTTAGGGCAGGAGATGAAACAGCAGCCCTGGATTCTGGAGTGGTGCTCAGGAGTCCTGAGGTTTTTGACCAGAAGGTGCCTTTTATGATGAGTAATAATAAATTGTTGCAATGTTGACTTCAGTGCTTTGCCATTTGGGTGGATATTCTGCACTTGATGGAGGAGAGGCCAGTTCCAGGGATCATCTAAGGTGGGAGTGAATGGGAGAAGATAACATACCTTTTTTGGGAAACAGAGAAGATTTTTGTCATTCCTATCAGTAAGAATAACAAAGATAGTGACCAAACTTAGCAATTGGCAGACTGCATCATCCTGTGCTCTGTCTTTCCTAGCAGCCAACAGCAGAGACACCAACAAGGAAATCACAATAGATGGATGAAAAATCATCAACATCCTTTCCTAATCCATAATAGCTAAAGGTTGGTTTCAATTCTGAAAGTGCAGGGGTTTATATTCCACCCAAGATGTTTGCTAGTGTTAGCTGTCCTTGTTCAAGCTGTTCCTGTTATCCACATAAATGTGAAGCTTTTGCTCTTCACCTCTGCCCTGTCATTTCAGGATGGTGAATGGAAATGCACTCCTAGGCTTCACTGGGAGCACATCACTGAAGAGGATGTTCTCTGTCCTTGATATTTCTCTGTCTTCAAATCCATCCTGACTGGCAGCCAGCCCTCTCGTATTTGCTGGATTGGTTTCAAGCTTCAGTAGGATGTTTTTTTTTAACTCCTTCTGTCCTTTGCTAAATTTTTGACTTAAGAGCTGAAACAGGGCTCCCACAAATTTTCACATGGGACCTGGCAACTTTTCCATTCCAGAATCTTATACTTAAGAAAAGGTATTTCTGGGAAAAATGTCAAAGTATCCAAAGGAGATAATTTAGAGTAGAGGAGAAAATAATGGTTTAAAGTAAGCAAGATGGTAATTATATTCTCAGATAACTTCTAAATACATGTCAGAAGTTTATTGTCAGAAAATCTTCCTCAGGGGCATTTACATTCAGATATGAAAACATGTCATGGTGCAGTAGATTGGCCCTGGTTAGGTTAGGACTGGAATTATTGCAGACAATTTGATGCTCAAACTGTGCTTTGAACCTCTTATAAGTTGGTAAGAAATTCTGTGACAGTCCCATAGAAAGCAGGCTGGGATTGTCTATCTGCCATTAGTTCAGCCTCTCCAAATCTTCTGCTATTTATTCACTTGGTTGCTTTAGTAGACATTGGCATAAAGGAGCCTTCTTGGAAAAAACCCCTGTATCCATTTAAGTATTGATTTATTGGATGCTAGGATTGCAGCCTGAAGTTCAGAACATGAAGATGAGTTATAAAAGCAAGCTCTGGATGGCATGGTTAGGGAGTCAGGTCCCATCTCTGTCTGAGTTGCAAGGCCCTGGGTATTCTCTGTGGGTGACTTACAATCTTTTTTGTGTTGCTGTAGAAGCAGAACACGGTTTCCAGGCTGAACAGCAAAGTACGCTCCAGCCATGGAGTCCAACCAGGAATCCTCACTCTTCCTGGTGAAGATACTGGAGGAGCTGGACACGAAGCAGAATACTGTTTCTTACCAGGATCTCTGCAAGTCCCTGTGTGCAAGGTTTGATTTATCCCAGTTGGCCAAGCTCAGAAGCGTGCTGTTTTACACTGCTTGCCTGGATCCTAATTTCCCAGCGACTTTGTTCAAAGACAAAATGAGATGCACTGTAAACAATCAGCAATCAAAGAAAATCATGGTTGCAGCAGATATAGTAACAATATTCAACCTCATACAAATGAACGGGGGAGTGGCCAAGGAGAAGCTTCCAGTTGCAAGGCACAAAGTGAAGAAGAAAGAGTCCTTTGAGTCCTGCAGGTCTGACACAGAGATCTGCAATATGGCAGACTGTGTGCCTGACTGTGTGCCCAACTGTGAGCTCAATGACCAGGACTTTAACCGAGGCTTTCCAGTCAGAAGGTCTTCAAAATGCAGAAAGATGGACTGCAAAGACTGCCAGCAGTTTGTCCCCTCTTCAGAGCCCAACTTCTTGCTTGGTGTCAATAAGGACATGAAGGGCCGGGCTGCCTCTCTGGACAGGCTGCAGGCGCTGGCGTCCTACTCCATCGCCACTTCCCCGCCGTGTGAGATGCAGAGTACGTACTTCCCCATGAACATTGAAAATGAATCTATTTCAGACCAGGATTCCTTGCCTATAAGTGCAGGCATAAAAGAAACTTTCATTTCAAATGATGAGCCGTTCATGATGCAGTCATGTGTCCAGAAAAGAAATATATTCAAAGAAGATTTCCATAATCTGATTACAATATCTCCCAACTTAATACCATCCAGCAAAACACCAGAAGATGGACACAGAGAGCCTCAGAACAGGAAAGAAAGCTCCAAGCAGACTTTCTTCAACCACAGCTTTGAAATGCCATACAGCAGCCAGTACTTGAATCCAATTTATTCTCCTATACCGGACAAAAGGCGAGTGAAGCATGAAAGTTTAGATGATCTTCAAGCTTCAACATATTTTGGCCCAACTACTGTTCTTGGACCACAGGAAACCAAAAAGTGGACTGGAAAGCCAACTAAGCAAACTGCCTGGCCAGCTAAAAGCTGGAGTTTAAATACTGAGGAGGTCCCTGACTTTGAACGCTCATTTTTTAATAGGAAGCAGTCTGAAGAGAAACCACGATACCAGAGTTCGAGCAACCCATCTCCAAACTTTCCTTCAGTTGACAGGCATCAGTCCTACCTAAATGCAAAGGATCAGCAACCAATTATACAGGCAAACTATGCTGTGAAATCCAATGGACATAAACCCAAGGAAATTCCTTCCATTCTAGATGTGGAGAAACACGAGCCAGTCAAAAAGTTTAAGGATAAAAGCATTAACTGTACTTCTGTCCAGATCTTAAGCATTGACAGGACCATGAGTGTTGGGACACAAACGGAGCAGCAGGTTCTGGACCACAAGAAATGCAAGGATTTGTGTGCAGCAGGCCAGGCCAAGTACAGTGAGAGGCACTCTCTGAAGCAGTCAGATGATGATTCTGAAATCGTGAGTGATGACATCAGTGACATTTTCCGGTTTTTGGATGACATGAGCATCAGTGGGTCCACGGGAGTGATGCAGTCCTCATGCTACAACAGTACTGGGTCCTTGTCTCAGGTGCATAAATCAGACTGTGACAGCTCACCTGAGCACAACTTGACTAAGATCTCCAATGGGAGTGCCTGTAACAAACTGGATAAAGTGGTCAGGGCGGATGTCAGTAATGCAGATGATGAACTGAAAACCAGTGTCTGCAAATTAGTCTTGAGGATTGGTGAAATAGAGAAGAAACTGGAATCTCTCTCAGGTGTCCGAGAAGAAATCTCTCAAGTCCTGGGAAAATTAAGCAAGCTGGATCAAAAAATCCAGCAGCCAGAGAAGGTCAGTGTACAAATAGATCTCAACTCTTTGACAAGCGATGCCGCATCAGATGAGAGCAACTCCCCACAGATATTTCAATGCCACAATACTCCTCATGGAGGCAAGCTGGAGAATAATCCAGAATGGTGCTGTTCTGATGCCAGTGGAAGTAATAGTGAGAGCCTTCGAGTAAAAGCCTTAAAAAAAAGTTTGTTTACGAGGCGATCATCAAGATCATTAACAGAAGAAAACAGTGCAACCGAATCCAAAATAGCAAGTATTTCAAACTCTCCCCGAGACTGGAGAGCTATTACTTACACCAACCAAGTTGGCATTTCAGAGGAGGAGAGGAAAGAGAGAGATGGAGGAGAAAATAAGGACTGGCACAGGAAATCTAAAGAGGTAATTTCAACTTTAACTCACATAACAAATGCTTAAAAATAATGTGGTTATGAATGTCTTCCATAGTCATCACAAGCCTCGGGGTATGACAATGCTTTGCCCTGCCATGTTTTGCCTGCCTTTATTGTTATCGTAATTGAGTGATTTTGTATCTGTAGGTTCTTGCTTGGCAGCTGCAAAATGGCCAAGTTGCTTCTTAAAAGCTTTGCTTTTTTGCAAAGGAGGGTGGTAATGTGGGTGACATCTTGGGAAGGTGATGGTATTTTTCATCATCTGTAGTAACATAAGGAGGCCCAGTAACTATCTTGGTGAAAAGGGTGTGAGGAAAATTGAAATTCTGTACTGATTGTTTTAGAAGGGATATTTTATAATTGAATTGTGATGGCTTTTATCAGAGAAGTATGCACATATTTAAAAGCCAACAAAATACATTCATGGATTCAAATCCCTCAAGGAAAAAAACCCTTGTATGTGTACCATGGGATGCTCATTGTAGTTATGTTGTCTCCATCTAACTTTCATGGTCATTTAAATGAGTCTTAAGCCTCCTGTTCTGGAACTGCAGTGTAGCTGTGCTCTTGGTTTGGCTGGGCAGAAAAACTCTGCCCATCCTCCCAGCAGCTTCCCTGTCCCACCTTCACTGACCCCATGGATGTCCTGGCTGCCCTTGTGCAGGGCTCTGGGTGCTGCTCTGTTGAAACTGCATGGGGTGGGTGCTTGTTTCTGTTTGGGGAGGGGAGAGGGTCCTTCAGCCCCTTGTCAGTTGTGACCACATGACAGGCATGCTGTGCCTTCTTACAACAGGGCATGAGGGCAGAGAAGGGTTGAGAAAAGAGAGGAAGAGGTTTGATGGAAACAAGTGTGGTTGGGTGAACAAGAAACCACAAAGCATGGGTTATTGCTAGACTGCAGAGGGGGAAGAAGGCCATCCTTAGCCCAGACCTTGGCTTTTCTGTACATTGCTTTGCTTAGGATGATTTTGAGGGTCCCTTCCAGACTCCTTCCAGACAGACTCCTGTCAGCCTGTGGCTGACACTGGATGGTACCATGGGTGCTGCAGTGTCAGGATGGGGGCATCCCTCAAGAATACTTCATGTTAGGATTTGATCTGGAAACAGAAACCTGGAAGCCTGCTTGTGTCTCTCAGCTTTTGCAGATTAGCTGGGCTTCTCTGGATGCCAGGGCCATTTTCAGAATAGTTTTTTGATCTCTAAACACCACAAACCCTAAATTTCTTCTGCTGCATGAGCATTGTGCTTGTGTTATAGTGAAAATGGAGTTGTGCCTGTAAAATACCCCAATACCTCTTTGTTTTGTTTGTGAGAAGAAGGTGGGCAAATGGATGAAGGCCATCCAAAACCTTTATCCTAGCTGATCTATTTTTTATCATATGGTGCTTCTGAATGGCATATCTCTGTCTTTTGTGTTTAACTCCCTCATAGTCTTGTTTTTTCTCTCAAATTCTTTTAAAACCTATTGCAGGCAGACAGGCAATACGAAATCCCACAGCCACATAGACTCTCTAAACAGCCAAAAGACGCTTTCTTGATTGAACAAGTCTTTAGTCCTCATCCCTACCCTGCATCACTCAAGTCACACATGAAAAGCAACCCTCTCTACACAGACATGAGGTTGACAGAGCTGGCTGAAGTGAAACGTGCCCAGCCATCATGGACCATAGAGGAGTACACGAGGAATTCGGGGGATAAAGGCAAGATTGCAGCCTTGGATCTACAAGTGAGTCTCGTTTGTTTAATCTGAATGGCTTGATTGCAAGTGGATGTTGTCAGAATATACATTTAAGAAGGGATTTGGATAGTTTAGGGAAGAAGTGTGGATTGTTGAGCCTCTAATCTTGCTGATCCCTATCTATCCTGGCCAGGGACCATGAAGAATGTGAATGTTTCATTGCTGAATGGTGATCCTTGACAAGTTGATGGTCCCAGCTTATTCTGCAATGGAGAGATGTCTCCCAATCCATTGTGGCTTTAGTAGCTCTAAAGTAGAGTTGGGGAATAAGGGAGTGCAGAGGTGAACTGGTCCCTAACTGCAGCAAGGAAGAATGGTGCAGCAGCTGGCACTGCTGCCTTTTCCTCTGTCTTTGTTCTCTCTGAATTATTCACAGGGAATTGCTGTGTTAGGGTTGGGTTTTCTTCCGTTTTACTAGGAACACAAGACATCAAATACTTGTAGAAGATGTTCAATACCACAACTGGTTTTAAAATACTTCACTGTTGAGGCTTTGAAGTGGCTGTTGGAAACCAGCCAGGCAACTAATGGTGTGTCTAGTTTGCATTTTAGTTCAGCTCGTAAGTGTGCAGGCTCTTGTGCAACAAGCAGAGGAGACAAATTCAAATTTTGCATTTACATTTTCCCAACATGAAATCACAGATCTGACATAAAATGAGCACCCACATTGGATACCCTGAGTAGTCTGATAAACACAACACATCTTTTAGGAAGGAAGATATCTGAGCAGAGGTTTAAAGAGGAAACCTGAAGAATGAAATCCAAAATGGATAAAGACCAAAGAAATGTTGCATTTCTTGGTCTCGAAACCCAAAATGTGTCACACGATGAAATCCACACTGATGTGCAAATAACTGTGTATCATCTATATGCAGTTTGACAGTAGTGCATATAGATGCACTACTACATTCTACATTTTGACAGTAGAATGTAGGACCAGTGAGGGGGTCTGGTGCTGACCTCAGGCATTTTGGGTTCTGTGGGCAGAAGTCTGTGGAGCGCAGCTCTGCTCAAGGAGGGAGTCTGCTTGTCTGCACAGCTTGCCTGCCAGGGAAGGTGGCCTGGAAGAGTCTGAGACTTTGCTGCTCCACGGCAGCCCTCAATGGCTCAGTGCTGAGGTACCTAAAGCCCGCTCCAAAACCATCAGACTAATCCCTAGGAAAGCATCAGGATGCTGTGCCTCAGGACCCCGAGCTGGCTGATTTGGATTTGAAACCATCACCCAAACAGTGCTGTAGTGCAAATCCCATGAGTGTTTGTGCAGGAACTTGTATACAACAAATTCACCTCCTTTCTCAGCTCATGCCAACTTCCCTGTCCTCACCAGCCCCTGCTCCTTGCTGTGGCTCAAATGCGCTCAGAGAAACCAAGCAGCATAGGGACCAGGCTGCATCTTGCCTCAGCTCCCTGCTGCTTTTTGGGTCTTAAAAGCTTTAGAGGGCTTACTAAATTCCTAATGCTGATATTGCAGGCTGTATGCTAGAGTAGGAATAGGCTGGAAGAAGTTCCTCTGCAGAAGGCAGCCACAAAACATCACTTACCTGCTGTGTGAGGCAATAAGGGAGGTGATATTTGGGAGCAAAGCCCTTCTGGGAGAAGTGTTCTCCATCTGCTCCTTGTTGGGCTGTTTTGTTCTCTGTAAGCAGCTCTGCATGACTGTGAGCAAACCAGAGAAATCGGCTTATTGCCATCATTTATCTTTAGGATAAAGGTGATAGAAGTTTACTGGTTTGATTCTCTCCCTCCAAAAAGACTGTCAGAATTGCATCTACCCTGCAAAGCTCATGTCTAGACTTTATAATGGAGCTTACTGACAGACTTAAAAAATAGACACAGACTGATGAGTGTTTTTTTTCTTTTTCCCAGTGATTAAGTTTATTAGAACTGAAAGTAAATACATTATGCCTTAATGAACATTCCTACGTCTGGCAATGAAATGGGAAAGGAAGCTGATTAACAGTAATGGGCCTTTTCAATAATGCATCTTCCTTCTGAAGTAGTTAAAAGGTCAATGCCAAGGCAGACAGGTCCAAAACTGCAATTTCCTTGAAGCATAGTATGCCTATCTTTGGAGGTTTTCTACCTTTGTTCACTTAAAATTTCTCCTGGAGCCTGACAAATCCCCTGGGTTTTTCTCCAAAAAAAGAAATTGCAAAACTAGTCAGGCCCCAAGCTTGTCCCAGGTGTGGGCTCTGTGTGAGATTCATTGCTTTGGTCTGTGTATGATGGTCCACTGGGAGGAAACAGAATCAGGCTGTTTTCTGATGCCTTTAGAGATGAGATTGCTGCCTTTTTTCACAAGGCTGAAACAGGTCATTCAAAGCCCTAAAGATACAATCACAGGTGCAGCTGATGTCCTCTGTTTCAGCATCCTAACACTATCATAGAGGTGTCCATTAAATTATCATAAAACCATTGCTCAATTTTCATTGTTTATTTCTGAGATAGCTATAAAATATTGTCTTCTAGTAGCTCTTTACATAAAACAAATGCTGTTCTCAGGCAAAGGGAAGTTTCAGCCAGTAGCTCATGGCCACAAAATCTGAATTAGTCAATTAAAGGCTTACTCAAATCCTTCTCAAGTCGGCTGGAGTTTCTTTGCAGGGTCCAACAAGCTTTGGATCAGGACTGTTACAAGCACAGAAATGGTGTGTATTAGGGTATTCTCACTGTAATATTTTTATATGTAATCTTCATTTTTTAAAAAAGAAATAGGCTCTTGGAACCTCAGATAAAGGAGACAGCTCTGGGGAAATGCTGTCATTTTTCAAAATATTCTTTTTGCTTTATTCCTTTCTGCTGATAAGTAAGTTCAATATAATGCATAGTGTTTGGGTTTCCCAGTTTCCTCCCTAATTTCTTATAACACACAGGTAAAAGGAGAAAAAACAAGCAAGGTTAAAATGGAAAGCTTTAAGAGCTCATAAATGCTTAGGAATAAAAAGCTGTAAGACATGAAAAATAAGTAATTCAGATGGAAATACTGATAAAGTTCTGCAGGTGGCCTGTGTCCCCAGGCAGTGCCATTCCAGAGGAGGGGTCTGTAAATTTCCCCTGCAGCAGGACTGGGTGCTGGATGGGCTGGGTAATCATGCGCTGCAAGCAAGTCATGGTGCCAAAATTAGGGTTAGCTTTATAAAATGTAGTGCATGAGGAGCATATATTAAGAACCTTTCCCATCAGCTGAGTTTTAATAATTTAAAAATTATTAACAGTAACAGGCCAGCACTTGCTGACACCTCTGCTGTCAAGCAGATTAAAGAGATCTTATTTAAATGCCATCCAAGATGACGAAGTTTCCGGTAAATCAGAGGTACCTGAGGGATTTTGGAGCAGAATCTTACTCTTGCAGGAGTCTATTTTTTGCGGTATTTTGTTACCACTTTCATCAGCTTTATGGAATTGGGACCAGGAGATGAAGGGGTGTTGAGAAGTGGCAATAACCCACTTTATTCTGACAGCAGATCCAGGTGCAGCTGGAAGGCCTCCAGGCACATCTGCTTTGTTCACTTATTTTATTAACGGCAGGCCCCAGACAATTAACAGCCTTTTCCTTTTAATTTTTTAGGCTCAAGAATCTTTAAATCCAAACAACTTAGAGTACTGGATGGAAGACATTTACACTCCTGGCTACGACTCCTTGTTGAAACGGAAAGAAGCCGAGTTCAGGAGGGCAAAGGTTTGCAAGATCGCCGCCCTGATCGCGGCGGCTGCTTGTACGGTTATCCTGGTCATCGTGGTTCCCATTTGCACCATGAAATCCTGAGCCTGGGCACACACCTGGGAGCCCCAGCCACGTGTGTCTCGGATAGCCCACGCTGTGTGTCAGATAGCTGCTGGCAAAACTGTAAGGAATGCACTAAGGAACGATGTTCTGAGGATATCTCGGTGGAGGATGCTGTAAAGGAAGGCAGGATGCAGAACAGCTAGAGATACATTTTTGGAAAAGTCCTATTTTAAATAACAGACTGTGTGGTGGAGCTAATGGGAACTTGGTTCGATTTTTATGCATTTTTAAAAGTGCAATATTTTTTTTTCCTAAAGAAATGGTATAATGTTTTACAGAATCAGAGACTGATGAGAATCCAGGCAAAAGAGGAAGGTTGTCTGAGCTATGTTGCATTTAAAGGAGGTGCGGGTACACGGAGGTAGCACTGTATAGAAGGGAATGTTCTATATGCATTACATCAGGGAGCTAGGGAGGTCTTAACAGCTCTCTACAGTGTAGAAAACTCTGAATGTATTGTATTCATTTTATAGTATTTATGTATTTCATGATCATTTGTTCGAAAGCAGACTGTGTAGCTGTGAACAGAGTTCATTCCTGTGTTCAGATTAAAAAGGGCTCTTTGTATTAGGTCTTGCCCTAAGACCCACTCTATCTTCACTGAGTACTTAGTTAGGTGCAATGTGCTGCAGACCAAAAAGATTATGTTTTAAAGCAATCACAAGAGGTTTTAGTTACTTCTGTCAAATAACATTTGCATAGAGCTGGCAAACTTGCCTTGCCAAAAGGGTATTTACCTCTGCAGACAGTGAAATTGTCTCAATTTCACTCCTGCCAGCAAGCAAAGCTGGCAAATCAAAGCAACACTCTGTTAAAGTTCTTGGAAATGTAATCTGAACAGTTACAACTTTTTTTTTTTTTCCCACAAAGTCTTTGTGCCTTTTTTTAGACTGTAGGTTAAACAGAACTGTTTAATTTTTTGCTGTTTTAAGCCCATAACATAAATCACAGCATAATGGGTACTAATGGAGCTCCTTTTCCCACAAGTTTTCTATACAGTTCCCAGTGCTCCTCAAGCAGCAGGGCTGGTGGTTACTGAGCACTTATATTAAGGGCACAATTTCTCAGCACTGGTAGAAACTTGCTGCTGATGCAATGCATTCAGCACAGAGAGATCTTTTGCTTCCCTCTTGCTAATGTACTTAAGGATGACGGTTGAATCTACAGGGCAGCAAGCAGTCTGTATCCCATGGGAAATTCCATTTGATGCTTTATCCCAAATGCAAATAGCAGGTTCAATGGAATTCTCAAGCTAGGGCAGAAATTGTCTGTCATGGTTAGTGAAAGCAAAAACCCAGACAGTATTACTCTTCTGCCAAGTATAGAAAAAAAAAAAGTATTTTCAGGAAATAATGTGATCTTACTGGTCCTCCAAGGGAAAGGAGATTCTTTTAGTGAATGTTCTTCATGTAGGGTAATTTGGTTTCTTCAGAAGCAGCCTCCCTACACCATGACACAGCCGCTAAGAAAGCACTGGATGCTCCTTCCTCTGGCTCTCTGGGATGTGCTGCACTCACTGTCTGTTTCTGACTGGTTTAAAAAAAGTATTGAGGGAAGGGTGTGTGGGAGGTGAAGGCTTTGTTGTGACTTTAGATGTGTGTCAGTTCTTTCCTGCAGTTGGAGAGCTGTTTATGTGCTGCTCACGTGCTGTGCTTTATTTAGGGATAGGTGATTCCTGAGACTGTTGATCTATCAGAAAAATAAATGTAAGCACAGGGTTGGATGTCCCATCAGCAAATAGAGAACAAGAATAGGCCCACAGACAAAATCTGTGCCTGCCTGGCCTGAATCCTGACCCAAATTCCGTGACTTTGGCCCATTCTTAATACTAAGATAATTTCTCTTTCCTCCCAGATGCTGCAGGATGGAGTCACAGCAGGGAGGGAGCAATTCACACTGTCTATTTTAGGCTGCCTTTGGTTGTGGTGTGATTCAGAGCACCTGAGTGCAGGAGCTCAGGATCCGTACATAGTAAATATAGGCAGGTAGAGAAACCTCTGGGGACGAGTCAGAGCTGCCAGCAAGATATCTAATATTAGACATGTGAAAAACACTCTGGAGGACACTGCTCTGCAGTTTACCTCATGCACAATTTAGTTTGATTGTATATGTAGAAAAACCTATTCCTGGTTTCAGGTGATGTCAGAAATCCCTCTGACACCCCTCCTTGGCTGTTGGACAGAGCAATGTGGCTCTGTGGGGGCACAGTGTCAATCCCACATCTGCCCACACCAGCAGTGACAAGACCCTTGGAGGGGCAGGATGAGTGGGGACAGACCCTCTGCATTCTCCAACCCCTCTTGCACTACCCCGAATGGTCTGACCCTGCTGCCCCCAGCCCCAAAACAGCAGCACTTTCACCAGGGCATCACAGTAATCTGACTTCAGAAAATATCAACTTAAGGGGAGGTAGGAGATGGGTATGGGAGGTGTTACTGATCACAGGGCTTGTCTGTGCAACTCATCCAGCTGGCACCAGATGAGTCTTTGCATTAGAGAGCCCAAAATTCTGGGGAGGCTTTCCAGGTTATAGAGCTGTGGGTGATGTGAAGCTGGCCCAACCCAAGCACTCAGCATCCCAAACATCCATGCTGCTTCATAATTTATTGAGGTGCTTTTGCCCATCCTTACTTTGCACAAGCAGCCAGTGGCACCCACTCCATCGGTCAGTGGTCTCCTCACACACCAGGCTGTGGTTTGTCATGGATTCCCTTCTGGGGCTCAGTTCAGCTCCTGCTGTCCCTGGGAGCATTTCCGTGGTGCCAGGAGCCTGAGGGGAGAGCAGAGCTTGACTCCCTGCTCCACAAACACCTCTGTGAGCAGCTGCCTTGCCGCCTCCTCCACTCCCTGGCTGCCTCTGGCAGCTCCTTAGCACCACTGGGATGTGCATCCTGAGCCTTTCCCAGTGGGATTTGCATCTGGCACAGAGCTCTTCTTAAAATAGGCAAGGAGACGAAGCCATGGGATGCTGCTGCTGGAGGAGAGCAGCCAGGGAGGGAGGAAGCCTGCACAGAGTGTACAAACTAGGGGAAATCCTGACATATTAACCTGAAAGAATATTGTGATCCACCTTGTGAACCAGTTACCAACTAGAATACACTGTATACTATATGATAGACTTTTGTACAAAAAAAAAAAAGAAACTAAAGCTATAGGTACATTGTAATCCTTGGTGTGATTGAAAAAGTGTCCTAGATTGTATTACTTAATTAAAATTATGATGAGCATATTGAACTGTTTTTCGTATTTATGCCTTATAAACTTGATATATTACACATGATAAAATGAAACTGCAAGAAATGTAAGAAAAGATACTCTATTTTGGGGGCAAATTCCATTTTGCTTTTCCTATAAAAAAAGAGTGCTGCTTTAAATGAGCTTAATAAATCATATGTGCAGAAGAGCAAGACTAGGATATGTCCCCAAATGACTTTTTAGGATTTTTTTTTTTAAATGAGGTTTTGGTTAATGTACTATGTAATAATTTTATTTTATAATGTTACTGTACAATGTTGCCTTTTGGTTCATTTAAATATAACACCAAATAAACTTGAAAATTACAGTGTCCTAAGTTTTAATGAAACAGTTATAATAATTTATTACTCCATTGCTTTTCCTGTTGTTTTTTTTCCCAGGGACATCAAGATAGCCATGGGATGTGAGTGTCTCAGTGTTAGATAACTAAGCAGCCTATCTAGTTCTTGGCAGAATTGCTAATGGATTTCTAACTTGTGAAATAATAAGATGGCAGAAGATAATGAAAAATGAGTTTGTTTGGTTTATTTTAAAAGCTCCTTTGCATCACATTGTTGGGGCTTCTGGAAGATTAGCTCTTGACACTAATCGTATTTCATTTTATAGGTTATTTCATGGCTGAGTTTTGTCATATCAACTGTTTCAACAAGGTCATGACTAATATTTTGGTACCTGTTTAACTTATATATTTATGCAACCACTGGCCCTTTTATGTCAGTACTATAGATAAGTGTTTATAATCACCTGTGAACAGGCAGTCAGTTTGCCTAGGGTCCCTCTATGAATTTAATTTGCTGCTTGTGAGTTGTTAATTGCAAAATCAGGTTGTCTTAAAATTCCAGGTGTTGAAACACAGGTAGAGCTGAGCCTACCACTGTCAGAAGTTACAGAGGGCAGCTGTGGAAGAGGACGCATAAACAAAGAGCAATGACACGAAAACACAGTAATGTGAGATCCTGATTCCTCCTCTCTGCTGCACAAACACCTTCAATGCATTGCTTTAGCAGTTCTGGTCAGGATGGGGAATGCTGAGTGCTCTCTGCAGGGCCAGACCACCAGCTCCAACCTTGGGTGCTCATATGTTGTGAGTCAGGCTGCAAACCACCACAGGTCCCCACGGAGGGATTGTCAATCACAATTTGGTGTTGGTTTCAGTTTTGGAGATAGTTTTGCGTTGATTTGCACCGATGGTTTATCATGGGTTTGCATCAGTTTCAGGTTTTTCTCTTGTACCCATCAAGTCCAGAGGCTTACAAGTAGGAGTGCCCTTTCGATTTTTACATTGCAGAATGAATCCAGGAGCAGGAACATTCATAAAAATGCTAAGTGGGACCAGGCTCAAGCCAAAAACTCCTAAACACTCTGGCACAGCATTCCTCAGTCATGAAGCTGCATATATTGGATATATAGATCTCATCTGGGTCATCGCTGTGCTGGAAGATGGAGCAGCTGCCAGGTTTCTGTCTGCTGGATGGAGTCACTGAGTCTCAAGGTAGAAGAAAGCTCCTACACACAATGTTGTGTTGGCAACCAAGACCCAGCCCCATGAGTTCAGTGCTGTGTCATAGCAATTGAATCTCCTGGTTGAAAAAAATCTTTGATTTCAGATTGAGCTCTGGTGAATGGCTCTGCCCGTTGCACAAACAAGGCACAAGCAGAATATTGGATCTCAGGGCCATATACTTCCTTTTGGGGAGCTCCTGTGTTTCCAGCCAATTGCATCTGCAAACAGGAGAAGGGAAAGTAGGCAGCGCCCTGTCTGTAGCAGGGTGCTCCTGTTGAGAGGAAAGGTCAGTTGTGTTGGTGTGCAATTTGGGAAAATTCAAGCACCCGGGGAAGTAATTGTGGAGATGAGGTAATTTTATTAATTTCATTTTTTCCTTGCTGTCTTTTCAGGAAAGAACATTCTGTCTTGTGGAGTCCTGCTCTGCTAGTGGTTCTCCAGCAAACTTGGCTACTTTGGATGACTTCTGAGACACTGGATCACTTGATATCTTGCAGGCTGTAACCTAAAATCTACAATGCTCACTTAGATACTGGAACAAAATCTTCAAACAAGGAAGAAGTGGGCTTTCAGCAGCCAAACTCCTCCCATGAGTAAGTTCCCTATGATTTTATTTACATTCTTCAACACAGTTCAAACTATGTGCAGGGGGGCTTGAAGCTCTTCCAGAAACAACAGTACATCCATACCTTCCCAACAGCAACAGACTGAGATTTTCAAGGGACACCAGATCATGGTCTTGGATGAGCCCAGCACAAGAAAGCAGCTCTGCTTGGACTCTGCATAGCACCACAAGGCACTGCTGGTCCTGGTGGGGCAGCAGGGGATGGTGGGGAGATGAGCAAAGCTCATTCTATAAGGCATAACACAGTACAGGATTGAGGAGATGGTGGGTGTCTGGAGACATGGTCGCTGCTGAGGCTTGAGGTCTTTAAAAATGAAAGAGCATTGTGGCAGCAATTACCTGTCCCTAGTCCTGCTCCTCCCTGCCCTCCTGCACTCTGGACCTGTGGATTTTGGGATATTCCTCTGAGGCACTAAGCAGATCTCTGGACACACAGTGAAGGCTCAGATCTTGCCTTTTCTCAAAGTTTACTAGATTTCCTCAGAAAAAAAAAAAAAGAAGAAGAAAAAAAAAATTTTCTGCCAGGCATTGATGCTTTGGTCTCAGCTAAAGAAAAAATCCCGAGGTCTGTGATCACCTTGTCCCACTAGAGAAGCTGACACCACTAAGGGAATGTGACCTGGCCCCTCTTCTCACCACCCCCAAAACATCATGAAACAGCCCGGGAAATGGCAGGACTACAAAACAAGTCCCATTTGCTTTCACACTGAGCTTTGTGGAAGCCACATTTTCTGCCAGTCTCTGCAACCAGAGGGCTCAAAACTGATTTCATTTATAAAGGATGGAAATATATGGGTGAACTCCTTGGGTAGGAACACGAAGTTCTGATTGCTGGTTCTTTAAGGAAAATGGAAAATCCTGCTATTCACAGCAGAACTGCTCTGTTTTCCCTGCTCATTTTGAGTCTGTATGCAGTATGCTGTCTGGATGTTGTTCCCCAGCACGAGGTGGGGCTTCAGCCTGTGTCCACAGCAGCAGGTGTCCCCCTGGAAGAAGGGGAAAAGAGGGAATTATGTCCAGTAAAAGAGGGACTAGAGAAATGGTAATTATTTTGTCTGTCCCTGGAAATTATGTGGAATCTGCTCCTTTTTGAAAAGCTTTGCTGTAAACTCTGCTCTAGTGACAGACATATCTCTGCATTGAAAAATCCTCCTGATCTGCGGTCCTGCCAGGCTGCCACCTTTCCAACAATAACAGAGGTTTGTGTTGTGCAGTGTGTTTTTCCTCATGTAATGTTGGGGGGGGGGGGGGGGGGAGAGGAGAGAACCAAGGAAGCTGAGTCATTTATCTTCTTTGCTTGTCTTGGTAATGAAATATTGCTGTTGAACTTCACCCTGCTTTTCCTGTTACTATTTTTTTTTTTGCAATGGTTACCATTTAAGAGGCTCAGAAAATTGCATTAGTAAAATTTATGACTGTGTAGCAAATATGTGCATGTGCATTAATTCTGTTCAAGGCCAATACCTTGTAGCTGCAAAATTAATGTTATGGTGCAGTTTCTAAGTATGGCTAATGGCTGTTCAATAAAGCAGGGTTTGTGTTTTGCTCACCTTACAGCTTTTAATTCCTTGAAACAGCCCTGCCTTGAAGAGTTTGCCAGGTAAAGTTAAAAAATGGTACATGCAACACAAATATGTATTTTTATACATTTTTGTTTCTGCAATTAAGCTTTGAAAATTTTGGCCTAGTGAGTTGGTTGGGTTGGGTTTCTGCTGTTTTGCATGGCTTTTAGTTCCAGGTTTCCAAAGCAGATGTCTATGAATGCAGTGCATTAAAAATGGGCCTATTAACCATGATTCTGCTCTGGAGAGTCTGAACTGTATGTTAGTGTTAATCTGAGGGTTACACCTCGTGCTTTTTTGGAGTCAGAGAACAATAACTGTTCAGTAAATGATAAATTAATGGACATAACTTGCATTTAAACTTTCATCTTCTTGCTACGTAAAAAAGGCACTTTTTGCAAGAGGAGCAAATTAGTGTTTGCAGCCTTTTTACTGGTTTAAAGATAGCTGCTAATCTGGTATTCAAGGTTGGAGACATAACATAAGACAAATGACCCATGGCAAGGGCTTGCTCATGTGATAGTTCAAGAAAAGAGGTTGAAGAAATATTTTCAGGATGCTGAGGCAGGAACTTAGATGGTGTTGGACAGCATATGTTTATTTCTTCAAAGCTTTGTCTGACAGCCAGAAGAAAGCTCAGTGCTCATGATCTTGAGTGATAGCCAGATGTTTGGGATGTGGTATGTGCAAGATCACTGCTGTTAGAGGTAAAAAGCTGATCCTTTGGGACTCAAAAGTGTAAAGTGTTGAGAAGTACTGGAGCTCTAGGGCAGGCAAATGTCTGGGTATGTCCAAGTCACACTAAGCATGAGCCCACTGGTCCCAAAAGTGGCTCCAAGCACAACAGACCCTGGGCTTGTGTCTGCCAATCACTTGGCAAAGTGATCAGTGGCAGCAGCCTGCAAATATCTGATGGAGGACAAAAATATCCATGTACATTGTTGTAGCCTCTAGGAACAAGAGCCATTGGAGGGAGTGGGATACAGTGGCACTTTTTTCCCTCTGCTGGAAGATGTGAGCTGCCAAAAGTAAGGCATCTGTGGGGTGGAAAAAGCAGTGCTGTGGGAAAGATAATGTCATGTGAAAGCACTCAAGGCAGTACTGTACACCTTCCATGTTTCGGGACTAGTTGCTTGATCTCTGTGGTCTTTAGTTTTGTGCCAGTTACTCATTGCAAACTGTCTCTCTTCAGGCATTTGTTTGGAATAGAGCTTGTCCCTTGCTGTGGGGTTGTGAGATGCCCAGGAAAAGAGGGGCCAAACAGGGGCTGAGAAATCTTACAAGCCCCACCTTTGATGCTTATGATGGCACCGCCAGTATCATAAATAGTTACAGCCAGATCAGTCATCAGATTTTTAACCCTGGTGGTAATCAGCGATACGACACCAGGGAGGTGCTTGGCTCAGTTTGTCAAAGTGTTTTGGTATTGTGAGAATGATGAATGTCACTGGGAAAGCTTCTTGGGGAGGATAACATGAGAGAGAAAAGCAGGGGAAGCATGATGCCCTGCTGGGAGCATGGGGAGCATGGAGACAGTGGGATTAGTGCTGCAGAAGACGGGCAGACAGCGAGCATCTGCTCTGGGCCACCAGGATCAGAGCACAGCAGGACTGAGAAATTCTTGGACCAGTTATCAAGGAATTAGGAAACTCCAGGATACTGTACTCATGGGGGATTTTTACTACCCAGACATCTGCTGGGTAAGAAATGCAGCTAATCACAGTGATAATGTACAACCCTAATTCACTATAAATTCTCTCCCATATGTTTAGAATTGTATTTACAGTAGGAAGTGAGGGAGAGTTATTCATGAATCAAGGTGAAGTGAATTGCTGGTGCGGAGTCAGCCATGTATTGTGGGAAATAACGTGTGACAGACTTGAAGAGCATCCTTCTGAAAGCATGGCTGTATTTCAGGTGTTTTAAGTAAAGAAAAAAAAAAAGAAAGAAAAGAAAAAAAGTTCATGTAATTACTGATTACTTTAAAAGGTGCCAATTGAACTACTCATTTCTCCATAACCTTTGCTGCCCTTGAAGCACAAGTTCAGGAGTGGAGTTGACGAAGAATTATCCTCCAGATGAAATACACCTCCTCAGATCCAATTCTGCTGATGAGGAGGTGGAAAAGGGTTAAGAAAAAAATAAGAAAGGAACCATGGTACTGGTTGCTTAGCTCACCAGTAGCACATGAAAGGATGCTGTTTTATTGATATACTTCTATGGCCTTTCTCCTGTTGCAGGCAATAATTTTGCCCTCTAACTCACCATGGACCCAGAAGAGCAATGTGAGCTCAAATATATCTGATATTGAGGGGGGAAGGAGGTGGCTCAGCTGCCGGAGTTCAGGGCTGAGCACAGTTAGTTACCGATGAATTACGGTGCCTTTTCCTGCCGCTCAGCAATCCCTGCTCCCCGGCTGTGCTTGCCCCCGCGCTGCCTCCTCGGAGCCGTGGGTTTATTTTGGTAAGGATGTGTAAGCCGAGCTCTGGCTTCGGCCACTCAGAGCCCGGGGATTTGCATAATGGCATTACTGCCTATTCCTCAATTACAGTCCATGAATATGCAAATCTGTTGATGCTGGTTACTGTAATCCGCCTGCCCTGGCAGGTCCCCAGCTGGGGAAGTTTTTGAGCCATTTATTGGCAATGAGGGTTTTCCTCATGCGTTTCTTATTTCCAGCTGTGGGTAAAGGGGAAAACTCCTCAATCAGCTACCTGAAATAGAGGAGAACAAAATTCAGAAAATGGAAAGAACATTTTTTTTAGAGCTTGAATGCTTTTTCCCCTGTCATTTTCCTTGCAGGAGTTCCTGTTCATGCTGGTGAGATGGGATGGGTCAGCTTGCTCTGTCCTACACACTGCAGCAGGGTTTGTCCTTGTAGTAACTGTCCCCTGTTCCTCTCTTCCCTGGCTGCTGCCCACCTGAAATTTGGGTTCAAGGCAAAAGAGCTGAGAGAACAAGCTGTGGTTTTGAAGGTTATCTCTCCACTCGCTGCCCTTGGTGGCCTCCTGGCTCTGGAGGGGCTGGGACAGTGTAAAGCAGGAGAGGAGTTCAGCAGAGGACTTGCAGGCTTGGGTGGAGAGATGGGAAACCTCAACTCACAGCACTTGAGCTCCTGTCCCAACTTAGACAAAAGAAAGTTTGGTGAATTGCAGTGTTTTGCCATCTGCTGAACTGTATATGGATGTCTAGAACTTGAGCTTTTCTCATTGAAGCACGACTCGATTGACCTTTCTCCCAATACTTTTCTAGTGGCATTTTCAGTAGTACTTATTTTTGCCCCTGCATCTTTTCAAAGAAGAGAAGCAAGAGTTTTTTAAAATTTTATTTTCAAATAAGAGAGAGTCAAAAGGGCCTTATTTTTTGGAAGAAATAGATTACAGCAGGAAAAACAATGCCTTTTCAATGGCAAGGGTGAGATCCTGGAGTCATTGAAGTTCTACCTCCCAGATTTTCTGAAGAGGCAGCATCTCAGCCACCAGACCTGCAGTTTAACCTCACTCAGTGTTGTGGGGGTCAGCACTCCATGAGCAGAGACTGCTCAGATCCAGCTGCTGGGCATCATCCGTTTCTTACAGCTTCATCCCCCTCTGATTAACACCTTGTTACTCCCGGGCACCCACCATGGCTCATGTTCTTCCTCCCTCGGCCATGGACCTGCCAGCTCCATCTTCAGAGGCAGCATTTGTTGAGAGAATCAGCTATTTTGCATCTGAGTTGATGACTGTGCTGTGAGAACGTCACTGTCACACAACTCAAAATGTCCCAGGAGTTGGGGTATCTAGAAAGATTTGAGAGAAACACTTCTGCCTGCGCATGGGAATATGTCCCATGCCACTATGTGTTAATGGATATGAGTTATTTCAGAAAAAAAAAACCCCAACCAGGAACTCAAAGAACAAAATCCAGGCAAATGTAGAACAAATGATTTATGGGAAATGAGACCATTTGGAATATTATTACAGACAAGCAGCATATTTGTTGCTGATGATGCTATGTTCCCTGGGAGAATAGAGCCATTTTGTAACTATTTGTCTGTGTCTTGAGCTTGCCCACATTTTGTCTCAAAGTTTTTCATTCCTAATAATTTCATAATTTAATTTCCTATTCTAATTTTTTTCTCAGATCAACAAAAATGGTTTGACACTCATTTGTAATGGGCTTCATTGTAATGTATTATTTCATTCTGTTCCCAAACCAGTTCCTTCAGTTCTCAGGATTTCCCCAGTAATGCTTTATCAGCCAGATGTGGCAGAAGATACCTGAAAATAAAGGTGTAGTTATACCAGGGCCTGCTACTGAAAATGTCCTGAGCATTCCTGAGCTCTGCTTGATGCCATACTTAGCAAAAGCTTGTCATGCTCCTTTCCTGCAAGATTAGTATGATCTGAAACACTTGGAAAGAAATACTCCTTGAACGTTTTTTACCCTTTAAGAAAATAATACTTTTGGAGCTTTTCATCTTACTTTCACTGCAGGCATTTCCGCTGTTCAATAAAAATAACAACAACAACAACAACAACAACAAAAAAAAGCCAGAGAATGAGATTTTAATCTTATTCTATGATAAACAAGTACAAAAGTGTTCTTTTTCACTATGTACAAATGAACTGTACCTTTTTTAGGTAAACTAGATTCCTGGAAGGAGAAGAACCTCTTGGGAAATTAAGAGCTATATTCAGGTCAAGTAAAGGACAGCACTGCATTTATGATTTTATCATCATGTACCTCTAATCTGGAAGAATTCCTCTACAAACCTTTAGGAATAAGAGGACAATCTAGTGCTTGGGTTTATTCAGTATTTGGCTTGTCTGATGAGATCAATGGGAAGAGATGTGTTCAGTATGTTGATGTTTGCAGGAAGCTGAGGTGATATTTCCAGAACTCTTCAAGGGTATAAAATGCCAAGGTTATAGGGACTCTTTATGTTTCAGAAAAGGTGCAGATAAAATATAACCATTCAGAAACACTGCAAAATGCAACTATTTTTGTGTTCTGGAACAATATGGCAATGTAGATTAAGAAGCAGTCCAGCAAAGGACAGGAAATGAAAGATGTCACTTGATGTCCAAACTGTCCCACCTCTCTTCTTGTCCTGACCCAGCTTCCTTGTAGTAAAAAATAGTTGTTGTCACTGGGAGACCTGAAATGCATTAACCAAGAGATAGATTTCCCCACACACTATCAGCCTATGAAAACTCTCTGGCCTTTCCACCTGAATTTTGTTTTATTCAAATCTCCCCCAATAACAGTGGGGATTTTTATTCCTACTCTCCTACTCCCATCAGTTTGCCATACATTGCAACTGGTAGAAGAGAGTAAAGTTCTTCCAGTGAAAGTTCTGCTGCAGTGATCTGATTTACTTAAATATGTGATCAAAAGAAAATGCAGTTTCTGAAGAGCATTTTAGAACAAGAGCAAAATCTGGCATCTTTGTTAGATGCCCTCAATGACTGTAGTCTTACCGGAGGCTTTGATCACTGCCTCCTTCATCTCTTTTCATGCTGCTCACAAAGTTACTCTGTGTAAAAATGTAGTGTGTGATTTACTTCTACCAAGGAAAGACAAATTCATTCTGAAGGCAGGAGATGGTCAGTCTGTGAGTTTGAGTTTGTGTGTAGATCTTGAATGATTTTGGGGCAGTTGCTCTGGAGAGGATGTCTCAAGTGACTGACAGCAAGGCCACACCACTGACTACAGTGAAGTGGAAAGGTGACCTTCTGCAGTCATGTTTCATTATTGCAGAGTTGGAGATGAAATTTCCCCAAGATTGTGTGGTAAAGAGGGTGTCTCTGTACTAACCCTTCCACCAGCCCTATCTGTGCACATTTTGAGCCATCTGGAAGCTCTCACGGGCCAGGAGCCATACCTTGAAACACAAAAATCTTCTTCAGGGGAAGCTGCAGTGGTTACTGAAGGAATTCAGCCTTTATTTAGTCCAGAAGAGACTGTTCCCACCACTGCTGAGCTGCAGATACTGCCCAGTTGCCACTCTGTGCCTTGCTGAGCTACGTCGCAGTGTTTCAGGGGGAACAGTGGAGAATGACTTTTCCATGTGAAGCCATATGAGGGGATTTAGCCAGACAGCATGTAATTACCCTAACCGGAGCTGGGCCAAGCAGAGGATCTGTGGCTCCCCATCTGCAGGCTTTTGTTCAGCACTTCGAATGAGGGATTTCGAAGGAACATGTTGAAGTTAATGAAACAAAGTTAGTTTCTCTCTGGATATCTCCATCATACCCACATCAGACAAATAACTCACCTGCCCTGCTGGACTGCCTTTCAAAGGCTCATCTTACAAGCAGCTGGAGGCAAGAAGCCTTTCCTGTTCTTTCAGGTGAGTTGTGAAGTGGGTAATGAAAATGCTATTGTTTTCCAACATGGCCAGAATGAGTTATTCAGGCAAATAAATTCTGCCTGTGACTCTTCCTCTTAGAATACAAACCGTGGCCGTAATCCAGTAAAGCACTTTAGTATGTGCTTAACTGGAAATCTGTGAGCGGCCCTGCTGATTGCAAGGGATCAGCCCTCGTTCCTGAAGTTAAATGTGAGGAGTGGGAGCTGGGAGGTGGGCGGTAAGCAGGGCCATTGCCCGGGGCCCTGCCCTATTATCTGTGATTATGGGGGGGGCTTAGGGTTTAGCATTTGGCTGGATCCTGGCCCGGTGGAACAAAAGAGCGGGATTAGCGGGCGTGCAAAGAGGGAGCAAAGCCAGAGGGTTCCAGCAGTGTCGAAACACAACTTTGTAACTCTGACAGAATGTATAAAAGTGAATGAAAAGGCTGTATGATTGCTCTTGCCAGCCTGTTAATTAGGCTGAACTCATGCTTCATTAGTGCTACAATATGCCTCCATCTTAACAAAGCCCTATTGGGTGTATGGAGCCACTTTACTATTAGTAAAATGAAGCCTTATCAGAAAGCCCTGTAATTCATTCTGTAAGACAAGTCATGACATATATTGTGTTGAAATTGCACTGAAGAGACAGATTACTTGCTTAACACTTGCTTTTCCTAATGAACAGGAAAAGATGTTTCCAAAACTAAGTTATTTATTGTATTGGGAGCTCTTCTGACCTGGTGCCTAATTACATCTCACAGTCCTTTAGCAGTGTTTCAAGTAGTTCCTAAATAACCCAAATTGGACTGAGCTGCTTTTGTTCTTGCACATTCTCCCAGTGACACTGTGAAAATACCATCAAGCATTAAATTCCTTGTTTCCTGCCGTCACTGTGATGAAGACTTCAGCGTGTAAACAGCACAATTTCCCTGCAGCAGGAATGCAGCAAAAGCACTAGCACTACCCACATTCCCCGCTTGCAGCAGTACTGATTAAGCAGCACAGTGAAAACTTGACACAGGAGCAAGAAACAACAAGCACTGTCTTGTTCATTGCCCCCAAGAAACCCCTGTGCTCCCCAACACTGCCATACATGTTTGTAGGAGAGCTATGATGGGTGCTGACCTGGTGGAGATTTTTCTATGGATACCCTGTGCTGGGAAGGGAGTTCTGAATGAAACCAGGGCACAGGTCCACATTAGCCTCAACTGGAGAGCTGACTGAAGTCAGTCCTGCCCTACCAGACATCCCCATAGTGGGTCATGCATGGATTCAACTCCACCCTAGCTCTCAGATATTTCTACTTAAATAATCTAAATTTTGTGATTATTGCTCAGGGAAGGGAGATGTGTAGCAAAATCTTCTTATTTTCATGTTTCTTCCTGGTACATTCTCTAGTCTTACTGTAAACATCCATGCTTACTCATATTTTTCTATGGTAGACCTAAAAATATCCCCCTCTCTCCATTTTAATGCTGTGTCCTGCAGACCTGAGATGACCCTAAATGAGAAAGTCACAACAGCACAGTCTAATGGAGAAGAAAAATGGCAATGAGGTAATGTAGCAAAAGCAACTGCCTGAAAGAGCATCTCTGAACTGCTCACCAATTCTCGTTACTCTTACAGCTCAGGCTACCTATATTGTCATCCAGTTCCAGGGCTAAGGGCATTTCTTGGTGTAACCCCATGAAATCCATGGATTTTATCCCAGGGTGGTTGCAGTGATTCAAGTGAATGCTGTGGATGACAGGCACAGCCTCCCATCTGCTGCAAAATTGTACATCTCCAATGAAATCAGCACCAGCCTTGAAGACCCAGGGGAGTTGCACGTGGTCACACTAAATCAGATCTGCCCCAGAGCTCTGAAATCAGCATGGTGGTGGAAAATTTGGAACAGTGACAATTGGGAACCAGAACAGGTTTTGCAGAAGAATTGGTATTTACTGCCTAAATAGAAATATCTTCCTCTTACAGGCATGGAAAATACTGTACTACAATGTACTTGGAAACATCCTGAAAGATTTTGTTCCAAGATGGAATAATGCCTTTCTTATTGCCTTAGGGCCACCATAAGACACAGTTGTTGGTTTTCATCAGGGTAATTTGAATCTGGCTCAGATTCCTTCTCTGTTTTGCCATGCAGCTGTAGAGATGTTTGACTGAAATGCAGGGATGGGACAGGATGAAGCAAGGCAGGACAGGAACAGCTGTTTTGGTGGCAGAGCCAGCTCACAGTGATTTAAAGTGATCACAGGGCTCTCATACAAAGAAGGTGGTGGCTCATGTTCTCAACTGCTTGTGGTCAAGGACACACCATTCTCTGGTTGCTTAACCAAGTGATTTCCTCAGCTCATTTTTGTGTAGGCTACATATATAACCAAAAGTGAATAAAGAAAACCCATGGCAAACAATAGGAAATTGTAGGGTTTGGTATATAGAGGCTATAAGAACATCTGATTTCCGATTCTTCTCACTGTTTGTAAATGTGAATATGAAGTGACACATTGTCAATGCTCTCCCACAGGATGAGTTCAGCAACATTACAAGATGCAATCCACTTGCAAATGTCTAACCAGGTTATTCTGTGGGGGTTATTCAGACAGCTTTCCTGGGGTACATTTCAGTTTTTTAGAAAGTGGATGGTTGAAGTTTAGGATGTTGAGGAGCACAGGCACCCCTTCCATTTCCCAGTGCTTGTGACCTGAGTTTGAGGAGTGGTGGGTATCCTTTGGTACTGGGTATATTTTGCTTAACTTATCATATGCCCTAACTCATCACAGTGTTTTGCATCTGGGTTGGCTGTATTTTTATCAAGCATTAACATGCATAAAGGTTTGCCAGTACTTAATAAAAATGCTGCTGAAAACTGCATTCTTTCATCTGTTTACTGAAGCAGATTATATTGTGTTTGAACTGAAGGTACACTCATGTGAAAACTGTTATATTCATAACTCACACCCAAGCAATAAGAAGGAGCTCAGTTAATGAAAATCACTGCTCATCCCTTCCAAGATCAATTAGAAAGATTATTCCAGCATCCCTAATGCTGCCACACTGCTGTTGTACTGTTAAGTTCCTCTTCCTTTGGAAGACTAAGGTAAGGAATTATTTGACACTAATGTGTAATAAAGCATTTATGATGCTATTACCACCATAAGTTTCTACAGCAAAGGACAACACTTGGACAGAGTAAATATATAAGGTCTCTGAGAGTCTCTCATTCAAATGAGCACGAGAACAGAAGATTTGGGACCAACCAAAACTGGATTGGAGAGTTTGAGCCACCTGTTCTGATAAAAGCTGGCAAGGCACAATCCCAGGGGGTTTTCTCTTCAGATGACACCTCAGTGTGGCTTCCTAATGCTCAGCAGAGCAAGGATCATGTGGAAGATGGCTGTTTCTCCAAAGAGAGAAGAAAACATCCTTTCTGGCAGTACCCCAGCAAATTCAGATGCTGTAACAGCACAACAGATGGAGTCTCTGCCAGAGAAGAAATACTGTTGCTGAGTTGCATGAGCATGGCAGTGTGGGCAAAGCCTTGGCTGCTGGGACACAGTGATGTTCCACTTTCTTTGGAGACATAGAGCAAATTATAACTGTTGGGAACCTGGCTTTGCTGTGGGTATTTCAGTTTTTAAATGTGTTTGTTCTCCTTGCCTTTTTCCTCTCCGCTGGTGTCTCTGCTGACAGCAACAGGTTTCTCTCAGAATTTATTTTTCCCATTGCATTAATAAGTGGGCCCGAGCTTTAATGTGCAGAGCTGTCTGCTTGAGTTTCTTAATTAGAGGCAAAGGACTTAAAAGCTGACACTCTAATATTTATTGATAATGAGAAACCTTCAGAACTGCTTCAACTATTTGTTTGATAGTAAACGTTCTGCCAAAAATAGCCAATTCTTTAACTACATGAAAAAAGAGTATTGCCAAAGCATTGCTTCTCATTGCAAAATACGTTCCAGTCCTTCAAACAGCATTAGAGATATAATTCATTGACTTATGCAAATGAAAAATGTTCATAATCATTTTGGTAAATATTTCATCTAGTGTAAATACAGATCCATTTTAAACTGCAAACATATGCAAAGGCAGGTAAGGTTTATTTCAATCAGCTCACCACACAAAGAGCTGCAGCCTTTTTCAAGTGAATTTTCCTTCTACCCACATCTGGAGGCTAAAAGGGAGGAGAGAGAAGAGAGCGAACTCTTTTCTCCCATGGTTGTGACTAAATCACTGAATAACTACATTTTTTGCTCTTTACAGCAGCAGTTTTTTATTCAAAGTGATTCATGTGCTGCACTATGAGGGGGAAAGTGCCCAAATCCAAAGAGCTAGAAAATAGAAGTGCTAATCTTCACTACCCCAGTGTTTAAATAAGAGGATTTAGGAGCACAGTCGGAAAAAGTGAAGCATTGGTTCCCTTTAAAATAACCCCCCAATTTTTGCTCTCCAGCCATACATACAATTCATTCACCTGACACATTCTGATGCATTAGTTTGGCCATGTCAATTCCTTTGAAATATATTTTGCCCCACTGCACCTTCAAAATCACAAAGCAGTTGATTTAGCTTTACATGGTCACATGGTATTGGAAAGAGAGGACATTTCCCATTTGGCTTTGTAGCATTCACTAACCACATACTTCCTTTAATAAAAGCTTATGAGCTTCTGACTCGTGCGATTACAGTCAGAAAATGTCTTTTTTAAACACTGACATTGTTTGCTTTTGTCAAGCCAGAAAATGGAGAAACTCCTTTTAATTCCCTAGACTGATAATTTTTCTTTCTGTCATCCCTGAATGCTGCTGAGTGGCCAGTGCTGTCAGGGGCTGCTGGAAACATCTCTGAACAGCTTCATCCCTGCTCTTCTGAGAGGTTACCTGAAGTTCTGTACAACACCAGGAAGAAGCCAATATCCCCTCTGGTTCCCCCTTGCAGACCAACGTGGCAAAGAAGCTGATACAGGGTATGGATTTTCCCTCAGCCAGAAGTTGCTGTGCAGCATGGCAGCAGGACCAACAGCCTGGCTTGTTGGCGTGAAACTCCCAGGAAAGCTTGTGAAGTGAAATCCTGGTCACCAAGGACGTTTTACCAATAACTTCAGCAGACTCAGGCTATCACCCCCCACCCTCTCCAGCAGTGAGAGATGGGGTCCTGCTGGCCTAGTGCTTTGCTCAGCACCTTCAGGCTTGTAATCAATCATGTGTCTTTAGATTCAGCTTTAGTCTGTCCTTAAGATTTCCTGGAAAAGCTTAGACAAGCAGATACTGTCTACGTGCTTCGTAACACAGAAGAGGAAGAGGCACATCTCTCCCGTGGGAGCGGGAGAACATCCCTGCTGCAGAGGTTCCTTCTTGCATCTCCCTGTGGCTGTGGGGACCTGCAGAGCAGGGGCACCTTCAGTTTGCAAAATATGAACAATATCCAGTCTGCAGGCCCTTGTTTGGATCTGCTGCCTGCCCCTAGTGAGGCACTGCAGGCTCTGCAGAGCTGGCACTGCGCTTGGAACTCCCAGATCCAACCTGATGCTTTTTCCTTTGGTGTCTTACACCATTATGCACATTACAGCTGCAGTCCAGATGTGCCATACTCCAAGATCTTGCTCCAAGTGTTCCCCGAAGATGTACTCAGCTTTTCCAATTTTTAAATATTAATAGAAGGATTAGCATCATTATTTGTTGGTTGATATTCTCTCCCCGATGCACACATGTCTGAGCAGACATACATAGATGAGTCACGATGTTTTTCTCTTCTATGTGGGGCAGCCCCTAATGTCCTCACCCCCTGCTCCCATGAGGGATTTAAGCAAGAAATAGCTCATTTAATTGCAGTTTTATTTAAGATATAAACTTCAAAGTGCTTTCTATTACCTTAATGTCGTCAGCTGAGTTTTTCTGGTGATTGGACCAAGATGAGGGAGACCAAGTGCTGGGTAAGTCCCTGCTCTGGCCAGGCTTTAAGGGTTTTTCTTTTCTTGTACAGAAAGATAAAGATATGAGCAGAACATTCCTGTTTCTAAGGAGAGCAACAATCTTGCTGCCTCTCCAGGTATGAGACCATTTTCTGGTCAGGGAACTGAGTTTGGCTGATGACAAAACCAGAGCCTCAGTGATCATCAGTGATGGTAGAGTCTTTATCATGAGGAAAAAAATTTCTGCATTTCCCACCTTGGTGAATGCTGAGGAATTGGCTCTGCAGATCAGAAAAAAGCTGACAAGAGCATGAATCTCTCTGTTGTTCTTCCTTGTGGTTAAAAAGAGAGGTAGCTTGTACCTCAGTTGTTCCTCTGGTGGCACCAAATCAGCCAACTACAGCAATAACATGAAAGTGTCATTTCTTGCATGATAAATAGGGATGTTTCATCCTAGAAAGGATACCCAAGTGAAAACTTGCCAGTGAGATGACCCAGCTCCCTACTTATCAAAGTCAAGCTCGCTGGCAGGCTGCTCACGGATTTCAGAAATAATCTAAAAGAAGAGCAAAAGCAGAGCCTGTACCTGAGATTGTCAAACCTGATGTGAACAGCAAAGCTGACAACTCGCTTATCTTAGAAAATCACTTGCACGGGTTTTGCATTTTGTTGGAGTCTCCTCGGTGGTTTAGAAAAATAAATATAGATGTACTGAAGAGAAGAAGTTTGCTTAGGCAGCATCTTAGGCTGCTCAGAGCCTCTGCACAAGATGATTCTTTTGGAGGCTTATGGAGTTCTCCTGTGCACATAATGATGGCTGCAGTGAAAGGAGAGGACTGGGAAGAGACCAGTACTAACCCAGTGCCCGGCAAAGGTGCTCCAATAAGTAAGGTTCATCTCACAAAGTGAGTCTTGGCAAAACCACAGTGTTATATTCCAGATGAGGAGGGGTGTGAGGAGGAATACATTGAGAGGGAACATAATAAGCACACGCAGTAGAAGGAAAATATTTCACTCCGTAAAGGCTTGCTCACCTGTAAAGGGACAACTCTCCTTTCTCTGATGAATCTTGGCTCTGTAAATGTCACAGTCCATGGTTCATTCTCAATCATCACACACAGGGAATCCCAGCTGGGGCAAAAGCAGCCAAGAGTGACGAGGCAGCAGTGCAGGTGATAACCACAGAGCTGGCAGACTTCTCCAGGTCTGAGCCTGGGTTCACATAAACCCAGCTGGACCCAGACTCCAGAGAAACCCCCTAAGTGTCTCCTGCAAAACTAGATGGGTCATAGCAGGTGCCAAAAAGATGCTGAAGTACTCAGGGACATCAAGACATTTGAAATGATATTAAAATATTTGTTTTAAAAGTTGTCCATCTATACAAATAGCTCAAAACTTATCTCTGCAGTGTCAGAAACCTGAAAATGCAGGAAACAACCTCAGGTTTGCTGTTATAAATTTTGACCTTTGACTCAGCTGTGCAGACACTGCTTGGATTTTGCATTGGTTTGCCCCATAATTGGATGAAGCTCAGCAGTTTCAGCTGAGTTTATGGGTTCAATAAAATCATCATATATATGAACTCACAAACTTACCATGAAAAACCTACTGGGAATTCACATGGCAGCCCAAACCCCAACAAAATAATTCTCAGAAGTGTTGAAGTGGCATCTTGTAAAGCTGCCCAGAGGAAAGTGTGAAATATCTATGGTGCTTTTGACATGACCCAGCTCTTGCATCCCCTGTCCCTGTCCCTGCCTCTGGCTTCCAGCAGTCCACATCACAGCAGTAATTGCTTCCTGCTCCAAACTGCTCCGTGGAGTTCCTTAGCTTGCACTAAGCTTGATCTACTTTTTCCCAAGCAGTGCAATAATTTAGTCTCCTGGGGAAAGGTTGCATGAGTAGTCTTGTGTGCAGGTAAAAACCTCAACTTTTCCTTGAAAACTTGTTTCTCTGCTCTGATGTGTACAAGTAACACAGCAGGATGTTTATTCCCCAGAAGCCTCCTGCCTGCAGTTTTCCATAGCAAATGTGCCTAAGTTCTCCCCTGCCCTTGATTTCTGTCTGCCTTGCTTATGGGTGCAGGCCATTTGAAGAGTCACAGTAAAGGGAATTAAGTTTTTAAATACTCTGTCTCACTGGAAGTAGTAAGCAGTTTGCTTTTTAAATTGTACTGTTTTTTATTTGGGTGTACCTACATAAGATTTTAGTCACCTGTGGGGTTTTTTTTGTTTGTTTGGAGGTTTTGTTTGTTTGTTTGTTTTTTGTTATTTTTAAAAATAATTAATTTGAAAAATAGCTCTGTGTCAAATATTGCTTTTGCATTTCTATTCTGTAGGGTGATAAAGCATTTCAGTATTTGCATTGCTTGCTTGCAACTAATGCTATGCCCCCAGAGGGTCTCTTAGCAGAAAAAGCATTTTCCGTAGAGGAGCCATATGTGTAGAAGAGATAAGATTTACAGTTGCATATTTAAAAAAAACCCAACAAACAAACAAACGAAACCCAAAAAAACCCCCCAAAAAACAAAACATAGGTCAAATGAACAGCTGGTCTAACTCCTGTTCTCAGTGAGCTTCTCTGTGGCCAGGCTCAGCTCAGAGCATTTATGGAAATATGGCAACCATTACAGCACTGGTGGCTGAGCTGTTATGAAGCAGTTAGTAGGAAATGGCCCAGGTGAGAGACAAGGATCACAGGAAAAGCCTTGCAAGCTTATTTAGTACAGTGAGTTTTTGTGTGTTAACCTTTTCAGAGGGTTACTGGGCCTGAAGGAACAGACTTTGCAGCTGGTGCAAGTTTTTCTGATGGTGTTGAAAGAGCTGGAGAGTTTTACATTGGAAAAGAACATTACAAAGTTGCTCTGTTCTCATCCTTATTTTTCATGCTTGGGGCCAGGTAGTTTAGGAGGTGAGTGATAGTTCATGCTGGCACCTCACAGGAAGAGGATGGAAGTGCTTGTGCCATTTTGGGAGCGGCATGTGAGGCTGGGGTGCCCTCAGAGCAATGCCCTGGGGGTCTGCAGCACCTCCCCCTGAGCACAGGAGATATCACAGGGCTGTGACATTGGAAGGTTGAGGAGAGATGTGTTGGTGGCTCAGATCTGCTGTAAGTGTCTGCCATTTGGATTGCTCAGTCCTAAAATTGCTGTCCCAGGTGTCATTGGTCGGAGAGGTTAACAGAGAGATTTTTTGTGTGGTGACTTACTGATTTTTCAATCACCTGAGCATCTCTGAGCTGAGCTCCAGAGCCAGAGATCTCCCAGCTGCCCATGGACACACCAGTTTGCACAGGGATTCTCAGTGCAGAAGTCCTGCAAGTATTTGAGACTGTATGTGGTGATACGAGTTGGGCTGAAGTTTTTTGTCCACTCCAGGAATTTGAATTAATCATGAAAAAGAATTGGGAACAAGAGGTCCAGCCCCCTGAGAGGGTGTCTGGAAATTGTGGCATCAAGGTTGCTGGAGGACAGATTTATGTGTTTTCATCACATGCCCCATTTCTCTTGTGCTGTTCCTTGGCCAGCTCATTTGCTGAGATCCTTCTGATTTAGGATATAGACTGTGCACTCTCCTCCCAGTCACTCCCTGCTGACTGTGACATGTTTTTTTGAGAGAATACCTGGGAACACAAATCCATCGGGAATTTCAATGAGACTGGCTTGCTTGGAAAGCAGTAGCTCTAAGTTTTGTACATCTGTCTTCTTACAACTGCACAAATGTTCTTATGTGTGTGAAAAGGCAAAGCTTCTCTGGAGAGGTGTTCATGCATCCTCTGTCTGATCTCCACGCTCTAAAAGGGGCAGGATGGAATCAAGGTCCCTTTCAACTGATGAGAATCTTGCTGTTAAGTATTTCTATTTCATTTCCACCGGCTTTTCTCTGTTTTGATGGTAACATGTTTATGGCACCTTCTCTATGATCTGTTTCTCTGCTCTTTCCCATCTCAGGACATTAAATGCAGGGATGATGCCGCTCATTTTCTCAGATGAGGAGTGATAGCTGTATATTGATTTATTTATTGTTTTTTATAAACTCAGGAAATGAGTGGTACAAGTTAATTGAGCCATGCAGTGATCAAGGAATGTTAAATACCCCAAGCATTTTGTCCAAGTGGTTTCTTGGTAAAGGGCTGGTCAAATTTAGCCTTAATTGCTGGGTTAATAAGGCTGCTGTCGACAAGCTGGGATCCTTGGTGCTCTGTGAAGCTCCTGTTATCCCTGAATGAGGATGGATGAGGAGGTAATATCTTGAGGGTTGTCTGTAGCCTGCCAGAGATTTGTCTGGGTGATCCAATAGGAAATGCTGGAGAGAGATGTCTCTGCACCCTCCATCCTGGAGGATGGACCTGGCTGGTGCTGAGGGAGGTGGCAGAGATGCTCCACTTGGTTTTGCTCACTGCTTCGACCTGAACCTCAGCTGGGGATGGCAAAGGCCAGGGGACAAGTCCCTGTGTGCCTGAGGGGATCAACCCCCCCTCTCCCAGCACCCTTTTTGGGTGACACAGAGATCTCTGGTGTGAGTTTTTAGCAACTGTGGTGCTTCACTCAGTTGAAGGTGTCTTGGGATTGCTGGTGTTCACCTCCGTGGACACTGCCCAGGAGGAGCCTCCCAGATGGGAGGAAGGCTCTGAATCCTGCCAGGATTCCAGCAGCCTGCAAGTAAAACAGGGGCAAAACAGAGGGCACAAAGGAACTTGGTGAGCTTATTGATGGCAACTTTGAGAACAGCACTTTGAATTCAAGCACCCAAACTGTCCTCACTCACTGCTTTGGGCTGTGATCCCTTTTGTTGGCCTAACAAAGGAAGAGGTATGTGCTGAGACAACTGCCAGGCACCCTGCTCATCCATCATGCTGATTTGAGGGGAAAAAAAGTATATTATGGAGTGCTTCTTCCCTAATTCATTTTCACTTAATGGGTAAAAATAGCTGGCACAGCTTGAAAAGTGCAGCACGTGTAGTTCTGTGTAGTTCGGGCAAGTCTCAAGTCACAGTGGGAAGAGTTAAACTACACTTAGTTAGTCTTGTTAATCTGATTTATTGTAAGAAAAGGCACTCCAAGCAACATAACAATCCCTTAGATTTTTGTAAGAGATCTGACAACTCTTTTTCAGAGGGATATGATAACATTTAAGAATACTAAAAAAGCATATATGATTGCCTCCTAGGAGAGGCATTGTGCAGTGGAAGTCAAGAGAGTAGAAAATGGCAGATTTGATGACTAACAGTAAAGAAAAGCTGAACTCTCAAAAAGAGTATTATGAAAGTTTGATGTTTAAAGACTTTTCATACTGGGAAAATATTACACAAATATTTAAGGAGTAAATCACTTGTTTTCAAACTCAGAGACAGAATTTGGTCAGCAAGAGACACAGACTTCTCCCTTTCTTGAGTAGCAAATATTGGAAGTTATCTCTGTACTTTAGAATTCAATGGGCAGGTAAGTAGATCAGATTTTAATATTAATGATAAGGGAGAAGCTCTGGCCAGTGGAATTTTATTTTATTTTATATTTAAAAGTCCACTTGATCCTGAAATTTGCCTGAAATTTGACACTGATCTGAACATTAAAAATGTTCAGATCAGGGTACAAAACCAGCAAATGTATTTTTTGTGGAGGGACTATACATAGAAAATTAGTCTGGGATGGGAAGAACCATGGACTTACTGGGTGTGTATCTGTGGGATGTAGTTGCTGTGCTCCACAGCCTCATTCTGGGGCTCTACTTTTGGCCTGATGTCAGCAGGAACCCTTGGGACACTGCTGCAGGAGACCTCAGCTAATAAGGGGTTTGAGAAGATCCCCCCCACCCCCAATAAAATGGGAGATGCCTGAGGTCCTTTCTTCTAGCTGTTTGCCCTAAGAGAGGATCTGTGGAAAAATTCCCTTCACCTGACATCAGATCAATTTCCCGAGCACTTAATGTATGCAGTTTGTCACCCATTAACTTTCAGAGAGTCTGTTTAGCACTGTGGGTCTGGCACACGCTAATTCTTCAAAGGCCTTGAAACTAAATAGGCTACTCTGTCAGTGACATGTGAAACTGTTAGAAAGATGGATGTGGCAAAGCCCTGCAGCACCCAGGCACTGTAGCTCTGCTGTCGAGCAGCTCTTTGAGAAGGCAGCAAGGCTGAGGGGATGGAAAACCCTTTTCCATGGAGCAAAGTGCCCTGTGGGGGTCCTGCAGGCTTTGAGGGGCTGTCAGCCTGATGCTGGAGCAGGATTTGTCCTAGAGCTCTGAGCTGTGAGAGTTTCAGGCTGGCAGGATGAGGGTTGGGAGCTGCCAAGCCCAAGCCAAGAGCCCCTTGCACAGTGGGCACCTCAGAATCCCTGTCCACCTCCAGCTCTTTCCCATGCAGGGAAGTGACCAGTTCCGGGGGGATGATTTTCATTTTCACCAGGAGAAAATCATTGAGAAAGCTGTTACTCACAGCTGAGGTGGTTGTGTGTGGGTTTTGGTTTTCTGGCTTTTCTTTTTAGTTTGTTTAAAATACAAGGTTCTCTTCCTTTCCTTCTCAGATTAACTCCACAGCATTTTTCTGAGGTGGGGGAGCTGAAACTTGCAAGGACCAGTTGCACTTTATGCTGCTTTGAATATCTTGAGGTTAAGAAACACATTAAATGAGCATTTATGAATTACTTTAAAGACCTATAAGGGGGAAAAGAAGGTGGTGAAGGGAAGTTTTTTAGATGGGATTCTACGACTTGAAAACACCTTCAATCTCTGTGACTTCTCTCATGGGTTAATTTTTTTTTATACAAGTATAAATTGTGCAGTTCAGATGGTATAATCCAAAAGTCATTATAGAAGAGGATAAATCTAACTTCCAACCTTTAATTTAAAAAAAAAAAAAGTCCTAGGGGGAGTTTAATCGTACTGTTCTAATCGCTTTCATTATCACTGATACAAGCACAAGACTTTGCAAAGTCCTCTAAAGAGCAACTTAGGGATGTGCCATCAGCTTTTACAGTTTTGGGTTGCTTGTTGTAGCCCCTGTGAATATGCTCTGTGTGTATCTTGGCACTTTGGGGATGCAACTCGTACTTTATTTCTTCCTCCCCCTAACACAGAGCGCTCTTCCAGGAATTGCCTTAATGACAAAACCTCGGAGGATCCACCAGAGTGGGAATTTTAAGGACTCTATAAAAATTTAACAGGGTTCCACAGAAATGGCTTGGAAAACCCCAGATAATTGGACTCTGTCTGTGGGGGGTTTAATCATCTAAAACAGGTCTTTTGCAGGAATGTAAGTCTCAAACTCTACAGAATATTTTCCTGTAAATTGTAGATTTTCCTGTTGAGATCCTGAAATTCTGCCCTGTTCCACATGAAAGGAAACACAAGTATTTTATTCATAATCTCCTTGGCCCTTTCAGATCAAGGTGTTCTGAAGCGGAACTCTGCACCAGAAGGCTCTTTTCAGGCTGTATTTTTTTCCCTGAATGAGACAACACCAAGAGCTGCTGTACCAAAACACTGTGCAGAGCCCCAGAGCAGCACATGATGTGCTGCAGATGAGGCTGCCTTCCAACACCCAGCACTCTGTACCACATTTCAAGTGGTATTTGAATCTTTTTTCCTGCTAAAGCCTGGAGAAGTAAGACTTTCAAAAATGGTTTATCTCATGTTGGTGGGGATGCCCCTTCCCTTACAGCCAGGGGTTCTAAGGCAGGGCACAGTGATGTTCAGCTCTGCAGGGCTCAGGAGCTGTTTAGGCTGCACCCTCACCAGCTACAAGCAAGGTTAGCCCTGCCAGGCAGGGATGATGGCTAAAATCAGATATCTGTAAATTTTAGCACTATATAGAACATCACTCAGAGGAGCAGCACTAGAAATATTTAAATGTTCTGCAAAAGCTGAATTTTAGTAGCACGCTATTGTGCTTTTCAGTGGTTTTTTTTTTTTTCTTACACCCCATTTGGGGCCCGTCTCCTCACTGGTGTGCATCGCTCTGACTTTGTGAAGCTGTGCTAATTGAAAGCAGCAGAGGATCTGTCTCTCTTGTGTTCCCTTTAAAATATTCATACAATTAAATAGCGCTTTGAAGTGCTCTGGAGCTAGATGCTCTCTGCTTTACTTTGGGTGGTCAGGAGATGAAAATGGAAATGTTTTAATTGGATTTGGTCCTAAGAAACTGTGCCATGTCCTTGTTGGAATTTCCTTGCTAAGCAATACTACACCTTCCTCTCACAGCTCGGAGCAGTTGGGCCTGTGCAGAGGGGACCAAGATAAATGGTTCATTTTAATCATCTCTGCTTCAGAGTGAATTAGGAAGGAGGGGCAGGTTTTATTCACTGAGCTCTATTACTCCACAGAGAAGGATTTGTACCAAGGGAAGGACCCAAATGCATCTTGGCTGTAGGACAGGTTTAGATTTGTTTGCTTGTTTTGTAGGGGGTTTTTTGTTTGTTTTGTTGGGGTTTTTTTCAGTGGAAAAAACCCATTTACTCCAACTTCTTGCAGCTGCATAATGAGGTGCCATTTTCTGATATGCAACATCTAAAGGTCAGAGAAAACCTTGCTGCTGTAAAGCAATGGCTTGTGCTCTTACAGAGTGTGTGAGCACGGGAATTTATTCTCTCTACCCCAAGCTCCAGCCCAGGTGCAGGCAGGAGCTGTGTGCAGGGAACTGGAGCTTTGGAACATTCCCTCCATGGCTGTGCCTCTCAAGAAACTGCCATCACTGGTGACATAGCATTGAATTTTAAAATTTGTTGTGCTTTTGGATGGGTATGTTTGACACACTTGTCTCATTTCAGATTAATTTACAAATCGTTCAGTCTGTTTTTGCAGAGCTTTCACTCAGTTGTCACATTCCCAGGCTTTGTTGGGTAACATCTTGTTGGTGAAATACCTCCGGCATGGCTGGGAAATAACAGCAGATGAAATGCGTGTAGCTTTCCCTCTTTGACAACAGCAAACATTGATATTTTCACAAAAAGCTTCTTTTTTTCCTTCTGGAGTCCTAAAAAATTACATGTGGGTATGTATTAAAATAGTATGTGTATGCATACCTCAGTAAAATTGCATATTACATGTGTATATGTACATTAACCAGTTGGTGATGCTTCTGGAAGGTTAGATGACATTGTAGCCAGTCAGAAGTTTACTTCCTTGAAAGTTTAAGCTGTAAATCTGCAGGTAACATTAAATCCACTGACTTTAGTCACCAAATGAACTTGCCCCTCAAATGTCTCTTTCTGTGACACTCTCCTTCCACTGCAGGTCCGTTTTCCTGATTTTATTTTCCTCTTTCATCTTTCAGTTGCTTATCTGTCCTTCCAGATTCATTACCTCTCCTTTCCTTTCTCCTTCTTTTCTTCTCCTGCTGTGTTCCCATTTTTAATGATTTATCTTACACTTTATTTTATAATGTTTATATCTGCAGAATGAACTGGTTTTATAACCCCCCAAAATGAATACTATAATTTATTTTCCTCACAGAGTTAAGGCTCAGTGCTGCTGAAGAGGCTCTTGCTGGTAGTGATGCACACCCTGGCTCTGATTCCGGGTGACTCCACTGCAGTTCCAGTCCCAGGTTTGGGCTCTGTCAGAGTCAGGACTGGATGATGCCTGTGGGAAGGTGACCAGGGAGGAACTTAAACAGACCCATTCTGAATCAGAACAGTCATCCTTCCATCTCCAGCTCATGCCTTAAACAGGGTGCTTAAACAAGAGTGTGAGCTGGGGAACATGCAGAGCAGCACTTCCCTAAGCATCCAGCTCCTCTGCTCTTCTTGCAACCAGAATTTGGTGATCTTCTAAGCATCAATTGCATCTCAAACATCTCACTTAATTGCCATTACTTGGTCCTGTCTTCTATAAATTTGTCCAATCTGCCCCTGAATTTATTTATCTTTCAGTCTCCATAATTCCATGGCAGAGAGTCACTCAATATGGATGGCAGGGGAAAAATATTTCCTCCTGACTGTTGTAAACCTGTGGTCTGATCATTTTGCTGGGTGCTTCCGAGTTCTTGAAGTGTGGAAGAAGGTCAGGGACACGCAGTGCTGGGTTTATAGTGGGTTATGAGCTTCAGTTCAGTGTCAGGAACCTTTTTTCCTGCTCCTCAAGGCAGAAACACCTCACTGCCAGCTGAAAACTGAAGTCCATAAATGCATAAGCATTAGTGAGGGGGTGCATGAGGGCTACAGAAGGTGCATAAATCATTCTGGGTATTTTTAAATAATAGCATGTCTCACTACATTCATCTCCCCTGAGTTTATTCCTCAACCCCTAAGTACATTTTGACATTCAGAGTTAATCATACCTTCCAGTCAAAATATGCAGCACAGAACCGTCTTGGAAAAGAGCTGCAGCTCCCCCGAGCCCAGGCTGGGGATCAATAGGGGCCAGGCAGAGCCAAGGCTGGGCTGATGTTGTAGATTGTGGCACTAAAACGGTACCAGATTCACAGCATCCCTGGGAACCCCCAGTGGCAAGGAGCACAGCTGCTCCCTTGGTTATCCCTGTGCCTGGCGGGAGCAGCTTGGTGTTGGACTCTGTGTTTCTGCTTTCCTCTCCCTTTCTTTCAGCACAGTTACTCTGGTCACTGAGCAGAAGAGGGGAATAAGTGGGTGTGCTGGAGTCCACCCCATGGGGGTCCTAGCTCTTTTCCTGCATCCCTGACCTCTGTCTGGGACTTTTGGGATTGTTTTCTTACCTGGCCTGGTGTGCAAGGAGAACTGTTTTATCTAAATGGAAATGCAGAAACATTTAGAAGCCAGAAGGAAGGGAAGCTGCCTTCAGGAACAAGATGTGATTCCTGGTGGTCTTCACTTGGGTTTTATCAGAGGGCAGGTTTGCTCTGTTCGACCACCCAGGTCCCAGCCAGTGTGACATGGTTTGATGGCAGAGGCAAAGTGCACATCTCCCACTTGACCCTCCATCACCACTGAGCTTTGCTGCCAGTGGTATGAGACAGACTGGGAAGAGCAGCAGGAAGCAAGCAGTGCACTTGTTTTCAATTCCCCCATGCAGGAGGAATGGAAAGGGAGGGATGGTGGGTGGCCTGCAATGCTTTGTGGAAGGGAACATCTTTTTCAATTATCCCTGTCTGCTTTGTGCAAAGTATCAGGAGTCCCAGTGCACACTCCCCAATATCCCACTTATGTCAATGTGGATCAGCTTAATGCACAGAAATGTTACGTGATAGGAACAGCTTATTCAACACAGCAGATAATTGCTGGATGCTCCCTCCAACCCACAAACCAAACTCTGGGAAGCCTCAGTACTTTGGCTGTGGCCCTTGGGAGTGATTTTAAAACTCAAAATCTCCTTTATCTCTTCCTGCAATTAGGAATAAGAATTATTTTCAGGAGTCGTTCAGGCTAAAGACCCACTCTGTGAAGAGACTTTGCAAGAGAAACACCAAAGGTGGGTGACCACCTCAGAAATATGGGATGACAAAGGGAAAAGGTGTGTGTGACAACATGCAAAAACATTTCAATTAGAATTGCTCCCTGCTCTCTATAGTCCTAGTCTGACACACACCTGCGACTCTCAGGCTAGGACAAACAGAAATTCCCTCCTTGCAAAGCCCTGCTGAGAAGAGCATCCTCAAAGCCTCATAATATAGCAGTGTCTGGCAGAGACAAACTCTCTTTCCACAGTGTTGCCTCTTGATTATATTGGTATATACTCCAAAATAAGATTAAAAGTCCTCTTAGCATCAAGGACACTATCTCCCTGGCAATTCAGTACTTACCAGCCTGGGAAGCAAGACCAGATGTGCTTTGTTGCTCTTGAAGTAGCAAAAAAAGCTCTGGCTGCAGGGTTATTAACTTAGGAAAGTTGTCCATCCACTGAGAACCATAAATAATCCACGACAGCCACTCTGCCTGACTCCACATCCCATCTCCCCTGCTTATGTTGATTTGCAGCCAGATGAGATTCTCCTCCTCACAGCTGTCCAGCAGATTATTTTGGGGAAAGATGTGATGAAGGCAGCTGGAAACACCTGCTGCCTCTTTGGTTCTTGTTATCTCCACTCAGCTCTTGGAACTAGACTGGGCCAATGCTACTGGGAGCAGGGAAGGCTGGACATACTTGATTATAGTCAGGGACTACTGCCATGTTCCTGAGGATGGCAGCCAGAGAGATGAACTTTGGTACTCTGAAAGGGGTTCTTGCCAGCTGTCACTTAGATTTTGGGTGATTTGTCACTGCCTGGTGGTCCTGGAGATGAGCATCTCCCACCTGCTGCAGGAATATTGGTGCCACTCAATTCTGCATCTCCAGATCTGGTGTTTGAGTGCCGGTAGCAACTTACAGAATTCTGATTTCAAAGAGATGAATGATGGAGAAGGGGGAAAAAAATGAAACATCATGGTTTGATAAGATGTTGTACTCACATAAATTTCTGCTCATCTCTGGTAAAACTATGACACTAGAAATAACCTGATTGTTTCTGTCTAAATTTCAATTCCTTTCTCATGCCTGGTGCTCAGACATGGCCTTTTCTTGCCTACTTACATATGCATCTGCTCAGATGGCACAAAGCCTACTTGCATGTTAGTATCATGCCTCTTGCACTGGGAGAAACTACCTCTTTACACTTAATTATATTCAGTGAGGAGAACTGCCAAAAGGGGCAGAAACAGCTTCAGTCTTTGCTTCAACCTTTGCTTCTGCCTTTGCCGTGTCTCCCTGATCTTCTTCTTAATGTGAGAGACTTATAAAGGTTGCTGGGAAGAGGAAGAAAATAATCTTTTCTTCTCTCCAGATAAAGTAGTGGCTTTAACTTCAGCAAGGAAGATTCAGACTAAATAAGAGTAAAACCTTCTAATGGCAAGGATGAGGGTTTCCTGGGGAAGCTGTAGGGATTTCACAGCTGGAGACCTCCAAGCAGAGGCTGGATAAATATTTATCAAAAGTGCCATAGCCATGGTTGAGCTGTCATGGTGGAAAGGACTAGAGAGAGTAAATTGTTGAGATGCTGAGGTTCTTTCCAGACTTTTGAGTCTATGAAGCAGGTGAGAAAATTTTCATATAAATAAATAATAATAAAAAAATCTTCTACTTCTGCTGCTCATGCTGCTGCCGTAGGGCACAGAGTCAGGACATGAATTACCTGTGCCAGGAAATGTGAGCTGAGCAGAACAGAACAGGACAGAATATGCTTTCCCAGCCAGTACAAGCTGGCAGCTGTGATGTTACATGGTGGATCAGCTGCACTTTCTGAATGTCTTTACTGTCCTAAACCCAGCAATAGGGCACTAAAAGGGAGCACAAGTTCTGATATCTGTCTTCATGTGCTCATATCTTTTTCTGATGTTACCTTAACTTTCTGGGATGCTTAAAGCCATCTTTAGGAAGCACAGTTGGCAGTTATTTGCTCAATTAACTTTTGCTTCTCTTTGTATTTGAAACTTCCTGCTTTGGTTATTACAAGTCTTATATGCAACCCTTTGGTATCCTCACACTGCACTTGTCATAGTAGCCACATTTTGTGTTTTGCATGGGCAGTTCATGTGCTTTGCCTGGCCAATAAATCTGAGATTGAGAATGGGATCAAAGCTATAAAACATCTTTCATGTGTCCAAAAGTCATTACTATGTAGAAATGACTTTTGGGTGGAAAACAAAAGAGGGGAACCCATTGGGCTGCCTCAGGAGCAACCAGAGATGTACCCTTGTCATCTCAATCTGCCTCCGTCCTGGGAGGACAGAACCAGCAGCTGGTCCAGCACACACTCCCCCAGCTCTCTGGGGCAGCTGGACCATCTGATGGGAAGGAGCTAAACTCTGCTTCTTGCAGGGAGAACAGTTACCAGGTAGAGGGGAGATGGTTATTTTCACTCCACAATCTCGTGTCTTAGGTGTGGGTGGCAGGATGAGGATGCACCCCACAGTACAGAGAGCCTAAATTCCATACTCTCTGAGCACTCCCATCCATGAGTGTATGAGGTGGTTTGTTTCCAGGGAGTTGGCACAAAAGAAGCCTATGGAAATTCACTCAGCAATCAGCACTTGTTCTTGGCAATGGCTGTTACCATAGCAGATGAGGCTTCTATGACCCCAAGACCATCCATCTTCTCGAACAGCAGAGATGCTGTGAGCACAGGGTGAGGTAACGGGGTTTTTTCCATCATTTTGCCATGGTCCCAGCTGCTCACCAACGGCTGTTGCTCTTCTCTCAGTTGATTTGGAGCCAACTGCTTCTCATCCGGATCTTGTTTCACCTGGAGAATGGCACTTTGTGGGTAAATCTGTGTTAGTCACAGGTCTGAGGAGAAGAGAGGAGCACTTTGAGGTCAGTGGGGTGTTGGAAACCTGTAAAAATTTGCAAATTTTTCTTTAAATTGACGGCCCACTGATGTGGAATGTTGTCATTGCTGTAGATCATGAATGTGTCCTGTCAGGTTGGGTGCCAGCCTGCAGGGGTTCTGATTTGGTACTGAAATAATGGCAATTTTCTGGCCTTGGGCTTGACTGTGTCCAAAGAGTCCATGACATGGAGGAAATGAGTAGTGCAAAATAATTGAGGGTAATGAACTGCTTTGTGAGGAGAGACTGGATCCCCCCATTGGGAGAGAAGAGAGTGTGAGGGAAAACAAGTGACTTGCACAAGATCACAGATCCAGAAGGAAGTGAACTCAGGACTGTGATTCCCAATTCCCCATCTCCCATAGCACAGGGAGTAACTGCTGTGGGAGATGGGCTCCAGGGAGGTGCTTCTCATCCTTTTGTGACCAGGAGGAGCAGTGCTTGGCTGTGTGGTGCCAGCCACTGAAGCTTTGCTGGGAGAGGGAAAGAAATTGTCTAATGTGTCAGCCAAACAGGGACCAGCTGGGCAGTACTGGGCCAGATGGAAGAACTGGGCCAGCAGCTGACAAAACCAGTATAGTCTGTATTGTGTGAGAGTGGAAAATAGAACAAAAATTTCCAGGGGAGGAGCCTCCAAACTTTGCTGTGCTCATGTGAAAACCAGTGTTGGAGGCCAAACACGTGTAAACATAACTTAATTAATGATGAAGGTGGATGCCATACCTGATAGGATAAGTGATGGGAATGCAAGCTGAAAGCTTTCACTGTGGCTGTGTGTGCTAAGTCTGTGCCAACACAGTCAGTGACCAGTGTTCATAAAGCTGATCTTGAGTCTGTTCCTAATTTCACAGTGTAGACAGACAGGGAGACCATCCCCAAATTAACCTGCCACCAGCACCACGTTATTGCCAGTGGATGACTTCCATGCAGGCAGCACTGTTACTTCAACACAAAAATCTACAGCTTCAGGGAGATGATGTGTTGCACAGCTCACCTGCTTTAATATTCACTCCCTGAATTGCTCTCTTGGATGTGTTAATTCCAGAAGCCTTTGTCTGCTGCTCTGCTTTCCTCTCACAAAGCCAGGAAAGAATAAATAACAGTGTAATGCAATGTGCAACAGTATAAATGCCCTCCAAAGAACAACTGCTGAGACTGTTGACATGAGAGTTTGTAAGAGAAAAAAAGGAAAATATGCTGATTCTGCTGCTTTGCTGCCTTACTCATGCTGTGCCTGACTAAATGTTATTCCAGGTTTCATTGCTCATGGTTTTCCAATGTTTCACTGAGGAATAAGAGTCATTGTTTAAGTTATGCTGAATCTCAGGTTGCAGGGTAGGAGGACTCTTCCCCTCTTCCATCAACTGTCTGTCTAAACAGGTTTAATGAAGTACAGACATTAGGTGAGAAATCTTACTTTATTTCACACTATTCTGCAACTATTAAGAGGAGGAGAGAGATACACAAACCACCCCTGGCTGCAGCACAAGGGCAACATCACCCACCCACCTGTCAGTTCTGCTCAGCATCACCCTGAGGGGGGAACCCGCCTGCTGGAGGCACCAACAGGGCAGGATCCTCACCTGGTCAGAACTGCTGTGGGACCACTGAGAACTGGGTCACAGCCAGGTCAGCATCCAGGAGGAGGCTGGTTTCAGAAAATAATGTACAGATACTTGACATTTATGGGGGACTTAATGAGGGAGATTTGTATCACCCACCGTCATCCTCAGATGGAAGAAGTGGAGGGACAGGAAAGTGTTTAATCCAAGGTCACAGAGTAGGCTGGGACTGAAACTTGGAGCCCAGGTCTGAGCATGGCTTGTTAGGACAAAACAAGAATACTCCCTAATTCCTCAAATACCTTGCAGGGCTGCCCACTCACAATGACTTGTTCCCCAAGATGGTTTTTCTCATTCACGTTGCACTGCAGAGCTGAAATAGCACTGCCCTCTGCGCAAAATTCCAAGTGACACACATTTAAAAGATGGGCTGTGGAAGGGTTAACATATTAATTCACTTTAGAAGTGCATTCTCATGATGGCCATGAGACCCTTGAGTCTTCTTTGCTCTGAAACAGTTCATGTCTGGAGAGTTAATGGTATTGGAAAAGTGTATTACAGCAGAAGAAATTCCCTTGCAGTTAATGATAGGAGATTAATAAAAGCCAGGAGCTTAAGGTGGTCGGCCCTCCATGCTTTCAGCCCCGGTGACAGCCAGTGCCAGCACATCTAGGGGTCTCAGTGGAAACCTGACCCCTGATGGGCTGCAAGGAGCAGATGTTCCTAAGGGAACCCATGGAGAGGATGGGTCACCCCACACTGAGCAGCAGAGAGGAATTCAAGGTCAGTGACAGAGTTTTGGAGCCACCTTTCCTGTTCCAGCTAGGTGTTTGCCTAAGATCCACAGTCTCTCTTTCCCATTACGTATTTTTATCTTCCCACCTAATTATCTAAGGCTTTAAAAAGTGGAGCAAGGCTTAACTCCAGAGACAGTGATGATGATAATAATAACTTGGTTTTTATCCGGTTTTGTCCCACGGTGGGAAGCGCTGGGCTGATCCTTAGTGCCTATTGATACTGGTTACCCTCATGTATCAGTCTGGGAATTTGTCAGGGTGCAAAAGCATTTGGTCAATAATTTCCACTTAAAACTACCATGGAGCAGGACATTACTTGGATGAAGGCAGTAGGACCAGGGGAGTTTGACAGTGTTAAATGGGGTCTGAGCTCACAATCTGCTTCTGAAACAAAGGAACAAAAAGCAGCAGAAACTTCAGGCAAGTCAAACTGGCTCTGAAGATTTACTGCAGAGAGGTTTCGGGTACTTGGCACAGGGTACATGTGAAGATTTTGTAGTCTGAATGCCCAGGCAGGTGTACCCAGTGGTATTTTTGCACACCTGGTCATCTCTCTTTGAGTGGGATCTGCAGAGGTTTCATGTTGGGTGAGATGAATCCAGAGCTCAATAATTATGTGTTGTAAACTTTGGATAACCCCCCAAGCAGGCTGAATCCTTCTGACCTGGGGCAGTTTCACCACAGCCACTGACAAGGAAAGGAAATTCCTCCAGCCCTTGGAGCAGTTGCTGTCCTTCCCTCAACCTGGTTGCTCTGGCCAGTGTTGGGGAAGAAAGGGAGCAGTCCCTGTGCTTGGAAGTGGGGTGGGATTTAATGGCTACGTGGTCCATCAAGGGATTGCCTTTGGTTAAGGAGGATTCTTGATCAGCCCTAAAATAGACAGATACAATCTGATCCATAACAGGCTTCCAAAGTCCCCGTGACAGCTGAATTAATTGCACAAAGCCTCTCACCACAGCAGCACCTGCACATGTAAAACTGAGTGGCAACTCCTGTTAACTGCATCTGGCAGCTTCAATAGAAGTGTCAACAATCCATGCAAAGGCCATTGGAAATAAAGGGAATTACAGAATTGGTTTTAAAAACTTAATAAGCTCACAAACCCAGAAGATGGGATACACAGGCCCTGGTTTTCAAAGCTGTTCTAATGCATCCTTCTGACAGAGGTTATTTCTTTGGCCATCTGTGAATGTTGAGCACAGAAAAGGGTCTTGGCAAACTCCTTTCACTCTTTCCTAGAGCAACATTGTTTACAAGGTCCATAGGAAGAGAAGGAAGTTATTAGAGAGAAAAAAGGTAACACTGGGTGTGGGTGATGCAAAAGTCCACATCACTTCATGTCACAGGAATTTTGTTATGACTTTCAGGGACTTGACAAGCATTTCACTTGTGTAGTCTGCTGACAAACAAAGTGCAGCACAACATCAAAAAAGGACATCTTTTCAAAGGGTCTTGTTGAACTCCAGCCCTGGACAAGAAGCCCAACACCCCTGAAATCAGTGGAATTTTTACTGATGATATCAGTAGGATTTCATCTATTAACATCTGCCTGATTCTGATCTGGGTTCTGCAAACTATTTATCAGCCAAGCTGGTTTTAGTGGCAAAGGGACTGTCCTTCCTTCAGAGGCTGCTTTCCTTCATAGAGACAGCAGAGATGAATAAAGGCTACTCACTGATGGAGAAGTTCTCTGAAACTTCCCACACTCTTCCAAGCCAGATTTCATCATTCCTTTCTCTGCTGTGTTAAATACCCACCACACACCATACAAGAGCTGCAGAGGAAGTCTGGGTGCTCCCATGTAAATCAAGCTATTGGAGATTTACCAGCAGGGTGAACATGAAAACCCACCTCCACAGTGTGATGGCAGTGATGTGTCCTCATACCTGTGCATCTCACCTCTAAGCCAGAACCTTTGTTCCTTCCAAAATCCTCCCAGCTACTGCAAAACCAGACTGAGCTACCCACAGGGTACTCATACGCTCCAAAATCCTTAACAATCTGCAAACCCTTTTAATTAAAGCAGAAGAGATGCGAGTTCCTCTCTGAGCTACTCCCTGGGAATGAAAGAGTAAATGTTCAGCCTCCTCCCCATCAGCTCATCAATCTCTCATGTCTGAGGTTGTCATCCTAAGTGTTTCTATTTTTTGTGTTCAACAAAGAACAGATTTATGGGTAAACAGGCAAAAATAAGTAAAAGGAATGGAAATGAATTACCATCCTTCATTAGGCCACTCCCTGGGTCCTTCATGCAGACATGAAATACGCCAGTTTAAAATCTTTATTGCTTTGCAGGCCTGCTTCAGGAAACCTCTTGCAAGCATTCCCTTCAGTATTTCTCTTCGTAAACTGAATAACTAAGACTTAAATTAGTATTTCTAACAGAGGCTGCAGGCAAGGAAATGCCAGCCTTCCTGGCCTGGGGAAGCAATGCCTCTTTCAACTCTTCAACGGCATAAAGTGAAGGGAGGGGACCATGGGCTGTTGGTTTCCACCTACAATTTACTACTCCTGTGCTGTGTGGCCTTGGGCACATAATTTAAACTTCCCATCCTGGTTTCTTCTCTTGTAAAGCTGCAGGATGAATACCTGCCTTCCCTGCCACTCTCTGCTGCCAGGGGTTTTATACAGCATAATAGAAATGGGTTCAGTTTTATAGAAAAATGAGTTAAAGACCCAGGTGGTACCACTCTCCTTTTAGCACTGAGTTATGTGTCCATCAAGCCCAGCTTTGGGCAACAAGGAGCATGAGGTAGCAATATCATATAACTTAGACACCTGCTAAGTGCACCATTTGTAAAGTTTGCCCAATATTTGCAGGGAGACAGAGGAAGAAAGGCAAAATTTTGGTATATGTGCAATTTGTGATTTGCTGCTTTCATTGCAAATTCGTCTTAAATCAGCTGAAGGTCTGGTTGGCCTTGACTATTAGAAGAAAAAAGGGAAGTCTCCTGCTTCCTTTTGATACAGGTTTCTTCCCTTTGAAAAACTGCAGGGAAAAGACAAACATTTGGAATGTGTCTGTAATCTGTGCTCTTCGTCTCACCAACCGGCAGCAGAAAAACTAAACACACAACTAACAGTATTTCAATGAGTTTTTTGAATTTTCAGAGTTGGAATAATGTCATCACTGTGTAACACTGCCAGATTCTCTGATCTCCACAAAAATAAACTGTATCCATAATGTTAGAGAACATTTCTCATTTGCAAAAATTTGCATCCTTAAGATGTGCATTAGAAAGGCAGAACTCACTGCAGAAGCTCAGAGTGTGCAGGGCTGCCCAGTGCAGGCACGTGCTCACATTGCTGTATTCCTGAAGGAGCAGGGAACAAATGAGGGGGGGAAAAAAATAGATTCCAGAGGCCCTTGGAGAAAGTTTCAAGGGCTAACAGAGCTGGAGGGTGGGGTGGCTGTAGAGCAGCTGCCTTGTGCCTCTGGAGGGTGTCAGAGCTGGAGCCATGGGCAGCAGCAGGGCTGGTGTGTGTGTCACTGCTGGCTGTGTGTGACCAGGATGTCTGAGGAAACCATCCCAGCCCAACATGGGGAGCCTTAGGGGTCATTTCATCTCCTTACATGAGTGATCCTCAGAAATCCTGTGGCTCTGCTGCCCCAGAGCTGAGAGAGCAGGTTGTTGTGATCCTGGCTGGCTGAAGAATTAGAGATTTGCTGTGGTTACCTTGGTAGGAGCTACTTGTGTCTGTTTGGTATGCAGGGGTTGAGGGACACCTCCCCTGGGTTGGGTCAGTGTCGTCGTTCTTTGCTCAGGTTTTGAGGCTGTAATGACATTAGGGCACTTATCTGGACCCCTGCTTGATGTGTCTCCTAGCAAAAAAATGAGTTTTTCAGCTGCACTGCTGCAAAATGTGTGTCATTTTAAGTCAAGGCTAATAAATGCAAAGCAGATGGGGAGGTGTCCTCTTCACCCCTGAGAGACAATTCCACCAGCTGCTGGCACACACAGCAGGTTACAGCTTGAGCAGAAACATTGATGTCCTCTCACACCTTTTGGGCTGGTGGGCAAGGACAAACATCTTTCCTCTCACACCTTTTGGGCTGGTGGGCAAGGACAAACATTTTATTTACTTTGTTTATTTGTGCACATCAATTTAGGGATGAAAAAGTGAAAGGCAATATCTGAAATGAACTTTGGCTACTCCATTCCCAAGGAAGAAACAAACTAATTTTACTTCCAGGCTCAGACTGTGTGCCTGGTTCCAGCACAGGCAACAATTTTTAAGGAAACTTCTTGAAGCAAAAATTTTAATGAGTTCTCAACACCATATCACATCCCTTGGATTTGCATCATTTGAACCATATTTCTGGAGGTAATTTTTCAAAGTGTTGCACAGCATTTTATCTGCATGAATGCTTCTGCATGAGTGATTCATACTTCTAAACTGTGGATGTACAAAAGGGGTCCAGGCATTTGAACAAAAACATGTGGCAATTTTCTTGTTTCCAGTGGCTTATCCAGGGAAGGTCAGTTTATCATTTGTTCAGGAGAAAATTACACAACTGTTTTCATCTTCCCCTGGGACAAACTGCAGAGTGCTGTGCCCTGCAGAGCAGGCAGGCTGGGGGGGCTGCACCTCTTCCCTGCGCTGTGCAGAGGGATGCTCTGGGACCCTGTGCCAAGAATGCAGCACACTGACTTGTCTGATGAATCCGTGGCTGATCAGATCCCCAGCTTGCACCCTGCCCAGGAACAGTGAAACTGCCTTGGAGGCATTCATTAAATTATTGTTTTGCTGGAGGTTATCTGAGGTCCTGTGGATGGAGGTCTACTCTTCCCTGTGCCTTCATCTCCCTTTTCTCTAGGGTATGTCCACAAACTGGAGCTTAATCTGACAGCTCCAAACAAAAAGGAAACCTAGGAGACCACAGCAAAGTTTCATTCCCTAATGTAATCATGTCCTAAAAGAAAATAGCCCTCTTGTCCTGGAAATGGATCTATTAAACAACTCTCCAGTGTTCTCAGTTCAGTGTTCAGCCTGAGCATTTAAGCCCTTTAAAACAACCAGGGAAGCCATCTGATTTCCCTGTGTCAGTAATGATGCCACAGCTTTGAGAAATTAATTTCTTCCCCACTGCATGCTCTGTTTGAGAAATGATATCACATTGTGAGGTACTGCACCAAGCTCCACTGATCACATTGCATAACAGGATGCTGGCTAATGATCCAAGATAATAGAAGGCGAAAGCTGAATACATTTTTAAAAATCATCACATGATACAAAATAATGCCAGTACTGGGTACTGTGCAGGAGAGGAGAAACTCTGCTTAATGTGCTGCCCAAATGCTCCATCAGAAAAAACACATTTTCATAATCTAAACTTGAATGATTCTATGATTTTTTTTTTTTTCCAATGGTGGGATAAGCGAAACACCTTAGGCTGGGTGCTCAGCAGGTGTAAATCAGCAGTGCTCCACTGGAGCTGATGGATCATTATTTTCTACCGCTGGAAGAGGAAACTAAGAATAGACACAGTCAGCAGCTAAAAGTTCTCCAGTCCCAAGCAAGTGCCTGCAACGTTGGCATCATTAACATCAAGCAGAAAAGCTGCCCTCACAGTAGATTAGCAGCAAATTCCCATCAAAGCCTCGGAATACCTCCAGCAGGGGCCCCGAGTGGAATCCAGGCGGCGTCACTCGGCGCTGGTGGAGAAGGTGAAACTTTGCTCCAAGGACACTGCAGCTGCCGCCAGCCCTGCCTCGCCTCGCCTGACCCTGCCCTGCGGCGGGGCTGCACGCTCCTCACCAGCATCACACACGGACTCCAGGGCAAACCCAGCATCCCCTGCACACCCAGGGATCTTCCACTTTCTAGAGCTTGGTGATGATCTGGCTTTTACAGGGATGAACGTGTGAAAATCAAGAGGAGAGAAGAGGAGACAAGGGAGAGGAGTAGCTCTGAGTCACTCTACCCAGTAAAGCAGCCCTGTCTGGTTTTTGGCCCCTTGCAGTTCATTCCTCACAGCCTTTTGGGTGAATGGATTCATTTTTTTTTTTCCTATTCAGAATAATCCTCAGATCTCCTATCAAAAAAATTCAATCAAACAGGAGTATGCTGGTTCAGTTTTCCCCTGAAAAATTTTCAGAGTAATTAGGAAGCCGAAAGAATACATATGGCCAGACATATAGGTGGAATAATAATCAAGAACAGCAGGGGGGTGGGGAGAGAAGGAGTCAGACAGAGCTGCCTGTGAGACAGCACGGGCTGTTTGGAAACTCTGTGCCCAAACAGCATCTGGTCAATTATAAGAAATGCATCAAATGAAATTCAAACTCATTCAGAAATGAATTAAGATGAGATGAAAAGGGAAACATTTGCAAAGTATGTAATTGGGATGAATAATTCAGTCCTACCTTACCTCTTGTAAATACTGTATAAATATTTACTCACTTCCCAGGCACGGGAGTGTGGTGGTGCCCACCTCACTGCTGCCACCACGGAGGGGTATATTTGGGTTATTCTCACAGCCTGGTGCGTTGTGTGCTGCAGAGTAAGTCCCTCAGAGTTACCAGTCTGCACAGCATTTATACATACACAACATGCAAGACGAGGGAAAGTTGCCTTGTGGTACTATGCAGGAAAAAAATTTCCTGTGGTAATGGCAAGGTTGGAGGGTCTCACTGGGAGTGTGTCCCCTGTGTGCCTGAGCCCAAGCATCCCTCCTGCTTGCGCTGGAAAGCCTCTCCCCAAGAAAGCCCACAGATGCTCATGACCTGCAAAACCCTTAGATTTAATGGGTGGCATTTGGGTACCAAGTGGGGTAATCAAGGCCAACAAAGAAGGAAAAGCCTGGACAGAGATTCTCTTTAATGAGATTCTGACTCATGTAACATAGGTGCTCCTCTTTCACCTCCCCCACCTTGCAGTGTGTTGTTATTCAGGATGGTGCTTGTACTGGAACTCCTTGCAAAAACAGTTTAATTTTAAACATAAACTTAAACATCATCCTGAACCAGCAGTGCTGCGCTTGCTCAGCACAGGAAAACAAGACATCCTGTTACCAAAGAGTGGTTAAAGAACAAGACACTCTGCAAGTAAGTGTTTAGTTTTAATATTTCCTCTACTGCCTGTTTCCCTGTCCCTCCAGGGTCAGGCACAGCACCACACCTCCTGCACTGCAAGCTCATTAGCCTCATTTCCTCTCTTGAAGGGGTGGACACAGACTCTGACATTTGCCATGGAAAAGCAGAACTTCAGCACCAATCTTGAGATTAACTATTGACATTCCTCTCCCTTTCCCCCTTTGATGTGTGAGGAAAAAAAATAAATATATAGGAGGATTTAAAGGGAGGGGAGTGGGAGAAGGGCAGCCCAGCCAGAGAACAGCCTGGTGCTGCAGAGTAGAGGCCACCACGCTCCCCTGGGACATGAACAGTCTGGTGATTGCTCCTAATGAGAGAGCCACAGCAGTGGTGAGCGAGGTGAGACTCACAGAGCCTGGCTGAATGTGGGAGGTGACAGAGAAATCATTTCTCTCCTTTTTCCCACTGATCCTCCAGCATATGGCTCAGTTAGGGAGAGGTTCCTCACACCAGCGCTGCACGTCTGGAGCCAGCACAAACAAGTGATGCCTTAATGCTGTTTCTTTCTTGCCTCTTGCTGTTTTTCCGTAGGGCAAAAGGGAGGACCAGAGCTCCTTAGGCTGTTTTTGATGTTTGCAGCAGCCTGGATGAGTGTTTGTGTGGTTTGGTAACAACAGACAAGAGCAAACTGCAGTTCAAAACCAACTAAAGTGGGCTCATCACTTCAGTCACCTGCACCATACTCGGGCAAGCAAAGGCAAGAGAAATTAAAGAGCAAGCAGAGCTTGAAAGCCTGGCCCTGCTGAAATCCATCAAATAATCAGGCTTCAGGAGGTGCAGGATTTCCATGGGAATAAGGTCCATCTTCCTGCCCTATGGCAGTCTCAGGGCTCAGAATCCTGCCTCAGAAGGCTGGGATGGGGCAGCGCTTGTTCAGCCCTGAACCCAAGTGCTAAGGGAGGTTTCTGACACATCACAGCTTTAACAACCTGTCTTGGTGCAATGAATGAATACCTGAAACCAGGTTCCCAAAGTTTTATCCATTTTGGACCTTCTTCTGAGGTAGCAGATTGATAAAATATATTGCTTCGTTGTAGGTCCATAATTAAGACTTTTTCTTGTTGCACATCCTGCTGGTTTTCAGCCAGCACAGCAATGTCAGAGCCTCTCATTGCCTCTAACCATGACTGTCAGGCACTTCTTTCAGCACTGGAGCTGAATCTTTCCCAGGAAACAGCAGATGTTTGCTGACTGTGTCCTCCCAGAGCATCCCCAATCTGCCCATGGGTTGCTGCCACGTGGCGCTGACAGCATGAAAGTCAAATGGTGCCTTCAAACACAGAATCACTCCCAGGCAAAACCTGCCTCGTGCAATAGAGTAGCACTAGGTGTGATCTCTCCCAGATAAAACACTGGGGATAAGGAATTGATCTTCCCAAGAACAGGAAAATTCAAAAAGTTGCTAGAGGGACTAAGAACCTAGATCTTTCAATGAGGAAAAAAATTATCATTACTGTTACTGTAGCAGACAGGAAGACATTGCCAGACAGTAAATCTGTTGTGGTGGTTATTGCCATTTAATATTGAGTCAATATAAGTAATGTCTTGGAGTCTTTCCATATAAACTGATAAAAGAGCCAGGACATGGGCTGCTCTCCAAGTAGCAAATAGTTTGAACTTGAGATTTCTGCAATATTTTTTCTCACTCTATGTTGAAGAGGAAAGGGTAGACTTAAAGGCTAAGGCATTTTCTGGAGAACTGGATTGAAATCTTGGCTCTGGCTTTGGCTTCCTATGTGACCTTGGGCAAGTCACTTAATCTCTCTGAATTGCTGTACAAGGGAGATCCCCCTTCTGCCACCCTGGGTGATTTATGAAGGGTACCTCAGATACAATTGTCTCTTATTATAGTTAGTATTATCTCAGTTTGATCCAAGATCTGGTGCATTCTTGGATTTGGAATTTAGGAGACATCTGTGAAAATCTCTATATACTACATAAAATTCAGTTCATAAGAATCTTTTAACAGAGACCTTAAATCTTAATTCAGTAAAATCTGGTAGTGAATGTGGTAATGCCATAATTTTATTTAGTTATGTACAGTCTTGGGAAACTCATCAACATGCCTTGACTTGGTGCTGGGTTCAGGCTGTGCTGCTCATTGCTATTGAAAAGCATCCTTAGTGCTGCAGCTGTTGTAAGGACCTTTTGCTGTAAATCAAATCCCAAAGTTATTCCCAAGAAAAGACTCTATGCAGAGATCACTTTGCCAGTGCCTGTGCCAAGAGAATTACATACCAGTACGTCTTCAAAGCACAGGGATGGAAAACTTGTGCTGGAGGAGGGGCCCCGAGCTTGGCCCAGAGCTGATGGGGAAGGGCAAGGGGAGGTTTTGCAGCCAGGGAGGGGCTCATGCCAGGCAGGGCTGCACACTGTGGCAAACCCTCCTGCACTGCTCCTCCTCCCTCCTGCCCCCATCCTCCACCAGCCCAGCAAATCAAGGCCTGCCACAACTGGCCTGGCACAGCCTTGCAGGTCCTGGGGAACCACCTTGTCTACTAACACAGGATTACAAGGAGGAAGGAGGCATTAGGTTTTGCTGTCAGCAAGCTGTGGGGTTTTCAAACTACAGGTGAGTCTGAGTCAGACACAAAGTCTAAGGCTAGAAAATAAGCCATGGAACCAGCTGAGACAGACAGTGGTGACAAACAGAGCTTAAATACTTTATCATGCTGTAATCTTCATCCCCAAGTTCTCTTCTCTTCATCCCAGCAAAACCCACATTGTGGGTCCAAAGCCCCAGACACTGATGTCACCATTCCTGCACTCTCCACATTTGTATTTGGTTCACTCCTTTGCTGTTTTCCTTTCTCTTTTCCCAGCCATCTGCACCAGTGTAATTCCCCATAGACCTGGAAGGAGGGCAGACCTTGCTTGTTGCTAAAACTGCTTGCCTTCAGCTGCCAAATTGCCCTCATCCTGCCTGCTCGTGGCTGGTGGTCACCAGCCTGTGGGGTGAAGCTGGCGTTCTGCACCCAGCCCCAGCCACCTCCTGCAGCTCAGGCTGAGCAGTAACAGGGACAGGATGAGACTAAAATTTCTCTGTTGCCTTGAGAAATCTTTGCACTTTCCTTTGTTCAACATGGACACGAGCTTGACTCGGCAAAGAGATCTAATGGGGTAAACTTGGCACTACACTCAGATAAAACTGTCCCAAAGGGAAAACAGCCTAAATCTTTCTGGTTTGAAAAAGCCTCAGTCAAAGGTTTTTGTCAAGATATTGAATTGATGTAGCAGTTTAACTGTTATTTAATATTTATAAATTCATGTCTAGCATCCAAATAGGTCAGGAACCTATTGTGCTCCGTAAGACACAGACACATTCACATGCACCAAGTCCCCAGCATATTTCAAAAGCAGCACTGATACCTGCACACTGTTTCTGCATCCCCAGTACTTGCCTAAAGGGAAAAACAGGGGTTGGAGGTAATACTTAATGCAATGAAAACCGTTTGTGGTTTCATTGAAGCATTCAGATTATTGAGTTTTTTCTGTAATTCTGTTTTTGAAAACTTCATTTCAGACAAGGAAGTCTTCTGAATTGGTGGTTTTAACTCCTCTCTCAGTGTGAGCAAGTTCTGTGTTTTAATCATGACCCAGACATGCTGTACCCAGGGTTCTGGTCTGTTACTGTTCCACAAACTGTGCACCACAGTTTGCATTCCTCATTTTCCTTCCTTCCGTCTCTCTCTCCCCCAAACCTATGCTCAGGTTGTTTACATGCTCTTGTACATGACTGCATGTAGGCATTCCTGTGTTTTTATGCAACAAATATATTTATAGGATATAAATATAAATAAGATGATGCTGGGCTCAGGCTAGTTTGATGTTATTGTGCCTGCACATTAATTTCGCAGACCAAACCTTTGTGACCCTTGAATCAGTGGAGGTAGAATATGCCCAAAGGGAGCTGTGAGCATGCAAACTTGTGGCAGAGAGGAAAGGGAAGACAAACCATCTCTGGGCATGGCTCCCCCTTGATAGCAGCACAGCAGATGGCAGAGGGTTACTAGACAGCAGTTTTTTAAGACAGCATAAGCCAAGAAACAATAAAAGAAAAGGGAAAAAAAAGAAGGTAGATAAAGGAATTTAAACAGATTGTCATATCACTGGTTTATTCCTGCCACCTCAGCAGGAAATTAATCACATAATGTCACGTAAAACAGATAGCCCTGAAGGTCCAATGTGAAAATGGCTCTGCCTGAGGGCAGGAGTGAATCAAACCTCAAGAGAAGGACAAGGAAAATGAGGATGAGGAGGGCAGCACTGGCTGTGCTGGGAGCGGGGAGCAGCTTACCCAGCCAAAACCCGGGCTCAGATCTGTCCCATCCGTGTGCCCAGTGGCTGTAAAGTGGGAGAAAAGAGCTGCAAAGTCAGCTTGGGGAGATGCAGCTCCCCTGTGAGAAAGGCTTCTTTTGCCCTGGGTGGGGGTGGCAGAGTGTGGGGCTGCAGCAGGGGAGGGGAGAGGGGCTTGTTGGTTGAAGGAACCTGCCAGGAATCAGCATCATGGCAGGGCAGAGAAGTAAATGGAGCGTTCTCTTAATTGCAGTTTTAGAGTCAAGATGAGCACTGACGAGTCCATATTTCTTCAGAGGAGGTGGATGGCCGTGGAGAGAAGGCTCCCTGGAGAGTTATTTGGGATATGGATGGACGTTACCCATAAATACAGTGAAATAAGTTTCCCATTAGACTGAAATCCAGTGAGGCGGCATGAATCACCTTAAACATGCATATAACTCTCTCCTGTATATCACCTCTGCTGAAGCATTAATTAACCCATAACATCCATCCCTAGACATTCTAAAGGATCTCATTCCTCGCTCTATTCCAGCACAGCAGCTGGAAAAACAAAATAATGTTCTGGGTCACACTCAGTGTGTTTGGTACTGCAAAAGCCTGCAGTGAGTCCTCCACTCTTCCTCTGGACCCATGGGACCACATGGCCCAGGTGAAGGGGTGGATTTGGGGGATCTTCTTGGCTCTTTAGGGTACCCATACCCTCAAGAATTTTGCATGTTCAATGCTACTTCTGATAGCAGAATCCAGTAAGCCCAAGAGACCAGCCTGAAATATGATTATTTTTCCTTTTCATTTACTGGCTTTATACAACTCTGCCATAAAAATCATGTTGGCTTGCATTAGGTTGCACAGATTGTTTTGAACTGGACTTCCAATAACAGAGAGGCAGCTGAAAGAGCAGAGCAAGGGAAATAAAGAAAAGGCACAAAGCAGATAAAAGGGCTGTTTAAGGTGTCCGCATCCCCAACTGGAGCTCCGAGTACTTGTGTTGGTGCCAGGAGAAGCAGAAGCCAAAAGGAGAGAAAGAAAGGAAACTAAGTGAGAAAGAGAAATGAATCCTCAAGTAACTGAGAACAGGTGCTTCATTTGGGCTGTTGGATGTGAATGTGCTGCAGTTGGTTGCTCTATCGACAGGGGAATTCAATAAGTGAGTCTGGTGCAATGATGACAGAGCTCAGAGGATGAAAACCCATGTAAATTAACTCCCTTCCACCAGACTGTGCTTTATTAAAAAGCACAAGTTTTCAAGGCTATACCTTGAAGGTCACAGCTCCAGCAGCTTGGGCAAAAAACGCTCAAACCTGAACCTCCTAAATGCCTTGTGTAACTAAAGGGACTTGAGTTACAGCCCTTTATTCTTCCTTCTGCTGTCAGGAGGCTGGTGCCTGCCTCACTCCTGTGGTGAGAATGTGCTTACTCAGGTCTCCAGGCCATGAGAAAAGATGAAGGAAAGGTCTCCACAGGTTCCCACACCACCAGGAGGGTGGCAGAGGAAAGCAAGGCTTTGCTTGGCAGGACTCAGCTCCAGAGGCATGCTGCTCATTCCAGGGCACCTGAACCACTGCTGGAAGTGCTGTAAGGATCTGCTAAAATGAGCCAACAACAAACTGCTTCCTCTGCTCCCAGTGCAAGGAAGCAGCAGATCAGGGATGCACCTCCCAGCAGGGTCTCCAAGCAGCAATCCTAAGCAGCATCCCTTGATTTCAGTTTGCAGCTAAAGGAATGGCCTCCCCCAGTGGGTTGTTCCTGTTCAGCTGGGGCCTCTGTGGGGCACCTAGAGGGAGCGGGGAAGAGCAGCAGCCAGGGCACCCCAGGCCATGCTGTGGCTGATCTCTGCTGCTGCAGACCAAGCTATGGCATCCTGACTCCCTTTGGTGCATGATGATGTTTCAGAAAAGAGTTAAGACCAGAGCATCATGTCAAATATAATTATGAGACAATAACAGCCTATTAGTTCCAGTGCCTAATTTTAAACCTCAGACTGTCTAAAAACCCTCAGTCTGCTTTTAGAAGAGCTGTCAGCTCCTCAAGTTATAAATAAGAAGCATAGAGAATGGATAATCTCTGCCTGTCCTAGGGCCAAATACCACCTTCCAGAAAAGGTAGAATTCCCATTTCATCATTTACTCATTCAAATTTTTATTTCTGGCTAAATGTGACCAATTTCCCCTGGGATGAGTAGGCTAACACAAGGGCTTTATCTGCTTTGACTCTGAGCCACTGCAGTTCCTTGAAAAGGCAAAGATGTAGGAGAGAAGCACCATGCTCTGAGCAGCTCAGTCCATTCCTCACTTATCCCAAGTCTGAGAAGTTCTTCCTTCCTTGGAAGCATCCCCTCTTTCATCTCCCACCCCTGTGCACTCTTGGCTTCCTGTACTCACCCCAATGTTTGCTCTGGAACATCCTGGGTAACTTTCAAGTCAAATTATCTACAGAGAAAAGTCATGTGGGCATGAGCTGATAGCAAGATTTTTATTGTTTGAAAGTCTTTAGCTAATGTTATACATATGCAAATAAAACCTTTTAATTTTAAAACACTGTTTGGATAACTGTAATAATTTTCTACACGAAATACACCCCCAACAAGCCTGTGATGTAGAGCTGAATATTGTATGTATGAATGATGAATCAAAAGTAGCCCATATACTGAGTCAGGATATCTTCCACTAATGAAGTCCCTAAAGAAATGCACCACAGACCTTCTGAGCTGAGATATTATGATGGCTTGGATATATCAAGAGATAGCTGAAATAGCATTAGATATAAGATCTTCCTAGTAAAATTCACCAAAGAAGCACATAAACATCAAAGAGCCTTAACTCATAACTGCTATAAAATATTCTTATGTTTGGACTGATAAGAAAGTAGGGTAGTGCCCTAGATGCATAGCTATGAGGAGTAGTGTGGCCTTAAACTGCTGTGCCTTTGTCTTATAGAATTACAAACATTTTGAAATTAATTAATTTTTTCCTGACAAAAAACCTCTACCTTTTTAATTTGCAAACCTACAGGGTGTAGTTAAATATAGTTGATTTTTCACTGTTGACCAAATGCAAACACTAATAATGCTCAAAGGTTGCACATTAAATTGATCTAAAAAGTGTCTGATGTTTGCTCTCAAAATACTCCGACTCATATGAGTGAAACAAGCTAATTCTTTATCAGATCAGACCTTATCATTTGAACATAGACCCTGTCACAGACCATTCCACACGATGAAATCATAAGTTCACATCTTCATTTCTTATCATGAAATAATTAGAATATTTCATTTCTGCACAGTGAGTCAAACAATGATAAAGAGCCAGTAATTCAATTAGAAAGCAGATTATTTTTTCAATGAGCAGCTATGCATTATGATATCAGTATTCAAGCATAATGTAAAAAAGTAAATGTTTGCAGGCTTGCTAGCAGCTTCACTGAGCTCTCTGGAAAATACTGACTTTTGGGTGCTCAGCCTGGAATGTCTCTGGTTAAGCAGGGGGTCCTTGCCCCACAGGGTGCTCAAGATTAACATATTTAGGTCACATTTGGCAACTGAAAATTAAGTGGTTGTGGAAACACATTTCAGTAGCACCTCTGTGTGTGTGAGTGCTTTCCAAACCCCTCTCCATGCTGGGAGCATTGAGCATCTCCATACCTGCTCCTGGGGAAGCCACCTGGCACCATGCAGTGAGGAGCTGAGCCTTTCCTTCTGCCTGCCCTGTGCCCCTTGCCCCAAGGAGCAAAGCAATCTCTGCTCTTGCATCCTGAGAATGTCTTCTCCCAAAAACTCCTGGTGGCATGGCCGTGCTGGGTGAACCACCACAGGAGGGGTTCTGCTGCCTGAGCCTCAGCACGTGGCACTTGAAAACAAAGTTATCAGAATGAAGCTTTTAGCTATAAATTGCAGGTATTAAAGATCCATGTGATAATTGTCTTATCTGGCTCCAAATGTGCTTATGAGGCTGAGAGAGGACAAATTGGATTACAGCTGAAAGAGGCTCTTCCATTTTCATAAATTACCCGGCAAAGCGGCGAGGGTTCAGAAATGCAGGCGCCTTTGCTTTTGACAGCCTGTGATTTTGTTGAAGGATCTTGTGGAAGAGAACAAGCAAACAAACAAATTGAGACAGGTCTTTTTAGAAGGAAGGGCTGGAAAATTAAAAACCAAAGTGGTGAAAAGTCAAATGAAAGTAGCAAAGCTACAACAGAAGAATGGGGAGAATATTATAGTGAATATCCCCAATAGAGGAGAATTTTTGAAGGTATGATTTATCAGAGGAGAACTAATCTGTGCTCCTCAACTCCCATAATCTGGAAACCTCAGGTCTAAATATTTTTCTCTGCCCAGCTCTCTGCACTTTGCTGTTTGCTGTTGGAATGTGCAGATACAGGCAGTGGTCATCTCTGGTCTTCTGCTGCATAGCACCACTGGGGATAGTTGCCTTTGCTCCCAGTACCCTGAAAGTCACAGGAAACAAAATATTTTACTGAGTTTCTTCAGCCTGGAGTTCATTTTTGCCCTGATCATATTGGCTAAGTGATGACTCTGACAGAAGCCACCATCCAGGGACAGCACCATCAGCATTATGAAAAATATTGGAGCAGGTCTGTGCCTCAGTGGCACTAAGGAAATGCAGTGGGCATATGTTATTTTACATGTATTATTCTAGCTGTTGAAAGGCAAGTGGGAACAAAAGTGACAGAAGATCTGAATGGTGTTTTAAACCAGGGAAGCCCTTTCAAAATACAGTAAGGAATTCAAAATAGCTGTAATAAATATGAAAGCTTTTAGGGCTCTGGCATACATTAAATCTTGAAAGCGTTTGGTTAGCGATTTGCCATATCCCTGACACAGATGATTTTTTCATTTCTCCATCTTTCTTACACTTTCAGCCCCTCTTTTTGGAGAAGAAAGGCTAAAATATTTATCTCAGAACAGGCTCCTGAATTCATAAAATATATTTTAAGCTATTTCTCCCCTTTTGTCAGCTCTTTGCAAAAACTGCTTGGTAAGGTCTTTGGAGATGTCAGGTGGATTTTTCTCTGATTGGTTTGCTCACAGACCTTCTTGTTGATCACTACTGGTTTTTTAAAAAAAGCAACAAAACCCCACAAAATTTTAGAAAGAGAAACTTAGAAAGGAAACTAAGACAGAACAAGGAAAGGGTTAGCACTAAGGGGTATACTGAAAATGTGACAAGGCTCCTACAGCAGCAAGGCTGGATCTTCATTTGGAAAACCTTCTTTTGCAAGTTCATGGCGGCTCTAGGACAGTCCCACCCACAGGGGTCCCCAAGGCACCAGGGATGACCCAGCTGATCCCTCTTTCTTCTGTTCACCTCCCACTTGTGAGAAGGGAAGCCAGGCTAATACATGATACTGAAATTTTACTATCTTCAAGGCTGCTCTGTCTAAAGCCAACTGCTTTCATTTTTGGGGCAGTAAATTGCTGGCAGCAGAGAATAAAAAGACTGAACTTTCTTTATTAGCCTGAATTTTCTTTATGGGTCTGCCAAAGAACTGGGTTTTTTCCACTCAGTTCTGGCTCTCTTCATACTCCCTCCACATTTTCTGCTGATTTTTCTTTGCCGGCAAGCATAGCTAAAGTCCTTAATAGTTAGTGTGGGGTTTGTTTCTCCCTGTCACCTACCTGCTCAGCCTAGACAAAGTCATTGGCACCTGGCAACACAACTGCCATTGAGCAGCTGAGCAAATGCACAATTTATTGCTGGTTGTTTCCAGTTGGGAGACAATTGAACATCAGAGCCTCACAGCTTCAGAATAATCCTATTTATGTATTAGGAATTGATAAGAAAAATAGTAGTTTCACAGACAAGGAAACCAGAGTAAGAAGTGCTGTTGCTATGCCCAGAACCCAAAGTCATCCAGGACTGGCCTCCAAAATCTTCATTCCAGGCTGTCCTGCAACCTTCTTTGTGCCATCATCTCTGTAATGCATCTCGTGCTCCTCTTCTTCTCTTTCTCACTCACTTACAGCACCCCTTCCTCATCACACACCCCCACACATGTCCCCAACAGTATCCCTTTTCAGTGAAACCCCTTTCCCCACATCATTCGTGCTCTCAACAGCCTTGGCAGGTGTTCTTCTGGCAGTGTCTGGGTGTATTTTGGGGAGGACTCCACACAGACCAAAGGAAACAGGCCACGGAGTTGAAGAGAACAATTAGAGACAAAACCAGCAAGGAGAGGGTGCTCTGCTTAAATCTTTGCACGTTCCCCTCATTCATTCCCCCTAAGGCAACATCTTTATTGTGGTCTTTGCTCCTACACAAGCCCACACATCATTATAGTTGTTTACATACCATCACTAGCAATAATAATAATAGCTAAGTAATAATTCTTCATTTGAATGTGATGAACGGCTGCATGTCTCAGTAAAAATAAATACATGGGGAAAGGGAAAATACATCATTGTTACTAGCAAATGAGGCATAGTGCAAGAAATTAAAGTATCTGGCTTATGGAAAAATGGCGAAAAACAGCTTTGCAAAGAAGTGTTAAACCAACAGGCATAAAGGATCATTTATTGAACATAAGAGAAATTAACAGGGAATGGGGGAAATTAAGAGAGATATAAGTGTTTGCTGATGTTCTTTATAAGTGAGTACCAGCAGGCATAAAATTAGAGCTCAAATAAGAAAGTAGGTTACAGTTTCATTGGTCAGCTGACACATTGAATTTGTACAGGATTTTAAAAATTTTCTACATTTTTGAAGGGTAAAACCCATCCCATCAGAAGAGACTCTGTAAGTTTCCGAAGACTCAAATGCCTAGCTCTGTAATACAGCAGATGAAGCTAAAATTCCCCCTTCTGAAGCTAAAATTCTCATTTCTGAACTGCAGGAACACTTATGCATCTCTCTGCCCTGAGCACTGTGACAGTCAGAGCCCTGCCAAGCTCCCAGGGCAGGGCCAGCACCCTTCCAACCCCTCCAAACATGTTCCACAGGGCAGGAGGATCAGTGCTCCTCTGCCAGCAATTCCTCTATCCTTTGTGGAGCAATCGAAGGGAGAAGACAGAGGAAAACTTCCACCTTGGGGTGCTCCACGCTGTCCCCCTGAGCCAGGCACTCGCAGCACCCTGCCTGCTGGGCAGGTCTCCCTCCCAGTGTCCTTTGACAGCCCTGCTGAGCCAGGCAAAGCCAGGGATTTCAGGGGTTAATACCCTGTCAGGGTTCAAAGGCAGGTCAGGGAAATGCTTCCAGTGGAGAGCTAATAAGGCAAATCTGAGCCTGCTCAAGCTCAAGGCTTTAGGAGGAAAGGAAGGAGAGGTAAGCAGCCTGTTTGCTTGGGGCAGGGAGACGTGGGCTGGGAAGAGAAGAGGTCGGCGATGGGTCATGTTATGTGCTGCTCTCACGCCTTTCAACTCTTGCCTTTGGCATTTTTAGGCTTCTCAGGTCCATGCAGCAGGTGCTCTGGCCAGACTGGTCCCTCTCAGCTTTGGGCAGAGATGATTTTGCTCAGAATGGGCTGTAGGGTCACTGGCCGCAGCACTCGCCTCCCTGGCCCCTGCTGATCTCCCCCTTTTCCTCCTGCAGAAGCAATTGTGCTGCAGTGGGGGCAGAAAGGGTGCTGGCTAAGGGGGGGATTGAATCATCAGGGCTCTTGAGTGCTCCAGGCATCTAGAAAGTCAAATTTTTCTCTGCTGGGATCAGGTTCTAGTTTTCAGTCCTCAGATGTTTCGGTTTTATCTGGCGATGAGCCTGTGAGAATTTAGTTCTCTTTCTGCAGCTGGCGTAGCTGGATTCATGACTTTGACAGAGCTTTCTGTACCAGCAAAGGGGGGGAGGAGCAAATAGGTTGGAAATATTAATTTAATAACACTTTAAAGCAGCTTGTCCACAAACTGCTGCACAGCCAGAATATGTAGTGGTGAGAGGGCACAATGTTTCAACTTATTTTCTTTTTCTTAATTGCTTACAAGCTCATGCTGAAAAACGCTCATGCTTGTACTCTCTAGCATAAATATGTCAATATTGAAATCATGCTGTTATTATACTTCTAAGTATTTTTCTATAAAGAGGCTGCAGGATATCTCTGCCAGCATCTGTCTTGAAGAGCTGAGTTTTATCACAGCAGAAGGCAAGAACCTAAGACCTGTTTCATCAAAGGGAGTCTATATTTCTGTTTAATGTTTTTCTTCTCCTCCTGAACTGTTTACAAATGCCAATTTAGCCCCTGGTCTCTGTTAAGATGTTCCAGCCACAAAGCCTTCAAAGATGGCCAGAAGTGCTCCTTTCTCTTTGCATTAGAGATGAATTATATTATTTGAAAACAAAAATTCAGGAATGAGTCAGAGGCATGAAAGAAAGTGATAACAATTAGGAACTGATACTCATCTTTGATGTTCATGGAATTGTTCAGAATCTGTGCAATTCTCTCAAGCCCTGCTTGTCCTGTGTGTGGGTCTGGTCTGGAGGGAAGGCAGAGCACCAATCTGTCTCAATTTGCAGCAACATGGAAAAATAAATTCAAGGGCTAGTGAAGTGAGTTTTACATAAACGTTGCAATAAACTACCTTCTGCAGACACATATATTTACACCAGAAAGCAAGAGAATTTTAGCTGTGTCTCGGGAGCATGTGTCATCAGTTGCTTTACTATTGCTTTTATCACATGTGTGAGTATATCCATGCTGGAAAAAGGCTGAGATTTCTGTGCTGTGGTAAATAGTGGCAGAGTAAAAGAATCAACATTTATATTTAATGAAGCTACATCGTATCCTTATATCACTTTTTTTCTGAATTAAACTGCTCTAGTTTTAGTTTCCCTTTATATTGGTGGGAGAGAAGTCTCTTGGTGTGCCCATAATTAATCATGAGCCCAGACTACACTATTTCAGTTTGGCAGAGATCTAGACCATGCATATTCATTAAAACTTAGTTCAGCCTTTACTTTTATTTCCTAGTGATGGCACAGAGAACTGGGAAAAGTCTCTTTACCCCCGTAGTAATGAAAAGGCTAGATCAGGTTGGGATCTTGCTCTCCTGGCATTCTGTATCAAGCACCAATTTCTTGCTGAAAATTTTTTGCTATAGCAACAAATGAGAAATTAGATACCGCGATTTAGTTATTTTTTTTTTAATAAAGTGAAGGCATCAGAACAGAAAAATGAAGACTTCTTAGTTTAACCATGAGAGGAAATATGGGGTACAGGGAGGTTAAGCTCTGCAATAAAAATGGAGGAGCACAAAGTTCAGCAATTTTATTAAGCACAAACAAAAACACAGACTGTGACCTTCATCTTTTAGGGAGTAGAAAAGTGCCCTGTTAGGGGTGAATTTGCCACAGGTGTCTCATAAAAGAAGATGGGACACACTACCAGGTGGGAAAACAGCGCGTTGGCTCCAGTCTCTCACACGCTGCCACACCAGCTGTCCCAAGCAACGTGGGATTTCCTGCAGTACATTCACAAACCTTGGACCCTTGGTTAAAATGGTGTTACTTGGACAAAGGTTTCAGCAGGAACAATGTGCAGAACCAGTCCCAGTCTGTTACGTGTGGTGACAATAGGTGAATTTATTCTAAAGGCCTCCCTGGACTATAGAACTTGTAGGATCCTCATCGTCACCTCTTGCTCCTTGGCTCACATGCTCTCCTGCCTGGGTCTCATGGCTCTGTGCTCCTCACTGGTCAATGCCGCATTGTAAAAGCTTTAACTCTGGAAGCCATATGGTTACTGCAGTCAGAGGAGATACAGGCACTCATGATTTCCACTGTGTCTTCCTTCACTTCATGCATCTCAAAAATATCCCATCATTTCCTTTCCAGCAACACATGGCAGAAGTTGCTGTGAGACTAACGAAGACATTTAGCCTCAGTAAATAAGATGGTTGAGCCATCTTAATTTTCTCCAAGGACTTTATAACCCCTAATTTAAATCTGACTTAGAAAAGGTCACAGAAAGAGAAAACCTAGGAGAGGAATGGGGTGGCAATTAGGAGCATGTAACTGGAATAATTCTTCAATTTCCATGCATGATGAAATGAATCTGTCCTGACAGAGCTAGCATGAAGAGAGGATCTGTTGCTGTACCTGTTTGTGAAATGTTTGTATCATCCAGCAGAAAGGACAAAACTCTTTGTGTAGCAGCATGTTGGCAATACTTCCACATTTGATCTGTTCCCTTAGAATGTTTGGGTGTGTGGTTGTGCCAAGGTCCAGATGGTGGATTCACATCCATATCAGGAAAAATTATGTTTAGGCCCTGATGAGGAGTTAGTTTTTAAACAGGTTTAAAAGTGCTCAGAGCTAAGAATATTCTGCAGGTGAGAGTCTTGCAATAATCTAAGGTGAAAAGGCACAGAAAATTTCATAAAACATCTGCACATGACTGTGAGCCCTAACCTAACAATGAAGAAGGGCACAAAACATCCCTTGGTTGGATGCCTTTAAAAAAATGGAAGAGAAAATCAGCTGAGAATGTGCAGTCACAGGGTACAGAACAGTACAGAGGTCCTTCAGGAATGATGTAAGTGAAGTTGGTCACCTTGGAGATAGAAGAGAGCTTCCAAGATAATCCCATTCCTGTTTTCCTAAGGTGCATGGAGATGCTCAGCAATGGCACCCATTAGACCACTGGTTCCTGAGAACATTTAAGGGCAAATGTTTGCCCCGTTCCAATGTCCACAGGCACAGAAACTCACAAGGTTCAAAGCTTGAGGGGGTGGTGGGAGTCAGAATGGATTCTCTTGAATAATTATAATTCCTGGAACATGATCCACCAAGTTAAAGGAACCTTTTTGCGGTGGTTGGTAGCTGTGGGCTTCCCAGGGCTCCTCCAAGCAGTTTTAGAACAACTACTTTGGGGTTTCTTGCTGTTCTTGCTGCACAGGGCCAGTATTGGGTAATTTTTTGTTGTCCTTTTTGCTGGTGCTTTTTGTTTGTTTGTTTTTTGTTTGTTTGTTTGGTTTTTAGTTTGCTTGTTTTTAATTTGAACCCTTATTGTACTTCTGAAACATGACTCTCTTCTGCTCATCGAGTCCAGGCTGCACCTGCTTTTATCATCTCTGACAGCTCATTTGTACTCTTGTAAGGTATTGTATCCCATTCTTAGCAGCTGAAAGATTAGTTCTGGGAACTATTTACCCTTTGCCAGTGGATCCTAAGGCATGTGATCCATTCAGTCATGGTCAAGAAGCTCTAATAAATGGGGCACTTCTTCCACTGACCCTCTCTATCCTCTTGATGTGGCGCTCTTGCAGGTTTGCTAAGGTGCTCAGAGATTAATGTAGACAGGAGGAAACCCAGAGCAGGGACTCAAGCTTAACCACCCATTTTGATGTAAAATGTGCAGAAACAGTAGTTAGGGTGACAGCCTGGGATTTAGGAGAGCTGTGTTCAACTCCCTGCCTCGCCATGTGTGACGTTGCACCTCTGGGCCACAGCTCCAAACCCATATAATGGGACAACTGTATTATTTTCCTACTTCATGTGACTCTTGGGAGAACAAATGTCTTTAAACCTGTAAAGTGTTCAGTTAACCTGACAATGAGATCATATAAGTGGATTGCATAGAGAAGGCAGAGTCCAATGAAGGTGGCTTTAAAATAATATTAGCATCTATCTTCTTGAGTTTGATTCTACGAGAAGAGAATGTTCTTCATCAGTATTTCAGGCTATTCATCATCTTCCTGATCCATCCATTGTTCAAGATGTTCCCTGGCTCCGAAAACCCAAAAGAGCTTTGTCATGAACTGCATATTAGAAGAAATATTTCTTCCATTTGACACAGCTTCTGGAGCTGACATTTTCTTAAGTATCTTATATTTTCTTCTAAACTAACAGCAGTTAATAGAATACAGTGATGATATCTACAAGGTGTTCTATAACTCAGAGGAATACTTCTCAGATCTGAATTTTGCTCATCTTTCTAGATGTCTTTCCTGGGCTCTAGAGATAGGCCAATTCCAGTGATTAAGAAGTTCTGTTAGTATCAGCACTACTCAGAGTTTTGGCTGCTTTATCTCTGTCCTCGTTTCAGTCCCAGCTGAAATCAAGAAGTAGAAAGGCAAATTGAATGAGAGTGATTGTTATTAATTAAAAGAGAAAGTTAAAGAGTTATTCAAACTTTTTTTATGTCCCCAAAAAACCCCTTTCAGGTATGTGATGTCTCAAGCTTCTTGAACAAGTGGATATCTCTTCCTTCTTTATCTGAGTCCACTCAAGCATGCCACAGAGTTGATATGGGCCCCATGTAGCTTTATCTGAATCAGTTATACCAAAGTCTTAAACTATATAATTAAGCTCTTTTTAGGGACTGGAAAACTGCCACTAAATTTGAAATCTGTCATGGTAATTTCAAGGCTAAAGGAATTAAATTTAACAAGAGATATTACTCCTAATTATTACCCTATCTCCAGCCTTTTGCACTTGTCTAAATTCTTTAAAAGTTTTGTTCCTTTCATAGCCACCTGATCATCAGAATTTTAATTAAGGCTAATCAAGATGTCTGAACCATGGCTGCCCATAGATTACTCTCTTTGGCTTAATAGTAGGTGTTCATCTCAAAGCCTCATTGTGTTTGTTACTTGGGTTGACACGGCTGTCACGGTTTCCAGTTTTGATATAGATTTTCCTTCAATTAGCTAAATTAAATGAACTGAACTTAATTTGTAATTTCAGAGTAGATTGCCATTTTTTTCTGTGTTATGGCAGCTTTGAAAGTGGCTACAGCTTTTTTTTGGACATTTACTGTTGTCTCTGATACCATATTTAGATGCAGGGCCTGATTTTTATCCCAGGGAAGTGTAGATGAGCTGCTTATACAGGCTACTTTTTTTTTAGTAATTTAGGTTATTGACTCCAGCAAATATCTTCATTGATTCTCTATAATTGCTGGTGTCATATGTTTTTCAGTGGTATTTAATAAACTCCTCTGAAGCTCTTCTTAATAGTATGAGTATTATTACAAAGAATAAATTCACATGTGTGAAGAAGAGAGCAGGATCCATGCAACTGTCCTTTGAGGGGTGAATGTCCACTAAAGAACAGTGGTAGCACATCCCTCAATGAATAGGAAAGGAAAGGTTGGATGGGACAGACTTGTCACCAGCTAATTCCTATTTATGGTGTTGTTGCCTGTCCTTTGTTTTCCGGTGGCAAACACTTTGCTTTAGAACCATGTTTTCTATTTATTTCACTTTGAGTAAATGATGCCATTTACAGAGGAACACGAGGACAGCTGTACTGGTTCTGATGATGGTTCCCATTCCCTGGCTGTCTCTGGGATCAACCAGGAACAGGCTCCAGTGGCACAGGGCAAAGATTTCCTAGTAATTACTAGTACATTCCTAACACATTCTCCCAACTCTTGGTAGTCAAGACCAGTGACTTTCTGAGTTGGAGACGCATTGTACTCCTCTTCAACTGCCTAAAATATATTTTCTTGCCTGAACTTGTCCAGAGGGGTTGTTGCAAGAAATCTGACCCTGCAAAGTGTTGATTCCTAAAGAGTTTTGAAGGCAGTATTGAAAATCGGTGTGTTTTTGCAAGAGAGGGGCTTGTAGGGACAGTCTGTGCTGTAGGATGGGAAGTCACTGTGTCACCTCCTAGGTGGTATTCTCCAGGGGTTGTAATGAGCAGCTTGGCACTGTGACTGCTCTTTGTAAGTGATACTCAGGGAAACACAAAACTTATCACCAAAACAATACATTATCTGAGGTTGAACAAGAAAGTAATTATGGTACCAGATTGCCATTAGCAGGTAGGAAAAGAAAAAAAACAAGCCCAAGGTTTCTTCTGCATCTCAGCTTGTGGGCTGACATTCAGACAAGATGAAAACATCATAACTTCCAGTGATTAACTGTGAAACATTGGAAATGAGTGTTCACAAGTGAATTTGTCCTCAAACACAGCCTTAAATACTTTCATCTAGGCACTTCTTTTTGAATAGCACAGCCTTCTGTGACACCATGGAGCATTTTTATGTGCAGACTTAATTGAAACAGTCTTATTTATAGCCATGAATATTCATTCTTCCTAAAGGTGATTCTGAGGGAGGCTAATAAATGTTCTCACTTTCCTTTGCATTAGCTAACGATCTGGAAAACAAATATACTGCCATTCCCTGGGAACCCAATCTTGCTGCGCTGGACTATACTGGGTGAAAGTTGTATTTCACCTTCCATTTATTTATTATTATTCATATCTCCGCAATGCCTGAACTTCCTGCCGTGAAGCACCAGGCATAGCCCCAGTGTCCACGTCCCAGAGCTGGGAATTTAACTCTGAGGCAGGAGACGACAGATGGAGCCAGAGAGACAAAGAAGTGTAAGGATACAATTACACTGAATCCACCAATGCAACTGGCCATGGTCTTTGTGCACTGCCATGGTGGGAAAGGATTTTGGCTGAAGGGAGTTAAAGGGAGTCCTGTGAGATGCATGTGACACATTATGCCAAAATAGACAACTATGCCTTTGATTCTAGGAAAGAAAATTTTAATAAAAGAGTTATTTTTATCACTGATCAATAATTGTTCTGTACAGTTTTCAGTTTGTCCATGATTTTTCAGGCTAAAGCTTGGCTTACCCCATGTCAAAGGAGATATCAACCCTTTGTGCAGCTACAGCACAACGTGGAGCTGCAGCTTTTCCCAGGATGAGGTATCACAGTATGGATGTATGAACTGCCCAGAGCTGCAAGCTGACTGTGAATTTTCATGTAAATTTTTGCTTCTGCAGTGATGATGTTTCATCATTTAAATTGCCAGAAACAACCAAGACACATGGCAGTATCCCTCAGCTCAGTTCTTTTACAGAATGGAATGCAACATTGCACTGCAGTGAGGGATTTGGGGAATCTGAGCTTATCCCTGGCACTTACTGCCTCCTTTCTCAGCCAAGGAGAGAGGAGTGATACTGCCACAGGGAGATGATGAATTCTGAGATTTCACAGACCAGTGCTCCCATGAGCTGCCTGAAGTCCAAATCTATGTTGCTTGGAAAAGTTCTGCACTGGGGCTACTCCTGCATGGGGGTCCCCAGCTCCTGCTTAGGGAGGTCCCTGGGTAAAATGAGTAATAAATTATGAAAAATCACCTCAGTCAGCACTCTCCTCTAATGACTCTTGGAAAGTGATTTCAGTCTGCCTCATGGACATGTACTGAACCCAGCCTCCATTCTCAACAAAAGCCTTTGAATAATAAATGTTATTAAACCAGGGAAAGTGTAATGCAATGAAATTAGAGGCTAACCCTGGGAAATAGCTGTTGGCTTCCAAGATTTTTCAGGTACCCAGTGTTGCCCTTCTCTGAAAACAAGAGGTGCAGGGCTCTGATCTGTAGATGCCCTTTTGTGCCTCTGGTGAACTGTGCCCAGGTGATTTGTCTGAGACCACCTTTAGGGAGCACCAAAATGTTCTGCCTCTGCCTCAAAGTAGAGACCTCACCCGAAAATCAGGCTGGTGTGAGGACTCGGTGGAGCTCAGGTGAGCTGCCACTCCACACTGGCCCTGAGCAATGGCCAGGGTGTCACAGGTATTGATAAACCCCCAAAATATCTAACTTTTGGAAATTATACCAAGCTCGGACAGAAGCAACTTTGGAAAGTCATGAACAGACCAGCAGTGGAACGAAAAGCCTCTGAAGAGTAAATCCAACCTTGCTTACACCTTCTCTAATTCTTCTCTCTCCTTCCGAAAGTGCCTCCCTCTGCGAGCTTTTGCAATTACCTCTCATTAGCCATTGACAATACAGGAAGAGAAAGCATAAATTGGAAGCATGAATCATATCCCAATTTAGCCTGTCTCTTCTGCTAATAGAAAAGGATATGCTTCTCAGATACTCCTCTGCATTGAGACTGAGAAGGAAGTCAGTAGAGGGAAAGTTGAACTGTGCAGACTTTTACAATGAAGTGGTTCTCCTTTTCCTTTAAACAAGAGAATAAAAAATTAGCAAATTTTCTTCTTAGAACTGTCTTCATCTTGTACCAAGTATGTGCCTGAGCCAGTTCTCCAAATCCAAATGCGTGGAAGGAAGTTTGGTTCCTGGTGATATGTCTGTACATCTGGGGTTAACTCTGCAGCCCAGGTTCAGACTGTGTGTGCTACAGCATCCCTATGAAATAATTTGCATTTTACAGCTGAGGAAATAGCAGTGTCTTGACACAGTTTGTGGAAAGGGCTCCATGAGACCATTGCAGTAAGGGATCTGTGTGACCTGCAAAAACCCTTCCAGCCTTAAATTCCTAAGCTCTCAATCTCAAAATGAGCATTAATATTTTTGAGGGCTTCCAGCACCATGATGATGGAATAGGTCAACGGAATGAAAGGACTTCTTTAAACAGACAGCAAGGATCTAAGTCTAAACAGCATCAGCTCCAAATATTCCATCCTTTCCGTGGAGCAACTGAGGCTCTGTGGGTTAGGATTAGGTTGTTTTAATGTTCAACTTACAGTATAAAGCCAGCACTGGTGAAACCATGCAGAGATCTTTCAAAATCACTTGAAAAACACCAGTCAGTGATTATATCCTAGACAGAAATAAAGAAACCCAGACAGAGTGAGGGCATACTGGAATAATCCAAGGTATTTGGTTTGGAAAAATAAACTTTTTCTGCTGTGGTGTTTGGTGGAAGCTTCTGTAGTGCACTATAGTAATAGATTTTTCTGCTTAAGATCCTTAAAGTACCACCTGATAAGTTATGAAACTCCATATTTAGTTTACAGAAAGTTTAGACAAGTCAAATCTATTCCACCGAAAGAATCAGATGTCAGTGAAAACAAATGTGTAATATCAAAACATAGATTAAATATTGATGACAGCCCAAATTCTACATGGTAGTAAAGCAACCCATGGTACTCAGAATAACAACTAGGCCACTTAGAAACAAGTCAGCAAAAACTCAGTGAAGATCTGTTGCATGGCAAATACTTTAAAACACGCAAGCTGTTGCACCAGTCATGTTATTGCACATTTTCAGGACAAAAACAAAAGCAAGGCGGCTGATTGTGTGCTCTTGAAACTCTATGTCTTTTCTCTTAACGTTCCCACCAATGTATTGTAGAATAAGAATCTCTCAGTTGAGTAAGTGGCAAAAATGAGCCTCTGGAAAATGCATTACAATTCAATGCATTGTGAATTCCAAAGTCTGTCAAGAGCTGCAGTCAGTGGTGTGTTGGGGACTGCCTGTGAAGAAGGTAATGAATGCTCAAAGTCCTTGTCCCTGTCTCTCTGGTGAGGCAAGGTGAGGTCCTGATGTGACTACAACAAAGGGCATTTGACCATATTAAGTAACAAAACTTAAAGACAAATTCTGGGGTGTAATTAGTACTCTCTTGTGAAAGTGTCTTCACTGCTCCCCATAGGTCAAAAAAGTCCCTTTTTTCCCCAGAGTGACACAAACAGACAAACTAAAGAACCCGGAGCTTGGGACAGCAATTTTTCCTCTCTAATTCTTCTCCTATGCTGAAAATATACAGAAGTGAAAGTAAATTGAAAAGTACAGTTTCTGGGTATGGAAAATCCAGTCCTGTCCTGGTGCTCTCCAGTTGTGTCACCACTGGCCAGCGAACCCAGCTGTTCTGAAGGAAGTGAAGCTGTGGCATCTTCTCCACAGGGATTTTCTCTTTGATGGAAAACTTCCCTTGGACTCCACCTGTCTTTGGGTCAGACCTTCCTGGAGTTCCAAAGGCTCTCGGAGGTTTGGAAAGGAGACAAGAGGAATGAGCCTTTCCCACTTCACAAGTGACAGAAGAATCCTTTGCTGATGGCAGGTTAATGACAAGCAGGACAGCTCAGATTAGAAGCTCACAGATCTCCTCACTGACACAACTCAGGCCAGCAGAGATAGATAATGAACGTTATTTCAAATAACAGCCCTTATTTTACAAGTTAATGCTCGTCTTCATCTCCTTTAAGTTCTTTCTGTGGAAACTATAAATGCTCCATCCTTCCCAGAGCCTTTCCATGCCTGCTGCATGGAGTGTATAATATGCTGATATTTAAGACTTTTTTTCAATTTTATACTTGAAAGGCTGAGTCCTCAACTCTAATCAGCTAATGCCTGATACTTCTGGAGGAGAGGCTGTGCAATGAGCACTGAGGTGAGATAATTTCTGAAAAGTTTTCTGAATGTTTGGGTACTGGACTACTGGCACTGATTGCCCAGAGAGGTTTTTTAGGACATAGATTGAGAAATTTTTGTTGGAGTAGTTTTGCTGGAGTTGCCTCTGCTGTGGGCAGCTGCTAGACTAAGGAACCTCTGAGGAGGTCCAACCTCCTTTCCATCATTCACCTTTACTTTCTTGCCTTGATCATGGTGGTTTAGTGTTTTCTGCTTCCAATTTATGCCAGTTTTTAGAAAAAAATAGCTAATCCCTCAGTGCCTTTGGGACACCCCCTTGCTTCACACATGGTCCTGCAGCCCTTTGGACAGGGCAGGCACATGGATCATCCTTCCCTGTAGGAGAACCTGTCCTCTTCACCACTAAGAGGGAACAGTGTAAACTGAGGGGCTGAAGCAAATCACATGCTTCTCTCTATTTAAACACTGTACAGGAATTCCCATACTATTTTATTAACAGATAAAACCTGAAATTATCGCTTGTCATGGGAAAAGAGGAGGAGGACTGGAACCTGATCTCCCGGGAAACACAAAATGAGAACCTGCACCATGTGAGCTGTTAGGTGGATCCAACAGACTAAGTTTATTTCCTTTTCTATGAATTTCAAGGGATAGATAAATAAGCCCTCTAATGAGATCCCTGCTGAAGGGCAGCTGTTTTCAGATCTTTAAGAGTTACTGATTTTAGCCTTAAGTTGTATTGAAGCTTCTCTTAAAGCAGAGATTGCTGCTTCTGCAAGTGCTACAGAAACTTGCCTCAGGCAGGTGCTCTCTCTTCAGTCCTCAGCAACTGCCATAGCTGGCTGCAGCACCCTCACCTGAAGTGTGAAAGGACAAAATTTGTCTGGCTGCAGAACATCCATCCACAAGAAAGGGAGTTTAATATTCACTGAGTGCCATCCATCAACTCAGAAGTTCCCACTTTCAGATACGAATTGATTTATTTCTTTCATTGCCCAGGACAGGCAGACACTTTTCTCTTTCTAGTCTGCACAGCCCAGAGACAGGGGACACTGACAAGTTAACAAGGTTTATTTATCACCTTCCCTTATTAGATAAGCTTCAGCCAGTTGGGAAGGTGTCCTGGGAATGGAGTGAGGGTGGGAGCCCACCACAACCATGTGCCCTTGACTTGAGACACAGCTGCAGGGATGAGGAAGGCAGAAGCTTCCCATGGACATGCTGGTACAGCAGAAATGTGGAGATTTTTGTATCACCAGCACAAGTGAAAAGGTTTCATTTCCTATTCCATTCCTGCCTATATTCAGGTGAAAGAAGAGGACAAACCCCAAATGTCCACAGCAAAATGGTCAAGGATGAGATCACTTTTTAAGAAGGTCAAGGAAAAGAACCCCAGTAATGACTTGGCCACTGCTGTTGTGCACAAGTGTTGGTTGGAATGGGTTTTTTTCCTCCACAAGCACCTGAGAGGTATTCATTTGCTGCAAATCATTTTCTTCTGAATGCTCAAGATACTTTGAACTGCTGTCAGGAATGCAGCCAATTCCCACCTCCAGCTCCCCCCTGCCCTGTCCTTTCCCTGTGGGCTGTCCTTCCAGCAAATAAATGCAAAGTGAGGGGAAGCTGCTCCTCTTGCTGCCTCTGAAGGTCACAGGCACGAGGGGATTCATGCTGGCCCCCTGGGACAGTCCCCTGGGTGCCAGCAGCATCTCCCGATTTCCGCACCTCCTGACAAAATAACACGTATGTCTGTCAGCACTTCTAGAGGATGATGTTAATATTTGCATGTTCTACCAGACTGATCAAGCATCAAACACTCAGCAGGTGGAAGAAAAATGGGTGCAGACAGAAAAAAATGACTTAGAGACCTGAAAACAGTGAATCTTTTCTTTGACGTTCTTTAGGACAGAGTGAGGCTTGTATTTGTGTCTCTCTGAGCCTGGACTGATATGGATGGGCTTTAAACCAGCAAAATGGAAGAAGCTTTAAACCAGCTTCAGAGCTTGTATGGTCAGCTTGTACATCACTCAGACAGCAGTTCTACTCCTGTTTTGGAGGAGGATGCACATGGTGATGAGAAAACCAAGGGTGTCATAAGTCTCTAGCAGCTTTTACAAAGCAAGGCCATTTAAAGCAGCCTGATGGTTGTTTCACTTTGTACTGGTGGCACATTTGGCCTTTGGCCCATGCCAGAATCAGGAGGAGTCAGAAATGTCTCTCTCTGTCTTTGCCTTCCTACAATAGCTGCACTGGATGCCTCTCTCCTCTTAAATCTGATTTCCTCAGTGCTATTTCTGGGATAAAAGCAGAGGGTCACTGAAGTTACACTGATTACAAAACCAATGTAAAAGCGAGGAAAACAAGGTCTGTTCTTCTGTTAGGCAGAGTGTAATTCTGAGCTGGAGTGAGCACGGTGCCACAAACCTGTCAGCGAGCAGAAATACCTGGGGGAGGGTGTGCTCACTGAGGCGTGAAATGCCTCGGCAGCCACTCCAGGGCTTCCTCTGGCTCCAAGGACAAACAAGCAGCACCTCTGTTAATGTCCTGTGCAGCACTCAGCACGAGGGGCTGCATTTCAGGAGGACAGTTGTGGAGTGAGCCCGTGCTGCTCTCACATCAGCTGTGTTTTTGTCTCTGTGCCTCCAGCACGGTTGTTTTTCCTCCTGCACCCAGCACTGCCTCAGCCCAAGTAAATCTCCGTCTGCAAGAGACATAATTTTGGTTGCTGTAAACTAAGGTTAGATGTTTCACGCTCTAATCAGAACTGGCAACTCCAGTGAGCTTCTTTACTACTTAAAAGCAGAATTGATTGTATAGTAGCAAGGCTGAGATCATGAAGGAGCAATTTCTCTTGCACAAACGCATCTGGGGTAGTTAGATGACCTGCTCTGTGAGCTGTAATTTAAAAACAGTGGGATAGACAGATAAACGTGCCACTAAACCTTAAAAGAATTTCTAGGATCCTCCCCAAGCCCCCCAGCACACATAAAAAGCCCCACTCCTTGTGGAATTCTGGATGTACAGTTCTGGCACTCGGAGCTTTCCCTGTGCAGTCAGCAGATGTTTTTTGTTGTTTGCAGTCTGCATTCATCTGTCTCTACTCCTTTCTGCTCATCTATAATCAAGTTCTGGAGCTACAAATGTGTTACTCGACAACCCACAGCCTTATGTTCATATCATAACCCATTAATCCTGGACATGCTGTGGAGGGGGGGGTTCTATTTCTAGAACAGTGGAGAGAGGGTTAATGGCTGCTGCAAACACAGATCTAACACAAACATCTTGTGTTAAAGCTGGGCAAAATCACATCACTCAAGGCGTTATTGGCAGCAATCAGCTATGGTCATAAGCAACATATTGACCTGCCAGACTGTACAGCAATCCATAACATTTGATTATCCATTTCTTAAAACAACTATGAATTGTTCATTAGCTCTTTATGAAGTATTTATATACTCATGTTTCATATAAAGCATGACTATAATGATAATATACTTGACCTTTAAGTACAATCAATCACAAAAATCAGTAAGAAACAAGTTTTTGGAGGATCCACACCACTTTGGCTGAAAGACCTGAAGATTTGCACCTAGTCCCAGATTCATTTGGATGGGGAACACTTTCTCTGTCTAAACACTGTGTCTTTCTAAGTTGTTCTGTGTTCCCTTCCCTGACAGAGGATGACACTATCAGAGCAAAACAGACTGAACCCCTCGATTTCAGAACCAGAATCAGGATGGGTTGAAGCACTCTCTTCCTCTGGGATGGGGAACCTGGAGAACTCCAGAGAGCTGGGGTGCAGTGGGAGCATCCCCACCTTTCCTGGTACTGAAGGCTGCTCTGATCCAGAAAAACACTTGAGGCTATCCCTAAAGTGAAGAGTTGGATGGAGCTATAGCATTTAGCTGGGACAGAGAGGGCACACAGCTCTGTGAGGGGAGAATTTTGGTTTGAAGAGCATCTAAGCACACAGAGATCCTGAGGATATTTTGATATCAACACATGGAGGGAGGGACTTAGATACCAGTGTAGGACACTTCTTTTCACATCAAGAGGTCAGAGAAACCTTGGAAATTTCAGCAGGACATTCAATTGTGAGGCGCATTTGTTAGAAAGCTCTTTTATCTTTGACTGCAGTAACTTTCTCTCCGGGTCTTAGGACTAATAACAGCAAAGCTAGATTATGCTTTTGAAGATACTTTATACAGCTTCCAAGCTGGGCACTGCACTCCCTCTGATGCATTTACACTCCTTCTTCATCTGCATGTCCTACCTCATCAGGCAGCAATGTGTCACAAGATTACACATCGTGAATTAAGCCTCATAACAAGCTGTTCTGAGAAGTACAGAAGTACAAGAAATATATTTTGGCAAATCATATGAGAGGCAGAGGAGAACAGCAGATGTTTCCAGCAGGCAAATATTTCCAGTTTGGCCATGAGTCTGTACTCTGGACCAGTCTCTAGATAACATCCTCCAGCATCGTGCCAAGGGGAACAATGGCTTTTTTGATCCCCGTGCTGTCCTGGTATCTGAAAACTCTGGAAGAGCTGACTCAGATTCCTTCCAACCTCATCTTCATCCAAAGACACCCAAGAATTTCTTTATTCTCTCTCCCTGGCTCTCCATGGCTATAATCCAACACCTGCATTTGAGCCACTGGCGGCGAAGATCCAAAATATTCAGGAGGGGAATGGAGTAGTGAGAAGGCAAAAGGCAATCTGCCGTGACATGAGGTGGGTAATTCCCTACCCACGCCTGAGCAAACACACAGACACTGTGGCAGGGAGCCTGACAGATGGTTAGAGCAGAGCAGTGGGCTTCTAGTCACCCAGATGTGGCTGCCTCCAATTTCATCTGGAAACAAAGACGTAACGTGGTTATCCCTTCTCTGCTCCTTCACTTAATGGGGCCCGAGGTGAGTGGGTGGAGGTTCACAGGGGGTGCTCTGAAACCAGGCAGGGTCCCCCTGGTTCTGTCTCTAATTCCAAAAAAGCCAGCCCATGTGTCCATCCTGAGTGAGCTGCTGTTTCCAGCCCACCATCCTTTTGGTGCTGGCACCATGAGCCCGCTGCTCAGGGCCAAGGACAGCTCAGGTGCCAAGGACGCAGCTGCTGTGCCTGGGCATGGCACCGCTGCCTGATTGTGGCCTGGCCTGGGCAGTAACAGAGCTTATGTTCCCTTCAGGGATGCCTCTGCTGTCCTTGGATGCTGTCCTGCTGTGAGGGGATGCCACAGCTCCTTTGTCCAAGGGGAAGAGAGCACCTGCCACCAGCCCAGCCTCTGAGCAGGGAGGCAGCACAGGGCATCCCCTGTGCTGGGGAAGAGGCCGGAATTTGTCCCGTTTTCTTCGTAAATCTACACATGTGCAGGCTCAGGCAGCCCCCTGGGGTAGATGCAGACAGCCCTGCAGCACTGCTCTGAGCCATGCTCCGCAGGCAGAAAATACTTTGAATGTTTTCCTTTTGCTCATTTGCTCTTTTGTTTCATCAAGCCATCAAGCAGGCAGCCGACCTATGATGGCGCCTTTCAAATGATTTCCCTCGCCACTTTCACAAACATGAGTTTATCCCTCCTAGAGAGGTGAAACGGGGATAAGTTTAATATAAAAAGAGAGAGGCGAGGTAATCAAACACCTGCTCCCACTAAAACAAAGCCTTTTCCTCTTCACAGGCTGTTGAGCACTGATGAGGGAAGGTGAAGGCGCACAACAGCCCTAACCCAGCACAAGGTCCAGCCTTCAGAGTGGGCAAATCTGGGCTGTAAAAGCAGAAACCTGAACCACACTGTACGCTCTTGTCTCAGCTGCTCTGCCCAGGTCAGAAAATGTTTTGCAAACATTTCCAGTTGAAAACTGCAGGTGCTTTCCCTGATGCCTGTTCCCATTGTCAGAGGGGAAGGCACAAGTGTTAAGTGGATAAATTTAAGAAAAATTGCCTTTGTTATTCTTGCTGGAGAGTCCCTGGGGCTAATTTACCCAGGCACTGAGCCTCCAAATCTCTCACTGGCTTGGCCAGACATATTGCCACCCTTCTTCTCCCCTCCCTTTCTCTCTTGCTACCCATCCATAACTCCCCAACTCTGCTCCAGCTGCAGCTGGGGGAGCCCAGCTTACAGACAAACCCACGGGATGGGCATTTCTCACTTCCCTGAAGGACTTGTCTCACACAGGTTTTCAGACCTGCAGAAGCAGCAAAACTGTGGCTTCGGGCAATTTGGATTTTCTTGGAGAACAATGTTCTGCAGCATGTTTTTTTTCCCCTCTGCTGAGGGGAAAAAAGGACAGGGGCAGAGGCAAAAAAATTTAAAAATAATAATAATAAAAAAATCTGCCATCAAAAGCCGTGAGGATTTCTATACCCCAACTTTGCCACCTTTCATGTAGCAATGGATATTACAGAAGCAGCTAAATAGTCTGGCTGACCCTAATACTTCATCAGGTGCCCTTTGCTTGTCTGGCAAAAGTCAGCAAAGTCCTCACAAGTGTCAGAATATCCTCAGTCATATTTCTGGTTGCCCAAAAATTTGAGATGGTTTCTCATTGCCTCTAACAGCTGATGTGCAGTACTGGGAGGGAGCTGCAAATGATGCCTATCAGCAGGCAATCAGGCATCTCAGATTTCTCTTCCAGCACAATTCTTCATGCAGGATGCTAATTTTCTCTGGCCGGGGCCACGAGTCCCCTGGTCCTTTGGCTATTGCCTTCATCAAGTGTGCAGCTTGAAAGAACTTTCTGCACACCAGACAACTGTTAGGACCCAGTGTCAGGGAAATAAGCCAGTCTGTATCATGTGGAGTCAGTGGCATCAGCCCTACAGAACTCTTTCCCAGAACAGATGCCTAAAAACCCCCATCTGATGCTGACTGCTCTGCAAGGCTCAGGATGCAGAGGTAGATATTTCAGACAAGCAGCCCAAAGCAAATGTGTGCAAGTCTCTGCAGACTGCACTAATGCTTGAGTTGTAACCAGAAGGAAACAGGCTGCCAGAACCTAGCAGGGCCCAGGGATGTTGCTCACAGTGCTGTTTTATGTACTCACCTGCACGGAGAGCACTGTGCACCACCCACTGCACTGCCCTGCTCCAAGCCCATATTTCATTACAGGGTTGCCATTTCCCGGTGTGTAAAAATAGGATGTGCTGGCACAGCTTACCCTGGTGCTAAGAGCACCGTGGAGAGGCAGAGCAATAGCTGCAAGGGAAACGAGGAAAGACAAGAGTTCTCCTGAGAAAAGGGTAATATCCAGCAAATGCTGAACTGACAACCTCTGCTGCTAAAACCAAAGTGCCCTGGCGAAAGCCACCACCACCCACATTCACACAGCAACCAGCAGCCCTGAAGAGGATGGCACATCTCAAATGCACTCAGCAAATAAAGCTTCGGCTGCATGTTGCACTGCAGACAGGATAATCCTGCTGTTTTACCCCTCTGAGAAAAGTTAGGTTAGGATTTGGAAGGCAGCTTTCCATGGGTTTCCACCTTGTTGATTCCAAGGTAAATGGCAGCACACTGGTGCAGGGTTCACGCCTCCCTAGAGGCCAGGATGGTTTGAGTTAACTGAGGGAGGTCTGCAGGGCTGGGTTCTGAATGCACTGTGGGTTGGCTCTGCTGCAGAGTGGTGCAGGATTCAGTGCTGCCCAGGACATCCAGCTTTCACCAGAGGTGTGTCCCACACAAGCTGTGCTCCTGGTGGCCTTTTGTTGACTTTGGGGTTGGTCTAACCAACCTCATGGTGGTGGTGTTCAGGGAGCAGAGACCTTCTGCTCTCTCCGGGTGCCCTGATGGAATAAAATTGTGTGTGGCTGGAGGAAAAGAAAATAAAGAGAAAAATTGATTGGAGGTGATTTTGGAGACTCATTTGCAAGTATTTAATATTTTTTGGATAACTGACAGCTGGCCTTCCATAGGCAGAATTTTGTCTCAATTCTCTTTATTTCCTCAAGTGATATTTACCTCTGCTTTTTAAACAAAATAAAGTCAGACCCAGCCTATCACAGTGCAGACTGATTGACTGCTTTCAGACAGCTCTCCAAGCCTCCTAAACATGTTAAGCCCCCCTCTTCCTGGTGAAGAGGGATACAATTCTGCCAGGAAGTGAAAACAGGAACATTCATAAAAGCTGCTCAGTATTTCTGGGCTGAAATTATCCACAGCAATTTTTTTACAGTTCTGTTTTTAATTTCTAGTAGTGGGCGCAAGAATCACTCTTCCAACTGCATAGATAGCTTTAGTTGCTACCTGACATGGTAACAGGTTTTCTTTCCAATAATATTTTGTCAATAATAAATATCAGCTTTGTACTGAAGAGGATCACATTCATCCTTCAGAGTAAAAGGCTGTGGGGTGTTTTGCATGTAAAGCTGAATCTCATGCACAAATAAAGAATAAAAGGACAGAGTTTAGTTACGATGTTTAAGCTAAGGGAGTAATGAAGTGGAGACGGATTTTTTGGCTGTAAAGAAATATCCGTGGAATATATAAAATTTCCCAAAACTAGTAAGTAGGAGATAATTTTCCTCCCTTTTTCTTCCAGAGTATTCAAATCACTGCAACTGGATAGGAAAGAGAACTTTGAGAGCCCAGTAAGCAACAAACCCCCAAAACCTGGACCTGCTAGGTCTGCTCTAAATGTGATGAACTCATAAACGAGAGATCCAGACATGAAGCACTTTGCTATCAGCCTGGGGAATTCAGTCAGACACAGTCCAGCAAGCTCATCCATAGTTGCTCTGCACTCCCCAGCACTATTCTCATTTCTCATCCAAAACACAGGAGATTGAGGCAGTAACAAAATCTCAGCATCACAAAAGCAAGTTGCCAGGGCTGGTACATGGTCAGTGATTCTCTGGTATAGAGATACTTACTGCTATATAGGCTTTTTTTTTCTACTGCCAAAAGTCCTCAGCAGCTGCACATGCTGGATTTATCAGACTTTATGAGATATGGCACCACAGAAATTGGTCTGAGACCGCCAGACTATTTACTACCACTCTACCAGAATAATTCATATGTTTATTCCCCATCCTGAATACACCCAAAACTAAACCTCCCAGTGAAGTTGCACTGATTTAAAGCTAACCATAAATCTGTTGACCCTCGGTAAACCATGCCTGTGCTTTTTTCTTTCTTTTTTTTTTTCAATATCTGTTTAGTGCTGAGAAAAAGAAAGCAATTTTCCAACCAAATGCCTCAAGCAAGTCTCCAGATCCTTTGCACTATGCCCTCCACTCTTTTTCCTGTTCCTCATTTGTTTTTATCGGAATTTTCTACAGTCTCTCCTGTTCTTCCTGAAATTTTCTCCCTCACAGCCTCTTGCACAGAGAAAGCCAAGGATGGAAACGTGCTGGGTTTACCGTTCCCCCCTAGGCAGGGAGAGCAAACAAAATAAAGTCCCGATGTGTGCTGTATATCAAAGTCTTTCACCACTGCCCTTGATCCAGAGCTCTGCAGGAGGAGGCAACTTGCACTCCTAGCAGATAACTGATGGTTTTATTATTGGGCTGATATTTTCCCCTTTGGCAAATTGGGTTAATTTTTTGGGAGGAGGGAGAGAGAATTTTTCCCTAACCCGATGATGGTTAGATCTTGGAAGCTTCCCTATTTGGGACAGCCTGAGTCATTTTAAAGCTTGTTTTCAGCTACCATTGTTTTCCCATTTAGATTTTATGTAGCTCATTTCCATGAATATGAGCCTTTATCATCCAGTGCTTCTTTGTCCCTTCCTCCCTTCCAGACTCTTAGCCACTATATTCACTTTGAACAAGAAAAGGAATAGGTCTTTGGTAAACAGAGTTCACAGAAATCTCTACATTCATTTTACTGGTTTATTGCAATGGAAAAGAGATGCATTAATATATTCTGATTAGCCTTGAACAGTGGTAGGAGGAGATAAGATAAGCTCTAAACATCTTTCAGGAGTAAACAGCAAAGTGTTAAATTGGTTTAGCAGCTTTTGGATGAGTTTAAATGAGGCGTCTTTATTTTTTTAAATTACATATTTAGAAAAAAAATTAGCCCTTTGGTTCTTTAATGACACATTCACTTATGTCACTTAATGTTGCATGCTCCTTCTTTTACAGCCTTTGCTGTGTGAAGTGCTGGCACCGTTGTGATCCAAAGGAAAGAACTACTTCCTTAGCTATTCTGATGATTAGCTGATTTTAAAAGTGCAGATTTTCTTCATGAAACTCTCAGCTGGATACGGCATCAACAGCAATCTTTTGTGCAGCTCCTCCAGGGTTAGTGATAATAATGAATTCGGGCGGGCCAGACCAAAGCAGTTTTTCTCAAACTGTAGCATTTCTGTATGGAAAATAGGTCTGATTAAAATACTTCATCCCACCCTGCACGTGTTTTCTCCTCAGCTTTGAGCATTCTCTGTAGACAGCAGATAAAAGGATTTTGTCCCTTTTGTCAACACCATGCAGTTATCAGTCTCCACTCTGCAGGAATGTCCCCTACACAGCAGAGCCAGGTGAGCAGCCCTGCACTGCTGGCAAACACGGGGAGGTGTTTGACAACGTCAGAGGAGCAGGTTGGAGGCAGGACTTGTTTTTCATCTTCCCTTGAGAGGATCCTGTGAGCCCGGCTGGGAACAGGGTGGTGGGTGGCAGCTCTGCCACTGACTCCGCTCCTGGCACGGCTGTGATCCCAGGAACTGACACTCTGGGTCCTGCAGTGTGCAATAAAACAAATAAAACCCCAAACCCCCCCGGCTAATTAGGTTAGAAATCTTGTCCCCTGCGTGAAGGAGTATTTGTTCCATGCTGAGAACTGCCAAGGTTACAAAACCCAGATATCCCATAGGGAGTTACACAGTCTGAACAAATTTCTTCTCCATTATATTTTTGACAAGAAAGTATCGGTTTGTATTTTTAAGGAATACTGAGTATACGAGAAAGTAATCCCTTTTTTATTTTTTATTTATTTTGGGGTTAGAGATTTATAAAAAAGCTATTGGATAAATTGGATGAATAACTGTATCATCTCTATTTTCCCCCGTCTTTTTTAAAATGTCACTAAGGAGATGGGAGCTTTTCCCACGCCTTTTAGGATATCATTTCACAGAGATTTTGTACTGTTTCTTAGCTCAGACTTTCCCTTCTGTCATTTTATCATGCTCTCCTTAGCATCACATTTTTGTACACACAAAATAATTCTTTTCTGCCTGCCTGAACACAGTAACCGTAACACAAGTCATTACGCAGTGGAGGTACATATATTTAGTTCATCATCTTTTCTCATAAATCAGTCTTTTCAACCCCAAAATCATTTTAGCTGCTCTTCAAATTGTCTGCAATTCGGTTTTTTCCTGGTAACGAGGTGTCCCAGAACTGAATGCTGTATTGAAGGCAGGCTGCCACCAAAGTAATCGGAACCTGGATGATTTCCATTATCTGCTGTTTGACACAAACCTTCGTGTGAATACAGTGCGAGCAAAAGTCTGTTCTTGCAAACATAATAATGCTGAAAACATACATAATTGTTATGGTCTGTATTTAATGCTGGTGCTCCCAGGCATCTGCATTTCTTGGATTGTCCTATTTTTCAATCCTGAAGGTTTGCTCATTAAGAAAAAAAAAGGGGGGGAGAGATTTGGCCTTTCAATCCCTATTCCAGATGTCATTGTCCAGGTAGTTGAGGACTGAAATATGGAAACTCTCATCAAAACTGTATACTTCTGGTACAGGTACAGCTGTAATTATTTCAGCAGCTTCTGAAATCCTTCCTCAGCTCCAGCTCATGTCAGGTCACTCTGCTCAAGCCAAGCTCTCGGCTTGAAGCATTCCCTGATCCATTTTTATGGCACAACCATCACATAAATACAGCACCACGTTCTCCTTATGGGCATCTGGGGACTCACTAGCCAGTCTAACAGCCCTGTTATTTTGATGTTTCACAGAGCAGTAAGAGCAGAGCAAAAACAAAAACCAAACCCCAAACAAAACAAGAAACCCCCACCAAACACAGGGTTGCTGAAGATGATTTCCTTCATCCACGTGCTGGCACAACAGTGGCCCCTCCCCGTTCATCCTCTCTTCAGTGATGGCAAAGAGCAAAAATCAATAGCAGGAAAGGAGGATCAATACAAACAGAAACGGCAAGTTTTGTTTTAAAAGATTTTGGCAGAGGGGTTTTAAAAAATTATGCCATCTGTGTTTTTTTCTCTCCATCGACAGCATGTGCTGTGGATAATGCCAGTCCCACATCAATAACATCTGCTAATGCCTCTTCCTGAACTGTGCAATCAATCCTGCCCAGCAGGCCCCGGGGCAGCAAAGGGAGCTCACAAACTGTGGCTGCCATCTGCAGCCCTCACCCAAAACCTGGCAGATCTCACCCAAAACCTGGCAGACCTCACCCAAAGCACCCAGCCAGACCCCTGCCCGAGGTGATGGGCAGGACCAGTCGGAGCAGGGTTACCCTGCAATGAGGCCAAACTCCACCATTTGCTTAATTTTGAGCTTGTCAGTCTTGGCGGTAAGCAGCAGTTTCCCACAAGCACCTTCGCACAGGGCAGAGTTGGGCTGTCACTGTCCTCTGGGGATGCAGATGGGCTGTTGTGGTTTGTTCATGAAGTATCTGTGGACCTGTTTTCAGCACTCCCAGGGAAGACAGAGAAGGAATGCAGGGAATACCCTAACACTGTTCAGGGCACACAGCCCTGAAATACCTCATAGCTGGTACTCCCAGAAGAAGTTTTGCCTATTCTTCCTATGTGAAATCTCCACCGAACTGTCAGCCTCACCCATCAGAAAATATCCATTTTCCGGCTGGAACATTTTGTTTGCACTGCTTGGGTCTGTGCTGGCCCCAGGCAGCACCAGAATTGCAGTGCCTGTCACACTGCACAGCAGTCCCTAAACCCAGGCTCTCCAAATACATTTATATAATGTTGCAATTATGGGTGATTCCTTTGAATTTGATAGCAAAAGTCCTTGGGCAGTAGCAGAAAGGAGATGGGACAGGAGCAGATGAATTTCTCCTGGGGCTGGCTGGGTTTGCAGCCTTCAGCATGCAGCCCTGAAAGCATCCATAAGGACTTGCAAAAGTAATGGGGATTAGAATAAGTCAAATTAAAGAAAAAGTGTCCATAGAACACATACTTGATACAAAATCCTAATTTATGGAGGAACTGGCTTCCTGCTAATCTCATTTATACCCTTTCCTGCAGAAACACTGGGCTGAGGTGCTGGGGGAGGATGAAACCATAAAGTCCTCAATTTGAATGGAACATTTCACCCAAATTAAAAGGAATTGCTTTTCCCCAGAGTCTGAATGTGTTTGACAAATAGCATAATTTCATAAAAAAGGTTTTAGTTTTTTTAGACCTGAAAATAGGGAGTTCACTTTGACATCTATTTTTAGCCAGATTGTGAGCATTTATTGCCTTCTCTCCACGTTCAGATAAAACAAATGCTCCCCTCAGAGTTGTTTGCTTTCAATAGCGCAGAGCCAAGCAGTTGTTTTAATTAGACGGTTTTCCATAGACAAGGACAATTCCCTGATACTTTTCCTGCATCAAGACTGAATAGAATGGGAAACTTGCTGCAAAAATTGCTGGGGACTATCCAGGACAACAAATACGGCCCAAAATAAAGGGAAACCTGACCAGTACCCGACCCAGAGCCCAAGCAACACCTGTCTTCATTGGCACTATCATAAATGGAACCCTCTGTCCATCCAGCATGAAATTCAGTGCTCACAATGTCACTGAGTCCCTCTGCCTATCTCTGGCAGCAGCACCACAGCAGTGGTGTCACTGCACAATCACCATTTTGGCACTTGCAGGAATCTGGAAAAATGGAGCAAAAAGGAGAAGGAGAATAACATGGTGAACATGGTTAGATAAAGTTTCATTTGACAAAGAACTGTTGGGGGAAAAGGCTGATGTATTCCAGGCTGTTGTATAGAGTATTACAGAAGCAATCTATTTTTGTTCTGCTATTATGCCATGGAGAATTCATCTCTGCAACAATGGAAGCGATAAAGGAAAAAAATTGGCCCTTTTCCTGTAAATCAACTCCAGTAGTTTAGTGCAGGTTCCTCTCCCTGCAGGTGAATGCAAGCCTGTGTATTCCCAAGGAAATAACTGAAGCCAAGGTGCTCTTGAAGATCAAGAGCAAAACTCAATGACCTGGGACAAGAGAACAAGCCTCGAAAGTAATCACCCTGAGATGACACCTGAACAGCAAAGTAAATCAAACACTCTGAGGTCTGAAAAGTTCAAAAGGCTTTAGGAAAGATAGACTCACTTGCCAACCCACTTCTTGTTTAGTCTTGATTTTCTTTTTCTTTGAGTGCAAAGAAAAATTTCTAGGAAAATTATATAAATTCCATGTCATCATTTAGAACAAAAGAAGGCAGAAATTCTCCATCAGAGAGCACAATTTAACCTCTAGATGCTGGAGGACATGATACCTTTGATGACAACCAAGAGAAGCATGTCTGGTGTGTGCCAAATCAGAGGCACTGCCACACACATTGAGGGGCAGCGCCTTCTGGTTGTGCCTTTCAAGAACGATCTTAAAATAGGAAAAGCAAGTACTTTGCATTGAAACCATTTGTACAGTCAAACCAGAATCCAACCTAGAGCCACAAATTAAAAAAACAGTTCGAAAAATGTAGGCTTTTAACCCTTTTCCCCTCTTTTCTATTCCTGGCATGGTCTCCAGCCATAGACACGGATCCTGTGGTACCAGGCAGTGACTCAGGGTGGCCAAGATGCTTTATCCTGAAAGGTTTGTATAGATGCACCTTGTATTGCCCAGCAGCTGCAAGATGCACACCCTGGACTTCAGAGAGACAAAGAACAGCTCTTCACCAAGAAATGCAAAGACAGGTCCTTTTGTCTCATCCTGAAGATGTTTTTTCTAGCCCTAAGTAGGAGAGGAAGACATCCTGGGAGGTCTGAGCTTCTTATGCCCACTGGAAGAGTCATTCCCAGCAGTGAAGGTCAGCAGCACCTGTGAGCCTGATGCTCTGGGGCTGTAGAGGATTAGATGGTTCCAGGAACCTCTGGGAAGCTTTAACAGCAAAAGCTCCAAAATCACAGGGAGGAAAAAAGAGTGCAGGAAATCAGAAGAAAGAAGACAGAAAATAGAGAGGGTGAAGATTATGAGAATAAAGCAGCACAGGCTCCTCTGTCCCTGCTCTCTCAGGTGGAGTAACAAAGAAGGGACAGGGGATAACCATATGGCAGCCAAGGGTGGTGAAGAGTGAGCTGTGGTCACACCTGTGGCTGTGGGGACCTGCCACGTGTGTGCCCTCGTTTCACTGCACAGAGGGGGAGAAGCAGGGAAAGGAGCACTGAACAGAGCAGGGAGAAGCAGGAAGGAGAGAGCAAAGCTCTGATGCAACAAGCAGGGAGAAAACCCACCCATCCCTGCCTGGCCTTGGCTCTTCCCCAGGCACCAGCAAAGCCTCAGTCACAGCAGGGTTACAGAGATGCATCATGTGGGGAACACCCCCTCTGGAAAAGGATGATGCTGTTTATATGATTTATAGTGAGATAAGGTGGTTTATAATAATGAATAATGAATTCCTCCACATGTTAACTGGAGCACAAACATGACAGCCCTTCAGAGTGCCCAGGGATGGCACAGCCTTGAGTCCTGGAGAGCTGTCTGGGAGCCCTGTGATGATGGTGATGATGGTGATGGGCAAAGCTCAGAAGCAAGTCCCTCATCCTGAGTCTGAAAACAGGAAGAAACCTCCCCAGAGAGTTGCAGCCCTTGGTCCCACATGGGCTGATTGTTCATTGAATGTTGTGGGAATGAAAGGGAAAGGTAACCAAAAAAATGAGGGGTTTTGGAAGAGACATTCTCATGTTCTGGCCCTCTTGCTAACACCCTGGGAGATGGTTTCAGTGAGAGCTGCTGGGGGCTGAGGCTGTTCCTTAAATCTCAGGAGATATTTTCAATTATTCTTCTGAGTTGACTAGGTTGTTGCATACCAATTTGCATTGCAGACATTTACACTTCTGCTCCATACTTTCCAGTTTCTGCTTACACACATTGTATGGAATGAAATCAAGCATTTTCAGCCACACTAATTTTAATCTAATTTCAGACAGGTTGGTAAGGTAAGGTCAGCATTCTGTCAATGACAAATTTAATGAAAATAAAGGTCCAGACACCAAAATGTTATGGAACTGGATAAGGCTTTTTGATTGCTGTCATTACAATTGATAGTTCTATTCAGTCACTTGAAATTTTATTGATTTTTTTTCCTCAAGCACTCCACCTTAAACTTATTTTTCATTTCAAGAAATCAATACTATGGATCCTTTGACACAAGGCATGCAGCATTCTGCCACAATATGTATTTCATGATGGAAGGAGCTGGATTTTTTTTTTTCTTTTCTGCTCGCTTCCTTCATCGTGCAAATAAACTGGGAAGTCTCAGTAACTTATAAAATACAAATCTTAGGGAAACTTCCTGCCCTTGATTCGCTGCACTAGATCACCTGTGCTGCTGTCTGCTGTGGAGATGTTTTTCCTGCAGCCCTGCTGCTGGCGGAAGGCACAGTTATGAATGTGTGATGAGGTTCACCGAACAGCTTTGGTAAGTGGAAATTTTTTCTTCTTCTGTCTGCTTTTTGTCCTGTTTTATTTCTCAGTTCTGTTTTCCTGGGCACAGGTGGAATTTTTTTTCTTTTTTTTTTTTTTCTTTTTTTTTTCTATTTCTTCAAAAGAGTGAAAAAAACAGGTTCTGCATGGACAAAGGCCCTGGGCTGGAAGTTCAGGTTATGTCACTGCTGTGAAGGCAGATAACTCTGGGGTGGTGCACATGATGGGTTAAAAACACGTGGGGTGGTGAAATGTTATCAGGGATCTGTCTGTGTGGGACTGGGGGTGGAGACTGGCCCACTGGGGACACCAGTTTGGTGACTGTAGGGGTGAATCTGCACCCACTGCCTCTCCAAACCCACATTTTGAAGCCCAAATTCAGCACTCCTGGGTGCCTTTCGACACCCAGGAGCATGCACAGGTGACATCATCTCAGCTCAGGTGGCTCAGAGCCAGCCAAGTCTAGGGCTTTGGGCAAAGTGTGAGCAGCAGAAGGTGCTGCCCAGCACCACCAGCCCTGAGGGGCTCTGATGATCACCTTCACTCTTTGCATTTGATGGATGAGGGACAGACATCCAGTTCCCAACTTTCACATCACGTCTCCATGCATTTTTCCTAGTTAATGTATAAATTTCAAGGTCTTATCCATGCTTGAATAATGCCCACTACCTCCCTCTGTTAGGAAATCTCTAGAGAGCAGAAAGAGCAAGGTCATACCCGAAGCAGATGACCCCTGTGGTCAGCTGAGGTCCTTAGAAATGTCCTGTACTGTGGATCCAGCCATCCTTCTGACTGATAAATAATTCAGATCTGGGTGTTTTGAATCCCTGGCTTTTTATGAATATAGAAATTTATTACAAGTACAGAAAGTCTCACCTTTATCAATAATGAAAGTTGTTTACACAAAATGACTTTAGCAAATGATCTGAAATTTAAGTGAAAAAATGGAGTATTTGTCCCTCGTTTTCAGCAAAAAAGGGAAGAGAGTGTTGAGGGACTGATAACAATGTAAGGGCACATAGGAGGGGTGAGTGGACTACATCTTTCTTCTAAGTATCTCTCTGACCTGATGGATTTGTGACTACAGCTCTGTAATTTTGAGGTAAATGAATTCAGAGAGAAGCAGGAGAGGAGGAGGGAAGTCTGCCTTCCACATTCTTATAGGTGCAACAGGTATAAAAAAACAATATCCAGCATCCATCTCTTATTACATCCACCACTAAACCAGAATGTTATTAGCAGTTGTGGCACAACAGAGAACAGGAGGGGAGATAAAGAAAGAAAAGAAATCAGGATTGATGTTCTCTTCCTGTATTTGTTATCTTACAGAACCAGCAGCAGAATACAAATTAACCCAACCCATGCACAAGAGGGTGTGATCCTTCAAGGCTCTTGTTTTATGGATGAAATGAATTCAGTTGTTGGGGGATGAAAGGCTCTATAAGTGTAAAGAAAACCTCACCTTTTGCATATCCTTTTCCTCTGGTCAAGAGCTTTCAGAGAGTGGTGTGAAGGGAAATGCCAACAGTGGCCCTGGATGGTCACAATTTTGCCCTTATCAGGAGAAATGCTCCCATGGACTTCTTCTACTCCTTTCATGGCAACTCCTTCCTTGGAGGAGTTGAAATGGCACTTGGAGATGACAGGGAAATGGCACTCAAGGTATTGTTACTCATTTGGACAAAAAAAAAGAAAAAAAAAAAGAAAAAAGGGAGGAAAATATTTTAAAAGGAAAATGAGCTGACAAGGGAAAAATATGTGAGCAAAAGTGGAAAAAATATGTTCTTCATGTTTCAGCAGAGACTGACAGTCTGTGTTTTTCCAGTTTGCAGTTTTCTACCTGAAAACACAAGTTAATATGTTTTACAGACCAAATCAGCAACTGTTACATTCTGAAGGAGCCTGTATCTCCCTGAGAACATGAAAATACAGCAAGCACCAGGCTGGCAAAGCCATCTCACCTCCTCACCACCATCTCCTGTTCTGCACTGGCAGCACTGCAGAGTTATTTATTTCCCACATTGTACCTTGGAATGCAAGACAGATTTCACAGCTATCTTTAGACTGGACACAGTAGCAAGAGATGAACTGAAAACCTACCCAATATAGTCCTTTATCCCTGCTTCTTGTAGATTAACATGGACACATCAATCTACAACTTTTCAGGCTTGAGCCCTTTGCTGGAATATACTGATCTACAAGGTGGAGTCAAGAAATTGCTTGTTATTACAATATCCCTCACAAGCACACATCTCTTAAATTTCCATCTTAGCAATTATCCTAGAGGCAGTGGGATTCTTGGGGTTCCAAATACATCATATCCAGAAGGTGATTTCTCTGTGAAACCAAACCACATTCAAAACCAAAGGGCACTTTTCAGATTGGTGATGAAATTCTTATTTATGCTGCATCAACCACAGCACTGCTATGGAGAGGCAAGTTCTCTTACCAATGATGCACACACATCAAAACCACCCTCTGTTTCAGAGACAAATGCCTAATCATTTCGATCTATTTTGCCGTCTACAGCAGACACTGCATCAGACTATTTGATAACTATAAATTTTAATATTTCTTTCCTCACTATAGTCAGTCAACTTTTCGTTATCCAGACTCAGGGAGGGAGCTGAATTAACCCAAATAAAGTGAAGCACAGTCGAACAAAACTGATGTAAATCAGACTGTGGAAATAAATGTTTTTTTTTTCTATAATAATCTTAGCAAAAACTGGAGTGACGATGTAGGAAAGGTCAATGAGGGGAATAAAAGTGTTTTATTTTTGGTGTAACAGGGTTCATTTGCAACTGGATAATCTGCCCACACATAATTAAAAGTTGACAGTGTCTGTATTGCAAGCTAGGCAAGAGAGTCAAGGAAAAAGCAAAGTTGATTTTGTTTCAGTCTTTGGAAGGATGCTGCTGCTTGGTCCAAGTGATGGATTAAGATGGAGCTGGGATACAATTTACAGCTCTGTCCCCTGGGCAGATTTTTCAGAGAAAAGAAAGCAGTGATGGAACAGCACAGTCCTGATCGCTTGGCAAAATGTAACGTGCTTCCAAAACACAAGGGGCAGGGCCACAGACAGGGGTTTAAATAAAACCAGCTTGTGAGAGAAAGATCTATAGCCCAGTGGGAGCTGCAGGCAGTGCCCAGCCGGGTGGGGAGGATGGACCAAAGGCAGCAGATTCACTGGGAGGAACAGATTAAAGTGACCATCACACAGCTCCTCTGGTGCTAAGACATAAAGGAGGGGTGCACATATAGGGGAGGCAGATAATGCTGAGAGGAAATTCTGTAGATTCAATAATCACACTTTTCTGTACACTCAATAATCTCCCTTACAGAGATTTGATTTGCTATTACATTATTCTGAATCGTATTAGAGGTCGCACACAGCATAAAGATTGGGCGCCCTCATTCTTTTATGCCTCTAACCCCAGATGGAATGCCAGAAAACAATAAATCTCCTTTTCCTTTTCTTTTCCATTTCCTCTTTACTTAGAGGTAAAGGTGCTTAATAGTAATTTTAAGATTAAGAAAGAAAATGGGTATTTAAAAAAGAAACATATTCCTCTTGGGTCACTCTGAAAAGCTGCTTCATTATTGCCTAGAACCAATGGAGATAAAGCCAGCATGTCATCAAATCCTGAATACAGCATTAGATCTAATTGAATCTTTTGCATCTATTTTTAATGAGCAGCTTGTTTGTTTAATGTGATGGCTACATAATTATGAGTATGAGTTTGTTCTCTACTTGGGACATATTGGTTCTAATGCAATGACATTTAATTACCACCTCTCAAGGAATTATAAGAAACAAGCTGCCAAGATTGAAAATGCAGTGAATTATTCCTTGATCATTGGACTGAAGAGCACACACCTTGTTATCCGTGAGGTGTCCCTGAGGGGGCCAAACCTTTCATCCTAGATTTCTCCATCCACATTTAGCACTGGAGCTCTGTACAGAAGCCAGCTCAACACCAACATATGCAGATGGGTGAGACTTGCCATAAAATGAATCAAACTCCCCATATTAAATGTGCAATAGCTCAGAGCAGTAATACTGAGAGATAGGAATGAGGATGAGATCCAGCTGTTGAGGCACAGACAAAAGCACACATTGGGAATGCACATCTGTTTTCTAAGAAACAGCATCATCTGCTTTCCTTGCACCCATCTGACCCTATTTCTGTTTACCCAAAAGCCCAGAAATGGCTTTAGAAAGCTACCAAGGCTCCTCCTGGGAGCTGTCTGTCCTGATTTCTGTCCCCCAGGCCTGAAATTCGACCTGCTGTCCCTGCCACTTGTCACTGCCCAGCATCTCCTCTGCTCTGCTCCAGCAGTTGGTTGTTACCGAGGGAGGTGACAGGAGTGGAATTATTGCTGGTAATAACATCCACAACAAATCTGGCCTTCCTGCCATGCTTTGTCTTAACCAAACCTGTGCCCTATGAAGGGATCAATCACTTGTAAATTCCCCCAGTGCCCAAAAGAGGAGTGGCTCCCAAGGCCCATGTGCCTGGTTGGTTTTGCCTCTTAGTGCCCCAATCACAGGCATCCATTCCACAATAATTAATAGAACTCCTTAAAGATGAAATAACAAATCATTACCCTCCATCCAACCCCACCTCAGAGGGAACAGCCTACATCCCTTAACCTGTTCTTTTTAACTCCTGTCAGTATTTCCATTTCCACTAAAAACGGCTTTTCCCCTATTTCCAGCGATCGGCTGCATTGCTGTGCCTTTGCCCTTCCAGCCAGCCCCGAGCTGCCAGGGCTCCACTCAGCAGGGCTGAGCACAGGTCATTTCTCAGCCATCCAATTTGCCATTCTCTCTCTTTATGCCATTACTCTTCCCTTCGTGTAAGCCTCCCTCACACACGACCCCATCAATAACGTGAGCTGAGCACAGAGCTTCACTCCAAAAAAACACTGCCAGTGCTCATCCAGCCCTGGCTTAAACAGAACAACTGTTTGGGGGCTGGTGGCCATTAGGGAACCCTTTTAAAATGCCTGGTGTCCTTAACAATGTGTCCTGCCTGCTCTATTCCTGGACTGCTGCAGTGGCACAAGTTAATTGGAGAGCAATCAGGGAATATCATAACTCCGCTGACATGAGTAACTGCAGAATTGCCATTATTTCCAGCAGAGTTACAGTGCAGTCCCCACAAATAACTGTACAATTAGATAAACCCTGCTGCTGTTCTTCAAATGTTTTCTAGATAACAGGAGCCATTGTTGTGAGGGATTTCATGGGTATACATTAACAAAATTAAAGATTCAGAGTTAGGGCAAAGTCAGAAACTTCATTGACACTATCAAATAAGACCTTGCTACATTCTTCACATAAGATGAAGCCCAGGTAACTCCTGCCACATTTGTTTCCCACTTTAAGAAGGATTTAGCCAATGAAACACCACTGGATGGACACAGCTTCAGCTTTCTATAGACTGTGCAAAAATGGTAACCCAAGGGAGATCCAGAGCAGCAGTTCTGCTGGAAAAGTGGTCCAGGAGATCACCCGCTGCTAGGAAAAATCTGTATGGGCTAAGGATGCAAATGTCTCGAGGAAAAGAGAGCTGACAAAAGCCACTTTTAGCATTACCACGATTTGTTACAGCTTAGAACACCACTGCAAGAGATTTTTTTAATTTTTGATTTTTTGAAGTTGCACATTTTGTCCTTCCAACTGGAAGAAAGGCAGAGAACAGGAGGAGGAGAAGGGACAGCACAGATTAAAACACCAGCTTGGGCTGGCAGCAAAATATCACACTCAAATGCCTGAATAACCCTCAGTGAAGCAAAAATTAGACAAATGAACAATAAAACTGATTGTTCCATCTTGTCCTCAACGGATGGCCAAGTAATGAAAACTCATTAAAGATATATGGTAAAGTTAGTTTAAAATGGATTTAATGAAAGTAAAAGAGGATGAGTACTCATTCTGGGCTACTGATTTATATTTTCTGTATTTTAGTCCTCATAACCAAGTTCTGTCTCATTAGCCATTAGGAGTTTAATACAGGGTTACACGTTCAGTCAAAATCCAAGCAGCTTTTAAGACTTAGAAGGAGCAAAATGCTGCATTTTGAAAGATTAGCCAAGGGCGTCCTTGGCTGGGTCCTTGCATATTAAAATGTGAAGTTCAAACCTGGGTTTTTCTTGTGGGATGGGGGGATGGGGAATAATTCAAACCATCATGTCTTTTTTTTTTTTCTTCCATTGAACTTGGTATAATGTAAAATTATACCAAACTTGCAACAAAAGGAAGAAAGGTTTACAAAGAATTATCTAGAAAATGAGTGGCTCTTGTGAAGATGAAACATGCTCCAAAATTAGCTGAGGGTTTGGGTTTTTTCTAAATTCTATATTCTTTGTCTTTCATCTGCTTGCAGATTTTAGAAAGAATGAGCTAATTTTTCCCACTTTGTCTCCTCAATAGTTTTCCATGGTATAAATAATACATCACAATAACAATATTTGGAAGAAGTGGGATCTGTCTTGGTGTCAGAGCCATGGTGGAGGCAGACACACTGTGGATGAGGGTTAAGCACCATGGTGAAACCCTCATGTTAAACAGTGAGGGCCACGAACAAGCAAACCCATCCTCTGCTTGGTGTGCTGGAGGAACATCTACAGAGGGATTGCTTAGGGGTGAGTGACCTTTTAAATCGGCAAAAATAAGCAAAAGTCCTTTATGAAGCAGGAGGATACAAACCACAGCCCCAGGCTGCCCACACTGCTCTGCCCGTGACTCAGCACTGAAACTGAGCCCGTCCTAGCCCCGAGCAGGGAGCGCAGCTCCTCTGACTCATTCCCGAAACAATGGCAAGGCTGCCAAAATGCCAGCGGGCTCTTGTGACAAAGGTGCCACACGCCAGGGCTCGGGCTGAGCCCAACCCACCCACTCGCTGTGTAGGAAAGGGCAGCAACTTCGGGAGGCCACGCCTGACCCGGGCTAGACACGGACCTGGGAGTGAGAGAGAGCACTGGCATCTCTGCAGGTGCACGGCTGAGATGGGCCTGCCACAAGGGCCAGCCAGGGGTTAGTTAGCTCATAGTAATAAGCTAATAATGAATAGAAAATGGCTAATTAGCCAGTAAGTAATTTAGAACGCTGAAGCCGCTGTCAGCTCCCTGGCTGCAATGGGAGTATGGATACAGATCTCTGCAGTTTGTCAGCAGTGTCCTTGATCTTTTTAGCTGTGTAAATAAGTGCATAAATAAACTACACAATGTGCTTTCCTTCAGAAACGAATGGGAATTTTCCACACACAGACAAGGAGCAACCCTGTACTCAAGGTTTCTTCCCATGCATGTCCCCAGGACTCCAGTGCAACACAAGACTCTGCTGCAGCCTCCCCTGGCATCTCTGAATCTCTGCTGCCATAAAGCAGCTGCTGGTGCTAAGTGACTTTCTGCACCAGTGGCCCTCTCATGAGCAACACTGATTTTTCTTTCCTTAGCAACTGAAGACGCAGGGTGGGACTTCAGTCAATTGATTTTGATGGGGATTGCATCCGCTGGCACGGGGAGGAATTGGATGTGCCACGAGTGCCTCAGTCCCGGAATGAACTATTGCACCAACAGCAAGGATGTAAAGGGAGCACATCCCAGGCTGTCACAGGCAGCAGTAACAGTCCAGCACCTGCAGGAATTGACTGTGATACACTAAATCCATCCACACCCTGGAGTGAAACCGTCCACTCCCAACCTCTCCCAAGGCAAAGAAGCAATTCCTTTCTTCATGAAACTCAGCTGGGCTTTATTTTCTCATGGGTTGCACGATAAGTTTGGAGTCCCTGACCAAAATGAAGGAATGCTACCTTGGCAGAGTGCTTTTAGATGTAGATTCCTCTGATGCCCGCTCACTGTTCTGAACTGTTATTCTGATGCATCAGTATTTGTAAGCCACAAGCTGCTTTTGCTGGGTGCTTTTGCTTTTTCCATCCTGGCTTGAACTCTCAGGCATCATTCTTGTTCCCAGAAAACAGCCCCACCATCACATTCCAGCCAGTGAAAGTGGCCGCTGTCCTGTGACAGTCTTCTGTGCTGTGAAGGGGCTGCCTGGGCACAGCCACATCCCAGCTGATCAACAGATGGGGAGAACTTGACCATGAGCCCTGTACTGCTCTGCATTTGCTTTCTGGATACTTCTAACCCTAAAAACAGTGTCTGCAACCAGGAGGCTTTCAAATATCACAAACAGGGCAGCCAGTTGTGTTTTCTCTTCTCCATCCACTACCAGCACTGTGGGTTTTCTTCTCTGGTGCAGGAGGAGCAAATACATTACTCACCACAGCAAATGCCAGACAGACAAACATATGCACTCCTCAAGCCCTGGTGAGTAGGGCACATCTCTCCCCAGAGAATAATCTCCCTGCGATCAACACATAATACTGAAAGACAAATGAGAATGAAAAGGCCTCTCAAATTTAATAGCCTCCATGAATTACACTGCCTTTCGTCTACATGGACTGTCACTCTTTTCATTAAAGAGTCACTGTCATCAGTAATCCATTTTAAGATTTATAGATGTGGAGATTTATAGACTTGCTGTTCTTATCTGCCTTTTCTCCCCCATGCATCTCCAAGGGCCCCCAAAAGGTGGGATTCTATCCAAAGCCTCTCTCCTGCATCTGAAAATATAAACCTGTGATGGGATGGAGGGCTTTTGAATTGGATGCCAACAAAACTAATAATGCTGATAAGGATAACAAGGATGATAACTATGAGGAGGAGAGGAGCAATGACAAGGACAGGAAAGAATAAGACATAGGCAGGAGAAATAAGAGGTGGATAATCCAGATTTTTATATATTTCCCAATTCTCACTCTATAATTCTATAATTGCAAAAGGGAAAGAGAGAAAGACAGAAAGAAAGAAATTAGGCTGGTTTGATTCTGGTCATTTTTTTACTTAAGAGGGAAAAAAAAAAAGCTTGCATCCTTGAAGTAAATGTATTCAGGTCCCATTTTTGCATCCAGGACGGCCACTTTACAATGCTCACAATAAAGAATATGCTCAGGTGGGAGTATGCTGACATTACAAAGTCTCTTCAAACAGCCAGAGGAACTTTAGTACAAATGAGCCTCAAGCTACCTGCTTTGCATATTTTTATCTGATTCTAGTGCAGTGGCACAGTTTGTTCTGATAGTAGTTGAATACCCAAATGTGGATTAATACCTCCAACACAAAAGCATTCGAGTATGCTCATGCTGCTTGAAACCAGTCTGTTTGCATGTGCAACTCCATCCTGGATAAAAATGCAAATACTTCGTGACTTAGAAATCAAAGTACCACTCAAAAGCTTCTCACTCATTCTGGGTCTGGTTTTGGGACATGTGTGTGAGAAACAGATCTAGTTATCCTGACTCTATTATTCCTCACATATTATTCTGACAGTAGAAGTGTTTGAAGCAACACTGAAGAAGAAGCATTAGACTAAATTCCTCTATTTTTAAGGTAACCTTAAAAATCTCTGTTCTATGTATTTCTTCATGTCTTCGTACCTGCTTGTCTGTAAGAACAACTAGTATAAATCTTTTCTGAGTTTTGTTACTGTGTGAAAGAAAGCTGTAATGCTTGGTGAGCTACCAAAGAAAATGCTCTGGTACAAATGGCTACGGTGTAAATCAGTGGAGGTCTGCAGGGAACACTATCCATGTACATCAAAAACAAGGCTCTCTTCCCAAATGCAAATTTACTTAAAGAGCAGTGAACTGTGGGGACTGAATGTGTAAAATATTCTAATTAGCTTCCTCTTAATCATAGCCATTACCACAGGCTATCACCATATTGGAAGCTGTGTCTGTGCTGATCCTTTACACCATGCATATGTGTCAGCTGCCAAAGTAATTATCAGCACAAATTTCACTTTCTGTTTGTATTTTCCAGTTCCAGACAGAGAGAAACTAGTGGTGGATTAATTTTGCTGTGCTCTTGGGGATAGGCTGTGCTAGGATTCATTTTACATTGATCCTTCTCAAGCTCTTCAGCAGACAGAGCTATAACCCCTGAAGTCAAGATCTGCTTTCCTGTGCTCCGAAGTGTTACACAGGAAGGAAGCCACGAAGCCAAAGCTGTTAAGAGTCTCCTCCTTGAACAAATAGTTGCCTTAATAAGTGCTCTGGGCTCATTGCCTTTAATAATGTTTTTCAGTGTTGCCTCAAACACTACCTGCTGTCAGAGTAATACTTAGAATAATGGAGTGAGGATAAGTAGATCTGTGTCTCACACACACAGCCCAAAACCAGACTCAAAATGAGTTACAAGATTTTGAGTATTATTTTGTTGTTTTGTTTTGGTGGTTTTTTTTGTTTTGTTTTGTTGTTGGGTTTTTTTTGGTCTGCATATGATTAATATGCTTGTATTTGTCTCCCAACAGCATTATTCTCTTGCAAAACAGTTCCTATACTGGGTCTTCTTTGTACACCACCTCTTGCATGGCACAACAGCTATTTGAGAAATAAAATTCATCAGGGCAGAAGGGTAAATGAGGGGATTTTAGTGTGCTTACACTGCTCTTGACCCATCTTCCAGGTGACATCAGAGGTCACTTCATGGAGCAACAGCATTGTGGATATCTTGAAAAGCAGAAAGGTGCTCAGCTGCAGGCAAATTTTTCCTCTCTGGGAAGTGCTTTACTGTGTTTGAAGCACCAAAGGGATGTTTGTGCTGTTTCATGGGCTGAGAAAATGGGAAAATTGTGTAGAACTTGGTCACCTTTCCAACTGTCCTCCTGCCCTGGGAGGCTGTCCATGGTGGCTGCCTCCTCTTCATCCTCCTCTGCCTGAAGACAGCAGTTTGAAAGTGCATAACCTGGCACTTGGCACCTTCCCAAACCCACAGAAATGCTCATTTGGCAAATGGCCTCTCTCCTTCCCCACCACCCTTGGTTCAAATGCCCTAAATCTCCAGGCAGGGCCAGTTGCACTTGAAACCAGAAGGTGAGTGATGACCCTAGGAGGCAGCACCTCCATGCCCACATGAGAGCTCGAAGAAGATGATGTTGATCAGCTATTAAATACACCCACAATCAAAGCAGAAGATTGAAAATGCCATTTTGCAGCCTCCTGGCAGCAGTCACCATCTTGACAGGGAGCAACACAGCATCAGACGGGGGCAGAGTCCAAACCTCTTTGTTTACACACACAGCCCACCTACTGTAGCTAGTGACTTAGAGATCAGAGAAAGGACTTGACAGTTTAATATTTAAACAACTTATTTCATGTCTAGGCAATCATGTTAATGATGTATGTGTTACAACAATAATCAAGAGGGGTAGAAGCTTGCTTGCAATTAGCCTCTTCTCCTGTCACACTCTACAGCATCTCAGGCCCATGGCTTCTAATTTTAGTCAAATGTTTGCTTTAAAATCCAACTTACATTTTGTAGAAAAAAAAAAAAAAAACAAACAAAAAAACCCCAAAAAACCCACAAACATTTGTGTTACCATGGCTCTGTATAAAAAGTCTTCAGATTGACAGGAGGTGAGTCTGTGACAGCCTCCAGTGAAGAGCTGCTCCCTTCCCTCCTCCTTGCCCATTCACCCTTTCTGCTCCTCTTCTCCCTCCTCCATGTTGCCCAGACAGCTGCAGCCTTCTCCCTGCTGTCCTCAGGGAGAAACATTTCATTTCTGGGTGCCACAATAAGCAAGACAGCTGCTGTGCCCCTTATGGCTTCTGTCCATGCACCATAGAGTGTCCTATAAATGTTGAAGGAGGACACTTATTCCAAAAATTTGTATGCCTGTCAGGGAAAATAGAGGCAAAGCCAGAAAGTTATACATCCAGACTGGATTTGAAGTATTCAAGTGGTGAGAAAATAGCTTGGCTGGTCCTGCTGCTGCTCCCCAGCCCTTATGCAAAACCAGATTTAAGCCTATTGCACTATAATCCCCTCCTCTTACCTCTTTATTCTTCCTCTTGAATAATCTGCATTGTGCTGGGACTAATCCCAGCCAGAGGCCTGTTGTGCTGGAGATTGTGTTTACAAAGCCAAGACCAGTGTCACACAGAGCTTTAAACCTCACTTTAATTTTGGCTCAAATTATTCAAAACAAAGTGTTCACAGCACTGTTCAATAAGCCGGGGAATTCCATCAGGAATTTGTCTTATGTTGAGAAATGGTGATAGACTTTTTTTCTTCCTTTAAATAAAAGTAAAAGAACCTCATCACCAAGAACAGCTCCTGCCAACAGTAACCTGGCTCGTTTTTAAGCCAGCAAAGAGTCTTTGACTGATAGCCCTGTGTGTACCAAATCTCAGCGGGGCTGTGGTGGAGCCCTGAGCAACAACTTCCACAGCAACACAGCGCCTGTGCCTCTTCAACATCTTTATTAATGATGTGCAGCCCAGCCCCTGCTGCTCGCCGGCGCTTCCCACCAGATTTATGGCCAACTTCCAGGCCTTTCCCAGGGCTCTTAATTTATGATAACAACGGTGTTCATACGCGAGTGTCCCGTGTTAGAGACACGGCAGCGTTACAGCACGGGAGGTCTGTCAAAGTCCTACCAACCAGCCCAGGCAGGAGCAGCCTCAGGGAAGCAAGTGTCTACCAGCTAACAAGCTGCCAAGTGGCTTTTCCAGTCTTTGTAAAGTGGAGGTTGCTTTTTTTCAGCCTTTGCAGAGCAGTTATCAGGGCTGCAAAGGGGCAGTTTGCACCTGGTCACTGACTCCTGCAAGGTGTCCCCAGGAGGGCGGCCGCAAAGCTGCTGAAGTCTGAGCTAAGCCCTTTCATCTCCCACCAAGTCATTGCAGTCCAGTTCTTAGAGGGTAATCTCCTTTTCCCTTTTTTCAGCATGACTTGATTGTATCTAAACCTCTCCCAAATTCCCACCTCAGCTCCAGATTTCTGTTAAATTTACCTATTTTTTCTTGCCAGTTTTCCACTTTTGACTGTAGTAAAGGGCTGGTAGGTTCCAATGGTGGTGTTCCCAGGGGACCACGTGTTTTTCCTGCATCAGGAATTATGAAAGTGGTGATGTGATGGGTTCAAAGCTTCCTTGGGCACAGTAATCAGAAAATTATCAATAGTTTTCTAGTTCTTGGGGAAGGAGAGGGGTCAGCAGAATGGCTGCCTTGGATTTGCCTTGCCTTTTTAGGAGTCTGGCTGACAGAGTCCCTTGGGAGGCAGCTCCTGAAGGGCAGAGGAGGCCAGGAAGGCTGGATATCCTTCAAGAAAGAAACCCTAAAGGTGCAGAACAGACCTCCGCCATGTGCCAAAAGATGAGCCAGTGGGGAAGACTGGCCTGGCTGAACTACAAGGATGTTGTGACGTTATAGAGGGAGAAAATTAGAGGGGCCAAAGCCCAACTGGAGCTTAACCCGGCTACTGCTGTGGAAGGTGCTATAAAATGTTTCTATAAATACATTACAAATAAAAGGAGGGCTAAGGAGAGTGTCCATCCTTTATTGGATGTGAGAAACTTGGTGACAGAGGATGAGGAAAAAGCTGAGGTACTTAATACCTTCTTTATCTTGGTGTCTAATAATGAGATCAGTTGCTCAGCAGGTACCCAGCTCCCTGAGCTGGGATAAGGAGCAGAATGAAGTCCCCATAATTCAAGGGGAAATGACCAGTGACCTGCTCCACCACTTGGACACTCATATACTGTGGAGGGAATGGTGAATCTAAACTATTTAATAGGAAATGATCTTTTCCAGTACTTTTTTTTAGCCATCTTAATAGAACTTTTTTGTTAGTAATATTTTATTAAATTTGACAAGGTGATAAAAAATGCTATAGAAAGGTATTCAGCTTTATTACAGCCTACAGTACTTTTCCATAAAGGTTAATATGGACTCACCACTCCTAATAATTAAATGGCAGTGCTTCTTCTCAGAGTATTCGAACCTTACAGTCCTGCCCTTTCAAGAAGAATCCTTTGGTTTACATTCTGTCCTACTCCACTATTCTTCTGCAGTTTTCCCTATCAAAAGGCTACATTTGCAGAAATTTAGGGATATCTTCTCTTTCCTCCCAAAGTACTACTGGATACACTAGAGTAAAATACAAAATAAAATCTACCGATCAAGACAATTCAAAAGCTGACAACATATTTTGTTCCCTAACTATATATCCAAATCATCTCCAAGTATTGTAGTCTTCTCTTGGAGCTGATAAGCCATTTAAAATGCATTATACTGGTGACAGACAAGCTGGCATTTGCTACAAGCATTTTTATGATTCAGTAGTTTGCAGAGAGACTAGGAAAACTAAGTAGCAGATTTACAGTATAACAAAATAAAAGCAGAGATCTCATCTGCCTGATGAACGACTAAAGCAGCTTTAATCTCCAGATTTGCAGATAGTTTGCCTGGAGGTGGAGAACTTACTGCTTAGGATGTGATAATGGTACCCCCAGGCTACAATCACATGGCAGCTGCTGAAGACTGTACACATGCAGGGGGTAGAGAGGTCCCTAACTCTGGGGCACTTTCCATCTAAGCAAGACATGTAAGTGCAATAAATTTGAAAGAAAAAGGAGACCCATGGTGAAGAGAAGTGCCCACATATGTATATGGGCCCCAGCAGCCGTGCCTGGCTGGCTGCTCTGTGCAGCCCTTGGCTCTGTGGTGAAGGTGCCACAGCAGACGTGGGGCTTTTCAGAAAGAAACAGACTCAAGGGCAACTGCAGCTCAAAGGCCATTACATACATAGAATCTGGCATCAACAGGCAGGCAGATAGAGTATTCCTGGCTGCCTTATGCCTTAGCAAACAGATATTAGATAATGCCTTCTTCTTGGCCAAGCAATGAGTCAGTGGTTGAGATGAAGGGGGAGCTTTCTTGACTTCCATGCTCCACATCTGACCAGAGATCACGGCAGCTGTCTACATCCACACATTTGAAAAGTGCCTGTCCCTCAGCACCAATGGACACACTCAGCCCACCTTCCACTAAGGGTTAACCAGCCTGTTTTGACTTAAAATGTCCTAGATGGTAAGAGAGTGATGGAAAATTCAGACTGTCCCAGAATCCTCTTACTCTGCCTCTCCATCACCTCTAATCTCTCATCTCCCTCTGTTAGGGCTTAAAATCATGGACTCATAGAATGGTTTAGGTTGGAAAAGACCTGTGAGATCATCAAGTCCAACCAGTTTCCTCTGTACCCTACGGAAAAGCCCACAGAAGTCAGTTCCCTTCCCACAAAAGAAATGGCCATGAGGCACTGTCAGATCTGGGCTCATACTAGGCCCTCTGAGGCCAATGGGAATACTGGACAAAACCAGCAATCGCATTTTCTGTGCACAGGCTTTTTGGTGCTTTCCGTGTGATTTTTAAACCATGAGTAATGTCAGCTTTCACAGATTTGTCCTATATTTGAACCTTGCTCACAGTCACCCACTTGCTCAGCTGTAAACATGATTTTAACAAAGCCATTTCAACATCTTAGTTAATTTGGTTCTGAGTCCTTTCTCTTCCAGAGTGTGTAATTAAACTAAAAGAGCCTGGAAAAACCCCTTACAGTAAATAATTTACAAGTTCCTCCCTGGGGACATTTTTTAATTATAACTCCACTGGTCAGATCTTACTGAATAGTCTGAGATAGCATTCCCCGCTGAGATCCTGAAATATAATTAACTTATTCCTTTGGTAATGGTGTTTTTCCTCAGCCTATCTATTTCTTATGCAGGGCAGGCAGATTTGTTTATAAACAAAGTGGAGATTGATAGACGCTTTGTCATGAGAATGGCAATAATGGCAATCGCTGCACCAGACGGGGGCACGTCCATTTGAGGAAAGATGATACTGTTTTGAAGCAATTTTTATAAATCCTACCCTGACAATCCAGCATGGAGAGATACAAGAGAGCAACCAGACAGCCCCGATTCCTCTCTGTCTTGGCAGCCTGCCTCGCTCCCCGAGTGCCACTTCATGCATAGCAAACGTAAATAATCCTGACGCGCTTCCCACCCCCCTAACCTTTGTGCTTCAGGAACACTGCTATATACCATCAAACTGACAGTGATTTCATGTTCTGTGGCAAAGAGAAAAACCCTGAGCGACAGCAGCAAGGCTGGGGATGCCAAATGAAAACTGTCACATTTATTTAGCTCCGTAGTTCTCAAGACAATATACATAAATATCGTTTTACTATCCCCACCAGCTAAATGTTAAGAGCTATCTGCATCAGCCAGGGTCCTGCAGCTCCCCTGTAGGAGAGCAGCCTGTAATGATCAACTCCTGACTCAGGAGAGGCTGGCAAGGAACAAAGCACCAGCTCCTCTTGTTCCCGATGATACAGTACATTAAATAGTCTCCTCATCCTTTTCCCACTGCAGCTGCAGCCAAAAGGGCAGTTTGGAGTAGAAGTGGAAGAGAATGGCTGCACGAGGTACTGAAAAGTGACCTGAGACATAAGAAGTCTGGGGACACTCATTGCCTCAAGTCGTGAAAACCTTCAAAGTTTGTTGCTTGCTTTTTCTACACCAATTAGTTCCAGTAACTCCAGTGAGCCCACAAGGACAAAGCTTGGTGCCTATCTAAGGCTGTGCTGGATGAGGGCCTGTATTTTACATCCAAATTCTTGTCTTTCATTTCCCCCCCTCCTACTGTGAACTCTCACACAACAAAACCAAGTCCTTGTCTCTCAGCCCTTTGTTTCTGTACAGCTGCTAGTGCTGGCTCTGAAGCCTCTTCTCCATATGCTGGCCTTTCTGTACACAGTTGTTCACCTGGTATCATCTGTAGTGAAATACCTACAAGCCAAGCAGCCCGTAATCTAGTGAATAAATCAAAGTTCAGACAGCAAGACCAAAAGCTAAGCCAAAGGGCTGCACAGTGTTGGACCTAATATATGCATTTAAAACATGTATCAGATGCAGGTTCCAGGTTTCTGCTGTGACAAGCACTGGCTTCAGCGTGGCTTTGTTGATGTTGGTGGCAGGCTGGTGCCATATGGCACAGTGCTGAGCCTAGTGTGGTAGGTGAACTCAAGCAGCTTAGCAAACCCAGGAACAGGCCTGCCACACACAGAACCTGCCCTATTGTTTCATTTTATTGCTCTTCATATGCTAACAGAAGTTCAGAAATGAAGAAGGGATCAAGATACTGACATGACAGAGATTGTAAAGAAAAATAAAAAGATCTGCTTTTTTCATCATTTTTATTCCCCAAAGGTATGGAATGGTAGGATTCTGTCCCCCTCGTGGGAGGCAGCACAGCTGGCAGTACCAGAGCTGAGAGGACCTGGGGGACACTCCAATGACTGCACCAGAGCCAATGCTGCCACCTCAATTTCTGCTTGCAGCACCCTTTGTGCACCCATGGACACACCTTTCATTTGCAGGGGTGACACGGTGTGAATAAGGCAGGGATGGAAGGCCAGCTCTGGCCACCACTGCTTTACTCAGCAGCCCATATTGCAAAGTGCTACCAGCTGCCCTGCCCAGGCTGCAGCTTCCCTGCACACACGGGTGGGATGCCTAGCAGGCCAACACCAGGGGGATCTTCAGCCCGGCCAGATGGACCTTGGTTAACACAGGATGGAGAAGCACCAGGGAGCACAGGCCAGCGGGAGCTCAGCTGCTAAGCTTATGTTCACCCCAGAGCCAGAGGGTTTAAACAGTTCCTGCATTAGTAGAATGGAAAGAGCACTGAATCCAAGCACTCAGAGAAGAAAAGGTTCACAGGTACTGCAGGCATGGTTCTGTTCACAAAACTGGTTGTTGTTGAGGAAGCCTTAAGGTCATTCCACCCTGGAGCTGGTCCTTGAGAATTTATGGATTTTTAAATGATGACACAGAGTAGTTTGGTGAAAATAAATGCACTGATTTATTGATTGAGGGAAGAGTTAAACGTGCATAGAAAAGATGAAGTTGCATTGAAGAAGGAACACAAAATTCTGACCGTTTGATTGATCCTGACTGGAAATACTGTGGCTTTATACTACAAGGACAGTGTGCAGAGGAAACTCACTATCTTCTTCTGGATTTCCATGACTGTCTGGAGAAGCAGAGAACAACCAGCCTTCCACACAAAAATTTATTCCATCCTTAAAATCTGCTCTCTGCAATTCTCAGCATCTCTCATTTTTTAACACAGCACCACACAGTATTTTGGGACATTATGAATGGCTTATATACAAAACTAGAGAACTTAAAGTAATTTTGAATATTATTTTACCAAAAAAGAGCTGGCTCAAGATAGAGAACTCCTTGACCACATTTTAGACCATATTACAGTCTTGTACTCAGATAAAGGAAAGAACACACCATTCTGAACATCAACCTTTTTTTTATTAACAGGTACTCCCTTTATTTTAAGACAACTGCAAGGAGCCAAGTAAACAGTGAAAAATTACTGCATACACTAAAATTAATAAGGCTTTTTTCCCATCACAATTTTTTCCCAGCTTACTCTGTCTCCAACAATTTCTTGTTTTGCTCATGAATGAACACAATATTTAAGTACTAAGAACTTTTACCATTACCAGTATCTAATTCCAGAATGGATCAAGAACTGTCATTACTAGACAGCTCACTTTTAAACCAGAATAATAAAACTGTTTAAGTATCAAGAAGCTTGAACATCAAAAATCTTATGAGAAGAAATGGTCCTCGCTGTAATAAACAGTCACTCATTCTTGTTTGTATTGATTCTAAAATAAGAATTCACACTAGACATTTGCTAATTAAGAGCAAATCAACATAATCTTCACTACTATTACCACAGTTACACTGTCTTTGAAGGTTTTTGTCCCCAAACATAAATTGTGTATTTTATTGGTCCCAAAGTCATATATGACAATTAGAAAAAAACATGATTGATGGATATGACACCTTTGGTTGCTTGCTCTGGTGGTGGGTTGGTATCAAAACACTTTCAGCAGTCTTCATAAAGGATTTCATCTATTGGAACATCACTTTCTGTCACAGGCACTGATTCACAAATCTGTTCTCTAAAAGCCAAAGCAATCGTGTAAGGCTTTCCACGGGGATGTTTCATACATCTTTCAAGATAGGTATCATAATATCCTTTCCCTCTTCCCAATCTGTTGCCTTTTCTGTCAAACCCAAGGCCTGGCATGAAGATAAGGTCAAGACCTCCTGCAGAAAAATGAAATAAGCATTAGTGGATGCCCTGTGGATTTCCTGATGGCTTGACTACAACCATGTAACTTCAGACATTTGCAAGAATGCAAGCTTTGTGTTTTGTAATATGCTTCCCTTTCTTTGATCAGATGAAAAATATTTTGAATACTAAACCTGTAAATTTACATTTTCATCTTATCAACTGCATACTAGTTCAGCTGAAAAATAATTAGATCTTGAAAAGCCGGATGGGAAAAAAATCCCCTACATTTTAACAGGGTTTTTTTTATCATTTTAACTCCACACTTCCAAATACAAATGATTATGACTAAATCCAGACAGAGACTGAACTCAGAGAAATTAAATGCAGCAGGAATCAGAAAATCAAATGAACTTCAACATCAGACACAAAAATGGAAAAGAAAAAAATAATGAAAGAAGGCGTGTAAGAGAGAGGGGAGACATCCTCTTGACACCACTGTAAGATGCCATGAACCTTCTCTTGATTTTCCAAACCCAAAAAGCCTTGAATACAACATATTCTGAAAGTGGTAATTTGCCCTCTCATATCAAGATGAAGATTTGAAGGCTTGTCCCTTTGTGATGTCAGGTTCCTTTTGTCCCAAAGGATTTTCCTTCTCAGCCTCCAGCAATTTTCACTGTTCTGGCAGCACACACAGGCTTTCTGCTTCCCTGCCCTAAATATCCCTCCTTTCAGGATTCTTGTGAGATTGCACTTGATTGGAACTCAAAACCAGTTAAAAAACTGAAAGAAGATGCATAAGTTGCTAATCACCTGGACTGGCTGGTGAAACTCCAAGAGAAGACCCCGCTAACCAGCTCCAGATAAAAAGGCAACATTTCTTGCTTTGCTCATGCTCTGTGTGGGGATGTGGATGGGCTCCATGCCAGGGAGCCAGCTCCAATTTACACATGGCTGCACACTTGTTTCAGGAGCTGATTCACATCACTGAAACGCCTGCCACTAGGAGTGCCCACCAGGCGGGAGGCTGCTGCACTTCACTTCTGCAAGGCTGGTATCTACAGTGTGAGCAGTCCTGCACGGACATCCTCTAAACAAATGAGCTGGCCTGGCCTGGTGCTGACTCCTGAACCCAGGAACATCCCACTTACTCCTTTCACAATGCAAAAAAGTCTTTTATTTCTTGCTGCTGCAGCAGACAGACACTTAAGGAAAGAAGGGCAGGGAGTGGAAAGGCAGCACAGACTAAAAGACAGCTGACACGAGTCTGGAAAAAAAGCAAATAGAGAGTCTCAGTCCACTGCTTCTGCCTTCTTAAGGCACAGTGCTTAGCCCCGAGCAGCTTTTCTGTGACCAGACTCTGCTCCTTCACCAGAGCTTGGACCTGGTCAGGTATTTTTCTGCTTTTTCCATGTCCACACCTACTCCTTCCTGCCATTTTAGGCTGAGCTGCTTTTACTACATCTGAGGGATGATGCCCACCATTGAAGGACATGTGTGGGAGCATGTACTTGGAAAAGCCAGAGCAAAGCAGAGTTTTTCAGTTTAGGGGGAATCCCATCTGAGATCACATATCAACTCCAAACTCTGCCTGGAAGAGCACGTTAACAGTTCACATAAGACCAACTCATTTGCACACACTTCCCAGCTCCTGGAGATCTCCTTCCACTCTTAATTGTTCAGAGAAGAGTCACTGACATGAACACTCATCCATTATGATCTGATGTCTTAATTAGAACATTGATATGAAATATGCAAGGCAACAAGTGCAAAATGCTTAGAGAACGTCAATCTTGCAAATCCAGCATTGCACAGTCAAGAAGCACAGATTTTCTAAGGAGGTCAGGGGAGTAAGGAGAGAGAATTAGCCAAAGGACAGACCACAGAATAATACTGGTTGGATTAAAAAGGAGTCGGGGTGTTTTACCACACTGCAGTCAACTTTTGACTCACAAGACAGTGAAATGAGTGAAATAACAAATGGCAAATAAAGAGAAAAAGAGGCCCAAAGGCAGAAGTGTGGTCTCCCTGAGAAGAGATGGCATTTTCAGGGTACCACCACGGACATCATATTGGACATACCATGTCACATCCCCTCAGTTTGCTCTCATCAATTGTCAGACCTATGGACTAGAACCTAGAAGCCAGCCCCACTGTTAGCAAGGTCAGGAATAGATTCTGCAGCTCAAATCCTCTCCAAGTTACCCCTACTTATCCTCTCCACATCCTGCATCACATCAGCCTCGTGCAGGTATTCAGGTGGCCCAGAAACCAGTAAGTACCAATCAGTCACGATGCTCAGAACTAAACACACTCTGCCTCACAGTCTGTTTCAGCCGTTTTCACTCCAGGTGCCTCTCAAGACAAAAAGCAGGAAACATTTGCAGTCTGCTGCTGGCAGGAAGAATGCACACAGGGGGCAAATCTGCAGAGCAAAAAGGTGCCATTTCTCCTTACATTTGTGTTAGAGACACGAAGAAGACAAGTCAGGAGAAACACTAAGGGAAGAGGGAAATAGCAAAAACAGTGAAGGGAAGAAATATATTTTCTGTGGAGTTTAACTGATAGCAGCAGGTACCTCAAGTGAATTTAGATGTATTACAGCACCGTTTTCCTCTGGGTTCTCTGGAGAAACAGGGATTCTTTTAACAAGTTGGCTCCACTGTAATCATGGGAGTTTTATGCTAAAGAACTCAAACAAGCTTATGCAAATCTCAGTATGAAAAATTATGCTGTAAATACTGTAATAGTTACCCTTGTATTTTTCTTCTATGAAGCACAGCAATACCGACTGCCTTGCTCTAACTCATATGTTCTCTGATATCCACGCAACTCACACTGCACAAAAGTTAAGTAAATGTCTTTCAAGACTTTCAGTAGAAAAAATGACACAACTAAACCTGCAAGAAGCCCCAAGGGCAGCTCGAGCAGCTCAAGTCCCAAATCCTGTATCAGCATCTAGAATGGATGGCAGAGAGCTGCATGGAGTAAACGTCTCCCTGACATGTAACTTGGGGAGCAACAAAACCTCTTGTGGTGTCTGTGGCAGTGTGGGGGAAGAGGTGTCACAGGAAGAGAGGTGACACACAGATGAGACCAAGATTACAGGCACTTAAGATTACTATCAGCACTGAGGGTACATCAACAGGATGACAGCTGAGGATAAGAACATGCCCCTTGTGGCACGGGGTCCTTATGCTCCCCAGCTCTCCCAGCCCTGCAGGACTACTGTCTGCCACCCAGGACTGTGGCTTGCTCTGTCCTCACATCCTACTGCCCTTGCTCTTACGGCCCACCGTGTGAAATGGCATCCTTGTCCCTCAGAAGACAGAGCAGGTACTTGAAAATCAAACACCACATCAGGTGTTTTAGTGCCTCATAAAACACGTTAAGGGAAGTCTCACGTTCGACACCTGCCCATCTCCTTGTAAAGTCCACTGTCTCCAATGTGTCTGTAGACATTACCTGGTGGTTCTTGGATCCCCAAGGGCCCTCTTGTGGTCACATGCCAGCAGCCCAGGAAAGCACGCCCACAGCGAAGAAAGTTTTATCACAGGTAAGCTGTGCTTCTCCTGGAAAACTCGCATGCGGTCTGCAAAATGCTGACGGCTGAAAACTGAAAACACTGTCTCATGCAACAGCATTTTGCTCCAGTTTCTACGCAGAGAATATCCATGGTTCTTGCACACTTTAAGCTACTGAGTGTCCCAGTAAGGTAAGTAATTATGATGACAGTCACCTAATACTTAATGTATCTATGGCATAAGCCCTTGTGGTGCACTTCCTTCCACTGTGTAGCACCATGTGTGAAATAATATACCCAGAGTTATCTATCAGTGTGGGCATACAGCCACGCTGACACGGCCACACAGGTTTCATTTATACTGCTAAATTCAGCACAGCCAGAAAACCAATTGATTTACATGATCACAGGTGGTCAATACCTTAACTGTCAGCACAGTGTCTGGCACTGCTGGACCAGGTGACACCCATGACTGCTCCAGGGGACAAGATTGCCATGTGCAGTAAAGACGGAAGGGTACAGGTCTGGCTCCTCCAGACAAAAGAGGAGAGGCCAAGTTCTGTGTAGTGTGGACAGGACTTCTCTCTGCACTTAGCCCTGTGTTATTTGGCAGAGTAGATGAAGTCACAGCTTCTGAACCTGTCCTGTGGGTGTACAGACACACTCTGTTTGCACTGACTCCCTTACAATGATGTAGACACACCTTATGTCACAGAGAAGCGAAATTACTGGCCCAAGGACTCAAGAAATGTGTGGCAAAACTATACTCAAGAGGTGGGCAAGCTGCACATGCCCTGACTTAGGCAGCAGACCAAAGCATTAGCATCCCCTCTCAGTGTTTTAAATAAGAATACACGGTTTCGTTTCCTCTAGGCAGCTGCAGTGAACCTCAGTTTGGCAGTGCATTTCTCATTACCTTTCATGATGGTATCAGGTTTGATTTGTTCCCCAGGGAAGGATTTTCTCCTTGCACATCACTACCTCTCTTCTCCTTAATCTGATGCTCCTATTTGAAATGCCAGCCGGCATTTTCAGAAGTGTTCTTGACAATGGTTAATTATAGAAGGGTCCATCAAACTGCACAGATACAGGTCATGTAAAGACTGCTGGGGACTTGTTCTGCCCTCAGAAGGAGCAGCCAGCACGGCCTCTCTCCTCCCAGGTTCAAAGGGGCTCCACCAGCCCGTTGTCACCCGCTGTGTGGGGTCACTCATCTCCCCCTGCACAGCTTGACAGTACTAATGGAAGCTGAAACCGAAATACTCTCTCAACTCAGCTTTTCATCCCTTGCTGCCACTTGCTTTGTGGGCACAGCAAAGCGCCTGGGACCGGTCAAAGTGGGAGCTAGGACTCTTTTGATCTTCTCCTCAAAAGCACTGACAGAGGACAGGGCAGAGGCTGAGCTGCAGCAACTCCTGTGTGCCTGTGAAGAATGGCAACATGCTCACACAAACCATGCTCACAGCACAGATGCCGCCTGAGCCTACAAGAGGTCAACAGTGATCAGCTCCATGTCACTGCTGCCGCTCCTCACAGCAGCAGCTGTGCAGTTTGAGCTTCCCCTGAAGCACAAAAGCTTGTGCACTGTTTACTCCATCACCACAAGGATGGCTGGATCCTCACGGTCTGGTACCTCAGGCAAGGATGAGTTTTCCAGTGGTTGGTTTTGTTCCACGCACACCTTGCTCGTGCTTTGCTCGGATGGAAATGATTATATAAGGTGCAGGAGCAGAAGAACCAGGCCAAGAACAGTTTTCTGTTTAAAGGAAAGGAGTGCTCATGTTGCTATGTACACCATAAACAATGTCAGATCTGTGCAAAACCTTTGCTGAGCTCACAAGCAATTCAAAGCTGTTGATTACAAGGAATGAAAACTTACTTTGGTCCTTTTCTGACCTAGCAAAGACCACAATGGATTAAAAGGCAAACCCTGTTTCAGGAAAACCTTACTTTTCAGAATGAAAAGAGTGCAGTAACCATCTGCTGTCTATGTATCTGCTACCCTAGCAGAGAGGAAAAAATAACTCAATCACTTGATCCTAATATCTAAGTATCAGTCTTGGTGACATGCATGGTATGAGCCAATGAATTGGAATAACTCAAAAATTTCTAATTTGTGACAGAGGCATCACTGCAACTTTAATTACTGTCAGCATTAGCATAGTTAGGCCTTTTGGGTAGGTGGTTGCTTTCAACACATACTCTGTAGGGCACAGATCACCATCTTGTTCTGTATTTACACAGCACTTAACACTGTGGTCTGAGTTAATCACCGGATCTCGGGGGAAAACAACTCCACAAAATATTTCACCTATACTGCAGCAAGACAAGTCTCTTCCCCTTTATGGTTTCTCCTAGAACACCCAGGGTGCCCCAGCACCACTCCTGAGGTTACCAACACTTACCGTTTCCTTCCAGATAAAAAGGTTTCTGCCCTTTGGAAAAAACCTGCCCTGGGTTTCGAGCACAGCATCTCTGCTCTTACTTGGTATAAGACCAGAAAGGGAAATGCCAGATCTGTTCACTACAGACCTGATCCAGATCTTGACAAGGTGCATGGTTCCCAAAAGGCTGGGATGGCTTCCAGAGGAAACAAGCTCTTTTCCCCACAAACCCCTGGAGAAAACAGACACTGTAATATACCCAAGGAGACAAAAACATTATCCTTTGCTACAACTCATAAACATTTGAGAAAAAGGCATTCATCCAAACCCAATGAGGTGCACATCCAGTAACACAGAGCATTGCAGACATAAACAGCAACATTGCTTGCCTTGACCCCAGCCACTCTGCTAAAATGCAAATACAATCCCTTAAAAAGAAAGGAAACTTCTAACTGATAATTCTTACTTGCTTACATGATACTTGTCAGAAGCTCAGTGTGACTTCTCATCTCCGTGGAAACCCAAGTTACAACATGAAGGACCACATCCTCAGTTGCTCTAAATTGACATTGCCCCATTGACTCCTCTCTGCACCCACCTTGGGAACTACATAAGAAAACTACCCATATTGCTGACATGAGTTTGAGAAGAATGAATTCTTTTCTCTTGTAGATATGTGCTGTTGGTTGTTCATAAAAAGCTCTCCTTGAGTGCTCACTCTGTAGCCTCCTTAAGATCCCAAACAGATACCTAACAGGACTAAAAGTTGTGCTTCAAACTAGAGTGAGAAAACAACTCCTTCTAAACTGCAGTCAGCAGCTTTTCCTCCAGGTGTTTCCCCTGCGAGAACACCTTTAATTGTGCACTACCACATCACTTCATCAGGACATACTGTTTTCCACCTATTCACAGACATCTGTTGTCACAGAATCACAGAATACTCTAAGGGACCCACAGGGATTATTGAGTCCAACTCTTAAACGAGCAGCCCACACAGGGACTGAATGCACAACCTTGGCATCACAGCCACCATGCTCTGACCAACTGAGCTCATCTCAGGGTGCTGCTTCACAAGGAGCCAGAGAGATACTCACTTTAACCCAGCATAGGAATCAAATGTCAAAGTATCACATCCAAATGTCACAGGCTCCATCCACAGCCTTCTGCTATGGGACACACCATTAGGTCCTCAAAGCCTCCTTCAGGGGCAACTGCTTTATTTTCATTCTCATGTATGGGAGTTGCAGGCACTAGGAAGGTTTTGTCTCCTTTTGTCCTCTAAAGAATATTTTGCACACCCATGATCCACCTTTTACAGCCACACAGATGCCAAGCAGACTCTCTCCTCTGCAATCCCAGCTGCTGGCATGACAGAGACAGCTTCTGTTATTACTTCAATAAAATATTTTGCAGAAAATAGAACCATCAGCAGAATCTACAAACAAGCACTGAGCAACTCAGCGTTTATCTGTCTGCTCATCCATGTCAGTGCCTTGTGTCAGCATGAAACATTGGTCTTCACAGTTCACACTTGCCCTGCTGAACCACAGCATAATAAACTATTTATCCGCCTCCCTGAGAAGCTACATGATAGCCATCAGTCATAAAGGTTTAAAACAACTGAGTGGCAGCCACTCGCCCGTTATTAAACCTCTAAAACACATAATAAAGCTGCTTGATCAGCTCCTCTGCTACTGAGCTGTGCTTGAGTAAATACCTCTGATTTTGAATTAGTTTAAACCAAAATTTAGTGCCAATGCATCTGAAAAGCTAAGTGCACTGCACAAGATCACCTGGAGTTTGTCAGCCGTGCTCAAACAAACCTATCCTGCTCCACAGATAAATATCCTTTCATGTTTCACCAGAGAACCTACTGTAAAAGGCTCAGACTTGTATTTCTGGCTGGTTTCACAATGTGTGAGGCTATAACCATCACATTCATTTCCCCTGAGGTTTAACTTACAGTAAGATGGGGACTAGAGTCTCATTTTCAGAGTCCCATCTAAAAGAAAATTTGAAAAGCATTTTTCTATTTCACTATTATTCATTGAGCCTGTGTAAGCCCTGTAAATAAAACATGATCACTCGATGCCACCAACAAAATGTCTGGTTTTGCAAATTCAGAGTAAAGGAAAAAATAGCTTAGGACTTTTCCGTTATCAGTCTGTGAAAAATGACTTAATCTGTTTCTGATATTCACATATGTGAGCTCTGATTGAGAAAACATGGGCAATCAAAAATGTTTGGTTCCAAGGCTTGCACCTGGATTCCCCCATGATTTTAAACTACTAAAATACTCTGAAACCAGATGTACCAAGGAGCAATTCCAAAGAGAGGAGAAACGGCATTAGAGCCACTTTACAGCACATCAACATATCTTGTTAAATCAGCAAATGCTGACTGCAAATCTGCTCCTTTAGAGAAACTCACAAGGCATTGATGCTCGAACTGTTTATGTGGGGATACTGCTGAAACCTAAAATGCAAGGATCTTTGTGTATCTTCGTGTGTCTTTATGGGAATTTCTTTATGGTCTTATCAGCTACACTTTCATGGTGTTTGCCTGAGCATTCATTTAAATACTCCCACTGGATACACGTGCATGACTTCACTCTTGGTCCTCTTTTGCATACTTCTGTCTGGGTATTTTTAAGTCAAAGTAAGGCAGAGGTGAATCATCTGGGGTTTTTTCAATACTTTATGCATCACTATCAATATTTCCAATACCCTTTGATTCACTCAGCAGATAGCCCTTCATAAAATACACAGAATTACTCATGAAAGATAAACAGGTAGGACAACAACTTCCATGCATAAACCTGGCTCCTGTAAGGAGTGACACCACTTGATGGGAATATCAGGCTGCTTACAGGCAGGGTTTATTGTACATGCAGAGTCAGCTGGTTGGGAGGTGATGGCACCTTCGCAGTTGCTGCAAATGTGTTAACACCACAACAGCTGAGAAATCCTGCTTCTTCCAGCACAAGATTTTATCTTTTTAAGTTTGCGCAGTTTAAAAAATCCAGTTCTCCCTGGAATCCTATCCCTCCCTCACTTCAATCTCTTATGTTATGGGAAATTAGGCTGGAGCATTTGTTCGCCTGTCTGTGTGAGTGCAATGCCTGGATGAGATTTTAATTGTAGGAAAACAGCCGAAATGACACCAGTGCTCCATGGCAAATGTATGGAATGCTGACACCTGCCGGCAAAAGGCTACATGTCACTCCTGGACAGGAATCTGCCCTTATCTACATCCCAAAACTCATTCCCATCTCTCATGCACAACAGCCAGCCCAAGCAGGGACTGAGTTCAGCATGACACCAAACATGAAGATCCAGAGTTATCCTTACGCCATGAAACAGCAGCATGAGTCTCCTGCTCCCTGAAAGCCAGCAGCTCTGGGCCAGTCCAAGGAGTTTCCCACCATCCAGGGGAAAAACTGTGTATTTTGAATCTCAGCAAAACCAGCAGGGATTAACTGTGCCAGAAAAACAAATCTTTTGAAGCTGAAAAAGTGCTGACCTGATTTAATAGCCCACTAAGCTGGCAGAACACCAATCCCAGGAAAAAGAAAGGAAAAAAAAAAGTCACAAATTTCTGCCAGATTCATGAGCTGAATCTGCTCAGCAGCAAGTACAGAGATGGTACCTGGGATGAGGGGAGCACAGAGCTGGGCACAAGGAAAAGGCAGCAGGACTGTCCCTGCTGGCACCAGGCAGCTGCAAGGAGGGCTCAGATGTCTCACCAAACCACATCTCCACACAGGTGAGCAGCAAGGAAAAGCTTCCTCTCCTGTTCCCCAGATCGTGTGCACAAAGGCACGGAGATGAGCTTGGTGCTGGGTCTTCCCTTCCGAAACATGACAATAAAGGGAGACAAAGATGTCTGTTTGGATTAATTACTCAGCCAGAGATACTTGCACATTGGCATTTCCCTTGCATGAGTTGTACAGACTCCTGCCACACTCCAGAAATGAATTTCACCTCTTATCTGCCTTTCAAAGGCTCCTGTCTCTAGGAAACTGTATGAAAAATCTGACAATGCTACTGTTCACACTCGCTGGAGCAAAATTAGCCCTCTTTGAAATAAAACCCTCGAGAGTCACTTGCAGTGACTTCAAGGCCCTTGCCCATTTTGCTTTCACTTCTCTCCAAACTTTAATTGATTACAGCACAAGTAATTTTTTCAGTGGTTTTGATGAGTTTTCTGCAAGAAGGCAAATGTGGATGCGACACTTAAGATGATTACAAGGAAAAACACTCCTTTAGAGCCTTAATGAACTTTATGAAAGCAAAAAAGCTGGAGTGTTCCAGAGCTCTCAGCCTTTCAGGTTCACTGCAGGACACCCTGGCATGGGTGGTATTAAAATTAAACCACATGGTGCTTGTGGTTTAGTCTGCATGAGGGAAATTCAGGACATAAGGACACCAAAGGGCATTACAAAGCAACCCCACATAAACACACGAATTTTGCATTTCAGAGCATTTTTTTCAAAAGCCTTTAAAAATAAAAAGCCACTGTAATTGTGTCATAGTTGTTTCTGAACAGAAGCACTAGGAGAAACTCAGCTATAGGTTTGTGCCTTCATTTAGCAAATTAAGTGCTGACTGTTGAGCTGTTTCAGAAGAGTTCTGGAAGCTGGTGCAGACCTCAAGGGAAGGGCTGAGATCAGCTCCACGGGAGAGTAACCCCCCTGTTGGGATGGTCACACTTCTTTCAGCTGTAGGTTGGGATGCAGAAAAACCCTGAGAGAAACTTGCTATCACCTGAAATGTTTTCTCGCCAAAAAAGCTTTTCCTAGCTCTACCTGCTAAGGAACAAGCTAGATGGAATAATATAAAATTATTTTATAGATCTTTACAAGTTGAACGGGCCCTTTTGTAATGATGTGTCATTGTGGAACACTGGTGTGGAAACCAATAAGAGATCTGTCCAGTGAGCTGATTTGAAGAGCAGTGCTATGGTATATACAGAAAGAATTAACATCTCCAGTGCCACTACATGTATTTCAAAGTATTTCTTTACCTGGTCATAAAATTTTCTCCCAGGCATCTTTTTTTTCCAGAAAAACATCAGAGAGATTGCAAAGGCTGAAAGAGCAATGCCTGGAATTCCTACAGAAAAGCTTCTCTACAAGAAAAATAAAACAGCCAATGTTTGATAGAAAAGAATATAATAGATATAGTATAGGTGTAACTAAACAATGAATAGTAAAAAGAATGTAACTCAAACATCCTTAATTACTTCTCATCATGGAAAAATGAAGTATCCCTTGAACTGAAAGCAGCAAATTTAAAATGAAAACAAGGAACACAATATTTCACACGTCGCAGGAGTACAATATAATATTAACATAATAAGGAACATAATATTTCACATCACAACTAACTAACCAGTACAACTCACAGCTGTCGGAAGGCAGCAGAGCCAAGGGCTTAATACAAATAAAATTAGATGCTTAGAGGAATGCTCCAAATGCCTGCTGGAAAAAGAAACCAGAACCTGTTTGTGAGGCAATAATCTGGGGACTGCAGCTGCAGAGGTAGGAAGATCCTTCAGTTATTGCTACACAGCTACAAGTTGTGAGATTTCCTGGCTCTTGTAAAACATGTGATGCTGTATTGCATGTCCAGATCCTGCATTGTGAGGGAAGGATCCTCTCTCCACAGCAAGATTCATGATCAGAATGTTAATGCCTCATTTGCACTGAATTTTGTTCTTCTTTTGCATATCAAAAATACTATGGATCATTGTCTCCAAACAGAAGTTCATTCCAAACTTTAAATCATTTCATTAAAAAATAAATTACATTAGCAGCTAAGCCTCGATTTTCAATTTTGTATTGTGCCATGCTCTCAGGTTTTCTTTTTATGACCACTGCAAAAAGATTTTAAATTATAATCTATCCCTTGACATATTTCGTACTGCAAGTTTTAATCAAGTTTCCCAGAGGAAAAGAAATCTAATAGTACCTTCAATCACTTTACAACCTTGTTTGGGGTATTTATTTTTGGGTTTTTTTTTTCCTAAGCAGAAACATTTAACATCTCTGCTTTTCACGTACCCATATTTCATTTATTCCAGACACATTCCTATCTGCATATAGCTCATTTAAATATTCCCGGTTACCTCTGAGCATTATTTACTACATATCTTTTTTCAGAATGATTAGCATCATTTTGTATGGTCCCATTATGCCTTCATGGACAGCTGTACAACATCTAATGCAGCTGAAGTAGGATATTAGACCTTCCTTATGCTTCAAGCCACAGCAGTTTCTACTCACAAGTGTTTTTTATTTCTGAACTCTAATGTGCCTCATCTTTCAAAATCCTCTAACTTCTGGTGCATTATTTTAGGAGGTGGGGGAGGAACCCATTACCCTTTTTTAAAATCCTATTTTATTTTGCAGTTCTAAGTCAAACCTATTCCTCTTAAGACTGTGCTGCCATCAATTCAGTCACACTTCTGAAGAACTGTGCTAAAATTTGGAATAACTAAGAATACTGATGGCATCACAAGGCCATCAGTCCTGGCAGCAAATGCAGAATCTTTGAATGCATGAATAAATAGCAGGAATTTAAAGACAGGTGAAAAAGCATTTCTGCAGACAAAAATGCTTCTGCAGGGCAAATCCCAATGGCAAAGTTGCAAACAGAGTTAATGGTCACTCAGGAATAATTTCAAATAGTTTCAAACTCGAGGTTTGGAACTGTAGCCTAGAGGTAGCCAACAGTTTCCTTGCAAGAGAATCATGTTCCCTGGCATAAACAACCCTCATAAACCAAATACCAGCACATAGGTTAGCTGTCCCTGTCTGTTTCTGCTACCAGCAGGTTGTTGTAATTTATGCTACAGAAAGTCTCACAGTGTTCTGGAAGTTAAAAGGGCAGAAAGATAAAATTACCTTAACCTTAAAAGCCAACATTCAAAAGGTTATGTGAAAACAAAGCTGCAAGAAGTTGCTGCTAGACACATGTTAGTATTTCCTGATTTCATTTCGAATTTGGATCTTTTACTCATAGTAATTTTTTTTTTACCATTACTGAAAGCAGGGATTATCTAGTTAATATTTCACTAATTATCTGAAGTTACAACACAAATGCTGTGATCAGTAGGCCACGGAAGTTTTCAGAGCTGAAAATGCCAGAAGTCTCCAAGCTAAGTTACAAAATACAACTCAAGGTCTTAATACATTCATTTCTTAAAGCAAAAATGCATTATGCTGTAGCTGAGCAGCAGCAGATTATTCAGCATTCCCCATTACATAAAAGATGCTATATTGTCAAATGCTGACATTTTTCAGCTTGGGTACTTATGCCAAACTGAGGTGGGGGCAGGGGGGTGATGTTTGTTTTATTCCTGCAAAATGGTTCACTAGTTTCCAAGATTAAAGCTAGTAAAAAAAAGGAGAGAAGCTCTGTTGCTCCGTGCCTTGTGGCAAGAGCTTGAAATTTGGCTTGTAGTACCCTCACTGGTGATGATGTTGCTTTAGCCCTGTTCAAAGCCATTTGAGCCAGGCTCATGCAATGCTGCAAATGCTTGTAAAGCTGCCACTGGCACAGGCTTAGGAGGGATGTGTCAGGGTGAGTTCTGGGGCTCTCTGAAGGTGCCCCCCTCCCTGTACCACTGCTGGAGTCACATCTGCATGGGTGGCCCCGTGACTCTCTCTAGGAACCTGTGCCACAGGGGACATTCCCTCCATCCCGGCTCCTCATTCCCTCCTCCCACACACATGGCACTGATCCGGCCACATGGTGAGCTGGATCCACTCATCTGGGTTCAAAATATCCCAACAGAAACAGGAGAGGGGAAAGGAGGGAAAGAATCTTCACCCAGAGCAGCAGGTTGATCCAGCTCATCAGAGAGAGGCAGGAATAGGAAGAAAACACAAGGAGGGAAAATTCCTTAAGCCAGTATTGGTGCAGAGCTGGAGCACACGGAGCTGCAGGCTCAGCTCCTCCTGCCAGACCCATCTCAGCTGTGAGGACTCTGGAGGACTTTCATTTCACTGGCTGCTCCTATTCCTGCAGCCTGGGGCAAGACTGGGAACTGAAACATGGAAGGAAATGATGACTGAAGTTTCACCGAGACTTTTTTTGGCATGACACCCAATTTCACAACCCCTCACCATCAGCTTCCTACCAACCCTGTGGTGGTTCTGTCTGAGAAGAGACTTCTACTGGTGCTGGGTTGCCCCTAACCAAGACTGGTTTCCCAGTATAAGTCCCAAGGTGGTTGCAGGGCCATATGTGCTGGCACAGGGGAGGAGGGGTGGGGACCAGGAGGAGGAGAAATGGCAGCAGCTCATTTAATCAGGCACTGCCCAAAAGAAACAATCACAAAACTATGTGGTTTTGTACTATTTAGTAAAAAAAGTACTATTAAACAGTGAAGTTTTTTCTAAGCCAAGGAGAAAGAGAAAGAAGCCAGCACAGTGGGGAAGGAAATGAGTAAACTGGGATGGAGAATCTTGTATGAATGGAAGCAGACAAGTTAAACAAGACAAAACACATGATCTCCTCCCTTTTGACAGGGACAAGCTATTTGTGCTGGCCCAGCTGCCCCTGAAATGACAGGCTGGGACTGAGAGCAGGAGGATGTGGGGAATAGAGTGAGAAAGGCCAGAGAAGGACACCTGAGGAGGGAGTTTCAGAGAAGCCAGGCAAAGAGCAGAAAGATGGAAAGGGACATTATGGTGGTAGAGAAATTAAAGCTGGAATAGGAGGTCTAGTCAAAGGCTGAGACAAATCTGGGAAATTATTGTTTTGGAGGGAACAGAGAAGAAAATTTAATGTTGGAAAAACAAGAAGAAGAGTCTGTATTCACTGGGGGCAGCTCCTCTTCACAACAGAATCCTGAGCCTCTGCTGCTTCTCCACCAGCAAATACCACTTAATACCACTGAACGGAGTAGTGATGAAGAGCCCATACAGAAATGCAGATCTCCATCTCTATCCCAAGGTTTGAATAATGCACAGTAAAGAGGCCTGCAGCTCTAACCTGAGCAGGGAGTGAGCTAACAACTGAGCAGATACTCGTTAGTAGCAAACGTTAACAGCAAGCAGTGTTCATCCTCTGCCTCTCTGAAAGAACCCAGACCATTTCACCTGGGTTCTTCCTTCAGGGAGCTCACACCTGAGGGACAAGGACCATGTAATAATGTACTGTGACACCAGGGCAGAATTGACAGAGATTAAGTAGCTGAATTAAGTCTGTATGCATAATCCCATTTCTTGCATTTCTTAGAAAAGCACGTCCCAATCCATTAGAGTAAGCAGATTCAGAGCCGTAATTTCTAGTAACACTTCATTTTTTGGCCAAGAAAAATATTTTGGCCAAACCCCCTCTGTCCATCATGCAGGTGAAAGTTAGAAGCGCTGTTTATAATTTATTGCACACCTTCAGCTACCTGTCAGTCGTTCAGTTATAAACAGTTAAGCATATTTGCTCAGGTCCAAGCCTTCCAGCTGAGATCCCTGGCCACGTGCCTCCCTTCAAAGAAGTCTCCAAGAATTTTACCATATGGAAACACTCAACCTAGTATTTTTTTTTTTCTTTTTTTGTTTTCTTTTGTTTTTGTGTCCCAGTAAGAATAATCTCATTTTCAGAAGAATAACTTGGCTGTACCCTCATAATTCTCAGAGCAGGTCTAAGTAATAATGAATAACATTACAAATGAGGAAACCCATGTCCAGCTTGGTGAATCACAACACCTCCCTAAACCACACTGAAAATGAAGCTGCTGGTGAAGTGTTTTTTAAACTTCTGTAGGAGTAGTGATAAAAAGCAAACAGGGCGTACATTTTTATCTGATTTATTCCTTCCAAAGTTGTGCAAGGTTTCTACACTTCTGTAAACAAATACTGCAACCTGCCTGGACTTTCATCAGCAGCATTACCTTGGGCAAAACACAATATGAGTGCACATTTATAGCTCTGATGGGCAAGGATAAAAATGGGAATTGGTACCTGTTAGGAAAATGTATCACTGGCTTGCTCAGAAGTTGTCTAAGTCTTTTCAACATATATAGCTGGAAATGAACCAGGTCATGCACCTACACACACCACTACTCCAAAATATCTGAACTTCTTCCACCTTTGCTCTTTCTGTTATTGTGTCCATTCTGCCTAAAGAAAGCAACTTTTCACATGCCAATGAGTCACCCACATATGATAGAGAAGATCAGACTTTCTCCTACCACAAAAGCAGTGATCTCTGTTTATGCCAACACGGTGTGATGTGAGTACTGCCAAGATGAAAAGAGGTAAACCCTAGTCCAACAGAAAAAAGGACCATCTCCAAATGGAGTGGCTCGTGTCTGTTCAACAGTGCCCATGAGTGCTACCAAAGACTGGGAAACTCTATGCAGAAGTCATACCCTTAGTCTTATATTTGAGCTATTCTTAACAGTAACCATGCCTGAAGTTTTAAGGACAGTGTGAATTTAAGCTTTTTGCCATGCAAAATGAATGCACTCAGAAATGACGTGGTTTATTTATGTACCCACAGGCTACTTCTTGGAAATTGCATAGTAATTTATGCCAGCCATGGGAACATTACTAATGTAACACCATGTTATCTCCTTAGAACAATGTAAATGCCTCAGATCACCGAAGTATTTGATAACATCTCTGAGATAAACGTGCCATCCATGCAGCAGCAAGGCAATTTGCATTCTTGCAAATGTATCAAAGTTCAAAAAATATAATAGGTGACAAAAAATATAGCAAGAGGACTATAAAGACATATTGAGATGAAGTGTGTTTCTGTAAAGGACGGATTACGAATGTGTGTCTGATGCTGCAACAGTGGAAAAAACCCGAAACTTATTCTCTAATTTACAAAAACTGTTCTAGGATAAAAGACCAAGGTCTGACTTCCAATCCAAATGGAAATATTCCAAAATTACTGTACAAACAGTACAAACAGACTAATATTGAGTTTCAGGCAGAATGAGTCTGACACAGACATACATCAGTTCTTACAACTGGTCTCTTGGCACCTCTCTGTAGAGCACAGCAGCTCTTCTGGCATTGCTCTCTGTCCACAGCCTGGTGCAGAGAAGGAAGCAGCAGCTCCAGAACTAGCCAAAGTGTGCTCCTGCCTTCCCCATCTTCACTGTCTGGCATCCAGGTACATCTCAGAGCACTCTATACCTGGAAGCCCTTGCTCCCATCATACCTCAAATTGTTTATGTTTACCCTGTGATATCTGCAACAGACTTGTTAAATTCAATTAACAGCAGCTCATCAGTAGTACAAAAGCTTGTCCAGAGTGCCTGATCTAAGCTCAGTCAATAGAACTCTGGATTTTGTTCTAGGTTACCTTCGAAAGTCCCTAAATCCCACCAATATACACAATTTTTGACAAACATTAGAAAAATTATGAACAGTGCTAAATATTAAATGTAAAGAAGATGATTGTGTGAAGCAGTGAAATCTCTTGCTAGCTCAAATGTAGACACAGAAAGGATTCTGAATGAGGGAAGAAGTAATGACTGAAAATAAAAGAGATAAAAACATGGTTAAGCATTCTGGGAAAGTACTTTGGCATCCCAAAGCAAATACTAGCCCAAGTTCAATCAAACAGAGTCATAGAAATGTTATGTTCCTTTATCAAGCACTAAAAAGCTGGCAAGTGGGTGAGAAGTGGAAGCTGTCTGCATGGTGAATTTCAACCTGGAGAAAACCTTCCCAGACTGAGGTTTCAAGCACAAGCTCAACATGAGTTTTCCATTAATAAGATTAAACATTCTGCCGATGTTTTGGGAAGATATTAAAGTGTTTAGGAAAAGAATGCAAATAATGAATGCAAAGATGCAAAAAGTAAACTTGTTTACAAGTAGGAGTTGGGGAATTTTAGGTTAAGACAGAGGTTATTTGGGGATCAAAATGCAAATACACAAGTTTGATCTTAATGAACTTGTACCTTCTCAGCCCTATGAAGAATCCAGTGTTTGAGACAGCATTATAAAATCAAAATAAAAATATGAGAGAACAATGCTGGAAAAGACTGCAATATTCATGCAGGCCTGTAAGAAAGTCCTTTTATTTTCAGTCTAAGGCCTCAGTCCAGAGAGCTGTTCTACAAGGGCAGGCTCCGTATCAGCACTGTGATTCATCCATGCAACACAATTCGCAGGATCAAAGATTTCAGAAAATTCTCAGTCTGTGTGTATCAGCTGAGAAGCTCCCAACCTTTCAGGCAGCATAAACCAAAGTTCTCAGAGTCCATCCTAAACCTGAATCCCCATGACTTTTAGTGGTAGTATAAGCTACCCCAGACTAGCCCCTCTCTCCTTTGCAAGCCTCTACATTATGCTGGCTGGGACTGTGCTGAGGATGTTCATCGAACAGACCAGGAAGATGATTTATGTGGAGGGTTGAGTTTTCCTTCAGCTGGATCAGTGCAGTCTTGTTCCTGCCCTGCTGGCATGTCACAGGGTAGAGAAAAACAGGCAAGAGAAAGGAGCATCTCTCTACAGGGTATAAAACCAAGGTGTAACATTTCATTTCATTCTCCCTATCAGAGTATTTCCTACCAGCCTCTAGGCTGTTCCTGCTCAACAATCCCATGATGCAGCAAGAAAATACTCACCACCAGCAAGAGCCTCCTCTCTTGCAGTGTCATCATCACTGGGCTGAAGAATATTCCAGGATGTCAAAGCAAGAGAAGATATGTCTTCAGCTGATGATAACTTCAGCATGTCCATGTGATTGCTCTGAGGTTTGTAACGGGGGATGAAACACTCTTTGCCTTGCTTAAAAATGTCCTTAATGATTTCTTCTGTCTGGACTTCATCTGGCATGCTCAGGAAGATTGCAATTCTTTTGGATTCTTGGTACTTGGGATGGGCAATCACCTACATGGGAAATGGAAACAATCGGTTTAGGAAAGTTTTTGGAAAGATCAACTTACTTTAATTCAACACAAAACTGGAGCACAATATTCATTGAAAAGGACAGAGATACAAACTTCGGTGCATCATAAACAGAATAAACTGACTTTGTTGCCTATTCCAACATTTCTACCATCAGCAAAATCAAAATAGGCAACTTTTGCATCTAGTGAACTAAACACTGCAACCAACACAGGTTTGGGCCAGCAAAAAACAATTTTGCTGACAATCTTCCAATCCCCTGAAGATCTGTGCCATACAGGGCAGACATCCTCAAATGCCCAAAATCACTGCAGAAAGACATAGCAGGCCAGAACTGCCAGTTTATGCAAGCCAGGAGGGTTTAGCATTCCTTTTCTCCCATCCTTTTTACAGGCTGCACCTCTCACCGGGGCCGAGGCAGAACGGGAAGCGCCTCAACAATAACTCAAAGGAAAATCAGCACCAGAGCAGACGACTGAAGAGCACAAAGTCTTCCAAGACCAGGCCCCTCTTTCTTTTGTTCACCTGAATGTCTTCCCTCCAGCAAGATGAGTTATAGGACTTCAAACATCTCCTGCTTCTAACAGGTGATCTTATTACTGCACATTTTTCAGAGCTTGAAGGAAAGATGGCCTTGCCATTTTTTGCTTTTCATGAGACTCTGTGCTGGGCTTATAAAAGGCTAAATATAGGAGGGAAAATAAAAAATGCTTATATGGTGAAAAAGTGTTAGCAGACTCATACCTCACCTGTCTCTGCCCATTCCAGACTGAATTCCACATTAAAATTTGAAAGGAAGCTTTTAAAAGCTCGTCTTCTCATTCTCTAGCAGCTTATATATTTTGTCACTTACATCTGTACAAAAGTAATATAAATGTGTCCCTACTCATTTAAATGTGATTTACTCTTACTCTACACACTTTTAAAAATCTGTCAAAAATATTAGACAATTGAGAAACTCTCTAGTATCTACAGAACAGAGATCACCAAATCTCCTGCTCAGTGTTTGTATAACTGCAGGGTAACTCACTCTTCTGAGCTTTAGCCTTTGCCCTGGCCTTGTTTTGAGATACAAACACCCATATCTGAGTCAAGATATGGTTCCCACTACATTTTTTATTTTCTTTCCATTACAGCAGTTAAAAACCCAGGTGAAATATTCAGAAGATGGATATAATTTTGTAAGGAAAAAAAAATAAACACTCCAGACTAAATGATGGTGTACATGTTGCTTGGCCACAGAAACATCTAAACAATTCAAACCCATATTTTATTTCCTTTTCTATCTGCCTAACCCTACATGTGGATTTTTCCACAGGATTAAGCTCTTAACAGAACAGGATTTCCATGGTAGCTTTTGCTGCAAAAAGCAGACTATGTAGTCAAACTGCTGACTCCAGAAAATGGCTGTGGCTCATGTTGAGGGCCTCCAGAGCCAAAACTTCTCATGGCTTTGCTGAAGAGAGAAACTGAGACACTGAGACACTTTGAGATAAGGGCTGCGTGCTGTGAGCACCACACAGGTCCCATCTGCTCTGAGGTATCCAGTAACACGTTAATTAGACTGTATAGGAACAACGATGACGTTGAAGATGTAAACCCACATGTGAGCAGGAAGACACAATTTCAGATGTTCTCAGAATTGTGTAGATGCTCCTGCTATGACTCGGAGCAGTTTCTGAGAAGAGTAAAAAAATTTCCACACTTAACAACTATTATCTGCCCTTTGTTCACCAGCTGATGGCAATCCTTGCAGAACCAGAGCATGCAAACAGCATGATTTTAATCATGAACATAAGCATTAAAAAAGAATAATCATCCAGAAGCTAATTAAATACTGGTGGCTTGGTCGGCCTGTGAAGCTATTTCATTTTGAATTTAAAGACTATTTTGAAATGAGATTTTACTACTAAAAATACTACTCTGGTGTTATAACCTGCTCACTTTTATTAGCTACGAGCACTGATGTATGTTGCAAAGCTACATTTTTGGCCTTATATCATTCCAAGTATCTTCTCAGCCTTTTCCAAAATTTCTCCATGCCTGCTGCATTACCCACCCCCCATGAGGAAACTGACTCTACCTTCTGCCACTTGCACAGAGCCACTCTGTTTCAAGCAAGCTCAGGATTTTCAGTTTTTGTCAGATTATTAAAATGGCAAGATAACATCAATTTATGTCATATTTCCTGATGCCTTCTTTAAAGCAAAACAAAGGCTGTATCTTTTTGTGTGCTCACTAGAAGAAATGAGTGCTCTGTTGCTGCATTTATCAGCAGCAACTAGACAAAGGCTGAGGGCTTCTAAAAATTCATGGGCTCCTACATGGGCTAGGTGCTTAAAAGCTGGCTGAGGACTCTGAATTTTTGAAGAGGATGCATGCCAGTATTTGCTAAAAATTGACAGGTTTAAATCTAGGATATATAATTACTAAAATGCATTACCATGAGAGTAGGACACTACATGAGCATATGGTTTTAAAAAGCATTCCCAATGAAAAAAAGGTTATGTAAGTTCCAGTTAAAACTTCCTACAACCTAAAGTTTCTGTGCTGCCACATCCCACTCATGAAGTGGCTACACATTAGTAGTAAATGAAGTCTATAAAATGATTTGAGATCCTCTGGCAGGAAAATAACCACATAAATGTAGATCATCTAGAAGTACCCGCTGGTGCTGCAAAAAAAATGAGGACTGTGGTCTATTACATGCAGTGACTGCAAAATAAAATTTTATCACGTTTATTAAAATGATAAAATACATCTATATAACAACTGTGTAATCCAAACACAAACAGGACATTTCAAAACTACAAACCCATATCACTCCGTGCTAGGATACCAGTTAGACAAACCCTGCTTGATTTCTTTTAGCGTGTAAAAATTATATTAGAAATAAAACCGTGTGGAAGAAACACCGCTGGAAGATACAGAAGGGAGATGACAGCGCGTAAAACAAGAGGCCAGATCAGGCAGCAGCTGGGTTTTGTATGTACGGCCAGAGCCAGGCTGGCGTGAAATGTCTGAGATAAACACCCGCCACCACCGCCGAGGTGCCCTGCTTGGGGTGTGCGGCAGCGTGCCCCCAGTGTCCCCAAAATCCACGGGGGAAGAAGGGTGACCACCAGCCCCCGGAGCACTGCCCCCAGCACCCTGGGGTGAAGGGTGATGACCACGCCGCTCCAGGGGCGATGTGTGCCCACCGCTCCAGGGTGAAGCGTCCCCAGCACCCCCGCTTCATCCGGTGCTGCCGGCAGTTCCTGTCACACCGGCGCCACCAGCCCCGGTCCCCGGCACTGCCGAGGAAGGGACGAGGGAAGGCTCCGAGGCGGAGCTCCCGCCGCGCTCGGCGGAAGGGCCCGAGTCACGCTTTCGGTCTCACCGGCGGGGCCTGGAAAGTCCCGGCCGCGCTTCTCGGCCAGCCGTGCCCGGCTCTGGGCCGTGCCCGGGTGTCCGCACCCACCTTGCGCCCCAGCAGGCGGGACTGGCGCTGCTTCTCGGCCGCGCCGAGCGCCCGCAGGCGCTGCCGGAGCTCCCCCCGCAGCTCCCGCTTGGCCGCCCTCAGCGCCGCCGCCATCGCGCCGCCGTCCCCGGCGCGCTCCATGCGCCCGGCGCGCCGGGCGGGCCCGCGGCCGGGCCGGGCAGGGCCAGGGGGCGGCCCGGGAACGCCCGATCGCTGCTCCGAGCCCCGGTGGCACCGGCCGCACGGTGCTGGAGGGACCCTGCCAACACCAGCCTTTTTTTTTTTTTTTTTTTTTTTTTTTTTCTTCCTCCTGGCGCAGATCGCAAAGAATTTCCCCTTCTCTAATTTTTGCTGTAGGAAGGGAAAGTACATTTCGGCGGGATGTTTTAGCACCGTCTGCCGTGCAGTTTCATAGCCCTGTGGCATCCGGCGGTGCCGTGGGCGCTGCGGGAGCTTGTGAAGGACAGCCCTGTGCCTGTGGCTAATGTGGCCATCGGTGTCCAGCCCAGGGAAGATGTGCTGCCCACGTCCCAAGGCAGACTTTTGGGTCCAACACACCTTCAACTGCCCAGGGAGGTGGTGGAGTCACCATCCCTGGCATGTTCAAGAAATGACTGGGATGGCGTTCAGTGCCATGGTCCAGTTGACAAGGTGGTGGCCAGTCAAAGGTTGGACTCAATGGCCTCAGAGGTTTTTTTCCAGCCTAACTGACTATGTGATTCTAAGAGCAGAAAGAGACATTTCTATAGGAGAACAGCTGTTTTCATAAATCTCTTCTGTGTGGCTTTTGATGACATCTCAGTTTAGCCGCTGTGTGCATTGATGAAGTCATCAGCATCAGCTGTCTCACTGGGCAGCTCTTTGACCTCACCTTTTCTCTAAAGCAGCACTTTGTTCTCCCCTGGCAGATCCAAGGATCCCTTAAAAAGCAGTGCCCCTGGACCTGGGCACTACTCAGTGTCATGGATGGATAACTTTGTGACAGTTACATCTACACTATTTTATAAAATTTTGCTAGTAGCCCTGCTGTTTTCAGGTGTTTTGCTATGCTTAGAATTGGAGTGGTACATCTTATCGCTGCTTTTCTTGCTCTGCACTGAAAAGAGGAGGTTTTGTCCTGGTGAAGTTAACCTGGAGCCTGTTGGACCATTAATGATCCAGGCTTCTTTTGTTTAAACCCTGCCCTTACCACAAAAGCAACTTCTAAAATTATTGTATCACCTACATTTTGAAAAGACACAGTCACCCTTTGTATTTAACTAAAAAAATTGTACTTCTGAGTGTAAAATAGGTTACTAGATCAGTGTAAAAGGAAGTGGATGCTGTATTAATAGATTAGTGTTAGCCACTGTAATACGTGCTTGCAGCAGTGCTCAAAAAGGAACTGAGTAAGAATTACTGTTCTTACTATGAAGACTTAGACTGCTAAAAAACATGTATGGGTCATCACATGTCTTAAAATGTCATTTCTGACAGGTGCTGCCATAGGTGTTCTGGAGGTGGACATTTTCCTTTAGCTGCCCCTTGCTCTCTGAACGCTGCCATCTTTTCTTCAACAGCAACAAAGTTTACCTCACAAATCCTGCCTGCATGCTAAATACTTGTTTTCACTGGGGAGGGAGAGGGAGAAATACGTGTTCTAACAAACATTAACATCTGTTTATGTTCTATAGTTAAACCCACCATGTTAGACCATGGAATCACAGAACAACCCAGGCTGCAAGGGACATTGAATACTCATATGGTCCAACCTTTCCTGGAAAAGGGAGCGTAGATTAAACTCTATCTCGTGCCCTATTCAGTTGCATCCTGAAAACTGCCAGGGAAGGGGACTCTACTGCATCCCTGGGCAGGTTGTTCCAGTAAACAATTGTTCTTACTGAAAAAAAAAAAAAAGTCTTATGTTGAGTTGAAAGATGGAGAGCCTGTTACCAGAAGAGGCTGATTTGTTCTCTCATTGTCTCAAGGATGGATTTTCTAGAGGATCTGTCTCAGAGAACAGTGGTGTTGTGTTCAGTTTGGTTCACCTCCCCACACGTCTAAAAAAAGAAGGGTGTTTAGACCCAGCCTTAGTTCCCTAATGGAAAGTCACTACAGCTGAAGAAAATGCTTCTAGATTGAATTCTTGAAGAACTACTGTTTAGCCTTTGAAAGCAAATGTAATTTGAGTAAAAATGTGAATTTACCTGGATTGTAAAAGCCTGGAAGTCTCTTGCATTGCTCTCTGAATTTGTTGAGTTTTATGATGTATCCCAAAACACTAATTGCTGTCATCAGAGCTGATCTAGTTCATTTATTTTGCCACAAGATATCTGTTTCTTATACAAGCTACCAGATAGTTCCTGAAAAGTATTACAGAAAATGAAAGTCTTGACAGCTATGGACATCAGGTCAAACCCATAAACTACTTGGATTTTCCAGCAGCATTGTGATAACTCTCCTAAGATTATCTTACTCAGGCAGATCCATTCCCATGCTCTGTTTTTTCTGGAAAAAATGAGACCAATCTTAAGGCTTTAGAATACATATTTTAATGTATTTTCTTAAAATATTAGTGTATTTACACAAATTTCTCATTTAAAAATATTTTGTTCTTGTCTATTTTTAAACATCTAGTTTAAAAAACGTTCAGCCAGATGACTACATCACACAAATATGAAAGAACATTCATTGTAGATGTGAGCGATTAAAAAAATACAGCACAGAAACACATACCATTGCTATAACAGTAAGTGAGTGCACATTTTTAAATTGCTGGCTTCCACAAACAGTTCTTCCCACAGAAATTGCTTAGTCTGTGTCAGTAACTTCTACCCACTTCTATATTGGAGTTCCCATTTTTTTTTCCCACAAAAATCCCCCCCCTTTTTCTTATACAGAGGTTGCAATAAAATGCATTACAGTACTATTTCATTTACAAAACAAATGACATAAAAACTTGTTTCTTAACCCATTGGATTGTATTTCACTAAAACAATGTTCTTTCATGGAGATGCAAGAGAGATTCCAAGAGCTGTCTGGATGTGGAAAATGATCTCAAAGCAATCCTGCCTGGAAAGGTGGGCTTTAATTGCTGCATGATGTTGTGCAGATTCCCCTTTGGAAGGATCATCTTCAGATTTGGTAATTAGGATAGCATGTTAAACATTGTATTTAGTCAAAATAAATACAAATAAATTAAAAAAATTATGGAAGGACATTCTCTTGTTGATATTGCTTGGAAGAAGGCTGAGAAGTGAAGCTTGTGGCAATATCTAGATGACATATGAATGGCAGATCCTTTTGCCTCAGTAGTACTCTCTGAACAAGGAAACAACAGCTATCAACAGGGCTGTAATTTTGGAGAAAGACAGTAGTGATCTTCTTTCAAACTTTGTTAGGAAGCCATTTTCCTGTGGAAAAGAACACACAGAGTTAGGGACAGCTTGAAAATAGCATGCAGGGAAGCCACACCACTCTCTGTGTCAGATTAACAGTGCTGCAGCGCTGTGCAGTGAGGGACAGCTTTTCAGAGCTCTACCTCCAAAAGATGAATAGGGCTTTAAAAATAGTAGCTGAAAATAGCTGCACCTTGCTGAATGTTTGTTTTATCTCCGAGTCAAGACTATGCCCTCCCTGTGTAAATAGAAAACAAACATGAACTCTATCATCTGAGCCCAGATCTTCCAGGAAGGTACAAGTACTGCGTTTCTGATGTAGTAATACACTCAGAAATATCTTCCTTTAAGCTTCCTTATTCTACTATGATGAGCCAGCTATTATGACAGAATGTTGCCAGGAGTTGATACTTCTCTGAAATAAAATTGACTCTATTTGAAAGAGATGGAAAGAGAAGCCTTTATAATAAATCTGATGCATCAAGGGGCCATGAGTCACTATCACCTTTTTGTGCTGCTACAGAGAAAGATTATAAAAAGCAGAAAGAAAAAAAAAAAAAAAGGAAAAGCAAGACACTAGAAAATAAGTCAGGGGGGAAAAAACTAGTAGGAAATATGAGAGAAGTGGGATGAGAGGGGGTGGAAAGAGAAAGTAACATTTACATATAAGTAAAGGGAAAAAGTACCAAGGAAATAACTGGTGTCATTGATTTTCAGATTCCCCTAACTGAAAAAAAAAAAAAAAAAGTATTGGTGTGATGAAACTTTGCAGAACAAAAAGATATTTCGCTTCACTGGCTAAGTGGGAATTTCAGCAGCTTGGCAAAACAGTCCAGTTAGTAACAGGTATTTTTCTCAGCACTGACCATTCATAGATGGAAGTTCTAGGACTATCTCAGTCCAAACAGAAAGGATTTCATGCCAGTTGTATTCACCTGTACATTTGTTGTAAATAAAACTGATTTGGGGGATTAAATAATGGTTTTGTTGAAATCCACAGCAAAAGTGCTGACTTCATTTGTGAGGATCTCACCTGTGTATTCTTTCCTTACCTTGACCTTAAGTATTTTTGGACCACCTCCTATATGAAGTAAAAATTGCTGCACTGACCTTAGGATGCCACTTAATTTTAGATTCAATAATAGAAATTTCAGGGTATGTGTGGTTTAAACTACTTTGAGTGGGAGGCTAAGGTCATTCTCAACCTGAATTACTGTGCGATCCTATTATTCAAAATTTGGAAGAATTAAAAGAAAGTTGTCTTTCATCACTGTTCTGTTTAAAGCAGAAGCAAAGAACTCACTGTTAAGTCTCAATGGGACCTTCCAGACACCAAATATTAAACCACCAAATGAAACTCTGAATAAAATGGTCTTGATGGTGTCTATTGCAATAATTAATGAAACCTCCTAATCCGGACTTTGGCAGAAAATAAGAAACTCACCCAGCCACCATTGGCATCAATCCATTCAGATTTGTTGTTTATGATGTACTCTGTGATGAAATAAGAGATCTCCTCCTTCTCCTCTGCAGTCAGCTGAACCCCGTGCTCTTGAAGCTTCTTGGTGAGAAGACCTCCAAATGTAAATATGGTCATGATTCGTCCCCAGTTAGTATTTCCATCAGAAAACTTTTCATCCATGACTCCCTTGAAAATTCTCTTGGCAACAGCTACAGAGGTGATATCAATCCTGTCCAGGAGTGGCCTGAGAGCCTCCTCGGTTTGGTCTTGCAGGGAAGATGCGATGGTTCGCAGGACATGAGCAACCCTGGTCTGGGCTGGTCCGAGGTGGGATTCCTGGAGCACATATTGCAGATAATCCTGAGCTAAGTAGTAAACGTAATAGAACTCAGCAGTTTCCATCCAATACACAATTCAGAGAGCAGTTCACTGCTCTTGATCAGGGTTGGCAATGAGCAGGCACAGGACATGCACACAGTTTTGTTTCGTCTGGTTCTGATGGAATCTTTCTGGTTTTTACCACAGAATTTCCTGTAAAAGGTAGTGACTTAATGGTATGGGTTGGGGAATATGTCATAGAGGAAATGAAACAAAAAGTCTCCTTTTGTGTCTTGAGTGATTTATTTCTCCAAGTAGTGCTATTCTGCAACTAAAATCAGCCAGATTTTACCACATTCTTTAGAAGCATTTTCTAGGGACTTTTTCTACATAGCGCTAGCAAAGGTTTGGCATTTGGCTTGCAAAATTCCAAGAATGGTGTGTGCTAGCAAAGGTTAGGCATTTGGCTTGAAAAAACATGCCCAAGAAGTGCATGCTGCTGGAGATGCAGCCCCCCAGTGCCCCCAGTTCACTCTCCTCACTGCCAGTGTTAAGGCTGCAATCTGTATTGCAGGTTTATGGATTATTTCTGTTCACAGCTTTGTGAAGAAGCTGGTAGACATTCCCAACAGGATGGAAGAATGGATGAACTTTCTTCAGCACTCAGGGAGTTTTGCTGAAATGCAAAAAGTGAGAGCACAACAGTGGTACAATTATAGATGGACAAAGGGGAAATTCAGCTTTATAGCATTATCCCTGTTCCAGACTTTCCCACACTCTCTCTGAGTGCTCTTCAAGGTCCTTCTTTGAAGATTTGAATGGGAAGCTTCAAAGATTTCTTTCCCCCATGGGGAGTTGTGCTGTAAAAGACATTTTAAGTATGAAAGACAATGCTAATGCAGGCAGCATGTCAGAACATGGGATAGAAAATACAGGGCCAGTGATGTGTGATACCACCTGAATCTTTTAGGACAGGTAACAAAGAAGTATCATGATACCTACAACTGCTCTTAGATTCAAATCTTCTGTCAAGCTGTTATTTTGGGGAGAAGAAGAAGGGGTATCTAGCCAGCTTTTTCCTTACAAACATCTTCTCCTGAGGCAATCTGATCTTGCTAAAGGGCTGGGATGTGTCTGTAGAGAACTTCACCCCATTGCAAAGGCTTCAAAGAGCAGCGAGCAGTTTGATGTCTGGAGACACCTCTCTTTCTCCACCTTTCTTTATCCCTCTACTTTTTACCCCCCTCTCTTTCACTGCTCTTCCTCCTTTGAAAGCAAAAGGTACTCCAAGCACCCTGCACCAACAGCTCTTCTTTGTCCCAGGAGTGGCTGTGCGCCTGTTTCCAGTCCTGGGCACTCCCTGATGCTCAGACTTAGGGAAGAGGAGCAAAGCTGTTGTCTCAGATGTCAGGACCGCACTGGCACCTAATTACAGTGGGGAAAGCCTGTCTGGACTGTGAAACAGCTCTGGTGTCAGCACACTGCTCACCCTAGCCAGCCTCCCCAAATACGTGTGCTGCTGCTCTGACATCACAGTTTTTGCAGAAACCCATTGAGTAGACCAGGGTAGTTTCCACTTCCTGCTCAGGTTTTTCTGTATGTGGTGAGTCTGGCCGAGAGTGACGCAGTTATCTTCCATTGTAGCAGGGCTTGAAACCTCGAGCTGGAACCAGCTCAGCATCCAGCACTTCAGGGTTATTTCCTTCCCTTTCTCTTGGAAGCAAAGAGAGAGGGGGCTTAGTGTAGTGTTCACCTTTGGGAGAGGATGTGTTTCAGAGGGCAGTGTGAGCTGGAAACTGGTGTGGGAAGCTGGATCTCTCTTCTTTGATACACCAAAACACAAATGTTCTTATCAAAGCTCATTTTGGAAGTTCAGAGGTGTTTCCTAAGCAGTACCTGCAGCTGTTTCTTTGCCAGAGCAGCCAGGCTGACTTTGCCTTTGTTATGTTCAGTGATTTTAGCAAAATGCTATCATTTTATGAGGAATGCAAATGGGGAAAAAAACCCCCCACAAAACAAACAAACAAAAACAATCAACAACAACAACAACAACAACAAAACCCGAAAAGGATGTAACAGTCCCTAACTCTTTCCAACTGGACAGGAATTTCTGGTCCAGAGGGAAGTCATTGCTCACCCAGCCAGCTCCCCTCCTGTCAGATGCTTGCTGTAAACAGGGCTGAGAGGTACTAGAGCACACATCATAAGAATCCTCTTCCTATATAGCACAGTCTGAAATTACAGCTTGCTCCTGAATTTCTTAGTAATTGATTAATGAAAAGTTTTTTTGTATTCGCTGAGAATATAATAGGTGAATATGAGAACAGTGAACCATACTTAAGGAGACCAGTTTTGTTTTCTTCACCATTGACAGTAGCAGAGCACAGGCAGATATAGATATTTCTTCATTTAGGATTCTGAGGAGGGTGATGAAATAAGACTATGAATATGTCACCATTATTGAAAGAAATCAATGTAATACATTGGCAATTTCAGTGCAGATGCTGCTACTTACAGTCTCTTGGTTTCTTAAAGGGCTGTGAGGTGAAACTGAGGGCTCAGCTCCTGGAATGGGTTGCCAGCTCTGAGCAGACATCTCTAACAGTCAGCTGTGTCACCAGTGACCAGAGCTCAGGATGGAGCTGTTGAAAATGCCCCAGGGTCTCTCTCCTTCAGTGTTTTCAATAGTGTGCAGTGCAGGGTGCAGTTCCAAGTGTTGGATGTTCAGCAGCAGTGACAGTTGATGGATCTATACACACAAGTGATAATGGTCAACTCTGAGCACTCTAAGAAGTCAGCTTTGGGATCTCTTGCATCATGCCACTTTAATGCTTTGATTATCATTTCCTGCATTAGGCAGTGTCTTGCTTGCTTCTAGGAGACTTTATTCTCATTTTGCAGTTTTAAGTGAATACCTCTGAATTAATGAAACTCCATTTGTTTCCTACCTGCTTTGTCTCCCAGTGCTGCATAGACTGCATTCTCATACACTGCACGGATTCTTCCTTGTTTTCCGCTTTGCTGGATATACTTTAACTGTTAATTGTTAATAAAAGGCTTGAAACAGAAACCACCTTGATAGGGGAGCTCAAACCCTCCCAACTGGCAATTGGAAGGGGTTTCAGATACTTTGATTTAAATCTGTGCCCTGTGGATTTGAATCCACATCCTACTCTAACCTGAAAAGGCTTATTTTTGCAGAACAGATGGGGACTGAGTTGACAGATCCTCATAAAACTTGTGAGAGACGATGTTATCATGTTCGAGACAAAACCAAGCCAAATAACAAAAGCTTTGCTGAGCTATCCGTGCTGCGTCTGCCTTGCCAGAGTTTTCCAGTTCCAGGTCATTGTCGTAACTGTGATATTTTTTTTGTCTGGAAGAATAGTCCAAGGCTTTAAGAAAATGATTGAAGATATTTTTTCCCCTCCTTTTCTTCTCTTTTTGAGGTCTGCAATGGGGTGATTTTTTTTTTCCAATTCTTTTTGGGGTGATTTTTTGGTTTTAGTTGTTTTGTTGTTGTTTTTGTTTGTTTTTTTTTTTTTTTTTTTTTTTTTTTTTTTTTGTTTGGTTTGGGTTTTTTTTGTTGTGGGTTGGGGTTTTTTGTTTTGTTTTGTTGGGGGTTTTTTTTGGGTTTTTTTTTTTTTTTTGTGGTGATATTGAATTTCACTGCGAAAGATCAGCTCGCAGTTCACTTGTAGCTTTGCAGCTGCCCTGTACAGCCCTGGTACGAGGCTCGGGGAGGAGGTGTGATGGGTTTTCTGTGCGGTGGATGTCGGCGCGGCTGGCGGAGCGGCGCTGGCCCCGCTTGCCCAGTGGAGTGCTGACATCTAGTCGCAGCCGGCCGCGCTGCAGCGCCGGGGGAGCTGCGCCGCACAGCCGCGATTTTGGGGCTCTCTGTGCACCACAGACCTAATGAGCTAGGTTAATAACTGATACTGGGTTTCCCCAAGCCCTGGGCTGCAGCCAAAGAGCGAGGGAGGGATTTTTCCTCTGGGCTCTGGGACCCCTCGGCAGTGCTGTGTCCATCTCCCCCGGTGCAGGGCATGGACCTGTTGGATAAGATCCAGAGGAGGCCACTAGGTTGATTAGATGGATGGATCATCTGTCCTATGAGCAAAGGCTGGGAGAATTGGGATTGCTCAGTCTGGAAAAGAGAAGGCTTCAGGCTGACCTAATTCCAGCCTTGCAGAGCCTGAGGGATGCCTACAGGAAAGATGGACACTGTTTACAGGGGCACAGATGACAGGACAAGGGGGAATGGGTTCAAACTGAAAGACGATAGGTGTAGATTAGATGTTAGGGAAAAAATCGTTACTGTGAGAGTGGTGAGGCACTGGAACAAGTTGTCCAGAGAAGTTGTGGCTGCTCCATCCCTGGAAGTGTTCAAGGCCAGGTTGGATGGGACTCTGAGCCGCTTGGTCTCGCAGAAGGTGCCCTTGCCAACATCAGGGGGGCTGGGACTAGGTGATCTTTAAGGTCCTTTCCAGCTCAGACCATTCAGATTCTCTGATTCTATGAATTCTGCCAGCCAGGAAGCACCAAAGCCTCCTGTCCAAAGTATGGAAAGGTCATCTCCATTAATTTTGGGAGCAGTGAACTTTAAAACATTTAAGACCATCTCCTAATGTTTCTAGGATGGAGACAAAATATCAGGATCCTGGATCTCAGATTCTGTGGCAATTGAAAGAGAGACTTTGACCCAGTTTACATTCTGTGTGTCATACATGTACTGAAGGCAAGCTCCAGAAAGGATGGGAGGATAGAGCTGGTTTTGCATCCTCTGGGCCAGCTGAGGCATTCTGGGCTAATTGGAAAGCCAGAGTGGTCCCCAGCATAAACTAAAGCAAGTAACTACTCCAGCTCATTGTTGAGCTGTGGTGCCATCTAGAATGACTGAGGGCTGAGCAATATGGCATAAGCTCTCTCCTGCTCCCAAAATACCACACAGGAAAGGCTGAGAGGATGGCTCAAATGCAGATGCACACCACGGTTCTCCATTGCTCAAACATGAGAAGGTGATCTTTCAACTCCCCTTATGACTTCTCTGTAGCACTCCAGAGACCCGTGGGAACTGTAGGAATGGTCAGCTCTGGCTGTGTTGTTCAGGATTCAGCTGCTGCCTTGTCACTTCCCCTGGTGAAATGAACTCATCTCAAGTAAGAGCCTGTTTTCTTCTGAGTCCCCAGGTCTGTCATCACCATGAGTCAAGGAGCAGCCAGACATACTTCTGCACTGTGCATGTGTCACGTGTCATCATGTGCATGTGTGCAGACACATGCTCTACATTCTCATAAGCCTTTCCAAATGTTTATCTCGGATTAGGAGAGTTTGAACACATAGTCATCATTGTAAGCAGTGAGCCACAGAAATGTAAAGGTCCCTAAGCTTCCCAGACAATGGAGCATGAGCAAATCTTGGTAAAAGCTTAGCAAGTTCTTGAAGATGCCAGCAGAAACACTGGATTCAGCTTCATGGTTGAAAATACTTGCTCCCAGAAGGGGAAAAAATGAAAATCTGTTTTTGAGTATTCATGAAATAAGAAGTCAAGAGCTCATGCCTCAAAATGATAACCAAAACTTTGCACGTCCCCCTTGCACCCATGAATCAAGAGTGTCACAAGTCAAAGGTGGTGTTGAGTGTTGGTTCATTCTCCTGGGGCACGTGAACATGTGCACAGTCATTTGTGGTTGATCAGCAGCTTTTGTTCACATCTGTGTCTTTCAGCAACATAATGCTGCCAGAAGAGACAGGCATTCAACACCTAAACCTATTTTAGACACTGGTGATACTCAGAATGTGGTGAGACAGCATTTCAGTGACATATCTGAGCCTTGGTTAGCATACAGAGAGTCCCACTGAATCACAATTCCAAAATGTGAACAAGATTTAGGTAAAGAGTTTCCACTGAGCATGGATTAGATATAGGTGCCTAGTTCCTTCAGGTGTCTTTGGAAAAAGAAAAAAAAAAAAGGCAGTTATTAATTAAAGCTACTAATAGTTTAAAGTTAGGCATGCTTTTAAATTCTTTGCTGTTTGATTTTCCAAGAGAAGCTTATGTATCTCATAGTTTTAAAATAAATCACTTTAAAATTCAAGCTCACCTTCCCAATTACTAGTTACCTGGGTGCCTTGGAGCTTTGCAGTCCTCTACATCAGCCCTCCCAGGAGCGTGCTTGCTTCAGTGCTTCTCTATCTTTTAAATCAGCCCTGCATCTGCTCCTGCACTTTGCCATTATTTAAATTAAGGCTGCATCTGCTTCTGGTACTGCTGGTAACCCTGGGTCAAGTGCTGGTGATCCACAGATTAAATATCTTTACTTTAGAAGGGAATGTATTCTCTTAATAAATCATTTTACCCCCTTTTTTCATATCCCCTCTGTCGATGACCCTGTAAAAGAGGGTTGCAGCAACACTGGTATTTCTACTATAAATTCCTCTTCATGGAGGTTCATAACTCATCTTTAGTTAGTTTTACACGCACGGTTCCAGTCTGGGGGCACATTTGTTTTTATTCCCCTTTCAAATTGTTTTGAAATATTTAAAGTTATAAAATAGGCAAAATTACAAATGTACAGTGCATAGATATTTTCCTCTTTTATAATCAGTCCAGATCTTTGGATGGAAATTATGATTAGGAATTATGATTTCATATGCTCAAAATAAATATTGATATTAAAACACATTTCTGAACCCTAATTCAGTAATTTTACTACAGTTTTATTACCTTTTCAAATGTGTATTTGCATGAAAATGTCATGATGCTGGTGCCTACTGCTTGCAGCCTTGTTTTTTTAATAAAAAATTTTAAAAACTCTTAATGCAGAGGAAAAAGACAGACTACATTGCTGTTTTGCTGGACTTTTCTGAAGTCTGAAGTCAGTTGTTATGAAGGTCATTCTGTCCACCTCCAGCCTAAGAAACTGAGCTCCATGTGGTAGAATAAAATCTCCTTCGTTACTCAACTGCAAAGAAGAGCTTGTGAACTTAATATCCCAAATGCCCCTTCTGGAGGGTTCTTCTGCCCTAACTGCATTTCTCATTTTCCTGATTTGCACCATTGCAGCAGACACTCAGCTGTTGGCACTCTGCAGTATTTTCAAATGATTATGTGTAAATTGCTGCAAATTATAGCAAGAAATTAGCTGTAACTCCCTTGGCATATTTTTATCCTTGTGTTTATTATGACTTTCTAATCCTCCAAAAAGCATGCTGAGATGGCATTTCTGTGCTCCTAGGAGAAGGCTGTGAGCAGAAATAGCAAACTAATCTGTCTCCCCAGGTATTTATACCACATTCATTGCTGTGCTGTCTGAGCATGTAACACTGTCCCCTCGATCTTTTTAAGTGAAATGATGTCCTGTTAAGTAAGTGTGAAGGAGGTTGATGCTACCGTGACTAGTTATCCAAACCTGCTGCCATTCTTTAACCAAAGCAGAATAAAAAGAGATTTGCTTTTGAGCTCATTTTTTATTGATGAATCTCTGTGCTTTGAATTACATCTGTCCATCTTCATTGCCATGGCTGTGTACAGAGCCTGGGGTCATCGAGGGAATTAAGCCTGTAAGCATCTTAGCAGTGATACTGATCTCAGGGCCTGCTCAGCCCTAAAATGCTCTGTCGTATAAGAAAGCTGAATTTTTTTAGACCCTTCCAAATAACCTCAACTTTTGCCAGCTGTTATGGTCAATAAAGCAACACCGAAATGCCCCAGCTGGGAGTAGGGGTTGTTCTGTGGTGGGAATTCACCCATCCAAGCCTGGAGGATTGTCCTGCCCCAGCTCATGGAGCATGGAGAGGAGCACTGAGCCAACACAAACCCCACTGGCCTCACATAACTGCAGGAGTGGGACTGTGAGAGTCTTTCATTAGGACACGGTGAGGATGATTGTGTTTAATCTGTGAGGCATTTTAATGGCTATCAGTAGCAAGAGCAAGCAAACTCCATACCAGCAGTTCAGTGCATGTAATTCAGAGTTTTCACAATAAAACCCCAGAATACCCACTCATCCTCAGCAGACTTGCCTTTGTATCAATTTGGGACTAGATTCTTGGCATGCCAGGGAATTATGCATCATAATGACTTAATCAAGGGCTTTCACAGTGTATTCTGAAGCTGAGAAACCTTTTTAAACCCAAATGCAGATGGAAGCTTGGACCCAGGAGCGAGTGCTTTGCTCATGAAGTCAGAGGTGCTCTGCATAGACTGACCCCCTGTGCCTCTGCAAAGCTGTATTGATTTTGGTAACTTCATCTGTGCAGGGATGTGAATCTATCCACAGGGAGCTAAATGAAGCCTAAAGTTATCGATTTTCAAGAGCAAAGAACTTTAGTTAAAAATCTCTTATGTTTTCTTAATTATTCCTGATTTTGAAACATGGCATCACAGCAGACTAATGATATTAAGAAGCAACAGTAAATAAATCAGCCCCTTGCATTTGATTTAATGCAGTAAGGCCAGAGAGAATGGGACCGACTGAATTAGACAAGGTTTTTATTTGCTCTTTGTGCTGGATAACTGTTAATCACTCAATGAGAAACGCATTTCCAATGGCCAGGGCTCAAGCAACATAAATAATAGCAACATCCTTGTTTCTCCTTTGCCCTCCATCTCCTTTTGGAGGCTTGACAATAAACAGCCATTCCCAATCTATTTCGTAACTCAGAACCCAGATCAAAAAAGCCCCCATGAAACGTAATTAGTTTACTTTACTTGTCTCTGCTTTATATTCCTGAGCTAATAAATGGCCACTGCAGTTCCAGAGGGAGTTAATTTTTCTGGCTGTATACAGGGGATTGAGAGTTGTTGTTTCACTTGAGCACAACTCAGTCCTTTGCTGGGTGTATCAGCAGGGGCCCGCGTTTGTTACAAAAGGTGGCAAAGCACAAAACCTGGAATCATTATATCCTGTGTAAAACTTGGTGTTCCTGTGACGTAGCAGACCCCTTCAATCTTCTGAGCTTTGGTTTCCCCATCTATTGGATGGGCTTCTCCAAAAGATTTCCTGGCTCTTGCAATATGACATAACTTTGTAGTCATGCCTACATGCCCATTGAGAAAACCATTGGTGTCTCTATGACCCAGTTCCCCACTTCTGAAACAAAGGAAATTTGAGACTTGCATTCAGGTCTGTGCCTGTTCCCTGTGTTTAGCAGCCTTCCCAAGGAGGTGTGTTGGGGCAAGGGGGTCCTGCATGTGGTGCCTCAGCTGGGCTGAACTGTGCTCAGGCTATTGATGATAATTCTGCAGGCACAAGCTCAGAGGAGCTGAAGCAGGTAAGAGCTGACTCAAAGGTGCATCACTCCAGTCATTTGCCATCTGTGTGTGAGTCAGAGCCCTAATATTTGTTTTCCATCCTTTGCTACAAGTCAGTGGAGCTGTTTATTTATGCAGCAGTTGACACGCTGGGACCTTAATCTTGGCCTAGGCCTAGTTTAGTACACAACCTGATGTAGCATGTTCTGAGTGTGAGGCTGGGTTTGGCTTTTCTATGTATGCATGTATATGTCTTGAATCCCATTTTTCTCCCACATGACATTGTAGATAGCACCCAGATCTGCCTTAGAGATGCCAAATATGTAGAGCTTGTAATTCTTTGGACATGTGTTTTGGTTCAGTCACCTAAGATTGAGTGCTAGTGAGGCAACCTGAAACGCAGTTTTATCAAGTTCATCTTTTCAAATCACTTTTCTTTCACAATATGGCTTGGTGGCTGTAAAATTATTCCATTAAACTATATTACCACACTCCAAGGCAATTTGTTTTCTTGTGCATTGATCTTTGATCTAAGGGACTTGCTTCTGAAAACATTCTTCTTTTTTAACCACTTAGAAGTTATTTTTGTAGAAATTAGAAATTGGTGTAGAACAGCATTTCTTTTGTATTCTGTCCTTTGTTATTTGCTAATCACTTTTTCTGGATAGTCACTTTGTGAGTGGATTTCTATTCAGTCATGGTCAGATTCTTTAGTGTTTAGTGTACTAAATTAATTTGTTGTGTAGCTGTCCAAAATAGTTTAGAGTTATAGATTTCATAAAAGGGTAGAAATCTCATTTTAAAATAAAGAAATGGTTTTGCTAGTATGTCATGTTTGGCAAATTGTAAACAACTGCAATAACAATAAACTACATTTATGGTTAATTAACTTGTAATCTAATGGAAACTAATCTCCCCTGGAAGGTAAAAACACAACACGCTTGCATGATGTAGTCAAGTTTTCTGTTCATGGTGTCCAGCTGGATACCCAACAAAGAAAATGTCTGGGAGTTTATTGCAGCAATTCCTTGCCAAACAACACTGTCTCCATTAGCCATGGCCTTGTGAGAAATCAGGAGGCGTTTTAGCTGCATTGGGGACCTCTAGCTGTTGTTTCTCTTTGAGACATTGTTTTCATCCTAAAACATCCATGCTATCCTGTCCCCTCTCCTCCTTTCTGTGGATTTACAGCCCTGTCCTGCAGCCTCACATGCACGTGTGTAAGGTTTGCATGGAGGGAGGTAGAATGCAGCTGCAGGATCCAACCTGAACCGAATCTATCTCAATTCTAAAGAGTTCTGATCACTTCTGAGGAAGCAGGGCTGGCTAACAAAGTCTGGCCCAGAAGCTCACACTCCTGAATAGGGATCAGTTTTAGCAAGCATACTGCCTAATTCCTGGTATTATTAGCAAGATGCGAATGCTGAGGCAAACATTTACAACCCCAAAAACACACTGAAAATTGTGCTCTGATGTGAAAAGTGACTCAGTAAAAATGTTACTTCCAAGCTGCAGGAAGCTGCTCTCACTGAGTCCAGACCAAATGTAAGCATTTTATGACCCAAAGTACAATATTTATTTCTTAGCTGCCAGACAAACGAAGGGCCTATGCTCTAGGTTGGTTGCCCTACAGCCCACATAGTTGTTTCCCCGGGTAGGTGATGTAGTCATGACTTGGTGATGCTTTGTCTCTGCTGTGTATTTGCAACAGGGAGGTTGCAACTGGATATGAAAAAGGTCAGAATAGGTTTCTTCCTTCTGATAAATGTACACCTGCTGGAATTGGAGCATCCAGTCTGCCTCTTCGATAATACAAAACAGAGGATTTCAGTTATTACTTTCTGTGTGTAGCTCATAAATGAGCTAAGACAGGCTCTGCTAGCTACACAAACCCTCACAGTTTTATAATTTAATTCCTTTTAATGGTTTTGGAGAAATGTAACACTCCAGAATGCTCTGATTCAAGCATGCTTCACAACAACTGCTGTGGTTCTTCTCCCAGAGCATTCCTCCTTGGCTCTTGCTCTGGGGCAACCTGAGTGTTGGTGCAGTAATGTTGTAAACCTTCTTTCTACCCTGAGGCACCTGTTTGATGTTCAGCCAAAGTTTGTTCTGTACCACTGATAAGTTTTACAGGGGGTTCAATGGTTAAACAGCAAAAATGATAGATAAGAATTTCACCATTAAAGCTAAATACCTTCACTGGTGGTGTCTTTATGACTGTGTTTCTGTACATCCCTGTACTTATTTGAGTTAGGATGTGGTGACAAAACATTCTGTCATCATTAACACTACATAAACTAATGCTGATGTCTCTAGTCTCCATCTCCCCATTTGTTAGTTTGGTATTTTGATACCTTTTGACATAAATAGATGAAGAAGAATGCTGAGTCAACACAGCCTTTTTATTATGAATAAGTGATTGCATCAGTGTTGACTCCTAAGGAATTTGTAGAAATTTATTTCTAGAGAGCAGTTGAGCTGTCAGCCTCCAGAGAACGAAATGATAGCAATTGATTTCAATAATTACAGTGCTTTTAATTTGGCACATTGTCCTTTTGTCATCACGGGGTTTCTTGTTGCTTGAGGAGCCTGAAGAAAGAGAATATTGACATTTGAGTGATAAAAATCTGGGAAAGTTTACTTTCAGTTTGTCTGCAGCATCTCTGCATAGACAGAACAATCTGTTGAAGTTAAAAATATTAAGGCAATACTGTGCAGGGAAATTTTAGTGCCAAGAATTTAGCCCTGCATGTCTGACCAAATTAGTGGGAATCCTACTTCTAAATCCCTGTGCACCCTGGTATATAATTTACCCAATGATTTCAGTTAAGCACAAAAAACAAGCACCATCTGAAACTGTTTGACTTACAGTGCTTGATGCACGGGAGCAGAGAGAAAACACCACTGCAGTGTGAGTATCTCAGTTCCCAGTACTGGGAGTGAGGGCGAAGATGGGCTTTAGGATAAACATATTCTGGGACATCAGTGCACACTGTAATGGATTCATGGCATAGGCTTTGCATTCAGCTTTTATCCCGCTGTGAGGGATGGACCTTTCTCACCCTCAATCTCAAGAGTCTAGTTGGGCAACACTTGTCTGATTTAGGCTCCTGGCTTCAAAAATGGCACTCAACTGGAAGCTCCAGGAAACCTTTAATTTGCAAAGATTTGGCATTGTATCCAATTTGGACATAACCCACTACTTTTACTGTAAATTTTTCCTACATCTTCCCTGTATGTGAGATTTCAGCTTTGGTGTATGCTGGTTTGGTATTTCCCATCTGCCTTTGGCAATAATTTTCAAGGGAAGGTCTGATCAGTTGTCATCCCTGTGGTACAGTTCCATTCATATAATGATAGGTTATACAGTCAGCATGATATGGACAATCTGTTATTTCAGGTAATAACTAAGTCATCTTATAACTACATATAGCAACACAGTGAATTTTTAAAAGTGACATAATAGAAGAATTTCTCACCTTCCCCATTTTCAGCTCTGATTTTATCCTTCAAGTGTATGTGGCAGAGCCAGCCCCAGAGCAGAAATTAGACCAGACTGTGGGAAGACACTAAGGATGCCTCATCTCCCAAAGTCCAGTAGAATGCTACATATCCTCCTACTGCACTTAGGAAAGATTAACTGTCTGTTAAATAAAGTGGTATTATCTGCATTACAAGTCAGACATCAGCAAAGCACCTACACATCCGTGGCTGAAGGCTGCCTGTCATCCATCTTCCCACACATCACATGTTTGGGCTGTAATGAGTAAAGCTGTGTGTGCGCAGGTCTTGAGCCAAAGGGAGCTGGGCTTCACAAGTCACTGGACTGCTAAGAAATTATTTTAGAGGAACTCATGCACTGCTAGAAATGAGCCTTCCAAGTCACAGCCCTGTCCCTGAGCTCAGTTGGAAACACGGTGCTGAGCATGGTCCCAGGGAACCTAATGCTTGTGGAAGTGCTGTCATCACTTACAAGTGATGAAACGACCACAAAATACTTTGGAGCATATTTTTACAAGCAGCAGCATATCAGCTCTTATGTCCTCATCAAATTCCAAATCAAGCAATTACCTTGCAATTGCAAATGGCAATATTATTGTTTGCTTCATTACCTGCTGCGCTCACTAATGCTGTTTGTGCAGGATGGTCACTATTTCTCCAGCTTAGCAGCAGTCACGTTCTAGCAATGAGCAAAAAGACCTATTATCGGCCTTCCACAGCACCTTGGATCTCTTCAGGATGAATAGTGCAATATAAATGTAGAGGATTATTTAAAAACCCATTGCAAACACTTCTAGCGTATTAGCCATAATGATAGTCTGCCTGTTTTATTTGGCAATAATCCAATTCCTTCATCAAGATACAGTACCTGGTGCATGTACTTGCAGACCAACTGGCTGGCTCATAAAATAGCAGGGTGGCAAAATTATCAGGGAAAACAATGATGTGCTTTTATATTGCTGTGAGTTATGGGTGTGTAATAAAAGGGGAACATGAAGTTCTTGAGCCAGTAAGCATAAAGGTGAGGGGTTTACAGCAGCTGTAAGTCCTGAAGTGTGCATTTAATACTGCACAGTTTTTAGCTGTTCAGTCTGATTTTTGTGTACCTGACTAATAACAATAAAGGTGAAGCAGATAATGTAAGAGTTGGAAACTGTAGCAAGGCAATGTTTTCTTTGAGAAAAGAGCAAAGGGAGACGTGAAACACTTCAAATCAAAAGTAAAAATGTACAGGCCTCCATAAGAGCACAAATGAGGCATTTGCCTAAATGCACTATTCACGTGGTTTATTTGAAATCTGAGGAGCAATCCGTAGAAAACTTCACTTTGATATTTAAGCAATATAGCCATAATAATACAATTACAACCAAAGTAGTTTCTGTGAGATTTAGTTTCTCTTCTAGTGCTTATTAACAAATCTGCAGCTACTCTGCAAAGGGGGGATGAGGCACAGCAGGGTGTCAGCATTGACAAAAGCAGATATTTCAAATTCATTGGCACCTCTGAATTATATATGTATATATAAATGTTGATAATACTCGTGACTATTAACCAAATAATTCCTGAACAAATGATGTCTGGGGATCCATGCAACTGGCTACTTGTTAAAATTTTATTTTTCAACCAAACATTTGTTTGACATGAAGAAAACCTCCCTGGAAGGGTTTCCTGAGTTGTGCTCTAGTGCTGTCAGTGATTGGTATTGGGTTTGGGTGTTGGTATGCTGTGTGCCCTCAAGGCTGGCAGAAATCCTGCAAAGGAGACTTGTACTGGGCTCCAAACTCAGCTCAGTCCTGGAGCAGAGCATCTTAGGCTTTTAATACCATGATTTTTAGAAGCATGTCCATGAATATATGTGGTCTTCAGCCTTTTAGCTGATTCAGTTGAGCATGGAAGAAGGCAGGGTGATCCTTCATCACCTTGCCAGCTACTTGGCTGAGTGGGTGGCCTTGCCAGCTGAGCAAACCTCAACTCACAGATCTTCCTTATCTCCTGATTGTTCCTAAAGAAAAGTCTGGAGAGGAGCAGATCCTGATGTCTACATACGGCTCAACGAATTAAGAGATGCTTTAGGCATAGAGCTAATCAAGGCTTAGAGCCCTCTGTGCTGCAGATGCTTCTTTTCTGTGACTACAATCGGGCTCCATCATTCACCTCCTGTGAACTGTGGAGTTTCTCCCATCACAACTATTGTCACCAGGGAAGAAAGTGTTACTCAACACAAGTAAATGTGGCAGCAGCTGGGTCTATGGTTAAGTCTAATCTGCTCTGAAGTGAGAACTGACACAGGCCTAACCCTGCTGGATGAGTCAGTGGCAGAACCAGGGTGAGAAGAAGAATCCCTTATTACCAGCTCTGCGATATAAACACAAGCCTTCCCTCTCTGCCTTCCCAACCCTTCATTAAAACAGCGGTAGCAGTTAGATTTAGTTAATATTTTTTTTTCTCAAGATGAACTTTCACCTGTTTTTTGAGTTAGGCAGGAATCCTCCTTCTCCTTGCCTTGCTCCTCCTCAGCTTTCTCTCTTTCCATAAAGCACCAGAGTGTCAGGCTCCTCATATCTGCCAACATGAAACAAAAACTTCAAAGTACAAATGTTACATATTTGCTTGGTTGCCCCATTCCTGTCACCTGGGTACAGCTCTTATAGCTGCATTTCATTCCTTGTGGGACACTGCAGCCCCACATGAACATTTAAAGCTGTGAGTCAGGCTTCCAAGAAAAGTCATGCATGACTTAAAATCACAAGGTTGATCAAAAACAATAAAATGCATATTTTCAATTTGCCTTTGGGTTTTCTAAGGTTGTGAGGCACACCCATTTCAGGTCTTCAAGCCCTGATTTGCAACCATTAAGACTAGAAATTCAGGGTATTCATTTGTCATGAGCTACACATAATTCTTGTTTTCAGAAAAACAGGAAATATTATAAGACCTAATGGCCAGAATTGGCAGTGCTGGTGCTGACACTGAATATACTTACTGAAACTAAATGTATGATTTTTTCCTTTCCATCTAGAATGATGGTTTTGCTTTTCACTTCAGCACAATGTCTCAGTGTTCAGATATGTTGAAGTACTTAAGAAAGTGTAGATTGCTTTTGCTGAGGCTTTTTAAAAATTGTATCAATGGGTTGGTGTTGGATGAAAGTCACAGTGAGGTGAACTGTCCCCTGATTCTGCACTTTCAGCCTGTAGTAGCCTGTGCCACTGATTTGGTTTGGGTTTGGCATATTTGTTTCACATTTTCACCTTCACACAGCTCCACACACTTGGACTGAGTACCATTCTGAATTTACAGCCAGAAAAATAAGAAAAAAAATAAAAAGGAGAGCGTTGTAATACTCTGTGGGAATGGTTTCTCCCTTCTGACCCCCTGGAGTTTCCTTACCACACAGAATGACACTTCCTTTCTTCTCTGACCCCATTGGCCAACTATCTTTTCCCTGAGCAGGGGGCTATATAATGCCTCACCTTTCCTTGTTCGTTCTCTTTCCCCCCTGGAATTTTGAAAAATAAATGCCTGGGACAAAGGTCCTGGGGAAAGGGCCTCTTCTGATATCTTTATCTCGTCCTTGGTAAAATTCCCTCCAAAGCCTCCTAATAACTGAGTAATCTCAATCCCCCGGAGGTGGGCAGGGGGGATTTTTACAGGAGAGAAGACTAATTTTCTGTTTCTCATTGTAAATTTTGGACATCATAGTAAGATGGTCAAATGGCTGGACTTGGCATACCCCATCCTCCAGATCTTCAGACTAAACATCTTGCTGGCAGCCACGTCCCTCAGGTAAACAGGATTCTGCAAAATGACAACACAGCTTGTCTGAGCAGGGGACAGGCCACATCCCAAAATAAGTAATGAGCTCCCTCAGGGGCTCATGGCCATCACAAACATCACCATCTTCTGCTTCCTGTGTGAGATGCAATTCCTAGAGCTTGTGTTCTTGCATGCAAAGAGAGCACTAATAGTACTTGCCAAGACATGTGGGCCTTCCCTTGAAAAAAAAAGGTGAGAAAACAAAATACATATGATAGATGTTAGTCATGTTGCTTATTGCACTGTTGGCACACTCTCCACCTGGGGCTCCTATACTCACATCCAGCATCTGGGGATGAGTCACACATACTGCATATGCACTTATGGGCAATCTGAGCATACACAGAACATAATGGGAATTTCATGATGTCCCAACTTGCTTTTGCTTCCCCTTGTGCAACAAGATGTCTGCAAATCCTAGACAGAGCCCTTTTTTCTCTGAGATGAGGTTGCTGAATGGAAAAACATAACATGCCCACAGGGACCTGCATGTGCGGAACATGAAGGTTTTTGCTAGAAAGATAGACTAATGTTGCACATTACTGCTGGTCGTGTGGCCTTGGTGATGACTTTCTGAAATCTCCAGATTCTGAAGTCGTGGTAGCACTCAAGAATCCCTATTAAGCAAAAAGTTTTCAGCCTCCACATTCATAAAATAAAGCTGGTTTCATGTGATTCTCCAGCATATCAAAAAGTGAAGACAAATAAGAACACACTGAACCTGTATTTTGAAGACTGAAAGTCTGCAAGCCTATCACATGGCTTTGGGGGACCTGAAATTATTTCTGAACAGCTTGTGTTGACAACTTTCTAATTTTCCTTTAATAGCTGTGTCTGTGCTTCTGTGGTTTGGCTTCCTACACCTTCTTTAATAAAGCTATCGATATTATTTTGTATATGTTAAACTTTGTTCTATTTTTTCTTCTAGTTCCTCAGTCACAAACAGGAGATAGTGTTTTATGCAGGGCACTTATTCAGGCATTACAGGATGAAAATGTGGATTATATTCCCTTGGGAAATAAAGTTTTCAGACAGTCTTTTCCACATATGGAAAAGGAACGAAAGCTTCAACACTGTATGTCCTGTTTCCCTGCTTGCAGCAATAGATATGTCGGTTTGTTGGGTTGTTTTCTTGCTTGAAAACAGAAAGATTGTTAAAAACAAGGACTCAAAAGGTAAGGACAAAAATGTCAAAGTGCTAACATAAGATGTTGAAGGGAAAATGTTTGTTAACCTCTAGTGGTAGTGTCTCACTTCCATGAGGTTGATTTGCTGCAGGCAAAACACAACAACACAGCAATGAATAAAATATTAAATGTTGTGGAGATTTTTAGAAGGATATTTTTATAGTTCTACCAGGTGCAGTGGCATTCTTTTAATTACCTGGGCATGACAAAGAATGATGCAAAGCTGAAGTGATTCATTCTCTGCTATACATAAGGCAATAAAGGGAACAGACAGGGAAGGGAACTGAGTTGCAGGTAGAAGATTCTGATCTGTGCACAGAAATTGTCAATGAGGTTTGCTCTCATCTGCCCATATTTACTACACTGCTAACAGGTGGAAGTCATTTTGGAGGGTATAAAACCTAGTCATAAGGAATATCACTTGATTTATCCATCAGATGAATTCCAGGTACTGATGTCTTCCCAAATGCTGGCATTCTACAGTGTATCCTATTGTGTCTTACTCCATTTAATATATGTAACACTGTAAGGGGCAACATGCCCAGTCACCTGCTAACACCCACCTTTGTCTTTCTCCAGACATTTACTCAGACATTTCTCAAGACCTCAAGACTTTACCAGGAGCTCATTCTTCAGGGGAAGTATCAGTCCTGACTCCAATGAAATATTTTCTACAAGTGGGGTCAATGAGAAATCAAACCACATTTTTTGGCAATTAATAAAGTTGTCCCCTAAGTATTTTGAGTGTAAATACTTGTCTCTATGCTAGATCTGCTCCTTGGATGCTGGTTAGAGAAATGCTTTTTTAGGAAGAGTCTGAGCCCATGGCATCTGCCATGCCCTCAGCTCCTGATTACTTCAAGGACAACTAAACTCATCCCATTTTTATCTGCCTTCTGCAGGTCTTCTCCCTTCTTCAGAACCTGATATAATCCTGTATAATAAGCATTCTTTGACACTCAGCAGCTCACAACATGAGGGACTATAAGGTAAGGGAGTATTATCTAACATCATGGCAGAGAGAAATTATGAATTTTGCCTGAGATCATACAGAAGATGTTGTAGCACTCAGAAAAACATCCCAGAGAAGTAACTTTTTGTCAAGTATTTCCCCTGCTTTACCTATTGCTCTGCTTTCTCTGATTTACTCAAGACTTAATATTGATTTTGAACTATGCTGGGATGTTTTGTTAGTAGAAAGCTTTCTGATTTATGCTTTGTGTTTCTCCCAATTCCCTCTTCTGGTAGTATGGACTCTGGCAGCCCAGCTCCAGCACAGTTAGCAGTAGTTTTGTATATGATCAATGCTTCTCATGGTATTTTCTACTATTGTGGAAGACACTATTGTAGCATAAAATAGCACAAAAGGTTGTGTGTCTGTACCACAGTTTACAATGCAGCATTTTAGCACCAATGCAACTCCATCACTGCCTTAAGCTGTGAGCTGGGCCAGCTGAATTATAACCTAGGTCACCATACCCTTCTCCAATCCCTACCAGAGAGGTGGAAACATCTCACAGAGAGGAAAGATGCAGACAGAGGTGGGTGATGAGCCAGGCTCACCAGTGCTCCTCTGGAGAGCTGTGACCCGGGGCTGTGATCACTGCTGTGTAGGGACACACTGGACAAGGTCTTCACGAGCTGCCTTGATTGCCAGTAGCATTCAAATTGTTAAAGGCAGAGTTTGGCATGGGTGACTCAATGATAGCTATTCTGATTGGGTTTGCAGCCCACATGGCTCAGTGATGGCTGCTGGTAGCAGAGCCTGAGCTTTGGCTGAAGGTGGGTTGAGCACATCTGTGTTACATAACAGCCACATCCCTGCCTGCCATGCAGACATAACCTAATGTTGACATTTTCAACGGTATAATTAGGGATGCCAGCAAATGAACAGCAGCAGTATACTAAGCGCTATTCTTTGTGAGAAATACTGAGCTTCGTGTGGGGTGTGTAAATATTTTGCCTCAGTTAAGGAAATTAGGGAAGATAAATATTTCCAAGCACATTCTAGAGAGTGTTAGATAAAAGAACAAAGCAGAGTATAAAGCAGATTTTACAAGGCAGTATTTACAAAGACCTCACATTACTTACGTACCCCAACATTTTCATGGCTGAACTGCTTAGAAACCCACTGTATCTTCATATGCAGGACACTGTATTCTAGGAGGTGTGATTTTCAGAAATACCAGAGTGTTTTAAGTAAAAAGGAAAAACTTAACCCTAACCAAAAAACTGCAGCGCTCTACTGTGGTATGCTGGTCTCTTTCTGCATAACTTGTTCTTTATTGTGGCAACTCTGATAATTAGCAATTTCCCACAGGAGGGAAGATTTTGCAAGCCTGTAAGATGTCCCCTTTCATTTAGAAGAGGAGAAGTAGAAAAGTAAGGAGGAAGCAGAGAGAGCAAGCTGGGAGAGAGGTGTGATTTATTGTTCTTCAACTGTAGAACTGTCAATGATCCAAATTCTTAATCTTGTTCTGTGCGTACTTTTTCTCAGAAGTCCACTGGGCATTTCCTGTGTGTAACTCAGGTAAGTTGCTAGTACAGCTTTTTAATATCTCCTGGGCAGTGCACAAGACATGAAAAGACAATATAGCGAATCAGGCATTAGAGTTTCTTCATATTAAGTTAAATTAAACAGGGTATCAGCTGGACCAGATCTGCTTTTATAAAATGTATCAGGGATAGGGTAGGAATAAGAATGGACAGGCCTCTGCTCTGATTCTGTCACTGTGGTCCTCACATAGGCTACAGCTGTGCAGGAGTTGCTCAAATGTGATACTACTCACGGGATTTCCATCTGTTACAGGAGAACAGGAACATGACACCTCTGCACCTTCCTTCTCCCTATGCAGAGTGAAAGGAGCATGGTCTGTAATCTGTGTTCACTAGCAATTCCCTGGGAAACTGCTAGCACAGAGGAGAGAGATGGATAGACTCTGTCCCTCCTGAAGTGATACAATGAGCAAAGTACACTGCAGAAAAGCAGGAAGGCTGTGCCCAATTTCTGGCCAGGAAGACTTGGGAATTTCTGTGATTGCTTTAGAATCCTTGAATGAAAGGTATTACCCAAAGGCAGCCCCAGCTATCAATCTTCCAAAAGGCGTCTTTTCTGAGGGAGAATACCAGGACAGCAGTCATCCCATCTCAGCCTGATGTCCTCTGCCAAAGTTAATGAGAGAGATCAAAGATTATTATAGCACAATACTTGGATAGTGTGGGACAAAAACATATGTGCTGTAGGTATTTTAAAAGCCTCAGCTTCAAATTTCCTAAAGAGAGCATACAAAATCTCAAATGTATTTTGAAGATCTGTGAAGCTATAGAAATGTCCTGTTTTATAACTTTCTCCAGTAGAACATTTTCTGTTTTTTTAAATCTATCAAAATCTAATGAAATTTTGACAGAGAAGAATAATTGTCTAATTTAAGGAAACACCGATCAGATCTGCTTTGCTGTAAGGCTTTTTATCACCTGCAAATTTCCAGCCATTCAAGTATCCAAAGGCTGCTTTAGAAAAAGACTCCAGGCATTATAACTTTACAAGAAGTGAGTAACTGCTTGGAGAGTTTTGCAAAACAAATGGTTTGCTTCCAAGCAATCAAAGTGATGTTTTAGCTCCCCTGATGAGGTAGTTCCCCCAAGGAGCTGGAAAATACTGACACCAGATACTCCCTCTGTTGTTGCAGCAGATTTCTCTGGCATTGACAAATAGCCTACCTGAGCTAGCAAGGTCAGATGGACAGGACCAGAACAAACAAGAGTCAAACCCGTAGTAGTCTGGTGCTTCTGGCATTCCTAAGCAGGTGGGAAGACGGCTGAACAGACATTTTTTGTCATTTGGGACATTTGTATCTAGATCCTTGACAGGCGCTTCGGGCGTATTGTTTGCTTTCTAGACACCAGGATGTGTCCAGGCACTGAGTTTTATTCACGCAGAACAACCCTCTAAATCCAAGAATCCAGTGCCACAGTATGAGCTAAGAGCTCGCCTACATGCAGTGGAGACAACAAAAAGTTGCGAAAGCAAAAATTGGCTCAGAGTACCCTCAGGGATGCATTAAATTCTACTGGATTTAAAGGTCTCTGAAGGAGTGCTGCTATTGAAGAATCACCGAGCAGTGCTGCCCTGACAAAGGGATCTTTGCTCCCCTTGAACTTCAAGGACTAGAGCAGAAAGAGGTAGGGCCAGCTTTCCTGAGTACATGGAGACTTCAGTGGCTAAAACCATCCTGTTAGAGCATCTCTGGTCCCTGCGTCCTCACAATTTAGCAGCTGGTCGCCAGAGCAGTTGATAGCCTCTGGGCTTTCTGTGCAGTGACCCATTTGTGGAAGGGTTTATGCATATGGTATATGGCTACATTAATGTTACAGAATTTAGGAGTACAGATTTTAAATCGTAATTAATACTCAAACCCTGTAGCATATACAAACGTGTTCAGAGGGTTGTGTCATGGGTAGGACTGGGGAGCACAGAGAGGCTCCAGTGAGACTGGGGTTGCTGTGTTGATGACTAGACATGCACAGCCTGAGCCACTCCTGCCCTGAAAGACTTTACTATCTACACAGACAAAGCAGGTGTGGGAGAAGAAAAAGCAGAGAGGTACAAAATAACTTCTTTACCTTAAGTTACTCATCACCCCACAATGGTACACTGTTCTCCTGAATGCTCAGTGAACTATTTAACATGGATATGAAAAGCTTAAGTAGTGAATCGCTAGGGCTTTAAAAGGCCCCAGCCCAAATTTCAAAACAAGGCTATCTAGAAGGAAGTTGCCTTCAACACAATCTGCCTCATTTTGAAAGATGCTGAGCTGCCCGGTGGCTCCCACTCGAACCAGAGCAGCGCTGCCTTGGGGAATCCTTCCTCCATGCGCTGCCCCTGCCCAGGAAAAGTCACCGCTTTGCTCTCAGCTTGTGCAGCTCCAAGGACACACGAAAACCCAAAAAACTGAAGCGGTGCCGTCCTCCCTGGGCAGGGCAGCACTGAGCTGCCTCCACTGCCCACTCGGGCACTTTCGGGCAGCAGTGGGCATTGTCTGATGACTGGAATCTCACTTGCCTTTTTTCACAGGTTTCATCCATTAATTCTCAACTTCCACCTACTGTTTTTACCTGTTATCTTTGGTGATCACTCAGTTTTCACCTGATTTTTTTTTTCTCTCATCCTCGGAGAGGCAGAAAAAGATATTGTTATTTTTACGAATGGACTCATGTCTCTGATTGGGAAACCTGTATACAGAAAATAAAAGCAGAGTATTAAAGTTTTGAACAATATGAGGTTTTTTTATTCCAACCATTTTCACAACAGACTTGATGAGTAAGGCTCCAGAATGCCATACATAAATGCCAAGAAATTGGATTTTCATTTCTGCTCTTTTTTTTTTTTTTTTATGAGAAATAGTCCCTGGGTTGTTTTGGAAAATGAATGCTGAAAGCTGGAAATCCTGATGGTAATTGATGTTTTTTCATTTCCATATGTGCATCTTTCTTGCAAACTATGTAGCATCAGCACAGTAAATATCCTTTATGTAATTTAAAAGTAAAATGCATCATGGAGCATGCTAATAGAGCTTGATGGTAATATTATATAAACAGAGGCATGAGGGAGTCTGAAAAAATCCTGGGCCAATTTTTGCTCTTGGCTAAAATCTTACAACCCCCTTGAAGTCAGTGACATTCTGGGCTTGCAAATACAAGCAGAATTTGGACTCTAATTCTGCAAATCTCTGAATGTTGGCATTGCAATGGAAAGTTGGCATTGCTGCTTGTGAAGGTCATTGCCAAATAACTGCTGGGCCCAATTTTCAGTAGGCCTGGGAAGCTGAAACTCCAGCTCATCCTGTTAGGATAAGGCTTAGAACAGGGGTCAACGTACCTATGGATAAAAAAAAAATCCAATGAGACTCAGAATCAAATCAAATAAAATTTAAGATTTACTTGTTCAAGAGAACCTTCTGCTTATTTCTTTTGTATTTTTATAGGCTGTCTCTCAGGAAGCAGATGCTGATTCTGCTCTCAATAAACCTATGGTGAAAATCTCAGCAGAGTCAGGAGCTGCACACTGGGCCCCACATAACAAGATTAGAACTGAAATGATGTTAGCACTTAACACCAGACCCAAACCCACTGTGGTGAAGAAGAGACTTCCTATTTACCAGCTCTGAAGATAAATCTACCTCAAAATGAATACATTACTGAGACTCCTCTAGTGATTTCTAAAGCTTTAGCAAAAGAAATGACAAGCCACTATAGCAGAAGCAAACATAGAAGGAGCCAAAGGAAAACGCCTTCTGTGTTAGCAGATAGATTAAATGGATTTGGGAGAAGGGAGTAAAAATCAGAGGAAACCTCTTTCAGAAAAATTGTGTCCATATTTTCTGAAGAGGTATATGAATAGATAGTCCTTAAAACCATCAAAATAAGCTGTGCTGGGGAATGAAAGTGGTGGGAGCATTAATATATGAAAGCAGATCTGAGTAATGCAGGTCAAGGAGAATAAACACTGTTCCAGTTGTGATATTATAGAAGAGGAAGTAATGTTCACTGATTACCACCCCCCATTTTGCTGTACATCATCGAATCACTGGCACAGCTCGGAAACCTTTCACCTCTCTCCTGGGTGTTTCAGCTTGGACTAGGATCCCCTGCCTAATTGTTTGGAGTTTCTTTTGGATTTCTCTGTCAAAGCAAAATCATGCCTGGTAGAATGAAGTTGTTCCATGAAGAACATCCCACTGAATATCAGGCTCCCCATACTTCAGGCAGTCCTGTGCCCTACTGAACATTTGTGCATCCTTAAAAATAAAAACTATTCTGATCAACTTAAGGCAGACCAATAGCCTTCAACTGGACCAATAGCCTTCAACTCCTTCTCTCCAGTGGTCCATAGAAAACAGGCTTCTGTTTTCAGCTGCTGGCTCAGAATCACTTTTGACTTCTTTAGCTGATTTCAAATCCAAGGATGCCCTTCTCTGGGTGGTTAACACCTTATCCATTTCTCTGAATATACACTTCCCTTTTAATCCTTATCCTACTTGACTTCAGCAAGGTTTCTTAGCCTATCAGTCCCTAGATCCTCAAATCAGAAAACTGAACACTATTTCATCAATATTAAGCTTTTCATTCACAGTGGAACAAACATGTACATTTGGTTTTTAAATGCATCTTTATTTCTCCCCCAAGAATAAACCTGCCCATCTTGTTCGGGAATTTTCTTCCTCAGAGACATTTTGACTACTGGCTTTTTTTTTTTTTTTTTTAATGCAAATGGCATAAAACTTTGTGTTCCCTATTTTCCTAGAGGTTGTTTGCCTCTTCTGAGCTGTGGCAGCTGTTAACTGTACCAAACATAGTGATTCCAAGAAACGTTCTTACTCCAGCATTATTGTAACTGAGTTTTCTCATTTCAGCACATGAAAACCGACGAGCGTCATCCGCAACTTGAGTAAGATCACATTTGAACATTCTGCTGCTCCCCCTTGACATCTGATGCCACAACTTAACATTTGTTGCACCATGTGTTGCTGGTCAGTAACTCCTGGCAGGAGGTGTCCATCTTGTTCACTGTTTGCATTTCCCTTGTATTTACGCTGCTGTTCTGCCAGCTGCTGTGCTGGTCACTCACAGCTGCAGAACAATCAGTTGACCTTTTCCTAAACACCGAGGATGTTACTATTCCGCATTTATATTTCCAATTATGAGATGGAACTTGACACAAAGAACAACCAACCAGAGGGAATTCAAGGTTCAAAAAAAATCATATTAAAAAGAGGTGATTGTGGAGAGGCTGGGAGGAATGTAATCATTGTTCCCCACAGCTCCTTATGATTACTGCCAAGACCATGAAAGCACTCCAAATAATGTTGTGGTGAATGCTGTGATACCCACATGCAATACAGGTCATCTTCTGCTCACGCAACCTGGCATTTGGAAAACCTATTGCATCAGCAAAGACAGCCAAGACTGAATAATCTCTACCAAAATAGCTGTAAAGCTACGCTAGCACTTCCATGCTGGTTGCACCAGCATTTTCTAGTGTTGATCCAAGCTCAGATATTCAAAGCAAACAAAGAAATAAGGTGTTTTCTTCCCTTTTAGTGCTTTTTCCAGGTTTATGGATCTACCTACTCAGCTCTCAATGTGGGTGATAGCAAGCTCCTATCAATGAGAAGTCTCTGCTTGGATTTTATTTTTGCTGAAATCTTTATATGTCCCCTTGCAATGCTTTCCTCTGCTAAAAAAAAAAAAAAAAAAAAAGACTCCAAATTTTAAATCTCTTTACAGTACCCCTAGGAAATCAATGTTCCTGATGGGTCCATTCCAGCTCAGTATATTCCGTGATTGTATGAAAAGGGAACATGTTTTACCCAGCCTCAGCTTCTTTGGCTGCATAACTACACACTTTTCCTTCCCTCCTCCAAAACCCTCTGCAAACTCCACTCACCTCCTGGCAGCTACTCTAGCCTTGGCCCGCTCCTCTCCCCTATCCACAGATAAAATTCTCCTTTTATTTGCCTTGTCTCATGTCCCTGGAATCCTGTACTCCCTATCTGCTTCAAGCCATCGAGTCACCCATCATCCACCTTTGAAACCTCCCTGCATGGTATGGGCTACAGCAGGCTGTGACAAGTGGGGAGAGTGTATTGAAAACGAAGGAACAAACAAGTAAATATATCCATATATATCGTGTGTGTGGTGGAAATGGTGTGCATGTAAAGAAGCTGTAGTGGGTTGTCTCAGAGCCCCACAGGGAGAGAAGAAGACACAAACAAGCAGAAGACATTACAGATAACGAGACTCCAAGCCCACCGCTGCCTTCCCACAGGGCACAGCAGGCGAGGGGGCTGTGAGGGATTGAGCCCCACAGGAAACCCCGCAAGGAGAGCCCTCCCCCTTCACGGACCTGAAGGGCAGAGGGGGCGGCAGGCAGGCGCATCCACGGGTATTTTACAGCAAAATGAATTTACTTGTGGGGCAGAAGGGCGGACGGCACCGCCGCCCCAGCAGCCGCTGCCCGCTCGCCCTCCCGCCGCCGCGTTCGCCTCAGGTCACCCCTGCGGGCGGCGGGGGGGGATTGTGGGACGGGCCGCTGTCTCTTTAAATAGTATTCGGTGGTTCACGTCGCCGCCGTCGCCGTGTAATAATTACCCGCGGGCCGTGGCGCCGCCTCCCGCTCCCCGCGGCCTCCCTTGCTGGGCTCCGCCAATCAGCGCCCGCCCGCGTCACTCTGAGGGCAACGAAACACGGAGAAAGGGGAAAAAAAAGTTTGGTGAGGAGCGAGCGGGGCCGGCGGGCGAGGCGGGCCCGGCGCAGGTGAGGAGGGAGCGTGGCGGGGCCGGGGCGGCCGGGCCGGGGCTGCGGCCGCGGCTCCGCACCACCACGGGGCGGGGGGACGGCAACCGCCCGCCCACCGACCCCGAGGAGCGGCTGAGGGGCTGTGGGGAGGGTCTCCCCTTCGTACCCCCGACCCCCGCACGTAGCGGGCGAGGGGGCTCCGGGGCGACGGCGGGCGCGGGGCCCGCGGCTGTTTCTCTGCCTTTTTTGGTGGTTCCGTCCTTCTCTCCCCACCCCCCGGCGGGCGGCTGCGTGCGCAGGAGCCATCCCGGGGCAGAGGTGTTTGTACTCGTGTCCTTGGGTGGAAGGGAGAGGCAGAGCCGGCCCGCCGCCAGCGCCGGGCCCGCGCCCTCCTCACGGACCGCGGCGTTTGGGGAGCGGCGGCCGTGCCCTGCCGGCCTCAGGGCTCCGCACCCCGCGCCGGGCCCCGCTGCCCCTCGGTGAGCCCAGTGCAGGGGTTTGGCTGGGCTGCTCGGCAATCAACATGCACTTTGTGTTGATCCGCTCTTCTGGTTAAACCAAAGGTTAGCGCTTGCCAAGTCTGTCGTGCTTTGGCGTTTTGCTTCGTGAAAAGTTGTTGTTGTTGTTTTGGTGTTCGCCCAGGAACCCTGTGAGATTTAACCCAACTTGCCTCCTAGGCTTTGCCAAAAGCCTGGAGTGATAGATAAGGGGTGTGAACATCCACTCGTGTTTCCACAGGATGTTAGGATTGGGTAACCTTAGAAAATAAGAAGGGCAGTTACCTTACTGCTAATAACAACAGTAGCAACAACGGAATACAGAAGCTTCCATCATATGTGCTGGTGTAATGTGGAGCCATTCAGCAAAACCATGGCAGTTACTTCACCCCCTGCATGGATTGACTTCAAGTGCACCGTTGTGTTCTGAAGTCCATTCCCGAGTGTTTGTCCAGGCTTGTCCTATAATAGGTGTCATTGCATAAGAGCTACAGGGAGCAAAGAGCGTGCCGAGTTTCTTTTCACTCTTCTAAGGTTCTGTGCTCACATCTGAACTGTGCCAAACTCTACACTCAAAAGAGAAGGGCACAGCTTGGTAAGCTGCCCTGTGAACTGCAGTGAAAAGAAACATAAAGAAGAAATTATTCTCTTCTTCCTCCTACTTACAAGTAAATGTTTTTGTTTGTCTTGTGTTGTCTTAAATAATTTTTTTGCACACAGTGCTAATCCTCTTCTGAACTATGCATGATGGTAAGTCAACAATTGAGGAAGTAAATATGTCAGTTCCTTCCTTTGACTCTTCTTGTCTGTCCTCTAACTTTTACAGCTTTGCTTTTTGAATTTTATCTGATTTGTTTTTGTACTGCTGAGGTACCTACACCTGTTCTTTACTGTCACCAAACTTAGAACTAGGGGACTGGCTCTTTTTGGATCTGTCCTGTATTTGTTCAGGCCAAAATAAATGTAGAATGGGAGGGGTTTTGTTCCTTATGATACTGAATAACAAAGTCTCTGACATGTCAGTGGCATAATTCCTTGGGTTTATTACTTTGCAGATAGAGAAGAAAATATTCTTCATTACTGGGAAAACTGTCTCCTGTATATATTTCATAGAATACCTCTTAAAATGTTTGTCTTAAAAACCTGTGAATCATGTTAAATTTATTTTAATCTGTTACTGTTTAACTTCTTGACTAATCATGAATTTATGGCAAAAATTAACGTTGTACATGACATAGTATACTTACAGGAGTGTGAAGAATGTAAGTTTGCATTTCAACTTCTTGTTGCTTCATGGTCTCAGATGGCACCTTCAAAACCTCTCAAATAGCTTGAAAGAGATAGTGGCAAGTTATCAGAGACAGAGTAGCATTAACACAAACTACTGAAAAGTTGCTATGGTTACAGATAAAGGTAATCCCTGTTTCTGTGAAAGTGTGTCGTTTTGTAACAGCTATATTAATCAGTCTGATTTCTGAGAAAATTAGAAGTATACAAACTTCTGGCTCCATTTTCTTGGCAGTTAATTGCTATGCAGCTTTTTTTTTTTAATATTGAAGGGGCTGTTACTTGTATTCAAAATACATCATTTGACCTACAAAGATCATTATATATTACATATAAATGCTCTTGGACTATGCTGAGTTCACTGGAAAGTGTAGTATACTTATTTTTGCTCCACCCAAGAGATACCTGATATCAAGGAAGTGTCTTTTGAAATGTCTGGATCCTTTTTCAAGGACTTTGGCTGAAGCAAGTGATGTAGCCCTCTGTCACCAGAAACCTTGGTTGTGCAGCTGTACAAGATACAATTCTGTGTTCTCATTTAAAAAAAAAAAAAAAAGAAAAAAAACAAAAAACAAAAAAAAAAAACACCCAACCAAATAACACACCCCCAGAAAAACCCCAGCAGCCACCCCAAAACAAACCAACATGGCAGCTGCTGAGAAACTGAGACCTGTTAGGAATGTCCAGCTTTACAGGGCTGGGTCAAATTACTCTGTTAGGGCTTATTCCCTGTATAGAAAAAGATGGGATTTAACCTGCTGGAACTTTTATAATATCCCAGGTCAGCTAGCTTTGAGTGGTTTGAGATAGCTGCTGAAACATCCAGGGGAATGTGTGTGTGGTGTGTCCCTGCTGCTATCCAGACAGCTGAGCAGACCTCTCAGTATTTACCACATGCACCTCTCTGTTATTTCCAGATCTGCTTATTGCAGTGCTGTAGTACAGCTGGGATTGAAAGCAGCAAGAGGAATCTCAGAAGTTCAAGATTACTGAAATCTCATCAGTCTGGTATGTTGTTCTCTTGAAACTCCTGGAATAGCAAGTTGAATTCTTTGTGTGTGAGGGCCTCCTTAGTTGCAGCTAAGGATAAGTTTCCTGCTAGGTTTCTAGGATCTTGGCTTTTCATCAGCAATTTCATTCTCGGGAAGTAATGTGCTGCTAAGAACTATGAACTGTGTATTGTTGGGCTTCTGTGGAAGATTGTTTTTGGTAGTGGTGTTTGAAGCAGGACAATGAACCCAAGCTCTGGGGAGCTTCAGTCAACATACACTCTGAACTTGTTTTCATCTTCCTTATCCAGCCTGGAAATTCCAGGTACTTTTGCAGACTTTCAAAACTAAACTCAGCCTGGAAAGGAGCTACTGCTAGTAGACTTTGCAGAGATTACACACTGGTGTATTGAAGAATGCATAATATGAAAAGGAAATGCTCATTTCTTCACATAGGGGTTTTTCCCCTCTGACTTTATGTAGGTATGGCACTCATGAAATAATGTGGTTTTTAGGTTTGATAAAAAATTTAATAATACTGTCTCAGAGTCATTTCTTCAATGCTAAAGTTCTGAAATTCTTATGCTAATGTACTTTTAGAATTGATATATTTTCAGAAATACACAGCAAGTTTGGGAAGTATTGTTTATGAACAGCATCTGAGGGTATGAAAGGCATGGTAAGCTAAATATTACTTTGAAAATAGTCTCTAGTAATAAGAAAAGCCTAAAGTCTGAACTATAATAATAATAAATATAAAAATTAGCACATGCTGTACTGTAGACATCATTGACAACCAGAGGGTAAAGTCCTGTTCTCCAATGCCAGTTCAGTGTGTGTGTGCAGCAGATCGGTTTCTTTGCTACTTATTAACATGTACAGAATCCAGGAGGTGTAATGGATTCAGGACTGAAACCAGGTGCAAAATAGTGAAGAAAGCTCTTGTGGTTCACACTGATCTGCTGGGACCTGGACACTGAGTAACCATCTCTTCATCTAATCCCTGAACAGCCATCACATGTGGCTTTTGATCACTACTATTCTTGTCTCTGTTTGAACTGGTGACTTACAGATGGGAGGCTCTGTTCCTCATCTCTTGAGCTGTCAAGTCTCCCAAACTCGCTGTCTTATGCATGTGTAAGATTACAGAATAAGTGGCCTTTTAGCTGTTCCATGATTATCATAGTCAAATGAGAGTCAGGTGCTCTTACTGTCCAAGTGCAAAGTTGGGTGGCAGCAAACTGATTTTTTTTTTTAACACTGCTGTGAAAGCTTTCCTGCTTAGTGTTCTTGCAGCTGCAATCTGCTTTTTTGGGGTGTTTTTTTTTTTTTTTCTTCTGCATTGCTACAGATATTATAAGAGTAGCAAAGGCTTAACTTGTTCCTGAACCTTAAAATGTGCCTGTGCCATTTTTCCAGAATGCATGTGTGTGTAGAGGGAAAATAGATGGCTTTTCACATAAACTGAGGCTAAAAGTTAGGCTTTTAAATCTAGTTTCACTACATTTCCTTCAGCATGGGATAATGACTTGAATAGCAATTTTTTAATGCATGGATTCCCAACATTTAGATACACATGTGTTTACCTGTGATTTCTAGTCCAGTGACCTAGGGTCAACCATGAATCTAGTCTGGATGCCCCACTTCACAGACAATGTGGGGATCCTCACTTTTATGAGGATAGCAAATTACCCTTGGGGCTTTCTTGTTAGGACAGTTATGGTGTGTGTGTGTTTTGGTTTTAAATGAGATGGGTAAACAAATCTGGGAGGCCAGTGCTGAGCAGAGGAGAGTTTGCTTTGCCATCCTCCTGCTCTGGGTAAGCCATGCTCTTGCTCATCAGAGGCTGGCCAAACTTCTGCCAGCTCAGGAGAGTCAAGGCAGGTGGAAGGGGCTGATTAGCACCAGAGCTGGTTTCAGGAGTTGGCCAGACTGCAGGGCCTGTGGGGGGAAGAGGTGGGGAGGAAAAGGGATGGAACATCTCCCCTGTAGTGATAAGAGTTGCTAGTTGCCTGTGTGACAGAAGCACAGGCTGAAGTGTGGGATGTTTGATGATAAAAATTATTTTTCATTGCCATTACAAGGTGGTGAGGCTGCTGTGGTAGCAAATAGAGCTGGAGACTTTTGGAGCAGTGTATTTTGTTTGGGTTTGTTTCGCCCTCTTCTTTATGAAGTACCCCAGCAACAATGTTTACTACTGGGTTGTCCTGTCTTCTAGCACTTGGCAGTTTGGTTGATACGATTTGTGTCTTGTGCTGCTGTTTTTATGGGCCTAAAGTTAATGTGCTCTAAATTGAAGCTTTCCATTGGTTACTGAGATACTTGAGGGACACTTTACTGGTCTGTTTTGTTTGCGTGAACTGTGCTCTTGGTTTTGATTGCTTAGATAAGGGTTGGTCAAAAAAAGTGTCATGCGAGTATGAGTTATCCTCAGGGGACCTCAGATCAGCTTCCAGCAGTGCTGGCTCTCACAGGACACTGAATTCAGATGCAAAGATTAAGGTCTGGTTTTTTCAGTTTATATTTTAGGTATTGTGGGGGAAGTTTTGTGAATATTGTCAATTCTGTTCTTGTAGTGTTTCATACATATCAACTTACAACCAATTGCTGCTCTCCAGTCATACTTGAATTTGTGGCGTGGTAGGTTGCTTTAAAATAGGTAACACAAAATGTGCTATTTCATCATTTTAGCAGAAGCAAGTGTCCTTCCTGAAGTTGTTTTTTTATACTCTTTTTGGTGTATCACAGCTCAAGGGAGCACTTGGCTGTAGATATTTTCTTGATGTTGTGTAGTATTTGCAGTAAAGCAATGGGCTGGACTGCCTTGGACTTTATTAATCTGTATTAGGGAAGTTAAAACTTCCCTGATCTTAGTGGATGAAGTAAGGGAAGGCAGACAGTTCCAGCGCTGGGAAAGGTGACAAGAACCAGAAGCAAGTTTTTCCTCTCTGCCTTCACATACGACAAAACAACCCAAATGTGCCTGTGCTGACAAGTGCTTTATCTTCCTCTAGCTTAATATTTTTAGTTACTTTACACTAAACACGTGAAAATGTTTTATGTAAGGCAAGCTTGCTACCCAGATAAGTCTTGTGTAACTATGATACTTGTGGGTGCAGGAAGGAACACTGAGTGTGTTCTGGTTCTTCCCTGTGTTGCTTGTTAGGAATGGGGCAAGGTTCGTCTTGAACCAGGTGTCGTATCTGCACTTGTGAAGTACTTGTTAAGTCGTGTTTAGTTTTTGCTCATCTTTTCCCTGGATAGATGCGTAGGGAACCACATCTGTGTTTGCACGAAGGAAAAAGAACCACTTTTAATCTAAAAGACAGGTTGTTGGGTGGTGGTGCGAGGAGGCTGTGCCGTGAGAAACGCTGTTGTCATAACGTGACCAGGATCTTGCAAATTTGTTCAGTCAAGTGAAGCCTGAATAAGCACAAAAAGTTTCTGGCAGAAGCCGTGGTACCTTGTGGGATGGAGACAGTCACTTCCTGCGGAGCTCCTGCTGACTCATGCTTTAAATGGGTGGAAGTCTTTGGAACCGGCGACCCGGTGTATTTTTAGCCGGGGTTACTAATTTATATAGTGTGCTCGGCTTCCCAGGGTAACTCCAGTCACCCTTAAAGCGCGGATGGGCTCCGAACCCACAGCTAATTTTATTCCCTAAGTGGAGCAAGCGGCAGTTGTATAATTGCCGCGGAAGAAGCGTTCCCAGCCTGCTCGGGTGTTATCCTCTCTTCCCCCCGTTCGAGAGCGAGGTGCCGGGAGGGGTGGGCGGCCCGCGGGGACCGGGATCCATCCCGGGCATCAGTCCCGGGGTGCGCCCGCTCGCGGCTCGGGTTTGTCACGGCGGGAGCGGGGCACGGGCCCTTTAAGAGCGCGCGGCCGGGGTGCCCGAGCCCGCCCAGCCTAACCTGCTAGCGAGGAAAAGTTCTTTACGCGACGGACGGCCCGCTCCGCCAATCAGCGGCCGCGGCCCGGCCGGAGGGGCCGGCCTCCGCTGCCTCGGCCAATAGGAGCGGGAGGGCGGGCCTTGTGCCCAGGGTAGGTTGCGCCGAAGTGCAGCTCCAAGTGAAGTTAATCTGGGGTGAAGCGAACAGAAAATTGTGGAGATCGTGTTGGTAGGAATTTTGCGGTTCTAATCGCGTCGTGTGGCGTCGTTCCGCCCTCCGGGGCAGTGGAGTTCATGTGCGTGGGGGCTTTCCTTCGTCGTTTCGCTCTCTAATGATGGCAGGATATTAACATTTATGCAGGGAAGCAGAACAAAAGGGCTCTTTAGACAGGAAATAAGGTGTTGAGAGGCTCAAACTTGACCGAGTTTCTTTTGTCATCTCTCGGCTTGCACCGGGTGTTCTGGCGTGGAGGAATCGAGCGGTTCCACGTTATCTCATGGAGAAATGTTAATTCTAAAATAGCGAGGATAATGCTGCTGTTTTGGAGTTACACAATGTTACAGGAAGAGAGCTCAATTTTAACTCTAACTGCCCTGATTCTGATGAGATTGGAGGTAACTAGTTATGACAGCTGCTGTGGGATTATTCAGTGATAGCATTTGCTCCAAGTCATTTGTCTTAAATTGTCCTTTGTTGTATCACTGAAGGCTGCTGTGCTGTTGTCTGTGTGTTTGTTCTTGATGAGAAGAATGTCTCGCAGGTCTTTAGCATTTAGAACAAAGATATGTAAAAACTATGTAAAACATGGCAGGTTTTCTTCTCGATTTTAATCAGTTTTGTCGGGTGTCTGAGTCTGTAAGAGCTCTGATGACAAACAGGCAGGAAAAATTAAGTGTTACTGCTCTGTGTTGCAGCTATTACCCTTCCAGCCAAGGGAAAAAACGGGGTGGGGGGGCAGGATTTGTTTTTCCTTTGGAATTGATCTGAATCTCTTTGGAAACCTGTATTGCCTAATGGTAGCAGGTGTTTTATGTGAGGGAAGATTATTTTCAGTTTCTGTACCGGTTATACCAAATATAGTATTTTTAGTGATACTTTGTGTATCTGAAAGGGCTTCAGGAACAGGAAAAGTATGAATTACCATGGGTGGCATGGGATAGGGTGAGAGAGAGGAGAGCAGGAAGTGGTGAGGCAGGAAATGGGGGGGTTCTAATGAGAATGAAGACTTTCTTTTAATTGTCACCCTTTCTGTATTAGCTGAGGCCACATAGAGAACAAGGCTTTCAGATTGGGAAATTATTTTCTTACTTCCCTAAATATTTCCTATTTTTATAAAATAACTTGGGTTGATACACAGCTGCTCCTGGGAATTGGAAATAAATACTCATGTCCCTTGTACTTGTTGAGTCTAAGAAGTTTGATGGGTTTTGAATGATTAGTCATGGTGATAGAAGAATGGATGTAAAAAATTGAGCAACATTCTTTCAAATGACTGTGGAAAGCAAGTGCTTAGACCTTTACTGAATGTAAACAAGTGTTATTTTGAAAGCATACATAATTCTTTCAGTTTTACATTTAGCCATCCTGTTTTCTCCCAAAATACTGGGTGTAGATTGTTTTTATGTATGTATATCAGTGTCTTGACACACTGGTGTCTTGCTGTGGGCCAGTGGCTTGTAGGTCTGAATTACTAATTCTCTCTTGCTGTCCTTATCAGTTTATGCCATTTTTAAATGGTATTTAAACCCTGAAAGTACTATTTTAGAATGGGCAGTGACTATATATGGTCTTTTAGTTGAGAGTTAAAGATAACAAGATAGGTTTCCTGTGCTGGGTGTAAGACCAGGATACCTAAGTGTTTAAATACCTGGATATTAATGTCTTAACTTCCATGTGATGCTAGGCCTAAGGCTGAGTGGCTAGATCTGGAGTATGAGGTGAGGACAAGAAGAATACTCGAGTTAGCTGGAATTTCTTTTAACTCATGAGTATGTGCATTAGAATTGCTGAAACTGAAGGAAGCCAATGAAAGTATTTGTGTGCTATTAAATACTACATTTAGCCAAAAGCTGATTTGTCTTAGAACAAGATAAAAGCTGAATACATGAGGCGACTTGGTTCCTGTTGCTGGATCACTGAGCAGCCATGTTTGTTGGGTACCCTCTGTCCCCCAACTTAGTTAGAAAAGATGTATTATCTGGGACCAGTTTTGCTGATTTATTCAACACAGGAGTGAAATGCTCAACTCTCCTGCCACATGTATACAGTTCTAATGCAGGCTGTTTGTAGAAAGCAAATCTGCCCTAAAGGATAAACATAGCACTTTGCTGGCACAGCTGTACAACTTCTGTATTCAGGCTACAGCAAATGTTTCTTGCCTGCTTTCAAAGCCGTTGCTGGCAGGACCCGTGTTGTCCCCGCACAATGATTGGTTGTTCCAGCATTTCTTGTTCATAAAACCTTCTCCTGCACATGCTCCATCTGCGGATCTTAAACACTGTGAATGTGTTGTGTGCTGTGGGATTTATGTGTCTGCTTCTTGTGCCAGCATGGAATATACATCTCTGATGTGAATAAGAGATTCTTAAAATCCACTGTAGCCCTGTGTACAAAATGCAGGACCAAATTTTATCTCCCCTCTTTGAGACAAAGCACATCTGTGCCCTACAGTGCACTGACTGCTGGTGGCACTGCCCGGTGTGAGGTGGGATGGTGACTCTGGTTCTGCTCAGTGCTCCTTGGAGCAGGCTGTGTGCCTGCTGTGGGCTAACCTCTGTAAAATACTCCTGAGCCTTAGGGAGGGCTGATGTTCACCCTGCAACCAGGAATGTGGGCTTTGGATCCCCTTTTTGAGCCCTCTCTGCCACAGGGAGAAGAATAATGTCATCCTGGATCAGCCATACCCAAAAAGGGACACCTGCCCTTGGTTTTAGCTCTGAGGTTTGGGCTGTAACTGGTTCTCTTGCAGTTTCTAGGAAAGGGGTGAGCTGAGGAGGTGTGATCAGCACAGGGGAGCTGTTGCAGGGCAGATTGGTGCCCAGGAGCAGCCCTCTCCTGCTGATACAGGGGCTCCTCAGGAGATAGTTGTGTATCCTCTTGTGGTGTGGAGCTGCCTCTGGGTGGGGCGGATCATCTGCCCAGTGATGTTTACACTGTAATAAGGTTTTGTGAAAATCAGCAGTTAATTACACGTGACCTACAAAGGAATAAAAATAGTTGGGATCTGTTATTGGTTTAAAATGCATTTAACAGAGGCATGAAACATCTTTGGGGTTTTTAAACCTGCTTCTTTTTTTTTTTTTTTAACCTTTAGAAGTATCAGGAACATTAAGTCTTTCTTCCCTGTTCTTGTTGGATCTCTCAGATGTGTCATAAGCTTCTCAGCCCTTAATTGAAGGGGTGGGGTGATATATTTTTAACAGATCCCTTCTTCCAAGTGTGTTTATAGGGCTTTTGAGCTAAACAGAGATGAGCTAAAACAAAACTTTGACAGTGCAAAAACTGTTTCTCCTCAATCATATTGGAGTTTTTTTGCTCTTTCTCCAGTTTGAGACTGGACGGTTTTTTCGTTTGAGAAGTAACTTTTTGGCTATTAAATTATTCATTAAGAGATAAACTGAGTTAAATCCTAACCTGATCCATCTTCTGCTCCATTTAGAGCAACTTAAGACAGTATTTTGAGTATTAGATAAATGAACAAACTCATTTGAGTATTTCCTAAAAATAGCTCCTTTTTAAGAAGCAGTTTTATTCAACCCACAGTTTTTCCTTTACCTTAATGCCTCAGCAGTCTTGCAGGAGCTCAGACTGTCTCTGTGCTGAAGACCACCCCTGCTCAGCTGTTCTGCCCTGCCAGGATGTATTTGTGTCACAGAACTCCAACCTTCAGGATATGGTATTTGTCAGTCTGAAACGTAATAATCCTGTATCTGGAGAACTAAACTCTAAACAGTGTGACTGCCTTGGCAGGCCCTGGCAGCCACCCCAGCAGTTAACTAGCCCAGGGTTTAAGGCAGCACTGCACCAGTGTGTGTCCTGTAATTCGTGATGCTAATGCATCTTTATCTATGTGAAGGATTAGGGAGGCAAATATAAACTTGATAATCAAATTGGGATGGGAGCTTAAGAGAGGTATTTCTGAGGTGGAAGTGAGGTCTTTTGGGCTCACTGGAACATTTTGCATGGCTTGAGTTTTTTAAGCAAGACCTGAAGTTTTTACCATGAGTTTGAATAAGGCAGGAGGCTGGATGGTTTTCATATGTGTGCTGTGGAATATAATTGTGCTGATGGAAGCATAATATTGCATGAGGAAGGCAAGTATTTTCCACTTAAGGTTTTAAATCGTGTTGAGGACAAGAGAACCACTGATTTTTCAGGCAAAAATGTAGCATTTTGTACCTAAATTGGACATATTAGTGCGTTTGATATACAGAAGGCTATCTCTAATTTAGATTACCACAAGAAAACATTCAATGAACTGTTGATTGTGCTGGTTTCAAGGATGGGGTGGCAGAGGAGATACCAAGACTGCAAAGAAGGATAAAATTGTTTCTCTACTACTCCCTGTATGAATTTTGTATGAATTGATATGTTTTTCTAAAATCAGATACAGTCAAGTCTTTAATGCAGTGCAATGTTGTCATGTACCAGAATGTTTTCTGTGCAATAGGATGACCTTGTATTGGGATCTGCATCATTATCAAGGCAGGGGCAAAAGAAGTGGTTGTGAGTGTTAAGCTAAAAGGTTTGGAGGTTGCTCTTCTGGCTCAGCTCCTTCAGAATCAGGTAAGATACTTATCAGGTAGCCTTAGTTGCTGATACAGCAGAGTTTTCTTAGTGAATTTCACCAGACTTCTCATGTTGGGATTATGTTATCCAAATATCATGCTAGTATGTCGTGCTGTTGGATATTAGTGTCAAGTCCTTAAGTGGTTTTATAGTTATTAATTAGAATTAGTTATCAAACAAATGTTGGTCTCTAGCTGAAAGGTGACAAGAAAAGTATTTTAGTGTTGTGTGATACCAAAATATTTGATTACTAACATATGAAGGAAGAGGAAAAAAGTTGTGGCAACATGGAAGGACTTTGCTGAAATGAATTTTAGGGAAAAGACTTCAGAATGGCTCAGTAGAATTGTTTTGAGTATCAACATATTTCCATGGGGTTTGTTTAAAGTATCCTTGGAGAGGAGGAAGACAGCATTAGTAACAATAGGTCAAGGTAAGTGTATTATTAGTTACATAACAAACAAATTGTCAGCTTTGTGTGACAAACCATGCAGGGGCTAAGACTAGTGCTGAGATAAAGCAGTGTTTCATTTGTAGAATGGTTTGGTGGCTGGGCATGACTTTATTGCCTTCTTAATAAGTCCAGTCAAACTTGGTGCTTTGAGTGCATTTAAAAATGATTGTAAACTTCTCTGTGTAGCAGTGGAGTAATTGACTTTAATTTTTTTTTTCCAGTATAACAAAAAAATCTAATTTCACACTTTGGTCACTTGGTTGATTTTGTTGCATTCCTGTATTTGCTTTTCTCTTACTTGATGTCTGTGAAACTTTTGGCTGTTGCCTCTGGTCTCTGTTTCTGCAGGAATTAGCTTGTTATTCTGCAGAGTCATAATGTGACTGTGACCCATGGTCTTAAGTTTATACCTAGTCATTCTGTATATAAATAAATCCCTGATTAGTTGCTACCTACTTATCCTTCTGTCTTTAGCCTCAGATCCTACACTACACAATCAGAATGCTTGTAATATCAGTCTTCTCTGACTAATACCTGTGTCTTAGCTGCAGCTCTGACACCTTAATTTCTCAGACTGTCAAGGCCTGAAATGAAGAATTTATTGAAACTTTTTTTGGGTGGCCTGAAAGCTCTGCCTGATGAGCTTAGACAAGGTGGCATATGCAGTGTAAAACGTGCATTGCGGTATTGCTGGGTTTCCTTGAGCAGCATCAAGTTTTACAATGGGACAGTTGGTTTTTGAAATCTAGGACTGTGGATTAAAATTAATTTTTTGTTTAGTGTAAGGGGTACAGATATTCTTCAACAGTTGTGGGGATTTTTGCCTTCACAAAAGAGGTGTGAGACAGAAGGGATTTCTGGGAGACAGTGTAAGGGCACTGGGCTTTTTTCCAAGCCACAGTGAGGACGCTGTTCTTATGGAATCAGTGTAGCTGAAGCTGCTGAAGCTGGGACTGCATCTTTAGGCCAAGCTCAAGGGCTTTGTTCTTCCTGATAACTCTCCTGTTTCTGACTTGGTACAGTATTAAAAAGGAAAAGACTTCGTTCTTTTTTCCATTCTTTCCTGATGGAAGCCCTGTTGGCCATAGTTTGTGAACGGAAGGGAATGAGCATCATGATAGAAAGCCACACCTTGTTGACAGTTGAAGCTCAATATCCTGTAAGCAGATTCCCCCCCCCCTTTTTTTTTTACCCATTCTGAAGTGTGATACTGGCTTTAATATGCCAAGTGAAATAGTTTGGGATCTGGTCTGAATTTTACTATGTTTGTCTATTTTTCCTTTATATCATGAACCTTTCTTTCTCTAGAAAGTGCTGTTATTTTGTCATGTGTCAATCTGTTCTCTGACAGAATACAATCACTGTGGCAAGAGGATAAAAAGAGACATTGGATCTACTTGAGTTATTGTTCAAAATGCTTCTAAAAATGTAAATTTCTGTTTATGTGGCTTGAGGAAAAAGGGGAAATCCTATGGCACTGCTTAACAGCTTGGCCTTTTTGGTTACAAGTCCCTCCTGTAAAGCCATTTATAGCTTTATTTTTCTATGTAGAATTGTAGGAAAAAACTCTGTACAAAGGTAGCATAGTAATAAGTGGGGAGACAGTGGCATCCAGCCATGCTATTTTTAGGTGATTGTGTTCTTAACTTGCTGATCTAAGTGTTCTGGACAGTGAGTGGGGGAGACATTGTACTAGAAATGTGTGCTCACATAGCGGAATCTTGTCTGGAAACAGAATGAATAGCAGACTTGGTTATCAGGAGGGCAGTTCACAGAGTTGTAACTGGAGTATTTGTAGGTTAAAAGGATGCCCTGGTGATTAAAGCAGAGTTTGCAATGCAGACTTACTCGAGAGCTGTCAGCTCTGGCTTTCTCCTCAGTTGAGAAACTGAAATATGTGCAGTCTGTTCTGTAAGGGGTTAGGGAAGAAGTGTAAAAAACTATTTTCTATTCCATGATGGCAGTGGGGGAAGAAATGCCAGTTGTCCTCAATCAAGTTGCTTCCAGTATTTTTTTAAGCTTTTCTTAAGCAGTGACCTCTCCATCTGAGCAAGTGGTGTACTTTTGGAAACCTTCAGAAAGGAGCGTGTCTCATTGCAAGTTTCTGGTAATTCTCTATCCCCTTATCTGTAAACTTGACACTTTGATAGTTAAAGCAGACACAAGACAATTCTTACTAATTCATGCTCTGACCTCCTGGTGATGGGTGCCTTTTTCCTTGGCTTAACTGTAAGTGAAGCTATACCTTAAATTTTAGTTCTGCTACTGGCTTGGTAGGTTCACCTTCCTCTTGCAGGGCACTGTTAACTTTGACTCTTGTGGCACAGAGCTGCACCATAAACCAGATAAAAGAGCCAATCCAAGCTTTTGAAGAATGAATTCTTCAGGGTAGATCAGCTTCTGTCCCAGCAATGCTGTGACAGAGATGTCTATAGCCCCACATTGCATTACCTGTATCATGAAACCATTGCATTAGTTGCATATGAGTGGATATTGAATGCATGTGTACAGGTTGTAGTTGGATGTTTACATGTTCCATTGTTTCAGGGAGCATAAAGTGACAGCTGAGAGGAAACTAAGGAAGGATGCAAAAACTTCAGTGTGACCAGTTGGTCTATTCATATCTTCAGTGAAACTTGACAGTGTATTAAAGTGATGGATAAATACCGGTTGTCCAACAGGGCAGCTGCTGATCACCTGTGTAGTATTTTCCTATGCTTTGTGCAGGGTGATAAGTTTTAGTATGTAGACATCTACATAATACATGTAATTTGTCTGGGATCATGTAAGGTGGCTTCCCCGGTGATTGAAATAATAATTAAGGGATAAAAAAAGCAACAGCCCCCCCCACCAATAGCACTGAGGTTAAAACAAAGTAATACCTTTGAGTCCCTTGACTAAATTTAAGTGTATTGCAAGAGATGAGGAATGCAGCTTTGCCTCAGGGAACGTTGCACTTACACCTCTTCTGCTGAAAACTTGTCCTTACGTACCCTCTTTCTTTGGTCAGGCTTTAGCTTTAGGTTGAGTTCCCCATCAAACCACAGTAAGGGTATTGTATAATTTTGCACACTTAAATTAGACATAGTGCATAATTCTAAATAGAACTACACATCACGCATGATAATCACAGTGTTCTTGGAAGTTAAGCTGAATTCAAGATGCCCTAGCCAGAAATGATGATGGTTTATTTATTAACGCATAAGAACCCTTATATTAGAGCAGGACTTCCCTTAGCATTAGGCCCACGTAGAACTGTGGCATTATAAGCTAATTAAAATTCTACATAGCGCTGTTTATGAAAACAAATTATAATGTGTTTTGTGCTTACTGTCAGTTCTCAGCAACAGGTGCTTTGTTAACAAGAAGCTGTCTATTTTGGGAACTTGTGTTAAAGCGGCTTTTATCTCTTCTGGGTTTGATATGCTTAAAATAAGTGAAACTTATGCTGTATTGAGAGAAGATTACTTATTCACTGAAGCTCAAAAGAAGCGATTACTGAATCTATATCTATTCTTTCAGTAATTACGAGGGTAATCTTGTAAGTGTTTGAATCCTTCTTACAGATTATTTCTCATCAGTGTGTAAAGTTAAACCTGTTTTAAAATACAGCACCAAAGATAGTTTATGGAGTTGCTCTCCTGCATCCCTTTTGGCCGGGTATTTTAAAAGAATTTAGAGAATTCTAGAATCTCCTGATTCTAATTTTATACAATCTCTGATTTCTGAAATGGCCAGCTTTAACATCTGATACCAGACAAAGAGAATGCAGCCCTGTCTGGTCTGTTTCAGAGTAGCTTTCTTACCTTTTATAGAGCATTTTAAAAGAAGGTGTTTCTGTAATCTGACAGATTTCAAGTAAACCTTAAATTTATGGGGCTGTGTAGAAATATGAAAGGCAGCTCAAGGATCCCTTCAGCATCTGAATGCCAGAATACAGGTGTGAGACAGCACAAACTCTAGAGGAAAGAAAAGGGCACCTCAAGCAATATCTGACTTGTGCGGCTCAACACCAGTTCAGCCACACACGATGGAAACTGTGTGAGCTGATGTGGCCAGCTGCTGGTGAGCAATTACTGACATGGTTTGATTTTTCTAATGGATGTAACTTCTGAATTTTTGTTCCTCTTGAGCAGAGGTGCCAGAGCAAGCACTCTCTGAAAGGATGCTCTTTTAAAAGTAGCTGCACAAGTTCTGTTACAAGTGTGACTTCATGTAAGGTTTCTGCATCAGCCTTGTCTCAGAGACAGCCATCTTCCAAAAATGGACCTGCTCAGCCTGTCTGCCCTAAATCTTGGGTGAGCTGGGGAGGCTAAACTGAATACAACTTCATGTTTGAAGGGGAGGACACTCTTCTCTGGCTTGTGTGTGGACGTAGAGTGCTTGGGTAGGACGGCATGGCCAGTGGGGTGGCTGGCCAGTGTCTTCTTTGTGTTCCTCAGATATGCCTCTTGAGCTTCTCCAGTCATGCCTCCCCCAGGGATGCCAGATCCAAACCAGCTTCCTGAAACAAATGATAGACTGTTTTCTTGTGTTCACTTTTCTTTGTAGCTCGTTTAGAAATTGTCTTTACTATGTACTGAACTATAGTTACTGTGTTGCTCTCAGTGCTTTTAATGTTTAACTAGTTGTCTTCATTGAAGCTCCCTGTCATGGCTCAATGTAAACAAGCGTGTCTAGCTCCCAGGGTTGTTTGCTGTTTTTTCTCTTGAACCCAAGAAGTGATTTTTTTTTGTGTGTGGGGGTTTGGTTTTGTTGTTTTCACTTGCATTCAGGTTGACCTCTCCAAAAAGGCAGCTCTGTCAGCTTAGATTTTCTGATAGTCCACTGGAGAGGCAGAGACTTGTGCCTCTTTCTGAAAGCATTTCTGTGTTCCTCTGGACTGGAGTCTGCTGCATGAACTGGGCTTGCCTGCAAATGTATTGTGCTATTGGGGAATAAGAGGTTTTTAAGTTTTCCAAGTCAGAGGAAAAAAATGATGTTTCTTTGAATCTCAGGAAGTTTGGATGCTGTCATAACACAAGGATCTAATTCTAGTGGTGCTGCAGTGTTAGTCTAGAACAACTGGGAAGTCCCCCTTGTACAGGCTTAAATGTACAAACAGTGACAATCCTTGGCATCTTGGTATTTTGCTGCTTTAGACTCAAATTGAAATGCATGATAACTAGGAGTGTTGAAGGCTTTATACAGAGTGCTGCACTTAATCTTTTAGGTGTCTTAGCAGTTAGCAGATGCTCCATGAAGTATTGGTCATTCCTGCAAAAAAAACAGCATCACACCAGTAGCTCTGTGTGGCAGCTTTCTGCAATTCCAGCACAAATCCTTTTTTCTGTGCTCTTCGAAATCCAAAATAAATTAAAAAATGATTCTTCCTACTAGGTAATAAAATGTACTCTTACATTACTTGGTAATTATTGGGCTTTTTTAGAATTAATCTTTGGGAGAGTAATGAAGTTAATGGAACTAGCCCTTTATTTGATGTGTTGACTTTACTAGAAAGTTTGGAAATGAAATATGAGAAGTTTGCTTATACTTGTTTTTGTTTGTATGCTTTTGGGTGATCACTGCAAGCAATTAGATGCTTTTGCATGAGGTGAATGAGAGTCTGAGGTACCACTTTTACAGAAGCTAATCTGTGGGTCTGGTAATCCGTGCTTTGCAAAGGTTAAGTGTGGTCACAAGTAGTAATTACAGTTTCAAAGTAACATCTATTAATAGTGTATGTAGACAAGCGTGGAAAACTGAGTCCTTATTATCAGTGATCTCCTTGATACCAGTATACAATCTGTGCATCTTTGTTCTTGCTTAGCAAGAGTGGAGAGGTTGTAGTGAAACGTTCTCTTGTTCCTCGTGTAACCTTGAGCCACAAGAGCAGTCAGCTGTACTTAGCAGCCTGCAATGCTTTAACACTGGAGGCTTTGTCTGTACCAGGTGTTCCTGGGTTTATGATATTCTGGCTCAGATTAGTTATAAAAGTTGCTAATGTTCTGTCCTCTTCCTAAAACCTGAACTGTCTCTTTTCTGTCCATCTGCCTCTTCTGAGTTTGCTCTCTCTCTCATGTGTGTCTCTTTTCCACTAGTGTGATTCTTTCAGTCTTTCTGACATCTTAGATCTGAGATACAGCTTTCTTAAGAGTCCAGATTTTATTTATATTTTAATTTTTGTACAGAACAACTTAAACATTCTCCCTGTTAAAATTGGAAGTGAAGAAAATACTTCTGTAACTCTTTCTATCTTTTTGTAAAGTTTCTGCAAGGAGTGTCTAGTAGAAGGACTTGATTTTAGCCTAAATTAAGTCTGTGCTTGAAACAAAAATAAAAAGCTGTTCAACAGGAATAGACAGGAACATAGTAGATATTAAATGACTTGTCAAGTGAGTTAAAAGAACATCTTATGTAAGTCTTTGGTCACTAGTGTGAGTATTTTGTTTTTGGTATGAAGTCATATAAATCCTACTTCAAATTGCAATTTAAAACTTTGTTTGAGCAGGAAGAAAACTGAAGGTTCAGTGGAATGAGTGGAAAGCTTTAAAATGTATGGATTTTCTTGGTGCTGAGGAAGTTGGAACTCCTGTGTTTTGAAAAATGCAGCAGCTGTGTGTTCTGCTGCTACAGGAACAAAGAGGTCGCTGCCCTTACAGATCTGCTTGCATAGCTGGTCCTTAACCATATTCACTTTTTTTAACTCAAAGCATTCTGATGAAACTGGGTCAGAGTGTAACTACACATGTAGCTGTGCTGGCAAATGTGAACCAGCTGCAGTGCTTTAGCAAGGGTGAGCTGTAAAATGAAATGACATGTCTGACTGCAACCAGCAAGCTGGGCTGAGCTGTAATGACTGAGGCCCCTATTCAAATCTGCCAGTTCTTCTTGGCTCCATAGCAAGTTGCTGGGACATGATAATGCCTTAAAGCAGCTACAAATGACTGCTCAGTGAATGTAAATTGGAGCCTTTTGGGAGACACCAATGGAGTAAAAAAAAACCAAAACGGACTGTTCTGTAACTTGCTGTTAATTTGTGAGTCTAGTGCTTCATACCCTGAGTAGTGTCCTGCTTCCAGCAGGACACCTGAGCAGCAAATTCCAATATGAACCAGTCTACTCCATCACAGCCAGTGCTTTGGGAGCTTCTGCAGCAAGATTCAACAGAACTTCACTCTTGGGCTTTTATTTGCCCTTTGTTTTGATAAGCCTGTAGAGAAATGCATTTCCTATTTATTGTTTTTTGTAGCAGCATGCCTTTTCATATGGTAGTACAGGTGGTATTGGGTGTCTGTGCCAGTACATGCTACAAAGTGAAGTGTATTTTTGTGTGCCCAACTTTGTGTCTTATTTGTGCCTGGAATGAAGCTTTGTATGTTTAAGAAGCACACACTACCACTTTAGTTTCTTCCTTGCTTCATTAGCACAAAGGGAAAGTGACCGTTAGTGTTGGTGCTACTTCAGTCAGTCCTGAATTGTTTCATTATGAAGGTGATTATGATAGAGGGTGGAATATTTTATTCACTTATTGAAATTGGATTTATCATTTGAGGTGAGTGTCAGGTAAAACTGTCAGTGTGCTGATTTTGACAGTGAAGAGTAACTCACTCTCAGTGTTCTGCTTTCTCTTTGAGCAGCAGTTTTGAAGCTGGCATCGGAAGAGTTCAGACTGTGTCTGCTGTGCTGCTGAGGCACAATGCTGTTTGGGTGGTCTCAGCATTAGCTTTGGGGAGGGATCCTTCCCATACCAGTCACAGATTTCAGGAGTGTTTGCAGAACACAAGACTGCAGTGCAGGATGTGAGGATCTGCTTGTTCTCCTTACCACAACTTGAAGTGAGGGTAACTGGTATTCAAGAGACATTTTTCTTTGGGGAAGACATATGAAGAGAAAGCTGGCTTCTGTGCCAGATTTTTTTTTCCCTTGTCTAGAATGCAAGGGGGGGGGGGGGGTGAAAGAGATTATTCTTAAACCTTGTGTGTTTAATCCTGCTAAATGCTGCTCTCTCTGATCTTACTGATTAACATTTGAAGCCTATAAAGCTAGGGTATCAGTTATTTGAAACTAGTGGCATATAAACATTTTAATTAAAAGGAAAAGAAGAAAGGGGGGTGGGGAGAAAGACCAGTATCACAGTGCCTGCTCTGTGAGGAAGAGATGTCCACAAGTATTTTGTTACTTGCTTTACAGAGTATTAGAAGATGTGTCTCTTTCTCCAGAGAACTTGATATCCAGAAGATTTGCTCTGCTTTAGTGTTTGTACAGCTTCAACTCTATACATTTTATGGGCACGTTCTTTGCATATTTTTTGCTTAGTAGTGAGAGGAATTTACTCTGAGGATGTGCTGTGGTGAGGGAGGAAAGGTAGGATCTGCAGCAGCAGTAAGAGGGCATTATTAAATGAATGAAGTTCTGTATTACAGGAGTGACAGGAACAGGTAGACTGTAAGCACCTTTATTTGTGGGAAAAGGAGGACTTAGCCTGCAGAGGTGTGTGCTGCCATGCTTCTAGTGGCAATAAATATCTTTAAGAAAACAGAGGAAATTTCAACTGAAGTTTATCAATTTTTAGCTAATACAGGAAGAGTGTGTTTATTCCATACTCTTCAATGAAGTAGATGTTCTGGGGTTGCACTGAGAGGAGTTGTTGAAGGCTCTTGCACTTCCCTCTAGTCTGCTCCTTCTCATTAGTGCTTGTGCAACTGGTTATACAACTGTATTGTAAAGCAAAGCAGGGAATGCGCTTAAAATATTGTAAGGAGCTCTGTTGTTTTGGGTTTTTTTCTTTAAGATAAATCAATTCTGCATTCAGAATAACCTTCAGAATTCATAGCATTACCCTGTGAATGCTCTGCAGGCACAGCTCTGGGGGAACAGGCAGAGCCCAGAGGCATTTCCAGGAGCTTGATAAGCTCCACATTTGTTTTGTGACACCTCAAACTGAGGGAGACATATACGTAGTCATGTTGATCCCAAGTGCTTGTCATTTCAGCTATGAAGCTGCTTCAAGTGTCATACCGAAGTCAAGCTAGGGGAGACCATTTTTGAAATTATGGATAGTGTATGCACTTGGGATTTATTTTACAGTAGGCTTGATGCTCAGCAAGGGCTCGCTGCCCCTAAAAAGTGTCCTATTTTTAGCCATGTCACTTCCTGTGCCGTGTATGTCATTTCTCTGGAGTTGATCTTCTATCAGATCAGCAAGCTCTCCAGTGCACCAGAACAAATATTTGTGTTGTTTCCACGAGATGACTGAGCTGATGTGGCTGCAGGCAGGGACAGGGGGGCAGCAGTGGCCAGAGCTGTGGGAGCGGGCTCGCCCCTCTGGCAGCGCTATTTCAGCAGTGACTGCCCACCTCTCCTGCTTTATGGGATGTTTGGGCTCGGTGATACTGCGGGTCTTCCTGCGTGTGAGCAGTTTCGAAACAAAAATCATCTGAAGCTGAGCCAAGAACTGGGCTGATGGGAGGCTCTTCCCTCCCCCAAAAACATCTGTTCAGTGGTCTCTGGCTGCTCAGAGTGCAGGCGCTCTGCTGGGGCTGTTTGCCGGGGGCAGGAGGAGGAGCAGCAGTCCCTGGGCAGTGCTGTGTCATCGGCCCTGCCCGCCCGCGGGACTGGTGTGTACACGAGAGGCTTGGCTCAGGGCAGTGGAACTGGGAACTGGTCACAAGAGACTTGGCTCTCTTTCCTTCTGTTTTCGATGCCTGCTTTTGGCTAGTGATTCCCTTAATTCTTTAAGCCTACTCTGCTGCTGAAACAGGCATTTCCACACGTGTCCACAGCTAGACCCTCTCCTGCCCAAACAGCACACATGTGACAAATGAGCTCAGAAACCAATCTGTGTTGAAACTAATTGGCAGAAGGTGGAGTGGTTGATTTTTTAAAGTTTGATCATTTCCTTGTTTCATTTTGGTGCATGTGAGCACTCAAAAGGAGGACTAAGCATGGGAGAGCTTATTATACTGGTTTGGCATTCTGTGGCTTTAGGGTTCAAATAGATGAGTTCGACCATCCCAGGAGCTTGCAGGCTGCTAAAACATGTGTTGTCCCTCCTGGTCATGTGTCCTCCTTCACATGAATTCCAGAGGCTCTACTGTGTTCGACTTTCTACTTCTTGTGGTTTTGCATGTGAACTGATTGAGCTCACTGAACTGTCAGAAAATTTTGTGTTGGTGATGGTCCTTTCTTTTCCTGTGGGTTTTTTTGGTAGCTCACAGCAGTAATTGTGTGGGTGAGGGGGGTTGTACCCAATTGTCTCCTTCATATCCAACAAGCTGTTTTCTTGTTACATGTTCTCCTTTGACTTCATAACATTGCATCAGGTTGATCCTATCTCTTATTCATTGTATTTGTTGAATATTAGCAACCAATGAAAGATCTTCCGCTTCCTGTGGCCCATATTAAAACTCTTCAGAAGAATCCCTGGCACTTCCCTTGGAGATTGAAGTATTCTGGAGCCTCATGCCAGTGGCTTGTGCTTTGACTGGTGACAGGATCCACTTGTTAATGAACTTGGGAACTGGCTTAGCTGGAACTCAGGCCAGCTTTTCTTGTTTTACGTCTGGGCATCTTTGGGCACCTTTCACAGTTTGTTTATTGAATTGGAGCAGAACTTTTTTTTTACATCCATGTTAGAGATTGTTATTCTGTGTTTGTGTTAGCACCTGGTCCCTTCAGCAACCTTGTGTTGGGGAATATTAGCAGTGGCTGGTGCAGTTATTGAGTTCCTGTGTGCTGCTTGAAGCTAATACTGAACAGAAAGAAAATCATGGTACAATCTGGAAGTTCCTGTAGTGTTCTTTAATATGCTGCTGCCTAAAGTTGAAAGAATTAATACTTGTATTGTGACATTGAATCTCTATTAGCTCTTGAAATATTCAGTCAAAAGTGTTTTTAATTAGTCTTTCAATCTTAAATACTCTATGCCAAAAGTGACTTGTGTAAGGTTTCAGCTTTGAATCGGTTCTGGTTACCAAAGCACAGCAAACTCACATTCATTTGTGCTCCCCTGAAATGGCTTCTCTGAGATGTTGGGCCCAGCATAAGAATTAAATTCCACATGCACTACTTGCAGTTTCATTCTGAAAGACTGTCTGGAGAAAAGCAGGAATGAAAGTGCTCTTTCAGCTACAAGTACAGTACTTCAGCAAAAATCAAATTTAGCTGTCGTGTGAGGTCAATGGGGGCTTTGTATGTCGAAAGCAAGTGTTTCTCTGTTGGGGTGGGGGAGTGTGGTCAACAGCTGAAATAAGCTTAATTGCAGGTTGAAGCTAAAAAAGATACTATCAGATTTTGTCTTCCTGCCTGTACATCTTCCTTGTCTTATATCTTGAATACTTCCTGGTCCATAGAGTACCTTATTGCTGTGAGCGGGAGACTTGACTTGTTTCTGTGTTGCTGTTGGCTTTGCAACCCAGAGGTTTGCTCTTGGTATCAATTTCATGTTTTGGGGAAATAAAAACAAAATGGAGTGGATGTGGGTGTGAGAGGAGATGAGATTTCTCTGGAAACAAAATAATGGGAAAGTTGTTTGTGTTTGGCTTCAAATACATTTTATGTAAAAGGAAATATTTTTTTTACTGTGGTGCTACTCACTGTGGTTTAATCTAGTTTTATAACATGGCAACTGGTGAAGTATTCAAGTATCTTGAAACCCCTTTCCCTTTTGTGTTTTTTTTTTTTTGTTTGATATGTATACTGATGTTACTTGCAAAAATGATTTTATTTTTTCAGTAGCATTGCTTATCTTTAGCTTGACTTGCAAGAATTAAAATTACCTATGTTTCAGCTTACTTCTTAACCAGGAAAGGGTAGACCTAAGTTGATCCTGAATTAAATATAAATGTTACTTTCATATACCTAGTTTCTTAATGAGAAGCTGCTTTTTCTCTCAAAATTGGTTAAAAAAAAGTGCAATTGTATATTTATGGAGGGGGGAAAATGGAAAATTAATGTTATCTCATGAAATGACATGTAAAAAATTATTTGCATGTTAGACCATTTGGTAATAGAAGCCTCAGAACACTTAGGGAAATTGTCATTTGTTGTAATTTTCTTGTAATATCTCACAAATATCTGTAAACTTGATTAATACAAGCCACGGGAAAGAAAGATACAGTTTTTATGAAAACCAAATTTAAGGATGTTAAATAATGCAGCAACTCATATATCATGTATCTTCTAACTCATATCTCTTCTGATTTTTATTATATTTTCACACAGAATTTATAAATAGGAGGTTGTGTACATGTCTTAATATTTTTGACTGTAAGGGTGATTTTTTCTTAGTGTGAAAAATCATATTGTGGGGTTTGTGGTAAGCAGTTGTGTCATCTTTCGCTAATGATGCAGTGACTAAACAGTGACATGTGAATTCATGTGACTGTTGTTAATTATAAGGATTATGCAGCAAGTAAGCCTGAGTTACCATTGTCTCTTACTTTGCAGTCCTCATGCACTGTGTCAGGTGTTCAGGTTTCAGCATAAGTGTCCCCCTCCCCTACTCCCCTCACTTGACTGCCAGAAGCAGTAATACTTCCAATATTTGCTAAAATTACTTTTCTTTGTGGGGTATATATTGAAAATAAATTGGTGGGGCTGGGAGGGTGGGTCATGCAAAGCCTACATAATACTGTATTTGTGTTATTGGGCAGACTTTATAGCCTTGTTGGGAAAGGGCACCAAATTACCCACAAGGCATTTTTTTCTGGAAGGTTGTTTTGCTGAGCTGTAGGAAATTCCAGATTTTCAAATGTCAGCTGTAAAAAAAAAAAAAGGGTTTTCTCAGGCCTCTAAATACTGGGTTGTGTGTATCAATTTCAGGTTTATAGAAGAAGGGAGAATGGCTCAAGAAACCAACCGTAGCCAAGTGCCTATGCTGTGTTCCACTGGCTGCGGGTTTTACGGGAACCCTCGCACCAATGGCATGTGCTCAGTGTGCTACAAAGAACACCTGCAAAGGCAGAACAGTAATGGTAGAATTAGCCCTCCTGGTAAGTAACCCCAACACACGTGTGTGCATGAACAGCTCACCTTGACACAAAGGGACAGCAGCTGCTTCCTGACCGTGTCCAGATACTGGTTGCTGGAGCAGTAGTGCAAACCATTTCGTTCCAGCATCTTGCCTTATGGAATGAGCTTGGATGGAACGCTCATAATGGAATTGGGTTGCCACTAATCTGCTCAGAAATAGAATCTTGCTAATACCTTTTGTATTTGTTTGAGTGTTCCTGATTTGAAATTATGAAAATGCAAAAAAAACACTGCACCAACGTATTATAGCTGAAATTACTGACAGAGAGGATTGAGCTTGGGGAATGTTTGTGAAAGGCATTTTAAGTACAGGTATTTCATCTCTGTGGCCTCGTGCGGAAGGATTAACCTGTAAACACTTGATAGTGGTGCCTTTTGCTTTTGAAGGCCTTCAGGGGCTTTTGTGTACATCTTTCCAAAAGTGCCCCTGAAGGCCTTCAAATAAAGATCTGCTGTTATATTACCTCCTTACTAAAATTATCTTGAATTTCATTTCCAGGATAGGAAAAGGCAACAATAGTTTCTGCTTAACTTCACATACTTTCTGTTCTTTTTGGCCCAGTGCCGTTTACTGTTGTCTTTCCTTTTGAACTGAAGCAATAGTTTCTATTGAATCTAGGGATCTGAGTTTTACAACTTCAAAATGCATCTGGAGTTGGCATTAGGATGCTATACTGGTGTTCTCACAGATCCATCTTGGTTTTTTAAACAAAACACCAGCTTCTCATGTCAGCAGTTCATGCTGTGAAAGCTTCTTGGAGATGCTTTAATTAGCAAAAAATAGTAACTGTTTTACAACTCCAGCTTCAAAATTTTCTGCACTGTAAGTTCTGGGGGCTTGGGACTGGAACGAGATGAAAATACGGCCAAACATAATTTTTTTTTTTGTAAAATTATGTTTCATTGTGGTGTAGGCAGAGATTCAATTACTTTCCTGGCTGGTGTTTTAGGGGTTGAAGAGTAAATGTGCTGTGTAACTTTTGTAATCCCAGGAAGCAGCATAACACATTTTCCCTGGGTGTGTGTCTTGCAGCAGCCTCTGTCAGTAGTATCACCGAGTCCTTACCGGTCCAGTGCACAGAGGGCAGTGCCCAGGAAGCTCAGTCCACTTTAGATTCTACATCGACTCCATCTATGCAGCCAAGGTAAGGTGCTTCTGTCTGCCCTGTGTCTTTACAGAAAAATCTGTGTCAGAATGATTAAATGAAGTGTCCTGATCCTGCCTAATTAAATGCTGGAAGCGGGATTAGGAAAAGGTGTAAGATTTCAGTGCTAACTTTAAAGCATGGGATCTCAGGGTGAATGCTAGCAGATCTCTGTGCTTCATCTGGCATTCAAATGGAAATTTGCCTTTAGAATTTAGCCTCAAATAGAAGGTGTCAGCTTCTGTTCTGCAGAGATTTGTCTGGCTGTTCTGCTTCCACAACTTGAAGTTGTACATTTACAAAAGGAGAACTCTTTTCATCCTAGAAATTTGAGGATTTTGTGAAATGGCAGGGAGCTGTTTACTAGAGCTCTCATAAATAAATGTATGATAATGTGTTAACAAGCCTTGCTTTGGAAGGAGTGGAGAGTACTAGAACAGGGTAAAGACACGAGTCTTGGTACAAGTTGTGCCACTGAACTGATCTCTTATTAAACAAGTAATTTCCATCTGGATTATTCAAGGACACATAATGTCCTCTTGTAAATCACTCAGACTTACTAAGTGTTCTCCATTTGTAAAAGCTAAATATTTGTTTATATTTAGTGACTCCATTTCAGTTTAGAGTGACACAACCAACAGCAACTTAAGTGCTTTGGAAATTTTTTGAGTGAAAAGTGTTAGTGTGTTATATCCTATGGAAGCTAAACGTGCAGTAATACTCATTTCAACTTTTATTTAACAAAATGAACGTAGTAGAACTCAGGCTGAGGGCAGTTTCATCAGTCACTGCTGTCTGATTCTGCTCAGGCTGTTTTCTGCTCTCTAGCTTTTTATAGGAGGTGTTATCTCATGCTTGGATCCTGCATATGAACTGAGAGCTAGGTGCCATGCTTGATGCTATATTTAGTCTTTCCATTCTGAGGTTTCTAGTTGGGGTAGAAAATACATATCTTACCCTGAAACAGCTCTTCTGGTGTGTGTAAAAAAAAAAAGTTCATCCAGGTCAATGCACAGATGTGAACCAATTACAGTGCCTTGCCTTTGTTCTCTCACAACTTCAATAAAACCATGAAAGAGTAGAAGTACCTCACTGATCACTGACTTGATTACTGGCTGCAGGAGAAATGAGTGGATGGTTGCTCTTGGACTTGTACTTCAAAAAAATCAGTGTCACTTGCTTGGTTTTTTTTGTTTTCAAAATAAAGAAGCAGGAATTCAACTCCAGTCTCTGGAAATACCTCAGACGTATGATACTCTGAGGACAGATAAAATTAATTGACAATGCCCTTTTGTAGGTGGCCAGATGGGCAGTTCAAGACCTACATGCAGTTCTTGGCAATTAAAATTGCAACTCCAGTGCTGTGGTTGTGCCATGGAGTGCTGGTTCATGGGCTGCTGGATAACCTGGTTTTTATCTTCAGAGTGAATCCCTCAGTGGAAAGGAAGAAGAAAAAATGCAAATGAGGTAGTGCTACCTCTTGCTTGGGACTTGAGCTCTGTCTTGTTCCATAGGAGAGCTGCTGGATGAGCAGCTTGGCTGGGAGTGATGGCTAGTGTTGAATTGCTCTCTCTCAACTGTTCAGGGTGTTTATTGGTGAGTGTTCAGCCATGCTGTGGTTTAGCAGTATGGCTAAAGGGTTGGGAAGTTTGGCCTGCACCACTTTACACTGTGAAAATCCAAGGGGTTCGGTGTGAAGCTGCTGCAGCTTTATTACTGGAAACATTGACACGCTGCAATTTTCTTGTTCGTATCACCAGAACACTGAAACTATCTCCTCTACAATTATCTCGCTAACTTGTGTTATAAAGATCCTTGTATTCTGAATGTTGCATTGTTGCTTCTGTGTGGAATGATGGTATGCCAAACCACCCAAAATATTTTTTCCTTTTTTTATAGTGGAACTGTTTTGTTGCATTCAGTATAAATTAGAAACTATGTTTACCTTTCGTGTCAGTTCAGATTGTGGCAGTTTTAAGTGGTTACAGAAACAACTTCAGAGTGAAAAGTTCTGGGATACCTTTACATCAAGAGGTGCCCTAACATATCTCTTACAGGAAAAGAATGTGGAAATGCATCATAAAAATCATAACTTTCTTCTTTTGCCCCTCAGCCCGGTGTCAAGTCAGTCACTTTTAACAGAATCTGTAGCATCATCCCAAGCGGATAGTACGGCTGTGGACAAAACAGTACCCGAGACAGAAGGGTTGCAAGGTTGGTGCCTGGTTTTCAGTGACAGAACTTATGAATAATGTTTTTTAGACTTTGACTGTTCTTAATACACTCCAGTTCAAGACATGGCTGATCCTCAAACCCAAATATTCTGTGAAATCAGAATGCAAAATAAGGGTAAAGTTTCTTTTCTTAAACAGCAAGTCAAGCTGAAAACTTATGTTTAATTGGTGATGTCAGTGTCTGCCATAAACAAGTGTGTTAATTGGTGTTGGAAATGCACATCATAAATCGACATCCTGTTCTGTCTCTAGGCCATGGCTATTACATCTGAATAGTGTTTAGAGTGTCTGTTACTTCTCAGAGTAACCATTTACAGCACATATTAGAAGTTTATGAGCATATTTGTGATAGAGGGTGTTTGACATAGCCATTGCAAGAACAGGATCAGTATCTTTTATAAACAGGAAACACCTATAAAAGGACCTTTCACCTATGAGCTGTAGTGGTGTAAAATTTTGAACTACTGAAATTTACTTTATCAAGTATTAAATTACCAAACCACAGGCTGTGTTTGCTTAAAGGACAGTAGTTGAGTGGGTTAACTATATTGCCCTAAAATCCTTCTCGCTGGTGCAATGTAAAGTTTCTTTTCACTTTTTTCATGTTTTCTGGGTGCAGACTTTCAGAGCTTAAGACTAAAAAAAATTCAATAATATTTCTTAGGAAATGAAAAAATGTCAGATAGTATACAAAATGTACTCAGACTGGTAACCTATAAGCATTATAAAATATATTTAAAGGTAAGTCAGTAAGTATTCTGCCTTCTGCTTAGACAGTTTAGGTTTTAGTGGGGAGGATTATTTTTCTGTGGACTAGTCTAAACATAGAAGTGTGTGTTCTTTACAGATACAACTTGTAATTCCACTTAAACATTCTAAATATTAGTTCTTCAACTGTGTCTCTGGTATCAAAGATTTGCTTCTGAGATACTTTTCTAAACCTGACCTGTTCCTTTCTGTAGGATGGAATATGAGTCATAAGTCAGCCTCTGTGCTCAGTAAGGACATCTCCTTGGTTAATAAATTGGGAGAAAAGCTTTTAATTCCATTTTTTACCACTTTTACTAACATTTGAGGTGTCAATTAGAAACATGTTTACTCTTGAAAATATACATTCTAGAGATACACTCTGATGCCTGTGAGGAAGTTTGTGTTCTGGAGCTGAGTGCTCTCGTCTCAGTTTTGACAATGCATCTACACGCTTTTCACTGGGCGGCAGAGGGAGTACTTTACTTTATTGACCCTGGCACTGTGAGGTGCTTGGGCCTGTGAAAAGACTTTTCCCAGCAAGTTTTCAGAGGCATGTCTCCCTTCTTACTCATCTGGATAATTTTGTGCTGCTTCTAATTTCCACCTCTATAAGCTCATTCTCTTTATGAGAAGATAAGAGGTTTCTCAACCAAAAGTTTTGAATTTAGGGATGCATCTGTGTTTTACAGTATGTTTTTCAAGGATCAGTGTATATCAGGTGTTTAGATTACTCAGCTGTGTCCTCTGTCCTTTTCTTTCTACGCTCGTTTCTAAACTAAGAACATCACCAGTAGTTGCAGTTCTAAATCGCCATCCCTATTTATAACTCTCTGGCAGGGTCAGCCTTATTTCCTTAAGAGTTCCTTCTGTCTTGTCCTTTAACTGCAAATCATAGGGATTGTAGTGTTTCCAGTTTTAAAGCATTTTGATTTGAAAATATAAGTTTGGAAGGAAAGCAGCTTAGAATGGATGCTGAGAGGGATTTCATTGAATTGCTGTCACAGTTGTGCATCCTGAAGTTTCTTTTTTTGGAATTTGAATTTTAGGTTGCTGACAAGCATGTAATACAAACATGTGAATCCAAGTGGTTTCTTTAGCATTGCCTAAGTTTCTAACATTTAGAAAAAGATAAGGTCACAGCAATGTGCTAGTTGGTCCCAGAGTGAAGTGCATCTAATAGTACTTCTGTTGATGCTGGGGAACAGGAGAAATAATGTCAGTATTTATTTTGATAAAATCTTGCCTTGTGGGAATGTCTGTTCTGGGGCGAATTGTTCTATGCTGCTGGTGTAAGTTAATGTATTGTGTTCAGCTGAGGTCCCCTTAACTTGCCATTTAACAAAAATTACCAGGCTACAATAACATTGAATGAAAGACTGGGTGAATAATTAAGCTTTCTTAGATTACTATTATTACTTTTCTTAAGCAGACAGATAAATGAGACTTGAGCTGTGTGTAACACAGTCCTTGCTGTTTGCAGTCAAGCTAAAATTACAAAGGGATAAAATTCCCAAAGAGAGTTCAGATATGTCTTTGTTGGATTTATGCATTGCAGAAGAAATAGAGGAAAACTCTAGAATATGTTAAAGTGTAGGCTTTAAAGCTAGTGTTTGTATGATGACATATGTGGAACAGTGCAAAGGCCCAGATGCTCTAAGATAGGGACTAACAGAATTTCTTTTTTAACTCTAATGCTCTTAAATACCATAAACATACCATTAAAGATGACCTAAAATGAAACTCATTAAGTACAGTCCAGCTTTTCTAGCAGCTTTCTTCTGTTCTGAGCATCTCTCCAAGTCATTTTAACTACCTCCTGGGCTATTGTGCCTTTTGCTCAACATGGTGGCCCTGTTAGGATTAACCAGTCAGGATTCCTGATTTGTTAGCCAGAGGATTAACAGGGCTGCCTCCAGGCAAGCCTGCAAGCAGGTAAAGAGGTGCTTCACTTCCCTGGGGTAAACAAGTTAAACCCATCGATGTTAGGATTCATGCTTCTGGTTCAGGGAGGATTTTAAAGGCAAATGAAGCTTGTCATGGAAGGCAGGAGGACTCCACCACAAACATTATGGAGCTCCTACAACTGGAGAGCATGGGACTAAAAGTATAAATCCAACTAATGGATGGACTCTCAGACCCTCTGAGTCTGAAAACTTCTGAGAATGAAAACAGCCTCTGTGATTTTCAAGCTTGTTGTGAATTGGAGAGGAGCATGTACTATTAGCATTGCAAAATGCCATCACTTGTGCCCTGTGGTGTGGTTATTATTTGAAAAACCAAAGTACAAAGTTAAATTGGATTAACTGTCTAAAAGATACATATTGTTCTGAATGAAGTCACCTGATTTTGTGCATATCTGGATTTTAGTGAGGTTAAGTTCAAAACAGTTAAGTTCAAATCCAGTTTTATCAGGGTTAGCTCAGTAGACATGTTGGCTTAGTAGACAGTACTGGAAAGGAATTGATGGATGCTTCTCACTTCTGTGATAGTACCAGGGACTCAGAGGTAGAGTATGATTATGATACAAGTGTATAAAATAATGCAGGATACCCTGATATTACTGGGTGAATGCTCCAGGGAGAGAGGAAACATTCAACAGAAAGATTTAAAACTACATTCTGTGGGTGAGTGCGCTCTTACTTAATTTGTCACTTCCTAACATTGAAACAGTGTATTTTAGGCTGATTATGTCAGTTCAAAATGTTCATAAGTAGTGATACTCTCTTTTGGATTAACTTCACATTTCACTCCTCTGGAGGTGTGGGGGTTCTTCTTCCTAGGCCTAGTGAAATGCCCTTAAGAAGTGAATGTAGCTGTTCATGCTCTTCTGTAGGAATGAAAAACCTTTCTCTTTTAAAATCTCTGCCCAGTAATGCAGGGGTGATGAATGTAAAACATCCAGAGAGAGAAGAGGTGAGGCACTGGGTTTCCTGCTGCACACACAGAGCTGTGCTGTGCCTGCAGGGGTGCAGAGGCTGGAGTGCATTTTATCATGTGGATGCTGTTTTTGTGGTCAGTCAGAGCACACTGAAGCTCAGGCAGGGGTTGGCTCAAGCAAAGCAATAGGAAAAGCTTGTGCCTTTAGGAGGAAATCCTGGCTCTGCTTGTTTTGGTCAGCTAGGAACACATTCTGTAAATCAGGGAACTTGTAGTGGCCAGCCCAACTTGTCAACTCCAGAAATATATGCATGTTCATTATTTACTCCTTTTTGGTTAGTTAGCAGCTTGTACTGGTGCTGCCAGGGCTTCTGTTCTTTGGCTGCAGGCAGGGCTGGGCCTGGGGGAAGGGAGGACTTGGTTCAAGGAAAGCAGGCAGCAGCATCCTGGAATCCAGGTGAAGTCCAGCAGTTGGGAGTGGCTGCAACATATTTTCTGCATTCGCCAAGCTGGGCAGTATTGCATCTTACCTGGCTTTGTTCTGCTGTGGTCATCACAGGTAGCTTATAGACTGAACACTGGCACTTGGTCATCTAAAGTGGTTGGGATATTTGTGATTATAATAAAGATTTTGGTTCAAATCTCTGACTTCTATTCAAAAGCAAATTGAGACCTAAAATTTATGGTTACTACAGTAGATACAAAGGAACTTGTGCAGTAGAAGAATCTTCCCACTCAGTTCTACACTGAGCAGCCGCTCTTAAATATTTTTAAACCTTTTTAATGTGAGAGCCATACGCACAAAGAAAATGTAAGTAAGGGTGTATGAGAGCCTTGTTATGCAGGGAAGAGTGCCAGTTTTTCCTAAATTTAGCTAATAGTTACAGAGGCTCTTAGTGAAACTTACATTGAGGTAACTGGATTTTGCTACAACAGGAAATGCAAGCTGGAGAACGTTGGCTCATGGCATGAATGTGTCTTAATGAATTAATAAACTATGCAATAGCTGTTTTGTGTAAAACTACAAAAGTTCATTTGAGTAAGTCTTACTCCTTCTGGTACTTATCTCACCTCTTTTAGTCCTTGCTGATTTTGGTTCTTACCTTGCAATCATTTTGATATTATGCCCACTCAGAAATGTGCCCTTTAAGAGCCATTTAAAGCCATTGAACCGTTTTTTCTTTTTTTGCAAAGTATAATTGTTATAAATTTCGGGACAAAGGGAAGCTTTGCTTGTAACATAGATGGTGACTTAGAAGGGTTTAATAGACCATGTATAATAGTATCTTTGCTAGATTAACCTGTGGAATATACTGTCCCCTCAGGCAAAGTCTTTGCTGGTGATCAGGTATCTTGCTATCCACTGATGTTGCTTAGTACAATGTTTTGCTACATAGCAAAACTGATGAGTGCCCTTTCCTTAAAAAAAAAAAAAAGATCAGAATAGCAGCACATGAAAAACCTCACTGGATTTGTCATGCAGAAGAGCTGTCAGCTGGTGAAGAGCTAGCACAGAACTGCATCTGACAGTCTCTGACAAACAAAAGTCCAGCTGCACAGAGATGCCTGCAGCTTTTTCCCTGACAAATGTCTGAGCTTGCTCTTGTATTCCCTTCCTTACAGCAGTGGTTCTAGCTCTGCTTTCATCCACACTCCTCCCAGCTGGAGCTTGCTTTTGTTCTTTGCTGCAAATACTCCCAACTTCTGTGTATCTTACTCACTGGAGACTTGTCCTGCTGTGGTCTAGCTATGTCTGGTAGGCAGAGGTTGGCTCTTAGCCCTTCTTGAAGTGAAGTTGGGTTTTTTTGTTTCTATTTCTGTGTTGTAATGTGAGGAATGTGCAAATACTTGAGGAAAACTAGCCAACTTCTATTTTTACTTGACTCAGGCAAATCCTACTATTACTTGTTCGTACTCTCCCACACAACCTGTAACCTGTTTCTTTTAGAAGTGAGAGAACACTAAAGTAGGTTTGAAAGATGCCTTAGGAGAAATGTCTTTAAAATTAGGTTTTTACCTGCTTCCTCCTGGGCTCCAGGACAGTGTAGTTCCACCCTGTAAGTCTGGTCTCTTGAGCTGGTGTTTCTTACCCCAGGTAGTGACTGTGTCCTGTGTAGGCTTTTTCTAGGTGTGCAAGAGCAGCAGCATCACAGTTGTAGAGATTGTTCAGAAACGCTGTGTTTTGTGTGGCTTCCATGTTGCAGTCTTCAACAAAAATAATGTTGATTCAGGTTTTGAACAAGGTTGTTTGGCTCAACTGATCCTATTACACAGAGTGGTTCTTGCAAGCAGATTTTGGGAACTGGATGAGTAACACTGTGGGGAAACATTTGGCTGTTGGATCTTCTTCCCAGATCTGACAGTGCTGAATCTTGCTGTTAAACCTAATGTTTATTCCTTTGGTTGTTTTTGTGGTATTTGCAAGCATTTGGTGAGTTCTTTTCTTAAATTATATCAAAGGTTTAGAAGAAGCAGGTTCCAGTCACTGTGGAGAGACCAATGCACTTCAGATATGGAAGCTGCAGCAAAATGGCCAAATGTACAACATGGGCTTTAGATTATTGTAGTACATAAAAGGGGAGAGACAGACTTTTTTTCTCCTCTGTTCTTACTAACTTTTTTAATGTCAGCTTCAGTGTCAGAGAATGCAGAGCCTACACCTGAAGAACAGGACAAGTCACTTGACAAACCAAAACAGAAAAAGAATCGTTGTTTCATGTGCAGGAAGAAGGTTGGACTGACTGGTAAGAAATACTGATTTCAGTTTCCTTAGGCTTGTTTAGGCTTTGGCCCTTGGAAATGTTATCTTAAAGGGAAAATGGGGCTTGGTCATTTGACACTGATTTGAAATGACAGTCAAAGGTGCTTTCAGCTGACTCTTACTAGATTAGTCATTCATGTATCATTTTGTTTTTCAGCCTCCTGTCTTAAAGCGAAGTTCATAATTCCAAGTACTTCCTTTTGGAAGTCTACTTAGCTAAGGAATTGGATGATGGCTTGCTGCCATTCACTTTGCAGTGGTCCAGTGAAAGGGCCTGAATTTTGGAGGGTGAAGATTCATAAACATAGCACAAAAGAGCAGGAGTTTTCTAGGAATGTTCTGTGCTACAGTGTCATGAAAAAAAGAAAGAATGGTCAAGTCAAATCTTGCTGTAATCACTTAAAAATGTATTACTTGTGATTCTTATGCTTTCTGCAGCAGAGGCTCTTTGGCTGATTGATTGACACTGGTGACTGAGATTTATTGCTAGTGAGTGAATACATTCAGGATTTAAAGCAAACCAGTGTAATGAAGAATGTTGAAATGTCTAAGCTGCTGTTTCTGTCCACAGGGTTCGAATGTCGGTGTGGGAACGTTTACTGTGGAATGCACCGTTACTCAGATGTACACAGTTGCTCTTACAATTACAAAGCTGATGCTGCTGAGAAAATCAGAAAAGAGAATCCTGTAGTTGTTGGGGAAAAGATCCAGAAGATCTGAACTGCTGCTTCTGCTGGAATACAAAAATCTTCTGACCATCTGCAGATTAAATTGACTTGAGCTTTTTTCCTTAGTCATCAGGAACGTAGAGCAGTGTATCTTGCCTAGACCTTTTAATCATGCATGTCATCAGATGAATAGATTTTTTTTGTTTTCGTTTTTGGTTTTTTTTTTTTTGTTTTGAAAATGACTCTGAACATTATTTTCATTGCAGTTTTCTGTGGCTGAAGACTTAAGTAAACTTTACAAGTATTATCCTTTAAGATCATTTTAATTTTAGTTGAGTGCAGAGGGCTTTTATAACAAACATGGAGAAAATATTGGAGGGCTGTGCTTTTCCAGGATAAAACATGCATGCGTTAACTTTGCAGTTTATTTTCTTGTTGTATATAGCTTTTCTCTGCAGCACAATTTCCTTTTTTTTTTTTTTTTTTATTGATAATGCCTTGTATGGCACAACTAGTTATCAGTAACTGAATGTATTTTAATCATTATGGCTGCTTCTGGTTTTTTTTCCCATTAACGAGAGGTTATACATGTTCGCATATTAGCTTGTTTGCACCCTCTACCTATTTATGTATGAATCATTTGTAATGAGAGTGTGTGCTGAGATTGTGTGGGGTTTTTTGTTGTTTTCTTTTTTTTTTTAAATTGGGGTTTGTTTTTGTGTGTGTGGGGGGAAGGCTGTATGCACTTCATTGACTGCAGTTTTCATTGGGATTACATCCATCAGTTTGTCTGTACACAAATATGAAGAATGATCTGAAGTATCTGTGCTGTATTTATGTTTATCCACGTCTTAACTTTGATTAAATAAAATTTGAAAAAATCCAAGCCCCTGTGGCTGTCACTGGCATATGTAAGTTGGACTTCCCTTGCTTTATTTTAATGGGGACCTTCCATTACTTTCCTTAAAGTGTATTTCTTCATGGCTATCGTCTACCCAATGCCAGCTAAATGCTGATGAGTTTTATCTTTTCACCTGTAACTGCCAGAGACACTGCAGTTTCCAGACTTTGTCTGTTGATTCTGCCTAGAGAGCTCTCCATGCTTCCTGTGCAGCACATCTCTTGGGCAGGAATTTGGGGCATTTGTGACATTGTGGCAGTGTACTTCAGTTGGGCCAGACCTAAAGGTGAAAACTGATTTGGCCATGAGTAGGCTGTGGAGTCACATGTGTGATTCTAGGAAATGGTGCTATGGGATTTGGGATCCGCCGTCTGACAGATGACCCTGACACTGTTGGAGGAGTTCTTTGCTTGTCTTGTGAGGGTGCTCAATAAGTTTCTTTCTTCAAGGCTGCCTGTCCTGAGATCAAAGTCTGTGCCTCAACCCAGGTCATCTCCATAACTTAAAGGTGGTTTATGTAGTGCCATGGAAACTTCAGCCAGTGTTGCTTGTCACCAAACTTAACAGTATTAACTACTAATAAAGAATCACCAGCTCCTCTCCAGATGGTCCTGATCTGCAGTTGAAATCTCACTGAGTGACTTGCTGCTGCCTTGGAGTATTTGTGAAACAAATGTGATTGTGCAGCTTTATTTAAAACATTAAATTTTTAATCAAAGCTGGCTCCATCCTTTAAAGTTCGGAATGCTCTTTAGAAGCTATGGCTGGCAATTAGTAGATAAAGTACTACATTTAGGATATAAAGTGTGCAACAGAAGGAGCTTTCTCTGGTAGTTACAGAAAGTAATCTGCAAGACCAAATAATAAATGAAGTAGCTTGTGCTTGCAGAAATGGCCTAACCACAATCTATGAAGCGCATGGAATTTATAGTAAAGGAAGGAAGGAATAAATAACTTATTGGCAAGTTTCAGTAATGGTCTGCCTTATCACGGGTCAGAGATCCTGTATTTCCTCAAAGTATTTGCTAAACTTCCTCTTACACAGCACAGAGCATGGAAGAGCGGCAGTGTCACCTTTGGTGGGTGTTTCTGTTTGCTTTCCTCTTTGCTGCTACTTCCCTATTCTCTAATCCTTTTCACTTTGGTTCCTCCCTCTTCCCTATTTCTGGTCTCTCTCTTTTCCTAAGCATATCCTTTTCTCTCTCCTCTGTGCCCTCTTCACCCATCTACCTTTCACCTGACAGTGATGTTGCTGGGCCAGACAGAGAGAAGACACCCTAGACTTCACAGGGCAGGGAAGAACCTGTTACATTTGTGTGTTCTGGTGCCTGAAAGAAGAGTAAGGTACAAGAAAAGTATTCACATACTTCCTTGACCACCCCACCAGTCATGAAGCAACTGCTCTTCTGGCTCTTGATTACACAGTAGGATACTCACCTGGCAGTGTCCATCATGAAGCAGAACCACATTGGGGAGTTTTGCTTCCACACTGTCCCTTCTCCAAGCCATCTAATAAACCTCCTTTGGTCTGGCTGGTGCAGGGGGCTCAGAGTTAATATTGAAGGAGTTTATGGTCCTGTTGTATAAACTTACATTTAGATTGGATGTCCACCTTTCCGTGACACTTGAGAATTGTGTGTCGTGTTTGTTTGCTTTAGCAGTGGCCCTGCATTATCCTGGTGGTTGATCTGCACTTCAGTCTGTATTTTGTGTCAGCTTGAGGTTAGCAGATTAACATTTTATTTAACACCAGCACATTCACAGCGCTACAAATGCTTGAGTGAATGTGTCTCCTCACGTTGGACACTACTGGAACAGGTTTTCAACATGATTTTGTTTCAGTTTTGGAATAAGCAGGTTCTATGGCCCAGATCCTATAATCTGTCCACAAAACATCTCATTGTGTTTAAAACAGTCCAACATTTCCAGCAGTTGGGAAATTCTACAGGAAATCTTCCAAAAGCTAGGCATTGTGATGTTTAAATTAGACCCCTTTTCAAACAGCACCTTGTGAGCTTGTGTCTCAACGAGCGAGCAGCTGTCACAGGCGATGCTCTTGTATCATCTTGCACTGAGTCTCTGGCTGTACCATTTGCTGCATTTCTTCTAATGACTCCTCTGCTGAAAACATTTAAAGAAAGTGTTGAGCAGCAAATCAACTCTTTGGCTTGGCAATCACAAGCGTCTTCCTGTTTTTATTGGAAAGATGTGGCCTTTGTGATTTAGTTCTAATTTCAGGGATGTTCCCTCACTGGTTTCTACTTCTGACAATGAGTGAATTTTGTCCTGCAAGTGGGAGAAAGCTGGGACTTGGAGCAGAAGCACCAGCATCCCTGTTCTTTATGGTTGCACATACGTCTCTGATTTTAAGGTGTTGGAACTATCTGGAGACAATGGAAGAACTCAACAAGGTGCAGCAGCATTGCAAAACTAAAAACCACAGAAGTGCAGTTTCAGGTGTGAATCGTGCAACTTCCCAAGGGCTGGTGAGCTTGTGGTGGGAGAATCAGTGTGGACATAATCATTTCACTGGGGCCCTGGCGCATAAGTGACCCCTCCAAAGTTAAACCAGGGCAGTTACCTCTGGTCTTAGAGCTGCTGGATCCTTCACCCGCAGCGAGTTACCTGTTAGGAACACCTCAGTTTCATGTGAGGGTTTGTAAAATTATGGAAGTGTTAAGGTTGGAAAAGACCTCCAAGAACATCCAGCCCAGCTGCTAACCCAGCGCTGCCAAGTCCACCCCTAAATTAACTGCCACATCTGAACATCTCTTAAATACCTCCAGGAAAGGTAACTGTGAGCAGGAAGACCCCATTTCACCAGGTCACTGCCTGGCTGGCAACAATTAACAGCTGCTGACTCAGGCAAACCTCTGGCACTGATTAACCATTGCCAGGGACCAGGTAGAGGGGTGGGATGGTGAGGGAGCGGCGATTGGTTTGTGTCTGGGGACAGAGGGTGGGATTTGATGCTCTGCTCCGGGTTCCACCACCTGGAGAGGATCTTCCTCCACAGAAGGGGCGTAGTGCCTAGGAGCTGTGTGTAAGCAGGGACTGCTCAGGGCTCAGCATGTCTTTCATCCAGGTAGACAAGGACTCAGATTTTCCTCTCCAAAACCTCCCCTATGGGGTTTTCTCCACGCAGGAGGAGGTGAGTAACAGGGAACTTTGTTCTTGGGTGTTTTAATTGTTCCAGGGCTATGAGAGAGCAGAATTTCCCAGCAGTGTGGGATAAAGGAAGACTTCCCAGCCTGAGACACTCATGGGCTTCCTGACCTGATGGCAAAGCTGTAGCTGCCACACTGTCTTTTTCTTTAGTGTGGTTTATTTTGATTACAGCTTCTTTGAAACTGCACAAAAGAAATCAGAAGTGTTAATACTGATGAGATGTAAGTTGGCTAAAATGTACAGTAGTTCTTGTGTGGTTTTGGTCATTTTTGTGACATCATTAAATCTATGACCCTTCCATTCCCTATGTGGAGGCACAGCACATTTCACACTCAGTTTCTTTATTTTTAACTCAGTCTTTCATTTTCTTTGTGACTGTAATCACACCATCACCCTTAAGAAGCCCCATTAACTACTCCTCTTGGGGAGTTTTGTTGGTGGCTGTCAAAGCATTCAACCAGGGCACCAAATGTGTTTTACATGTTTTTGTACATGTTTTTTTTACATGTTTTTGCAGCTGACCTGATGTGTTCTATTGGGTGTATGTTTATGCAATGCTGCATTAAATGTGTGCAAATGTGTCATGTTTAAAGCTGGACCCAAAGCCTGCAGTTTGAGCCAGCTCCAGGCCTTCTCTTTTATGATCACGTAAGAAAATGTGGCTCAGCCTTTCTGCCAAGGAGGTAGCTCCCAGTTCCCAATTTTCATGAGATCTGAGCCCAGCTGGGCTGAACCTCACACCTCTGAGTGCCTGATGGGATGAAGCTCCAGAGATGTGTCCTCCTGGAGAAAAACAAGCCAAGAGCTGCTTCTCAGAAGGAAAAAGTGGAGAATTTATTTGTCATTGCTTATGGAAACTTCGTGATTATCTCCTGGTTTCTGCTAGTTGTCCATGTAGATTTAAAAAAAACCCGAAACAAAACCACAGAAGATTGTGTTTTCTGATGTGATATTTTCCAAAGATAAAATGAGATGATGCATTTAATCTATTCCTAAATGTGCATGCTGTTATCTAGCAAGTTTGGATTATTCTTCTGCCTTCCCCAGTAACTGTTCTCTGAAAAAAAATCTTCACTCAGATCCTGTGAAATGACAGGCAAGAAATTATTTGAGAAATTATTTAGGAGAATAATATTCTGGTAGTACCTGAATGATTTAATGATTTCAGGCTAAAACAATTGGTGTCATTCCTGACTATCCCAGTTACAAATTAACCTGATATGACCTTTAGCTTTTGGGTTTTTTTCCTGCAGGAATGTTTGCTGAATAAATACTGACTACCACATCTGGAATCTTGTTTGGAAATTAAAGGTTGAAAAATAGGTTTAATAGCATGGATCTTTGAAGACAGTTATTTTGGTGAGCCGCTTCTTGGAGTGGCTGTAATAATTTGTGTCTATTTGCCCAAAGACACACATAATGGAGGCTGTGGTGTGTTTTTTGCCTCGTGCAGCTGCCGTGGGTCTGTCGGTGCTGCTGCCCCGCCGTCGCCGCTGGCTCCAGGGCATGAACAGGAGCTTTGTCTCCTGGACTGCATCTGTCACATTTCCCCATGTGTGGGATGCTGTTCCTGCAGCCAGGATCCAGCAGGGATCCAGGCTGGGCTCAGCATGCGGGTCCTGGGCTCCTCGTGTGGTGTGAGGATGGCGATGTAGGGCAGCCTCATCCGACGTGGCACAGAAATCATGTGCCTGAGCATGGTGTGCTCCCTGGTATCACCAGGGGAGTCCAGAGCACCCTCAGTCCTCTTAGGAGGAGCTAGGGTGCCGAAATGCCCGTTTCTCCAGTGGCATGCCCACAGGGATGGAATTCATCCTGCTGATAGCGTCTCTATGCTTCTGTTTCCTGTTTATAGAAGGAGCAGTAGTGTTTTCCTACTTGACAGCATATTGCAGATGTATGGGCTTATTCTGCAATGCTTGTCATTAATGAGGGGTGTTAATGAGCAAGTCAGTCTCTTTCTGGGGGAAAGAGGGCAGGGAGAGAAACCTCTGCTTGTTGTGCTGTCCTTTCTCCAAAATATGGTGATGAGGCTCTTTTCACCCCTCAAGGTCTGCAGGGAGTCTGCAGTGATGCTCTCTCCACAGGGTTTAACATTTTTCAGCAGCCAGACTCAGACTGGCTCTTGATGGTCCATTGCTGTGGTACCAGACCTTTGTCTTGGATGGGTTCAGCTCTCTGTGGTCACTTTCTTCCCCTATGCCCTCTTTGGGGCAGTTTTGGGTACAAGCACAAACTCTTCTTCTCTTTCCCCCTCCTCTTGCTGCTTTTGCAGCCTCGGCACAGGCTTGGGGTAGCAATTGGAGAGCAGATTTTGGATCTCAGCGTCATTAAACATCTTTTCAACGGACCAGCTCTTGCCAAACACCAGCATGTCTTTGACCAGGTATTTATCAGAGTCTGTTCTAATTTCCACACACATATTAAAAATATTCCATAAGGTGCTTTAGCAACTTGTGGTGAGATAATGAACATGAACTGGAAATAGGTTGTCAGGTGAGTTCTGGTAGAGCAAAAACCATCACAGGTGTGATAGCAGGGAGAGCAAGGGCATCAGGCATCCAAAGGTCATTTTCCAGGAAAGTGTCATCAGCCTTTGGCAAAGCAGGTGTATGACATGAAGCCTAAATGTTAATTCACTCCTGCTTGTGCCTTCAACTCTCCATGGATGGGATATTAATGATGGGGAGGTTTTGTTAAAGATAAAGGTGAATGCAAACGACCTTTGGCCACAGCTGGTTGAGATATCAAAGCCACCAGGACCTGCAGTGGTGTGTTAGGATGGGGTGATGCGAACACGCAGCAGGTCCTGCTGCAGAGGATTTGTGGGGTGTGGATGGGGGTGTGGGCAGCTATGGGCAGGGGGATGGATGGTCTGGGCAGCCACAGCCTCATAACCCCGGCCATGGGCATGCAACACTGGGATAAGAGTGTGGGACATCTTCCTGCATGTGAAGGATAAGCAAATTGTGCTCATTTCTTTCCCCCCACCTCTGTGTCACTGTCAGCCCACCCTGAATGCCTTCATGGGGCTGGGCCGGCCAGCGTGGACCGAGGCCAGGGTTTTCCTCCAAAAGCTGCTGTCGGCTGGAGAGCCCACCCTGAGGGACAACACGGAGCTGAGGAGAAGGTGAGGGAGCAGAGGGTGGCTGCAGGCACAGGGAGGCGTCACCTGAGTGACAGGGCACCAAAACCAACAGTCTCACGTGGCCACCTGCCTCCTACGTGGGAATTAGCTGGGGTTTGTGCACATCGAGTGCTTCCTTCTCTTAATTACGTAAAGATTAATCTCTGATTAATCCTGTGACTGCCCGCAGATCCAGGGTGTCACCTTCCACGTGGAAACTGCGAGCTCTGCCCTGGGTGTGTCCAGACCTGCTGCCTCTCTGTGGGGCCGAGCAGGGCTGCCCACACAGGTGAGGGCTGGGCTGGTCCTCTCACCACAGCCCCTCCACCATGGCTTTCCATGGAGACATGGCTTCAAGGGTCTCCACCTCTCCCCCCTCCCCTCTGCCCCCCTCCCTGCCTGTCACACCTGGAGCAGACATGGGCAGACCCCCCCCCCCCCAGTTTGTCCTCGGCCACCACTTGACTTTGCTAAAACTGTGGTCACAAATTGCCTTCAGATTTGGGGCCATGCAGCGGTGTAGGGGCAGGAGAGGAGGACTGTGCTCTGTTCTGTGCTGTGCTGCTGGAAAACATGTGTGTCCATTAATCCCACACCTCTCGTTTGTCCCCAGTGATGCTTTAAGCACCACAAGTGCCTGCCCTGGCAGCAAGCAGTTGTTCCTCCCTGTCCTGCCAGGGGGATTGGAAGGATTTAGGCTCTCATGAGCAGGAGAGGGGCTGAACTGCTGCTTGCCACGTGGATTTTCCCTGAACAGAGCCAGCAGCTCAAATCAGACAGCCCAGGAGCCACATGAACTCATCCTTCCCATGCAGCAGAGGCAGTGGTGTCCTGGGCACAGGGGTCTCTCTGTGCCCCTTGGGAATCCAGCCAGCCCCAGGGATGCCCCCTCCCCACTCACACCCTGCTCCTTTTGGTCCAGCCATCCCAGTAACAGCAGCCTGTGTAGTCACCACCTTTTCTGCCAGGTGTTTTTTGTTTGTTTGTTTTCTGCAAGGTTTTGCAAACTAAATTAAGGAAGGAGCTGGGAGAGCAAGTCAGCCTCTTCCATGCTTCTTTATGGGTGGGAGCTGCAAGCTTTCCAAGATCTGAAGGCATCGTTTTTTATTTCAGAGCATTTGTACCTCAAGCCTGTGCGACGATGCACCTGCCTGCTCACATTGGTGAGTCCCCCGCAGCCAAGGGCTCCTTGGTGCTGCCCTGTGCTCCCACAGCCAGCAGCTACTTCATTTTCAGCTTGCCCAGACAGACAGATCATAGCTGTGACAGGGAATGGGCTTTGCAGCAGCCAGAAGTAGATTACTGTACGTAATGAAAGGTAGGCGCTGTCTGTGGCACAAGAATAAAAGCATGAGGAAGCTCAATAGCAGCCAGAGCACTCCTGGATGCAATTTCCACTAAATCAGGGGTGTCTGGTGGTACATAACTCCTGTCATCAGATTGGCATCACCAAAGGCCTTTGTGACTAGAGCCAGGAAAGAAACACTTGTTCAGTTTCCAACAATTTCCCCTTTTGCCATCAGAAAATAATTCAGATTTCTGAGGCAGATACTCCAGCACAGCCTCACAAACAAGCAGGAGTTTCCACCCCCAGACCATTAGTCTGCATCCCAGATCATGCCCCCACTCCCATGAGGTCATGGACTCTTTCGGGATTGCGATATTCATATAAGCATATATATAAGCATTTCCTGTTTTTAGCAGGAATTTGTATTTGGACCCAAACCAACTTGATCAAAGTCACTTGAGGGCATGACCTTCATAGAGGCAGGGATGTGAACTTGCCCATTTGCTATCCAAGCTCTGTTCTGAGTTGGCTTTTGCCTCCCACGGGGCACAGCCCTGGTTTGGGACAAAGTCCAGCCTGTCCCAGAGGAACCATGAGAAGTTTCCATAGGTGTGATGCCTTCCTGAGAACAGTTTCAGGTTGAGCATGTCTTGTCAGAAAATTGCTGGCTCCTGGCTCCCGTGAGCGCTGGGAAGGTACTGCCCTGCTGTGACCGAGCCGTATCACACAGACACAAGGCATTTAGGATTCCACAGCACTGATGTGTAGGTCTATCCTGTGCGGGTTCTTGCTTCTCCTGAGCGACTGTGTCCTCCTCTGGGAGGCTGGAACTGCAGGGGATAACTTACTCCTGGAGCCGCTGGATAACTCACCGAGCTCACTAACCAACATCATGCAAAGACACCCTCCCAATTTGTGTTTTCCCCTCCTCTCCTGTGTTTTCCCGTGGATCCGGAGGGATGGAGCTGTTAGCAGGAATGGCAGCAGAGGGCAGCAGATGTCCTGAGTATCGCCCGAGTCCCTGCGCCGGGTACCGCCGGCTGGAGGAAAAGCAGGGGGAATTGCCTTGCCTCTGGAAAGGGGGCTGCTGCTTTATGTCCTGCGTTTTCCCTCCTCTTCTCTACCCGAGACTTAGAAAAAAAAAAAAAAGCCGCCATTTTTGTCTGCATAATTTATAGGTGAACTGTTAATCACCCCTTTATGCTATTAATGACATCCCCGAGTGCTCTCCCTGTCTCCCTTTCTGCTCCTTTCATTGCCAGCAGCCCGTGATGTGCTTCAGCCTCTGCAGATGAGGGACTTTGCTGCCACTGATCCCTATTTTATGGCTTTTTTTCCTCGTGCAGGAGATTACACTGACTTCTATTCTTCACGCCAACATGCCACAAACGTTGGGATCATGTTCAGGGGGAAGGAGAACGCTCTGATGCCAAACTGGTGGGTGGCTTGGATTATTCTCTAGTGCAGTATTGCTTTTCAGGCTTGTCTGTACATATACAGGATGTTTAAAAGGTCTGAGTAGTTTTTCAGGATCACACTGGTTTCAGTTCATAGCAGATGAGAATCAGTGCTGTCCAGAGTTCAATACCAGAACCAAAGTCCACACGCTCCCAGCCTCAGCTGAATCTGCATTGCCACAGTGCAGTGGCCACACCAGTTACTGTGCAGCCCCCCAGTTCAAAGACAAATGTACCTAATAGATTAGGTTTTGCTGAGTGCCAAGAGAGCAGGGTTTAAGAATTAATTGGAGCAGTGGCACAGAAGTGCATTAAGACTGCATCAGCGCTTTGGATTACATTTCACTTCCATCCTTATATCAGAGCAAGGTGCTGAGGTCTGTGCCCATGTACACAGAGCTCCTTCTCCCTGTACCTCACACTCCCGTGGTGCTTCCACCCCAAAAAGCTGCTCTGGCACACACACAAAAGCTAACCCAGGCACCCTGGTGCTCTTTCCCAAGGCTGCACTTACCTGTGGGTTACCACGGCCGGGCATCGTCTGTTGTGGTGTCTGGGACGCCCATTCGGAGACCTGTGGGACAAACCAAACCTGACAATGGTGAGTCTCTGGGAGAATTTTAACACGAATTCTTGTTTCTTTTATTCTTTAATTTTGCTCCACATCATAGAGTAGTGGAGTGGAAGGGTCTGGGACGCCTTGCCTAAAGCCCATCCTGGGGTCCGGGCAAGAGAAAGCCCTGGTTTGAGTCCACCTTCTGGTCCATGCCAAGCAGCACCAGCTGCTGTTTCTTCTGGCCATTACTTCTATTTTCCTAGCTGCCTTCCTGATGTAAAATATTCTTTCTTCTACCCACAGATAAACCTCCAGTGTTTGGTGCTTGTAAACGTCTGGATATTGAGTTAGAAATGGTGAGAGAGTTTTTTTTCTCCTTGTGACTTAAAAAATGTTAAAATAGAAACAGGGAAGAAGGGGTGGATTTAGCTCCTTCTGAACTGAGTGTCCCATAAGGTCCATTCCTGTGCTCGTCTCTGAGCCATCAGTGCTGCAGGCAGTAAAGATTTCTGTGGAACAAATCTTTGCTTTGGATAAGGAGCAAGATGCCTTAGCCCATTGGGAGGTTTGCTCATACAGCTCTCAGGCTGGAAAAAACTCACCTGGCCGAAGCTGAGCACCAGTGGTGTAGTCAGGCAGCAGAATTCTTTTCATCAGCCACCATAGCCTGTTTCCTGATCATCAGTTATCTCTGCACTGCAGACAGGATCTATCAAAGGACGCTGGGCTTTGGGAAGTCCAGGCTGTCTGTACTTTGTGCTAGAGCAGAGGAAGCTCTGAGTTCTTGGCAGCGGGATTCAAACTCCTGATTCTCCTGCATGGAAAGTTAAAACCTGTGCTGTGGGTGTTGTAAAGAAACACGGTGGGAAGGCACATCACGCTGTGGCTTAGTGTGGTCCAGAAGGGAGTGCTTCATAGGATTGTATTAAGATTTATATCATTTTAATGGCATATAATTTTGGTATGTTTTATTCCAGATTTTTTCCCTTAAAACAAAAAAAAAAGTTGTGGAAGAAGTGTAATATTGATGGAAACAGTTATAAAAATGTAGTGAAAGTCTTTAATGTTGTGTGCTTTGCCCATCAGTGCTATAAGGGGAGATGCAGAACCATAAAGTGGGGTTCCCATAAAGTGGGGTTCCTGTGGTGTTGCCATAGCTCTGCTTTCCAGCCTGAGTTCTACTGCTGCCTGCTGCAAGAAAAGAAGGGAAAACTTCTCTACTGTAGACAGAAAGAGACAACTGAGGTTCCCTATGAAACCCTCTCATGTGCAGGCTGTGGATTCCTAAGGGAATGTGTGCAGGCACCCAGTTCATGGCCTACTTTACTTAGTGGGCACATTTCTCCACCTGCCTGTCCTTCCCCACTGTCTCATCAGGCTCCAGCCACATTCAGTATCCCCTTGGATGACTTTAAACTCCTTCCTGTTCACTGTCTGCAGAAAACAGTCCCTTCAGTGGGCAAACCTGTTCTGCATCCGGACTGTAATTAGGAGGGACCGTTTTTCCTCCTGCATTTTGACAACATCGTGCCCTTGTTTAGTGCCTGTCTCTTAGCAACACAGAGCTCTTAAGTAATTCAAGCCTGCCAGCTTCATGGAAGGGAAGAAAAGGGGAGTAGGCCATGGGTTTTGTCCAAATGTGTGTGGGAAATGGTACAAAACTCATCCTGCCCAGCCTCTGTTGCTGCTGTCTGTAACCCTCTGTGCAGCAAAGATTTTTAGCTTCAAAAGCATAACCGGAATTCTGCTTTTTGATTTCAGGCGTTCTTTGTAGGTCCTGGAAACAAGTATGGGGAGCCCATTCCCATCAGCAGGGCCCAGGAGCATATCTTTGGGATGGTCCTGATGAATGACTGGAGCGGTAACTGGCTGTGGGGTCTGCCTGGAGAGGGGGTTACAGCACCAGGGGAAACCCTAGACAGGCATCACTTACATATTTTAATGGTAGAATCACTGAAACCACGGGGTGAAAATGAAGTGTTGCCTGTGTTTTTCAGTGTCTGTATCAATCCATCTCTGATCAATTAGTGAAACCAGAAATTGCTGCCTAATGAAGATTTATTTACTTATGAAAGAGCTAATATCAGTCTAGTTTCTTCTCTGCAGGGGTGGAGGAGTCCTAGAATGGTGATAGCAAGGATGGTGATTCATTTCAATGTCAGGGAAAGGAAAAGAATTTGGCAATCACAAATCCCTCAGTCTCTTCAAAGATTTAGCTTGTTGAAATTCTTCCTATGACTGGCAAAGACCATTAGCTGGGTATAAAAGGAATAATTAAAGTGGGGGTAAAAATACTGGTTATATGGGGATGATCTGGTTTGTTTTACTTATTACTGATTTATAATCCTAATCTAGCTGATCCAGGAAAACTGGGTTGAAAATGGATGGATTTAAACTAGGATTTGGGCACAAAAACTAGAAAAGGCAGGGGGAAGCAATTTCAATTAATGTTACTCTTTCACAGGTCTGATGGATATGCAGTTCCTAGGATATGTTTAACTGCATTGCTTTGAATATTCTCTTCCCAGCCCGTGACATCCAGAAGTGGGAATATGTTCCTCTGGGTCCTTTCCTGAGCAAAAGCCTTGGCACAACCATCTCTCCCTGGGTTGTCACCATGGATGCTCTCATGCCATTTGTGTTGCCCAACCCTGTCCAGGTCAGCAAGAGAAAAGGTTGAAATAAAGGAAAGCAGTGCTACAAAAATGGCAGCAGAGTTGAACGGTCCCATCAGTAGAAATCACTGAGCTGCATCCATGCCAAGGGTTGTCTCCATGGAATTTACAGTTGTGATTCTGCTTCTGAGCAGATGAGGGCAACCAGGGCCCTCTGAGTTCAAGTGCTCATTGATGTCACTGGCGCTGGCACATGTACTGTCATCCTGCTTGAGCGGGGCAAAAAAATCATCTTTAAAACACCTGGAAAATAAACTATTCAGAGCTTTTCTGGGTCTTTGGTAACACTTAGCATCCAGTAAGTGGTGGAGAAAGGGTGGAGTCAAGCCAGAACAAGCATTGTTCAAGCATTTCCTGTTGTCTACATTATGTAGGTGGTTAAAATGATAACAGAGTCTTGTAGAAACCTCACCATCTTCTCTGTGCAGGCACAGAGCAAAGGTGTGCTGGCACTCTATTTGTGATGGATCAACATCCGTGCTGAAATGATGGGCATGGCCTTTGTAAACCTTGTGCAGACAAAGGAATTGGATTATATGGATATCATGTCTGTTCAGAAAGATCTTTAAAAGTGTATGCATGAGACCAAGCAAAGCAATAATCTGACCAGTGAGAATGTGCAGCACAGGCTGGGTACACCAATACTCACTGAAATGTCTTGTGGATTTTTAAATTTCTTTTTGTTTATAAAACACTATGATGTGTTTTATGTGCTTTTAGGACCCTAAGCCGCTGCCCTACCTTCAGGATAAAGAGCCCTACACTTTTGACATCAAGCTCTTTGTTGCTATTAAAGGTATGGCAAAGCTGAGCGGGTTGAAAAGCTGGAATTACCAATTAAATATTCTGGCACCACCACGACTTTCAGACACTTTGCTCTGGACTCTGGGCTCCTTCTTTTCCTGCTTTGCCTAGATTGCCTCTGTCAGAGAAAGAGGCAGAACTGCTCCTACTCCCAGCTGGCTGTGCAGCAAGGTGCCAAGCAGGGAATGCCCCTCAGGTGGTCAGCTTCCCTTGAGGAGGGTCTCTGAGGGTCTCCTTGCACAGGCAGGGGTCATGAGGGCATGGAATGAGCAGATTTGTGTGGGATCCAGATGTTAACCCAACTCAGTCCCCATCTTATGGCCCAGTTGACCACTGGGTCCAGGTGTTTCTCCCCTAGGAGAGCAGAGATAGGACATGGGCAGCTTGATGCTGCTCCAGTGCAATCCGCACACTTGTTTTCTACATAATCCCAGTCTTCATAGCAATAGAAAATGGTATTACTGGTTTCTCCCTAGGGATTACAGTGATAAAAGAAGTCTCCATCCATCTGTAAAATAAAAAGACTCCAACATCATTCATCCAACACAAAAAAATTACTTCTCTCTTTCTTACTCTTTATTTTCTGCAGGAGAAGGAATGAGTGCGCCAACTACTATATGCAGATCCAATTTCAAGGTAAGACTCCAGTATCTTTTGTTTATTTGCAATCTTGCTTATGCCATCAGCTCCAGCCCAGGCAATTTCAAACACTGCTTTTTACATTAGACTCATAGAATAGAGTCATAGAATCACTAAGGTTGGAAAAGACCTCCAAGATCATCGAGTCCAAATGTTAACCCAGCACTGCCAAGTCCGTGACTAAACCATGTCCCTCACATCCACACACCTTTTGAACACTTCCAGGGATGGTGAATCCACCACTTCCCTGAGCAGTCCATTCCAGTGCAGCTGAAGATCTGATCTGAGTGTCTGCACAGGAGACAGAGGGGAATTTTCAAAAAAATGAAAAACACTCAGGTGTTTCCACCATTGGAAGATGGTGATAGTTCCTCCCTGTGAGGTGGAAACACCTAAATGCTTGATGAAGGGGACAGCTCTTTCTGCTGCTCAGTTTGGGGTGCTCAGAGCATCCTTAGCTCTGTGCCCATTTGGCAGGGAGCCATGACAACAGAGGACCACAGGAAGAGGAAATTGCCTCTTGCAACACAGCTCTGCAGTCACAGCTCTAATTTAGATGCCACTCACTGCTGCCAGCCTGGGTCTGCCCCATCCCCTCTGTGGGCAGCGTGGTGGCTCTGCCTCCACCCACTCATTGAAGCCAGGAGATCTGTGTGCCAGCTGCAGCAATTCTCAATCAATTTTATATTCACATTTGGCTCTTTGCATAGCAATTACCTTAATCAGTAAATCAGTAGTCAGCAAATCGGTAATAAGTAGATTTTTCTACAAGGCTGTTAAAATACTGGGTGTGATCATGGAGCCTGGGTCAGCAGTACTGGTCTTAGAGAGGAAGAAGAGGAAAAATTACATCCAGCTGAAATTAAAGAACAAAATTAAGGGACTAAATTGCACGCTAGAGTGTGGGTTTTATGAATGCCATAGGCCAGGGCACATGACTCCATTCTGCATTGCCTAATGGCCCACCAGAGAAGTTTGTCCTTGGTTGCTTCCATGCTTTAGCCCCTCTTCTCCTTCCCCCAGCACATGTACTGGACCATGAAACAGCAGCTGGCTCATCATTCCATCAATGGCTGCAACCTCAGACCTGGAGACCTCCTGGCCTCTGGCACCATCAGTGGACCTGTAAGTGTTGAAACAATGATAGCCACTGGTGAGCAACTCAAACCCAACAGAGCAGGACTTGGGGCTAAACCCTTCCTGATCCGAGCACCATGAAACCATCTGCCGTTCTTTCCCAGGCACTCTGGCGTGCTGCTTTGGTAGCCCCAAATTCACAGTGAGAAGTGGTTTGGTTTGGTAGAGTTTTTATTTGGCTGTTTTTTTATGTTGTTGAGTTTTGGGGTTTTGATCTCTCCCGTACTTTTTTCCCTAAGAACTATTTTACAACAGATGCAAATTAACATCTGTCTGGAAGCGTCCTCACAATCCATTTACCCTCTATGAAATGCAGCTTTTTATTTCTGAAAGGAATGTAGAAGGTGCCTGGGTATAACTTTTAGTTTCTTCCATGAAGTTGGAGCCAGCTTCACAAGCTGTTACTCCCCTTGAGCTGCCATTTGGACAGTGGCTGCAGTATTTGGGCAACTCTCACTTTCTGAATCACCAAATACAAATCCTGTCCATGCTGGCACAAAGACAGCCTCAGGTAAGTTGCTTGCAAGCTGGGATGCCTGTACTTCACTTTTGAGCATTTCTGAGTGCTTTTTGAATCTTCAGATTATTGTATTGCAGAATTACATAAAAGACTCAAAAACACCAGCTTTGCTCTTCTGAAGAACAAAATGTAATTAAAAATCTGAAACATGACTACATACTAGCACTGGTTTTGTAGAAGTCTCCTCCACTTGTTTCCATTCTTGCTGTGGCAGACCCAAACTGCTTTAACAGGTTGAACACTATGTTAAATACACCAGATAACAGCTGTAAGCATCACTGCTTAACAGCCAGCAAGAAATTAAAATGCAAAGTCAGGAAAAAGACCCAATGTATCAATGAATTAAATCAACAGCAACACTCTGTTCTGTAAAGGTAGTGTACTTGTGTGTCTGCTCCCAGCAGCAAGAAGCTGGAAACAGCAAGAAAGATACTAAAAAATGATTATTTTTTATGAACTCTTGCTGCAGGAACCTGAGAGCTTTGGCTCCATGCTGGAGCTGTCCTGGAATGGAACAAAAGAAATCCCTCTTGGCAGTGGACAGTCTCGTAAATTCCTGCAGGATGGAGATGAAGTAATTTTGACAGGTAATGGCTCAAAAACTGCTCTTACTCTGCAGCAAGTACACATTTCCATAGGTTGATCCCAGCAGGACGAGCACCTGGTGTGGAGCTGGGATATTCTATACATACCTGCCATGCAAGCACAGCTGCTTCCATCCTACCTGTGAGGAGGCTAAAGCAGCTGGATGGATATTTCCCTGCTATAAATGCTTTCTAGATTAGATTATTTGCTTTACTAAGTCCTTACTGCTCTTGCTATGCCACTGTATGAGCAACAAGGAGATGATGGAGGTAGGTTTGCTTTTACGGGTAAAAATACCCCAGGACTAGGAGCAGTTGATGAATTGTTTCCACTACAGTCCAAGTTTGCATGTGGAGCAGAGCTTGGCAAATGCTAAAAAAAGTTATTTTTCAAATAATATTTCATTTGTAACCCAGGCATATTAAATGTTGCAAATCAAGTATGTGGGAAACAGCATGAAGCCTTCCAGAGCAGCTGACCAGCTCTCCTCTGAAAAGGGCTCTGCTTGAGAGCTTTTTCATGCTGAGATGTGGTTCTAGTTTTTATCTTGATAATCTGAGGATTTTATGAATTAAAATCTACCACGGTGTTTTGTGATCTAAATCCCACTCCTACTTCTTTTTAACCCAAAGCCTAGTGCAAAACAAATCTATTTTTTCCTTTCCTCTCATCTTTGTGGCTTTGAGGTGGCAAGTATTTGGCAAGAACAGCCAAGAGAAACTTTTGTTTCAAGCCTCCAATATCTTTGCTCTGTGACCTACTGGGATTTTAGGGAATGTCCTGTAGGATGTTGTGTGTCACCAGCTGCGATCCAGCCAGTGCCACACCTGGCCCTGAGCAGCTCCATCCTGCTGATGTGATCAGAGATATCTGCACAGGAACAAAGGGCTCAAACAATGGGAAAAGACTCCACAGGTGTGACTGAGGGCAGAGAAAATGTGAGTGACAAACACCTGGGCAGCTTCTTCACACTGTGATGCTGATATGTGCCACATACCTGGGCCTGCTCAATCCAACCAGGACTCCCAGGATTATTGACAAAACAATTCAAAATTGTAATCGATTTTTTTCTGAAACAAATTTAAGAGAAGCCAAGAATTTTCTGTGATTAAAAGAAAAAAAAAAAAAAAAAAGTAATGTATGTATTCCAGTCCCCTGGCAATGACTCTGTAGTGGTTTTGGTGGTGCTGCAGCCAGAGCCCCAGTGCCTCCTGCCTGGCAGCCCACCCAATAGCCTTGAAAATCATGCTTCTGTGAGCTGCTGCCAGTTTGACAGAGGAAAATGCTGAGACAACTGGAGATTGAGATGTGCTACAGAGTCACAGATGATGAACCTGAGAAGTACCCAGTGCCTCTGACATCCTTCAGCCTCCCAACAGCCCCGTGACTGCTCATGCTGCAGTATGGAGGCATCTGGACTGCTCTCTGCAGGCTCCCCATACATCCAGGGACACTCCTCCAGCAATCCAAAGTCCCACACTGCCCTCCAGAGTCCCCAGTCTCCCTCCAGTAGCTATGCCAGGAGCCCTAAATTAGGGTACAGTGAGGGATGATGAACATCCCTGTGGGGTTACACACTCATTTCCCTTTTGGCAAGGTGCACCTGGCAGTTTGGGAGCTGCTGGCAGGGGGAGCCAGCTTCGGGACAAAGCGGACCAGCCCATGAGCCATGCTCTTCATGCCCAGGATGAGCTATGTTAATTCATTAAATCTGAATTCTGAATGTCTTTAATCTTCAAAAACGGCATGATGGCATTGCTGCTATGCTGGGGGACAGCAGTGGGACACTCCCATGTTAATCAAGCTGCTGGCCTATTTCACACTAGCACAGTTTGTGACAGGGCATTGCAAAGAGCCAGGGGCTGCTGGGGCTGTCTGCTGGGACAGTTTGGGAGCTGCTCCTATTTATTTAGTGATGTATGGCAGGTCCAGGGCCTTAAGGCACCCTTGGGGCAGGGCTGGTGCATTCCATCCTCTCCCAAGGCGCTGCCATTAGCTCTTACCAAGTGCTCAACGCATCATTTCTGGTTTCCTGTTTCAACTTTGTATTCTTGCTTCCCATGTGGGACCTATTTCAGAGACCTAAAGCATAAAATGAGAGAAATATATTTCTCCCAAGGAGTGTCTCAGGGAAGGGAGCATGGCAGGGTAAGGGCTCCTGGTGGTGTTGGCAGCTGCCTGCAAAAACCCTTGGCACACACAGAGCTCAGGCCAGGGCTGCTGGCAGCACAGGGCTTGCTTTGTTCAGTGTGCTGCTCCTTGGTGCTGCTCTAAATTGTGCCTGACAGCAGGGATAACCAAACTGGACTGAAATAATCAGCTGCTGCTCAAAGGAAAGCTGGCAGTGAAGCCTAATGAGTCAAATGGAAGCTGAGCTGAGCTGAGCCTTACAGTGCCTTACTCCACTGCTGCTGAAGGATGAGGATCACCTGGCAGATACCAGGACGGCGTCTGTGGCTTTACACAAGCACTTAGAGACACCAAAGTCCTTGGAAAACTTAACTTCAGCCTGGCTGAGAGAGCTGCACTGTGGGCTCAAGCTGCCAGGGTCTCTCTTTGTGCTGCAGTAACTTTGGCTGCCCTGCAGCCTGAGCCCACCCTTTCTCTTCCTCAGGGAAGTTTTCCACTGATCTGTGCTAAGGGTGAGAATTAGGGTCTATTCTGTTGAGCTCCTGCTTGGCTTCTTGAAGGCAGCTGATTTTTATCACATGCAGGTGATTTATTCCATCAGGAAATTCCATCTCTAACTATGAAATCAGCCCTTAAAATGCAGCATGTGCCACTTGTCCTTCCTTTGATCAGCTGCTGTAGCAGAAGGAAGCTACAGTAGGTCTCCTCAGCTGTTCTTGCCAGAGCAGACTTCTCAGATGGGCCAGGAGGCCCTGGTTGTGTCCCCTCCCCTGCTTTGCCTTCAGCTTTGCTGGTAGCTGCTGTTGGTGAAGCAGCTTGTCTGGCCCATGGCACCAAGAAGAGCTGCAGCATCCCTGTCCCAATGTCATCTCCTCCATCACACAGGACTAGGGGGAGACTGGAGTCATCCCATAGTCAGAGATGCTGTCACAGTCCCATGAGTTCTGCAGCAGCAGCAGCAGCAGCAGAGCTTCCACACCCTCTTATGTAACAGAGGATTAATGAGAACTTGGAGCCAGATGCTGAATTTCTCATGGAACTAAACCACTTGACTTTAGCAAGTAAAACAGCCTCTGCAAGGGTAGGTCCTGCTGTTTGAGGGGGTTTAATGACTGCCTTTCTGGCTGCCAGCATCCTGATATCCCAAGAGCAGCCCTGATGCTGCAGAAAGAGAATCCAGATTTATTTGATTAATTGCAGGGCTGGGCCAGGCAGTGAATCAGTTTGCCAGGTAGATTGATGGTGCTGCAGGTTAGGTTTGAAAACAGAAATATTGCTGGCACATCTTGTTTGTTCTTTGATCAATTCACTGAACTTGCATATTGCTGTGTTTAACAGTTTGTGCTTCTTTTTTTTCTCATATTTCTGGGATAAACTCTTCCAGGTGTTTGTTTTTTTGGGGTTTTTTTTGGGTTTTTTTTTTCTTCCTCCCCCCTCCCCCCCCCCATTGCACATCTGAAATGTTTTCACCTCGTTTCAGTCTCTTTATGCCTTTTTTCATTTTTATTCCTGGCAAAATCCAACAAACTGTGTGTTGTTTTCTGTCCCTAGGTTACTGCCAGGGCAACGGCTACCGTGTGGGATTTGGCCAGTGCTCAGGAAAAATCCTTCCAGCCCTGTCCCATCCATGAGGACTGGAGCAACGTGACATCCAAGGAGGAACCCTCCTCCCACCTCTGCCAGCCATTCTGCTTTATTCAGATGTATTATTTTTATATCAGTGATTGTAATCTGATCTGTTTTTAATTATCAATAAATATCTTAAAGGTGAATGTGGCTCTCTGGTGTGATAAGAAAAGGATTTCAACGCTAGCTTAAAATTCTCAGAATATGAATAAGATGATTGAAATGGAAAGTGAGATTATTAACTCTTCTACCATATTAATGTGTTTTTTTTCTCATAATTATAAGAAGAGGCTTTCAAGTAAGCTTAAATATTCAGAGTACTAGGCTGATGATAAGAGCTGAGGTTCCATGCTGACTTCCTTTTTTCACAGTGTTAATATGCTGGAGGTGAAATCCTGAAGGCGACTTGCATAGGGATATTAAAACTTGTAGACCTTCCTGAGCAAGAGTTTCATGACTGTGCCCTAAAATAAATTGCAAGAAAGCAATTTGGAAATGTGATAATCAACACAACTGAAGGCAACAGGCAGGATGTCTCTGCTCCTCCTGCCCTTACACAACCAGAGGCAACTCCCCTGCCCCAGAAAGGGATTGATTCCAGCCCAGAGATGGGAGACTGTGTTGGGGCACCCCTCAAAAGGTCAGGGTCAAAAAATCACCCTTGTGCCTCCTGCCCTGGTTTAGAGAAGGGAATTCCCTGTTTCTCACCCCGTGCACCAGCACCCCTGGGGTCAAGGAGGGAGGGGGAATTTCATCCCTGGGGGGATCCCCAGGCACTCACTGGTGGCAGTCACACCCTGCCACCCAACAGGGGCTGTGGACAGAAGACACCAAGCTGGCCAACCCCCTTCCTGCACCCCTAAAAGGCATCTCCTGCCACAGCATCCCCTTGCAGCAGCCAGTAAACAAAGCCACATGCCACTTTCCTCAAGTGTAAAGGGCATCTGCTGTCTCCTGCTGGCCTACAAATCAATTTAACTCCATGGCCAAGTGCCAAATCACATCAATTAGAGGATATTACTGACTGAAGGAGCTTGGGAGACCAGATAATGAACTGTGGTGTAGTGCAAGGGGAACTTGTTAAATATTTGCTTGGCCCTCAAAGTGAAGAACCTGATGAGGCTGCTGGCTCCATGTGGTGACAGCAGGATGAGCCCATGCTGCTGCTCTTCCAGACTGTCCCATTGCTGCTCCAAAGCTCTACCAGGTAGTTTTACTAATGTGGGCCATGAGGTCATTTGATGTCATCCTGGGGAGGACCTGGGACTGACCAGGAATGTGAACCTTATGGCCCTGCAGAAGAGGAAAATGAATGTGAAATGAAAAGTAAAGAAAAAATGTGGCAGTGCATATAAATCACTGCTAATGGGGCATGTGCACTGTAATGGGCTCTCTTCTACTGTGCAACAATTATAGTTCTTTAAAGAATGATACTTGGAAGCTCATTCCCAAATCAAGGATGACCTGGCCAGGAAAACATTGGCTCATTGCTGTTTATCAAGGAAAAGCTATTTTGCCTTCAGGCTCTTGGAGTTGAACTAATAGGCAGATATTTATTTAATGTACTCTGACTGGATCATCAATTTATAGATGCTTTGTGCTGTCTTTTGACCTCAAAGGACAATTGTGAGTTGACACCTTCCCTCTTGGATTTAGAAATAACCCATCCCATTTCTCTGAGAACAGCCTGGCTTTGCTCCTGGCAGCAGCAGGAGGACACACAAAGCATTTATCCAGGAGAGAAATTTCTCTGCAGAAGCAACATCCACAGTGTACCTTGGCATATCTGGTAGTCTGGAAATGCAACATCTGAGGGGAGAGAGAGAGCCGATATTGGGGCAATATGTCATCAGTCATCAGCTGTGACCTTGATGCAAGACACCACACAGCCAAAAAAGACTGTGGTGTCAAGGATTTCTGGGTGCAGGAATACTTAGGGGAACTGCAAATCCATAGTGCTCTTCCTGAACTTTGAGCAAGGTAAAGGCCAGTCCTGTACACACTCAATGAATCCCTCTCCCAAAGAGCCAACTGCAATTCCTGCCAGCAAGTGGAAATTGAGCTTGTTGTCTGGTCAGGCAGAGGATCAGTGGTGCTGAGAACCCAAACCCAGCCAGGATGGAGGCACCCAGGCACAGATCCTTCCAAGCTGGCTCGTGTCCCAGAGACAAGCTGCCAGCCCCAGACCTGAGGGAGCAGGGTGGCTCTGCAGGGCCACTCTGACACCCCCAGGCCAAGCATCCCTGCACCACACTGGGGATGGTGGGAGGGTCCCCTGTGGCCCCAAGGTGACTGAGCTGAGCTTCTCTAGCCTGGGGACATCTGTTCCAGATTCCCAGAAGGTGGGTAATTTCTGGAAAGGACCTCAGGCACAGCAGGTTTCAGAGGTGAGCTGGACAAAGTCCAAAACCTCTCTCAGGACAGAGCTCAGAGTCATCTGCTGCCTGCTACATGGATGGGTGCCAAAATGCCAGGAGATGATAAAAAAGGAGGCAAAATTTTCAGTGTGCCCAAGGCCACTTTCATCCCCTCCAGAAGAAGGCAGTGGGCTGTTTCTGGGTGGGCACTGTGGAGAAGGGGGGCCCATGCTCACACTGCCCTCACCCAATGCAGCAAGCCCAGAGCCACCAGCGCTGCTGATTGTCATCCCTGCCAGGGCTGTGCCAAGGGGAGGGTGAAGGGCACATCTGTGCTGCAATGTGCAGGGCTGCCCACAAAATAGCTTTGGCCTGGGACCAGCAGCACCCATTGCCTGGGGGGAAAGCAGCCTCTGACCCAAATTTTGGGGAACACATAGGTGTTATGGCCACCTCCTGCTTGCTTAAGCCCCCCTGGGGTAGCTGGGACCAGTTTGCACCCTTGTCCTTTAAAATGAAGGTCATGGAGCTTTCTTCTGGTTTTGCGGGAAGCTGAACACAGGTGAAAAGATCAGGCTCTTGGAACAAAAGCATGCTTCAGCTTGGGTGTACTGAGTTCAACAGGTTGAGTGGGTGCTTGGAAAAAGTTTATTTTTGAAGTGCCAGTTACACTTGGGTTGATTGCTTCTGCAAAGGGCTTCCCATGCACTCCTGAAGATTTTGTTTCAGTTAGGGTTGAGCATAGCTGTCTCTGCTTCTAGAGGTCACAAATTTTCATTTGTTTTAGATGTATTTTTCTTAATTTGCTTATAATCTGGCTTTGAACAAAAGCGGAAAAAACCCCACCAACAAATTCAAAGCTCCTTTTTCACTGCCCTGTCACAGCACCAGGTTTGTAGGTTTTTAACCCATGTGTAGAACAAGAAAATCCTTCATGGATCTTCAGAAGCCTGGAGGAAAAAATAAAACCTCTCTGCTGTGCCAGCCACCTGAGAGGCCTCATTCAGGGTCATGCAACGTTGTGTGGGGAGAGAGATGCTGCACCCATGACCAGAGGAAATGGAAATGTGCACCTAAGGGGAAACCACAGCTCCTGTGCTGGCCTGGAGCATCCTTCTCCTGCCTGGTGCTTCCCTCTCAGCAGAGGTCAGCAGTTGCCAGCAGCAATCCCTGCTGGAGCACAGTGATCCCAGGGGTGAGCAGTGCTGGGCTGTTGGCTGAGAGCTCTTGGAGGGGCACAGGAGCTGCTTCTGGGTTGTGCAGCTTTATCACAGGGTGGGTGTAGAGGCAATAAATCCTCCTGCCTGAGACTATTTTACCTGATTTTTTGTTGTTTTACTGGTAGCAAAACTAAAGACAGCCACTGTTTAGTGCTTTGAGATCCATTTTCCTGCAGATCAAAGCGTCGTCTGGTTGGGGCGTAACGGAAGCACTGGGTGTAATTTATAATTAGTGCTGTTGGTGTAAATAAGTGTCAAAAAAAACCCCAAACCATGGAATAAACCCTTAAAATGTATTTCAGAATTTAAAGGAACCAATGGCTTTTTGCTGTGAGATGCAGGCACTCTTCACCTGCAGGAGTTTTCTGCAGAGATTCTAATTAGAAATGGGTACAATATCTTGAAAAAAAAATTAGTTTTGATGTGTTTTGGGTCAGCAATATTCATAATTCTTTCATTACCCAAGCAGTAATAACTCAAAGTAAAACACTCTCTCAGTAGCTGTTCAGGGTCAAGGTAGGGACTTTGTGAAGAGGGACAGAGCTGGTAGGTGATATTCACACGGCTTTTGGTGTTAAGCAGTGAGGCAGAAGACCATTTCTCAAGTTTGATTGCTGCTTCTGTTCAGAATGCCCACACAGTTCTGCTTAGTGAGAAAGAAGGAGATCATTTCTGGGATTTTAAAATTGATTGAAGGCTTTGGAAGTACGTGAGGGACATGCTGAGGTACTGGCACCATGCTGCTCCATACAAATCTGCTGTGAGCTGTTCCTCCTTATCTTCCCTCATTCCCAAGACCTTCTTCACCTCAACTCTTTCTGTGATGCACAGGTGCTTGGTTTTACATTGAGTTTTAACTACAGACCTGTGCTTTCTGATTTTACTCTGTTTGCTTGATATTGTTTGCTCCATAAGCAGCTGACAGTGCTGGTGTTAACACAGTTAATGAATGTCCAAGGGAAATTCTGCAGGAGCAGAAGTCCCTGGTGGCAGCTGGGCATCCCTGGGGTCAGCCTGGAGGATCAGCACCTTGGTCCATGAATGCTGAGGGACTGGCTGGGAGCTGCAAGCTCAGGGAGGGTTTTTGTCTTGTTCCTCCCTGTGCACTGCATCCAGGGCAGGTGTGCTCAGGGCTCAGCATTGCAGCTGGAACCTCCAGTTCCCTGCAGAGCGCAGGATGTCCTGGAGCTGCCGTGTCCTAGGACCTTGTCTGGGGGGCTCTGGGATCTGCTGCAGGGGCTGTGCCGGGATCTGCTGCAGGGGCTGTGCCCAGCTCTGCTGCCTGCTCACCCCTACCAGGGACCTCCTTTGATCTGCAGAGGCAACACAGCAGCTGCTGGAGAAATCCAATCAATCTTAAATATAAAATAAGTTTTGAGAAACTTTGCACTCCTTACGGCTTCGGCACACTTAATGCAATTTTAATACATTTTTGATTTCTGATTTCCCTGCATGGGCTGCCTGGCAAGGTTCCAGTATGAAACACGGAGCTTTGTAACTAAGAACTCTGTCATTCAACATTTCTTAACACCATTGTGATTTGAATTATATATGATGACCTGAGAGTAAATGCAACCAGGATTTTCAAATTGTTTATTGCTTTAAAGATGTGTGTGTGACCAGAGTTTTCTTCCTGGTTAGCAAGTTATCAACCATTTTTAATGAAAATGGATTTTAAAAAAATTAAAAATGTAAAGGAGATGGCTGAAGTCTGAGGACAGCATTTCCCCACCCGAGTCCTGTGTCGGCTTCTGAGCTGAGGCAATCTGGGCTGAAGCTGCCTGCTGAGACTGTAATGACCCAGCAAGCTGCGGACACCTTTGGTCACAACAGGCTGCAGCAGCACTGCTCATGTGGGTCTCTGGCTTGCCATCAGCCCCTGTTTCCTTCAGAAAGAAACATTTCCAGAGTGTCTGCTCAAATTCAGCTGCTGCAGCCGCAGTTAAGGTCTACCCTTACCTTAGCCAGAGAGTAGTTGTCCTAAAAACAGTGTAAAGACTCCAGCCTCTGCTTCTGGCTAGGAGAGAAGCAATGATTTATCAGTGGGGCTTAGTCTTTGTGGCAAACTGGGTTCCAGGCACAAAGATCCTTCTGCCAGAGGACTTGCTGCAGGGACAAGCAGATCTATAAAGCACCCAGCTTTCAGGCAACAGAGCCCTTTTTCAAGATGAAAGAATTAGCAATTCATCTCTACATCTTTTTCAAGAGGAGGAGTTCCCTAGGTGCTTTTTACCCTGCATATCCCATACTCTGGAGCTTCTTCAAAGAGACCCCCACAGACACTCCATGATCTTCATTTTCAGTCGCTAGCAGGAGGGATTCCGGTCCCAGTGGCCCTGTTTCTTTTGGTATGCAATTTGTTACTGATAATGAATTGCTGAAATACAGATGCTGCAGTCCCCCACTGAGCTGAAGCTCAGCTGAGTGCTCTTCCTGGCCAAGGGAGTAACCTGAAATAGCCCCTTTGGAAGGGCGGACCCTTTGCAGAGCCACAGGAACACCTGGGGCTCCGTCAGCTCTGCCCTGAGCTCCAAAAATCTGTGGTGGTGCAGCTACACAGGGAGTTGTTCTCTGCTCTCACTCTCCAAGGAGTGCTGTCATGAATGTTTGCCCTTCTTGTAAACCATGTTGTGTTGTGATTTAAAGACGTCCTAGCAACTGTAAGAAAACCACAACAGAGACAGCAAGGAGGTTTTCCATGTCAAAGCTGTTTATTATGTTCGATAAATACACTTGCAACAAGTATGACTTATATCCTCTGAGTGCAGTTGCTGGTAGTATGGCACAATGATTAAAAAAAGAACCAAAACTAGCAGAGGCACTTGTTGCATGCAGCTGAAATTACTACCAAGCCCAGTGATGCACGTCCTGCTGACAGAGACCTTCCCTGGCTGTGAGCACAGATTTGCCAGCAGGGCTGGAGCTGCAGGGATGCACCTGGGGTAGGACCATCCTGGCTCCCAGGGGAAGGGGCATTACATGTCTGGCTTAGGCATGATGTACAGTATTGCTTCCGGTTAAAGAGGAGTGAGGTTGTGTGATTGTAACCAGTGAGGAAAGGCAGGAATTAGAATGAATCACAGAATGTGCTGAGTTGGGAGGGAGCCCAGCCCCATCAGGATCATCGAGTCCAACTCCTGGCCTGGCACAGGACATCCCAAGAATGCCACCATGTGTGTGCTGTCCAAAGGCTCTTTGAACTCAGACAGGCTCGAGTCCTGTCACTGTTCACAAGAGTGAAGAATCAGTAGATTTACATTTTCTCTATAAAAACAATCTCATTGACTTTTATGCAGTCACGTATGTGAATATCCAGATTTTTACAAAGACATTTTTTGTCAACAGAAGGATGGACTTGACAGGCTATGCCAGGAGGACAAGTGCCTTTTTTTTAGAAAATAGAGCTACCCAGAGGCGTCTTTTCATTAGGATTTTCAGGAAAATCCACAAAATTGTTTGTTCAGGTGGACAAAGTGACAAAAAGGTGGCAACCACCCTTGCAAAGCAAATTTGTCAATTTGCTTCCTCAGCATTTGTAACCCTTCATTCTCAGACAGGCTTTTCTCCTGCAAGGACCGCATGCTGCTGTCCCTGCCCTGCCAGGAACATGTCACAGGACTGACTCTGGTCTCTGTAGTTGGGCAGCCTGCTCAGAGGCTTAAACTTAAGCACCTGAATAAGTCCTTAGCCGAACTGGGACTTATCAGTGACTTGTGACAATGCCAAAGAGTCCTGCATGCAGATAAACACCAAGTGGAGTATTGGCACTGAGAGGTGTGAGGACAAGCTCTGTCCTTCCTCTGCATCAGCTGTGAACTCAGCCAGGAGACCTGCAAACGGAAAGTGTCCCTAGCCTGGACATCATTTTGTTATTTTGCTTGTTTTGTAAATAGCCCCACTAAAGGGACACAAGATTTAGCGACAAAAACCAGGTTCCAAACCTTAGCCCAGGGAACAGAGGTGTTGTTCTTAGAGCCAGGACATCCATTCCTATGGTACAGACAGACTTGCCCATGAATAAGAGAGAACAGTGTGGGTTTGCTCCAAGCATGATGAACATTTAACATTCAAGCCTGAAAAAGTGCTCTGTTACTGGTGATTACCTGGCTAGCAGAAGCTGAGCATAAATAACAGCCTGAGGAGCAATCTGCAGTGGGTAATGGAAGCAGTGGAGGTCTCTTGCTAGAGGACATAATGAAGAAAGCTAATTTTTGAATTTCCTGCCTCAGGAATGGGATCTCCTACAACGGAGATCAGCAAAAATTGTGTGGCTCAAAAGATCCATGCAAAAGTCTCCTTACACCTCATAGCCTGCTATTTTGGGATCTCTATATTTGCAGTGTTGAGCACCTTACATCCTCAGAAATCAGTGGGCTATGTAAAAAAGCCAGGTGCCTTTTGGCTTGGCTCAGAATACTGCAATGAGAGAGTAAATGGGGGGTCTGGACAAGTCCTCTGCCTGGGGAGAACATCCCTGCAGTATAACAAGACCCAGACCCTCCCTACCATCTTTAGCAGGAAGAGTTGTAAGGAAGAACATTTCTGTGTCCCTATCTAAGGCTCTCCAGGTGCTTTCTGGTATTATTAGATAGACAAAACAAGGTGTGACAAGATGAAATTGTTACACCCATTTCACTGATGAGTAGACTGAGGCACATAAAAATTGACCTGTGTGATCATCAAACAAACCTGTCAGAGCTAGAACAGTGCCTTAAAAAGTCTTTGTCCCAGTTTTCTTGTCACAGCCTTTGCTTCCACCTTTCTCACCCACTGTGCCTTGTCTAATGGCAAGAACCAGGGGGTCAGGCAGGATGGTGAGGGGGAGAAATGGAGAAATTCCCTTCCTGAAGTTTTGTGCTTTCAAGCCTTGTCTGTTCATGGTGCTTGCTCTGGTTGCAGTACCTGCTCTGAATTGCTTCCTTTCAATCCCATGAGTTGAACATGTAGCCATGAAAGAAGAGGCAGGCATGAGCCAACCTTAGAATTTGAGGAACAGAGAACTTTGGAATTCTGCAGTCCCCACTCTTCAAATGTAAATAATTAATTTCCAGCGCTCCCATGTTCACTTATGCCTTCTTGTATAACGACTGTCTTAATGAATTGAGAAAAGCAAATGTACCTTACAAATTCATGGGAAAAATCTTCCTTTGAAGGAGCTGAATGTCTCCGAGGTAGAATGCTTATTATTGTGTGTTACTGTAAATGTTATGCTGAGGAGTCTAAATGACAAAGTTGGGAGAAAACTCTCTGCTTATTGTCCTTGTCATTCTAGTCTCGTCTCATCCCACTGAAATACACCTGAAGCAAAAGATGGTTGAAATTGCATGTGAAATCATTTTTCGAAAATCACAGCAAGTTCTATGTAGTTGACACCAGCAGTGCCCAGGCTCTGCTCCAGGGACTTTTGGTGCCTACCAAGCTCAGAGGCTGCGGTCTGACTAATGCAAGGGCCCATGACAGAGGACATGCCTGATTTTCGCATGACTGGGATAGAGCAAGGTGGTGCTATGGGGTCTACAGCAGTCCAGGACCCCCTGAGTCTGAGTGCTTCTGAATCCTGGTCACTGGGAGTATGGCTGCAGTGGGGTAGGGAGTGCATGTGCAGAACCAAGTGAGCCAAGAATAAATCTGCTCATGTAATTCTACTTAGCCAGAGGTGCTTCAGCACTTCTACTTAGTGATGCTCTGGAATATAAAATCTGGGCCTTTCCTAAAACGCACCATAGCGACCAAGGAAGCAATCAGTATTTAAAGGAATCTGTTTCTAGGAAAGACAGAATACTCTTGTTGCTTTTTCATGGTATTGATGGTTACCCTGGGTTTGTGGGTGATATTGAGGATGGGACAAACTGTGCTAGACCAAGAGTTATATTAGGTAAAGTCTGGAGAATCTTGTGCTACTTGAGTTAAAATGACAACTGTAAAATAAGAGTTGCTGCATAGTAGTAAACTCTGCTGCCAGAATGGCTTGCTGATATCTTGACCTGTTGAGCAAGAAAATAATTTACACTATGTGCTGTTGGAGATATTGCCTTTGCCCTGCATATCTTAAAATGGCTGTGTGTGTGTGTCAGCCCTTCCCCGTGGGAAAAGGCCTCCTGGAGCACAGCATCCTATGGCTCTGCCTGGCAGGGAATCCCTGTCAGTCATCGAGATGCTGCTCCTCCCACGTGGACGTGGGGATGGCACTGTAAGGGTCCATGATGACTTTTGCACAGCGGATGATCATCACAATCAGGAAGAGGCAGAGGAAGACAAAACAGGCTAACGTCAGTCCCTTGTCCACGTCAACGTACACGGGCTCAGGGGTTGGCACCTCCATTGCTCAGGCCACTCTTCATCTGGGTTTGGATTTGCTCCTAACATCATCAACCACCTGCAAAACAAACACGGCGTTAGGTGTGGACCCGATATTTTCTGAGCCTGACAATTGCTGAGCTCTTCCCAAGGGAAACTTTTCAACTGTTTTCTTTTCCCCAAAACAACCTTGTGTAAAAATATTCCTTTCCCATAACAACAGGTGTTATTTGCTATTTCTGTTACTTAGCCAAATAGGAGAGGTGTCAGCCCTATGGACGCAATAACGTGCCTTTTAGCGCAGCATGTTATAAAAGGGCTGGATGAATTGCAAATAAAGCTTCTGATTTCTACTGCCTTCTGACTGGAGTCACGCATCTTTATTGCATGTCCTATTGCGACAGCCAGGCACAAGGGATTGCTGTGCCTGGGCATGGGGAAAGTCAGGGGTTGTACTGGACACAGATAAATGTTACAGGTCTGATAAATTCCTGCAGGGAAATAAAACAAATGGAAAGGTTGTAGCTCAGCTGACTGAGAGCTGTGAGAAGAAGAAACCTCATCTCCACCCTAATTTAGCCTACAAATGCTTCTTGCTATAATATTAGACACTAAAAAGAAAAGAGGAGCAATAGCGAATGAGCACTATCCACTTGAAATATCATCTCCTAAAAGAGGCACAGACACTGTTCTTGTCTCATCATTTCCTAATCATAAAAATATTTCCATTCCTCTGCTAGTGTGAAAGATCAGCCAAATGGCAGAGCAGACTGTTTCTATCCCAATTTTCCTCTCTGTCCAAACATTCTCTGTCTCTCACTGGCACAAAGCAAAGTGAAAATTATGCATACTTATTTTCCATAATCTTTTAATCTCTGGTACTCAAGGTTCTCCAGGCAATAGAAGATTTTTTTAGGAGCAATATCATTTTTAAGTGGATGTTTTATCAACCAGAGAGGTACAGATGATTATGTGATTAGAACAAGGATTATCTTATTCATTGCAGATGTCTGCATAGCTGAAGGTCTCCTCTGGCCTCCTCACCTGAATCCATAACCAAAATGACTTCAGCAGTGATTGAATCCCTCTGAAAGTTTGACTCTGGATAGTTCATCAGCTGATAACACAAACTGCTTTGCCCAACTGTGCTGAAGGAGAGGAATTGACCTTACATAGAATTAAGTCACTGCCCAGGGATGGGGAAACTTGTCCTGACATCCATGTCTGGCCAAGGTGGGAGGGAGAAGCGTTGGGGATTACAGTGTAGAAGATCAGGAATATGGAATACCTCTTTACACCAAACAAAACAACAAAATCATTCACATCAAATGCAATAATCAATCAGAGAGCCAGTCTCTGCTTTAACTGGAGAGATGGGTACAAGAAGATGTTGAGCTATACAGAGGATTTGGTGAAACTGGGGTATCAAACAGCCCACCTGCTCTCTATTACTACATTGACACAGTGAGGAAATCCCAGGTTTTATTACACAGACAAGTTTGGCCGTTCATGTTTCCAGTGAGCTGGTGCGGCTGGCAGGGCTATTGCAGTGGTGGCTCACATCTCGCTGGAGAATTTTGTTCCTGCAGAATCTTGCTGTGCCAGCTGCCAGTGAGTGTCCCAGAGACTCCTGAACTCCTGTGCCCTGCAAACCTTCCTCAGGGTGAACTGAAGACATTTTATTTTAAAAGCTCACAGTTTCTTCCCTGTCTCATAATTTGCTCCTTTTCAGGTGGTTTTCCAGCCTCACTACCTCCTAGATCCCACAAGGCAAGTACAAATCAGCTGGGCTCTTGAGTCTATTTTAAGCACAAGGATGTCAGAATTTTTTTTTAACTTCCTGAAAGCATAGAAATTACTGCGACAGTCAGTCCTGCAGCAGGGAAATGAAAGAAGCTGATGACACAAAGTGAATGAAACCAAGCAGACATCTCATGATCTCATGTATTTACCAGTCACATCCTTAGGAGCTCATGAAGAAATCTCAGAGGAGTGAGGTCAGGTTTATAATGCTCACCTTGCCTGGTCAGAGGTTTAATATTCCCAAGAAACTCTGCTACCACTCTTTTTCACCAGCCAAGAGATCTTACATTGCAGTTAATAACTTCATTTGATGAATAAAAAAGGTTTGTCAGCAAAGCTGAGTTTTAAGTAGGAATACTTTATGAATACAAAATTTAAAAAATGTTATCAAAACTGCTGATGTATTCCAGTCTTCTCCTGTAGTGCTCTTGTGAAGGTCCAACAACGATGGGTGTGATTTTTCAATTTTTTCCCCCCTCCTGATATTTTGGCTGTTGTACCATGCGGGGTTATTTCACCCTAAGTTACCTCCTGCAGAAGAGCAGAACTACCTGCTAATTTCCATCACTACTGATCTTGGAGGGAAAACTGCATTTTCACTCGAATGTACTTTCTTTGGAAAGATGAATAATTTACTCAGAAAATGATCAGAGGTTTCAAGGAGAGATCTATCCTTTTGAGATTCTTCTTTTCAAAATGGCATCACTCAATCTCATAGGAGTCTTGTTTAAGTGCTGCATCCCTCTGCTTCTCTCCTGCTGGAAGGGAAAAGCACACTTTGGAAACGATAGGCCAGGCAGAAGGCTTTGCACAAAGAACAGAGTGAAAGGCTGTGGCATCTGAGCTGTAGTTTGCACAGTAAATTATAGTGACAGCTTGAACCTAATGATTTCGAGTTTATATTGATCTGTTTTGACAAAGCAGACATTTTCAGTGGGACTAGAAATTTTTTTTTAAAAAAAAAGCTGTATTCTTGAGGTTGGATAAATCACATGTTTTCTCTCCTGGTCTCCCCACAACATTTTGATGCTGAGCACTATTCTGCATGAAGTCACTACTGATGGTCAATGTGTTTCTTGGGGCTGGCCAGAAGGATTTGGCTCTCCAAGTGGCTCACTCAGCTTGGCTGCTCACCTGCACCTGTCAGAGTGGAACCCTCCTCTGCAGGTCTGGCTTGTCAGAAGGCTCATGTGAGTGGCAGGAAGGCTCGAGCCAGCAGGCATTTGGTGGTGTTCCATGCAGTTACCCATTGCAGCTGCATTCCAGCAGCCTTGGCAGGGCAGGGAGCCCTTGGTACTGCACAGGGCTGGGTGCTGGAATGGGGCAGTGCCTGAGGCAGCTGTCTGCAGATTAATTTATTGCGGCTGGAACACATTACTGTTCTAGATCAGGCATCTGGGCAGCAGCAAGAGACAGTCTCCAAATGCAAAAGGAGGTTTTGCATGTGCACACCAGGACTGCTTCCCCTTGGGAAAGTCCAGCTCCCAAATTTTACCATGGACATGCTGTGTCCTGCTGCCTGCCAGGTGCTTGTGGTCCTCCCTCTGTAATAGCTACACAACTTGTCCTGCTTAATTCCCATTTCCTCAGCCAGTGCCTCCACTCCCCTTTCTCACTCCCCTGGCGCCCAGCAGTACAGCCAGGCTTGGAGTGGGGTGTGCAAGTGTCTCCCAGGCTGCAGCAGATTGGGTCATGCTGGATGCGCTGCCTGCACATCCCGCCCTCCACCCCAGCCCTGGGGGATGTGCTGTGCAGATGAGCAGAAGGGTTTTCCAGTCACTTTTTCTTGGTCTGGAGTGTGAAATCCATCAGTGCTGTTGAAATTAGCTCTCTCCCCAGCTACAGACTGGTTGGCTGGATGTTTTGCTCTTGTTTACTAGCAGGGTTGATGTCAAGAGCATTGTGCGTGTGGAGGGAAAGAAAGAAAAAAGATAGATAAAATCAGCAGAAACAATTATAAAGTTTCACACTTGAATGGTCAAGTTTTCTCTGAATAGCTGATTTGCAGAAAATTACTTTTTTTTTCCCCAGCTTGACAGTAATGAGCTGTAGAATTGTGTTTTTTAAATTTTTTTCAGATTGGTTGAAAATGTGATTAGGTCTAAACAAAGCAAAACGATGAAGAAGGACAATCCCTGGTTCAAACAAGGCAATTTAGCCATCCTGAGTGTATGTCTCCCTGTGTTTCAGTGCAGTCTCTCCCCCTGTAACTCCTCTGAGAGCAGGTGTGTGCCACAGGCAGGCTCACCCAGGGATGGGGCTGTGCTGGGTGAGTAATTCAGCACCAAAAGTGACTCTGTGCACTTGAGGGCTGTAGAGGGCCAGGGCCAGGCAGCAGCTGTGTCTCCTCAGAAGGGTTGGCATCCTCGAGTTTTGGTGCCCTGCTCCCCTGGCTTGTTTCTGTGTCTCTGCTCTGGCAGCCAGGAGCCCCTGGAGCTGGGTCAGGGATGTGGCCCAGGGATCAGGAACCCTGAAGCTCACTGAAAACTCCATCCTGAGCATTTGGTCTTTGCTGGCTGTTCTGTTTCCCAGTGCCCTTTTCATGAGGGATTGCCACAGAAGAGAGATTGTATTTAATTTTTATGACCTTGTGCAGGATGTTGGCATCCTCCTTAGTGTTCCAGCTCTGTTCCAGGCTCTCTGTAACACTTGCGCTCATCAGTGCTCTCATCAGAATTTTGCAATCAGCCCTACTATGTAAGATAATTTTAAAGATATGTTCTTGGGTTTTTTTCCTGACCTAACAATCTTGGCACTTTCACTTTAAACATCAACTAATAATGTACCACATACATTGCAGAGAGCTGATTCCTATGCTGGTTAATCATGTTTCAACTCATCTCAACCCTTAGGATTCATTTCAAAACAGTCTCGGTCTTTGGTTTTTTGTTTGTTTGTTTGTTTGTTTGTTTTTGTTGTGGGTTTTTTTTATTCCTATACTCCTTTTCCCAAAACAACAGATGTACAGGGAGGGATGGGAAGGGAAGGGAAATGAGATTCCATGTATGTAAGCAGATCCATACCTTCCAGACCTGGGTAGGAAGCCTGTCACATCCCAGCATAGCAGCATTGTGCAGATAAAATCCTCCCTGTAGTCATATTTTAAAAGTTTTGTCAGCCAGTGGAGCTGTAACGGCGTCCGGGCTCCGCTCAGGTTCACCTCCACCCAGACCTGGAAGCAGTTCTCACCGGGGTGCTCTGAAAAAAGAAATCATAATTGGCAATTGCTCCTGAGGCAGGATGTGGGCGGGCCAGCCACGATCAGTGCTTGGGAATCGCTCCAGCCACAGCCCGAGGCCATCGGGAGACACGCGTACGCAAGATGGATTCAATTGTCAGATATTCCCTGGAAGAACATTTATGGTAGGAAGAGCAACGTTCAAGCCTAAAGTCATGTCAATATTTCTTCTTAAACGAGCAGAAAATCCTATTTTTAAATCATAGTGAAGGTTTGAATTGATCCTGCTGAGAAGTCTGCTTATTTAGTTAGGGCTTGGATGGTTTGTTTAAACAAAACTACTTGATTTATCAGAACTGATACACTAGGACTTAAAAACTATTAATTATTTGCCTTTTTTTTTTTTTTTTTGTCAGTCTGGTTTGGGCTAATATTCTTTTTTACATGCACACAAAATCATTCCAACCAGCAACACTTGCTGGATGACAAACCTGGCTTTTTACACATCGTTGTGGAAAGGAGTTCTAAGGTGTAGGATGGGAAGGCTGAGAAGATCAAGCCAAGAGATGAGCCCCAATCCCTTGTGAGGGGACAGGGTGTTGCTCAGGCAAAGGGAGTAGAGGTGAGTGGCCAGGAAGGAAGGTGAAATGCTGCTCCAGATGGGCATTGTGTGTGTTTGTCAAACGAAGTCACCTTCAATTTGAAGTTCAAATCTATGCAGGAATAGCCTGAACACTTGATCATACTCTAATATTCTTAACAATCTAGTTTTGATTAAAAACTCACTGCCTCTGAGCACAGGAGTCAAATGCTATAGATAGATACAGACAGATGAGCTTCTTGCTACACCCAGAGAGCAATAATACCACCGTTAGCTTAGTCTAAAAATTAATTGTCCTTTTATACTTACAATTCTTTCAGCAGAAAATCAATACTTCATTTCAGGAACTCTGCCTTCCTATAAGCATGATTTTTCTTGTGTCCCTGAAGGCAGGATTAATCTCTGTTTTTAACTCACTGTTTGGCATTTTGTTTTGGTTGTTGGACTATTTTATTTCTTGCTTTACATAATGACTTTAAATCTTTATGCTTAGCTTCGTTTATGCAAACCCCTTTATTCGATCCAGCCCTCAGTTACGGTCAAGAGACAAATAATCTTCCCTCCACACACTTGCTTTCAGTCAGTTGTAAATCACTGGATGCCAGTATTCCATCAGAAGACTAAAGACACCATTTACAAGAGCCCAAAAGTTGAAAACAAATAAACACATAAATCAGTCTGGGGAAAGTTTTAAAAATTGCTGTTGCACAAATGTTTCCTTCCTACATAGCCCCATGGCAAGAATAACATTAATCTTCATTGAGAAAAAAGATGCAACATACACTTAAAATAATTGTGGGCTGCTTATAATTTGAGAGCATCCTAAATCAAATAATCATTTCTCACTCACTTCAGGGAGCATGTGGAATTACTCATTAACAAAAGATAAAAGAATAGATGGTTGTGCTTGGGAACAAGTTGCTGTTCAGAACTATTGAGTGAAATGATGGGTGTTGGGATCTGGAGTAAAAAGTGTTTCCAGCCTCCCAAAGCTAAACTTTTGTGAAAAATCCTTGACTAAACTTTCCTGAGGTGAAAACATCTGGGAATCTGTCTCAGAGACTGAAACTGGTCATTCAGAGGTAAAAGAGGGGTAGGATCAGTGATGCACTTCAAGGGTTGCAGGCTGGACACAAGGGTGGGAAGTGATAGGACTCAAGTACCATAAACAAGGGCAGGTAACGCAGGGTGATGTTGTGATGTTGTCTTTGTATCAGTTGCTTTACAATCCAGGGCAGGAGCAGGAGGAGAAAGAAAATCCAGTGCTCCCTCAGAGCCCAGCCCGGGGATTTTGCTTCTCCTCCCTGGTGCTGCCCTGGGCTGGCCAGGCTCATCCCTGGGGCAGGGAGCTCTGTGACTCCTGTGTGTGCTGCAGGGACATTCCCTTGGTTCCCTGTTTGTGTTTCTGCTGTGGTGAGAGAGCTGCAGGGACTGCACAGCCCATCCTCCCTGCAGTGCTGCCCTCCACCCTGGGGTTGTTGGGAACATTGATTCATCCTTTAGTAGATAATGCCTGGAAAATGCAAAGCAATACCTGTGATATGAAAAGTTTAGATGAGCTTGAGCAGGAACATCTGTCTGAGCAGAACCATCCTTCATTCCATGTCTATTTTGATAAGGGGCTGAAGCTGCTTTCCTTATCACTGCTGTGATGCACTGAGTGCATCCCCTTTCATCAGGGCAAGAGGCAAATGTAAAAGAGCCTTAGAGAAACAAATGGATGAGGCTTTTAAACCAAGGCTTGTAAGGTCTGAATAGATATGATATAAACTCATTTTAATGGAGTATCTGCTTTTTAAACTCTCTGCTGTTTAAATCCTCTAAAAGGAGACAAACATGCCTGTTGGTCCTGGCAGTTATTTTATAAATTAAACAATGACTGTTAGCCAGGAGAATTATAAGCAAAGCTATGGAGAAATTTTTCACTGCAGCAAAGCTGACAAGGAGGAAAAACGACCCATATTTTTCTGTACTGCTCTGAATTTTATTCTTATTTTTTTACGAAAACAAAAGGCTCACTTCAAGGTAGAACAGCAACTCCTTTTTGCATAAATATTACCTCGTGGTGGTGATGTCCAGTATTCTCTAACTTGCAGCATATCTCTCAGAGACATATCTTTTCCTTTTTCATCTTGAAAAGCTACATACAGATCAGACTGAGCCTGTATCAATGTTTTTCCAATTGAGGAAAATATTGTGGATGAACTCTCAGCAAAAATAGCTGGGTTATGCCTGTAGAACAGCCACAAATAAAGGCAGAAAGAAATCATATAGCTTTGCTTTATCTCTGAATCACTTATTTCAAATGAAAAGTTAAATTCTTGCTAATGAAGGTATCTCCTAGTCAAGAAAGTTTTAATGAATGAGCAGCAAAACATCCAAAATAGTTTCAGGTGGTTTTGCCAGTGTAATAGCTGCAGGTACTCTTTAATCCATACTGATAACTAATCCATACACTTTTTTTAATACAGGCTTTTCTCAGATACTTCAGAAATTTGTGGGGAGAGGGATTTGATCAAATATAAGCAAAAATAAAGCTCAAAGTCCAGAGTGTGTTTTGGCTCAAAACAAGATAAACTGACACAGGCTTTACACAGGGCTTCCATCAAAGGCACTACTCCTGTCTGTTCCTTTTCTGAACCAGTCTGGTCTGCAAGGGATGGTGAGGATGGGTATTTGTAGCCTGTGCTCCTGCACAAAACCTCCTGTGCTATTGCTCTGATTCTCTGTGGTGATCTAACCAGGGCTGTGATGCCAGCTGAACCACATCCTATCTTAAACTGAAAAAAAAAACCAACCTTGCAAAGGAGTCTGAAAGACTGAATAAGCCTGGGATGTAATAGAAATATGGACCTGGCTGCAAAGCAGGACAGGAGGTTAAACACTGTCAGCATCTGTTGCCAGGTCACTGGGCAGAAATGGACCCCCAGGAGGAGCAGCCCCAAAGCCCAGAAATGTTGTTGGCTAGGGATGAGAAATCCCTAGAAAAACAGTGGCAAAACCAGCCCTACTTAAACAGATTTATTTCTCCTCACTGGTATGAGGAATGGGAGGAAAGAATAACTGAAGATCTGACATGAAAAGTTAGGGGCCCCAGGTGATCCAAATGAGTTCGGGTTAGGGCTGTTTCAGGGAGCAGAGCCTTGTGCTACATGGGACACCCACAGCAGCTCACTGCTTCTCTCCCTCTCCAGCTGGAAAGCCAGAATTGTTGCAGCATGTTATCTAATTTCAGCTATAATTTGCCAACAGGAGAAGCAGAAATATCATTACTAGTTTTTCCCTGTTTTCTTTTCTCAAGAGAACAGTTTTTCTCTTGCTACTATAAGAACTGGGAGAATGAAAGTTGGCTGGTTTTCAGAGGCACTGAGTGCCTCCAGCACCATCTGGAACCAGTGTGAGCAGCCAAACAGCTCAACAGCACAGAAATTCTTCCTGTTTTCAGACCCTCCCCTCCTTTCTGCACATGAACACTGCACAAAGGATTCTTTCTGAGGAAGATCCAGTTGGCATCCATGTGAACTATATTTTCCATTGTCTCCCAACAGGGATGGATTGCATTTTCCTTCAGAGAGAGGCCAGATGATTTTTATTACAAATGAACCAAAACCTTGAGTCAGGACATGCATTACATTTTCCGTGACAGCCCTGGCTGGAGTGAAGGCTCCTGATAAGAATTTAAAGATAATTGAGCTCTAGTCTACAGCTCTGTAGGTAGGTAACAAATACAGCAGCCTCCAAACTTGGCGTGTCACCAAGCAAGGCTGGGTGAAAGGATAAATGGCCCATTGCTGAGATGAGTGAGGATCAGTCAGGATCCTGAGCCTGAGCCCCAGCTGTTCATGGTCTCTGTCGCTTGTCCTTCCCAGGACATGCGGGCAATATCTATTGTAGTAAATCAAATGTGTCCAAGGCTGTTTTTTTGGCATCAAGGCTGGCTGGTAAAGAGCTGCCTGTGCAAATGGGGACAAACTTTTTAGCAGGGCCTGTTGTGTTAGGATAAGGGGTGACGGTTTTAAACTAAAACAAGATCTATTTAGATGTGATATAAGGAAGAAAATTTTTACAAGGAGGGTGGTAAAACACTGGCACAGGTTACCTGGAGAGGGTGATGGATGCCCCATCTCTGGAAATATTCAAGGTAAGGTTGAACAGGGCTCTGAACAACTTGATTTAATTAAAGATCTCCCAACTCATTGCAGGGGGCTTGAAGCTTGATGACCTATAAAGGTCCCTTCCAACCCAAACCATTCGGTGATTCTATGAAATCCTGCTAAACTTGGCCTCTGTGACAGATTATGTTGACAGGGGGATAACAAATTAAACTTGTAAACTTTGAGTATCTCTTAGTTGCAGAATTTATTTATTAGAAGTGCCAGGTGGATGGTTCTAAAATGCAGTTTAATCAAAGACAGGGAGCAGTCAAAAATTATCTCTGAAACAATGGGGCTCTTTCTGACTGGGCTTTGGTGGCAGGAGGTGGGCAGAACACCAATTTAGTGATCACCACCACAGCCTGACATTGAAGACTGTCCAAGCAGTAAAAAGCCACCCCATGATTATCACCCTGGTTGTTCTCATTTCTGGGGCATGTTTCCTGGATCACCTTCAGGTGAATCCTCAGGTACCCATGCCCTGGGGGGCTGCTCCAGGCCAGGCTCTAATTCAACTTCCCTGATCCATGCTAGTGATGTCTTTGGCCATAGCTTTGTTTGTGCTCAGGGTTTTGGGGCTGACTGATGCTTTTTCATTCCCTACTTCTCTCTCATCCCAATCTGTATTGAAGATATTCCCAAGTGTAACCCATGCCCTGAGTGCCACCTGTGTTTTACTCCACATGGGCTTTTTCCTGATCATGCACTCATGTACACTCTCTAAGTACACATGCAGCCTTTTCATCACATCAAGAAAGGTTCTTTTCCTCAGCTGGAAGCCCATTGACTTTTCTATAAAACTTGTAGTCAGAAACACTCTTTAATTAAGACTGTACAGAAAAGAGCTTTGATTCCAGACGTGTGTTACAGCCTGATGTTGTTTTCTCTGTCACTGCTGCAGATTACTGGAAATGTAGTCCTTGATTAAAAAGATTGTGGGCAATTACATCCCATCTCCACATCTTCAGCTAGATCAGTAGCTTGTCAGTGGGTCACTGGGAATCAGACTGCCAGAACCTTTGCACATGTTCAATTTATAAAGGGCTGTTTTTGGCACAGCACCCTACAGTCCCAGACAGCCAATACCTGACTAATGTGCCATTACCCACAAGGAACATTTTTAAGTGAATCTAATGTACAGAGAGCCAGGAGGGTTTGCCTGAACTGACTCAGCAGTTTGGAAGGTCTTTTCTCTCTTGCAGAGATCACACTGACTTCTGAATGTGCCCATCCCTAGTGCTCTTTTACCCCTTGTAGCTATCTCTTATTTTGGTTTTTATGGACTGGGTTTGCTGTGGTTTGAAAGGAGAGATGTGGGCTGAGGAAAAGATACCTAAGGGAGTTCTCTTAAGGGTAACTATAATGATCAAAGGGGTGATCAGTTCCTTTATAAGTGTCTAAAGAAGATGGGGAAAAGGTAGCTGAGGAATCATGTTTGAGCTATACAAAAATCACAGCTCAGGCGAGTGGGAAAATTGTTTCCTCCCAATTGAAAAAAAAAAATTACCAGTTTTCAAAACAGGTAAATTTGGGGGCATTCAGTGAACTAATAGACAACCAGCTTGTTATTATAAAAGGACTTCTTTATTCAGCAGGTAGTAACTTCCCAAAACTTGCTACCACAGAGGCCTAGAGGCAGTTACCAGCAGGCTTTTTGAACTGGATGAATTACGGACAACAAGTCCAGAAATAAACCCTAAATTCACAAATCAGAGGTCTTATCTATGACTTCCTAATGCAGCAGTTGTGGGTGTTGGAGGATGGGCTGCCAAATGTGACCGGGCCAGCACAGTGTCCCTAATGAGTGTCTCTCCTCAGACCACTGGGCTGCCCCAGCATCAGGTTTATGTTCTTGTTTCTTGGATTTCCAATGCTTTTGGGCTGCCTCTGGAAAGTCCCTTTAAGAGAAGAGAAGATACTTAAGATCTGATCCAATTTCAGCTTCAATCTCTCTTTGTATCTGTAAGTAATACAGTTCTAATACTTTTAAAACCAGGCACTGATCTTTGCTTCTAGTTTAGCTCTGTCTCTCTATATTTACTGAATGTATTTATATTCAGTGCAATAATGAGATTCCTCAAAAGCTCTTCATGCATGAAAAGAAACTAAACTCAAACAGCTCAGTCCTATGAATAATAAGGTGAGATGTGTCCCAGCGGGTCTCTGCCTGTCCATGGCTGGTATTTCTTTATTGTCAAAGCTCGTTTTATGCCCATGCTCTTGGAAGTTTAATTAATTGCAAATGCAGGCAGTGGAGAGTTGCATTGCAGTACAGGTGACTTTGGGCCAGAAGTCATCTCATGATGCATCTAACTTATAGGAGTTACATCCCCACATCTGTGTGTGCTGAGGAAGTGACAATTACCTCTGAGCAATCTCACCAGACACGTAGCTTGGTGCAGAGCATCCAGCCAATGATCTTTACAGCTGTGCAGGGAGCACGACATGATGACACCACCAGGATTAACTATATTTTCCCACCTCATTTGGTGTATTTCTGTGTGAAGATTTATGTTAGGACATAACAGGACTGCGGTCGTGACTCAATACAGAACTAGATTTTTCTAAGGAAAATTTTTATATATGTACAAATGCAGACCTGGAACTAAATTTTTTAAGGTTTTTTGTTTGTTTGTTTGTTTGTTTTTGGTTTGTTTTGTTTGTTTTTGTTTTGTTTTGTTTTGGGTTTTTTTTGTTTTGCTTTTTTTTTTTTTCCCCACTAAGTATTCTTTGTTTCCCCTTGGACTGTTTTCCCTGCAAGGTCTTCTAGATGATCCTAGTGCTGAGCCTCATGGTAGGGAATGACTCCAGATCTCCCACAGGTTCAATGTGCTGCAGCTGAGCCTGGAACATCTGGAAGGACAGGACATTGAGCTCAAAAGCAGCCCTTGCTTTTCAGTTGCTCAGCTGCAGCTCTGCCTGGTGCTGTTCCATCAGTGCTGTGCTCAGAAGCTGCTCCTGCTCATGTGCCAGCAACAGTCAGACTTCTTAGAACAGGGGTTTGATTGAAGAGGGGGGAGTGAAGTGGCCGAAGGAGGTTTGTAACTCCATTGTGGTTCAGCATAGGTCTTCTCTTAAAAGGCAAACAAGGGCAAGTGGTTTTCCCCAGTTCTGCAGTGTTTCTGATTCACAGAAAAAAAGCCTCAAATGTTCTCCCATGTCACTGCATATTAACACAAAGAATTATCTGGATGTTGTGGCTAGAGGAACACAGTAAGAAACCTTGACATTCTCTTTTGGGTGGAAGCCTCTGTTTAGGTGCCGCCTGGCACACAGAGGTGTGTGAGATGCTCAGGGTTTGTGCAGGGGCAGCTAACACAGTCACAGGGATGATCTGTGGCAGGACAAGGCAAGGGGCCATGTTTTGTTTCAAGTTGTCTGTTTAGAGCAGGATTGTTCGAGTCACCTGTAACAGCAAAGCACAGACTTCAATTCTAACTGGGTTTAGGAATTACCACTTCCAAAGGAAAACGAATAAAATCTTACTACTTCCATTGTTCTGAATTAGTGAAACTAAGTATTTACTGAGAAGATGCTAAGCAAAGATACAAGGAAGCTCTTTTAACAGCAGGAACTTCCAGCACTGCCCCCCAGTCTGTAAGCCTGGGCTTTGCCTTCTCTTGGTCTGCTCTGCAAACTGAACTTTGCAAATGGGGATTTCCTCCAGCATCTCTAACATGACTGCCCCAACTGCACCCTCAGCTCTAAGGGGGGACAGCAATGGAAAGTAGCCTGAGAGTGCTATAAAATTCAGTTCTTGTAAATATGCCAAATAGGAAAGTCATGCATAGGCTGGTGGGAAGGAGGCTGGGCAGCCTGCTCACACACAGCCTGATGCATGTGGTGTTAGCAGGGTCAGCAGCCCTGGAGTGAAACACAGAGTAAATAACGGGGCCTGTGTGGCAGGGCTGCCTCAGGCACCCTTCCTGGGCTGAAGGAACACTGCAACTGCAAACCATTCAAAACAGTGAGGTATACAGCACTCAGCTATAGAACAGCTCTGTATGGACATGCTGAAGTATGCCTTGCACATGGCTGGGTACCTCTCTTTGAATGACTTTCCCCTAGCAGAGAAAAATATCTGGCTTCTATTTACATGACTGCAAGCACCCTTGAACTAAATTAGTTTGGTGAATGTTGGACTGGCAGTGGGAGGGTTGATTTCTAGAGAAATTCTTTTAATAATAAAATGCCTCATAAAAACTGCATTGACTTCGACCAGGCAGACCATGGGCAGACAGAAACTTCTGGCTGCTTCACCCAGTGCTTTGGGGCTAAGGAAAACACAAATGCCATCATGGTGGTGGTAAATGTCCCTCATGAACAGGAAAATCAAAGGCAGCACTATTTACAGCTGGCGGGTCGGGGCTGAGGAGAGTGTGACACACAGTGAGTAAATTTTGTGCTTCCAAGACACCTCTATGGAATCAGTGGGATGTATAGGCTGGCAGCCTACACTTGGCATTTCCCACATTGTGCAGTGGTATGACAAACACAAACTTTAGACCTCCTCCCTCTCAACCTTTTTTATTCCATGCACTGACTCACTACTGACTTTGCAGTGAGAAACACAGTGGGGTTTGTGCATTGCTGGGTTCATGTGTCTGAAGGTACCATCTCAACATCTTCCAGGGCCTCCATAAAATCAGGTCAGAGAGCTAAACAGCCTCAGGAAACCCTGCTGAACTTTCTGTCTCGGGAAAGCCTCGCTGCCAGAAAGGATGCTCTGATGGGAACACTGCATTCCCAAGCCAAATTGCCCTTGGAATCACTTCCCCTTCTCTGCCAGCTAATAAAACCCTAATTTTCTCAAAGGGAAGTTCAAGCAGAGTTTTGACTTTGAAAAATAAGTGCCAGCAATTATCTGCCGTTTGATATAACCAGTTCTATTGATATGCAATATCTAATAGGAAGTGTTTAAATATTATATAGCAGCATAAAAACCTGCACTTGACCACAAAGAACTGTGTCCAAATTACTCCTTTGGCATCTACTGATGGTATAGTTTAAAGTGAGTCTTCCAGGAGTCTGATAGGATGTGTTGTCACAACTTAAAACTTCTCCTATGAAGTAGTTTCCTGAATGCTGCCCTGGGGTGGGTTTGTTTGATTTTTTTTTTTTTCCCCTTGGTGACCTACTGCAGTGGACACCAATTAAAGCACTTGGCAGGTTTCATATAAATATAACCTTGAAACTGTGGAGCAATCTACTGGTGAGACATGGCCAGCTTATGTACATCTGCCCATCAAATGACCCTGTAAATGCCATGGTTAAGAAGGAAAGCAGATTAAAGAAATTGGGGCTATCGTCTCCACACACCACCCTGGCACACGGCCCCATCAGTTTATACTGCAGGGACTCCTCTCCACCCCCTTCTATTTCAGGTCTTCTGACAAAGCTAATTATGGCAGCAAGTGACTTGCATCAATGACATTCAGGGAACACAAGCATTTGTGGGCGAGGGAGTTCTTGAGCATTGCCCTGTCTGCAAATTTTTCTTCTTCCAGTGAAAGTGTAATGGTTTGCTATTTATACATGTTTAGGAAAACTCCTTTGCTATACATTCACCTTTTCTATTTTACCAGCAGCCTTGGATAATTATTAGCCTCAGAGACCTGCTCTGTTTTAGGCAGGGACTCTAAAAACTATCTTCCTTTCTGTTATGTTTTTATAAGCTTGAGAAGCAACATTGCTTTTCTAAGCCTAAAAACACAGCCTGGGACTGGATCTAGGTTCTTTGCTACCTCATGAATCACCACACAGGGAACGATTCCACACTGGAACTTGGAACAGGCCAATAATTCAGGAGCCAGGAGACATCCCAGCTCCCACACACACCCTGGCCTTACATATGGTGTTGCTGCATTGCTACTGGATATAAAAAGCCTACAGGATCTGTTTCAGTCAGGAAGCAGCTGGGACTGTGAATGCAGATGAGAAGCAGACTTAATTCACTCAAGGAAAACGAGGCCAATAGAAAACGAACATTATTTTCCTGTCTATAATTGCATTTTAAGTGCATAATAAGTAGATGATGGTAACTATGTGCTAAAGAGTCCAACTGTTCTTAATTGATTGAAATAGCTTCTGAAGGCTGTTCTGTTGTGGATTTAACACAACATGGTGTTGCACCAGGATGAGTTTGTAGTTAGCTACGTGTCTCTTCTCTGCGTCAGAGTTTTCCACAGTTCAGGGAATATCACTTGGTACTGACAGTCACCAGCCTCTGTCCCACTGACCTCAACAGAGGGGCAATATATCAGCACCACAACCCTGATGTCTCCCATGTACCCTGCAAGAGTTTCCCAGTGGTTAATATAATGTTCAGCTTCTAGAAATCAGCAGAAATTGGTGGTCAGACATGCTGAGCTGGGGGCATTGTGTCCAGCTGTTCTTTTCTTTGTTTCTTTCCTTCTACCCCAATAGCAAATCTCTGATATAAAACTCTGTGGTGTTTCAGTTTGAATGTGTTAATAAATTTCCCCCTCAATAACCCAGAGCAGGCCTGGGAGTGAGTACAGTGGCAAACTGCAGGGAGGGGAGAGTGACAGAGGGTTTGGGATGGACAAGTTGAAAAAATCATTTATCCCAGACCAGCAGGATGAGGGGGACCATGCCTGGATCTATCCTGGTAAATACTGAATTGACTAAGAGAAGCATGGTGAGACAGGAGCTGAGCTTGTGCTCTGTGAGAACTTCAGACCTGGGACTGCATCTGTTTCTGAGCCTTATATTTGATATCTCAGAGATGGGGGAAAACAGGTGAGTATTTTTCCTGTAAGATGAGGTAGGAAAATCAAGAGTCTCTTTTCTCTGTGCAAGGAAGATACTAGGAAAAGTAGTTTTCTGTAGGGTCCTAGAATGAAAACATAATTTATCCTACCAAGGCTTTTGTTCTCCAGCCAGAGAATGAGGAGTGCAATTCTGAAATGTCTTGAATTTGGCTGCAGTACAGGTTGCTCAATATTAATTAAAAAAGAAATAACAACAGCATAATCATTATGGCCAGCCCAGTGTTTTATTCCACCTTCTTTAAATAGACTAAATAAATCACTGACTTAATAAATATTTTCCATGAAGTAGAATGGCAATTGCTCCAGTTCACTGGCAGATAGCAGAGTCCTGGCAGAACCTGCACACCCACATTTGAAGGCAGCATCTCTGAGCCTTGTCTTTAATTGCAAAGCCTTAAATCACACAACCCATCTTGCTCTAGGCTCTGTGTCTCATCTGTGTCTTATGTTAACCTGTTGTCAAAACAAATTTGATTTGCAAATATACAAGAGCCGGGCTGATACTTTAATTTTAGATCACTCATCTGAATGCAGTTTTCATGCAAGGATTTAAGCACATGCCTGGCTTTAAATATGTACTAAGGGCAGACTTGAGAATAAAGCAGTGAGGACAAGATATATAGTTGCATTTAGCCTCCTAATTTCTTGTAGACTTGCTTAACACTTCACAGATTGACAGAATGTTCTGAGCTGGAAGGGACGCATGAGGGTTATTGAGTCGAGCTCTTGAGTAAATATCTTGGCCCACATGGGGATTGAGCCCACACGCTTGGTGTTATCAGCACCCTGCTCAAACCAACTGAGAGAAGACTTGAATGAGAACAGGGGTTTCTAGGAAGGATTCAAGAACCAATTTATTCCTATGCCTTTGACCTTTAGCCTAAGTCCAACTAATACTGTTAGATTTAAAGTATGTGCTTGGTTTGCTGGATGACACCTGGAATTGCCTGCACGTTGCAGTCTCTGTACTGGACATGGCACTTCTCCCAGTGTCCACCTTTGTTATTGAATGTTGAGGAAGAAAATTGAAGCATTGCTAATTAAAGTAGGAAGGAACTTTTCGACTTTAAAATTTAATGCATTTATCTGGAATCCTCCCTGGAATTCAGAGGGCTTCCTCCTATCTCAAGAAACAGTAACTATCTCTTTCCTGTAGGTTAATGTGTATGAATTAATTCCAATCCATGTGATAAGTGATATGAGATTGAGCTGAAAAAAAAAATCATAAATCTGTGCTGAATGTGCATATTATTTAAAAAAAGGCCCAAAATAACTTGGTTAGTAAATGAATACAAAGCCTTTGACATCATGGGTGCTTCAGACTCACATCCACACAGCTGCTGAAATGGAAATTTGTCATCCCAAGTATTAAATGGAAGGAAGGTCAGAGAAATTAATTAAATAAATACATAGGAAACCTGACCTAGCAGTCATTAGGAAATCCAATCAATGGGTATTTGTCTTGCAGGACAAAACCATTACTGCTTACAGAAACAGTAAAGAATCATGGACTTGGACCAAGAAATCTATTTTGGAAGGCTTTTCTTCCTAGCACAGGGCATTTTCAAGAGCATTTAATTGCACTTTTTCATTTTGGAACTGAATGGTAAAATCCTATACCACATTGACTGAGACCACAGCCTCACATAACCCCTACAGCAACATTTGCCTTAAACAACAGCAAATTTGTCAATGCCTGACTTTATTAATATGAAAGCAAGAGTTCTTGTAGCAAAAAGAGAACTCCCTGTGATAAGTCTTTGGCCAGGGTTGTAACAAGCTCCATTTTAAGTTTCAAACTGCAGTGATATCAGCAAATGACAAAACCAGCCTTGGCTCCTGGGGTGTGCTGAAGTGCATGAATGGCAGTTCTGTCACTGTCAGAACTCAGGAGACAGCACAGGCCAGACCTCTGGGAAACATCCTCTGGATACCTGGAGTTCCATATTCTTATTTGGGAGACATGCAGTAAATAACACCAACGCATATTCATTTTTAGCCTTATTTTGGATCTTGGTGAAAGGTTTCTGCCAGTTCCAATCATGTTAGGATCACGTCTCCAGTGCCTCTGAACCCTTTCCAAGAGTGGCAGCAGTCATCTCCAGGCTGCTGAAAGGGCTGAATATCTCATGTTATTGCTTATTGTATCACAGGCTGCCCTCAGATCTCTGAATGGTTTCTCTCTTTGTATTCCACAGAACACAACAGTGGTAACTGCCGTTAGGTGTTTCAAGTGCTAATCTTCTAAGAATAAAAACTATTTAGCTTTCAGATTTATTCACTTATGGCCTACATGTTGCCAGACTGTAATTGTAGATAAAGTTCACCAGATGCTGGACTTGGTGACAATAATATAATCTGGGAGTGTTTCACTGGAAGATGATCTGAGCAGTGACTGGGAATAAAACTTTTCCCTGGCTAATGTGGTTCAGCTGTAGATAAATAAGCACTGTGTGCTTTGGTACATTCCCTGTGCATTCTGCTTCAGTGGTTTACTTCCTCTTATTTTGATTTAATTTTTTTTTTCCTGGCATAAACTTAACATAAGACAGAGCTGTGCAAACTTGATAACCTTAAGGAATTATTTGGGACACAGTGATCTAGGCATAATTCTCTCCTCCTTTATCCCCATAAACAAGGAAGACCATAAATCACCTTCCCTCTGCTTTGGCATGCAGTGGCACTCAGGAAATGCTATGCAGAGCTCTCCATCATGCAAATCTAGGCTGGGACCCTGTGGCCAGTGAAGTCAGCAACGTGAAGACTTATTTCCAAACAGCAAGCAAAGAAAAGCATAAGACTAAATCTTGATTCCTTGTTTCTTTCCTGTTTTGGTTATTTGTTTGGTGGGTTGTTTTGTTTTGTTTTGTTTGTTGGTTTGTTTTCTTTTTTTTTGGGGGGGGTGGTGAGGGGACTTAGTTAGTTTTTTTGGTTTTGGGTGCAGAAAAGAAACAACCGAACCAAAGCACACAAAACAATGCATGCCCATACTACAGCACCTATTTGTCTGCCTTTACCTTAAAATCATCCTTTTCCTCATTTGACAACCTCTGAACTTGGTGAATTGTATGAATTCTTTTTTTTAAATATGGGAGAACTGAGCTGTGTATAATGTCAGCTTTTTTTTTTTTTTTTAAGGGGGGGTGGGTGGGTGGGGTGTGATTTTTAAGAGAAAAGCTTATTTTTTAAGTGTTTGACTCCAGATACCTAAAGTGATTCTCTACCCTATCTGAAAATGTGCATGCAGAAACTTTAAACTACAAACTGTAATATCCAGTTGTTAAGGCAGCAAATTGTGTGAACAGGGTGTTTTACTGATGTGATTTGAACACCTTGGAAATGCTGAGGCATATTAAAATATTTTGAAGGCATTTAATGAATAATAAATGTATTTATTGTTGCTATGCCACTCAAGCAGGGAAAACAACATCAGCTTGCATGAAAATACGTCGGCAACTGCTCTGCAGCAAACAGAAGTTGATTATACACAAACCTTTCCTGTGGCTAGGGTAGAAGTATTTTCTTCAATGCCTTTTACACATCATTCCTCCCTTTTTGCAAAGGAGAATTGTGATTTTCCCTCTTTCATGCACTTGCACTTCCTCGCCTTTTTTAGTTCCAGCAACTGGAAACTATTTCTTCCTTCTCCTTTTTTGTAACCTGGTGAAAAAGTGCTTTTATTCCTTCACAAATTCTTTTTCTAAACAGTAGCCAGCAAGGACTTTATGGAGCAGTGATTTTCACAGCACCCTTTCAGTGTCCCTGGAATCATTCTGCTGTACAAGCAAATGCAGAGTACTTTTGAGAAGGATTGAAAGTAAATGACTTCATGTTTTCTGCTCTGTGCTCACACCAGTGTTTTAAGCACAGCTTCTCAGAAAGTTACAGAGATCTAAAAATATATCTAAAAGAAAGAGGTACATAGAATCATCTTTGCTACTTTGATGTGATTATTATTCATTCAAACACATTCTCACCTGCTAAATGTATTTATACGAGATATTTAGTAGTTATTTAACACCCTGCATGTTAATTTGTTTATGGGCCCAGTAAGCAACCTGTTAATGAAAGACTATATTAGCAAGTGCTGTGTGGGAAAAAAAAAAAAAAGAAAGTGTTAATACAATGCGAAGAAACTGTAAGAAATCAGAAAAAATTGCTGAGCAAATCTGTTTAGAAATAAATTCATCCTTTGTATTTCAGTTCTTCAAATAAAACAAGAGGAAACTCTTTAAGATAACCTTACAAAGACATCAAGTGGGGGGGGGGAGGGGAAGTGCAGTAGTTAGCTCATGTTATGTGATAAAAGTAAAAAAAAAATACAGAAATTTGGTTGTTCCTCTCCTTTTTACTCTGACACAAATTGCAGGTAGAGCATTTACTGATTTCTATTTCATGATAACACAAAAATGGGAAAGAATATAGTAAGTACTCACTCACTTGCCTCACCTCTACATGTTTGATCTTCTAATTTTATTCCTTATTTTAAAATTCTCTTTGATTTGGCTTTCAAGGTGAGGAATATTCTTGACAGCAGCAGTGACATGGCACAGAAGCAGGACTGGCACAGCCATCTGAACCTTTTTGGAGCTGCTCCTGCTTTCTCCTCTCTCTTACAGTAGCACTTTGCAAAAATCCTTTCTTTTAGAGAGTAATGGTTTAATAATGGAGGAAAAACAGAGGTTTAGAATAGACTGTTGTTTGCTGCTATGAAGTAAGGTGGGAGATTAAATAATAGATCACGTACAGGAAAGGCTGAAAATTAGTCTAATCACTCAAAAATTCTGAAGGAACAGCTATTCTGATTTTCCCCTGCTGGTTACCTCTCTGTTTTATGGTTTAAACTGCTTTTAAAAATGCTGACTTTCTCTATGCCATAGAACTTCAAAATATTTCAGAGAAGTGCTATTGGGCAGTTGTGTAATAAAATTACTGTCTGCTTGCAATCATATATTCTGCTGCTGTCCAAAGATCATCTTCTCTCAGGACACCCACAGAATTTAATAGAGCTGGGGGAGAAATTTTTCTTTTCCTGATCAAACTTATCACATTTCCCAGACAGTCAGTGGGGGAGACACTTTGATGGATTGTGTGGGGAAGAGGGGTAAAAACAAGGAAAATGTCCTAGCCAAGGAGCTGGAGCTCTAGTTTGGTGCTTTAGAGTTATTCCTTCCATGAGCCCCTTCCTCCCCAAAGAACTGAGCACCTTGATGGTGCTGCTCTAGCTCTGGGTGAGGCAGTCCTGGTTTTCTTGCAGAAAACAGATTTGAAGTACTGTATCTGCTGTGTTGGTTAGGGACCATGATCTTTTCTCAGAGAAACAGTGATGGCAATGCTCTTTGAGAGGTTCCCAGAGCTCCTCTTCCTCTTCTCCCCCCATTCCTGAGAAGGGTGACCTGGAATTACCTGCTGTGTGATTTCTGAGTTAGGGTTTTTAACAACACACGCCTTGCACTTGGAGAAGATGCTTTCAGCTGATGCTGAGCCGTTTTGAGGAGCTCTCTGTGCCCCCAGACAAAGTCACTGGGCCCATCTCAAATTGCCACTTTACTCCCCTGGATGTGCTCAGACTCTCGGTGTCCTCCAGACACACATTTCCTGCACTTGCCACTGATAAATATCCATTTTTATCTCCTAGAACAGGCCTACCACGGTGCAAACTATTTTGCATATCATGAACTTTGTGTGAGCAGATGTAACTTGCAGATGGAAGAAGAAAGATGTTGTTGCAGGAAACTTTTTTTTTTTTTTTTAAGAAGGAATAAAAGCTAGGGAAGGCAGCACAGATTCCTGTGCTTCACTGTTTTTCTCTCTTTGTGGGGTGACTTGTTCCATTGCTTCCTGTTATGTTTACTAATGTGTGGCTTAAATTGTCTGTTAAGCTACCTCTCAATTTAGGTGAAGGTTTTGATGTAAGAACTTAAGGAGATTACAAGAACAAATTGTCAGGAGAAAAGAAAGCTAAAGACAACGGTTCTGATCCCTACACAAATAAGGAAACAAGACTTTCTTTACACAGAGTATCCCTTTCTTACCAAATCCAACAGAAAAAGTTCTGCTAGACTGCCAGTGTTATTTCCTTCTCTGCTATTAATTTTAAAAATGCTGCAGGCATGAATGTTTTGCAGATACTTGCTTTAAGATACAAACAGTTGTCCAAATGCAAATAGGAAAATACAATATTTTTTTTTCCTGGGAGATGGAAAATCACTTGGAAAATTCTTCTGCACTGTGTCCAAAATATCAGCAAAGCATTTGTGCACTTCAGTGTCCCAAGGCAATGTTCTGAGAATGATGCCAACCATCATTGATTTCCATTTCGGAAAGACTCCTTTAAAAAAGTGTTTCGGTTTGAACAACCAAAGGCAGGCATAAATGATTTCTTTTCTCAGCATTCCCATGCTCATTCTCTGACAACTATCCATATAAAAGCTTCGTCTTTGGTGGGTGGGGAGTGGGGAATGCAGAAAATCACAGGTCAGTACAGAAAGGGAAGGGTGTTCATCTTGCATGTGTGTGTTCCCTGACAGTGTCTAACACTCCCCTGCCCACACAGGCTGTCACCTCAGCATCACTTCAACCCTACACCTGAGAAGGGTGGGCTTCAAGACCACGACAAGTTCAGCAGGCTCAGAGTTAGACCTGGGATTACCCCTCTGTGACACTAAAATGTCAATAATGTATGCACCAACCTTGCCAAATCTCTCTCTGTCCTCTGCTTAGAAAGCGTTGACTCCACAAAACCTCCTTTTAGATGCCAAATTCATTTATTTCAATTCCTGTGCTGGAGTCAGCTTCCAAACAGGCTCCACAGCAGTTTGCTACAGCTCCTGCTTCCAGCTGGCCAAGCTTCGAAGTGCACTAGAAAGGCTCATATGTTCCTGGAGATGAAAAGTTCCTCTTTACTTCATTCACCCGAGAAAATGGCTTTCAAAGCTGTGCTAGAGCTATTTCCAGCAAGGTTCATGTTGATGTGTTTCTGTTATTACTGTGGCAGAGCACATAACATGGCCATAACTGCAGATGGGGTAGGGAACTTCAATAAAAAGTATTACTTCCAATGTGGTAGGGTTATTATTAATGTTTCCAAGACAGCAAGAGACCAAGGTCATGCATCTTTAGAAGTTACCTTTTGTCAACCAAGACAGAGTAATACACTGCCTATGAGCTCTAGACCATCTCAGAAAAGCAAATAAGTTTAAATCACTGAATCAGAGTTCATAAAAAAACCTCAGCCTAGGTTGGTTGCTCCTGTGGTTCCCTTACACAGCCAGTCTGTCCCTTTCAGTGTTAAACTATAACTCCTGTGAATTTTAACTAAGAAGAATTCAATGTGGTCCTCTGCTGCCAAACTGCCCAGTGAAGTCACTGAAGCACATAGAAATGGTTTTGAGGGCAGCAGGTTTACATACACACTTAAACTTTGAATATGTGGAGCCAAGTTGCTATGACAGCAATGGTAAGTGCAGGGTAAAGGGTGAGACTGATCCCTTGTATTTGCAATGTGTAGGCTGATAAGTTTCACCTACCACACAGGCAGTATGTCCAGACATTTGAAACCCAGGCTAACATCACAGAAGAGTTTGTTCCACCATCAGTAGAAGGACACTTCAGTGCTAACCAAAAGGAAAAAAAAAGCCTAGGAGTCAGCTGAGGTGTTTTCTTATGGATGGTGACTGATTAAATATCACCTGAAAGCATAACATCACTTTCAAAGCAAGATCCCAGGCGCAGGGGAAGCAGGAAGCTGTTCTGTTGAGTCAGACAGCACATTTAGCTCATTCTCGGCTGTATTTAATCTGTGTCTCCCTTGCCCATGGGCAAGGGTAGGGTGCAGTGCTTGTAAGGTGCTTTTCCTTCAGGTCTACAAGCACAGGGAAGGAAACAGAGTGTTAAAAACAAAAAAGACAAATAGAAGAGCTCTGAGCTTCTTGCGTTTCATGAGAAACTTAGTATATTGTCTTCATAACTTAGACAAATGCCACAAAAACCTTGTGTTTTCTGTGGGCTCCAGTGGCTCCCAGGCCCTTCTTAGCAGCCCTTTTCAGTGAGCAGCTGGTGGAAACCCCAAAGATGAACCCCAAGGTTTGCATCTGTCTGTGTGTGTATTTGCAGACAACTATAAATCTCTGTATTTTACTACTACTCAACTTCCTCCTCTCACAGACAGTGATGGTTTCTGTGCAGATTGTGCTTCCTAACAACTCAATAGTGTCCTTTTAAGTCAATCCCAGTGTCACAGGGTAGTTTTGGAGACAAGTACTGATGTCAGCCACTTCCTGACAGGTTGCTGCACAAGTCTGTCCAGTGAGCTCGAAATGAGGCAGCACATGAGGGCAGCTCTTCCTTGGCTGCTGCTTCCTCAAGAGACACAGGGGTATCCAGCTGGGGCCCACTGCTTTTACATCAGGGGCAGAAAATGCCTTAGCACTAAATATTGCTTAAGGAAACCTACTGTGGAATATATGCTGCTCGCATTTTCTTTCCAGATCTTGATTTATTTGGGTTTTTTGGGGTTTTGCTTCTTTCAGAGAATCTGCTTCATTTGCATGTGCTTATTATTCCTCACCAAAATCTCGGTTTTACAAGGATTATATGAAGGAAATGCTTCAAATATATATAAAAAAAGAGACACATTCCCTTGCTGGTTTTCTCTACATTTTGAGATCTAAGGATGTCCAAAAGGCTTTTAAAATCAAATCCCAAGCTATGGAGTATTATACAAAACACCCTCCCTAGGTGCAGTATTCCTTCATAAGAAAAGTTACTCCATCTACTTTAATTCTATCTGTAACCAAATTTTATTTGTGCCTGTATTATGCTTTCATTCCTCTTCTAAATTATCATTTCCTTTGCTCTGCACTTAATTTAAATCAAGGAAGTATTAGAAAACAGGAGGATGTCACCAAACTTCATTGTCTAGAACAGCCCAGCTATGAATGTTTAATGTATGTGGGATTTTGGGCAAATAAAGGCCCTGAGGGGAGCTGGGGGTTGCTGCTCACCATGGTCAGGGTTTGCAAAGTCAGGAGCTCCTGCGTTTTTCTTCTGCATCATAAATACCACTAAAAATACTCCCAATATACCTTCCTCTGAAGTCTTTTAGGTTCTGATGCAGTCAGTGGGAGTCTCCTCATTGCCCTCCATGGCTATGGGATCAAGACCCAAAGCAGAAGGCAGCTGGGGAAAAACTCCTTCACAGATGCAATTCTGAGTTTGTTTAGGGTGTTTTGTTTTGTTGTTTGTTTTTTTTTTTTAACTTGCTATTACCAACCTGTTCCCACTCTCCAGGCAATTCTTAAAAGAGCTCATTACTAACATGTGGCAGAAGGAAAATGATAGGAAGTGAAAGCAGGTGTTTCCAAACAGGAGAATCTGCTTCTTTCCAGAAAATACCCAGAGTGAACACGGAGATGAGAACTGTCAGTGCTGTAATGGTGTGACAGAGTCTGAATGGGAGAGAATATAGTGCAAGTCATCTTCAGTGTGCTGACCAAACATAGCACATGAAAAGAGAGTAAGGAGAGATATTTCTGAAGACTTTTGTAGCTGAACAAGAATTGGATCAGCTTTACTTGGGTATTTCCTTTCTGACTGCCTTTTGCTTGCAACTTGCAAAAGTGCAGTGATGATACTGTGAACTCAGAGGCAGAATATAATCCAGAAAACATAATTTTCTGGTGGTTTGCTGATGCAGATGGTAGAAAATATCTTCATTTTTCTTCCTGGGAAATTTCTGCTGGCTCTAAGACACAAAGCTGGTCATGTAATGTTGTAAAAAAACTAAAACAAAACAGAAGCAAGGAATGTTTTGTAAAGCTGTGATTCTCAATATAGAGATTATCTAAATTTTAGCCTTGTGAGATTTTCATATGCAGTGATGCTTTTGAAGCTCTGCTGAGGTTACTCTGCAAAGATATAAAATTCTTTATTCTAAAATGCTCTGTGTGCTTGAAGATGAAAGCTTTGAAGCATAAATCCTTAAGAATACCTTAAATGGAAGACAAAATGAATGTAATGTTTATTTTTCAGAGTTCAGTCTTTTTGGTTTGGTTATTTTGAGTTTTTTGACTTTGAGTAATTATGAATTATCATTATTTATGCTTCTAAGAATGGGAGACAAGTTCTTGACAAGATCTTACTGACAAAAACTGGCTCCCTCTGTGTCAAGAGCTGAGGTTTCTTCTTCTTTTCATTCCCACTATTTTTCAGAATCACTGATGTGATTTTTGCTTCATGGCTCTCACCAGGCTTTTTAAAAATCACTTCCCTGGAATTGTTCAAGGAGAGATTGGATGGAGCTCTCAGCGTCCTGGTCTAGTGGAAGATTCCTTGCCCATGGCAGAGTGTTGGACTGAGATGAGCTTTATGGCCCCTTCCAACCCAAACCACTCTGTGATTCTGTAACTGATCTCCTCCCAGCTGAATGACTGTCAGACTGAGGACTGAATTCTAAACTAAACTGTGAAAATCCAAAACAATGCTGTAACATATGGTGTGATATGGTTATTTGGTAAGAAGTCATAGATATATTGGTAAGGCAGACAGAGGGAGTGGGAGCTTGAATTTGAATATGAAAACAAAATTGCATGGGTGACATCAGCTGCCTTGGACTGGTTTATAAGACAAACTAAATATGTGAAACAGCAAATTCTCCAGTAATCATGAAATCAATCAGATCAGGCAGGGAGAGAAATGGACGGCTTTTCTACCAGGTAGTTTAGATTTGCTTGGGCATGTGATTCTTTACAGCCATCAGTGCTGATTGAAAGTCTGAAGCAAATCCCTGAAGGAAGACCTGTGATTTATGATAAAAAGAAATAAATCATTCCCTGTTTCTAGCAGAAGAAATGTGAGCATCTGTGTTTTCAGCAACCTTCTGTCTCATTTCCTCATCTTTCCCTCTGAACAATGTCCTGACTGACACTGGGGGATTCAATGTTCTTCCTGCCTAGGAATCTCTGGCTCACTACTACGAGTTCTAAATATCCATGGATAGGATCCCCAGAGGCTTAGTCCCTCAGAGGATTAGACTCCCCAGGGATGGATGAAATAGATTTGAAACTCAAATGCTAAAATAATGCTGAGGTGTGTGTCTCTGCAGCCATCATTCAGGCAAACCCTTGTGTAGTTCACACGCTGTTTCCTTTGTGTTTGTGTCCAAAAGGAAAGAAAAGATCATTAAAGGTTCCATGAACTCATGAGGATTCAGAACTGAGCACATGGCATTTGGAGTTTCTTCCAGATGTTTCAGTGAAAAACAGATACTGATTTGCAGTTTGCTGCTCATGACTAAGTTTGCTAGAACACAGACTTCCACAGCCTTCTTTTTAAAGTTCAGTGTCTTGAATTATCCTCTAAAAAGCCAGATGCCAGAATTCTTGGCTAAAGCTTTAAGGAATAGATGCAGAAGGTGAGGGAATCGTGGACCAGTTCTTCTGCACCTTCTGAAGGTCGCCCTGCCTTACCAGGTGCACTTTGGAGATACTTTGCCAAACGTGGAGTGTGATCTTTCCAATTCTGCATGGGTTTTGTGTGCATATCTAAACCATTTGAAGAGCACTTGGGAAAGGCAGGTACATCATTTTTGCTCTTGTTTTAAACGACAGCTCAGGCTGCAGGCTTTAGGAACTACTCAATCTTAGTCCTTTAATCCTCCTTGAATGCTACTGCACTGCTGCTTCACTCACAGTAGGTTCTGGGGTTTGTGTGGGTGTGCAAAGTGAGGAGAGTCACTGTGGCAAATGAAGTATCCTGAATTGTAGCTATTACAGAGTATTAAGTAATTGCCCTTGGAAAGAAGTGATAGTAGAAAATAATAACATATTCATCTTGTTGTTGAAAATGGACTGTCTAAGCATATATCTGAAAATCCCAATTAAATTGAATCCTGATGTTCACAGCAGATAAGTATGATGAAGATTCTGAGAGATTTTCTTTCATACATATGAATAAAACAATTACTATGCAGCATATCTAAGTAGTTGATGCCATCAGAAAGTCTACCCTTGAAAAACAAGAAAGGAAGAAAATGTCCTTTCTTTTGCAGTCAGAAAGAAAGTATTGACTATGTATGTGGCACACTTTGGATGTCACTAGCTGCAAGATGTATTTCTTTATAAACATGACAGTTCTACACAACATGGTACAGAAATTCCCTGCTCTTGTACAAACACAGCTAAACTTATCTCTCTGAGAACGTGCTGAATATCGTGTCTTTTAATGCGACATCAGCTGCGCCATTGGTTCCTGGTGCAACAATGACACACACTTTCACTGGGCTTTGAAATTATGCAGCATGTTTATCCATCCACTGTATATTCTTTTATCCAGTTTTGTACTGGAAGTTTTGCATCTGGTACTTAAATGACAGTCGTATTTCTTACTGTAAGGGAAAGCTGTTTGTGCTTCTAGATGTCAAAAACTGGTAGAAATAGAGTGATGCAAATTGAAGTAGTTCAGGTGACTACAAATGCTGAGCAGCTACTCTTCATTAATTAAATTGACTTGCAGCTCATTACTGGCAATGTAGGACAAAATTAGTAAACTTCCCTTTGCATGTTTCTCTCTCAGGTTGCAATGCAATAAAGTGAACTTGACTTCTGAGGCAAGGCTCCTGCCAGGATTACTTACAGACAAGATGAGGTGAAAACATTTGTTTACTAATATGCTTATTCTAGACTGAGAAATTAGATTTTATACCTAATGTTCTCCATTTTAAATTTGACACGAACAATAATATTTGGCAAATAATTCTGAAGTTCCAGTTCAGGAAACACATTTTGATTAAAGACTCAGAATTGCATGAAAGCATAAAACCAGACATAATCTTTCTTTTTGTCTTCTGATTCTCATTATGGATCCAGTGACTTTCCACCATCCAACTCTTTCTTTGCATTTATTTCCCTCCCCTGTTTTGTACCTCAGAGGAAATAATTTGAAAACAGTAGCCTGTTAAATTACCGGAGTTAGTTTATCTGAAAATATTCGATGATAATGTGATCAAAACTGAGTGTTCTGAGCACGTTTTAGTTACAGGTAAAATCCCTGCTCTTTCCTCATGATAGATGTACCAACACTAGCTTTATAATGCTCAGTCAGAGATATCTTATAATAAATTCTGCTATCTTCCAAGTTTGCTACTGGCTTTGCTGGAAATCCAGATGGAGAAAACAGGGGCAGATGAGGCACACATGGATACGGAAGCTGTGACTGCAAAAATTGCACTGATCTTTGGTTCAGGTCCTTAAATGAGAGCAACTATAGCACCTATCAAAGGTGCATAAAGAGAAGGGGAGAAGTAAGAATGGGAGAGAAATGGATGAGGGGAGCAGATCAGATTCAGATGTGATCCACCCTCCTTGTAGATTTTTCCATCTCCAAAGTTGTACAGCTAATGAAGAATAATTATCACTTATTAGTCTTGCATTATCTTTGCAATTGCAACTCAATAGCACCATATGTCACAAGGCTTCTCTTAGATGAAAAGGAGGAAATTCTCTTGACTGCAGTGCCAGAGGAAATATCTCTTTTCAGCACCTGAGCATTAATCTTAAGGAGAAAACTCCCAAGACATGCATGTTGCACGGGAGTGAAATGGTGCCATAACTTTCAAGTTATTTTTTGGTCTCATCAGCTGTGCCTGGGACTAAACATTACACACATCTTCAGCAGCATCTCTGCAAAAACTCTTTTGGAGAAGCTGAACTTTATTTGCCTAATTTTTGAGAATTATCCCTTCAAATTAGTGACACTAGAAATTTTGCTTAAAACTAATTCTTCATTATGTGAATATTTTACAAGAACTAAATAAACCCTAACTTATAAACAAATATAGAGTGGGAAAACCAAAGAATGGTTTCATTAGTGCTCCTTTACAAGAGACCAATCGCTATTTATTATTGACATTTGACTGAGCAGCAAAACCAGAATCCCTAACTTTTGGCAGTTGCTCGTACTGCTCTCTTAAAAAAATTTTCACAAACATTGCCTTAAAGAGTTAAACATGCCTGAAACCCAAAATGGCAGTGAGGCTGAAGGCAGGCAGTTATCCTAAAGCCAGAGCTCATAAGTCACGGGAGAAGCTGAACCAAGAAACCAGAGGAATGAAGCTTGATATTAGTTTCTAAGTAACAAAAACTGTATGGTTAAATTTGCTTTAAATGCTGCACAGATCTTTCCAAAGGCCTGCAATTACTGCCCAAATGCTACTTTTGCAAACACTTTCAAACATGTAAAAAACCCTCTTCATATAAAGCAAACTTTAACTCATGCTTTCCCTTTCCTACTCAGTGCAAAGAGAAAGCTGCTACTGCAGGGTACAGAAACAGGACATCAGAATCTGAAGAAAGCCACAGCTATGCTGTGTTAAAGTACTGCTTACAAACATTTATCTACCAAAAAAGCATCTGCAATTCCAGACCAGAGTGAAGAATTTACCACAAACTACAAATTAGCCACATCTGCTGAAGTGAAATAAAAGTATTATCCACCATCAGGGCACTCATTCACATAGTTTCAATCTACAGTTCATCACCCAAAGGCACAGCCCCAGTAAATCCAGCATCAGAGTACACAGTACTAGTACAGAAAATAGTTTGCACCCAAGCAGAGGAAACACGCTGCATGATTAAGGAGAACGCAAATGCCTGCTGACATGAAGTTATTAAGCACCAGCTCTGTTCAAACACTGAAAAGATGACCACAGAAATCCTCCCCAAAGCGAGCAGCCCTAGTTCAGCGCAGGACACACAGCAAGCACTCCCCTGCAACACCCACACAGCCACACAAAGCAAACCATACAGTCCCTGTCACCGCAAATCCCCTCACTTCCTTTAGAAACAACAACAAAAATCATGCAGCCCTGACACTGCTCCCGGGCTGGAGGTTGTGTCTCTCCCAGCAGAAGCTGCAAAGGCTTCAGCTGCTGATCAGCCCCGGGGAAGCGGTGCCTGCTGCAATATCCCAGCACTTACTGCATTGCTTTTCAGCGGAGCGAGAGTGGCTGCTCCTCCCGGGCACACATGGCTCGCTCAGCTGGAGGGTTCTCTATTCAGCACAATTCGGCTCCAAAGTCTCTGCATGTGGAGGGGAATTGCCCGTGCTCGGTACTGAGGGTTTCTGGCTGCAGTGGCTGCTCACCCTATCCATTGCCTCTGGTGTATGCTAAGTAAGCAATCCCCTGGGTCTTCATAAGGAAAGGATGAAGAGTCACAGCTTTCCAGAGCAGATAAGGTGTTCTGCCGGGAGCCTCTGTGCTTCCATGGCATTTTAAAGGCAAAGGGGCTGGGGATGCTTCATCTTGCCTTACAGTTCTGTATCCTGCAAGTTGTCGTATTCTGCAACTTACAGTGGAATTCTCAGCCAAACACTAATTTATATGTTTCAGAGAGAGCTCGAGTTAGCCATAGAAATTCAAGCCAATGCGTTTTTAAATGTTGAGGAGCGCACTCTGTCAATTGAACTAAATCTTCTGTTTTTCAGAGGTACAAGTGAAGGGGAGGGGTTTCCTAGCTCTGAAATGCACTGTACCAGCCCTGCTGGATACTGTCAGAAAGTAGTAGCCTAAAACTTCATGGATTAACATCTCAGATTTAACAGGCTCCAAGTACTACTCTAGTCTTGAAGGAGGGACTGTCACCCTTGTCCTTTGTCTGCAGAGTGTCAGTCACTTCTGGGGGCTTCTGCATGCAGATGGGGCAGAAATAATGAGCAGTAAGAATAAAAAGGCAGGATGACCAAGAGCCACAGTGCCACTAATTTCTCGTTAGGGACCCTAATTTTTTCACTATTCTGAGATGTTTGACGCAGTGCCTTTGGGAAGGCATGGGGGAATTGCACTTGCTCTCCCCACAAGCAGCTGGAGTGAGGTGTAGGGGTGAGTGGATTTGTGATGCTGAACCACCTCCTGCTCCAACCCTGACCTTCACAGGGGCTCTCAGGAGAAAAGCCCCATTTTGGGGCCATGCTTACCTGTTACCCAGGCCTCCTGCAAATGCTAATTGTGCCTAACCATGTGTGGCAAATCGGTGAAAACAAATACATTGCAGTCCTGCGGGCAAAAACGGGGATATTTTTTCCACATAGGCAGCCCCAGTAGATAACACAGCAATCATTAATAAACAGTTTCTAAGATCAGGTGCTGTGTAAGGTGTTGATTCACTCATCCCACAGGGCTTTTGAGGAGGTGAGATTTTCTCTGCCACTGATGGGGGCATTAAGATATCACTACAAGAGCAGCAGCTTTTTGTTGGTGAGGGAAGGTTTTGACCCCCTTAGCAAAGGCTTTGAGTATCCCCAGGGGCTGATTATCCTTTCAGATAGCACAGGGAAATCCCAGCCACCAAAACAGTGTGGCTAATAAATTTTTCAGGATTATTAATTGGATTCTTTGAAAAAGGGCAGTCAAGGACAGGCATCTGGAAAGAGCCCATTTCCCCTTTGAGAAGTGTTTTATTAGCCAGACTTCCATTTCTTGTGTAATTTCTATAAAAATGCAGCTTTCTACGAGACCTGTCAGCATCCTTGGTCCTGTACCTATTGTTTTCTGTGCTATAATTTCTGCCTGTGAAAATGCCAAAAATACTCAGTCTTCCTGGCTGACAGATGTTGCTGGGAAGGTGCTGCTTTGCACTTTCACAAAAATAACACCTCGGAGGAGAGGGGAAACCAGCACACACCAGTGTCAGCACCATGGATTCCTCTGAAATGAGAAGACAATTCTATAGTAGCAAAACTGACCTTTTTTTGTCACTCTTGTGCTCACAACTGTGTTTAGCATCTCAAGGTAACAAATTTGTTGAGTCATAGAAAGCAAACACCAACAAAGCTGCCTTGAATTTTAAGTTTGTTTTGTACAGTGATTATGTATTATGTGTGTGTCTTTACTTTTAAAATGCAGACAAGGCACAGTCCCTGTCCCAGGGAGTATCCAGCCAAGTCAGACAAAATGATGCAGATGTAACAACCAGGATTGCCAGGTGACAGCCTTGTTGCAAGCAAAGCAGGAAAGCCTGGATGCATCTGGGAGCTGCAGTATTGGTAGCAGAAACAACTCACACTGAAGGTTCTCAGCCTTTATAGGACCCTGTAGAAAGGTGCTCGAATTTTCCTCTTTAATCCTGCCTCACCCTTTTGGAGCATATTGATCCTTCAAGCAAGTCCATTTACTTTCCCTGGTTGGGGGATCATTTCTTTAAGGTATGAGTTGGACAAAAATAATCAAGTCAGCACCATAATTAGGCGTGGACCTTCTCAACATTCCAGGAAACAACATTCTAGCCCTGGCCATGGGTAGATAAGTAGTTATTCTAACAAGCATAATAATCTCATGTTCTAGAGCTGTGGTGAGGGAAAGATTATAGATTTCAGTGGACCATTTCCCTTTGGTTTTCTGGGCTCCTTGCCTCAGTTCAATAACACAGGAACTCTGCTATTCTAACACATCACTTCACTTTCTGTTGGTAACAGTATTTTAAACCCTTAAAACAAAGAACCAGGCACCTGATTTACTGGGGAGAGGCACAAGGGATCACAGCATGGACTCAAAGACTCTAGGAGACACTGAAAACATAAAAGCACAGTTGTGCCCTCACCCCAAACCCCCTAAAAAACCCAAAAAACCAAACCAAACCAAAACAAAACAAAACCCCACAGAACTGTCTTTGCAGTCATTTCAGTAAAAGGCAAATATGTTGTAAAATAACTCTTCCTTTAAAGGACAGACCAGTAAATAGCCTGGAAGTGTGGGGCTGTCAGGTTGTTGTTGTGTAGGGAGGTGCCAGTGACTAAGAAGCAGTGTTGCACAAGATGATTTAACTGAGGAGCTTTTCCAAGCCAGCAGGAGAATATATTGTATTTGCAAACTGCAATAAAGGAGAATTGAATTTTAACCTTCCTGCTAGAGGAATATAAAGGATTTATAATTGACTCTGGACACATAATATTGAAGAGAACCATGTAGTGCATAGTGCTTGTCCATGAGAAAAATAAACCACTTCAGGTAGAAATTTATGCTTGTTGTGAATTTATTCATTTATTTGTCATAAATATATAAATATCTATATAGTAACAGTACAGCTGTGTCAAGAACAGGGTCTCCATGCCTGAAAAAATTTGGGAACAGTCTGGATTAGTGTTACAGATTAATTGTGGCTGCATGGAATAGCCCCAGGAATATCCTGGGATAACTTGTGGTAGTTACTGTGCAGCAGGGTGAAGAGCATGGCCTGCACAGTGGGAAGCTGAGCTGCAGGCCAGTGTCTGCAGGAAGATCACCTTGCCACTCCTTTTTCAGCTGGGCAAGAGAAAAATGGGGAGAAGGACACGAGCAAAGGCTGCTCAAGTCACTCAAGCCTTCAGAGAACTCAGAGAGCACAACTTCAGGTTACAAAAAGCCAGGGGTGTTCTGTGACTCCTTCCAAAGTTAGGCAAAAGATCATCCTTTTTCCTTAGATATTTAAATAAACTGTGTAATTCAAATTTGAGTTATTCTCTTCTTTGTCATCTTTCAGCTAGGTCTGTGGTCAGCTGCTCACTGCAACCTATAGAAATCAAGGACTAGAATAAGGACTTCCTTCCTATATATCCCATGACAGTAATTAGAGGAAAATCTGCATAATATTGTGTCTGAAAAGAAAAATAGTTATAAAAAATAGATATTTGCACATTAAGGGTTGGGACAATATTAGTTTCTGTTATGTGTGAGACCAGATTTGCATCCACACTGAATTAATGTGTCACAGTTAAATTGTGTTTAATGCGTGAGAGGGACACTGTTTCCTGCTTTTAATGCTGATGATCTTTATTTTATTATTCCAGAATAATTTAAGATGAATGACAAAGCCCTTAATTTTCAACATAAGCATATAGCTACAAACTAGTAAGTTAGGAATCTACTTATTTCAGATGAATTTTCCTGAATATGTCTACATAGTCAAAATCTGTAAAAGTGAATGCATGGGAATTATGCTTGTCTCCTCTCGCAGGACATTCCCAAATCTTTCTTAAACTGATTTCACTGTATTCCATTTGAGATATTACAGTTCTTGAAGGTGAGGAGAAAAAGGAACTGAGTATTTAGCCAGCAAAGCATCTCATTTGAATTAGCGACATGCTTTCTAATTTAATGGGACACTTAACTGTGGGCATCAATATCTTAATTAGCTGATATTTTTCTCTTACATTAGCAGATTCCATACTCTTCTATAACCTGCTTCAGCTTTTCTTCTTTAGTTCCTCTGGGTGCTCTTACTCTTACTGTACAAATAAAATGCATTATTTAATTCACAACTTTTCATCCATAATGTTTTTCGGTTAAACCCATGAGTTCAACTCTACTCTCCTTTCTCTCCCTATACAGTAATTATTCTCTCTCAGGTCAAGAATTAGGAGAAATCCTCCTGTCCCACAAATCCAGGTATGTCCCCAGTAAAACTGAAAGTGGGATCATGGAATTTGAACCTGATCTAATGGAGTATTTCAGATCAATTTACATAAATTGTCGTTTCTGTGCCCAAAGCTAGATCCTTCAAAGTTGATGAGGGGGCAGGCCCAACCCTAAAAAATCCTTCAGTTTGGCAAAGATATGTGCTCTGAGAGGAGGTGCTCTGGTAAGTTGGGAGCTGTGGTTTTGTATTTCAAGATGAGAAGGAAAAGAGCAGAATGTTACTGAGGAAAGCAGATGATATGGACAGAGAGGCATGCAGACAGCCCTGATAGTCCATGAGATCAGAGAATGTCTTTTCTCCACACACATTTTTGCATTTAGCTCTTGCCACTGGAATTTTTGGGGCACTGACTCTGAAGGCTCATGTGTTCATTTTGGAGGTGGTTTTGACTTGAAAAGACACAGTCATAGGCTGAAGTGTGGGTTACATAGTGCAGGTTTGATTTTGCCAGCATGGGGAGGAGAACTTGAGGCGGTCAAGGCAAGAGCCTAGAGCTACTGAGAGCCCTGAACAGCAGCTGAGGAGAGGGCTGGGGGTGGGCAAGGGGGTGGTTTAGCCCTTGGATGTGCTGAAATAAAAAGGAAAGTCAGACCTGGATTATGTGAACAAACCCCAGCTATCCCAGACCATGCCAGGACAGAGGCTGGAAATTCACAGCTCTGATACAGGTCATGGGATGAAGCCAGGACAGACCACTGGTCTCTTACTGTTCTCCTGTGATGGTTATTCATTGCACAGCAGTGAGAGAAAATGAAGTTTCTTTCCCATTTGAGCAGTATTAATTCTACCTATCAAGCTTCTTTGGTATTGAAAATTCTGAGGAATAAAACAAATCATTTTATGTAGCCAGTCCCCAAAAGCCCCCAGGAGAATAAAAATTGAATGTGATCTTCTGAAAAAATTGTTTTTTCTCTTTCTCCTTTGTCTTTGGGGAAATGTATGATCTGATGAGCTCCTTATCTGTGCATCTTTATTCTTATTCCCCTCAGAGCTGAAGTCAAACATTCAAAAGCCTGGGTCAAAAGAATTGCAATAGCAGAGAAAGCAATCTGGCTGAAAATGAAGCAGTTAGAAAAATGGGGTCTTTATGCAGCATCTTTTACAAAGAGAAAGGCAAGTGCAGTGCCTCTGCTGTCCCATTAATGTTCTCCTAATTTAATTTAGTCAGGAGCTGGGATGAGAGAGGAGTTCAGGTCTGAGGGTTCATAATGCTCTCTGAAGCTGTCTGACATGGCTTATGGTTGTCTTGTGCCAGTAATGCTTTGAAGAGTCTACTGTGAAATATTTATATATTTTATTATATATATATATATATGTGTGTGTGTGTGTGTGTGTGTGTGTGTGTGTGTATATATAATATTACAATATTAATAAATTATAATATTATTTAATACATGTATATATATTTTATATAATACGTGAGTTACATTCTCGGCCCAGCGTTGATCCAGGGCAGAACTGGACTGCTCCTGTCTTTACAGTCTGTCTGTGGTGGGGCTGGGACAGCTCAGCAGAGAGTTAATGAGCCCTCATGAAAGCAGAGAGCTCCTGCTGCTCTCCAAAAAATGTGCTCAGTCTCTCAGTGGAGCAGTCAAATTGAGTGTGGTTCTTGCTCTGGGAGGTTGGTGACCTGGGACTCACTTGATGGCTCAGTGATGGGAAGGACTCATCTGTCATCTCAGATGGCGTCTGTGGGCAGACACTGACTATTAGAATTTGTTTCAACACATGAATTTTAGCTTATTAGCTAATGTCTGAATACATCAAGTAGTTAATAGTTGGGCGTGAATCTGTTTTTAATGCTTAGTATTAAGCAACAACTTAAAACTTGTGAATTAAGATGTCTAGGGAGCAAAACTAAATCAAAAAATAATTACAGCAAGTTAGACCTTCTTAAGAGATGGGAAGAATCTCAAACCAGAAGTAGGTTATTAAAGGATGGATCATAAGACTGTGGGTAATAGGGTCATACATTACACCAGGCTCCCTTCAAGTGTTTGCCATTGTCCATGGTGTGTGTCCCTTGGAACAGCATGCAGGTAAAAAATGCATCATATCTGGAATGTGAAAGTCATAGATGAGGAATAACAGCTATGAACGATCTCATTCAGCTGGGCATAATTTTCACATTATGTTGTTGTTACTCAGCATCACAAGACATTTATGGCTGGGAGAACCAAACTGGAAATATGGACTTGGAACACGAAACGGTTCATCATGCCAAATGCAAGCTGTTTGTTTTTTGGATTTTTTTCTAGAGAGCAGATCATGCATTCCTGCCATGGATGCTTTGGGGTTTTTGTGCAGGAAGCAGGTATTTGATGCAGTTCAGAGAACTACAGGGAAAATATCTCTGAACAGAAACCTTCCAGTTTGTCCTATTGTCAGAGGGAATACCTAAAAACCTGGGATCCAAATGAAGAAACCATAAACCCCCAACTGATTGGTTGCTTTGGAATGCCCTGCAGTGGATGGGATGTTCCTCTGGAAGTGGAATGAAGCCAGAAACTGGCCTTGAGTTAGTGAGCTGAGAAGTGATGGACTTTGGGTGGGACATGTCTCTGTTTTGCTGTCATAGTCCTGTTTCTTCTGCAGAGCATTTTTTCACCCTCTAAAAGGCAGCACTTAATGCTCCCAGCTTTTTTCATCAGAAAAAATAATTTTCCAGGCTCATCTTCTGTGATTTCCAAGGGGTGCAGTAAAACAGTATGCCAAGCCCAATTTAGATAAGAACTATTATCTCTGAGGTTTTCAAGCTGATGTGCTTGGTAAGATACTTAAATTGCACCTGTGGGCTTATTATCCAGCCACACCACAAACCTCACTGTGGGCCTGAGAAGAAGCTGCATGAATACGATTTTTATTTCGGTCTTATACCCATTATGTATTAGTCTGTTCTATAAGTCAGTGCTTGATTTGGCACAAATGATCAGCTCTGATTAGAGCTGTAGATGTAGAAGGAAGAGCAAAGTTACTTCTGTATCTTGATTTACCTACTACCTGTATCTCCTTATAAAACATTACAGCCTTAAAAATTACCAGGCAGTGTAGGGAAAAGCTGCACTAAGATAATGAGGACTTTTCTGAGAAATGCAGCTCGTTCATTAGGACTTCCTTCATTGCACTGCCATAGCAAAAGATGCAAGAAAACTTTTAGTTATTAGTTCAAATAAAATCTGCTCAGCTTAGGAACAAAATAAATCAACCTCAGGCCTCAGGCATACGACAAACAACAATTCCAGTGGAGACCTCCATTTCTTTCTGATGAGACTGTCAAACATTATTAAAAAATCATGAAACAATTTTTTTTCTGTAAATAAAGAACACTTCATTATAATATCTGCCAGATGATCTTCTATGCCAGCATATATCAGCAATGAAAATTAAATGCCTTTCCTTGAAAAATGAAACAGGAAATAAAATTAACTGAATGTACGTTTTTTTGCATACCTCAAAAGTCCTGGTTATATTGCCTCTATATTTATTCTGTTGCAACCATCTTTTTAAATCAAAATAAATCTCCATCTCTCTTTTCTGTTTTAGAAAAAAAGTCTACTCCAGTAAAACTGAGCTAAATTATAACAGTTCATTATAGCAAACAAAAAACTCAGTTCCCTAGAGAAAAATAACATTAAGAATGACGAGTTGTTTGCTGTTTTATGACCAAGTGTCTGTGAATGGCTCTGTACTGAACAAATTTCTTTTAATTTTTGCTCATATTGGAATTATCTGTCCTTTACTAAAATAGCTTTTAGATTTCTGCCACAAGCTGAAAGACCAGAAAAAAACCCCTAGCTTATTATTGTAATGCAATGTATTTTATTTAGGCTTCTGAACTTTTCATTTTTTTGGGACCTGCAACCTTTTTTCACATTTGAAAATACAAGAGATGTTTGTTATCTATTTAGTGCTGCTAAATATTTCAGTATAATGAAAATACAGAGTCCAGAAAATCTGAGTCCTATCTCAGTCAGTGTGAGCCTGTCTGCACCACTGTAGCCATTCCAGTGTGACTGATGGAAATCTTCATGGGAATCCCTTCATGGACTTTCCCATTCACTATTCAGGGAAAGGGAATCAGTTTGTTCCTTTCCAGAGGAGCCTTTCCCATTGGTAATAACAACTTTTCCTTCTTTCTGCTGCTCATCCCACACTGATGATTTTTTTTCATCATCTGCCAGGGAAAAGAGAATGAATTTCTCTCAATGGGTCCCATTGTCTAGGATAATCTGAAGACATAGGACAGACTAAAGGACATCCCAAAACCTGTTTTCACATCCTATCCCAAATGTTTCTCAAGAGAAGGCCTTCAAAGGCTGGAATAGGACTTTTCCCTGCCCCAGCAACAGTGCACAGAAATGGTCTTGGAACTCTGTAAGTGCCGCAGTTCTCATCCGTGTCTTTTGCATCAAGACGGCCCAGTTCATCAAACACCTGAGACTTCCAGCTGTACCTGTGCCAGGGGTTCAGTGCTGGACCTTCGGGGGGCCAGAGGATGAGCCAGCCCTGGCAGCTGTGGGAGCCAAGCTTCATTCCTCCTCCACCAGGAGAGTCAGGCTTCAGCCCTCCAAATGCTGCTGTGCTCAATCACACCGTGTCTCACACTCACACCGTGTCTCACACCCACCCACTCTCTCCTCAGTGGATTAACACTGGCATTCCTCTTGGAAACAATGTGTTCTCCAGAAGCTCGTGACTGGGATGTGTGGCTGTTCACAAACACCAACGTGCTGAATGCTTTTCCTGCATTGCAAAGGAAAATTTCCCAACCCTGCAATGGGATACTGCATCTTACCTAGCAATTGGATGCTTTGTCTGGGCGGATTTTGTAGTGGCTCCAAAAGTTTCTTACAAAATGCCTCAAAACTCCTGCTGTTGCAGTTCCACCTCAGTGCTAAATTTGGAGAAAAGTGTTACCCTTGCACCAAGTATGAAGAGAGCCCCAGGCATTAGGAAGTTGACTCCAGATGGATCCAGGCTACATAAGGAAAGGCTTTCCCTCAGCGTCACCCTGCTGGCAGTGGCGGGGGACACAGGCATAGTCAAGGTTTCCAAAGACACAAAAGATTTTAATACAGTGTTGTGTGGACCTGGACAGGGTGGAAACAATGATGGTGCAGCCTTATCTCCTCTTTTACTTGCAATGCAACTTTCTGCAGGAACATATCAAAGGTGTTCGCCCTACAAGCAGGCTGATAAATGACAGCTGATAAATATGATGTACACATTGATTGAAGCTAAATTTTTCCAGAAGAATGGAAATAGATTTGTAAGTTATTTTTCTTCTTCTTCCAGGCATTTATGGTAATTTCTTTAGGTTTTAAGTGTATGCTGTTTTAATTGTAACTAGCAGAAGTGGGGAATTAGGCAAACAAGTAAGATGCAGTGTTTTCTGTTTTCAGTGCATTGCTCTACCCACAGTGTATTTTAGGAAGTCGTGAAAAATATTTTCCATTTCCCCCTAGGATTTCCCACCACTTTTTAAAAGGAATACAAACAAATTAAGAAACCCTCAGGCTATGTTGCAAAAACATTCCTTATATAAAATGGTTTATAAAAAGAAGTGGTATGAAAATATGAATTGGAGGGGAAGAGAAAAGAAAGATAAGGAACCAGAAGTGTTAGAAAACCAGAAAATATCAAACAAAGGGACAATTTTAGCAAGTGAATGTACAAAGCATGAAAGATCTGGTTGCTAGGAATTTTTGGAAGGAAGACACTTGTTTATATAATACCTCAGGTGGAGACTCACCTGCTCCCTCACCTCCCCATTCCTGTGAATAGCTGAGAAAACCTACAGAGGAGAGCAAATTCAGCAGTTGGAGACTCTGCAGCACAGAAGCCTTTTCCACCACTGACCTAACCTATAAATCTGGGAATTGTTAATACAACGTTCCAGATTGCTAATCCTAACTCCTGTGGTTTGGAGAACCCGGGGAATTATGTGTACTGCTTTCATGAAGAGTTTATGTGCTTCATCCTGTGCATGTGAAGATCATTTACAGATTAAAGTCCAAGAAAGCTGTTTAGTCTGGGAGAAGATGGAAACCAATGGGCAACAAAACAGTGATCAAGACATGATACCTGGGGTAAACAACTTCAAGGGAGTTAAAATAACAATAATTCAATAATCAGTTGGGAAGATGCTGTTTTCCAGGCCCCGGGCAGTTACACAGATGGCTTGCCAAGTCTGAGAGCCTGGAGATCAAAAAGAATAGGAATCTTAAAAGGATTGTGTTGGAACAAGAAAGGGAGGAGTGAGTTGCGAGCAGCTGTCTGGGGATGAGAGGAAGAGTCTGAAAAAGGAAGGGAATGCAGCCGAGCCCAAAGATGCAGATAACTGAACAGACAGGGAAACGGTGGGCTGAAACGTCACTCCTGCAGAGAACTTATCTCAGCAGCAGGTGGGAGTAAGTCCTAGCACACTTGGACACACAGTAACCAGAAATACCTGACTAGCACAGGGATTTGCACTGATAACCAGGGGTTTGATGGAGTCTGGTTTTCAGTGGATGAGGGCAAACTAAAGCTGGATTTGGAGCTGAAATTCCCGTGTAGTTTGGAATTCACCTTTTTGTGCTAATATTTCACTGAACTAGCAAGAATGTTCTTTCCACACAGTGCAGAAATTTCTTGTCTACTGAAGAGGATCTGTAGAGTGCTAATATCCATGGTCATCAAGGAATGTTCACCAACCACCACATGTTGGCTGAGGTGCAGTAATAACTGGTGTTTCTATCATTATTGGAAAAACAAAAGTCTTCAAGATACTCTTAACTTGAGTAAACAAAATAATATATTTCGGTGAATCTGTCTAGGAAGTGAGTTCCTTTAAGCTGAACTTCTCTGGATAACATATTTTGGTTGAACATTATTGTGACACACTTTGTTTTCCCCTCCCTTTTTCCTCTTTTTTCTTCTTTTCTTCGTCTAACACTGCTTCATACAGGCCAAGACAGGCCACACTCAGCCCTTTAGTAAATGTGATCATCCACATGCAGCACTTCCCTGCAGTCAGTGTCACGTCTCCAAATTCATCTCCTGGCAGTTATATTCAGAAACAATAAGGTTTTCTACTGAAAACAAAAGCTTGTTGAGACAACAGCATGTAAGTACAAGCACTGCCTGTGTGGGATGAGAGTTTATGTTTGGAATGACTCTTTTATCTTTGAAGCCTTGAAAACCTTAATAAATATTTTGGAAGCTGTTTCCCTGACTGGGGTTTGTTTGGAATTTTTTTGAAATCCCGTTGTGCCTGCCTCCCACCCCATCCCACAGATTTGTGTTGTCTGTCTGCTATGGCTTGTCAGCCAAGCTTCAGGCTCCATGGATTGTCATTATCTTCATGTTCCAATGAGCTGGCCACTACATGCTACAAAATTATTTGCTATAAAACAATAACAACAGCTCATCCAAGTGGTATTCACTTAAGTATTGAGTTATTGCTTTTGAATTTGGAGTTTCTTGTTCAGATCTTCAGGAAAATATTAAGTTTGCTAAAAGGAAATTCCTCTGCAGTACATAGCCCACAGCAGAACAGGGGCTACTAGATAGTGACTTCCATGTTATGCTGCTAAACTGTGTCAAATGATCAGCATTTTATATTGAATATTTGATGAATATTGGAATAAACATAGTATTTTTATAGGTGCTTAAAATTCTGCCAGTGGACTTTGCCAATAGACCAGTTGTGCAGCTGCCCACAGGCCCTTATGGTGGAGCTGAGTCCACTCCTCCTCTCCCCCATGGAATGGACATTGTTAGAGCCAAACACCTGCCCCACTTTGTGCCAGTCTCCATCCCTAGGTCCACCCAGGATTAATGTTACTCTGGAATATTGAGCAGTGCAGGAACCTGGGTTTTTCCATCTCTGTAGAGAACTAGTTTAATGTTTCCACTGAAGATAAAACTATGCAGCTCGTGCAGCAGGGGATTATAAAGTCAATCAGAAATCCTGCGCCACTGAGTTTTCAGAGCAATGCATTATCCTTGTTCATCTGCCTCCTCAGAATTAACATCCACCTGAGCAACTCTCTGCACCTTGGCTAAGGGCCAAGCATGTTCTCAGCCCAGGGCAGGAAAAAGGAAGGCTCAGAGACTGCTCCCAAGAAACTGCCATCACAGTGGAGGCATTGACAGCCTCCTGAAACCCACGGGAAGGCCAGGTCTTAAATCATCAACGATTCACAGCTTTGATTTGTTCCTCGACAGGATCCTCGCTGGAAGAAACATGGACTTGAAAAAAGGGAGCCTTGGAGCGTGACTGAAAAAAAGGATGGTATAAGTGGTTATGGCTCTGCACAGCACCCAGAGAGCGCCTTCTCTTACACCTGCCCATCGTGTGCAGTGGGTGGGTGGGGCTGTGGGGCCGCCTGACCTCGGTACTTTAATTCTCAAATGCCCTGAAGCAGCCACCAGGCTCAGAAATGTCTTTGCCCACGAAGACAGAACATTTCTGCAAACGTGGGAATGTCCCCTGCAGCACCAGTGGGTGTCACTTCAGGGCTCTGGGAACGGGGAGCCGCACATCTGCTTTCAGGGCTTTCATTGTGCTCTACCAATAGTGATTTTCAGGATTTCTGATGCAATTTTTCTTTGACTCCAGCTCTTGACCCTTTTCCATGAATTCTCTTGCTTTTTTCCTACTCTTATTCTGCATAACAGGACCAAGCATTGTGTTTCATTTTCAAATGCAATGAATTGTTCACATTCACCACCTTCTTCCTTGGGAAACAAGGAATTACAAACAAATAATGAAACATTCTAAATCATCAAAAATGCTCAGCATCTCTGACTGATGTCCTTAGGAGTTTTCCCATTGACACTGGTATTATTTATAACTGAATAAAGGACAGGAAGTTATGCATACATTTTTTAAAAATCTGGGCCTTGTTGAAAAGTGACATAGAACATGGGAGACAGAGATAAAGGTTAAATAATTATCTGAATAGATAAGAGAATGGTAATGTGCTTAAATAGGGAGGATAAGTATCAGGAACTTCAAAACAGCTTGCTGAAGATATTTAAGACCCTCAATCCACTCAAAAAATCAGTTTTAGATTTTGGCAAGAGGAACAAAATATTGTTCAGGAGACAGCACATGATTAGGACAATCTACTTTTATGTTTCTTTGCCTCACTAAACATAGCACCTTGACATGTATGAAATGAAAATTTCTTCATTTTGATCTCTAATTTTACTTCAGGACAGAGGGAAGGCTGTCCTATGGAAGGCTGCTCCCATGAAATTCTGAAATATCTTTTCACACAGTTATCTAATAATACACACAGTCACTGAATATCAAGGTAAAATCATATTTTCTCTGTCTCCTGACAGTCATTCTCGAAGAAGGTACTCACAGAAAGCAATTGCTTTCATCCACTTACACTATTTTGACAGTCTGGCTCCCTGTTTTATCCCCAAATTGTTCTAACATGATCCACAGGATAGAAACACAGTGTCTCTGTTTCTGTCCCTGCCTTTTCTTCTCCCAGCACATATTTCAGTAATCCCGTGTGATAACTAAATAAATCCAGCAACGAATATTATTACTTCTTGCTGTTCTGTGACCACTATCCAACATTACTTCATAACCCACTGAGTTTATTAGGGGATTTTTCGAAGGCATTTCTGGAACTGCTGGTCAGATGTAATTCTGCTGGACTGAAATAAATATTTTTTGTCTTTGTGCAGTTGTGTGTCAAAGCCAAATTCATGTCTGGGTAGACATTCTTTCTTTTTGCAGATAAGACAGTGATACAACAATACCACTGTCTGTGCATTCCTCATATTTAGGGATCACTGGTTCAGCAAGCTCTTACTAACAGGCTGATATTTGTCTCCAAGAAGCATATGAGAGGTGACATAACCAATGCCAGAATTTACTTTTGTGGATTCCAAACTCTTTTTCATTACAAACATGAATTAGTGATCAGTGAGAAATCTTTTCACCGGGACTGTATTTACCTTTGCAGCTTAGTTCTTTTATTTGCCTTGTATTCATCCTTTGTACCAAGGGTACAAAAATTGATGTATTATTATCTTTGGGTAATTTGGTTTTCTCAGAACCCTTGGCATTCCAAAGGAACTGATCCTGCAGGCTTCCTTGTTCACATCAGTGAGGGACTTGGAGCCTGTCCAGTGCTGCTGTGAACTCCAATTCCATCCTGCTGCTGCCCACAGGTGAGTGTGAGCTTTGGGAGAGCCTGCCATGGTACAGTTTGACATTTCATCCTTACATTTTATTTTTAATGAAAGCATTTCATAGCATGGGATCCTGCGAGCACTCATGCTAACCTGCTTTAAAACTGGATCATGACGTTTTCTTAGTTAGCCCTTTAAAATGACAAACCTACACAATTTTCTGGGACCTGATTCTTCTACTTCAGCATTTACACCTGGTGTTCAGAGAAATACCTCCATTCCAGTGCTCAGCTGGTGGACTAATAAACAGCCTAACCTGCACAATGAAAGCAGTATCTGGGCATTCATTTACATCTGTATGACACCTGCATAATTTAAATAACCTCCCACGACCCTTGTGTGAATGCTAGTGTTCATGCAATTACCAACAAAAATTATCTTGCCCATAAACTGAGTGAAATGTGTATAAATCCTTGATGTCGGGGATAGGATTCTGAAATGTAAGTTATATACAGAAGGAATATAACATGCAGAATAAATTACTCTTGCCAGAAAAAGGATTGATTCACTGAGCTCTACTTGGCTTTTAATTTATAACAAACTTGCCTAATCTCAGTTTCTTTAGCTTCTGTTAAAATATTAAATAACATTATTATATCAAATACATCCCCTGTGACATTAAAGGAAATGGAAAGCTTAGGCACACATTAATTGTGTTCCAGAATGTGGCACAGACCTTAATAAACCTAATTTAAAGAACCTGAGAACAATGACATTTATGCTTTAATTAGAGCAAATGAAAGCCATGCTGCACACTTTTACATAAACAATTTTTCTTGTGAGACTCAGCCTTTCTGGCAAGGTGCATATTTCCCTGCAGCGTGCTACGTGTCAGTCTTCTTCCAGAGGCAAAACTTGCTTCCTGGAGATGGACATTGCCAAACCAAAACACAGCAGTAAGAAGCATTGTGAGAACCAAGTATAGGCAGCCTTGAAGCAAGGCTTTCTCAAAACCAGACTGGACTATGCCAGGAAAATGAAATAAGTTATTTCCCTTTAAGGAGAACACATTAAAATGACCAGATATGCACCAAACCCAACAATAACAGTTTAAGATGATATTTTTTTAATGATCCTCATCACTCTGGTACTTTAATCACAGCACGTACATTTAAAATGGAAAACATCCAAATCTGCAAAAAAGCATTTGATATGAGATTAAAAAAAATCCAAAACCAGATAGATTAATAGATCTAATTTACTTTAGAGGTATTCACAAACTGTTAGAAAAACCAGATTGGTCATAAGACTCTAAGATGTTACCATATGCATCTCACAGGTTCTGTGTTATGTTCCTTATGCTGGCAAACTGACTAATGAGTTCAAGACTGTTCCCCAGACAAGAACATGACAATTTGTGTGCTGTGCATTAGAGCACTTTGTGCTCTGTGCAGAATGAAACATAAATTTTGCAGAAGAATTTAGATGTTCTTTCACAATCTGCTCTGGTAAAAAGGAAATTGTGCAGTAGCTTAATATATATTTAAAACTGAGAATCTCACTGAATGCAGATGAATGATGTAATACATATACTGCACTTGTATTTACTTTCATTTTACTTTTTCAATCTTTTACTGCTGTTGCCACAATCTCAGCATCTCATTATTGTTCAGGCCTTCATATTGATAATTTCTGCAGACCCTTCGTGTGTTGTCTCAGGAATGTCTGCTGCTTCTCTGCAATTAGACTGAGTTTGGAGGCACTTGGGACCATTGGACAAGCAGAGCAGCCAGCTAAACCTGTTGAAAATAACAGCAATTTACTTGTTTACTCTGAAACCTAATGGCACTAATTAAAAATGTCAATATTGTCAACAATTCAATAACACTATCAATTCCAAATACAGGCATTTGGAATGATAGCCTAAGTATTACTTTCAGAAAGCTCACCATAAAATAAAATTGCAGCTCCTTCGGGCATTGTAGCATCTCGAGGATTTTCCTCAGTATCAGTGTAAAATCCCTAACTTTTGGGTGAGAGGCTGGTGTGGCAAAAATGTATTCAAGTCCAGAAAGCTCTCATGACTTGCTTCAATTAACAGGAGAGAAGGATTTGATGCTGACTTTTGAAATTAATGATTTTGATAGGACTGAAATAAAATTTGTGAGTGAAAAGTGATTCCACCTTTTTGCAAAAACTCTTTTTTCGGGAGAAAAAAAAATAAAAAAAGACACCATGTTCCAAAGGAATTCTTTGATGAAACTGCAGATTCTGGAAAAAGCTGTTGCAGTGAAGAAATGTCATCAAGCTCTGTCTTGGGGCTCATTCAGGCAATTTAATGAATACAAAAGCTAACACTTGTAATCAAGAACGACTAGTGATACATTTTTTTAAAGGGAATTTAATTTTGTAAAACACTAGAACTCTAACACTGTAGGAGTCTGTGGCATCATGCCAAGTACTTGATATTAGCTGTTAATTTGCACTCAAATTCTCATTCTTTTTGTGAGCATGCCTGAAAAGTGATGGACCCAGGGCAGCTCTATGCAGGACTGGATGCTAAAGGAGTCCCTTAAAACCATTCCTAAGAATGGTCACACCTCGCTAGCAAGAGGCACACGTCCAGCATCCAAATCCTGGTAGAACAGAAGCTCAGAGTTCATTAATCTTAGACTGTAACAGCCCCAAGCATTAGCAGAAAGCCCAGGTGGGTAGGGAACATGTTCCTGTGCTCCTTAGGATGAAAATGATGATGCTGATGAGCTATGCAATGGATGTCAGGTGATTTGGGAGCAAAGCTCCAACCCCTTGTGATCCCACGGTGAGGGAAAGACAGGAATTTTCTGAGTATTATTTCTGCTGCTTGGCAGTGAAGACAGGAATAAATGAGGAGTTACTGATGAGTTCTTCTCTATTTAAATCCTGTGACATGACCCACATCATCACACTTAAGAATTTAAAAACACTGAATCATTCCTTTGAATTGTACTTAAACTTTCATTTGACTATGGCAGAGTTTTGTTTTTGAAGATACAATACAGAAAACCAGAAAATTACAAGTTAATCTGCAGATAAAAATGTGGGGTACATATAGTGTGAGTGCCAGAAAAATCATTGGTATTTTAAGAAATTCTTTTTCTTCCCTATTACCTCCATGGTGCTGTAGCACAACTCAGCAGAATTGGCTTTGCATGTTCAACTTTGTGTTCCAAGTGATGCTTAGATGATTAGTAATACAACATGACCTTGACCTCCATCACCCACAGACTGGTAATCGTACAGCTTATTTCTATTTTTATTGCTTTGGGCAGGAGAAAATAGAAGGATTTGCCTTCTTTGTGAATACCTTAACAGCAGGGCTAATCTGATTCCATATGGTAGTAATAGAAGTTCATTCCTTTTTTTTTAAAGTATTTGAAAAATGTCTGAGAACAGCACTTGATATTAGTCATGGTAGTATGAAAACATTGTGTCAATATTTTTTCCATGGGAAATACTGCAAGAAACGATGCATTTTGTGGATTTTGCTACTATTCAATCACCTGTGCTCAGGGGTAAGGCAGTGAGAGGTACAACAAGTATCTCAAACACATACTGAAGAATGTGTTCATTGGGAATGAGACACAGAGTATTCAATTCTATTTTTAATGGCTGTCTTTCATTTCAGGAGGAGATTCTCAAAGACCTGATTTGCTCAGGCATTTTGAAGACTGTAAATTCAGTAAGGTGTCTGAGGGTCCAATAGCAGGATGCAGAACTTATTCAGTCCACATTTTGGCACTGGAAAATGACTCAACTAATTTTCTCATTCCCAGACCTTGACTGTTCCAGAGGTGACTCTAGCTTTGTCCCTCTGTAACATTCAGCAGCTTTGGACAGTCAGATAATGACTGGGAAGTCTTACTGTTCTCCATGGAAATAATCTGTTTCAGGCAACAGGAGCAGCAGAAGGAAACGTTAGACGGATGCTGAGCATGTTAGGCAAAGACCAGCACCATTCCGACTGGAAGCACTGGGGGAAGTACATTCCTGTGATCCCATATTATTGCTTATGTCCTGCCCAACCACATTTCACAGCTCCTGCCTGCACCTGCTCAGTGGTCTGCTCTGGCCCCATCGAGCACTGTCACTGCCACAGGCTCTGCCTATCCAAGTGTAACACAGCGGGAAAAGTGTGGTCCTGTCCACACAGACAGAGCTGCAGAGCCTTAACACCCTCCCTCCTGGGAGTTGGGAATTACCATAATCTCTGTGGTCCTCTGTAGCTCCAAAGCACCAAGGGCATTTCTGGAAAATCCTGTTCTCTGATTCTGCCTTCCATCACCGTTCAATACTCTAATTGATAGATGGTAACTTTGAGGTGAAGCACAACGTGCTTAGAATGGGAAATCTCTGACAAAACCTGTAAACATCACATTACAAAAGGGTAGCTCAGGGTCTGAGGAATCAGGCCCCAACCCACCATCCTTCTGGGCCTTTTGGCTTTGTCTTTCTGCCTCACGTCAATGGGCAGAATAAAATGCACCATGAAAGAGGCAGTATGAAAAACTAGTGTCCTGCTTACCCCCTACCAAGAAAGCTTTAAAGCTATGTTCTTTCCAACTTAGCCGTGAGCATGCAGCAGCCCTGCAGTGAAATCCATGCGCACTCAGGAAAAAGTGTTGCTCTGGAGTGGCAATAAGTGGTTCTTCCAGAAGTGTGAATTGTCCCACAAGCCAAACAGGAGACGCCCAACATAATATCCCAGCCCTCATCACATTCCATTTTGAAATACAGAGACAATTGTGAAGCAGCTTACTACTTTTTATTCTTGCTTTCTCAGACCAGGATGAGTGGGAAAAGAAGATGCTGATTTTCCAGCTTCCAAACACCCAAAATTCATTTACCTAATATTGTCTGGGAGCCTTATCCTCAAAACTCTGTGGCTGTGGACACTGACGTTGTGAATTTGGATGAGATGAACACAGTAAAAATGCATTTCAACCTCTGGATATCCAGGATATTTAGTGACTTTCTTTTCACTATTTCGTCCAGTTCAAAGCACATACCTCAGGCATTGCTATTCCATAGTCTTTTCTTTATAAGCATTCGTCTCAGCTGCCTTGCAGTGCTATTTGCACTGTACTTCCTACCCCAAAAGATGCAGCTACCAAGCAGGGATCTGTGTGCCAACTCTATCACTCCACCGTTTAAAATCCTGACACTCAGCCTCCTGTTTGAGGGGAATCAATGCATGATCTGGCCTGGATGGATAGGAATTAATCGATGTGACATTTTACAATAAATACAGAGCACTGGGCTAATGCTCAGAGTGGATTTCTTTTGCAAATGAAACCTCCTGCTGCATCAATTCTTGTAGTTGCAGTTTGCTGGAAGCTGCAAAAGTACAGCAGAGGGAAGTATAGCTCAGTATTTGCCTTGTCGCTGCCTTCTTTACTCAGTTGTTGCGGAATTAGTGGACATTGTCAGAAACAAAATGCTCAGCCAGCTGGATCTTTGGTCTGATTAGTTGTTATATGTTGGCAACAGTTATTAATATAAGTATATACTGATACAACCTTATTTATATATATTAGCAGGTATGGGCAAAGAATTTTATTATTATTATTTTATTATTCAAGGTGATCTGGAAGAATAGATAAGAAAGAAAAATTATTTATGGCTATATATCCAGCTATTCAAGATGGTTGCTCCTTCTTGTTAATGCAACCGCAAGAGCCATAAAGCATATGGTAAGGGATGCTCCATCACTTTTAAAGAACACTTCAGCTAATGCAGAAATTAATTATGCTGCATTCCATAATTCAGGGATTAGATTTTTGAACATAATTAAGCATGTACTGCCTGGTCTTTGAGACACAGGTACAAGTGTTCAGTTCATATGTTTCAGAAATAAAATCAAGTAGCGAGTTACTAAAAATATTTTGTGAAAGCTTCTTAAATAAAAGGTCTGCTGAAAATTTGCATAATATCTTACTTGTGAAATGTAAAAACTGTCATAAATCATAATTCAGTTTATAAAACAATTAAATGCATGTGTTTCTGTTCTATTTTATGGTTCTTGGAAATCATTATCTTGTGTATCTGGAGAAAGAGGGGCTAAAGGAAGCAGAGAAGAATTAGAATAGAATTAGCATTAGAACAGAGGACAAATATCAGACAGTCACTTCCTCCACATATTTGTTTTTTCTAGCTGTCCTGAGCTCAACTGAAATAGCACAGCATGCTCCACATTCCTCAGAAATTCTTATTTTCCTTAGGACAGAGGTTACTTTCTATGTCTCATGGGACTCAGATGGTTTTGCTGCAATTAACTGTGAGATATTTTCTGCCATTTTAGTCTGTGAGAGATTTTCTGCCATTGTACTCTTTGTGGCTTACGATATTCATTAAATCTCTCTGATGACATAAAGAAAACCCTGTAAAGAGGATAGAAATTTGTTTATAAAACTTACCAAAACATTCTTCATAAATTCTCATTTCAAACAAGGCAAAGGTGTCCCTTAAGTTAGCAGCAGTATTTTTCTAATGTATCATGTTTTTAATGGATGTTTTTCAACCCGCATTGCCATAAATGTAAAGGTATCCTGGTCATACTAGTGGTTTTATTGTATGTCAGAACGTGTCAATTTTTTGTTGGTTACAAATAGGTCAAGTCTAGAAATACTAAAAAACTAGAAATCACAAACCAAAAAATGAAATACTTTTTTCAAGATGTGCAGTGTGGATGTTGCATTACTTGAACCTTTAGATTTTACTACATTTACAGACTTTGCTATAGAGCAGATGGGGCAGCAGGAATCTGAGAAAATGGCACTTTGATCCCACACTGAGCAGTGACAGAAAAAGGCCCTTTTCCCTGCAAAAGCCCAGCTCCAAGTTTACTGCTCATTTTTACTAAGCTGACTGATCTTTTACTCCAGCTAGTATTATAGCACTAGTGAGTAGGGTGATGTCAAACAGTGGCAAAATTGTTGAAGAAAAAGCCTTCACCTTATTGGAGCTACTAGTGATGTGCATACTTCTGTTTCTGCAGAACTTAGTTTCTTATTTCTGAAGGTCAAAAGAGATAAAGATGTTCAAGACTCTCTGCTGATCTGGAACTCCATTTCTGTGTCTCCAATCCAACAGGTCTTATTTAAATCGTTATATCCTGATCAAAGTATACCAGCAACACATCCCTTCAGAAGAAAAAGCTTTTAGTTCAACTTGAGATATATGGCATTTGGGGGAAAAGGCTTGACTTGCTTAGCTCTGATTCCAGTTGCTGATTCAGTGCTGTTTCTGGGATATATCTTTTTGCTCATGTCTTGGGTTTATGTAAGTAGACCAGTATTGCCTATAGCATTTTGGTTTCTTACCCGTTTGCTTTACAGAATGCTTTCAGGGATATAATTAGGTATGCAGTGTGAAGAGTGTATTCCCAGCTGCTTTGTGGTCAGTTCTGCCCGAGGTAGCCACCAACAGCCTCTCTCAGCTTAATGATATCTACTGTTGGCAGTGCTTCTACCCAAGAGTGAGGTTAATGTCAGGAAATAAAATAAAATCTGCTTAGTAAACACTGCAAAGGAAACAGGTTGTGTGTTAATGTGCTTGCACCAGCTATTCCTCTCTGAGGCTTTCAAGTTTCATTGTTTAAATTTTGGTTGTTCATACGTGGTTAAATTTATACAAACTTTGAAAACGCTCAAAATGGTAGAGCTCAATTTAAGTGATAAAAGATGTCTGTCAGGTGTTTGGCTCCTAGTCCATACTTCCACTAGCATAGGAACACTTGTCTGATCTCAGTTGAATTTCTTAGGCAAGAGACATCTGCCACACATTTCACTTTTAGAAGGGTTTCTCTAATACTCAATGTCATTTTCCCTCAAGGAAAACCACTGCAGAATTTAACAGCAATAGCTGTAGAGAACATCATAGAAATTACATTTCTATACCTGCAGGACTGAATAGAGATTAATATAACTTACACATTCCTATTGAGGAGTTTTATTGCATTTTATAGGAAGAATACAATTTTCTCTTAAATTATATGGGATAGTTTAAAGAACAAGATTGTAATTTCCTTAACAAATGCTTTTAAGACCTTCCTATGATAGTTCATGTTTTAAATTTCATCATTGTCTCTATAGCTTATTTAGGCAAGTGTAGCCACCCATACGTGACGAAACAAATTAAAAAGGGCACATAATGTTCCAGTTTCAAGTACTTGAGTGGATGGGGTTGCTTAATATACATATATCATACTCTTCCATGCTATCAAAGACCTTTGGATGAATTGGGTGCAATATATTAACTCAATTAGAATGGAAACACAGATCAAAGAATGTAGCTGGGAGGTCTTATTACAGTATGAGACTTCATTAAAGTGTCACTGGTTTTGATTATACTGGATTAAAGTGTCTGAAATTTCACTTAACTTCTTCATGTCCCCAGAAAAGAAAATTCTGCTGGGTAGCTCCAAGTTCACGGTTTCAGACTTTGTTTCTCAGTGTTGTTAATAAAGTGGACTTTTCACACATTGGTAAAAAACACCAAAGATCTTTTTTATTAACTTCTGACACTGAATATATAATCTCATTTGCTTCAATTTATTTCCTTTTTCGTTTGTTATTTTTGTTTCTGGCTTTCACTCATTCACATCCATCTTGGAAAGACTTCAGTTTTTCAAAGGAAATAATAATAAAAATTCCCCTCCTTTTCATCTATTAAAAAGAAGTAACATCATTTAGAAATTACTAGTTTACATCATGGGATGAACACATGGAAATGTACAAAGTCCCGTTTTTTCCAACTGGCAGAGCAGTGCTGAGCTTTCCAAAGAAAGGTGTTAATGGGGAGCAGTTACTGTGTGCTGCAGTGCTCAGCTGATCTATTTCTCCCTCTCCAGAATACACATGAATGCTGAGCACTGCTATCAGTGGTAATAGCCCTTTAAATTGGAAACAATCATTGTAAAGACACCTAACAGGCATTCGCTGGTACATAATAACAAGATTGAGATAAAAATCACTTTTCTTAATTCATTTGTTTTCCTGTTGCTACACATGATGTCAACACTCGTTTGTAATTTTATTAAAATGGTGGCACACCCCCTGCTGTGACGCAGGAACAGAGAAAAGTTTGCACATTGCTATCTTGCATATCCATCATATTTTGTGCTTGATATTGATACAGCCCTGCTTAATCTCTCTGCAAGTGCCAGCGTAGAGTCCAGCCCTGTCCCTGCTTTTGTTGTGAGGAGCCCCATTCCGTAGGATTTAGGCTTTCAAGGTACATAGCTCAGCATGAACTTAACAAAACATGAATTCATTCAGTAACTAAATTGATTTCCTGCTTTGCTGTGTGCTCCTTAAATGACAGTGAAAAGTAAAACACAGAGCGTGCATTTCCACCACAACCAGAACACAGTTTTTTTACAAGCAGCGATGGTTTCTCCCTCCAGTTTCCAGTGTTATGGATCTCCCCACAGATCTGGAAAGGCTCAGGATGAGATAGCAAGGAAGTAGTGTATTATAGATAAACAGAGAATAATTCCATTCATTTATGGATTGTTTCAGGGATTCTGAAAGTCTCCACTAATACCGGCTATTAAGATAGAGAAGATGGGGAGGAGAGAAAATCAATTCATTTCTCAATCTATTTAAGCGAACAAAGAAATGGCGTGTGAAACTGAACAGAGCGTGTCAACAAAGCTCACACCAAACAAAAAAAGAAAAGCAGCTTTATTTTGCATAATTGTGCCTGAATCACAGAAGATTTGACAGAACCTGTTCCATTCTAAGCCCCAAGGTCTTATTTAGGCAGAGCACAATATCAAATACCCTGTAATGTGTTTTTTCTGGGCTAATCTAACATCTCACGGGATATCACGCAAGGGGACAGCACAGGCAGCTGAGTGGTTTCCTTGGTTTATATTCAGTTTTTGTAGGACTTATTCCATCTGTCTGTTGAAAGCTACGACAGTGCACTGTCAGATCTCTCCTGGTTTTTTTTTTAGGGCGGCTTCCTTATCTCTAAAATAGGAATGAAATAAGAAATATTAGTGCTTTTCTGGTAAGACAGAGATAAGGTTTAACCTCTGAACACTTGTAAAGGTCTTCAGAGGACACTTCAGAAGTGCCTAATGGTATAAATTCTGGCTTTATAAAGTATTTTACTATCATTAGAGTATTAGGAATTTGACCTTTTAACCTTTCTGCACATAAGTAACCTGGTATAATGGAGGCTTATGGAAACGTTTTCATGACCAGCATTACCTGTGCAATCTGAACACCAGATTTTGCAGAAACCTAAAGGAATTGAGCTATGACTTTGCAGCAAGGTAAGCCACTCCAAGTTTTGCCTTCCTCATAAAAGGTAAGGGTCTAGAAAAACTGTGACCAAGATTCCCTCAAATCACAATGTTTTATCTGAACAGAAGTAGGTTGCATTTACGAAATTGCTGATATTAACAGTCTAGTATTTTCAGGGTAAACACCCTGAGATAAGAATTAAGATTGCCTGCTGAGCATCCAAAACTCTACAGGATCAGCAGGCACTAAAGCAGTAAGACACTTGGAAAAACAGCTCCACATCTGATAGGAAAAAGCACAATAAATCAAAGATAAAGTTAACTTTCTAGATAACCAGGAGCATTTAGTGCCGTTCTGATTAAACTCCTCTACAGGAAATGAGTAAACACAGCCTCCATGCTTTTCCTGTCCTCCTGCCAATTTACATCTTAATGGATAAACTGGTTCAGGTTACTCATTCAGCAAAGCAAGGGATTGATTTGCAACTTTTCGTTTTGACTGCTCCCATCAACTTCTGCAGGGCTGTTCAGGACAACTGAGCACAGCCATGGGCAGGCAGTTAAAGATTAACAGGCTTTTGCAGCGTTCCGGGGGGATGACAAAGCCATCAAAATTCTTTTTTTTCCCCCCCCCAGTATTTCACACACATTAAAGGGTGATACAGAGCACCCCAACATTCCCGCTCAGTACCAGAGATCACGGACAGCACCCCAACCTTCTCCCTCAATTTAAGGGTGATATAGAGCACCCCAACGTCCCTGCTCAGTACCGGAGGTCATGGACAGCACCCCAATCCTCTTCCTCAATTTAAGGGTGATCCAGAGCACCGCAACGTTCTTGCTCAGTACCAGAGGTCACGGACAGCGCCCCAAGCTTCTCCCTCAATTTAAGGGTGATACAGAACACCCCAACGCTCCCGCTCAGTACCAGAGGTCACGGACAGCACCCCAAGCTTCTCCCTCAATTTAAGGGTGATGCAGAGCACCCCGGCCTCCCCGCTCACTGCCGGAGGTCCCGGACACCACCCCATTTCGCCGCTGGTTTTGGGGGCGTTGGGCCGCGCCCACCCACGGCCCCGCGCCCCCACGGCCCGCGGGCTCCGCTGGCTGCCCCTGACTCAGGGAAGTTCGCGCCCCGGGGCCGCGGGTTCGAGCCCCGAGGGGGGCGGCCGGTGGGGGGCCGTGTCGGGGGCCGTCCCCGCCGGTTCTTGCGGGGGGTCCCGGCCGGGCAGCGGCGACCGCGGGCCCAGCGCACATGTGCGGCCGCCCGGCACATGCTCACTGAGCGCGGCGCATGAGCAGAGGCGGCGCGGGGCCATCGGACATCTTGGGCCGCCCCGCACGCAGCGGGCAGCGCCGCCGGTCCCGGGGCGGGAGCAGCCGCCGCCCCCGCGCCGCCCGGCCCGCCCGCCCTGGCGCCGGCTGCCTGCCCCTCCCGCGCCTTCCCCGGGCTGCTCTGAGCATCCCTCCGCCCCTCTTGCATTTGTCTTAATTCTTCTCAGAGACAAGATGGCAACGCCGGCGGCGGTAAACCCTCCCGGTGAGTAGCTGCCGTCTCGCCCCAAGTGGCCCCGCCGCACAACACGCCCCCGCCGCCGGCTACCCGCGCCCGGCCCGGCGCGGTCCCCGCAGCCCCGGGGCGGTCCCGCCGCTCCTCCCGCCGCCCCCGCGGGGCCCCGGGCCGGGCAGAGCCGGGCCAGCGGAGCCGGGAGCCCGTGGGGGTTCCTCGGGACACGCCGCCGCTCTGGCCCCGGCTGCCGGCGCTCGGTGCAGCCCTGCAGGATCCAACAGTTGTGCATAAGCATCGGCGGGCACGGGGCAGCGGAGCAGCGGGGACGGGCGGTGCGGCACCGTGCAGACCCGTGCCTGCCCTGGGGATCAGTAGGAACATTGGCTTTCCCTGCCTCTACGTTTGTCAGCTTTATTTGTCGGCTCGTGAAGCCAAAACAGGGTGTTGAAACTGACCAAGGGCACCTCGACATGTGCCCGGTGTTTGTTTTCTTTCCAAAGGATACAGTAAACATTTGCTGTTAATACTTAAGTTGTTGGCAAAACAAACTTACAAACATTCTCCCATTGATTTTTTTCGTGAAGGAAGGTATTCCCCGACGTTCTGTTAGTGTCTGTGAGATGTAACATCTATTTTGTTCACGGCGTGATGGAATAAAGCGAGTTTGGATGAAAGGACAGAGTAGTATTTTGGGGATATACTTGGGTCAACTTGATGTGGATCAACAAGTATCTGACATTAAAAATAAGTGGGACAACGGATCCTGAACTGGGCTCAGTACTAAGGAAGAATATTGCTATTAAAGGTCAATTCCAGTTTTACTTGTTTTAATATGTGCCTGCATTGTGTCATTTTTCGTAAAGTCAGTCTGAGTTCTGACAATTAAAGGCTTGCTTGAGTAAATGCCAACTAATGTTTAAAGCTTGTTCATTAGATTAAATCCTGCTGTAGTTGGTAGTATAGTTGTCATAATGAAAGTAAATATTATGATATAAACAATGAATTTGTTTCAGTAAGCGCCAATACAGTAAGCAGAAACTGATATTTGTCAGATTAGATTTTAATATCAGAATTATACATATTAAATGAAAATCAATATTTAAAGGAAGGTTATGAAATGAATACCATTTAGCTTCCAGGGTACCATGTTGTGCATCATAACAAGAGAGTTTCACTGCGTGCACTCACAGCTACAATCGGTTTTACAGACAGAGGAGGATGCAAACAGCATTTTTTCACTTGGGTTTGGTTTGCCATTCTCCCGTTGGCTCTCCAAGCTATGCACTGAAGGAACAGCCCTGTCCACTTAGAGGTCAGTGCTGAAACTGCTGAGCTGTAGCAGAGCCCAGTGCCCCTTTCGCACCCACCTTTTCCAGTTTCTGTAGCCACCTGCCTTTGGCTGAACCGACAAAAAGATGTGGCTGCAGAAGGTACAGCATGCATGGACTGCTCCTAGCTCTGAGTAGGGCTTCACCATTGTTCTCCTGCGACCACTTCGTGAATTGAGGGAGTGTGATGGGATTATGGAGGAAATGTAAAAAAAAGGAAAGAAGAGCCAAGTGTGTTGTCTGTGTGCATGTCTGTACACGTGACACGGTGAAAGTTGATTTGCAGTGTGATCCTCAAACTCTCTGAAGCACAGATTGCTGGTCCATGGGAAGGATAAGGAAATGTGTTGGTTTCCTGAAGTGAACCAAGATCATCTTCTGCAAGGCTGAGGTTACAGAGCATCGTTCTGCTCCTGTCTGGGCGGCTGGAGCGGATCTGAGCTGAAAGACAAACTCGCTGTCTGTTAATGATCCTCCCATGTTTTCTGTGCGTGAGTGTTGTTGTCAGACACCAGGGTGAAGTCAAACTGGGGAGCTGTGAGGAAAGGATACCCTCAATCTGTAGCATTTTTGCTGTACCATGGACAGCAGAAGATAAAGCTGTGTGAAATACCTGGACTTGTACTGTGGTTTTTCAAAATCATAATTTATCGCTGTTTTTTTTTTTTTTTTTTTTTTTTAGAAATAACTACAAAGTAATGCAGAGAAACAGTCAAAATCTATAGTGAAATGATTTTAATCCTGTTGTTTTCTCTTGGAGATAGATCCTCAGCTGGAGTAACATGAAAGTAGCCCTATTAGTATTGGTGGAGCTGTGCCACCTTGTGCCAGTTGACTTTCTGATCTGCAATGTTAGGGGAGCACAATAGCAGATTAACTTGTTAAGCCTCTTTAATGGTGATTAGAAATTACAATATGATTAAATTTTTATTAAGCAATTGTCTTGGGTTCTAATAACAGTTGGTAATTTAGGCAGGACATTAACTTGCAGCTACCACAATACAAATACATGTGGTTTTAGTCATATTCTAGATAGTGGAATGGGGATTAGTGGAGAGAGAAAAGCTGGGTGTTCTCTAACCGCGTGAAGGTCTTTCAGTGTGGGATCTGCTACAGAACCATGCACTGCTCTGTGGCAGCATCTTCTCTCTTGTGTTAGATGCTGATTTACCCTTTTTCCCACTGATCTTTTTTTAATGGAGAGTTTCACTTAGGGAAGTTCATAGGAGTGGGAGCAGTTTGCATCCTTCCCCGTCTGAGGAGGCTCACGGGAACTGCAGTGTCAGGGACCAGATTTGTGGTGGGAGTAAGCCTGGCTCTGTGGGCTTCCTGGGATGGGTTAGATCTATACTGACAGTTCTTTTTGTTGAAGGTGCTTGTGCATAGCTGCAGCTGGACATCAGCTGGATAAGCTGCTTCCTCTTGCTGCATGCTCAGCCTCAGAACGGGTCTGGTTGGGAGTACTGTGTTGGTTTCTCGTACTCTGGATGACGAACTGAAGTGTGAAACAATACAGGTGTGTGGGAAGCTCATCTGCATTGGCACAAAGCATCACAGTTAATTTACTTCCTCCTGAAATAAGATTGGCATATTAAATGGGATTTAAGAACAAAAAAACTGTGGAGGTGTAACAAGCATTTCGTAAATTACTGCTTGCAGCAAAGTAACTTAGTGCCTTGTCTGTTTTAAATGTATTATTTTTGGAATGCAAACTTTGTCCGTAACTATTGCTACTTTGGGTTCAGATTTTACTTAACTTGAGTGCGATACGTGAAGTGGTGATTCTTCTATTAGCCAGGCTGGGATGAAAACATAAGACTCTTCATGAGTTTCGGATTTTTTTTTTCCCTGAGACATCACCTAGTTTTGGGTGATGAGTTCCAGTCTGGTTCAGTCTGATGGGTGAGAAGCGACTTTCTGCTGTGGTCAAGTGATGAGAAATGAACTGAAAGGCATCCTTTCAGCTCTTCCCAGTGAGGTACCCCTGAATGGAAGGTAGTACACACAGATGTATTGCCAAAATGCCACAAACTCAAAAGTCAAGTCAAGAGAAATAACGAGATTTTGGAGTTTATCTAGAGTTACTTTAGAGGGAAGATCCCACGGGATGCATTTTTTGCTGGGTTTTGCGATTTTATGAATCCTTAGGGTTGTATTTTTATATTTAATTGAAAAAAAAAAGTAACTTGAGTTGTTCAGGTAATCTCTAAAGCTCCTTTTAGTGATTTATTTTTAAGCAGAGAGCCCCAAATACAAAGGTACGGAGAACAACATGTCCTCTAAAGGACATCTACTAGAAATGTGTAGAAAGAGGTGTTGTGACATGAGAGAAGGAGTTACTGGGGCTTAGGACATCACTGCTGCAACTTTCAGCCTATGGTAATCCAAAATATTTTAAAATGGCATTTTAATTAAAGAAATATTATTAAATAAGCTGTCTTTACTTTCAGTTTGTAATGAGTTAACAGCGAATTTTCTGTCATATTCATGAAGACTTGTAACTCAGCCCTGCATCTGGGCTCTTGGTTTAGGTAAGTGCATTGGGTTCTGGGAAGTGGTTTTGGTTTTTATGTGTTTGTTTGACTTGGGAATTAAGTGGAGATAAATTATTCTTCTATTTGATCCGGGTATTCTGAGAGCCAAATTATTTGTTACCCAGTCCTACATTTGGGCTGAAGTTACTAATATGTTAAGAAGTGCTGTGGAAGAATATTTTTGATGCTACCCAGTTCATATTCCCAAAAGGAACTGGCTTTCTGACAATCTGGCCATTCTTTGCTTTGGATTTCAAACAGCTTTGAAATAGATGATTAAAAAAAAAAGAATCTACTTCAGTGTTTTAGATTTCAAAGCCCAAAAGTTGTGTTTTATTGCTGCTGCTCTGCCCTTCATTACAATACAGACTATCCAGTAAACTAAAAAAAATCAATTTAACAGCATCCTGGAGTGTTGTAGTGATGGAGGTTATAATGAGCTCTGATGTTTCTGGTATGCTAAAGAGTAGTCATCATTCTAAGATAAAGTTAAAAAAAAAGGTTTCAAAATTAGAACACTCATTAGCTAATGGGAGGTTTACATTGCAGATCTTTTTCTTCTTGTATTCTTCTAGCTCTTGTACTGTGGAGTTGGTCCTTAATTCAGTCAAACTGTGGTATGAGATGCCAATGCCTCTTGAATTGCTCTGTGATAATGTTTTGTCCTTCAGGACTGTGTACTGAACAGTAACTGGCATTGAAGAAATGCCATTATTTTTATATTTCTAATATATAGGTATAGGGCATACAAAAGATTTCATCTCTTCTGTCACAAAATAGTTATTTAAAATTTGCATATGTAGCTTGTGCTTAGTTCCAAATATTTTTTCCAATAGAATATTGTTTCCCTGTACCTCTAATAAAAATGCAAAACAAAAGAGATATTGCTGATTTCTATAATACCATATGGTGTTGCTGATATTTCTTAGCAGTTAGGAAAATTGCAATAGAGATTAGGTAGAAAAGAAAAAAAAAATAGCCTTTTCAAAATAGTCAAGGCAAAATAACCCTGTTGATGTAGTGATTATTGTTATTAAGAGGACAGAAATGGGGCTGTCATTATGAAGATGTATTCAGAGATTATGCTTAAATGGTTGTGAAGATCAGATATGTGTGTCATTCAGAGTAATTTTGGGGGGCTTACTGCTTTATAACTGACAAGCAAGAATGGAAAATGTGTTAATTCAGTGCTACCTGCAGAAATTACAATGTTATTAAAATTTGCAGTAGAAAAGAGGAAGAGGGGTCTTGAGTTTAAGAGATGGGAATGTAGATCGTGGCTCTTGCCGTAAATCTCTGGCAGATTTTCCAGTCTATCTATAGCAAAGTGTCTTTGGCTGGCCAGCAGCGTTCAGAGGTGGATGAATCAGCTCAGGATGAGCTGTTCTGTCTCGCCAGCTCTGGGGGGAGCAGACATGCTCCCCTGGGTGCAAAAGTGTGCAGATATCAACCCCAGCTTCTTCTCTGACTTTAGGGGTGTGCTCAGTAAAGGTTATGCGGGAAAGAAATCTGCAAAGTCAGAGGTGCTCCTTCACCATTCTGCAACATATTTCATGTGTAACATTACATTTGCTGGACGACGCAGGCAAAAATGTGACATTCCAAGGATCGTGGGTGGGTGCTTGCTCTAGAAGCCATTGGTACAGTTTACTTCTTGCTAACAGTGTTTTCTTTGTTCAGCTCTAAAGCATTTCCTGTCACCCCGTCTGTATCAATCATTCTGTCAAGTGAGGAATAGAAAAATTTCATGAGGCTGCATTTGTACATTTTAGTTGCCTTCTGATTATAACCCAAGTGAGATAGATGCAAAGGAAAAACTTCAGAAAAATAATCCTTCACCATCTTCCATTGTTTCAAATAAAAACCCACATGGAAATTAATTGATGGAATAAAGTCCCATGGACCATGCACTTTTCTGTCTGTTCAGGGAAGAACTACTTTGTCACAAAATGTTACAGGATTTTGGCAAGATCTGGCCTTTAATGTGCAGAAATTACATGGTTTGAAAATGCGGGATGAAATGGGAGAATGACAATTTTTTAGCAAGAGCTGATTCAGAGTTTATTTTGGATAGTCAGAATTTCGAATGGATCTCACTTTTACTGTTGGCATGGACTAGTGGCCGTAGTCACGCGATGTGTAACGAATTAGAGGCTGTTTTCAAGGTAGAGGTAATTTCCTTTTTTTTGTGCCCAAAGCACGCTGGTCTTCCTTGAGCGAAGCCATCTGCACAGGGAGAAAGAGAAATCCTTTCGTTTGGATACTCCACATATTGATGAATGTTTCTAAACTTTCTGCTTCCTCTCTTTTTTCTGTCAGCGTTTGTTTCCATTTTGCTTATCTTTGGTCTTTCTGTCCTGTGGTTTCAATCCTGCTTTTCACACTGGTGTCTCTCTACCTTTCTCACAACTCCTGTAACTACTGCGTTTTCTCGGTGCTGAGCTTTGGGTTGACTTCTCAGTGTTGTTGAAATGTAAATGAATCCTGGCATTGTGCTGGTGCTACTCCCAAGTCTTTCAACAGCTTATAAATTCAGATGCCGTTCTGTAGGGAGCATCTGAAGTCCCCCTTGGAGAGAAGTGTCACTTTTCTGTTCCAAGTAGCGGCTGTGCTGCCTTCCCTGCAGCCCAGCAGGTACTGTGAGGTGTGATCAGCTGGGTCAAGTTAGGAGCCTCTGTTAGCTTGCATCTGCCCTGGATGTGTGTGTGTTGTTGTCTTGTTCAAGGACAGCTCATAGCATTCATTTCAAATGCCTAGATCTGGGCTGCTGCAGGTTTTTCCTCATCTAAATGTCAACTGCGTGTGACAAGTGGAATAATATAAAATAATTGTAATTTTTTCTCTAATCAAGCACAAGGGGTGTTGAATTGTTTATTACTGGCTTTGCCAGTGTGCAGATGGAAAGGCTTTTCAGGTAAGTCGCTCATACAAAATGCCTAAAATGGATAGTAATTAACAACTGGCTCTTCATTGGTATGTTAATTATGCTGCCATTTGTCCTGGTGCCTGTCGTTCTTTAAATGTTCAGTTACACTGAACTGAAGCGTTCAGTTCCTGGCAAACACAGAATGTATCAGAACAGTTTGACTCTCAGATATATGCAAATATTTTATGGGAAGAGGCATGCCAGTAAATCGCTGAGCTGCAAAGAACAAAAACACTGCATATTTGTATTCCTCAGAGGTAAAAGCAAAACCTGTTTCTGAGGAACCTGCAGGCCTGATTTTGAGAAATGGCCTCTAATACTTCCCTAGAACTAACCCAGAACACAGATCCATACAAGTAGGTAATTTTAGGAACTTGTTACTGCTGGGTGTTTCTGTTAGTGAAGGTCGGTGGACATCTGGCTGCTGTGAACGGCCCTTGAAGTGCATCTATTTTAAAACTCTATTGCTTATAGTATCTGGATGGAAAAATCAAACTGAACTGGAAATGCTTTTAGAACTTGGGATAGAACTGATTATTTTGAATGCAAAACGAGTTAAAGTAACTTATGAGTAGATCACAGCAGTAGTCTCAGTTCTTACTCAATTTACTGTTTAATTCTTTTGAGAACAGAGATTGTCTCCTGTTTTCTGGACTGTGCTTTGCAGAGTTCCTTCCCCAGTCTCCACATACTATTGCAATAAGTAAAACCAGGCCGTGTCTGGTACGTCTCCAGGTCATCCAGCAGTGTCCTGAAGAAGGCCAGGCTGCTGCATTGTGTGAGTATGAGGCTGGTATTTAATTTGCTGAGCTTCTGCCACTTGTGGAAGGTGGTTAATCAGCCCAACAACACGCAGTGATCCTCACACGCGGCAGAAGTCAGCCCCTGGAATGAGGTGCTGATAGTAATAGGAGCTGTGGGAAGTGGATTATGGCCATAAAATTAGCTATTAAAAGGCACTGGCTGCTGTGTTTCACTGTCCTCTGCCTCATGTTTCATCCTTCCTTGGACAAAAAATCGTGTTGCTGTTAGTACTGCCAGGCCATGGCTGAGCTGGATTTCCGTTGTGTTGAGTCCAGTGAAGTTGCTAGCAAAGTTCCTAGCTCAATTTTGAGCCTAGCTTTAAACACTTAAAGTAGTGATAGCTAGAAAAGCTTAGTTTGAAATGATAAATTCTTGTGTTCCCAGTCACTGAGAGGTGGCTCATTTAGCATCAGTCCATGGAGGTTGTCCTGTGGGAGAGTTTGGGATAACTGTTGTCTGTCTGTTGGCTACTCCTGTGAGTCATATTCATGTCATAGTATATGGGACTCCAGTGTTTTCCTTGGATTTAATTTAAATTTTTTTAAGCATCTTTAAGAGATACCCTGGCCCTCTGCATATAGATGCCTCACCCTGAAAATGTTTTGCACCTTCTGTAATAAGCAATGGTTTGACCAGTAGAAAACAAGGCTGTATAATTAAAACTTCCTTTGATTGTAATGAGATTTTCAGTGTATAGGAATATAATGGCAAATTATTGGAGCTGTGTCAAGATTTCAGTGTTTCAGAGATGAGAGTTCCTCTGCTAAGTTTTTTTATGTTTTCATCTAAAAAAGGCAATATTTCTGGTTTAAGGGAAAAAAAGAAAAAGTAAATTTATTTGTTGTGCAGTAAAGTTTGTGGGAACAGGTGTTGCAGTGTATTTTTGCTTACCAGTGAAGATTTGAAATATGCATTTTCATTGTTGAAATTAAAGTAAATGAACCATCACTGAGAAAAGTATAGGATCATTTTGAGACTCTCTTATGAGGACTGGAAAATAAGAATGCTTTCTAGCTCCATCTCCAGCAAAGGGGACAGTATACTATTGGAATTAAGAATATCTTAAATGAGCATAACAGTCTTCCCCAGATGCCAGGTGTTGAGGCCTACAGAATCCAAATTTCACAGTTTTCCAACAAGTTCTTAAAAATGTGTGATGTCTCTGTGGATTCTCTGCCATCTGTGAGTTAGGGTTGGTCCAAGTGAAACTTTATCTGGAACTGGATTCTCACTAAGAACAAAATGTTCTAGATCAGACTACATGGAACCCCTACCAAAAATACCCCATTACTGACACTTGAAAATTAAGTATAAAATTTGCTTTATGGATAGTTACAGAATAAGACAGCAGTAGGGAATTTTTCTTCCTCCTTTGTTGTTGATGATCACTGTGAAGTGCTTGGGTGTACATGAGTCTTTGGGCTTCTTGTAGTTTATTCATACTTGAGACTTGGTTCTTGAATGATCACAGATGTTGGATTGTTTTTCTTCTAAATAAAACCCGAGTGTTCCTGGACTTTCTGTACTCTCTGATCTGTTTCTGATGCACTCAACGAACACGTGCCTTTCCGAGATGTATTAGTCTTTTGCTTAAATGTATCTTGGTACTCTTCGGACAAGCTAACATTATATCTTTCCAAACTGATTCCTGACTCAAGACTTAATCATACTTTGTTTTAGTGGTGTCCTGCTCTTTGGTTCTGAACTGTCAATGGGACTGAGGCTTATAATGGTCTTTTATGTTTTAGAGGAAGCTGCCAGTCCCAATATCTTTGCTCTCCAAAGTGTTCCCTTTTGCCTCCTGTGTTTCTCCCTCCAGGTTCCATGCACGTTTTTAAAAAAGGAGGCCCGTAAATATGTAAATAATGTTTGAGGTTAGGCAGCTGTAGGGTGGCACTGTGAAATGAAATGTTAGTGCTGCTGTACAGTAGCTGAATTCAAAGGTGTGTGGTTTTACTTGTCGGCATTTTGGTTGAGTACTATCAGCTGGAGATGTGTGAGTGGGTGGAAAGAACAGTAACGTGGAGTTCATGCTGAATTATGTTTTGCTGGAGGAAAGTTATTCATTAGTCTCATAGCTGGCACATGCCTCTTTATTCCTTCTCTAAAGTAGTATCTGACGACTTTGATGAAAAGGTTGATATGACATTAAGGGATTGGTTCTGCCTCATCTACTGATGTGCAAAGGCCTTTCTGCCCTTGGCAGAGCTGAGTGAGACACAGGCAGCATGCCAATCCTCACTTTGCTCTAAAAAGGGCATGCATGTGGTAAGTGGCTCAGGGTTTGAGGAGCCTTGGCTCCATCTCTGAGTGTTACATGTGGAGGTTAATGATGGGGTATCCAAGTCTGGTTCATTGTGTCTCCACCTATGCCCCTCTCTTGGTATTTCAGGATGGTCCTGAGGACAAAATACTCCTTCGTCATTGCTGAATTTAAAATGAATGTGGTGATCATGAAAAACAGTTTCAAGACCAGTAAATTGTTGCCGTGCAGGAGAATCCCTGGCTGTTGCACCCTGGCTGCACATTTCTCATGTATCGCTGGCTGCTGCCTGTCTGAGAGTCTACCAGGGCAAGAAGGCAGGCTCGTGGTACAGGCCCTGGACAGGGTTCAAGTTTACTACAGGCTTCCTACTGAATCACTGACAAAAAACATTCACATGCCACAATTAAGTCATCTGACTTTTGTTTTCATTTGTCTTACCACCAGTTTGCAAGTCCTGTTTATAAGACGGTGTAATTTAAGATGCTTTTTTCATACATGTCAGTTGTAAAAATGACATATTTGTAAGATGCCTGTGCTGGGACAAGCAGAGAATGTCTTTCATTGTGATGTACTAATTGATAATGTTTTATTAATAGACTTTTATTTCAACCACGTTTATGTTGGATTAGCAAAAAATTTTCCTCCCTTTGGGAGGAAACAGAGAGAGAAAAGGAAAATATGCAGCTTCTTTCTCTCTGGAAACAGCAGTTATTATTTATTCCAGGCACATGAATAACCATTAATTTGTATTTCCTTTACAGAGTAAGTAGGATATTTGGATAGTGTGCTTTTTAAGTGTCTTGGCAGAATATACACATGAAAAATAGTTGTTTCACTGCTGAACTAGCAACAATCCACCTGGCATTAAAGTATTAATATAGGTTTTACAACGTATATCTTGTTGTCTTATGGTTGCTTTTGACACTTAAGTTTGCCTTTGAAAATGCATGAGTTTATTCTCATCCAGTTACAGTTTGTATTGAGATTGAGAGCAAAATGTACATTGCTTATACACCAGAAAGGTGGTCAAACTATATGAAAAACAGAGTTGCACTGAGTGAAAATTATGAGATAGTTTTCAAGTGTTCATTGTGCATTTGCAAGTTAAATTTAAAAATTAGGAAAATGTATTATATGGGGGTATTTGGTTAGTGGGTTAACTCAAACTGCTCTTTAAATCAAATCAGTGAGCTGTCCCTGGAAGTAAATACACTTTCAGAAATGAAATCATGATTCTTTCTAATGTTGAATTGTTAGGATAAAGTATTTGTAGTGATTTCTTGGTAAATGCATGTGGCTGCCACTGGTTATTTGCTTTGTTGCGTAGAGTCCCTGTAGTAGCTGGAACCTGATTGCCAGGTTTGGGATTCAGACTAATCTTGTGTGTCCTGTGTACTTGCCTGGGCTGCTCTTCAGTCAGCAAATAGCAAAGCTAAAACCTTACTTTGGTCAATATTTACAGACAAACACCAGCCTGTTTTTTGACAAACATCCCGTTTGTTTACAGTGAGGGTTTTTTCAGTATCATTCTTCACTTCTGCATTTGATATATGCACGGAACTGTCTGTATGCTTTTGGGAACAAGTGGCTTGTAATGGATGTCAAATCATGTTTAATGTGAATATGGGGACATAGAAAAATAATGCTTTGCTGTTGTGTGGTTTGGGGTTTTTTTTCTTGTTTAGTGGTTCACTGGTAGAACATCCAGCAAATCTTGTATTCTGTAATTCTGAAAGAGCAAATAAGAGCATGGCTATTACTGCTGATAACTTCAGAAAGTCTGGTGCAGCCTACATGGAAACAGCATTTTCTCTTACCTTAAAACTTGTAATTTTAAAAATAAAGCACGAGGTTCATTTTTATTAAATATGTTCAGGAAGTAGCTCTGGGAGGAAGTTAGGCGGAAAAAAAGATGTTCCAAAATTCATGACAAATTCTTGGGAGTGTAGGAAACTAAAAGTAACACTAAGGAATATTCTGCAGCAGAGCTTTTAAGTGTTTTGTATTTTCTTCATGCCCATGAAGGTTTCCCTTGTGTCATAACATTGGGGTGTGCTATTTAGAACATTTGTGGGAACAAAAAATTTTAGAAAGTAACAGCAACAGCAAATGCAGTTTCCTTTGAGCAGCCAAAAGCTTGTGAGGTTCTATTATTTTTTTATTATTTGGAGACATTAAATATATAATATGTGAAATTACCTAAAAAGAAGAATGATCTGAACAACATTTGGTGAAGTGAAGGAGCAGTGAAAAGTGGAAAAATAATTAAGACCTTTATTTGAAATGTTGGGGGGTTTTTGCTTGCAGAAAAATTGAGGGTTTGGGAAACTCATCTGCAAAGGGGAGGGTAACTGGCAGTGTGGGTTGGTGTATCATATTAGTTAAGACATCAGAAGATGTTCTGAAGGTTGTCCTTGTTGGGAATTTAAACTGAACACATCCAGATTGGTGGCAGGTGCCAGATGAACATTGTGGGAAGACTGGTGCACTCTTTTCAGGTGGCTTTTCAAGATTCAGTTCAGTTTGAATCTGGAATTTTCTTATCCATGGTCTGAAGGCTGGACCGCAGTATTTCATAAACTGGGCAAGGATTTGAGAATTAATGGCTGGAGCGCACGAGCAGCTTGTTCACTTGTACACCCTGTTTGACTCGGGTTTTTTTTGATCCTTGCTACTATGAGAAACTGAGGCTGGCTATTTTCTTCAATCTTTAGAGAAAAAAAAAAAGAGAGAAAATCTCCTTTGACTTAAAGGAATTTCAGATGGGCATAAAATTAACTGAGTATTTACAGTGCTCAGGCTCAGGCTGGGTTTTTGAAAGAGAGTTAAATGTGGGGGTTTTTTCCCTGCAGTTTTTAGGCAGAGAATGTTGTATTAGAAATCGTGAGAAAATGATGAAATACTAAACCACACCTTATTTTTAGAACATATTTTTGACAAGTACTGATATTCTTTTTAAGGTGTTTCACATAAAAATTCTTACTCTTAGTAATGAATTGGGGTATGAAAACACCTGAAAGGCCAATTAATTATCATAACATCAAATAAGCATCATTTGCTTGTTGATCAAGCAGAACTGAAGTCATTAGTGCTATCAATAGAATGCTGTTTAATGAAAACAATAGCATTCTGACTACCCAACAGCGCCCAAGGACACTGTAAATTTACTGATAATTAAGTATTTGGTAATGCAAGTTGCTGTTCTGAATGAAATTTAAAACTAACACACCCTTCTGAGGCACACTTAAAAATCTTTGTAATAAATAATAAAGGCATTTGAAGGACACGAGTCAGTAATTTTCAGTGAATGATTTGAATCAGAGTGGTCCACATTTCACATCTTTGTCTGGACTGTGTTGCTCTCGAGCTTTCAGCTCAGGGTGGGGAGTGAATGTGTCGGTCTGGTGTGGTGGGAACATCCCAAAGAACTCAGTCTGTCACCCCAGTGTGGTCAGGGGCTTGCAGGGCAGCCCGTGGGCCACCACCAGAGCAGTGGTGCTGCGTTTGGTGGGGTGGAGTTTGGCAGTCCCCATTTCCTCAGAAGGAGGACGTGCAAAGCCTTCGTGGTCTTCCTTGCCAGCCCTGTGTGAGTTGGCTCAGTAAAGCTCAGCAGAGATTCCAGCAGGTGATTTCCTCATGCTCTGTTGTAGGCAGGTTAACACTTCTCTTGTGGTCTGCCTCCACGCGTTTTCAAATTTTTACATTTAGGATAAATTATATAACTGCTTGCACCTGTGAACTTAGAACAGTGCTTTCTCTGTGAAAAATGCGTTATAAGACTATTTTTATGGAACAACTATAAGAGGAGACCAAGAATTTATTAATTCATTTGAATGTTTCTGCTCATTATTTAAGAAATGTATTGTCAAATTTCTTCGAATGTGAACCAAAAGTTATAGTCATAAATACTGCCTCTCATGCTGATAGCTGATTTCTTCTGTAATTAACAGAAAATATGCACAAGTGATGCTGGCAATGACTTTCATGTGAATTCTGTGCATTTCTGGGTAGAGGAAAAAATGAAATAATTGAGAAAAGACATTGGATTTCTGGGAAAGCTAGGCTGCCCCTGGTCTGCATTTAGTTAAAATCCATTTTGATGAGTGTTCTGGAAAGATTTATTACCGATTAGCTTTATTTCTTTGCATTTATACAGCTATTGACTATGTTTTATGTAATTGATAGGAGTTTAGAACGCTGTCATCTTGTTATGATGTAAACTCAGCAAAGCCACAGTATTGATCTCACTGAGGTTTTTTTCTTATGTATACCATTGCAAGTATTTTAATAGCAGCTTCAAATACTTTCCACAAATTGGCTGTTGAACTTGTACGTGAACAAAATAGATTTGTAATCAAACACTGAAAATGCTTGAAATCTAAACCAGCTTCTGTTGCTGGAAAATAATTGCTAGATAGATAGTAAGAAGCCAGAGCACTTGATAGAAGATTGTGGAAATATTATTTTAATAGAAATAGTTGGAAGATGAATGAACAGAAATGAAGCCTGAAATGATGATATAGTGCAGATAAACTGTTGAGCAGTTACTGCTGTTATTATTTCTTTATCCTGAAACAGTTACATAGGAATTTATAAAAGGAAATGTGCTTGCAAATATTTTTTGATGATTATAGAAGAGGGAAACAAAACAAGATGAGTTTAGGAAAGAACAAATAGCTGTGATGGTATAAAACTAATAATCAGTGATCTATAGCAAGGACATACCATGGAAAATGCTTGATTTCATTGTTAATGAAATAAAGTAATAGCAGTAATTTGATAATTTCTTATCTTACCTTTGTAGAAGAAAGACACTTAAGAAATGCTATGTCTACTGCTCCTGGTGTAAAAACATGCTGTCTTGTCCTGAAAGTAAAATTTTTCAAGCCCAGCATATCTTTTCTAGCACTGACCAAAAGCAGGTGCTTGAAGGAGTATAAAATCAGAGTAAGCATGTGTGGTGCTTCCTTCCCCTGGCTCCCATCCCACCCTCCAGCCACGTGTGACTTGGGGGCTTCTTGAGCCAGTGTGATGTTTGATTCGTAGAGCTCAGTGAATTTCTTTTCCGCAGTTTTGGATAGGGACTAATAAAACCTATATAGGTTTTTTGGCATCCACAGATGCCCACTGTAGGGAGTTTGGGGCATCCAGAGATGATTGTGATTGGTCAGGAAAGCTTGGCAAAAATACTGAGGGTGTGGGAAGGTAAGAAAGGTGAGGAGGGGGAAGTTGTGGGATAGTGTGACAGTGGCTGAAACACTTTGACGTGGCCTTTGAGGAGTGGGCTGGCTCGGGGTGACTCCCAAGGGAGGACAAGCAATGCAGTGGGAGAAGGAATCCAGGCTTAACTCCTCTGGTTTATATATATATATATGTGTATATATATGTATATATGTGTACATACATCTATATCTGTGTGTGTATATTTATATGTATGTGTATATATAGATGTCTGTATGTATATCTTTGTCGTCATGAGAGCGGCCAGCAAAAGCTGGATGCTGTGCAAGGCAGGAGATGAGGAGTGGTTGGATGAGAGGGTTTTTCTTTCTGTGTAGACAGAAGTCAAATCTCAGTAGATCTCAAGAATGTAGAGGCAGATAGGACGAAACACATCCATAACTGAAATCACAGTAAAGCTGAGAGTATGGCCCTGTGGGTTATTTTTTTTAACTTGCACTTGCCATCTGGGTAACTCTCAATTTGTTCTCTTTGCTTATTTACTGAGCAGCAAATTTTACCAGGCCCTTTTAACAATTAGTGATAATCCTGCGGGTAGGGCTGTATGCAGGTGTTTTGCTTAATTCAGGATTATTTTGCTTGGCTTTAATGTAGCTTTAGCTGGTCTTGCAGCTTCCACTTTACCTCCTGATGTTTTACTGGATGAAATACAGCAAGTGTTCTGTTTTAAAAAGGGGAAAAAATTGTCCTGTACATGAATTTCTAATTGAATGCCAACCAAAACAAGCTAAATGAAACAGACTTGTTAAATGAAGAATTAATGGAGTGAGCATGATCTGTCTCTGAGAAACATGAAGGAAAATCCTTAGAGTTTATTATTTTTTCCTCGTGTTTGTTTGCCCAGTCTGGGTGTGTGCTTGCACAGTTTTTGTGAGTTCATTAATGGGTCAGCTGTGGGCAGTTGTACATAACAGAACAGCCATATATGCTATTTGCTAGGTCTGCTACTCAGTATAAAATATGGAAAATAACATTGAATGTTACCTTCTGTTTCTTGCACATAACTTATAATTATGCAGTTACTTTTGGCAAATACGAAATGTCAGAGAAGGAGAGAGAATCACCATTCGTTTCAAATTAAAATGATGCACAGTTTGGGGAGCCTTGTTTTTTTGGTGATTTGCTTTGTACTTTTGCCACATGTCAGTAATATCAGCCAAAATAATGCCAATAAAACCAGGGCAAATGAATGCAGAGACAAGTAAATGTGGAATTATGTTGTATGATTGCATTACCATGTCTATAGTGGCTGAAGACCAGGTAGGGTCACATTCAAGCACCTTAAATGGTCCTGCTGCTGTTGTCTGCTGTTTTACTGTGACCCTTCATGTAAGCTAAGCACCTGCCTCTCTTCTTTTAATAATGTTTACATCAATCCTGAAACAGCCTTTCAAAGTCAGATTTTCATCCTCTGTAAACTGCCCTTTTACAGTAGCTGCCCTACTTCCCTGCCCGATTTGCATGTGCACTTTCCCACTTGTAACTATTTATATCTGAGACGTTTGCCAAGTGTTGGAGGTTCAGGTTGTGATTTCAGTGTGAGTCTACCCCAGGTCCTTGGATTTGCTTCTGGCTCACTCCTTCATGCACTTTTTAGACTCTGGATGTGAGAAATACTTTTCTTCTAATGCGTCAGTCCGTCATAACCATGGTGGAGATCTGGGAGCTCTTCTGCTTGAGTTAAAGCCCCCACTTCTGCAGGGGGAAAGATTATCACATTTTAGAGGCAGGCCAGGTGCTTAGGTTCAGGTCAGTTTTCGCGTTCATTCTGCAGTGCAGATACAAGCCTTGTTTCAATTCTGAGAGGGTTTATTGTTTTCCTAGACTAGAGACATGCTTTCAGGACAGGAGCCATTAAGGCTTCTTTTTTAACCTTTGCTCCCTGTTTTGAATTTCAGCAACCTCTTTTCAGGGAAATGGTCATAGTTTGGCAGGACTTGTCAGCAGTTGGATGTATTGGCTTATTAAAGAGAGTACAAGAAATAGTTCACCTCCATCAGAGGCTGAATAGGTCATTATGAAGAAGTAGAAAAATAGCCAGGGAAAAATGCAGGGGCATAAGGTCCATGCCATTTGTCAGGAAGATAGAAGGAATGAAGAAGCAGCTACCCTTTCCTTTCTTCCCAGCCTAACTTTAAGTAGCCAAGTGCCTCTTCTGTCTGTGCTTCAAGTTTAATTTTTAGTCTGTAACATTCCCTGCAGTAGGTGCAGAGGTGTGACTCCTGTCTTCTTTTGGACTGTGCTAAAGGGCATTCTGAGTTGGTTCAGTGGTGTTGGGGTTGTGTTGGTCATTTAGGCAGTGAATATGAATGTGGTCCACATCCCTTCCTTACTTCATGATGTCTCTGGAAATCTTTGTGCCTTGACCACAGGGTAGATGTGGATGAATGGAATTAGCAACGTGACTGGAATGAATAAGGTGATTAACATGAAAATCGGAAATGAAAATAAGAAGTACTGTCAAAATAGCATTCAAAATCACCTAGTAATGTATGAAATAATTTCTTGGTTTTACAGATCATAAGACTGATGTTTCCACAATGGGGTTTTTGTGTACTGTGGTTTCTGCATGGTACGTCTAATTTTGGATGCTTCAGAGGATCCTGGTTTATAGGGCTGGCTGCTCATCCTGCAGTGATTGGTCTCACATTGTCCCTCAAGCTGAGCACTTGCAGCAAGAATTCCCCTAAAGTTGACCAAAACTCTCTTTTGTCACAGTTTACTACCAATTCTTTGTCTGCCTCCCACCTTCTTTTGCACATCCAGGTGGTGTTGTTGAGCTGTGGGGCACACAAAATGGCATGGATTGCAGTGAGATCCCAGGGCATCCCACGTGGATGGCTCGTGTGAACACAACAGTCAAGTCTGGAGGCACCCTAGAGGGTTTCTTTCACCTATTTGACTTCAAAACTTGCTCTTCCAGTCTGCTGGTGGCACATATGGTAGATACATCTTACCTGTGTCACTGACTGTGGCATCTCCTCCAGAGTAACAGCAGAGAAGGCAGGGAGAGACGTAACTGGATTTGGCCTCTGGAACACCAGTTAGGCCACTCTTAAATGCCTGGTCCCAGTCTACTGAACAGACAGTGCCCCTTCAACTGAGCAGCTCAATCTCATCATCTCCCCCCCTTCGAGTGTGCTTAACATTCACCTGTGATGCAGGCAGAGGATAAAGCTCTGATCTTCATTTTGAAAAAGAGAACGTTTCTCTAGTAACTGCTCACCACATGCCCTAATTTATCTTCAAGATTAGGGGTGGGCTCCCCACATGCACCCCAAAGCACAGGGAATTGTGGTGGAGGGGAACATTTTTAGCTAATTAGGATTTTTATATTATTCCTGTCTTAGTAGTTCTTTCCAGAACCTAAACGGTTAAAGTAGAAAATGTTAGTAATTTTGCTGCAAATAAATTGATCAGTATGCAAGACGGTTGTCACCGGCTGAATCATGGTCCACAGTTAAGGTAAACAGATCTGTGATGACATTTTCTGAGCAGAATACCAATGCTGCTACATTTCTTCCCAGAGGTTTCTGACTCTTCTTATATGCGGATAAAATTTCTCTCCAAGAAGGTTTTGTTCACAGGGAAGAAATAGCGTCTTTGTAAGAGTCTTCCTAAAAGGTGGGATTTCTTGTATTTTGTGATTTATTTGTAATTGTAATTCTGTCGAGAGCATGGCAAGGAATGTTTTTGCTTTTCTGCATCTCCTCTCTGTACAGTAGATGTTTTTGATGTGGAGTCTATTTAAAGTGTCTGGCAACGGAATGCAAGTAAAACAGTATTAACAGAGTTATCAGGAGCAATGAAAAACGGGGGGGGGGTTTCTATATTCTTTGAGAGTGAGCTCTGTTTTATAATCTCTGTGGTTAACACACAAAAGCAATGACTGAATATACAGCTAGATTTTTAGCATTAGTGTTTCGGTGAAATATTTCTGACTACATGATGGCTTCGTATTTTTGTTGGCATATTCTAAAGTAAGTGCTATGATATAGTTTATTCTTAAATGTCTCTGTGCTAGGCAGAAAATCCCCCTTGCAATTGACTGCAATCAAAACCATTTAGCTGAGATGCATCTAACTCCCGTATGACTTCAGGGTAGTGAAAAATACAGTTTCTGAAGAAGTTTTTGAAATCTGCTTTCTTAGAATATTTAAAAGAACATTTTGAAATCACTGTGTATGACGCTGTTGATGGAATTGGGCATGTTCTGTGTAATTCTGTGTTTAGCCTTAGATCCACATTTACTTGGAGGTGATTGCCATCTCAGCCGTTCTATGGATTAGTGGCTGGAAATGTCTTGCATTTGTATTGATAAAAGTAGAATTTCCCCTCGTTTAGTCAGATGTTGGTACCTCACTTTAGTCGTGTTTGTTACAGTAGATGCTGAAGGATAAAGGAGTCCTGTGGAGAGCATGCTCCGTGGTACCTGACATGGAATAGCAAACCTGGAACTGGTCCTCACAGCTAATGTCAGGGATTCAAAGTCTCTGGGAGCTGGCAAAACCATTTGTCCAGTAGACTTTGGGTTTAAACCTGGCCCTGTCCATGTCTGCTGTATTTAGGCCAGGGGGGTATAGCTCGAGTGGCTGAAAATAGTGTAGTTAACAGGACCTTTTGTAAGACAGACTTAGAAAGTCTTGTCATGCACAGCATTTCAAAGCTTCCCAGCAGGATGCATGGCTGTGGTTTGTGGAGAGGAGCAGAGCAAGGGCCGCCATCCCTGGAGCTGTGTGATGCTCCCTGTGAGGATACATGGCCAAAGAGCTGCCCTTCTCTGGGGGATACCTCAGCAAGTCACAAATTGGTGTCAGAGACAAGATAGAGCTGCATTTCAGGCAGTGGGTCTGGGGTGGGGCTCAAGATTTAAAGTTTGGGCTTGAGAGCTGTGGTTTAATAATTCCCTTGCAATAAAGAGAAGTTCAGGTTCATCCTGGCATGCTGCACTTTTCAGTAATTCTTGCTCTGATTGGGGTTCTTGTGCACTTTAATGGTGTCCTTGTGCAGCATTTAGCTTGCTCTTTGTGCTTTGCTTTGTGAAATGCACAGCAGCTATTTCTTTTGCAGATCTATGTAACAACTTGAGATGACCATGGATTTTGGGGGGAATGAATCCCTGAATTTATCCCAGTATTTCAGTATGCATTTTCAGATTATCTTTTATTTTAGAAATATCCGTGAATATTTTGGGGTTGACCTAAATGTGGCACTAAAGTAAAAGTGTAATGTCTAAACTTTGAATGTTCAGCAGTGAAATTAAGTCTGGACAGAAATGGAGGGACTAATTCTGCTTTTACGTTGTTCCTGGATTAATGTGGCTCCTCAGGGATGCCCAAGATAAACATAAATATTAGTGGCAGGATCTGGCCTGCTCGCAGACATGGCAGTGATAAGAAAAGAACTGTTAAATATTGTCCAAGTGGAGGAATATTCACTAAAGATTGTGAGTGTTGTGCTGGGTTTTGTTCTAATAACATTTCTGTCTTCTTTGGCAAATCTCTAGGAGCTCTGTAACCTCCAAATGAAATACTGCACACATTTTTTCAGCAAAAAAATTATTTCTGTTTGACACTAAGAAACGCCTTTTAAAGATTTTAAAGAAATTTGCTCAGAACGCTGCCTTGATGGTTACAGATGATTTTCATGAATGTTCAGCTTGACCTTGTTTCACTTCCTGAGAATTAGACCCTTATGTTCATGGTTTAATTTTGGGTAGAGTAAGCAACACTTGTTTTCTTTCCATTGGCAGAAGGGGAGTCCACTCTTTGAACATTGAATCTCAGAAAGAGAACACCTTGCTTGCCAACACTTGTTGCCGCTGAAACACTTCTGTGAACATCAGTGTTAATGTGTACCTGACATAGGCTTAGATAAGGCTGGAACAATGATCTTATGATTGTTGACCTAGCATGTCTTTTTGTTTTGTTTTGTTTTTTAAATATATCTGTAACCAGCTTGATGCTGCAGGTCTGGGCTTCAGTACTAATTTGTGCTCCGACAGAGTAACTGGGACTGCTCTAAATTTATGTAACTATACAGTCTTAAGACTACCTTATGTTATTTTTTCCTTTTGGTCTGTGTCTGATGCATTCTCTTTTTTTTTTTGTTTTGTTTATGCTAATAGGCTCCTTGGAATGCTTCTCTACCACAGTATTTCTATCTGAGACTCATGTTTATGAGTGTAATTTTTCTTCTCTCTCTTGTTTTTTTTCCAGAGCATACATAGACAGGTAACTTCACAGATGTTTAGTCAGAGAAGCAGCTGATTGTTCCATCAGATTTTGCTTTTGGCTCTGCCTTCCCAGGTTGGCCCTTGTTTTTGAGATAACATGTCAATGTTTTTACTTTTCTCACCAGGCATATTTTTTAAATATAAAAATATCATCAAGATCTGCTTCTTTTTTTATATTCTCATGAATGAGTAGAGATGAAAGTAATTTGGGAAGCAGTTCAGATCCATTCCTTCTTCTGTCCAGATGTTCTTGCAGCCTTCATCTCCTGTGAGTTAAGTTATTACAGCCACAATTGTTTACATTTCTGCACGGCCATCCAACTTGGATAGAGCTCCTGACAACACCCAGCTGGCTGCAGCTGAGCACTGAGATCACTTTGCCCTCTCTGTCCCTGAAGTTGTCCTGTTGTGCGCTGGTGTCACTGTTGGTACACCAAGAAGGTGTGTGAGGAGCTCCAGTGCTGCCCTGGCTGAGTCAGGTTCGGGGTGTCCCATGCTCTGTGGTGCTGTTGCCCTTGGAGTTGCTTTCTTTGCTGTGTGGTTTGAAGGAGACCAAAGCCTCTTGGTTTCTCCATCTGGAGAACTCTTAATTCTGTTGTGTTGGGAGAGAGAGCCTGGGAAGCGACTGCTTTTGTCAGCACTGTATGTGCACTCCAAGCACCTCACGAGAGCTGCAATGGCTCACGCCATGGGTGATGTCTCTGATGTGGGAAGCTCTGAAATGGAAGGGTAAATTGAGTGTCTTACACACTGATACGTGTGCAGGTCTGTCACAACTTCACCACACTGCTGCAGGATGGAATGTCTTGTGATTTGAAGGGCCTGAGCCTTTCCTCCCTCTTAGCTGAGCTTTCATGTGGATGAGTGTCAGTGTGTCCCTGATAAATGTTTTTTTTTTCTTCTTGTGCTCATATTTTGGAAATGGAAAATCTTGAAGGCCTCTTTTTAGAGCAGTCAGCACAATGGGCTTGGTTTCATTCTCCCAGGACTGTGAAGATATATCTGAAGGCTGATTTGTCTAAGAAATTGCTTTCTTTATTGCACTGTCTTTGATGTGCAATTCTGTCGAATTAAGATACCTACACAGTAATTCTTTAGCTTATGCCTTGATTGACAGATGATCTGTTTGTTGTAAAATGTTTTCTTTAATGTGCTCCTGGACACTGACATAACCAAAACTCTGGTTTGACCATTCCTTAAATCTTTCTTTTCCCCCTTATATGAAATACAGTTCTGTTTGTCATTCCTACATGAACCTTGCTAGCTGCCCTTGCCTCCTATATTTTCATACATATAAGGCTGAATGTAAGAGCAGAAAAACAACTCATTCTACCTATCCACAACCACCTGAATTGGGCAATGATTCTCTATCACAGTATTCTGTCTAGGTCTCCCTGACTTGTCAGTGGTCAGAGCAAGGGCTCTACAGAATGAAATTTGCTCAACCTGTTTTGGATGCACTTCTAAGCATGGAATGCATAAAGGAGAGCAAGGGGGCTTTGTTTCCTTATTTGGTGAGCTGTAAAGTTACCTTAAACAATTAGTTTTGTCTTTTGGACTTTTTAAAAGTAGACTAACACAACCCTTGGTGTGTTTCTTCATCATCTTTGCTTTAGATTGAGAAAAATGAGGTTACAAGAGTTTCTCATCACAATACAGTATTGTTCTTACTCTTAAAATACTGCTCAGAGATGATCTGAAATTGTATTACAGTTACTACTTTTAAAAAATCTGATCTCCTTGCTGATCTATGCTGAAATGTGTTTCTGAGTGACAGGGGCACTTTGCAGGTAGATTTATTATGGTTTTTACCATCTGCTTTAATAAAGGAGTGAGCAGAGCATTCCAAAATGACCTTCGGTTCTATCCATGAGAGGTGAGTTTGAATATTATGAGTGAATTATGGGCATGAGACAGCTGAGGGTACTTACTCTGGAAATAGTGATTTACCAGTTGTTTGCATGCTGATGCTTTTATTTGTCTGTAGATATGCTAATGTGCATTAATGTTGTGTTTCCACATAGTTGCAGCTTTAGCCACTGTGCAACTTTCCGTGGTGTGGGGGCGTAGGCATAGGTCTCATTGTTTGGCCTTGCGGACTTTGTTAAAAAATATTGGATTGCTCTGTTGCTTTTTAGTTGAAAAGGAGTTAATAAAACTAAATGTACTAGAAGAAATTCATGAAATCAGTGAGCAGATAAAATCTTATTATTTGAAATGCATAATGTTGCATAATGGATGTGTATAAAGTGTGGCAGAGATGGAAGTGCTCTCCAGACATAATGAAAGAACATGGGTTCCTGTTTCCATAATTGAAGTTATTTCATACTTATCTGTTGGGGAAAAAATAGCAGGATTTTTAAAACAGATTTGCTTTCCATTAGTAATTATATTTAGCTGTAGCTCCACATACCTTGCCAAGCTTTTTTTAAAAAATGTTGGAAGGAAGATGCATTTTCTTTCAAGATAATTAAATGTTTTGACTGTAGATTTTGCCTCCAGAGTGAATAAAGTATATGTGCATTAGAAAAAAGTTTTAATTGCTCATATAGTTTATAGGAGCTATACAGAAGTAAAACATTCTTAATCCCATGCTTAATAGTGGGATGGAAGAAAAGGATATGAATACGTTATATTCTACTTCTCTTTTTTGAAATGTCATGAACTGTTATTAATAGACTTTAGAAGTATTTGCCATTAGTGGTCTGAAAACCATTGCATAAGGTGAGTTTTTGCAGTTTCTCACATCAAAATTTTGAGGTTTGAAGATCTCATTAACCTGTGGCTGTACCTGGAGTCCTGGCAGAGGGATGAATATCAGCCTGGAATTTGGGCTCAGCTCTGCTCTGAAGAACACCACACAGAAATGCAGGAAGCCTTTGAGCTCTTCTAAGTTCAGCCTGGCCCTCTGAATGCCTCCAGAATATAAATAATAAAAACCAATATCATCTGGTAATTCATCTCTGCTCTCATCTCTTGGCCTCTCTTGCAAACTGAGTTTTTGAACTTTTATTTTTCTTGGTACCCTGGTGCCGTGATCCGCAGCTTCCTTTGCCTTGGGAATTCAGCTCTGCATTTCTGTGCAAGGCACTTTTACTGTTGTAAAAGGTTGTTGGCCTTCATCTGACAGCCTCTTTGAGACTTAAAATGAGAACCATTAGGTCAGTGGAATTACAGAGATACCTGCAATTCTCTCTGTCCCAGGCACTGTAATGTCTATTGACCTAGCTGGGCTTTTTCTAAAGGATCTGTGAATCTGCTGGGTTTTAGTAGGAGAGCTTTACTTTTCCTAAGAAATAAAAAGGAAAACTTTCTCTGTTTGTTTTGGGAAGGGCCTGTCTCTAATGTTATCAGCAGAGGTTTCTCTTTGAAGGTAATGGATTAAGGGATTTTCCCCACCTCTTCCCCTCCCTCTGCCTTACAGAAATGGCATCAGATATTCCTGGCTCGGTGGCCTTGCCTGTGGCTCCGATGGCGAGTGGACAAGTGAGGATGGCAGGATCCATGCCTTCCAGAGGAGGAAAGCGTCGCTCTGGGTAAGCCATCTCCTTTTTTCCCAGGTCTGAAACTGGAAATTACTTGTGTTGTAAAACTCAAAATGCACCCGTATATATGTGTGCGTTTATTATGTAATGTTGTATTTATGTAAACTGCATTGTGACATTAGTCACTGATGTTTTGTTTTTTTTCTTCGATGCATCTGTTCTTCCTGCAAGATCAAACTTGCTGATAAGTGTATGACTTGTTGTTTTGCTGGTTTCAAAAGATTTACAGGTTTGGCAAAGCATCCAGAAAGGAGTTTGGATCTTGTGGCTGTTGTAGATATAATGAATGTGTATAGCCTACATCTGTTTAATCTCACAGTGATTTATCAAGTGAATAAAGGTGGCAAGATTGCACATGCAGACTTACTCAACCTCATCTGAAGGGTACACTTGGAATCTCTTAAAGAGAGGCCTGTTAAAGATGTTTTCTTTGTAGTTCCAGGTACAGAAATAGCATGAGCTCTCACTCGTCAGAGATTGTGGACCACGATATTCTAGGTCTCACTGGAAGCACAGCAGTCTTCTTCTGGGAGAAGGACCTGGATCAAATTCAGCCCTTACACAAGCTTGAGGGCTCTGCTAAAGAAGAAAATTTGTTTAATCTAGCATCGGAGGCTGATGTGGTGTGGGGGTAATTGCCCACATCAGATTGCTCTGTGGCAACTCATAGTAATTCTCTGTGTTAGAAGAAAAGTATAGGAAGAGCTTGAGAAAAACAGAAAACTAGTCTCTAGTGTTTGACAACTCCTTTCTGTTTTTATCAAAGGTTGATCATAAATAATAAGGGTCTTTGGGTGATGCTTTCCCAGAGATAACTGATCTGAGACTCTCTTCAGAAGAGATTGATTAGTCTTCTATTTAGTCCTAAATAAGGCAGTGGTGGGGCTTAACTGGATCGACAGTGTGAGTAAAATCTTCACTGACCTAGGGAAGACATTATTCCTTGGAAGAGGTACTCTAGGGATTGTTCACCAAGGTACATTGGCAGTTTTGTGTGTCTGCTCCAGTAACAGGGCTGGAGTCTCAGTCTTAGAGTGAATTAACAAGGGAGAAGGTTGGGAGCGACGTTGGTGTGATGTGAACGCTCTGGATGGTTGTTCTGAGGGGTGTTCCTTTGGACAGAACAGTTTGAATATCTCCCCCAGCTGAGTGCCCTTCTTATGCTGAGCTAACTGTATGAAATTGGTTTGAGAAACTCCTAAAATCTGTCTTTGACAGGCATCACATTTTTCTTTTCAAGCTGCTCAATAAGAAAACCTTTTTAAACTTGCACTCAAAAGAAAAGACAAAGCATTAACATCTTTTCATTGCTTCCTAGCAAAGATAAGGTTTTGTACTTGAGTTGCAGGATATTTGATCTCTTTTTTGATCATAAACCATGTCAGCTCTGAATATCCGTTTGCAATTTACTGTTGCCAAGGTTTGATGCTGCTGACTGTGAAATATTCTGATATTAAGTACTGACTTGATATTAATTGAAATGCTTTAACTGTTGCATTTTAAGTATTGTCATCCATTTGTGAGAAGGTGAAGTCCTCACTTTACGGTAGGGTGGGGGGAACATTAAATTATTTTAAATGTCTTTAATATGTTAATTCAGTGGGTAAATTAGTATAGATTTACTTTTACACCTAGATCGTGGTATTTCATCTGTGTACCATAGCTCTGAACTAATAGCCTTTCTCCAAGCCTGAGCTGAGAGTGCTTTTTTTTTTTTTTTTTAAATGTTCACTGTGTATTCAGACCTTGAGGGAAAGAATGCCTGCTGTGTCTAACTCCTCTGAGCTTCTCTTTGAACAAAGTTGCAACTAACACTTGGTCCTTTCTCTGCTGTTCTGATGATACATCTCGGTACACCTCAATCCTTGGGCATTTTAGTAGTGAGTGTTTTGTGTCAAACATAAAGGAGTGGAGCTAGCGTACACAGCCAGCTTTCCCAGTTTTGGTTATCTCTGAAAATTGTTTCTTTTTTCGTAATTGCTGAGGCAAGCTGGCAGAATAATTGCTGCGTGGACTTGAATATAGATCAGTTTGAAGTCATTGGCTATCCAGAAAGTGTTTCTGCCGTGTCGGCATTTGGCTTCATTGACAGCTTGGAAAAATATTTTTCCTCTCTATAAATTATACCAACTACTTCATAGAAAAAAGTGACAGCATGAGATAATGCACTGCAGTGGTCAATGACTACTTTAGATTAATGCACCCTCAGTTCTTTATTTAATGTGGTTTTAATTTAGGCTTTGCTGTATTAGAGGATAAGGGGCTCTTTCACCTTCCTGGACTATCTGTACTTGGGCAGGGAGAGTTGGGGTTTTTTTGATGAGCTTGTTTCAGTTGCATTGGTTTTGTTTCAGTTCACGGTGTAGTCTTGCCTTTTCTCTGAACCTGAGCTATCAAAATCTGGGGAAGAGAGACCTGATTCCACCACTCTACCCCCCCAATATTGTGCTGAATAAAAGGCTGTAATACAGATCCCCATCTGCTTCTCAGCTGCATTTACTCCTGACCATTCCTGCCTTCCCTCTCCCTACACTGTGTAATCATGGCGAGCATCTTTTGACATTTTTGACATTGGGAATTTTGCATAGTAATTTTGTTGCAGTGTTGAAATCCTCTCACGTGTCAATTTTTTTTAATCTGTGCAGGTCCATCTTGTTGGAGGCGTTTTGGTTTGTTGGGTTTTTTTAATGAAAATGTTTCTAATTGAGAATAATTAAATTTTAAAAAGTATTTTCATCACTGTATTTATGGTAGCCCCACATCTTCTAGGGAAAATACATTTTAATAAGTACCTCATGCATCAGGCCTTTTCACGATTGATGTGAACAGTATGAAAGAGGAAAACAAGATTTATGCTGTCTCTTCAAAACAAAAGAGCAGAGTGCAGCTCTTTTTTAAAGCCTCTTTTTAATGGGAATTTTAAATGAAGATAAAAGATAGTCTTTCTGAATCTTCTGAAATGATGTCATTTGTCTTCTGGGAGGCTGCTTCTACTGTTTTGCTAATGTGCAGTATATTCTATCTAAACAGAAGATCTTATCTGTCAGGGTGTGAGGAGGTTGACGGAATATTCTTTTTACATGTTCTGCTGTGTTCTACTAAAGGTTACAACTGATTCACTGTCTTTGCCTCTGCCTTGCTGTAAAGCAGACATGGTGGATCAGGCAGGACACTGGAATGAATGACTTTATACCTGAGGGTTGTTTTTTTTTTAATGTTTCAAAGGGTTTTTTCATTTTGCACAGTGAAATTAGGAAATGTGTTATTAACAAAGATGGCACGGAGATACACTGGGTGTTGCATTTTTTACAAGTATTGATATTTTCAATGAAATTTATGTTCAGTATGAAATAAAGGAGTTTGGGTAGTTTAACAAAGCAAAGGCATTATTTAGGGATTTAGTCTGGTGCAGACTTATATCTTGTGCATTCAGATTCTGCTGTGATGAGCTCACTGTAAATGTGGGAGGTGTTACCTGTGGATATTAACCCATCAAGAATCTCCTAAAGTAAGAAACTGATATCCAACATTCTAAGTAAATAGGTGTGTTAGTTCCCCTTACTCCCTCTGAGGTGGTGATACAGTGCAGGCAGCAGGATCAAGCCTTAAACTGTTATCATCATCTCTAATTGTCTGTATTGTATTCCAGTAATAATAAACTAGATTAAATGCAGTATAGCTAATATTTGATTTTGGGGAAACCCCATTCCTTAGCACTCAGCTGGAGTATTTGGCTGGAAGCTAAATAAATCATAGAATTGTATCCACCAAGGCATGTGATCTCAGTGTACTGGAAAGGAAAGAGTTACAAAATTAATCTGTCCCAGATTAAAACAGTGTCTCATAAAATCCCTGAAGAAAAGGCTTTCCCCCACAGGTGTGTAATTTTTTTCTGCATCCCTTTTGCCCCAGTTTGAAACTGGGTGTTTCTCTCAGATGTGTTTTGGTGAAACCAAGTAAGGGTGTGCCTGATGTGATGCTTTTGTGAGTGGTGTCAGGTGGAGCCATCCCAGCGCTGCCCTCCACTTGTAAACAAACAGCTCTCCTGTAACATCGACTGTCACATTTGCAGTGCGGGTAGAAACATTCCAGTTCAAATCACTGGGAGGGTTTTTCTGGAATGTCACCTGCAGGCACATGTGGGGAGGAAGCAGGTAGGTGGCAGGAGACCCTGGGCTATACCACGGTGTGTAAATGCTAAATTTCCGGGAGTGCTGCAGGTCGAGGGGGGTTCAGGCTGCTGGTGCCTGCCCTGTCTTGGGGCCAGCAGCATTTGGGGTGCAGCAGCAGCAGCAGCAGCAGCAGGTCCTGCCTCAGCTGCAGCCCTGTCACAGAGGGAAGGGCACCGGCCACTGGGGGTCGGTGCTGTTCTGCGGGAGGCAGCTGAGGATCACAGACCTTGGAACCGGATTTGGTGGTAATTAGGTGAGCAAAGATGTCATTTACAGTGAAAACAGCGATTGCATCGAAGTTAAGCAAGTTAAATACACAGCTTTTCTTAAAGCTCTTTGGGGAAAATGGTTTTCTCTTTGCTTCCTCCAGAAATGAATAATCACTGTTACCATCTGGAAAATATTATTGTAACTTTTCCAATGCCATGTCCAATTCCTGTGCTCACTTGCTGCCCTCATTCCAGTTGTACAGAGGTTGCTGTGACTCAGACACATCTTTTACGGATCAATCTGTCTTGGTTGTCAGAATTTAAGAAGGAAGGCAGTGCCTGACTGGCACTTCTCTATGCTGATACAGTTTTAGAGACTGTTTTAGGGTCTTTATTCCCACACTCTGGACATATAAATCTCCATTTGTCATTGGTAGGGATCCTTTTAATACTGAAATAAATATCATTGTCACTTTGAAGTGTTTTTGCCTTTAATAGGACTTATACCTGTTAATGTGAACAGTGTTAGAGACATGGAATCTGTAGTTGTATGAAGTTTTACTACACTGAAAGGTTAGAAAGCTTAGAATGTGAAAGACATCTGAAAAAATGTTTGCAAAACAAAACTATAATTTCCTATCTACTCAAATGAAAAGTGATTGATCAAGGTGCATATATCATACTAATTTTTTATTAAAGTAAATACACTAATAAAATAATTGTATATGATAGTTTTATATCAGCTTGACTGTCTAATGTCTAATGGCAGAGTTGCATCCTTGTAATTGGGGATATAAGTATTTATCCAGAGGTATAAAAATGTCTAAAATGCTTTGTAAATTTTATTATTGTATAACTTTATAGTGCTAATATCGATGACACAATCACACTGCTAATACAGCAATCTAATTTAGATGTCTAAATCAGGAAGATAATCCTCCTAGTCTGTCTGTGTAGGAAGTGAAGAAAGAGGTTCCTGTTTTTTGTGGCTCCCTGGAGGAGCCAAAGCAGCAGGCTGGGATTTGGCCCAAGGAAGAACTCGGCTCTTCCACAGCCCTAAGAAGGTCTGGGACAAAAATCAGCTGTGAGATGAGCTGCTCCTAGGTCTGGAGAGGATGAGCAAGACTGGAATCCTCCGTTGTTAACACCTCTAGGCAAAACACAAAGCTAACAACGTTGAAAGCAGCTCGGCTTGAATGTTCATGCCACCATTGCCAACGCCTTGATTGCTGATTTGGAAATCTTGCTTTTACAGAATGGACTTTGATGATGAAGATGGGGAGGGGCCCAGCAAATTTTCAAGGTGAGCATTTACAAAAGAGCATTGGCCAAATTACTGGCTTCTTTCAGTGGGGAAAGACAACTGTCTCATTACTGATGGTTTAAAATCAATGTAAATATAGGTGAAGAACTTGCCAACAACTGACCCAAACACTAGTTACGCTTTTGATTGGATTCCTCTGAAAATTAGAGCTTCCGGCAGAAATCTGCCTAGTGTAGTTATTGGCTTATAAAGATGACAGCGTGTGTCACAATTTCACTCTGCAGCTATATCAGCTTATTATTTCAACTGCTGTGGATGAACTTTGGTTATTTGACATTGCTGAAGTTGTCTTTCAGCCACTGAAACTGAAATTTCATTTCAAATTTATTTCAGATGTTAATTGCTTGTGAAGACAATTTGACAGATCCTAGAGGTGGATTTTTTTTAAAGTTAATGAGCTTTATATTATGTACCATTAGATGTAACTGAATAGTAAAAATTGACCAAAAAAATGTTAGTTGACATGGAATATTCAAAGCTAGAAATAAACAGTAAAGCCTCATTGCCATTTTTGCACTTTCCCTTTTTTTTTTTTTTTCGGTCACACTGTTTGCATTTTTTCATTAGAAACCAAGCAGCTGCAGCGCAGGGTGTAGATACTGTGAGGCCTGTGGGTAACTGCTGATTATCCAAATTGTAATTGCAGCTCTGCAGCAGCAGCCATGTTGAAACACAGCTGTCACTGTGGGGTTTAACAGGGTTATTCCAATCAGTCCAAAGAGAAGTGTGCTGAAGATACTCTGTGACACCATATCACAGTTTACTGCACAGGACCAGCAGCACTCCTGTATGGCTGATGTCATTTATAGAACCAGTCCCTCATGTTAAAACTGGTGATTTGAGGACTTAGTCATAATATTTGCTAGAAGATGCATGTTAAGGGAAGAAGATTTGTGAGGAATCGGACCTGATTTGTGCCTGCCACAAGCATCAGGGTTTGTGGGCACTCTGATACTCATGTGTTGGTGTTTCCCCATTCTGGTTTTGGCCTTTCAAATTTTAGTGGTGGGTTGAGCCAATAATTCCATTGCCTTTAATGGAGAGGTGTACTGTGCTGTGCTTAGACTCAGTTAATATTTGGTGTCAGATCAAAATCTGATGTTTAAGTATTAAATGCTGTATAGACCCCAGATTGTTCTGCCTTTAGAGTGTACAGAAAAAACATGCAGAGACACCCAGGGCTATGTTCAGACATCCTCTTCTAGCTATTCCCCTCTCCAGATTGCTCACATGACTTATTCCTAGCTTGTTTTGGTCAAAATGATTTAGTTATCAAAGAGTTACTGTTTAAATGTTGAAGCTAACCCAGCTGGCTTTGACTGAAGTGCCTGAAGGAGCATGTGTGCAGAGGTCAGCTGGGGGACTGGAAGGGAAAAACCGGTGTTTGGAGGCAATAACATCTTCAGCCCAGTCAAGCAGAGAACGATGAGTAGACAAGCCCCAGGCTGGTTGGGAGCATAAGAGTAGTGGTGTTAGCACAGTGCTCCATGGGAGGTAACACACTCTGCTTCCCAGGGCTTCCCGCTCAGCTCAGGTATCCCTGCATGACACCTCATCCCCACATGGAGCCCTGGGCATGTGCTTCCCCTGTAATGTGCCCATTCCTCATTGAATTGGTCTTTTTGCTGAAAATTGCTTGGACTCAGTCTGTTCTCCTGACAGAGTCAAGGAGAATAAAGTGGCGTTGTCACAGGAACGTTTTGAGGGTGCTGCTATTGAACACAACATAAAGAAATACAGCTCAAGACTTGCTTAAGCTTAGTCTTCACTGTTTGAATGAGGAACTTGCATGGGTGGATTACTTAAAATTAGTTTAAATTCATTTCAGACAGAAAAAAGTTCATTATTGATTTGTTAGAAGAGGAGAAACATGCTTATTTAGGCTGTATTACTTTTTTAGTTAATACACGGGACCTTCATAGGCTGTCTATTGTAATAAATTACATCATTTTGGAAAGGTGTAATTCTAATACAAACTCTCATTTAACTGTTCTTGAGCAGTTATAATCTTCACTTCTAGAAAAGCCATTACCTTGTTTTTGTGTTTTCCAAAACATACATTTTGGGGTTTGGAACTAGCAGTTTGGTTTCAAAAAAATGAGTCTTTCCATAACTGTGCAAGCAAAATCCAATTTCAAATGATTAGTGCGTTTTTTAGGAAAGAGGAGCAGTGTGTGATTTTTTACTGAAATGTCACATTGCAGCCTTTGGGACAATGCTTCAGAAACAGTGAAGCTTTAGTCCCACAGGACAAAAGCCCCATTGGTCTGGATTTCCTCCATAAAGGTGCTGCTCAAACACCACACATACCTGGCTGGGCATCCAACTTGTGTTGATTTGAGTAGGAATGAGGTACCTGTTTACTTCTAGGGAATTAAGCCAGTTTAAATTTCACTTCTATTTGCCCAGCAGTTTCATCTGCCTTGCCTGCCTTTTGCCAGCCTCCATGACAGTCAGTACGGTGTCTGTACCTGCAGAACTTTCTCCTGAAGGCTCCCTTACATAAGGCATCGCCCTTCAGCCTGTCTCTGCCCTCCCGTGTTATCTGTAGACCATCAGTGCCCTCTGCTGAATGGAGGGAGCTGTGTTTGCAAGCTGGAACAGATACATCCCATTCACTTCCAGCGCAGCAATGAATATTTCATGGGCTGCTGTGGATAAAAGCTCACTGGTGTTTTCTTGTACTGGTGCTGCTTGTTAAGTTTCCCAAGAAATCAGTGTATGTCAAAGTGTTTGCTTAAATCCACTGAAATGTGTCTTCTATTTTTTTAAATACACAAATGAAGTTTCTGAATCAGCATGGCTTGGAAGTATCATCAGACTGTGTTTTCTTTGCTGTAGCATTCTCATTCCCTTGGTTTTTTTGCTGTTATTTGTAATGGTTTGCAGTTGTGAATTTTTTTGCTTTCTGCTGTGTGTTGGCTCTCATGCAATATGTAACTCCTCTTGATTGATGTACTATCTTTTGTTTCTAGGTATGATGGTGATCAAATCACTGGTGATAAGGAAAAGTTTGCAAGGTAGGCGTGTCCTGTAGAGCTCTTCTGCTGAGAGAAAAGAGGGGGATGTTCGTGTCCAAAAAATCTCAGTACGTGTGCCTTAGCTTAGAGAGATGGTTATTTTGTTTTAGGTGGGGTGATGATCAAAGTACTGCTGACACAGAAGGGAAAGGTAGGAAAAAGGGAAGTCAAATATGGTTTGCCCTTATTTTTCTTTTATGTGATGCTGTTCATACTGATCTTTTGGCTGTTCCAAAGCTGCTTGAAGTCAGAAATACAAACCCTTAGTGGTTTTGGATCAACTCCCCCCCATCCCAAAATTTAATCTCCCTTCGTAATTTCCGTATAAAAATAAAGTTAGAAATGACAGAATTAGGACATCATTGTGTACAAGTTTGTGAATGCCTGGGTTCCTAGGACACATGCTTTGGAAGAGGAGCACAGCCCCTCTTTTTCTTTTAAGGATTTAAATTTGAACTAGTTTCAGGAAACTTTTGGGGTATTGTCTGCTTGAACATTTCCACAGCCAGTAGATAAACATGCTATTACTCTCTAGCTTTTAAGATCATAAATGAAATGGACTGTTGGGATACTCTTTTTCTCTCGGGAGGTTTTACAGTCTCTTTGTTTTGTCTCTATAAAGGCTGTTTTCAATGTCCACAAGTACCAAAATACTTGAGTGGTAGACAGTGTATTATGTACTTTTAAGTGTGAAATGTATGTTGAATATGTCTGTTCTTTGTCTCTCTCTCTCTTTTCCTTAACCACCGCTTCTGTGAAAATGCTGAACTTAGAGCAAGCTTTCATCATGTAAAAGTGCTTTTATCTTCCCTGTGTCCATATTTACCTGCATGTACCAGCTGGCATGTACACACTGTGCTCTGTGTACATGTGCACTGTCACACCAGCTGTTCTGCTTGGTGTGTCTGTGGTCCAACTCCCCCTGTTCCCTCCTACATCTGTGCAGACCCACACGAGGGGCTGGTTCTCAGCCAAGTGAAATGAGAGGTTCACTATTACAGTGTCCTAGACAGTGACCTCAGGCGAGGCTTGGCTGTAATTTACTGAGCAGCCCATGGGCTATCATAGCTGGATTTTCTGCATATCACACAGTAAGCACAGGAATAATAACTCTGCACGTAGCCCTAGCAAGTGGTGTTCATGCCGACAGTGCCTCGTGCACGTAACACCTGTATGTGGAGGGGCAGGATACCCAAAGCAGGGCAATCCCTTGCATTCCTGTATTTCAGGAAGCAGCATACAATTCTTTCCTGCGTTTTTTAAAAAATGCTTAATTCCTAAAAGTATCCAAAAAGTGTGCCAAGCCTAACTTCTGCTTTCATGGTCAGTCTGCATAGTAGTCAGCTCCAAAGAATGTTGCGGTTTCTTTTAATGTTGTGTTATCACATCAGTCAATGCTGGTGGACTCTCCAAGTGATCACCTCTCACATCTTGTTGGATCAGCCAGCGATCCCACAAGACAATGCCATGCACAGCTCATTGAAATCAGTGGAAGATGCTGCTTTGACAACTGAAGCATCATCTACCTCTCGTGTACTTGTATTTAGCTGCCACCTGACAGGTACAGTATGAGAAGAATAAGTGCTGGGCACTGAAGCATTCTAGGTCCATTTGGACCATTTCAGATGTATATATTGGTGTGATTCCTTAAGGCTGATCAAGCCATGGTGATTTCCAGAATGGGAAAGCTGAACTCTGAGGTGTTTATTTCTGAAAGACTCTGGTGGGTGTCCATTTTGAGATTTATCAAATTTGACTCACCGCCTCAGCCTTATGACTCTTCTAAAGGATGAGAACATAGCAGCCTAGCCCAACTTGGGGCAGCATCAAGTACTGTCATTGTTGCTTCCCTGCTGTGCTAAATTGTCCCTGAACATAAATTCCAGTGTATGTCTGACAAGCCAGATGTTTACTTGCTGTCTTCTGTACTCATTTTATTTATTTATTGGGATTTTTTTTTTTTTTTGGTATGTGCTGTTATCCCATATATGGTCCCAGTGCTGCAGTCTGATCCTGCAGGCATGTAGTGACTCCCTGCAGGGATGTGGGGTGTTCCAAACAGCATTGTTTGGGATCTGTGTTGTCACTGACTGGGTTTTTTTTAATAAGCCAGTGCTGACATTTCCTGCTGACCTGATCCAGTTGTTAGTGAGAGGTTTCCTCTAAAGGACACCTTTCATAAGCAGCTGAGAGATGCATCACAGCAAATTTGGGGGCTTGACTGGAGTTGGCAGATGTTAGCTCCTCGCATATTTCTACTTCATTTTTGTGCTTAAACCAAAGGAGATTAAACTGGTTAAGAGATTAAGGCCACAAGCCAATAAGTAGAAATACAGGTTCTTTTCACAGCTATGGGCAAATCATATTTATCTGTCTGTGGCCTGGATTTTCTGTCTGTAAACCGAGGGATAACAGTGGTTGGCTTTGTAAAGCACTCTGCTCCCCTGGGGTGTAAACAGCAAAACAAGCGCAAAGTATTTTGATTCATTGCCTCCAGTTCAGATTCTTGCGCCGCTCACGTCTCTTTTCTGTTGCTTTGGTGTTTCTTTAAATGCTCAGGGAGAATCACAGTGAGATTGAGAGGCGCAGGAGAAATAAGATGACCCAGTACATCACGGAGCTGTCGGACATGGTGCCCACGTGCAGCGCCCTGGCTCGGAAGCCTGACAAGCTGACCATTCTGCGCATGGCTGTTTCCCACATGAAATCCATGAGGGGCACTGGGAACAAATCTACTGATGGTGCTTACAAGCCTTCCTTTCTTACAGAACAGGTAGAATTTACAGAAATGTTGGTTTTCCCTGGATTTTTTTTGGTCTTAAAAGGTGTGAGGAAATGCTGAGAGGAGTAGAGCCTCAGCTTGATCCTTCACTGTAGCGTAGAAGTTGATACCAGTTACATATCGAAGGTGTGAATAGAGACAGTTTTTTGTGACTGGACTTGATGTTAACACTATGACAGGTCTTTATTTTTGGAGAAGCAAGTTGACATTCTCATGATTGAGGTCTGGCCGCCTGAAAAACAAGTCACTCACTGCCTCGCGGAAAGGAATTTTCACCTCCAGATCTGGGTTCTTCCCATCCTAACAAAGATTCTCCAAAATAAGTGGAAATGAGTCTGGAAATACCTGCCTCTCTCTCTGGGGATTAGAGGAAGGTTGAAAACATCATTTAGTCTTAATGCTGGAGTTCCCAGCAGCTGAACTGGGCAGAGATGAATCCCATGTGTACTGTCTGAGGTACTCCTTGGTTACATATTTGATGGAAGAAGGATGATGTACCCAGTGAAAGAAAACTGTGTTTACTGAGAACATTGAAAATTCCTACCACCTTCACTGTTTTCGAATTCCTATGGGTGTAATGTTCATTTTTGTGGTCTGAAGTGATTGAAGCACTTACACGTGGAATTTATGGCTGGAGGCAATACTTCTTTCTCTTAGGGTAAACAGCAGCTGCTGCTGACCCCTCAGTGCTCACAACTGCTTATTCCAGCTCTCCTGAAGTGTGTTTCTGGAGGGACTGTGCCATCCTGCTGGTGGCACACCCAATTCACTTCTCATGGCAATTTTTTTTGTATTTTTAATCTTGCAGAATTACAGAGTTTGTTTTCATCTTTTTTAATAATGTGAAAAACTGGTTATATCATCCTCAGTATAGTGTGGCTAGCTGTACTGTGAGGTTTTTCATTTAGTCAGTAGTTCAGGATCAATATACTTTCTCTATAACGAAGCAGCAGAAGTTGACAATCTGTTGAGTGTTTCCTGAGATGAGTTTCCCATTTCTTTGTAGTTGGCCAGATTTTTTTTTTTTTATCCTCACCTCATCAGCTAATTCTACCACTCACAAACTTACCCTGCCCATCTGTCTCACCTGGAATGGGACTCAGGTTGTCCAGAGCTCTGGGTTTGAGTTCCAGGTGCAGTATCTTTAGCTCTGATGGTCCCTGGAGCCACCAAAGGCTGTTCAAGCTTCTTTTCTAGGAACTGGAGTGGTAGTTGCCACCCTTTGCCATGAGAGGTTTTCAGGCTCTGTTAAGGAAAGGGAGTGTTTCTGGGTGATGCTGAGGCCTCATACTCACAGGCTGGGTAAAGAAAACAAAAAGCAATAGAACCTTCTTGCGTAGTGGCTGCTAATGGAAGAAGTAGCTGGGGATTCTTTCCTTGTTCCCATTACACTTTCTGCCTTTTATCCAGTGACTGTTTAATTCACAAACAGATCTCATCCTGAGCAGGGCCAGGGGGAGCCAAACTAGAAAGTCTTATTGGTTTCTTTCCAATTAAATTATTCAGAACGTTTAATTAAGGGATGAGTTTGCCATGAGTTAGAGCTGTTCATTTCCTCTGTTTGTACTCTGAAATATCTTTTTATTTTTTAATGTTAGATGCCTATCACAAAATATGCGGTGATTATTAGTTGTTTATTTTCGTAAAGTGCATGGAAATCACCAGATGAAAGGCAGTAACAGAAAATGAAACGTTGTTTGTTATTGAGATGGGCAATTTATTCCTTGCTGCAAGTTTGGTTGTACTGTTATATCAGTGAAAATTTCTGTCTAGGTTTTGATCAGCTACTAAGATCACAAGAAAACAATATTCTCTGACAGTGACAGACATTGTATTTAATTCCCTTTCCTTGCTGGCATTCTAATCAAATCCTTTCTTTGGAAGGAGCTGAAACACCTTATCCTGGAGGCTGCAGATGGGTTCCTGTTTGTAGTTGCAGCTGAGACGGGAAGAGTGATCTACGTATCAGACTCTGTGACTCCTGTGCTAAACCAGCCCCAGTCTGAATGGTTTGGCAGCACTTTGTACGAGCAGGTTCATCCAGACGACGTGGAGAAGCTGCGAGAGCAACTGTGCACATCTGAAAACTCTATGACAGGTCAGATATGTCTGATGTATGGTTCTGTGTGTTCAGGATCCCTGGAGAGCTTTTCCTGTCATTCGGAACGCATGGTGTAAAAATCTGGTTAAAGTGAAACTCAGCAAGATTAAACTGTGTTTTCTTGCAGGCAGTACAGTAATATCAATCTTCTTTTGAGTGACTACATTTTGCTTCCTATTCATTTGACTTCAGTCAAACCACCTTCATGTAGCTCTGCATTCACACTCTGATTTGGAATCTGGACTGTTCTCAGGCTTGACCTGGAAATCTAGATTGTTTTCATTTCATCCTCAATGAACTTGTGACTTCTTTACAAGTATGTGTTTCTTCTAGGACAGTGTTTAATTTGAAGTCAAAAATCGTACTTTAGACTTTCCTGTTTTCATACAAGTTCCTTGTGGTTTGCTAATTGGAATCTTGAGGGGAAAAAATCCAGTGTTTGGCAACTGAAAATATACTGGATTTTACTTATGAGGCTCCTGTGCAGTAGTGTAAGTTACCTGTAAGTTGATTTCCTATCCTATTGCACATAAAACTAAACCATATTCATATCTTCTCAACAACTCTGGCTTTTACAGTTATTCATGCTCAAAGCTGCCAATAGGAAACTGCCTTGTCTTTAATAGGATATGTGTGTGTTAGAGCTGTGAGAATTAGCTAAATCCTGTTGTAACTCAAACTTGGAAAGGAGGAAACTTAGTTTCTCTTTTTATTCTTAAGGTATTATGTTTATAGCGGAAGGAGAAAGTGTAGGGCATAATATTCAAAAAAAGCCCTGATCCTCGCAAAAATCACAATTTCTCTTTGCCTTAGTAGTTAAGATTTCTGACCTGGTTTGCTGGAAGTTTTGTTGAGTTTCATAACTCAAAGGACAGTGATCCAGTTTTGAGTGAACCTGCATACTGTTTACAGCTTCCATGTCAAAACAGTGCCAAATTCATGATTTCCTGTGGTTTGAATGTGATGTGGTTTTGGCAGAGCTTTCATGTATTCAAACTGGAAGCTCAAAGCAAAATTCTGTGGTGAAAATCCAGATGGATAGAAACCAAGTGAACAGTTAGGGGAACCTGTGCAGGGAAAAACAGCTGAGTTTCATACCACGAGACTTGCAAAAGAGCACAACCTCTGTTTTTATTATGTAGCCTGTAATACATTTTAACATACAGACCTTCTTGTCCAAGAAGCAATTACTCCAGAGCCTCAGTGAACAGTCATGTTTTGACTTCCAAAAGTGCTCAGTTATGGGATTTGACCTGCTCAAACTAGAGCTGGACTAGACAAATGCAGAGCACTTCTGAAAACCCAACTCTGTGTTTTTTCCAGCCTTAGCTATGGGCTTTTCTTCTGCATGGAATTGATCTGTAGCCAGTGGAAAGAGAAGTTCAATAGTATTTATAGAGCTAAATCTTTTCCCTGCCTGAATCTTTTGGAGTGGTCAGATTGACACGGAAGGCCTGTAAATCTGTTGTACATGGACAGCTGAATATTTTCCCAGCATGAGGAAAGCAGGGTCGCCTGCTCAGCTTTTTAAGTACTTTTGTTTAAAAGGTGTGGCTGGTGAAGTACAGAAATTTTGTGTGCAAGTGGTTCTGATAGTTCGTGGAGCATACAGATAACCAGAAAGTTCTAGATTTATTATTTTAAGCTTCTATTTCTTTGTCTCCACAAGGTACCGTGGAATAAGAGAAGCAGTCTTCTATAAGGACTGTCAGTCTAGCTTCAATTTGTTTATAAGCAGGGGGCAGCAGGACTTCAGCACCATCACTCTTGCTCCTTTGAGATACCTTTCTAGGATAAAGGTGATTCTAGAGTCCATTCAGCCAGGTACACTTCCCTTGCTGTAACACAGGCCACACTGAGAGCAGCAGCTTTGTAACAAGTACTGAATGAAATCCTGCAGTGACCTGAGATAATGTGTGTCTTAGTGACATTTTAAAAGATGTCAGGGAGGCAAATGCATTTCCTCTAATTTGGTGCTTATTAAACCAAGTTTTCCTTGGCTATCCAAAGGCATGTTTCATGCAGAGCAAAGGGCAATGTAGAGTTTGAAAGTGATGGAAACCACAAGCCAGTCGGCTGCATCTGAAATATTTTTTGGTCAAAGTGAAGTTCACTTCAGGCAGTAGGAACATCCTCATCTTTTAGTGGCGTCTGGCTGTTGAGCAGAGGATCTGCTTAGGGAAGAGATTTTCAAGTGAAAGTGTAACAGTGTGTTATGATTTTTAATTTTGCTCTCTTCCTCATTTTCTCGGGGTCCATTTTCTCAATGCTATAACCTCCCCCTTCAGCCCTTGAGCTGGGAAAGCAGTGACAGCATTTTGAGCAAGGAGAAACTTCAGTTGCCCTGCAGCAGATTGGAGCAGTGTCCTTTGGTTGAAATTGTCTTGTTACAAGTGCTGATCATTAGTGTGGCATTGCCGGGATTTTCCCAGCACCTCTTAGCAGTCCTGCTACCCAGAGATGCTGCTCCAGACCCTGAGAACTTGGGAGGCTGCCACTGCCAATGGGGAGGGACAGAGAACAGACCAGTGGACGAAGCAGGCTCCCGCTCACATTTCTGCCCCCAGGAATAAGGCTGGGACTGGGGCTGTGCTCACATGAGCATTTCTTTGGCAGTCACACAGCTTATGCAATCCTCACCTCATTTCACCCTCTCCTCCTCTGGCATTTCTGTGGTACTGCATATGAGTCACATCAAGGGGTTGACCTGCTGGAAGCTAAACTAAGCTAAAACCCCTTGGTTTTGGTAGAGACAACTCTTTGGCCCACCTTATCATGGGGTTTCTCGAACTCTTCTGAGTGCCAGCCCCAAGCAGAAGCAGGAAGTGAATAGTTAGGATGAGACAGGACTTCAGGAGCTGTAAAGTGTGTGTCAGATTGAAGTGCCTGTTAGCTGTGGCCTCAACCATGTGGTGTGTTTGGGGAGTTAATTGCTTCTTCTTCCTTGAAATCTTAGGATATGGGGAAGGATGGATAGTTTCTATTTAATTTTGTGTCCTTGGAGATTTTATTCCCTGGAAGTGGAACAATTGTCTGCTTGTTTATTGTGCATTAATTGCTAACACATTTTAGCAACAGGAAAGCTGAACTGTGAAGTGTATGAATGGTTAGAAATGATCTAGAAAAGAGCAGCTGAGCCCTGATGATGGCAAAAAATTGAGCTCCCAAGAATTCTTTATGTGCGTCATGTGCATGATTAATCAGAGTGGGGCAGATATTCAGAGTGATAATTCATTTTCCCTCTTTGTTCTTGAAAATCTGCAGATGTCAAAGTAAATCACTTCAAATATGGATGAAGATCAGATGCCATGGGAGAATCCATTAGCGAAGACTTCTTTGTGCCTAGGGTGCACTGGTGGAACTTGGTGGATGTTGGGTTCAGGTGCAGGCTCAGTCCCAGTGCAAGTGAGAGCCTCTCAGCTGCAGACAGAAAATCTCTAATGGTACAGGGAACAGACAGAATTTAGATTGAAGTGCAGAGAAAAAACACTTTCAAAGAATTCCTCTGCTACATTAGCTTTCAAAAAAATGGCTGAGCGAGTATTGTAGTAGGCTGTCCTTCTGTTAAAGTACAGTGCTCCAGAACACTTTGCAAGACTGATTTCTACGAATCTAATTCTCCATAAGCAGCTCATGAAAGAATAGAGTGATGAATACAGTATCTCTGTATGATTGCCTGGAAATACTCCCAGTGATTCCATGGTGTGTCTGAGATGTGCCTGTCAGGGCTGGAAGATCCCTGTAAGATGCACCCAGCATCTCCAGTGCTGCAAATGGGAAACACTCAGGTTTGGTATCTTCAATCCTGGGCTGCAGGCTGCAGGGCACTAAGAAACCAGCTATAACATCTCCCTTCAGCCTCCCCCTCTCTGTTTAGGCGAGGCAGGAGCAGCATATGCCATCCCACCCATGCCACAAAGGCTCCTCAGGACAGTTGGGTTTCCCAGGAGTCCTTCCACACTGTTCCAGCTGCACAGTGAAGGGGTGCTGAAAGTGCAGGGCAGTGACTGCAAGAAAATGATGAGAACCAGAACCTCTACAGCTTTCATTTTCAAGTGATTTAAAAATTACTAAGTCACTTCACTTGCTAGCTGACAAAGATTAGTTGAGGTTACTTCTGGACAGGACTTGTATGCCAAGTTTAGTCTTGGCATGATCTTTTATTGCCATATTTTCTAAGTGTGACAAAGTAGAACTTTATGATGGAAATGGTGACTGACCACAGCAACAGTTGAGCTGATAGGTGTCCTTTGAGAAGAAAAGAGCATCGTGTGACAATTTTCTGTGGTTTATGTGTATTATGGAAGCATCACTCCATGTCATACAAGCATAGATTTGGACCGGGGAACCTGTGTCCCAGAGCCTTAATAACATGTTGTCTTGCAGTGATGATTTCAGCTTAGGCAGTTTTCTCTGCAGTGCAAACCCTTGTTACCAAGCAATTTGTAGACACAGCCACAAAATCCAGATGTTGTAGATAGAGTCAGATTGTAAAAATGAGAAAACGAGTGTTCAGCTCGAAAGAGAGAAGTGCCAGCGACCAGGAGCTCGCCAGTGGAGAAGCAGAGTAAGCACTGAACAGATGATAAGTAACCGTGTGAAAGAGAAGATTAGGGATAATTTTTCTCCTCAACACATAATCTTCCTGAAAATCAGCACAGGATTTTTTGTGCTGTGAGCTGCCTTACACTGCCATGTCTGTTTCCCAGCTCTGATTTCTGCATGATCTTTCTTAGAACGGAGGGAGTGGTTCTCATATGGACAACCAGACAAGTGAATGCAAATGTTTTGAACTCTGACTTTCCATGAATTATTTAGAGCTCCAGCTGATACAGAGAAGAGTTGGATGGGACTCCTATTTGGCTTCACATATAAAATTCTCCAAAGAAATTCAAAGATTGAGTTGAGGCATGACACGAAACACAGTCCTGGCAAATACAATCGTGTTCTGCCTTAAACGTCATAATTAGTGATAGTAAAACTCACGTCTAATGGAAAAGTAATATATTATCAAAACAATGTAGGGGTTGAGTTCTGCACTCTATTGGCAAGCCACAATATTAGTTTCCCCACATCCATTTAAAAATTGAATCAGCCTATTTGTTTAAAAAAATGTTAAAAAAATCTATTGCAGGTATTTGTGCCAGAAGTTTTATACCAAAAATATATTGTGAGAAGGTCTGTCTTTCTTCTGTCATTTGTGGACATTAAGATACTTGTCAAAGATTGATACTTTTCTTCTCAGAGCTCTTAACACTCCCTGAAAAAAAAAATAAAGAAAAATAAAACGTCCCTTTTTTCAGGGAAGTGTATTTTTGCTGAGACAGTTGACTAAACAAGAAGCTGTCATAGAGCTCTTCTGGGACTTTGTTCTGTAGCCTTTGGTTCTCAAGAGCACATTTGTTGGAGGTTTATGTATCAGAAAGGTACTCTGCGTGTGAAGGGCTGTTTCAACTGACAGCACTTGATTTCTTTATTATTATTATTTTTTTACTTCTGTCTGTGAGCTCTTTTAAGTACATGAACCCTAAAGAACCATCTGTCTCTGAAACGTGCCCAGCCCTGCAGATTAGGAAGTCAGAGAACAGAGAATTAAAACCAGATCCCAGCATCTTTTATTTTAACATCTTGGTACAGGATGACTGACCTAGTATGATGTTGCCTCTGGGCAGGTGGGGAATGACTTGTATAATATTTTGTTTATAGAGAGTTAATAGCTACTTACGCTTTTTATCCCAGGATAAAACAGAGGTTTTCACTGAGTGTCCACAAAGCATCACAACCTGTAGAGTGAAGACAAGCAGGCACCCAGTAAACAACACACAGCAGAGCTTGTGGGGTGGGGAGGAGAGAGAGTTTCCATAGACATGATATGTCCCAAATTCTTTTATGTCTCTGCAGAACTGTCCAAGACTTGACTCAATTTTTTATGGGATTTTCCACCCACCAACACATACCCACACAGCTCCCACTTTATTCCTTGGAGGGCTGGAGGCAGCTGTGTCAGGATTATTGTACCTGCAATGGAAGATAACAGAGAGATTTCTGAAAATAGATGCTTCGGCACTGTGGTTGACCTGAGAAAGAAGAAACAATTCTTGAAACATACTGCCATGTACAGAATGTATATGAGTGATTGATGTGAACAGCATATTTCAGGTTCCAGTCTGTTTTTACTGTAGAAAAAGCCCATTTTGGCAAGGCATCTTTTTGTCTTTTAAGTGTGAAATCTGGAAAGATGTTTGCCTTGTTGTTGACAACTACCAAATCATCATGTGATACCTGTTTTTCAGTAGAGTTATGTGGTCCCACTGGCATTGTGGAGAGTGAAGAGGATGTTTCAGATGTGAGACTTTCCATCCACACCAGCCCATGGCTGTGCCGTTGTTCCAGAGAAAAAGACCTGCCCACATTTTTGTGAACTGCTTGTTCTCGTGGCAGGAAGGTCACAGTGCCAGCCAGAGATGGCTTTAGAACTTGGGCAGTGCCAAGCATAGGAATTTGTGGATTTTCAGCTTTAGTCTGTTTAGCCCGCAGGATTTTTACATGCAGGATGGAGGAAATGAATGTCCTGCTTTTTCCATACCCATCGTCTTTGCAAGTAAATGGATAGAAACAAGCAACCTGTGACTGTAGGGCATCCTAGAGTGCCATTCCTGCCC